>NC_066580.1:356596152-358996152 GCF_024323335.1 Lathyrus oleraceus | reverse complement strand
GACTTTGAACTTTATCGGGATCTTCACATTTAGTACCAAGCAGAGTTCAACAACACTCTTACCAAATATGTCTTTTCCCCTCAATATATTCAATTCCTTGCGTAGTTCAAGAAAATGATCCTTCATTTCATCCATTTTACCTTAAACATTCGGGCCCTCAGATGGCTCAGAATGGTAGATGGTATCCTCAACACGAGGCAAGGTATGAACAACTGGAGGCGGCACAGACATGATCGGGCTAGATGCCGACATATAAGCAAATGTAGGCGCAAACCCTTCAGGCATAAAATTCGATGGCATTCCCCATGGGAATCCAGCAGGCATAGATTGACCAAATTGAGTAGCAGCAACAAGCATAGTTAAGGTAGCAACCTCTGAGATGATAGTCCTTTAAGGAGGAGGAGTTGCAGGAGTTGGTGAAGATTGATTCTGCGCAGCAAGAACAGACTCCATCATAGCAGTCAGACAAGCAATCTCATCCTTCAACTCTCTGTTCTCTTGTTCCAAGTGCTCCATAATTCTGGGTTGATTGGCGCGAGTGTTGTATCGGTGAGTCAGCTTGGCTGAAGCACTGAAGAATAATCAACAAGACATATGGCAGAAGAGAACCTATTATGCAAATGATGCATGAAATGAAATTTTTTTGTTTGTTTTAATTTTCAAGGAACATACTATTTTATTTACAAATATATAATAACAATAGTAACAATTTGATTGACCATAAAAATATCTTTTATTCATATAATTTGGAAGGATTACACTGAGTACGATTTCAGAAACCAAAGTATAAGTACAATAGAAAAGGAAACTAATCATCCTAAGGATCCCCTAGCAATGATGTCAGATGATCTGGCTGCAGGCGTGTACTTCCTTAGGATGCATCGAATCTCGGACTCAAAGGATATCTTCATCTGAGCCTTTTTAAGGACAAGCTGGTCAACAATCTTCTTCCAAGCACCGGAAGACTGAGGCACACTAGAGGAAGATGGACCATTTGGTTCCCTCTGTCTCTTCATTGCTCGGTCTTCAAGAAGTTCAATAAGCGCATCTTTGTCCTTAGACTCAAGTTGCAACTCCTCATGCTTTCGGCTTAACGCATGGAATCGCTCTTCCCACATATCTCTCTCTTGCTTCATCTTGGCGAGCGTGTCTTCCAACTCCTCTAAATTTTGGTTAGGGAGAGTTGATGGCTCAACCACAACCATAGACATAGGTCTCTCACAAGCATACAACATCTTCAATTTCAAAGCTCTCTTCTTCACCCAAGTAGTGTAAGCTTCCAAAGCTACACAGTTGTGCAGACCAAGCTCGAATCTTCCTTTCCTATGCATATTATGCCAAGCATGTATAATTTTCTGCTTCAAATGTTGGGGATCTTTACCCTATTGATAGAAAAGACCTTCTAATTGAGTGTTATTAGGTTTGTTTCTCAAGGGGAACCCAAGTTGTCGACGAGCCAAAGCAGGGTTGTAGTTGATTCCTCCTTGTGTACCAATAAGAGGCACATTAGAGAATTCACCACAATTGTCAATAATGTCCAAGCTACCCAATGCAGGTTCATACCAAACAATATCATCATTAGTGAGAGACATAAGTATCTAAGACCACCGTAGACATTGCTTGTTCTCCACAAAAGCAGGCGTCTGAGGCAAGTGCAAAATAAACCACTTATACAAAAGAGGAACACAACACACAATAGTCCCACCACCTTTAGAATTTCTCAAATGCAACGAGAAGTACATATCACCTAATAGAATAGGCACATGATTCCCACTCAAGAAGATTCTAATGGCGTTAACATCAACAAAACCATCAATGTTAGGGAACAAAGCTAAACTATAGATGGGAAATACAAAGATAGCTTCAAAAGCGTCCATGCTACTGGCTTGAGAAAAGACAGTAGCTTTCCCAATAAGGAACTCAAAAGTCAACCCAAACACTCCTCCTTTCTTCGCCCAATGAGCCTCAGTCTCAGACTTCTTCAGATGAAGAACTTCAGCTATAATATGAGATATGGGAATCTCCTTCAATCCACTAAAAGGAACCTTGTCAGAAACAGGTATTCCCAATAGATGGGCATACTCCTCCAACGTAGGCATAAGCTGATAATCAGGAAATGTGAAGCAACGGTAGAGAGGGTCATAAAACCGAACCAACACACTCAAAAGTCCTTCAACCATATCAGTAGATAACACAGATAAAAGCTTCCCATGACGTCTCTTGAAGTCCAAAGGATCTAATACAAAAGATGATAACTTCCTTAGCTCTTTCAAATCAGGGCATCTGAAATCATACTTCTTAGTGTTCCTTCATCCACAATCCATGGTCTGAAAATATTTGCAAATAAAACCTTAGTTCCTTGAAGTTATTTTTCGTGTGATGAATGTTATGATGCGCATGAATGCATGAATGCAACAATCATAAATAAGGGATCACACACAAGGCAAACAAACAAAGGTCAAGGGATGAATCAAGTCATTGTCAAGATCAATCATCCATTTTGGTGGATTATGGTTTTCACCTTATCAACACCCAAGTTCCATTGATATTGACAAGACTTGATTAGATCAACCAAGAATCAAAGGGTTTGTTGTGAGTCACGAGCATGGAGTCAGGTTAAGAACCATCCCAAAGGAGTGTACTAAGGATAAAACTTATAGATCATGTTCTAAAAAGTTCCCAGAGTCTTAATTCCATCTATCGGATATTATAGGTTAGGATGACTGACTCATCAACCCATAATATTCTTAAGAGAAACTCGTCTGAGTGTAGTATCGCGTAACAATTGTTATCAAGTCTACACCTGAACAGTCTCCGCACTACGTCCTAAATAGGCCAAGTTGGGTTAAATGTTCTACGGTCCTCAGCTTCTCGGACCCCAAATCATAGAAAGAAATGTCTAACCACAAATGACTTGTGTGACATTAGTAACTCCAAAAGGGTCTCCACTAGGTAGATGGGTCTCAAGCCAACTTGTTAAGGACTACTCCACACAAGTTGAACATGACTATACCATCCTCGTATCTTAATTGCACTCAAGTTCGGGTTAGAACTTATCTCACCACTCAGAGATCACCAGGCACAACAAGCAGATTATATCATACAAACAAATATGCAAACATCAAATATACAAATATATACACATAAAAAAGTAGGCTAAACCCACTGAGGACTACTCCCCAGTAGAGTCTCCACTTAAATTTTGTAGCAGTAAATTTATGACCATTAAGCTATGGTTAAACTTAACGTCAATAAAACTAGAGTCGCCACCGCGCTTTTATTGTTTCCAAAGGAGAAGGGAAAAGTACGAACAAAATAAGAAGTTTTCAAATCAAAACTAATAAAATGTCAGATATTACAAGTAAGGGGGTTGGTTAAACAGAGGGAAGGTGTTAGCACCCAAAGTGTCCTAGGTACTCCTAGGGAGCCCTTTTTATGTATGTATGTGTTTTTGGTATAAAAGATGTTTGCAATAAATAGAGTATGGGGATGAGAAAAGAATTCATTAATTATATTTTTGTGTTTGATAAGACCTTCGGACTTGTGCCTATGTACCAACATTAAAATGAGGGATCAAAACCTTGTAGTTCGTGGTATCAATTTCAAAATGAGTGGATTATTTTTAGCAAAAGGTTAAGTTTAAAAGAGGCACAAAGGGCCAAAAAGTTTGAATGAGTGTTAGTTCTTTTTTTTCTTTTCTAAATATTAAGTCAATATGATTAGATTCATTTACAAGTTTGATTGAGAAAAGAATTTAAAAATGCAATGGCATAAGGCCAAAGTTTCTAATTTGCAATAAGGTTTGAGTTTATAAATCACAAGCAAAGAAGTTTTTTGAAAGGGAGGAGAGATTTTAAATTTAAGAAGTGGGAGGAGATGAAAAGACTAATCCTAAGCAGAAATTTAAAAGTTAAGAGTTGAAAAATATGACCAATGGGATGCAAACCAACAGACAAGAATGTCATATAGAAACCCACTTTTCCTTTGTACTTTAAATCAAGTAACATCAATAATACAGTAGCAAAATGAAGAGCAAGGAATCAAATAAAGATAGCCTCATCCAAGCAAGCAACTTCATAGTCTTCTTCTTCTCATGTATCAGATGACATACTCCTTGATTGACTCAGAATAAAGCATTAGACACAGGTTCAAAGTAATTGTTGCATCAAGACCATGTAGAAGATGAATTCATGTAGATACTTGCATCAGATGAAAGTTCAAATCACAATAACTTGGTCTCAGAAATGTTGGCATTGCCTAAGTCCTTTTGCATAGGGAATGTTCCCTAATTCTAAGTCCAAAAGCTCATATCAAACCAACAGTCCACACAAACATTTTTTTAGGTTTTGTTTCTTGTTGATTAGGTATTTTAAGGTTCTAATACCACAAACACAAACAAGATACACAAACAAATATTTACAATCACAAAATATGGCTCAAGTGAGCAAAGTGAAAATAACATAAACATAAACAAGTTAAATGATATGTAAATGACAAATGAAATGGTAAATGGATTGAATTTAAATTGTATAAAGTAAATGACTTGAAATTAAAAGCAAGAATAATAAAAGTTAGTCACATGTTAGTTGATTAGATGTTAGTGATGTTTTGCTTTTCAATTGATTAAGTCATTCTTTGGAGAACACTCAACCCTATATTCACAAGCATGGATCCTTGAACCAAGACATCTTCCAATGGAAGGAAAAAAGGCCAAGTTTCCACATAATACCATGAAAGGCAGGAGACTTACAATCTTACTTACTAGAATGCTATGCCTTTATCGTCAAAATTTAGCGTTATCTTAAGCAATCGTAATTGGACTTATGTAGAAGTCACAACTATCTGGGGTCGGGCAATAGAAATTTTGGTGTTAATGCATGTTAGAGATATGGTATAATGAACCATACTCCTAAAACATACCACACACAAAAAGAAAAAGATCAAAGGATGGACCTATCTCATCCATACTTGTACTGGTTCATCTAACATAAAGTTATTGATGAGTCAATTAGCCTTAGGATATTGAGACTTCATTGGTCAATGGAAAGGATGGGAGAGAATGGGATTGAAGATGAAAAGGGAGGGGAGATGAGAGAAACACAAATTGGTCATGGGAGGAATTTTATCAAATTAAAATCATTCATTCATTTTGGGAGATAAAATGTACATTTCATCAATCCCCTAAATCCAATGATTTCAATCCAACAAAAGTCAAATCAACGTTGACCAAGGCCCAAACACATAGTCAAACTTCACAACTCAATAAAAATGGCTCAATATAATTTCTATACAATTAATCAATTAAAAATCAAATTAAAATGCAGTTAAATTGAATTATGTTTGGTCAAAAACCTAAAACCTCCTCAAAACACCAAATAAATGGCCAAGAGATTTATCCTAGGTCAAACAAGGTCAAAGGACCTTAGACAAAAAAATTCATAATTTTTGAAAAGTCAGAAGTATTTTTTAACAATTAAAAATATACACACAAAAGATTATATCATGAAAAATATCAAAATTAATCCAAAAAATAATTTTAATTCCGAAAATGAAAGAGGAAGATATTTGAATTTTTTTGGTGAAAGTCCCATATTTTTTGGATTAAAAGTGAAATTGATATGAGTTAATTAAAATAAAAAAATTGGATGCGTGAGATTAGAACATGAGAACCAAATCAGATGGCTTGGATTGGTCCAGCGCACCACCGGAGCCCTAGCTCCGATCATCTTCTCCGGTGTGCACCAACTGTCAGGCTCAAGCTCAACTCAATGGAAAATGAAAAATGAATACACTAATTTGAAGGAAAAATTCTCAGGAGTATGAATCTGGCCTCAATTTTCTCCAATTCCAAGTATATAAAAAGATACAGGGATTTGAATTTTTAGGATCATGAACTGAGTCGCTTTGATTTGACCTCAAAGCAACTCAATCTTCTTGCCTACATTGGTAGGACTTCAGACAACCAAGAATCAACAAGAATGGTGGATAATTGAGGGAGAATCGAAGAGATGAAAATTCTGAAAATTCACCTTCAATGGAGCTTCAGATTGGCACGATCTTACTTTCAATTATGCTTGGCCTTGCTTCAGATGCTTGTTGTAAGTGATTAAAATCAATGAAAGGTTTGGACTCTTGGAGTTTGAATCTCAAAACAGATAGAGATTTGAAACTCAATTTTCAAAGAAAATCTTAAAGCTTATCCTTCAATGGTGAGGGTTTGGGATTGCAGGTTCAAACCTTGGGCATCAGGTTCTTAATTCTAAGCAATGAGTGTCTTATTTATATGCCATGAGATTGATTTCTACACACTTCTAAATTTGGAAAAAATGTGAAATTCTCTTTGCATGCTTGCATGGGCGTGTGATAGGCCCATCAAATGATGCAATTAGGTCCAAAATTGAGTGTAAACCATGCTGAAATCATGTTGTCAAGCCATGCAATCGTGTTTGAAAAGTGGAAGTGGAAATCATCCAAATGGTTCTTCATGTTGCACCCCGCTCAAGTCCTTCATCCTTTGTCCAAATGAGATTATTTTGGATTTTTTGGAAAGGTGAGATCAAAGGGAACAACTTTCATGTTGAACACTTTTTCATTTGAAGCTTAGATCATGGCGAATTTTGAGGTGGAAGTTTGGGAAATCAAACATATTTGAAAATGAGAAACATTCCTTCATCAAAGTTGTATCTCTTTCAAACCTATTCAATTTTGTCACAAATTTTACCTCACTTGGATCTGGTATGAAGGCATTATGCGTTTTAGAAGTTGAGGAAAATCACTTGTTCAAAGGTATTGGCCCAAAATGACCTATAATGTTTCCTCTTGGCACATGCATTTGGAAGTTGAATTTGAACTTCCTACAAACATAAAGGTTGAAGCATACATCCTTAATTTTATCATGGAATTTTAATGACTTTCATATCATAAACATTGAGCAAGTTATGGTCTTGGGAAGTTGACCTCCAAACTAGGGTTCAGACAAAATAACCTATAATCTTTCACCAAACAAAATGACTTTCCAAGAAAAAATAGATCTTGATTTCAACATGAAAGTTGTTTTGAATGTCATTTTCAGTAACTTTTCTGTTGGAATCATTTTCATCTGACATGAATTGTAGGAGATAGGGTCTAGGGCACCCCAGTTTTGACCAGTTGACTTTCCAAGGCAAACACACTCCAAACTCTTGATGATTTATTGATCAAAATAACATGTGAAGATCATGGGAGTCCATATATGATGCTTAGAGCCAATGTGAACCAATTATTGATTGTTCTCCTTGCATTGAGGGTCTCAAACCCTAGATATGAACTTGATGGAGCATAGGTGAGTCATGCACACTACCTTCAAAAGTAACAAACTATACATTGACATATTTTTGGTATTTTGGTTAGTAAATAATGAAAAATAAAGTATGATACAATCAAAATATGCTTGGTGATCTCTCCCAATTCAAACCCAATGAATGAGGGGTAAGGAGGATGCCAAGGTGTGATCTCAATGCCAATGCATATGATGAAATAGAACAAGGGATCTTAGGGCCAAAATTGGGGTCTTACAGTATGCAATTTACTACCTCAGTAAGAAATTCACCGATTGTGAGACTCGATATTCTATGCTTAAAAAGACATGTTGTGCATTGGCTTGGGCTTCTAAGCGTCTGCGGCAGTATATGTTGAATCATACTACTTGGTTGATATCCAAAACGGATCCAATCAAATACATTTTTGAGAAGCCTTCTTTAATTGGGAGAATTGCCCGTTGGCAGATGTTGTTATCTGAGTATGATATTGAATATCGATCTCAGAAAGCGATTAAAGGTAGTGTCTTGGCTGACCATTTGGCTCACCAACCTATTGAAGATTATCAGTCACTGCAATATGATTTTCCTAACGAAGAGATTTTGTACTTGAAGATGAAAGATTGTGATGAACCATTGTTTGAAGAAGGGCCAGAACCTGGATCCCGTTGGGGCATGGTATTTGATGGATCTGTCAATTCTTATGGTAATGGCATTAAGGCACTCATTTTCCGTTTACAGTTATATTAACTTTCAAGTGTACAAATATTATGGATGAGCATGAAGCTTGCGTTATGGGGCTTAAAGAGGACATTAATCTCAGAATCAAATACCTCGACATCTATGGAGATTCAACTTTGGTTGTGAACTAGATCAAAGGTGAATGGGATACGAATCAACCCGATTTGATACCATATAGAGATTATATGAGGAGGATTTCAACTTTTTTTACAGAGGTTGAGTTTCATCATATCCCTCGAGATGAAAACCGGATGGTAGATGCTCTTACAATGTTGGCTTCAATGATTGTGGTGAAATTTTGGAATGAAGTTCCCAAATTGACTATGATGCGTCTTAATAGTCCAGCTCATGTGTTTGTTATTGAAGAACTCAACAATGAAAAGCCATGGTATTTTGATATCAAATGTTTCCTCCAAAGTCAGATTTACCCTCCTAGGGCATCTTTGAAAGATAAGAAGACTTTGAGAAGATTAGCTGGGAACTTCTACCTGAATGGTGATGTGCTTTACAAAAGAAACTTCAATATGGTTTTTGTCAGATGCATGAATAGACACGAAACAGACATGTTGATGACTGGATTCCATGAAGGTTCCTTTGGTACTCATTCCAATGGACATGCTATGGAGAAGAAGATGTTAAGAGCAGGTTACTATTGGATGACAATGGAATTTGACTGTTGCAAGTTTCTGAAGAAATGCCACAAGTGTCAAATTCATGCAGATAAAATTCATGTTCCTCCGAAACTATTGAATGTCATTTCCTCTCCATGGCCCTTCTTCATGTGGGGAATTGATATGATTGGTATGATTGAGCCAAAAGCTTCGAACAAACATCGTTTCATTATGGTGGCTATTAATTACTTCACCAAGTGGGTTGAAGCGGCATCATATGCAAATGTAACCAAGAAAGTTGTTATAAGGTTTATCAAGAATCAGATTATATGTCGGTATGGTGTACCAAGTAAGATCATTACTGATAATGGATCGAACTTGAACAATAATATGGTAGAAGCTCTTTGCAAAGACTTCAAGATTGCACATCATGACTCGTCTCCTTACAGACCTAAGATGAATGGGGTTGTTGAAGCTGCAAATAAGAACATCAAGAAGATCATTCAGAAAATGGTTATAACATATAAAGATTGGCATGAGATGCTTCCATTTGCTTTGCATGGGTACCGTACATCCATCCATACTTCAGAAGGGGCAACCCATTTCTCTCTTGTTTATGGCATGGAACATGTTCTCCCAGTAGAGGTTGAGATCCCGTCACTATGTGTGCTAATGGAATCCAAGTTGACAGAAGCTGAATGGTGCCAAACCAGATATGACCAGTTGAATTTGATTAAAGAGAAGAGACTGACTGCCATTTGTCATGGTCAATCATATCCGAAAAGAATGAATAAGTCATTTGATAAGAAGGTCATGCCTCGTGTGTTTAGAGAAGGTGACCTCGTGCTCAAAAAGATTTTATCTTTCAAACCTGATGCTAGGGGCATATGGACTCCTAATTATGAAGTCCCATATTTTGTTAAGAGAGCCTTTCCAGGTGGTGCTTTGATTATTACAACTATGGATGGTGAAGAGTTCGCTCTTCCTTTGAATGCCTATGATGTCAAGGAATACTTCTCCTAGAAAAGAAAAGAACAACTCGCTAAGTTGAAAACCCGAAAGGGCGACTTAGGAAAAAATGAGCGTCTCGGTGGATTGAAAACCTGAAAGGGAGATCCAGGAAAAAGTTAGAGACATAAAACATAAAATTTATCCCGATAGATTGAGTACCCCACCTTGGGGAAATCTAGGCAAAAATTATGGAATATGGCAAGTAACTGCATTCGGTTGATCCTAGTCATGAAGACAATTTTGAGCGGGTCGTCTGGTTCTGATTCATTATTCTCAACTGAAGCCAAGAGCACAGTGGATATTGAAGTTGGTAGGGAGAGTAGTGATCATTGCATTCAATGTAGCCCCTTTTTCATGTAAATTACCATTTTCAACTTTTGTAAAGATCTATGGAATCCTGTCATTTACAAACTACCATTCTATTAAATAAAGTGGAGCTTTTATCCAATTGTTTCTACTCTTATTTATTTCTGCTAAATAAAATTGAATTTTTATGATGATAATTTTGAAATGAATTAATGAATAAAAGTTATTTTTCTTTAAAAATAATAAAAACAATCACATTAAGAATAATCGATTTCAGTAAGGAATGTCAGCAGCAATCTGAGAACATGTGAGTCTTGAATTACGAAGTCCTGTTGGTCTTCCCCGAGTAGTTTGGTATGGAAATGTTTCCCCAACAGTTCATCATTCCTCCCCAATTTGGTCGATAAGTTTCTCCCCGAATAATTTATCATCCCTAGTACAGTTGAGCTGATGATCGGTCCCTTTTGCAAATCCATATTCCACAGCTGCGGTATTCTTTTGATATCCTCCAGTTTGTGACTTCAAAGATCTGAAACCTTTATTTGGATTCCATTAGCATATTTGTGTTGCATAACTTCGGCAGTTTATCAGATCCGGTTATCTTTTCCTTGGAATTAGTTTATTTCGCAATTTCCTAAGGGAATTTGATGACTTTTTAGGAATGCAACGATCTTAGTCATAGCATCCTCAGCATTTTGCTTAGATCCCCATGCAAAGTTTTACCTCTTGTATTCCTTGGCGGAGTTTATCTTCTGATATGAAGATCCCTTATTTCTGGAAGTTTTGGACTCTGAGAAGTATTGGGTTTGGTCCCCTGCAGGGTTGTCTCCCATTTGATATGGTGTTGACCTAAAATTCCCCGCATAGTTGATAATTTGGGTCCTCTTCATATCTTTTCTCTTTCCCCAGCCGGAGATGGTTTATTCAGAGCTTGATGTATTATTTCCATCTCCATCATTTTCTCCGGTTGGTGTTTTCATCCTGTTGAGATTGGCCGAGTGTTGCAGCAATGACTCAAATATTTATTATTTGTATCCTTTGTGTTGTTTTGTCAACATAATCATCAATCATATACATGTATATTCATCAGATATTTCATTATGCATTTTTATTACATTTGATTTCGTTATTCTGATCCCCTCTTTTGGTGATAACATTACTTATACATATTTGGTGTGTCTGTCCTCTTTCAATTGTAGAGTGTCATCCCCTTTAAGCAGAAAAGAGTTTAACCTTTCTCTTTCCCCACTGAGTTATTTCCTCGTGGATGATTATTATTTCAGTTTCCTCCCCGGTTCATTATCTGGATGGAACCACTCCCCTTGAGTTATATCCTCATAGGGTCGAGTCTTTATTTGACTGTTTCTTTCTAGTTATTACCTAGATATATATTTTTGGTCCCTTTAATGTGTATATTACGCAGTAACTAGTAATATTCTTCTCAAGTTTTGAGTACTTTGCTTTTGCCCAATACCCGGTAAAAGTAATCTACTTCATTTGTTTTCCCCAGCGGATTCGTTTTCACATTTCCCCAAGAAGTATATCCTTGATATGTTCATCCTAACCGGTGACGGATATTCTTCCTTTTGTGGCTTTCTACCCAGTAAAAAGGTAGTTGTAATCCCTACTTTTATTCCCCAGCGAGTTAATCCTTGATATGTTCATCTTAACCGATGATGGATTTTCTCCTCTTTGTGGTCTTCTTCCTAGTAACTGGTAGAGGTAAATCCTACTTTTTCCTTTAAGTTTATCCTTGATATGTTCACTTTAATCGGTGATGGGTATTCTCTCCTTTTTGGTCTTCTACCCAGTGACCGATAGTTGTAAATCCTATTTTTCCCTCCGAGTCTATGCTTGATATGTTCATCCTAACCGGTGACGGGTATTCTCTCTTAGGTATTCTATCCAATAACTGATAGATATAATTCCTATTTTCTCCCCGGTAGTTTATCCTTGATATATTCATCCTAACCGATGACAGATATTCTTCCTTTGAGTTTATCCTTGATATGTTCACTTTAACCAATGATAGATATTCTCTCCTTTTGGTCTTCTACCCAGTAACCGGTAGTTGATTATTCTTACCCAGTAACCGATAATGGATACACATCTTTTTTTTCACAACGAGTTATCCTTGATATGTTTACCCTAACCGGTAATGGATGTCCCTCTTTCAGAGTGCATTATCTTCCTACCCAGTAACCGGTAATAGATAATATACCTCTGGTACTCCTGTGTTGAAGTTCATTCTTCCCCAGTTGAGTTTGAGTGCATATTTCCTTAGTGAAATCTCCAACCCTCTATTTGGTTTGGGTACTTCAGTTTTGTTCTGATCTACTCATATCCCATGTAAATTTTCCTAGTTCCCCAACCGAGTCATTCCATTGATTTATTTTCATGGAAATTCCCCTCGTGTCTCTAGCAGTTTTTAAGTTGTAGCCTGGCCTACGCATAGCTTTTTATTCCCCCCAGAGTCTCTGTCTCCCCAGTGAGTTCTCCTTACGGAATGCAATATACTCCTGTGGACTTTTAGTCTCTCCGGATTCTTTTCCTTTGTGGCTATATATTCCCCATAAAGATTATTTTAACATTCATATCATATGCACCATGAGGTCTCTTAGGGATCAAAATTTCTTTCTATTGTTATTATTTAAGTCCATTCTACTGAGTTGATACGAATATTTTAGCCTTCATATCCTCAGTTAGAATGTTCTTAAATAGGGGCAGATGTGAGACCCCAATTTTTTACCCTAAGATCCCTCATGCTATCTCATCATATACATTGGCTTTGGGATCACACCTTGGCATCCTCCTTACCCCTCATTCATTGGGTTTTCATTGGGAGAGGTCACCAAGCATATTTGATTATATCATACTTTGTTTTTCATTATTTACTAACCAAAATACCAAAAAAATATGTCAATATATAGTTTACTTCTTTTGTAGGTAGTGTGTGTGTGTGTGTGTTCACCTATGCCTCATCAAGCTCATATCTAGGGTTTGAGAACCTCAATGCAAGGATACTAATCAAGAGATGGTTCACATTGACTCTAGACACCATATATGGATCCCCATGATCTTTACATATCATTTTGATCAAGAATTTATCAAGAGTTTGAAGCTTGTTTTCCTTGGAGACCATCAGATATGCCACTACATTAATGACGGAGACCTGATGGCCCTTGTTTTTTCTTATTTTATTTTAATTTTTGATTTTATGTTTCATCCTTTTATTTTGTTTAATTCATATTAATTTTATTTTTAATCCAAAAAATATGGGGCTTTCACCAAAAATCTTTAAATATTTTTCTCTTTCATATTCAGAATTAAAATTATTTTTTGGATTTTGATATTTTTCATGAATTAAATATTTTTGTGCATATTTTTAATTGTTTAAAATTACTTCTGATTTTTCAAAAATCATGAATTTTTTTGTCTAAGGTCCTTTGATCTTGTTTGACCTATGACAAATCTCTTGGCCATTTATTTAGTGTTTTGAAGAGACTTTAGATTTTGACCAAATTAAAATGTATTTTAATTCACTTTAAATTGGATTTTTAATTGAATAATTGTTTAAAAACTATGTTGAGCCATTTTTATGGTCTTGTGATGTTTGACTTTCTGTTTGGGCCTTGGTCAAGGTTGATTTGACTTTTGTTGGATCAAAACCATTGGATTTAGGGTATTGATGAAATGTACATTTCATCTTCCAAAATGAATGAATGGTTTTGATTTGATGAAAATCCTCCCTTGGTCAATTTGTGTTTCTATCTTCCCCTGCCTCTTCATATTCATCCTTATTCTTTCCCATTCTCTCATTTTGACCAATGAAATCTCTAATGTCTTAAGGCTAATTGGTTCATCAATGACCTTGTGTCAGATGAACCAATACAAGTATGACTGAGATAAGTCCCTCACTCTTGACATTTTATTTTAGTGTATGGTATCTTGTAGGGGTTTGGTTCTTCATACCAAATCTCTAACATGCATTAACATATAAATTTTTATTGCCTGTGTAAGACCCCAATTTTGACCCTAAGATCCCTCATGTTATCTCATCATATGCATTAGCATTGGGATCATACCTTGGTATCCTCCTAACCCCTCTCTCATTGGGTTTGTTTTAGGAGAGATCACCAAGAACCATGTGATTGTATCATACTTTTATATTATCATTTCACTAACCAAAATACCAAAAATATGTCTTTGTTATTTGCCTAACTCTTTTTAGGAAGGGCATGATCACCATTGATCTATCAAGTTCACATCTAGGGTTGAAGACCCTCATAGCTAAGAGCACAACCAAGGAATGATCCACAATATCTCTAAGAATCATATATGAGTCCCAATGATCTTTGCATGTTATTATTGCTCAAGATTTCTTCAAGAGTTTGGAGTTGGTTTGCCTTGCAAACCCTAGTTTGTCTGGGTATCTTGAGTAACTTCTTCAACAAGCTTCCTCATCAAATGATAAAATTTCTCAAGGGAAACTTCAAAATTCATCATCTTATGCATATGTGATATACCATGAGCCTAAAAAGTCAATAGAATTACAAGTTAGCAAGTTGGTTGATGATGGTTAGCCAGATGAGTTCATCTGATCAAAACTGGGTCTCCCTAGACCCTATCTCCTACAATTGTCACCATATGAAAATGATCCCAAGAGCAAAGTTACTCTAAATGACATTAAAAACAACTTTCATGTTGAGTCTTAGAGCTAATTTTTATTGTCAATTCATTTTCTATGTTGGAACGTTATAGGTCATTTAGTCTAAACCCTAATTTGAAAGTCAACTTCCCAAGGCCATAACTTGCTCAATTTTTATAAGGTGAAATCTTTTCAAGTTGCACAATCAAATTCACGATGTCTACTTCAACTTTTATGTTTGGAGTGAGAGCTAAATAAACTTTTATGAGCATGTGATATGAGGATACATTATAGGTCATTTTGGACCAATACCATTGAACAAGTGATTTTCCTCAACTTCAAAAATGCATAACTCTCTCATTATAAATCCAAATGATGTCCAATTGATGACCATTTTAAAGGTATTTGAAAGAGATACAACTTTGATGAAGTCACTTTTCTCATTTGGAGCTCACATAAAAAGTTAAGTAAGGTGGAACATTGAAGTATATGACTTGACACTTAGAAAAATTTCCTAACATCTTGAAATTTCCAAACTTCTACCTCAAAATTCACCATGATACAAGTTCCAAATGGAAAAGTGTTCAACATAAGAGTTGTTCCTCTTGATCTAAGATTTCCAAAGAGTCTTAATTCATTCATTTTGGATCAAGTTTGCTAGGGCTACGCATGGTGTTAACAGACCTGCATTAATTGGCAAAATCAAAACATCAAATGATCATTTCACATTGTCTTGCCAATCAAGCTTGATTCAGACCTCATTTCAGTTGGTTTTGGACCGTAGTGCATTGCTTCATGGGTCTGTACACGCCCATCCAAGCTTGAACATGACATTGCCAAATTTGGAAGAAATTGCAAGTGTGCAAATAACACTTGAATTTGCTATAAATAGAGACCCTCTGAGCTCATTTCAAAAGACCCTTGCGCGCCAGTTTAGCCTCCATTCTTCAAACCCTCACAATTCAAAGGAAAACCTGATAATTTTCACTTGAAAATTGAGTTTGAATCTCACTATTTGGAGATTCAAAAACTCCAGGATCCAAAGCTTCTCATCATTCCTAATCCACTTCTGCAAGCTATTGGGGCAAGATCAAACAAGAATTCAAGCAAGAAGGATCAAGTTCTACACAGCATTGAAGGTATTTTCCAGATTTTTTCTTCTCTTCGATTCTCACTCAATTCTCATCAATTCTCTTGGATCTTTGGTTGTCTGAAGTTCTACCAATGTAGGCAAGAAGATTGAGTTATTTTGAGGTCATATCGAAGCAAATCAGTTGACACACCTCAAAATTCAACTCCTCATATCTTTCTATATATTTGGAGTTACTTAAAATTGAGGTCAGATTCGTGCTCTACGCCATTTTTTCTTTCAGATCATGTCCTCCTTTTTCATTTTAATCATGGTAATGATTGAACCAGTTCGACGAGGTTTTCCTGAGAAGGTGACCGGCCTTTGGCTCCGGCAGTGATGTGGCATGGTTCAGAGCAATTGATTTCATTTAAAATGTTTTAATCAAAGGCGTTGGTTTTGATTACCACTTGTGTGGCGCGCTGACTGAGTTCCATCATGGAACGCGCATTTGTGTCCACTTGATCTGCCACCTCAATTAATAAGGGAGATCAAGTGGTCCACGTTTTTTTGTATTTTCTAATTTTCATTTTAGTCCTTTGATTTTCATTAATTCGTATTAATTTTAACATTGATCCAAAAAATGTGAGAGTTTCACCAAAAAAATTTTAAATAAAATCCTCTTTCATATTCTGAATTAAAATTATTTTTTGGATCATTATTAATATTTTTCATGATTTAATTTATTTTGTGATTATTCTTAATTGTTTAAAAATACTTTTAAGTTTCCAAAAATTCTGAAATTTTTTCTCCAAGGTCCTTTGACCTTGTTTGACCTATGATAAATCTCATGGGCATTTCTATGGTGTTTTGATGAGGTTTTAGGAATTTGACCAACCATATTTAAATTAATGCATTATTTTTAGTATTTTTTAATTGAATAAATGCCAAATAATTGTGTTGAGCCATTTTGATTGATTTGTGTAAGTTTGACTTGTGTAGTTGGGCCTTGGTCAAGGTTGATTTGACTTTGTTAGGTTAAGATCATTGGATTTAGGGGATTGATGGAATGTACATTCCATCTCCCAAAATGAATGAATGATCTTAATTTGGTGAAAATCCTCCTTTGTCCAATTTGAGTTTGATATATCTCCCCTCCCTCTTCATCTCATTCTCCTTCTTTATGAATTCATGTCATGGACCTATGATATCTCTACATCCTAAGGCTAGTTGATTTCAAAATCAACATAAGTATTGATGATATTAGGCCACCCCTTTTGCATATTCTTTTTGTGTGTGGTATGTTTCATGAGCATAGTCCATTATACTATGTTTCTAACATGCATTAACACCAAAATTCTATTGCCCGACCTCAAATAGTTGTGACTTCTACATAAGTCCAATTATGATTGGTTAACATAGCGCTAAATTTTGACACAAAAGGCATAGCATTCTAGTTAGTGAGATTGTAAGTCTCCCCTCTTTCATGGCATTTTGTGGAAACTTGGCCTTTTTTCCTTCCTTTGGAAGATGTCTTGGTTCAAGGATTCATGCTTGTGATAAGTGGGTTGAGTATTCTCCAAAGAATGGCTAAAAAAAAGCAAAAGCAATACTAACTTCTAACTCATTAACAACTAACATTTAATTTCAAGTCATTTACTTTAATGCACTTTATTTTTTAAGCCTTATTCATTTGCCATTATTCATACCATTCTAATTGTTTATGTTAATGTCATTTTTACTTTGTCCACTTGGACCATATTTGTATGATATATTTTGTTTGTGTATATTGTGTTTGGTTGTTTAGTTGTTTGGTCTTTAACCATTAATGTACATAATAAGAACAAAAACCCTAAAAAACATCTTGTGTGGACTGTTGGTTTGATCTGAGACAATTGGATTTAGAATTTAGGAAACACTCCCTATGAAAAGGACTTGGCCAATGCCAACTTTTAGGGAACCAAGTGCTTGTGATTTGAAACTTCATCTGATACATCATTGAAGATCCATTTGAGTTCATCTGCAACATGATCATTGTGAAGCTGTTATTTTGAACCTATGATTTGTGCCATCTTGGAATTCATCTGATGCATGGGAAACTTTGAGGAAGATCATGGAGTTGCTAAGCTTGGATGTGGCTATCTTTATTTGATGCCTTTATCTTCAAGTTGATATATGATGTATTGTTTGTTGATTGATTCTAATGTCCAAGGGAATTTGGGTTTCTATATAACACTTTTGTCTATTGGACTGCAGCCCATTGGTCAGATCTTTTCAACTCTCAACTTTTAAATTTTTGCTTAGGATTAGTCCCTTCATCTCCTCCCCACTTCTTTAATTTCAAAATATCTCCCTCTTGTTTTTTAAAATCTTCTTTGCTTGTGCTTGTTTTTCTAAACTTAGACCCTTTGCAAATTAGAAACTTTGGCCTTATGCCATTGCATTTTCAAACTTCTTTTCTTAAATCAAACTTGTAAATAGACTTAACTATACTTTACTTAAAAATTTCAAAAGCCAAAAAGAACTAACTCATTCAAACCATTTTTAGGCCTTTGTGCTTTTCAAACTTAAATTTTTGTTAAAAGCAATGTATCCACTTTGAAATTTATACCACGAACTATGAGGTTTTGATCTCTCATTTTTATGTTAGTACGTAGGCACAAGTCCGAAGGTCTTGTCAAACACAAAAATATAATTAATGAATTCTTTTCTCATCCCCCCATTCTATTTGCTTGCAAACATCATTTATACAAAATACATATGCACACAAGAAAGGCCTCCCTAGGAGTACCTAGGACACTTTGGGTGATAACACCTTCCCTTTGTGTAATCAACCCCCTTACCTGTAATCTCTAGCATTTTATTAGTTTTGATTTGAAAACTTTATATTTTTGGGTTTTGTTTGCACTTTTCCCTTTTCCCTTGGAAACAATAAAAGCGCGATGGCGACTCTTGTTATTTGATGTCTAGCTTATCCATAGCTTGATGATCATGAATTTACTGCTACATAAATAAAATGGAGACTCTGCTGGGGAATAGTCTCCAGTTGGTTTAGCCTACTTTTTTGTGTGTATATAATTATGTATTTGATGTGTGTATATATTTGTTTGTATGATATAATCTGCTTGTTGTGCTTGGTGATCTCTGAGTAATGAGATAAGTTCTAACCCGAACTTGAGTGAAATTAAGATAGGAGGATGGTATAGTCATGTTCGACTTGTGTGGAGTAGTCCTTAACAAGTTGGCTTGAGACCCATCTGCTCAGTGGAGACCCTTTAGGATTTGGAAATGTCACACAAGTATTTATGGTTAGGCATTACTATCTCTGATTTGGGGTCCAAGAAGCTGAGGACCATAGAATATTTACCCCCTTTTAGCCTATTTAGGACGTAGTGCGGAGTCTGTTCAAGTGTAGACTTGATAACAGTTGTTACGTGATACTACACTCAGATGAGTTTCTCTTGAGAATAATATAGGTTGATGAGTCAATCATCCTAACCTGTAATATCCGATAGATGGAATTAAGACTCTGGGAACTTTTTAGAACATGATTTATAAGTTTTTATCCTTAGTTCACTCCCTTGGGATGGTTCTTACCCAGACTCCATGCTCGTGACTTACAATAAACCCTTGATTCTTTGTTGATCCAATCAAGTCTTGTCAATATTAATGGAACTTGGGTGTTGATAAGGTGAAAGCCATAATCCACCAAAATGGATGATTGATCTTGACAATGACTTGATTCATCACTTGACCTTTGTTTGTTTGCCTTGTGTGTGATCCCTTACTTGTGATTGTTGCATTCATGCATTCATGCATTCATGCACATCATAACATTCATCACACAAAAATTTCAAGGAACTGAGGTGTTATTTGCAAATAGTTTCAGACCATGGATTATGGACGAAGGAATACTAAGAAGTATAGTTTCAGATGTCCCGACTTGAAAGAGTTAAGGAAGATAGCATCTTTTGTATTAGATCCCTTGGACTTCAAACAACGTCATGGGAAGCTTATGTCCATCTTGTCTGCAGATGTGGTTGAAGAACTTTTGAGCGTGTTGGTGCAGTTCTATGATCCTCTCTACCGTTGCTTCACTTTTCCTAATTATCAACTTGTGCCCATGTTGGAGGAGTATGCCCATCTTTTGGGAATACCTGTTTCTAACAAAGTGCCTTTTAGTGGATTGGAAGAGATTCCCAAATTTCATCTTATAGCGGAAGCTCTTAACTTGAAGAAATCTGAGATTGAGGCTCATTGGATGAAGAAAGGAGGATTGTTTGGGTTGCCATCTGATTTCCTCATCAAGGAAGCTACTGCTTTTGCTTAAGCCGGTAGTGTGGATGCTTTTGAAGCTATCTTTGTGTTTCTCATTTATGGATTAGCTTTTTTCTCTAACATTGACGGTTTTATTGATGTTAATGCCATTAGAATCTTCTTGATTGGGAATCTTGTGCCTGCTTTGTTGGGTGATATGTACTTCTCTTTGCATCTAAGGAATTCTAAGTGTAATACCCTAAAATTTACCCTTCATTTTTCCTGGAAGCATGTGATTATGTTTTACACTTCATTAGCATCATATTAGGTCATACTCATTGCATACTACATTAGTGACATGGAGATCAGGTTTTAATCGATCGCTCCTTAACAGAAGGAGCCCACACAAAGCAAGATTGAGAATTGGACTTCATTTTCTAAGTATACAAGTCTCAAGGGTCTCAGGGGGGGTCCAAGTATCTTATTATGGTCCTCAGTTCATCGGTGAAGGATTCAAAGCTATTAGAGTGTTCATCTGGATTTAATCAGAAATTCGGGTTTCATGGCTACCTGCAACAGGAAATGTTTGGTTGGAAGTAAAGGAGCTCATCCATGTCATGATTAGAGAGGCATCTTAGCCTAGGAAGATTCACAATTATCTCAGAAAGATTCATTGGCAATCAGTGCAATCAGTTCCTGATCATTTTGCCCTAAAACTAGGGTTTGGTATAAAATCAGTTTATTTCTACTTCTTTGGGTGAAACTCTTTTCCATGGCCCTCCATATGTCCACAAGTGTCTACATACAAAAAATCAGCACTTTATTTGAGCTAGAAGTGCTTCAATTGATCAATGGAATCGGGAATCAGACAGTTTGGGAAAAGTCAACTATGAGGCCAGAAAAGTCAACTCCTGACATTTTGAGAGTGGAATATCAAAATCCATGCCTAGGGGATCCTACATGTGAAATTTGATCAAGGTTGGATCATGGATTCATCATTTAATCAAGGTTGATCAATGCCTAGGGGATCCTACATGTGAAATTTGATCAAGGTTGGATCATGGATTTCATGATCGTTGCACTCACTTTAAGCCCATTTTACATCAAGATAAAAGCTCCATTTGAACATTTCTCCAACATCAAAGTTGTTCCTATTGTTCCAAGCTTTCTAGAGATATAAAGTTTTCTCCATTTGGATTAGAATTGAGAAAGTTATGCTTAGTCAAAGTGAGACATTTTTTTAGGACACTTAGAAAAATTTCTAAGTCCAAAATCTTCAAAACTTGTCAAGATTTCTTAGCCAGTTTTCTTGCACTTCAAGGCATTATTTGAAAATACTTTCTTCACAACAATTGTACCTTGCCATGTCCTCTTTCACATACTTTTGGAATTATCTCATTTGGATCCATGGTTTGAGAGATACATTCATTTAAAGTGGGCACCATGACTTGATTTTCTAGGCAGATTTTGGGTCTGGCTGGCCCAATCAGATTTTCTAAGCATGTTGCACAAACCAGTCACGTTTTTTACCTCTTTTGGCCATGCATTGGACATCCATTCACTTATGTTTGGCCCAAAATAACAACATTTTATACCTCACTTCACACTTTTATTCTTATGGATAAATCACTTATTAAAAAGCCTATGAGAACACCTAATCCACCCTATTTAAGAAGCTGAAACCCTAACCCTAAAGGAGCATTGGAATTTCGTGGCAAGGAGGAAAAGTTTCATCACATATCAGATTCCATTCCACTTCTATTTTCCATTAGGTAATAATCTCTTCCATGGCCATGTTTTGATATATCTACGCTTGCTTACCATGTTCATCACCATTAATCCTTCCATTTTCGTATTTCTTTTTCATATTTAAAAAATTTTCTTCGACCATAAAATTACCCAAAAATCATTTTCTTCTTTTCTTAACGTTTTATTTAATTTTATATAATTTTTATTTTCGTATTTTTTTAATATTAATATTTTATTTTAATTATTTAATCTAACTGGTCCATTTTAACACACTTTTTTTATTGATTTTATTTTTATGACTTAAAATTATTGTTAGAATTTGATATTTGGGATGAAGGTTGACCACTGTCTGATGGTCAACCTGACCTTTTCTTGGAATTTTATTTCACATTTTCAATTTATTTTCGATTTATTTTTAACCTAGTTTGGTTGGTCGATTTTTAATTTGACTTCTGTTTTATTTTAATTAATTCACGTACCAATTTTCATTATTTTTAAAATCTTTCTGGGGGATGATGATATCCTGACCCCACCTTATTTGGTTTAATGTTTCATAATTTTCTTGATTAATTTACTATTTATTCTTGATTTATTTCTAACCTAGTCTTATTAATTGACTTTTGGTTTGACCTATGTTTTGTTTTAATTAATTCACGTGCCAATTTTCATTATTTTTAAAATCTTTTTGGGGGATGATGATGTCCTAACCCCACTTTATTTAGTTTAATTTTTCATAATTTTCTTGATTAATTTACTATTTATTCTTGATTTATTTCTAACCTAGTCTTATTAATTGACTTTTGGTTTGACCTATGTTTTGTTTTAATTAATTCACGTGCCATTTTTCATTATTTTTAAAATATTTTTTGGGGATGATGATGTCCTGACCCCACCTTATTTAGTTTAATTTTTCATAATTTTCTTGATTAATTTACTATTTATTTGTTATTTTTAAATTGACTTGAATTTTCAGTTGACTTCTTTATGATCGATGTTTTCCATTAGGGATTGCTTATGGCAATTGAAGAGATCTTTTGATCCTCCCTCGTTCATCTCATATGCCATGTATTAGAGGCCTTTTACCTTGATTTTATTTGGTCCTTACCTCATGTCCTGGTTGAATTATTCAGTGGACCCTTCGTGTGTATATTTTCATCTGTTTGATTCATCTGCTATCTTTTATACTTGTTTCTCTCATTCATGCTTTCTATTGCTTGATTATTTAACATGTTCATACTCCCATGCATTGTTTAAATGCTCCATTATTTGATTCTTTGGTTTGGTTATATATTGTTTATTTATCCGATCTGATTGATAACCGTTGCCTACTTGTATGATGTATGAGGCATATATTCTTATTGTTTGTTTGCCATGAACAATCCCCATTCATAACAAATGTACCCCTCTCCCATAAAGTGTATAATATTTATTTCTTTATTTCTTTAGTCACCTGTTAATACAAGAATTAAAATGAACATCCGATAACCATTTCAAAATAAGATCAAAAGCTCGATCCAACGTCGAGTAATCATTTTCAAAACATAACAGAACCAACACACATTCATCCATCCTCTTGTAAGTCGATTGCCTCAGGCATCGCCATCTACCTGTAAGTCGATTGCCTCAGGCATCGCCATCTACCTATAAGTCGATTGCCTCCGGCATCGCCATCTACCCTTATCCGTAACTCCTCTTCGCGCTCCATCCGTCGAATCTTATTCCGTTTAGGTAGCACCCATTAGGTAGAACCCTTTGTATGATAACTTAGGTAGAATTCCCTTATTCTTTGTATGCTAACATTAGTTAGATGTTCCCCTTTGTAAATCCTAACACATAGGTCCATATTGTATGACAACTCTAGAGCAGAGCTTCCCCACTTTTAGATCTTCCGTGCGTCTCCGATCTTGTGGCATGTTAGTCCGTTCTATTGCAAAGAGGTAACTGCCTATGACTCGATTCAGCGAGCTGCGACACCTACTGCTAGGACGTTGAACACACTTCCCACCCTCCTTTGACACAGCTGGTGTCCTCTTTTGTAAGCCCATGTTCAGATGGCAATCCTTAACCCCTAGTTAGCCGAACTACGTTTTGCTCTGATTCTCATTCGAGATGAGATACGTTGGCATAAGACGCGACGTCTTACCGAGCACACTTCTCTTTAACCCATAGGTAGCCGAGCTACGAAGACTCTGATTCTCATACTCGGATGAGATACGTAGGCAGTGGATGCGACATCCTTGCGAGTCATTTTCTTTTAACCTTCCTTTTAGTAAATAGTACTTTAGATATACCTACACCCTTTAGACTAGAACAACACTTATGAAAAGGGCTCCCTAGGAGTACCTAGGATGTTTTTGGGTGCTTAAAACCTTGCCATTGCATAAACAACCCCCTTACCCAGATCTCTGACATTTTTACTAGTTTTTTATTCGATAAAACTTTTAGGTTTTTGTTCGATTTCTAACTATTCCTTTGGATAAATAGAAATGAGGTGGCGACTCGACTTGTATAGTTTACCTTGGATTTAGTCAATATCTCTAATGGTAACGAATACCCCGCTACAGAAAAGTGGCGACTCTGCTGGGGAATATCATTTGCCTAGTGGGTTTTGCTTACTTTTCATATTTGTTGTATTGTATGGTATATTGCTTTGTGACATATTTTTGTGCAATTTGGGATTATTGTATTGTATGTAATGATTGAATTGTTTGAATGTTAATTCCTTGTATGCTTGGTGATCTTCATGAGATGAGTTCTATACCCGAACTCGAGTGCACTTAGGATAGGAGAATGGCATAGTCTTGTTGACTTGTGTGGAGTTATTCCTTAGCAAGTTGACTTGCAAGCCCATTCACTTGGTGGAGGTTATGTTGGGATCAATAATGTCACACGAGTAGTCGTGGTTAGGCATTACTCTTTCCAATATACGCCTTAGAAGCCAAGGACCTTAGTTTACCACGCCCATCTTGGCCTATTTTTAGGGCGTAGTGCGAAGATCGTTCAAGTGTAAGATTTGACACGATTGTTACGCGATACTACACTCATAAGAGTCTCTCTTGAGAATATTTTTGGAATACGAGTAGTCGTTTATCCGATAATATCCAAAAGATGGGATGATGACTATGGGAACCTCTTGTAGAACATGATTGTCAGGTTAAACCATAGTACACTCCCTTTGGGTGGTTCTTAACCAAGACTCCATGCTCGCGACTCGCAACAAACCCTTGATTCGTGGTTGATCCGTTCTTGGGTATCCTTAATATCAATGGAACTTGGGTGTTGATAAGGTGTAAACTATAATCCACCAAAATGGGTGATTGATATTAAGGATGACTTGATCCATCCCATGACCTTTGTGTGGTGTGATTTGCTTGATCCTTGAGTGTGATTGTTGCATCCATGCATTCATGCATTCATACACATCCATATCATCAACAATGAGAAAACTTCCAAGGAACTTAAGAGGTCTATTTGCAAATTTTCAGACATGGATAAGCAAAGAAGGAATACGAAGAAGTACAGTTTCAGACAACCCGACTTGAAAGAGTTAAGGAGTTTGACATCCTATGTATTAGATCCCTTGGAATTCAAGGCTCGTCATGGGAAGCTTCTGTCTTTTCTGGCTACTCAAGTGGATGAAGGTCTAATGAGTGTGTTGGTGCAGTTTTATGATCCCTTGTACCGTTGCTTCACTTTTCCAGATTTCCAGCTTTTGCCCACGCTTGAGGAGTATGCCTATCTTGTGGGCATACCTATCCTAGACCAGTTGCCATTCAGTGGCTTGGAGAGAGTTCCTTCTTCTCAAGAGATTGTTGATCTGTTGCGTATAGATGAATATATTATTGGTGCTCATATGACTACCAAAGGTGGAATTTAAGGTCTCCCGTCTGATTTCCTCATTGATCAAGCTACTATGTTTGGAAAGGCCATGAGTGAGGACACTTTTAAGGCCATATTTGTACTTCTCATCTATGGGCTAGTGTTATTCCCCAATGTCGACAAGTTTGTGGATGTGAACGCCATTAGGATTTTCTCTACTCTTAATCACGTTCCTACTCTGTTGGGTGACACTTATTTCTCTTTGCATATGAGGAATGCAAAGGGCGGTGGTACCATTGTGTGCTGTTTGCCTCTGTTGTACAAGTGGTTTATTTCGCACTTGCCTCAGATGCTCGCCTTCAAGGAGAACAAAGGATGTCTCTCACTAATGATGATATCTTTTGGTACAACCGTGTATATGATGGTGTGCAGATTATCGACTCTTGTGGTGAACTCTCCAATGTACCTCTTCTTGGTACATGCGGTGGAATTAACTACAACCCTGTTTTGGCACGTCGTCAGCTTGGGTTCCCCCTAAAGGATAAACCCAATAATATTCTGTTAGAGGGTGTGTTCTTTCAGGAGGGTAAAGATCCCCAAGGCTTGAAGGGCAGGATGGTTCACGCTTGGCTCAAGATCCATAGGAAAGGAAGGAAGGAGCTAGGTCCGAAGAACTGTATCGCTTTGGAACCCTATACCTCTTGGGTTAGGAGGAGAGCTTCCGAGTACCTCATGCCTTATGGGTATCCAAGACCCACACCTTTGGTTGTGGCTGGGCCTTCAACCCTCCCTAGCCAAGGAGTAGAGGAGTTGAGAGATGAAGATCATTCGCGTGCTTGGATCAGTGAACGAGAGGAGTTGCTTCAGCAGATCAGAGAGAAGGATGCTTTGATAGAGTTCCTTGAGCACCGGGTTATTGATGATCCTGATGACGCATTGACTTCTCTACTTCCTCAGTCTTCCAAGTTTTGGAAGAGGAAGTATGATCGACTCGCCAAAGAGAAGGCAGATATGGAGGCAGCCTATGAGAGGAAGGTGAAGAGGCTTCGTGCAACTTATCTTCCGGTCTCGAGGGCTTTGAACGATTGCTTCTAGGGATCCATAGGATGTTCATTTTCCTTCTCTCTTGTATTGTATTTCGTTACCAAGACTGTACTTCTTTGGCGTAAAAACATTTCCAAATATTAATTGACGTGATATTTCCGTATGGGATAAACGTGTAATATTTCCAAAATTTGCAAATAAGACTCTAAAGTTCTTCTGATATAAAAATTAAATCATAAGCTTTGCATGCATCATGTTTATCTATACCTAGGGGTTTATATTTTCTTCTTGATTCTAGTCGGGGTTTTCTTACACTGTTTATCTAATGTGAGACTGGAATCAAGGGGTAGAATACCCTTTGAAATTGATAAACATGTCATTGCATCTGCATATTCATTAGCATGTCTTGCATAACATGTACCGCCGCAGTGTTCTCATCTTGTTTGGTATTCCATTATTAGGATAGCTGACTCAGGCATTCACCGATACGGTACCTGAAGGAACCAATGCAGAGCAATGGAAGGCCTACAAGCAGAGATCATAGAGAAGAGGGGGATAGTGATTGCGACATTGACAACTGGGTGCGTCCGAGGGTCTCGGGTGAAGTTCTCCGCAATTGGTTTTCTGAAGGGATTATCCAAGTCACTTTTCTTAAAGATTAATTTTCTTTGTTTATTCATGCATATCCAAGTCTTACGTTCCGCCCAGGGCGTGATGACTCATTGTAGGGCTCATCTATGTGGATACCTGCATTTTTAATCATAAATAAAGGACGTCTTTTTGCATTAAAATATTTGGTTCATTGTCTTTCTATTTTTGCAGTTTTCAAAAATCAAAAATATAAAATAAATATACATTTGGCAATGTTTTGTTTAGTTTCCGCTTCTTGTTCACACTTATAAGCACATACCATCACTCATGCAGATGCACGTCACCGGATCCTATTGATAACAGTTCTGCTATGGCTCGCTTCGACTTTGAAAATCCAATCTTTCAAGCTGAAGAAGAGGGTGATGAAGACTGTGAACTCCCTGAAGAACTTGCCAGGTTGTTAAAGCAGGAGGAAAGGATCCTTCAACCGCATCAAGAGTCTGTTGAAGTGATTAATCTCGGCACCGAGGACGTCAAGAGAGAAATCCAGATAGGGGATGCTTTGGAAGACGATGTGAAGAAGGGGCTGATTGAATTGTTGCAAGAGTATGTTGACATCTTCGCTTGGTCTTATCAGGACATGCCAGGGCTTGACACAGACATTGTGGTACACCGTTTTCCTCTCAAAGAGGATTGTCCTCCGGTCAAGCAGAAACTCAGAAGAACAAGACTAGAGATGGCTGTCAAGATAAAGGAAGAAGTGCAAAAACAGTTGGATGCAGGGTTTCTAGCGGTTACAAATTATCCCCCATGGGTTGCAAATATCGTTCCAATACCTAAAAAGGATGGAAAGATACGGATGTGTGTTGACTACCGGGATCTGAACAGAGCTAGTCCTAAAGATGATTTCCCATTACCTCACATCAATGTTTTGGTGGATAACACGGCTCAGTTCTCGGTATTCTCCTTCATGGATGGCTTTTCTGGCTATAATCAAATTAAGATGGCACCAGAAGACATGGAGAAGACAACTTTCATAACCCCATGGGGCACCTTCTGCTACAAGGTGATGCCGTTTGGTGTGAAAAATGTTGGGGAAACGTATCAACGAGCTATGGTAACTCTTTTCCATGATATGATTCATCATGAAATCGAGGTTTATGTTGATGATATGATTGCCAAATCTCAGACGGAAGAAGAACATCTGGTGAATTTGCAGAAATTGTTCGAGCGTTTGAGGAAATTCAAGCTGAGGCTTAATCCGAACAAGTGTACTTTCGGGGTGAGATCTGGAAAGCTGCTGGGTTTTATTGTTAGTGAAAAAGGGATTGAGGTGGATCCGACCAAAGTGAAAGCGATACAAGAAACGCCTGAGCCAAGAACAGAAAAACAAGTCTGTGGTTTCTTAGGAAGGTTGAACTACATTGCAAGGTTCATCTCTCACCTAACAGCCACGTGTGAGCCAATATTCATATTGTTGAGAAAAGATCAGGCCATCAGGTGGAATGATGATTGCCAAAGGGCTTTCGAGAAGATAAAAGAGTATTTGTAGAATCCTCCAATCCTTATGCCTCCAGTCCCAGGGAGACCGCTGATTATGTATTTGGCAGTACTTGATAATTCCATGGGTTGTGTTCTCAGTCAACACGACGAGACAGGTATGAAAGAGCATGTCATCTACTACCTGAGTAAAAAATTCACAGATTGCGAGTCGAGATACTCAATGCTCGAAAAGACATGTTGTGCACTTGCATGGGCTGCTAAGCGATTGAGACAATACATGCTGACTCACACAACCTTACTGATCTCCAAGATGGATCCAGTCAAGTATATATTTGAGAAGCCAACTCTCATCGGAAGGGTTGCTCGTTGGCAAATGGTACTGACAAAGTACGACATCCAGTATACATCCTAGAAAGCCATCAAAGGGAGTATTCTGTCAAACTATCTTGCTCAGCAGCCGATTGATGATTTGGAGCCGATGAAGTTTGATTTTTCGGATGAAGACATCATGTTCCTCAAGATGAAAGACTGTGAAGAGCCAGTTGTTGAGGAGGGACCTGATCCAGATGAAAAGTGGACTTTAATGTTTGATGGGGCCGTCAATGCCAAAGGAAGTGGAATTGGTGTTGTCATTACCACTCCGAAAGGTGCCCACATGCCTTTCACTGCTCGTCTGACTTTTGAATGCACCAATAATGAAGTTGAGTATGAAGCATGTATCTTGGGTATTGAGCAAGTCATTGATTTGAGAATCAAGACTCTGGACATCTTCGGAGATTCAGCTCTAGTAATCAATCAAGTGAATGGTGATTGGAATACTCTCCAGCCTAATCTGGTCCCCTACAGAGATTACACGAGAAGACTGTTGACTTTTTTCACAACAGTAAAGCTATATCATATACCTCATGACGAGAACCAAATGGCAGATGCTCTTGCTACTCTATCCTCCATGATCAAGGTGATTTGGTGGAACCATGTTCCCATGATTGATGTTATGCGCCTTGATAGGGCTGCGTATGTGTTTGCTGCTGAAGTGGTAGTTGATGACAAGCCCTGGTATCACGACATCAAGTGCTTTTTGAAGAATCAAGAGTACCCTGCAGGGGCATCCAACAATGATAGAAAGACTTTGAGAAGATTAGCAGGCAGTTTCTTCTTGAACAAAGACGATGTGATGTATAAGAGGAACTTCGACATGGTTTTGCTCAGATGCGTGGATAGACACGAAGCGGACATGTTAATGCAGGAAGTTCATGAAGGCTCCTTCAGTACTCATGCCGGCGGACATGCAATGGCTAAGAAATTGTTTAGAGCAGGTTATTACTGGATGACAAAGGAATTTGATTGTTTCAAACATGCTCGGAAGTGTCATAAAGGCCAGATTTATGCTGATAAGGTGCATGTGCCGCCAAATCCTCTGAATGTGATGTCTTTGTTGTGGCCGTTTTTATGTGGGGCATTGATATGATTGAAAATATTGAGCCAACTGCTTCCAATGGGCATCGCTTTATCCTTGTTGCCATCGACTATTTCACCAAGTGGGTCGAAGCAACGTCATTTGCGAAGGTCACCAGACATGTGGTTGCCTGATTCATCAAGAAAGAAATCATTTGTCGTTATGGGATTCCCGAAAGAATCATTACTGATAATGGTTCTAATCTCAATAACAAAATGATGAAAGAGTTGTGCAAGAGCTTCAACATTCAACATCATGACTCTTCCCCTTATCGTTCTAAGATGAACGGTGTTGTTGAGGCAGCAAATAAGAACATAAAGAAGATTGTGCAGAAGATGGTCGTTACGTACAGAGGTTGGCATGAGATGCTACCCTTCGCCTTGCATGGGTACCGTACTTCAGTACGTACATCGACTGGGGCAACCCCTTATTCCCTTGTGTAGGGTATGGAAGCAGTCCTACCTGTTAAAGTGGAGATTCCTTCTCTAAGAGTCCTGCTGGATGTCAAGTTAGACGAAGCTGAATGGGTTCGGACAAGGTTCAATGAGTTGAGTCTTATCGAAGAGAAGCGAATGGCAGCCATTTGTCATGGGCAGTTGTATCAAAGTCGGATGAAGAGAGCCTTTGATCAGAAAGTGTGTCCTCGATGCTTCCAAGTCGGAGATTTGGTGTTGAAAAGGATCCTTCCTCCTTAAACAGATCACAGGGGCAAGTGGACTCATAACTATGATGGACCGTATATTGTCACCAAGGTTTTTGATGGTGGAGCCTTAAGGCTTGCAACTATGGATGGTGAAAACTTCACTTCCCCTGTGAACTCAGACGCAGTTAAAAAATACTTTGCATAAAATAGACCCGTTGGATGATAAAAAGAATAGTCCAGGCAAAAAATGGGCATCCCGGCGAACCAAGAAAATGAAAAAGGTTCGGGAAAAAGTTAGAGATTAAAAAATGAAAAGATTGTACACCCGGTAAGTTGAAAACCTGAAAGGGCAACTTAGGAAAAAATGGGTATCCCGGTGGATTGAAAACCCGAAAGGGCGATCCAAGCAAAAGTTAGGGATTAAGAGAATGGCTCTGTTCTGAGTAGTTCTGAATATCATCTCGTGTCGATAACCGGAAACTTCCGAAGGATAGGAAACAGTCCAATCACCTTTTTCGGAAAGCTGATCATCTGGAGGATCTTGAAGATGAGCGAATCATAACAGAATTGGAACCCGATAGAAATCCATTTCACATTGCCATTAGATTAATTTTTGTTTTTATCTGGTGTGCAATTACCTCTTTCTAGGGATTGCTTCCTGATGTAAATACCTATTCAGAGGCCACTCAATCAATAAAATCATGTTATTCAGTACATCTCTGTGTTCATTTTCATTTTACTGTTTTGTTTACAAAAATAACGTCCGAATTTTTTATAAGCATTGCATCATGAAACATAAGAGCTTTACAGGTACGTGCTTAATAAACATTGAAAATTGCTGTAAATTTTAAGCGCTTTGGATCGTCTATTCAGAACAGGTACACTCGGGGCATTTCTCTAAGGTCCCCATCAAATGATCGCGGATGTTTTTCCTCAACAGTTGGAATTTGGTATCTTATGCCTGCAGAGCTGGTCCGAGCGTTGGATTCTTCAATCCACGGCAGGCTGTCACTACTGTACTTCCCCAAGCATTTGTTTCTGATTATACATTCACCAGTAGAGTTGACAGTGTATGACTGTATATCCCCAACGGAGTTGACAGTGCCAGATTGTATCTTCCCAGCAGAAGCGGCTGCTCCTCAGAGTTCGATGCCAGATCGATGATCTCGACGCTAGACCCATGGTCTCTTTCCTTGAAGAAGAATCTCGGTACCGTATCGGTGTTTGCTTCCCCTGCTGAGTCGTCTCTCTCGCAGATTATGGTTGCCAGAACCACTGTCGCTTTCCTCAGCAGCATGTTTTCAGTGCCATTCTCTCCCCAGTCAGAGCCTCGGTTTTTTTTATTTGCCAGAACACCGTGTGGCGGGTCATTTCCCCACAGAGTTCTTTGTGCTGTGCATCTCTGAAATTCTAGTTATCAGACTTTGGATGTCACACTGTTTGTTATGACATCCAATTCTGCACAGACAGGGATTATGCAGAACTTAATTGTAAGTGCAGTAAATAACACAAGTAATTGTTCACCCAGTTCAGTCCAACATGACCTACATCTGGGGGCTACCAAGCCAGGGAGGAAATCCACTATTAGTAGTATCAATTCAAAGCTAAACTCACCCGTTTACAACTTATCACTTAATCCCTACCCAATGCAATTTCAATCTTAATCTAAGATCAGAGTTCCTACTCACTCCCCCTCAATCACCTCAGTGATATTAAAAACACTTTGAAGTCACACTTCAAAAACAACTCTTGGTTATGCTTCACAGCTTAAACCAAGATACACAGCACTCACGCTTAAAAGCTTTGAGTGACACAACACTTACAACTCAATGAACACCCTATGCCAAAGCAATCATCTATTTGATAATGACTTGGCTTACAAGATACGTCTAATTCTAGACTCACAAAAATACAGCAGTGAAGTAAGATGGACACACTAAATCTTCACGCCTCAAAATCCCTGAAACTGAATGGAGGAATGCCTTCCTTTTTATATTGCAGCACCTGGGCTTTTGCACCTGTATTTTCCTGAATTTTAGGTCACATACGTTCCCTCAAATTCAATATTTAGGTTGCTAACAAATAGGCTATTTGTTAGGTTCATTGAATGTAGCTTGGTTGTTGATTTCCTGGATTTTCTCTAAGCTGTTGACTTCCTAAAGAATAGCCTGAGAAAGCTGTAACAGAAAACTGAACAACCTACAATTTAGCATATGCTGTCAGGCATGAATGTCACGACATTCAGCTTGACATCAAGGTCCATATGCTGAGTCTGTTTTCCCAGAAAACAGACTGTACAAATCTGCTGACCTGTACATGATCAATATGACCATACTACAGTACCAGCTTACATTAGTAAATGTCAAAGTGTCCAACTTAACATTTACACAATTGGCCTTAAGTTAGTTCTGCTATTCTCTTGAATAACAAACTAAGTAAAGTGCTGAAGTATAGCAGAACACCACTCTGCCCAATCTTCAGTAGCTGCTGTCAATGATGAATGTCACAACATCCAGTTTGACATTCAATCAGTAGGCCTTATGCCAGGTCTGGTTCTTCCTTGATAACCAGACTGCAAGTGAATACTAAGTTCTAACAGAGCTTCTGTTCCTTAGTATCTGTTGACAGGTATGAATGTCACAGCATTCAATAATCCTGTGTTAGCTAGTCCTGCAGTAACTACAATGTAGTTACATATACATGTCATGACATCAGTCAAGACATTTGTGTTTTACCATACAATGCAGCCAATTAAACACCTACAAACTCCCCCTTTGGCAAATTTTTGGCTAAAACACTTTGATCCCCATAACAGAGTTCATAGCAGCGGAATAAAACTAGCTAATACACTCAGAGTGGCAGCACACTCACACACATGGAAGTTGAATGAAAACTTCACATAGCAGCACTTATATATTAGAAGTTGCACCTAAACTTCAACATCAGCTGCAGGGGGAATCTTCAGATCTGTCATGAGAGTCTGTTAGACCCACTCTGTTTGTCAGGGGTATTGGTGGTTATTACTCCCCCTTTTTGTCACAAATGTTGCCAAAGTCAACAACATAGGCAGAGCACAATGACAGAGTTCCAGACTTGGTTTTACTTCACAGTTTCAACCAAGTTCACATCCACTTGATCTTGCTTCACAGCTTCGATCAAGTGATCACCCACTTTTGCTTTACTGTAGGTACCACCATATCAGATGCCATGATGTTGTTTCTGACATCCAGAACCACTCCTGCATGAACAGCATCCTTGAACTCCTGCAGGTACAGAGGCCTTCTCTCTGTAGGGTGTCTCCTTACCCTCTTGTATTCACCCTTGATGCGCGCAGCATAGATATGTTGACCAATCATAGTCTTGTACAAATCGTTTAATAGGCAGAGATATTAAACAATTTATCCCAAACATCAGTGGTTGCTATAATGTCTCAGAGAGACATATTCCCAGTTTGCTCCTTAAGTTTTCAAACTGAGTAGCATCCAGAGCCTTTGTAAATATGTCAGCCAGTTGAAGATCCGTGGCTACATGTTCCAAAGTGATCACCTTGTCTTCCACCAGATCTCTGATGAAGTGGTGCCTAATGTCAATATGTTTGGTCCTGCTGTGTTGGATGGGATTCTTGGAGATGTTGATGGCACTGAGATTATCACAGAACAATGTCATGACATTTTGATTGACATTGTACTCAGTGAGCATTTGTTTCATCCAAACCAGTTGGGAGCAACTGCTTCCAGCCGCTATGTATTCAGCCTCTGCAGTGGACAGAGAGACACAGTTCTGCTTCTTGCTGAACCACGATATGAGGTTTTCTCCTAAGAAGAAACATCCACCTGATGTGCTTTTTCTGTCATCAGCACTTCCAGCCCAATCAGCATCACAGTACCCAGATAGGACAGGCTCAGACCCATGTGAGTACAGCATCCCATAGTCACATGTCCCATTGATGTACTTGAGGATCCTTTTGACTTGATTCAAGTGACTCACCTTGGGCTCTGCTTGATATCTGGCACACACTCCAACTGCATAGGAAATGTCAGGTCTACTTGCAGTTAGATACAGCAGACTACCTATCATGCTTCTGTACAGGCATTGATCAACACTGGGTCCTCCATCATCTTTGGTTAATTTCAGATGAGTAGGGGCTGGAGTCCTCTTGTGCCTGGCATGATCCATACCAAACTTCTTAACTATGTTCTTGGCATACTTGCTTTGGGAGAGAAACATGGAGTCCTCCATTTGGTTTACTTGCATTCCAAGGAAATAGGTCAGTTCTCCCACTAGACTCATTTCAAACTCAGATTGCATCTGGTGAACAAATTTTTTAACCATTTGTTCTGACATTCCACCAAAGACTATATCATCCACATAGATTTGAGCTATCATGATTTTGCCTTCCTCATCCTTCACAAACAAGGTTTTATCTATGCCACCCTTTCTGTATCCATTTGTGGTCAGAAATTCGGTTAACCTTTCATACCAAGCTCTGGGTGCTTGCTTCAACCCATACAAGGCTTTCTTCAGCTTGTATACATGCTCAGGTTGGTTAGGATCACAAAACCCTTTGGGTTGTTCCACATAGACTTCTTCATTCAGGTAGCCATTCAAGAATGCACTCTTCACATCCATTTGAAATAGCTTAAACTTCAGGATGCATGCTACCCCCAACAGCAATCTGATGGACTCAAGTCTAGCCACAGGAGCAAATGTCTCATCAAAGTCTACTCCTTCAACTTGAGTGTATCCTTGAGCTACTAGTCTTGCTTTATTTCTAGTAATTACTCCTTTCTCATCAGATTTGTTTTTGTAGATCCACTTGGTACCAATGATGTTGGACCCTTCAGGTCTTGGAACCAGCTCCCATACTTCATGCCTTGTGAACTGCTCGAGTTCCTCTTGCATGGCAATGATCCAGTATTCATCAGTCAGGGCTTCTTTTACATTCTTTGGTTCAACCTTGGAAACAAAGCAGGAATTTGAGTTTATTCCTCTTGACCTGGTAGTTACACCACTGGTGGGATCCCCTATGATAAGATCCTTAGGGTGGTCTTTCTGAATTCTGATAGATGGCACTTTGGTAGGTGCTTCTACTTCACATTCAGGAGGAGGTTCCTGTATTTCTTCAGGCTTGACTGGACTGTCAGTTGGACTATCAAGGAATGTTTCAACATCCTCCATGACATCGGTTCCTTCCTCTTTATCATCCACAATGACATTTATGGATTCCATCAGGACATTGGTCCTGTAGTTGAACACTCTATAGGCTCTGCTGTTCGTGGAGTATCCCAGAAATACGCCTTCATCACTTTTGGGATCTAGCTTCCTTCTCTGTTCACGATCTGTGAGAATGTAGCATTTACTTCCAAAAATATGAAAGTACTTCACAGTGGGTTTTCTACCCTTCCATATTTCATACAGAGTGGAGGAGGTTCCTTTTCTCAAGGTGACTCTGTTGTGAACATAGCACGCCGTATTCATTGCTTCAGCCCAAAAGTGCATAGGGAGCTTCTTTGCATGAATCATTGCTCTGGCAGATTCTTGAATAGTTCTATTTTTTCTTTCAACTATTCCATTCTGCTGAGGAGTTATAGGGGAGGAGAACTCATGGCTTATTCCTTCAGATGAGCAGAACTCATCAAACTTGGAATTCTTGAATTCAGTGCCATGATCACTTCTAATCCGGACCACACAACTGTCCTTTTCTCTTTGAAGTCTTATGCACAGATCCTTGAAGACATCAAATGTATCTGACTTCTCTCTGATGAAGTTTATCCACGTGTATCTGGAATGGTCATCAACCACCACGTAGGCATACTTCTTCCCACCAAGACTTTCAACCTGCATAGGTCCCATTAGGTCCATGTGCAGCAGTTCCAGAACTCTGGAGGTTGTGGAATGTCCCAGCTTTGGGTGTGACATCTTGGTTTGCTTGCCCACTTGGCATTCTCCACAGACTCTTCCTTCATCAATCAGAAGCTTTGGCATTCCTCTGACTGCTTCCTTGGATATGATCTTCTTCATTCCACGTAAGTGGAGATGGCCAAGTCTTCTATGCCACAGCTTCACCTCCTGTTCTTCCTTGGCTGAGGAGCAAGTTGTGGAAAAGTTAGAGAGGTCAGGTTCCCACAGATAGCAGTTGTCTTTGGACCTGGTTCCTCTCATAACTTCCTGATTGTCACCATTTGTCACAATGCACTGCTCCTTAGTAAACTGAACATGAAAACCTTGATCACACAGCTGACTTATACTGATGAGGTTTGCAGTTAGTCCTCTTACTAACAGCACATTGTTCAGTTTTGGCACTCCAGAACAGTCCAGTTTGCCCACACCTCTGATTTTTCCTTTGGCACCATCACCAAAAGTCACATAGCTGGTGGTGTGAGGTTGAATGTCTACCAGTAGATTTTCCATACCAGTCATATGTCTTGAGCATCCACTGTCAAAGTACCAGTCTTCTCTGGAAGAAGCCCTTAGGGCAGTGTGTGCTATCCTAGCATACCATTGTTGCTTCTTAATGGGAACACATCGCTTGCGTGTGTTATGCTTAGGTCTGACAGGTGAGGCTCTGTTAGGGAAGCCATGAATCCAGTAGCAGAAGGCTTTTATATGTCCAAGCCTGCCACAGTGGTGACACCTCCAATTCTGGAATATTCTCATCTGATGATCATTCATCCTAGCTCCTCGATGTTGAGACATCGGTTTTGACATCTGCTTGAACTTCTGAACTTTAGCCTTTGGGCGTTTGTGTTCAGCTCTTTTTCCAAATCCTAGCCCAGATTTGGTTCCAGACTGCTGTCCCACCTTTAGGATTTCTTCCAAGGTGTCAGTTCCCTTATTCATCATTCTGATGGATTTGGTCATCTGGTTCAGCTTGGAGGTCAGCAGGGCTATCTCATCATTCAGCCCTTCTATGGCAGACAGTTGTTTCTGTCTCTCATCTTCCAGTTCCTTGATGAGTTTCTTCTGCTTTTCACCTTGTGCACGTACTTCTGCACTGGTGGTACACAGCTTCTTATATGCTGCAGCAAGTTCATCAAAGGTCAGCTCATCTGCACTTGTGTCATCTTCAGAGACACACACACTAGTTAGTGCAGTGACATGTTTGGCAGATTCTCCCTCAGATTCACTTTCAGAATCTCCTTCAGACCATGTGATAGCTAGCCCCTTATTTTGCAATTTGAGGTAAGTAGGACATTCAGCTCTGACGTGTCCATACCCTTCACAACCATGACACTGGATTCCTTTCCCATGGTTGAACTTTTCTTCAGAAGTTGATCTTTTCTTAATGTCAGACGGGATGTTCTTGACATTGGGTCTACCTCTTTGATCAATCTTCTTCATGAACTTGTTGAATTGCCTTCCAAGCATGGCTAAGGCTTCTGATATACTTTCATCACCTCCAGTATATCCTTCTTCTGCCTCCTCTTCAGCATTAGATACAAAGGCTATGCTTTTCTTCTTCTCAGCATACTCACCTAAGCCCATTTCAAAGGTTTGGAGAGAACCAATGAGCTCATCTACCTTCATATTGCTGATGTCCTGAGCCTCCTCTATAGCAGTGACCTTCATAGCAAACCTCTTAGGCAAGGACCTGAGAATCTTTCTTACAAGTTTCTCTTCGGTCATTTTCTCACCTAGTCCACCAGAGGTGTTTGCAATTTCAAGAATATTCATGTGGAAGTCATGAATAGTCTCATCCTCTTTCATCCTCAGATTTTCAAACTTGGTTGTCAGCATCTGAAGTTTTGACATCTTCACCTTGGAAGTACCTTCATGAGTTACCTTGAGGGTATCCCAAACTTCCTTAGCTAGTTCACAATGGTGCACCAGCCTGAAGATGTTCTTAGTGATTCCATTGAACAGTGCATTCAAGGCTTTGGAATTTCCAAGAGCTAATGCCTCTTGTTCCTTGTCCCAGTCTTCTTCAGGAATCTGCACACTAACTCCATCTTCATCAGTCCTCGTTGGATGTTCCCATCCCTTGTTGACAGCTCTCCAAACTTTGCTGTCTAGAGACCTTAAGAAGGCTATCATGCGAGGCTTCCAGTCATCATAATTAGATCCATCCAACATGGGTGGTCTGTTTGAGTGTCCTAAATCCTTGTCCATGGTACTAGAAAGTAACTTCCCTAGATCTCACCCAGAACTTCACAGGCAGGGTGCCTGCTCTGATGCCAATTGAAATTCTAGTTATCAGACTTTGGATGTCACACTGTTTGTTATGACATCCAATTCTGCACAGACAGGGATTATGCAGAACTTAATTGTAAGTGCAGTAAATAACACAAGTAATTGTTCACCCAGTTCAGTCCAACATGACCTACATCTGGGGGCTACCAAGCCAGGGAGGAAATCCACTATTAGTAGTATCAATTCAAAGCTAAACTCACCCGTTTACAACTTATCACTTAATCCCTACCCAATGCAATTTCAATCTTAATCTAAGATCAGAGTTCCTACTCACTCCCCCTCAATCACCTCAGTGATATTAAAAACACTTTGAAGTCACACTTCAAAAACAACTCTTGGTTATGCTTCACAGCTTAAACCAAGATACACAGCACTCACGCTTAAAAGCTTTGAGTGACACAACACTTACAACTCAATGAACACCCTATGCCAAAGCAATCATCTATTTGATAATGACTTGGCTTACAAGATACGTCTAATTCTAGACTCACAAAAATACAGCAGTGAAGTAAGATGGACACACTAAATCTTCACGCCTCAAAATCCCTGAAACTGAATGGAGGAATGCCTTCCTTTTTATATTGCAGCACCTGGGCTTTTGCACCTGTATTTTCCTGAATTTTAGGTCACATACGTTCCCTCAAATTCAATATTTAGGTTGCTAACAAATAGGCTATTTGTTAGGTTCATTGAATGTAGCTTGGTTGTTGATTTCCTGGATTTTCTCTAAGTTGTTGACTTCCTAAAGAATAGCCTGAGAAAGCTGTAACAGAAAACTGAACAACCTACAATTTAGCATATGCTGTCAGGCATGAATGTCACGACATTCAGCTTGACATCAAGGTCCATATGCTGAGTCTGTTTTCCCAGAAAACAGACTGTACAAATCTGCTGACCTGTACATGATCAATATGACCATACTACAGTACCAGCTTACATTAGTAAATGTCAAAGTGTCCAACTTAACATTTACACAATTGGCCTTAAGTTAGTTCTGCTATTCTCTTGAATAACAAACTAAGTAAAGTGCTGAAGTATAGCAGAACACCACTCTGCCCAATCTTCAGTAGCTGCTGTCAATGATGAATGTCACAACATCCAGTTTGACATTCAATCAGTAGGCCTTATGCCAGGTCTGGTTCTTCCTTGATAACCAGACTGCAAGTGAATACTAAGTTCTAACAGAGCTTCTGTTCCTTAGTATCTGTTGACAGGTATGAATGTCACAGCATTCAATAATCCTGTGTTAGCTAGTCCTGCAGTAACTACAATGTAGTTACATATACATGTCATGACATCAGTCAAGACATTTGTGTTTTACCATACAATGCAGCCAATTAAACACCTACAATCTCCAACAGCCTTGCCAGGGTCCAGAAGATGGTGATCATTCCCCAGTAGAATTCCTTGCCTCAGCTTGGCGTTCTCTCTAATCAAGCATTTCACATCCTTGCATGTAGAATCATATTGCATTGCATCCTCCCAAATTACGTAGCATTTCCATTTTCATGGAGCCTTACGCCATTGAAAAATTCAAACATACGCATGTAAAGCATAAGGCATTCTTGGTATCCCAAGTGATAAGTCAGAAGTTGTTTCCAGCACTCAGACTGAAGATTGTTCATGACTTATCTTTATTATTCCCAGCAGGGGTCGTTGGCCCACGCGCCTCAATTATCATTTTCCCTATTTCTGTCGATACTGACAGGCATGAAAGTTTCCGGTATTCAGACCGAAGTGGCATTCAGGCCAGTTTTCCGATGTTCAGATTGAAGAACTTTTCGACATTCAGGTCGATGCAACTTGTGGCATTCAGGCCAGTTTCCGGAATCCAGACTAAAGTCGCATTCAGGCCAGTTTTCCGATGTTCAGATCGAAGAAGTTTCCGACATTCAGGTCGATGCAACTTGTGGCATTCAGGCCAGTTTTCCGGTATTCAGACCGAAATAGCATTCAGGCCAGTTTTCCGATGTTCAGATCGAAGAAGTTTCTGACATTCGGGTCGATGCAACTTGTGGCATTCAAGCCAGTTTTCCAGTATTTAGACCGAAGTGGCATTCAGGCCAGTTTCCCGGTGTTCAGACCGATGTTTGATAATCAAGTATCGTCTGATGCTCAGATCGAAGTCATTTCTAGTATTCAGATTGATGAGCGGCATTCAGGCCATGGTTATTTCTGTGTTACAATTTATTTTGGAATTCAGGCTAACGTTCCTTGTTTAGGAGTTCAGACCGAATCTCAACGTACCAGACAGGTTCTTTTTTAAGACCACCTCTTGGCCGATTCTGACAGGCATTGTTACTTCATTTTTTAACTTCAGTGTAAATTTTCGGGCTTTTATCGTATTCAATCACTTGATACCTCGAAAGTGCGAAAGCCGTTGCTATCTTCCTTTCGGGTTTCCAGTTGATTGAATAGGGGCAGCTGTAATACCCCAAAATTTACCCTTCATTTTTCCTGGAAGCATGGGATTATGTTTTACACTTCATTAGCATCATATTAGGTCATACTCATTGCATACTGCATTAGTGACATGGAGATCAGGTTTTGATCGATCGCTCCTAAACAGAAGGAGCCCACACAAAGAAAGATTGAGAATTGGACTTCATTTTCTAAGTATAAAAGTCTCAAGGGTCTCAGGGGGGTCCAAGTATCTTATTATGGTCCTCAGTTCATCAGTGAAGGATTCAAAGCTATCAGAGTGTTCATCTGGATTTAATCAGAAATTAGGGTTTCATGGCTACCTGCAACAGGCAATGTTTGGTTGGAAGTAGAGGAGCTTATCCATGTCATGATTAGAGAGGCATCTTGGCCTAGGAAGATTCACAATTATCTCAGAAAGATCCATTGGTAATCAGTGCAATTAGTTCTTGATCATTTTGCCCTAAAACTAGGGTTTGGTATAAAATCAGTTTATTTCTGATTCTTTGGGTGAAACTCTTTCCATGGCCCTCCATATGTCCACAAGGGTCTACATACAAAAAATCAGCTCTTTATTTGAGCTAGAAGTGCTTCAATTGATCAATGGAATCGGGAATCAGACAGTTTGGGAAAACTCAACTCCTGACATTTTGAGAGTGGAATCTCAAAATCCATGCCTAGGGGATCCTACATGTGAAATTTGATCAAGGTTGGATCATGGATTCATCATTTAATCAGGATTTGGAAAAGTTACTTAATTTGGAAATGGTTGACTTTCCATTTAGGGCAAGTTTTCATGATCGTTGCACTCACTTTAATCCCATTTTGCATCAAGACAAAAGCTCCATTTGAAAATTTCTTCAACATGAAAGTTGTTCCTATTGTTCCAAGCATTCTAGAGATATAAAGTTTGCTCCATTTAGATTAGAATTGAGAAAGTTATTCTTAGTCAAAGTGAGACATTTTTTTAGGACACTTAGAAAAATTTCTATGTCCAAAATCTTCAAAATTTGTCAAGACTTCTTGGCCAGTTTTCTTGCACTTCAAGGAATTATTTGAAAATACTTTCTTCACAACAATTGTACCTTGCCATGTCCTCTTTCACATCCTTTTGGAATCATCTCATTTGGATCCATGGTTTGAGAGATACATTCATTTAAAGTGGGCACCATGACTTGATTTTCTAGGCAGATTTTGGGCCTGACTGGCCCAATCAGATTTTCTAAGCATGCTGCACAAATCAGTCACGTTTTTTTTAAATCTTTTGGCCATGCATTGGACATCCATTCACTTAAGTTTGACCCAAAATAACAACATTTTACACCTCACTTCACACTTTTATTCTTATGGATAAATCACTTATTAAAAAGCCCATGAGAACACCTAATCCACCCTATTTAAGAAGCTGAAACCCTAACCCTAAAGGAGCATTGGAATTTCGTGGCAAGGAGGCAAAGCACCATCACATATCAGATTCCATTCCACTTCTATTTTCCATTAGGTAATCATCTTTTCCATGGCCATGTTTTGATATATCTACGCTTGCTTACCATGTTCATCACCATTAATCCTTCCATTTTCGTATTTCTTTTTCTTATTTAAAATATTTTATTCGTCCATAAAATTACCCAAAAATCTTTTTTCGCTTTTATTAATGTTTTACTTAATTTTATATATATTTTATTTTCGTATTTTTTTAATATTAATATTTTATTTTAAATATTCATTCTAACTGGTCCATTTTAACACAGTTTTTTTATTGATTTTATTTTTATGACTTAAAATTATTGTTAGCATTTGATTTTTGGGATGACGGTTGACCACTGTCTCATGGTCAACCTGACCTTTTCTTGGAATTTTATTTCACATTTTCAATTTATTTTGGATTTATTTTTGACCTAGTTTGGTTGGTCGACTTTTAATTTGACTTCTGTTTTATTTTAATTAATTCACGTACCAATTTTCATTATTTTTAAAATCTTTTTGGGGGATGATGATGCCCTGACCCCACCTTATTTATTTTAATTTTTCATAATTTTCTTGATTAATTTACTATTTATTCTTGATTTATTTGTAACCTAGTCTTATTAATTGACTTTTGGTTTGATCTATGTTTTGTTTTAATTAATTCCCGTGCCAATTTTCATTATTTTTAAAATAGTTTTGGGGGATGATGATATCCTGACCCCAACTTATTTAGTTTAATTTTTCATAATTTTCTTGATTAATTTACTATTTATTCTTGATTTATTTCTAACCTAGTCTTGTTAATTGACTTTTGGTTTGACCTATGTTTTGTTTTAATTAATTCACGTGCCAATTTTCATTATTTTTAAAATCTTTTTGGGGGATGATGATGTCCTGACCCCACCTTTTGGTTGTGGATAATCGTCCATGTGAGTATATTATCTACGTTCTGACGGTAATAGATAGTATATCTCATGCACTCTCGGGTGTGAAGCCTTTTGTTCTTCCCCAGTTGAGTAAGATTCGTATCCCCTTTGTGGAGTCGAATATCCATCCTGTAATCGAGTTTGCTTTTAGCCCTCTTTTGGATGATGAGTGTTTTGGGAATATTCCCCAATTCACGCCTTGGTTGGTCACCTATTATATGCCCAGTAACCGGTATCCCTGGTGTTCCTTCCTCTCTGCTCCCTATTATGACTTTTGTCCCCTGTGGAGTCAGAATCCCTGAGTTGAAGTATACCTTTTAGGTTTTCCTCAGACGTTTTGAAGTTTTGATATCTCTCACCCTTATGCCGGTCTTGGATATTCATCTCTTTCTGGGCATGTTGTATCTCTCACCCTCATACCTGGCGTTCAGATCACATGTCTCCTTGAGCTTATTACCCAGTAACCAGTAATACCTCGTCCCGCTGCTTCCCTAGGAGTGTCCTTGTGGACATCCCCAGCGAAGTCCCTTAGTGGATTGTTTTCATCCGGATTTTATCTGAAGTATCCGCTGTGGATAGTTTTTTACTGTATTGGCATATTCCCCAATACATGCATCTTCGAGCCACGCTTTGAGTCGTGACCTGCTCGCGCATTTTTATCCCTTTTCTATCCCCAGGAGAGTTCCCAGGGTCTTGGTCCCATGGAGTGAATTGCTCATATGGATTATCAGTGGCTTCTGATTTCTTTGCTTTTGTGGACACATATCTCCATAGAGTGCTACCATTTTTCATACCTACATTTGCATCATGAGGTCTCTTAGGGACCAAAATTCGTCTCTTTGTTATTATTTAAGCCCATTCTACCCCGTCGAGACGAAGATTTTAACCTTCACTTCTCTGGCTAGAATGACCTTAAATAGGGGCATCTGTAAGACCCTAATTTTGACCCTAAGATCCCTCATGGCATCATAACATTGCATTTGCATTGCCTCAAGGATCTTTAGCATCTTGGTTCCCTTTTCCTTTGGGTGGGACTCCTTGTGATTGGTTTGAGATCACCAAGCATTCTTGAATTATACATCATTGTTTCTCTTACTTTTGTTTACTAACCAAAAGCACAAAAATGTGTCACTAACATCTTTTGTTTGAAGCTTGAGTATCATCCAAGACACTTTGTGGGTTCTACTTAGATGATCAGTCAACACAAGGGAATGGCTTGAGATACTTCCAACAGGTTCAAATGGGGTCTATTCGTCAGTCAAAATGTTAATCTTGAAGGAGCAAAAGTTTGTTCATGAGCTGTCATGCTTGCTAGGCGAGCAGAATGGGTCGCCTAGCGAGTCCCAAGAAAAGCCACCAGAATCACCTACGCTCATGGGAATTTCTTGAACTGTCATGCTCGATAGGCGAAGCCCACGTGTTTAAAAAAAAATAACGAAAAAATAAATAAATAAATTAATAAATAAATAAAATATAACAGAAAAATTTTGGACTTGGGCCTCTCTCATTTGAGCCCACAGGTCGACAAAAATCAGGTTATAAATTCTGAGTTTCAGTGAAACAAAAGGCAATTCTATTCCTATTACCCTGGCAGGGAAAAAGATAGTGAGAGAAGAGCTAACAGAGTTCAGAGCAACCTCCAGAGACTGAAGGGAACTCATCGGCAAAGAACCAATTCCCTCTCATATAAACCCTCAGATTGCTTTGCAAACCCAACCGGGCAATTCAATTTCATTCAATCTTTCCAGTCAGGTTTACCCTTATTCCCATTACTTTATGCTTTTAATTTGAATGCTCTGAATGTATGAGGTATTATGGGTGAATTTGATACCCTTTTGATGCATGTGTTTGATAAGAGGTTTAGGCCTCCTACCCTTGGTTGCTTTTTGTGAGCTTTTTGTGAATTTTAATGGCATGATTCATGTGGTTACATTTTGATTTGGGGGCAACTCTTGATTACCCTATCCTGTTTGCTCTAACCTGTTTTGTGTTTGTTATGGCATTGTTTTCTCCTAATTCCGTCATATTACTCTAACCTGTTTGTTGAGTTTTTGTGAGGGCTCACATACTCTTGCAGGGATAGCTTGCTTGGTGTTCCACTTTATTTGTGGGGTACCACCTGGAGGTCTATTCCGATTACCTGTACTGACTCGCTTTCTTTGATGGTGTTTAGCTTGGAAAAGTCTTTGGGTTTCTTATTTATCTAATTGTTGTTACTTCGGATCTTTATCCGTACGGTAGATCTCTCGATCCCTTTACTTTTCCCGCATGTTACCGATTTCTTAGGTTTCGTCTAGCCTCTCGTGGCATGTCATTTAAGGTAGCGCAGTTCCTTCATCTAGGACTGCCTTTTTGCATGAGCATCCCTAAACACCCCAAACTCATTGATTTTTGTTCTCCTAAGAACACGTTATCTCCTTCTACTACAGGCGAATAAGTCTCCAAAGGTCGAGCATCCGGTAGATTGCGTAGTAACGTCGTTCAACCCTTACCCCGTAGTTAGTCGAACTACGTTTTACTCTGATTTTCATCCCATATGAGATACATAGGCATAAGACGCGATGTCTTAGCGAGCACAATCCTCTTTAAACCATATGTAGCCGAGCTACGAAGACTCTGATTCTCAGATTCAGATGAGATACGTATGCAATGGATGCGACATCCGTGCGAGTCATTTTCTTTTGACCCTTATTTTAGTAAGTAGTACATTAGATAAACATACACGCTTTTCTCATCCCTTCAATCATGTTTGCACAAATAAAATTTTCAAAAAAAAACAACAACCTTTGCAACAAATGTGAAAAGGGCTCCCTAGGAGTACCTAGGATGCTTTGGGTGCCTAAGACCTTCCCATTGCATAGCCAACCCCCTTACCCAGATCTCTGACATTTTTACTAGTTTTTGATTCGATAAAACTTTTAGGTTTTTGTTCGCTTTCTAACCATTCCTTTGGATAAATAGAAGTGCGGTGGCGACTCGACTTGTATGATTTACCTTGGATTTAGTCAATATCTCTAATGGTAACGAATACCCCACTACAGAAAAGTGGCGACTCTGCTGGGGATAATAATTTGCCTAGTGGGTTTTGCCTACTTTTCATTTTTGTTGTATTGTATTGTATATTTTTTTTGTGACATATTTTTATGCAATTTGGAATTACTGTATTGTATGTAATTATTGAATTGCTTGATATTAATTCCTTGTATGCTTGGTGATCTTTGTGAGATGAGTTCTATACCCGAACTCGAGTGCACTTAGGATAGGAGAATGGCATAGTCTTGTCGACTTGTGTGGAGTTATTCCTTAGCAAGTTGACTTGCAAGCCCATTCACTTGGTGGAGGTCATGTTGGGATCAATAATGTCACACAAGTAGTTATGGTTAGACATTACTTTTTCCAATATAGACCTTAGAAGCCAAGGACCTTAGTTTACCAAACCCATCTTTGCCTATTCGTAGGATGTAGTGCGAAAGTCGTTCAAGTGTAAGATTTGATACGATTGTTACGCGATACTACACTCATAAGAGTCTCTCTTGAGAATATTTTTGGAATACGAGTGGTCGTTTCTCCGATAATATCCAAAAGATGGAATGATGACTATGGGAACCTTTTGTAGAACATGTTTGGCAGGTTTAAACCTTAGTACACTCCCTTTGGGTGGTTCTTAACCTAAACTCCATGCTCGTAACTTGCAACAAACCCTTGATTCATGGTTGATCCGTTCAGGTATCCTTAATATCAATGGAACTTGGGTGTTGATAAGGTGTAAACCATAATCCACCAAAATGGATGATTGCTATTAAGGATAACATGATCCATCCCATGACCTTTGTTTGGTGTGCTTTGCTTGATCCTTGAGTGTGATTGTTGCATTCATGCATTCATGCACCCATTTGCATTCATATCATCAAAATAATAAGAAAATTTTCAAGGAACTTAAGAGGTATATTTGCAAAATTTTCAGACATGGAAAGACAAAGAAGGAATACAAAGAAGTACAGTTTCAGACAACCAGACTTGAAAGAGTTAAGGAATTTGACATCTTATGTATTAGATCCCTTAGGTTTCAAGGCTCGTTTCGGGAAGCTTCTTCTTCTTCTAACTACTCAGGTGGATGAAGGATTGATGAGTGTATTGGTGCAGTTTTATGATCCCTTGTACTGTTGCTTCACGTTTCCGGATTTTCAGCTTTTGCCTACACTTGAGGAGTATGCTTATCTTGTGGGTATACCTGTTCTGGATCAGTTGCCGTTCAGTGGCTTGGAGAGTATTCCTACTTCTCAAGAGATAGCTGACATGTTACGCATAGATGAATCTCTGGTTGATGCTCATATGACTACCAAAGGTGGAATTCAAGGTCTCCCTTCTGAGTTCCTCATTGCTCAAGCTACTATATATGGGAAGGCCATGAGGGAGGATGCCTTTGAAGCCATATTTGTACTTCTCATCTATGGATTGGTATTGTTCCCCAACATCGACAAGTTTGTGGATGTGAACGCTATTAGGATCTTCTCTACTCTTAATCCCGTTCCGACTCTGTTGGGCGATACCTACTTCTCTTTGCATATGAGGAATGCAAAGGGTGGTGGCACCATTGTGTGTTGTTTGCCGTTGTTGTATAAGTGGTTTATTTCTCACTTACCTCATACGGTCGCTTTCAAGGAGAACAAGGAATGTCTACGGTGGTCCACGAGACTTATGTCTCTCACTAATGATGATATATCTTGGTATAACCATGTATATGATGGTGTGCGGATTATTGACTCTTGTGGCGAATTCTCCAATGTACCTCTTCTTGGTACATGTGGTGGGATTAACTACAATCCTGTTTTGGCACGTCGGCAGCTGGGGTTCCCCTTAAAGGATAAACCCAATAAATTTCTGTTAGAGGGTGTATTCTTTCAGGATGGTAAAGATCCCCAAGGCTTGAAAGCTAGGATGGTCCGCGCTTGGCGCAAGATTCATAGGAAAGGAAGGAAAGAGTTGGGTCCTAAGAATTGCATCGCTTTGGAGCCTTTCACTGTTTGGGTTTGGAAGAGGGCGTCTGAGTATCTCATGCCTTACGAGTATCCGAGACCTACACCTATGATTATGGCTGGGCCTTCAACCCTCCCTAATCAAGGAATAGAGGAGTTGAGAGACGAATACCGTTCACGTGCCTGGATCCATGAACGTGAAGAGTTGCTTCAGCAGATTAAGGAGAAGGATGCGTTGATTGAGTTTCTTGAGCATCAGGTTATTGATGACCCTGATGATGTATGGACTTCTCTACTTCCTCAGTCTTCTAAGTTCTGGAAGAGGAGGTATGATCGACTCGCCAAAGAGAAGGCCGATATGGAGGCAGCCTACGAGAGGGAGATGAAGAGGCTTTGCGCATCTTATATTCCTGTGTCTCGAGCTTTAGATGATTGTTTCTAGGGATCCATAAGACGATTATTTTCCTTTTCTCTTGTATATGATTGACGATGTTGCACTTCTTTTCTCTGATATTATTTGATGAGATATTTCCATATGTGATAAAATGTTTAATATTTCCAGAATTTGCAAATAAAACTCTAAAGTTCCTTTGAAATAAAAAAAACAAATCATATGCACAAGCATTGCATGCATCATATGCATAAACAGGTTTTGTTTCCGTTCCCTTGCCCTGTGGTCTAACTCTGTGTCCTTCATTTATTTTGAAGACAAGCTGACTCATTGGTACTACACTAGAGCCAATATTTCAAGACTGATGGATCACTTAGACTATAGATTCACGAGGCAGGCGCCGTGACATCCACCCTACACCAGAAGCTGAAATTTGTGAAGAACAAGAAACTGGTAGTGGTAGGGGGAAAGGGCTCTCCTGGTTAGCCATTTGTCTTCCTTCTCTTATATAGATGCTGAGGTTGAAGTTGGAACTCCTTTCAAGCTTTATCTATAGCTGAGCCTATTGAGAAGAGAACTCCTTCATTTGCTTCCTACAAAGATGCAAAGTTGGCCATTGAGCATGGTGCAACCACTGGTTTAGGAAAAATGATTGAGTTAGAAGACAACGAGTCCCGGGCTGGCATAGGTTTTTCTTCTGGTACTTTCAACAAGCAAGGGTTATTCAAGAGTGGAGGTTTCATCCACATTGGTCTAGATGAGGAGGCTGCTGCCGTTTTAGAAGAAGATACAAAGGATTCTGGAAATTTCATAATCCCTGGAGGGGTCTGCAACAATTGGGTCGTTGTGGATATTCCAATAGTTGTCCATAAGTCAATGTAATGATCACTTTGTTTAAAAACCCTTCTCCCATGCCAAAAGGAGGAGTGATGACATTGCTGGCGCATAAGTACAATGATACTTTCATTCAATAAATTCATGTTAAATGTTTGTTTTTCCATTTATTTTCCCTTTTCGCTTTTGCATGAAATTGGTGATCACATAAAACCTCAAAATGGAATAAAATCAATCTTTTCATCTGCATAATGATTTGCCTTGTTTGAATTCTAAATCTTTTCATATCTAAAATCATTATGCAGGTTGATTTCTAAACCCATTGAACATAATGACCCAACATCATCTCCCAATTTTGAATTCCCTGTATTTGAGGCAGAGGAAGATGATGTTCAAGAGATTCCTGACGAGATTACCTGTCTACTTGAGCATGAAGAAAAGATCATTCAACCGCATCTTGAGAATCTGGAAACAGTCAACTTGGGGTCTGAAGATTGTGTGCGAGAGGTAAAGATTGGGGCACTTCTAGAAGAATCTGTTAAGAAGGGGTTGATTGAATTACTACGAGAATATGTTGACGTCTTTGCTTGGTCATATGAAGACATGCCGGGTCTAGATACTGATATTGTGCAATATTTCCTACCTCTAAAGCCTGAGTGCATGCCTGTAAAGCAGAAGCTCAGAAGAACTCATCCTGATATGGCAGTGAAGATCAAAGAGGAAGTTTAGAAGAAAATTGATGCGGGGTTCCTGGTGACTTCTATATATCCTCAATGGGTGGCCAATATTGTGCCCGTGCCTAAGAAAGATGGAAGAGTCCGGATGTGTGTGGACTATAGAGACTTGAATAAAGCTAGTCCAAAAGATGATTTCCCTCTACCACACATTGATATGTTGGTAGACAATACAGCTAAATTCAAAGTCTTCTCGTTTATGGACGGATTTACCGGATATAATCAGATTAAAATGGCACCCGAGGATATGGAGAAGACAACATTCATCACACCTTGGGGAACATTCTGTTATCGAGTGATGCCCTTCGATTTGAAGAACACCGGAACCACGTATCAACGAGCTATGACTACCTTGTTCCATGACATGATGCATAAGGATATTGAGGTGTACGTTGACGATATGATCGCTAAATCAAGATCGGAGGCTGTACTCCCAGTAGAGGTGGAGATCCCATCAATGAGAGTCTTGATGGAGGCCAAGTTGACTAATGCTGAATGGGTTCAGAGTCGTTATGACCAGCTGAACTTGATAGAAGAAAAGAGATTGACTGCCATGTGCCATGTTCAGTTATATCAGCAGAGAATGAAGAAAGCTTTTGATAAGAAAGTCAAGCCTCGTGTGTTCCGAGAAGGTGACCTTGTGCTCAAGAAAGTTTTGTCTTTCACGCCCGATTCCAAGGACAAGTGGACTCCGAACTATGAGGGTTTGTATGTTGTTAAGAGATCCTTTTCAGGCGGTGCTTTGATACTTACAACTATGGATGGGGAGGATTTCGCTCGTCCTGTGAATTCAGATGCAGTCAAGAAATACTTCGCCTAAAAAATAAAAACTGAATAGCTCGCTAAGTTGAAAACCCGAAAGGGCGGCTTAGGCAAAAATGAGTGTCTCGGTGGATTGAAAACCCGAAAGGGCGATCCAGGCAAAAGTTAGAGACATGAAAAATGAATATAGGTATCCCGCTAGATTGAGTACCTCATCCTGGGGAAATCTAGGCAAAAATTAGGGATTTGGCAAGTAACTGCATCATGACAAGACTTTGTTCTACAACTGTCATCCGTCAGAGATTCTTGCTCATTATCAACCAAAGCTTCAAATACATCGGATTCAGAATTGGTGGAGAAATGGTCATTATGTCCAATGTAGCCCTTTTCCAATATATATCACCAATTTCAAATTTGTAAAGATCTATGGAGTCTTGCCATTCGTAGACTACCATTCTATCAAATAAATTTGAGCCTTTTATCCAATTATTGGCACTCTTATCTGTTTCTATTCAACAAATGTTTTGCATGTTTTGATTAAGAAAATATCATCGTTTTAAACAATCAAATTTTTTATAATTTGTTTTTAAACAAGGTGAACATTCACAATGACGAAAGGATACTTAGGAGATCCTCAGTGCTCTCCCAAGGGTGGTACGATCCCCAACAGGGTAAGATTTTTGTCCATATTCCTGGCATGACTGTATCTCCTCCCTCCGGAACCTTTTGTGGTTTATCCTACCAAGTGGATTGCTTGTTGAGAGTCACCTCTCTTCCCTTCAGCAGAGTAGCAATCTTTCTTCCTCAGCAGCTTGGATCTCTTTGGGCAAGAGCGATATTTGGTGGTTGATCCCGATAAATCCTTTATCTCCTCGGATAGATTCCCTAGTAGAGTTGTTGGTGTGGTAGACCTTGTCTGTGATAACTCTCGTCCCCAGCTGGAATGATTGATGATTCATCCCTTGCAGAGTTCTTTGCTTCCTGGTATCTCTGATCCCCAGGAGATTGGATACTCCCCGGTGAGCTTGGCTTTCTCTCTTGAGATGTAGTACCGGGTGGTTGATTCCTGGACCTGGTTGTGTTAGATATGTCTGTCTGTCAGCATACATCATACATAAACCACGCATATTCATGCATAATTATAACATTCAGATATTCATGTTGCATTCTTTTCCATATATCGTTGTTTGCTATCTCCTGCTATTTGGTGATATACTTCCCCGAGCAGATGTGTGTGTATGATCTCTCCATATAGAGTCAGCTCCATAAGCAGAAAGCGTCTATCCTTTCTTCCATATTCACAACGGGTTATATCCTCATGGATGTTGATTGTTTTTGTTCCTTCCCAACACATATATTGGGATGGTTTTCCCCATTGAGTTATATCCTCACCGGGACAAGTCTTGATTTGGTGTGCCTATCTAGTTTGATCCTAGACCGGTCTCTTGAGACTCTTTTCCTGTTTCCCCGTGGTAAATGAATAATTTCTCAATAATTAGTAATTATTATCCCCGGCGGAGTCTGTGGTTCTCTACCCTCATACCGGTAGTTGTAAACCCTATTTCTTCCCTTTTTGCAGAGTAACTATTTTTGCTCATCTTTAATTGGTGACAGTTATCTTCATCCAATATTCGGTGATGATATCCCCTCATCTACTTGGATAATTGCCCTGATTACGCAATTTATCCCCAGCGGGTCATCTCTCGTCTACCTTGTTGTTGTTGGTAATAATTGTTTCTCCCCTGAATTGGTCATCATTATATACCTAGTTTCGGTATCCCGGTGCCTTTTCTTTTCGGTCGATTTATCCTTTATTAACCCAGTAACCGGTTGTGGATAATCGTCCATGCGAGTATATTATCTACGTTCTGACGGTAATAGATAGTATATCTCATGCACTCTCGGGTCTGAAGCCTTTTGTTCTTCCCCAGTTGAGTAAGATTCGTATCCCCTTTGTGGAATCGAATATCCATCCTGTAATCGAGTTTGCTTTTAGCCCTCTTTTGGATGATGAGTGTTTTGGGAATTTTCCCCAATTCACGCCTTGGTTGGTCACCTACTATATGCCCAGTAACCGGTATCTCTGGTGTTCCTTCCTCTCTGCTCCCTATTATGACTTTTGTCCCCTGTGGAGTCAGAATCCCTGAGTTGAAGTATACCTTTTAGGTTTTCCTCAGACGTTTTGAAGTTTTGATATCTCTCACCCTCATGCCGGTCTTGGATATTCATCTCTTCCTGAGCATGTTGTATCCCTCACCCTCATACCTGGCATTCAGATCACATGTCTCCTTGAGCTTATTACCCAGTAACCGGTAATACCTCGTCCCGCTGCTTCCCCAGAAGTGTCCTTGTGGACATCCCCAGCAAAGTCCCTTAGTGGATTGCTTTCATCCGGATTTTATCCGAAGTATCCGTTGTGGATAGTTTTTTTAAAATAATATAGTAAGTTCCTTGAAACTAAAAAATAAAAAAAACAATCAAGCATTGCATTTCATGCATCATTTGCATAAGCACGTTTCTCTTTCGCTAGATGTCTCATTGGTGTTTCTTTTGTGCTTCAGCCAAGCTGACTCATCGATACAATACTCGCGCCAATCACTCTAGAATCATGCAACACCTCGAGCAAGAGAATAGAGATTTCAAAGAGGAGATCGCCCGCCTGACTGCCATGATGGAGTCAGTTCTAGCTGCATAGAGCTAGTCTTCTCCTACTCCTGCAACTCCTCCTCCTCAGAGGACTATTATTTCAGAGGTGTCTACCTCTACTGTTCTCGCAACTACTACTCATTTCGCGCCTGCCATGCCTTCCGGATTCCCGTAGGGAATGCCTCCGAACTTCGTGCCTAAAGGCTTTGCTCCTACATTTGCTTATATGTCGGCATCTAGCCCGGTCATGTTTGTGCCACCGCCTGTCATGCATACCTTACCTCGTGTGGAGGACACCATTTATCATTCCAAGCCGTCTGAGGGCCCGGATGTATATGAGAAAATGGACGAAATGAAAGATCAATTTCTTAAGCTGCGCAAGGAGTTGAAAACTTTGAGAGGTAAGGATCTATTTGGGAAGAGTGCTGCTGAATTGTGTCTGGTGCCGAATGTGAAGATTCTGGTGAAACTCAAAGTGCCTAACTTTGAAAAATACAAAGGGAACACATGCCCGCTTAGTCATTTGGTGATGTATGCCCGCAAAATGGCCATCCAAACAGATAACGTCTAGCTATTGATCCACTACTTTCAAGATAGTCTGATCGGTGCTGCGCTAAGATGGTATTTGGGGTTGGATAGTGCGAGCATCCGCACTTTCAACGATTTGGGTGAAGCATTCGTAAAGTAGTACAAGTACAACGTTGATATCGCTCCCGATCGAGATCGGTTGAGATCACTGTCTCAGAAGGACAAGGAGACATTCAAGGAGTATGTGTAGAGATAGAGAGAACTCGCTGCTCAGATCAACCCTCCTTTAGAGGAAAAGGAGATGACCAAGATTTTCTTGAAGACCCTTATCTCATTTTACTATGAGCGGATGCTCGCCAATGCCCCCAATGATTTTACCGAAATGGTAAATATGGGGATGAGGCTAGAAGAAGGTGTCCGAGAAGGACAGTTGTCTAAGGAGGAAGTATCGTCCATCAAGAGGTACGACAACAGTTTTGGTAAGAAGAAGGACAGTGAAACCAATACAATTTCCAGTGGGAGGCAGAGAAGGCCTCAAATCAGAATAAGTCAACCATCCCATCAACATCATCATCAGGTATCATCAGTAATTCCTGTATTTTCAGCAAATTGGTCAACACCAGTTCAACAATAACAACGTCAACAACAACAACCATAGCAACGAACAAACACCTACAAAAACAACAATACCAACAATCATCAACAACAAAATTTTGAGAGGAAGAAGGTCTCTTTCGACCCGATTTCGATGACATACACAGAGCTTTACCCATCGTTGGTTCTCAAGAACCTACTCCAACCAAGAAATCCTCCGCAAATACCTGAACCACTTCCATGGTGGTACAAACCAGATCTCCGCTGTGCTTTTCATCAAGGAGCACCCGAACATGATATTGAAAACTGTTATCCACTCAAATATGAAGTCCAGAAGCTAGTGAAAAGTGGAATGGTGTCCTTTGAGGACCGTGCACCCAACGTGAAAGCTAACCCACTGCCCGCTCATGGAAATTCATCTGTCAACATGGTAGACGGCTGCCCTGGGGAGTTCAAGGTGTTCGACGTCCACTTCATAAGAAGGTTCTTGGTGACGATGCATAATGGCATTTGCTTGGTGAGAGATTGTGAGCATGACCATGATGGTTGTGCTATCTGCAGTGTTAATTCAAGGGGTTGTGAGATTGTGAAAAGAGACATCCAGCGGTTGATGGATGAGGGTATGATTCAGATTGTTCAATCCCGACACATAGATGACGATGTCAATGTGATTGTTCCCGTGTTTAAGAGTCCTGAGAGGGTGGTGATTTAGTATGATAGTAGCAATAGTAACAGTATCAACTAAAGATCGGTATCATCGTAGGTTATACGGTTGGCGGGTCCAGTCCCGTACATGTCCGATAAGGTTTTTCCTTATCAGTATAATGCAACTATGGTGAAGGATGGTCAAGAGGTTCCATTACCTACGACTGATTCTATCGTGAGCATTGCTGATGTTACCAAGGTGACCCGCAGTGGTCGAGTGTTCGGGTCGGTGTTCCCAAAAGGTGTAGAAGATGGTTCAGTTGGTAAGAAGGTAGAAGTGCCCGCAGTAGATCCAGTTAGTGCTTCAAAGCATCAGTCTGGTGAATCCAGCAATTTTAAGACTAACGATGATGATGAAGTGCTTAGGCTGATAAAGAAGAGTGATTTCAATATGGTGGAGCAGCTGCTCCAAACCCCCTCGAAGATTTCAGTATTATCTCTGCTTATGAATTTTGAAGCGCATAGAGAAGCACTGCAAAGAGTTCTAGAGCAAGAGTTCGTGGAACATGATGTTACGGTGGATCAGTTTGATCATATTGTAGCTAACATCACTTCCTGCAACAATCTCAGTTTCTGTGATGAAGAACTCCTTGAGGAGGGTAGGAATCATAATTTGGCTTTGCATATCTCCATGAATTGCAAAGATGACACTTTATCCGATGTTCTTGTTGACACCGGATCTTCGTTGAATGTGCTGCCAAAGTCAACATTATCAAAGCTGTCATATCAAGGAGCGCCTATGAGATATAGTGGTGTAATCGTCAAGGCTTTCGACGGTTCGTGCAAGACAGTGATAGGTAAAGATAGGTCCGAGTGATTTTCAAATTACTTTTCAAGTAATGAACATCCACCTGGCCTACAGTTGTCTATTGGGAAGGCCATGGATCCACGAGGCAGGAGCTGTTACCTCCATGTTGCATCAGAAGCTCAAATTTGTGAAGAATGGCAAGCTTGTCATTGTTGGTGGGGAGAAGGCATTGTTGGTTAGCCACTTGTCATCTTTCTCTTATGTTGAAGCTGAGGATGAGGTTGGAACTCCATTCCAAGCCTTATCTATTGCTGCCGAAAAGAGATTTGGGGCATCTATGTCCTCATTAAAAGATGCAAGGAAGATTGTCGAAGAAGGAATTGTTGATCAGTGGGGGCGAGTGTTAGAGGTTGCCGATAACAAGAGTAGGACCGGTCTGGGTTTTCAGCAAGGATTGTCAACTGTTAGATCAGAGGATATGCAACTCAGCTTCCGTAGCGGAGGGTTCATTCATGGAAATGAACAACACTTAGATGTTGTGCTAAAGGACGACAAAGAGGAAGACTGCTCCAATTTTGTGATGCATGGAAAGGCTTGCAACAATTGGACTGTTGTTGATATTCCTGTTATTATGCATCGATCTAAGTAATTGCTTTTATTTGTTTTCAAAAATCCTTCTCTTATGCCAAAGGGAGAAGTGAACATTGTTTGGCATTTTCAAATTTGATCATCAATAAAATATAATTCTATTCATCCACATCTATGATGTTTTGTTTTTACTTTTCGCTTTATTCTGAAAATGGTAATCACAAAAAAAAAACATAAATAAATAATATAAGTTGACCATCTGCATAATATTTGGTCACAATTCACTTCTCTAAAATCAAAATATCAAATCATTATGCAGGTTGGTTTCTAACCCCATTGAATACAATGATCCTTCTCCTTCTCCAAATTTTGAATTCCCTGTGTTTGAGGCTGAGGAGGAAAGTGATGAAGAAGTGAGCGATGAATTGTCTCGTCTTCTTGAGCATGAAGGAAAAGCCATTTAGCCATTCAAAAAGCAGATTGAGTTAGTCAACTTGGGTTCCGAGGATGATGTGAAGGAAGTCATGATTGGGGCTCGACTATGTCCAAATGTTAAGAAGGGGTTGACTGATCTTCTCCGAGAGTATTCAAATGTGTTTGCTTGGTCCTATCAAGACATGCCTGGTTTGGATTTTGAGATAGTGGAGCATAGATTGTCGTTGAAGCTAGAATGCTCGCCAGTCAAGTAGAAGTTGAGGAGAACTCATCCTGATATGGCAGTGAAGACCAAAGAAGAAGTGCAGAAGCAGATTGATGTCGGTTTCCTTGTGACCGCTGAGTATCCGCAATAGGTGGCCAATATTGTGCATGTGCCAAAGAAAGATGGAAAAGTCCGCATGTGTGTTGATTATAGAGATTTGAATAAAGCCAGTCCGAAAGATGATTTCCCTCTGCCACACATTGATATGTTGGTGGACAATACTGCTAAATTCAAAGTCTTTTCGTTTATGGATGGATTTTCCGGATATAATCAGATCAAGATGGCACCTGAAGATATGGAGAAGACCACATTCATTACACCTTGGGGAACATTCTGTTATAGAGTGATGCCTTTCAGTTTGAAGAATGCTGGTGCAACTTACCAAAGAGCAATGACTACTCTTTTTCATCATATGATGCATAAAGAGATTGAAGTTTATGTTGATGATATGATTGCTAAATCCATTAATGAAGAGGAACATGTTGAGCATTTGTTGAAGTTAGTCCAGCGTTTGAGAAAGTATAAACTCCGCTTGAATCCCAATAAGTGTACTTTTGGTGTTCGTTACAGTAAGTTTTTGGGCTTTATTGTCAGTGAGAAATGTATTGAAGTTGATCCTGCCAAGGTCAAAGCAATAGAAGAGATGCCTGCGCCTAAAACTGAGAAGCAAGTCAGAGGTTTTCTCGGCCGCTTGAATTATATCTCAAGATTCATTTCACACATGACTGCCACATGTGCGCCTATATTCAAGCTTCTTCGGAAAGATCAGCCTTGTGATTGGACCGAAGATTTCCATAAAGCTTTTGATAGTATCAAGGAATATCTGCTTGAACCTCCGATTTTGTCTCCACCTATTGAAGGAAGACCGTTGATCATGTATTTGACTGTGCTTGAAGATAGTATGGGTTGTGTTCTTGGTCAGCAAGATGAGACTAGAAAGAAAGAATTTGAAATTTACTACCTCAGTAAGAAGTTCTCCGACTGTGAGAATCGGTATTCTATGATAGAGAAGACTTGTTGCGCATTGGCTTGGGCTGCTAAGCGTCTGCGTTAGTATATGTTAAATCATACCACTTGGTTGATATCTAAAATGGATCCAATCAAGTATATATTTGATAAGCCTGCTTTAACTGGGAGGATTTCCCGTTGGCAGATGTTGTTATCAGAGTATGATATTGAATACTGATCTCAGAAAGCAATCAAAGGTAGTATCTTGGCTGACCATTTGGCTCACCAACCGATTGAAGATTACCAGTCAGTGCAATATGATTTTCCTGATGAAGAGATCTTGTACTTGAATATGAAAGATTGTGATGAACCATTGCTTGAAGAAGGGCTTGAACCTAGTTCCCGTTGGGGCATGGTATTTGATGGAGTTGTTAATCAGTATGGTAATGACATTGGGGCAGTGATCATTACTCCTTAAGGCACACACTTTCCATTTACAGCTAGATTGACTTTCAAATGTACAAACAATATGGCAGAATATGAAGCTTGCATTATGGGGCTTGAAGAGGCCATTGATCTCAGAATCAAGTATTTAGATGTCTATGGAGATTCAGCTTTGGTTGTGAATCAGATCAAAGGTGAATGGGAGACAAATTAACCCAGTTTGATACCATATAGAGATTATGCGAGGAGGATTTCAACTTTCTTTACAAAGGTTGAGTTTCATCATATCCCTCGAGATGAAAACTGGATGGCAGATGCTCTTGCAAAGTTGGCATCAATGATTGTAGTGAAGTATTGGAATGAGGTTCCTAATTTGACTGTAATGCGTCTTAATAAGCCAGCGCATGTGTTTGCAGTTGAAGAGGTCAAAGATGATAAGCCATTGTATTATGATATCAAATGTTTCCTCCAAAGTCATATTTACCCGCCTGGGGCATCTTTGAAAGATAAGAAAACTTTGAGGAGATTAGCCGGCAATTTCTACCTGAATGGTGATGTGTTGTATAAGAGAAACTTTGATATGGTTTTGTTCAGATGTGTGGATAGACACGAAGCAGACCTATTGATGATTGAAGTCCATCAAGGTTCCTTTGGTACTCATTGCAATGGGCATGCAATGGCAAAGAAGATGTTTCGAGCAGGTTACTATTGGATGACAATGGAATCTGACTGTTGCGAGCAAGTTTGTGAAGAAATGCCACAAGTGTCAAATGGAGATAAGATTCATGTTCCTCCGACATTGTTGAACGTCATTTCCTCCCCATGGCCCTTCTCCATGTGGGGAATTGATATGATTGGCATGATTAAGCCCAAAGCATCAAACGGACATCATTTCATTTTGGTGGCAATTGATTACTTCAGAAAATGGGTTGAAGCAGCATCATATGTGAATGTAACCAAGCAAGTTGTTGTTAGGTTCATCAAGAATCAGATATATACCATTATGGTGTGCCAAGCAAGATCATTACTGATAATGGATCAAACTTGAATAATAACATGGTATAAGCTCTTTGTAAAGACTTCAAGATTGCGCATCATAATTCTTCTCCATACAGACCCAAGATGAATGGGGATGTTGAAGATGCAAACAAGAACATCAAGAAGATTATTCAGAAGATGGTTGTAACATATAAGGATTGGTAGGAGATGCTCCCATTTGCTTTGCACGGGTATCGTACATCCATCCGCACTTCAACAGGGGCAACCCCTTTCTCACTTGTTTATGGCATGGAAGCAGTACTCCCCGTAGAGGTTGAGACCCCTTCATTACGTGTGCTCATGGAAGCCAAGTTGACTAAGGCTGAATGGTGTCAGACCAGGTATGACCAGCTGAATTTAATTGGAGAGAAGAGATTAACTGCCATGTGTCATGGTCAGTTATATCCACAGAGAATGAAGAAGGCATTTGATAAGAAAGTCAGGCCTCATGTGTTCAGAGAAGGTGACCTTATGCTCAAGAATATTTTATCTTTCAAACCAGATTCTAGGGGCAAATGGACTCCTAATTATGAAGGCCCATATGTTGTTAAGAGAGCCTTTTCAGGCGGTGCTTTGATTCTTACAACTATGGATGGTGAAGAGTTCACTCGTCCTGTGAACGCATATGCATGTCAAGAAATACTTCTCCTTAAAATAAAAGAACAACTCGATAAGTTAATAACTCGAAAGGGCGGCTTAGGCAAAAATGAGCGTCTCGGTGGATTGAAAACCTGAAAGGGCGATCCGGGCAAAAGTTAGGGACATAAAACAGAAAAGAGTTATCCCGATAAATTGAGTACCTCATCTTGGGGAAATTTATGCAAAAATTAGGGATTATGGCAAGTAACTGTATCCTGTTGATCTTCAGATTTGAAGACTTTGTTGAGTACAACGGTCGACAGTGATGCATTATCCCCAGTAGCGGCCAAGAGCACAGTGGATATCAAGAGTTGGTGGAAGGATTAATGGTCATTTGTATTCAATATACCCTTTTTCCATGAAAGTTACCATTTTCAACTTTGTAAAGATCTATGGAGTCTTGTCATTTACAGGCTACCATTCTATTAAATAAAGTTGAGCTTTTATCCCATTGTTTCTACTCTTATTTATTTCAGCCAAATCATTTTAAATTTTATTATGATCATTTTTGAAAATTAAAGTTTTAGTCAAAACACGTTTTCTTAAACATATAAAAGCAGTAACTTTAAATAATCAATTTCATTTAAAAGGAATATCAACAATGATTCGAAAGCAGTAAGCCCTAAATGTGGAGCAGTATTGGTTCTCCCCAAGAAGTAGGCGCAATTTCTCTTTCATCCCCGACAACATTATTTAGCTCTCGATGTTTGTTGATTTCTCTAGACGATTGACTGTTTGCTATTCCCCAATAAGGTAGACAACCGAGTTGGTTGATTAGCCCCCTGCGGAGTGTTTCTTCCCCAGCCGAGTTTATGATTATTCCTAGCTGAGTGCGTACATTTCATTACGGCAATTTGTGTGAGGACAATGGTTTCCTCATCAGTCGCCATCGGATTTGCTCCCAGTCAGAGTTTCCTCCTGGTTCCTGAGTAATTATCTCCGTTTGTTCCCCTGCATGGTTGCCTCCCATTTGATACGGTGTTGACCTAAAATTCCCTGCACACTCGATAACGGTGTTTCCTCAACAGATCGCCTCTTTCCCCGGCTACGGTTGAGTCTTTGGGATATTGGTCTCTCTTTTCTCCAGCAGTTATTTCCCTCTTTTGTGGATTGACCGAGAACTGTATCGATGATTCAATTCTACGACACCCTTGTATCCTTTGTGATCATTTTGTCAGCATAATCATCATATATACATATACATATACATATACATATACATATACATATACAATCATATAATTTCATGGTTGCATCATCACATTTGTTGACTCATTCTTGTGATTCATAATCTCTATTATGGCGGTACCTTATACCCATACAAGTTTGGTGTTTGTCCTCCCTCAATTGTATAGTGTCAGCCCCTTAAGCAGAAATACTTTCACCTTTCTCCTTTCCCCACTGAGTTATTTCCTCGTGGACGATTATTATTTCAGTTTCCTCCCCAGTTGATTTCTGGATGGAACCACTCCCTTTGAGTTTTATTCTCATGGGGTTGAGTCTTGATTGACCGTTTCTCTCTAGATCTTACCTAGATAGATGCTTTGGGTCCCCCGAGAGTTTATTACTTGGTAATATTCTTCAATTTGCAGCTTGTTACTTTTTTCCCAATACCCGACAAAAGTACCCATGTTTTCTCCCCAGGAAGTTTATCCTTGATATGTTCATCCTAACCGATGACAGATATTTTCTTCCCCTGTTTGAGTTTATCCTTGATATGTTCATCCTAACCGATGACGGATACTCTCATCTTTGGTATTCTACCCAGTAAAAAGGTAGTTGTAATCCCTATTTTATTCCCCAGAGAGTTAATCCTTGATATGTTCATACTAACTGATGATGGGTTTCCTTCTCTTTGTGGTATTCTACCCAGTAAAACGGTAGTTGTAAATCCTGCTTTTCTTTCCCCTTGTAGAGTTTATCCTTGATATGTTCATTTTAACCAGTGACGGATATTCTCTCCTTCGATATTCTATCCAGTAACTGATAGATGTAATTCCTATTTCTCTCCTCCCAAAGTCTATCCTTGATGTGTTCATCCTAACCGATGATGGATTTTCTCTTTGATGGTATTCTATCCAGCATTCGATAGATGTAATTCCTACTTTTTTTTCATTTGGTTTATCCTTGATACGTTCATCCTAACCGATGGCGGATATCCTCCTTGACATCCCCAGGCAAGTTTATCCTTGATATGTTCATCTTAACCGATGACGAATTTTCTTTCCTTCGAGTCTATCCTTGATATGTTCACTTTAACCGGTGACGGATATTCTCATCGTTGCTCTTCTGCCCAGTAATTGGTAGTTGTAAGTCCTATTTCTGCAGTTTTCCCCAGCAAGGCTATTCTTACTCAATAACCGGTAATGAATACTCCCTCCTGGCGGTTCCCAGGGAGTCATCCTTGATATGTTCATCCTAACCGATGATGGGTGTCCTCTATATCAGATCTTTATTATCTCCTTACCCAGTAACAGGTAGTGGATAATAGATTTCTGCTCCTCCTGTGTTGAACTTTATTTCTTCCCCGGTTGAGTTGAGTGCATATTTATTTAGTGAAATCGCTTTTCCTGCATGATTCGAGTACTTCAGTTTTGTTTTGATCTATTTGTTTCCCCTGCAGAGTTTATTTTGTTTTCTCGACTGAGTCTTTCCAATTTTTATGGAATTCCTCTAGTCCCCCCAGCAATTTTAAGTCGTAGCCTGGCCTACGCATAACCTTTATTACCCCCTCAGAGTCTTTGTCTCCCTAGTGATTTTTCCTTACGTTATGCTCCTGTGTACCTTCGGTCTCTCTGATTTCTTTTCCTTTGTGGCAACATTTCCCCACAGAGAATTTGCTTTTACATTCATAACATATGCATCATGAGGTCTCTTAGGGACCAAAATTTGTTTCTATATGTTGTTATTTAAGCCCATTCTACTAAGTCGATATGAAGACTTTAACCTTCACCTCCTCAGCTAGAATGTCCTTAAATAGGGGCAGCTGTAAGACCCCAATTTTGTCCCTAAGATCCCTCATGCTATCTCATCATATGCATTAGCATTGGGATCATACCTTGGTATCCTCCTTACCCCTCTCTCATTGGGTTTGTTTTGGGAGAGATCACCAAGAACCATGTGATTGTATCACACTTGTATATTATCATTTCACTAACCAAAATACCAAAATTATGTATTTGTTATTTTCCTAACTCTTTTGTAGGAAGGGCATGATCACCATTGATCTATCAAGTTCACATCTAGGGTTTGAGACCATCATAGCTAAGAGCACAACCAAGGAATGATCCAAAATGTCTCTAAGCATCATATATGAGTCTTAATGATCTTTGCATGTTATTATTGATCAATATTTCTCCAATAGTTTGGAGTTGGTTTGCCTTGGAAACCCTAGTTTGTCTAGGTATCTTGAGTAACTTCTTCAACAAGCTTCCTCGTTAATTGATCAAATTTCTCAAGGGACACTTCAAAATTCATCATCTTATTCATATGTGATCTACCATGAGCCTAAAAAGTCAATATAATTTCAAGTTAGCAAGTTGGTTGATGGTGGTTGGCCAGATGAATTCATCTGATCAAAACTGGGTCTCCCTAGACCATATCTCCTACAATTTTCACCATATGAAAAATATACCAAGAGAAAAGTTACTCTAAATGACATTACAAACAACTTTAATCTTTAGGCCTAGAGCTAATTTTGCTTGTAAAGTCATTTTCTATGTTGGAACATTATAGGTCATTTTGTCTAAACCCTAATTTGAAAGTCAACTTCCCAAGGCCATAGCTTGCTCAATTTTTATGAGATGAAATATTTTCAAGTTGCAAAATCAAATTCAAGATGTCTAATTCAACTTTGATGTTTGGAGTGAGAGCTAAATCTACTTTTATGAGCATGTGATATGAGGATACATTATAGGTCATTTTGGACCAATACCATTGAACAAGTGATTTTCCTCAACTCCAAAAATGCATAACTCTCTCATTCTAAATCCAAATGATGCAAAATTTGTGACCATTTTTAATGTATTTGAAATAGCTACAACTTTTATGAAGGCACGTTTCTTGTTTGGAGCTCACATAAAAAGTTTAGTAAGGTGGAACATTGAAGTATATGACTTGACACTTAGAAAATTTTCCAAACATGTTGAAATTGCCAAACCTTCCATCTCAAAATTCACCATGATACAAGTTCCAAATGGAAAAGTGTTAAACATAATAGTTGTTACTCTTGATCTAAGCTTTCCAAAGAGTCCTAATTCATTCATTTTGAATCAAGTTTGCTAGGGTTGCGCATGATGTTAACAGGCCTGCATTAATTGGAAAAATCAAAACTTCAAATGATCATTTCACATTGCCTTGCCAATCAAGCTTGATTCAGAGCTCATTTCAGTTGGTTTTGGACCTTAGTGCATTGCTTCATGGGCCTGTACACACCCATGCAAGCTTGAACATGACATTGCCAAATTTGGAAGAAATTGCAAGTGTGCAAATAACACTTGAATTTGCTATAAATAGAGACCATCTGAGCTCATTTCAAAGGACCCTTGTGCGCCAGCTTTTCCTCCATTCTTCAAACCCTCACAATTCAAAGGAAACCCTGATAATTTTCACTTGAAAATTGAGTTTGAATCTCACTGTTTGGTGATTCAAAAACTCCAGGATCCAAAGCTTCTTACCATTCCTAATCCACTTCTGCAAGCTATTGGAGAAAGATCAAACAAGAATTGAAGCAAGAAGGATCAAGTTCTGCACATCATTGAAGGTATTTTCCAGATTTTTTCTTCTCTTCGATTCTCACTCAATTCTCATCAATTCTCTTGGATCTTTGGTTGTCTGAAGTCCTACCAATGTAGGTAAGAAGATTGAGTTGTTTTGAGGTCAAATCGAAGCAACTCAGCTGACACACCTCAAAATTCAACTCCTTATATCTTTCCATATATTTGGAGTTAGTTAAAATTGAGGTCAGATTCGTGCTCTACGCCATTTTTTCTTTCAGATCATGTCCTCCTTTTTCATTTTAATCACGGTAATGATTAAACTAGTCCGACGAGGTTCGCCTGAGAAGGTGACCGACCTTTGGCTCCGACAGTGATGTGGCATGGTTCAGAGCCATTGATTTCATTTAAAATGTTTTAATCACAGGCGTTGGTTTTGATTACCACTTGTGTGGCGCGCTGACTGAGTTCCATCATGGAACGCGCGTTTGTGTTCACTTGATCTGCCACATCAATTAATGAGGGAGATCAAGTGGTCCACGTTTTTTTGTATTTTCTGATTTTCATTTTATTCCTTTGATTTTCATTAATTCATATTAATTTTAATATTGATCCAAAAAATGTGAGAGTTTCACCAAAAAAATTTAAATAAAATCCTCTTTCACATTCTGAATTAAAATTATTTTTTGAATCATTATTAATATTTTTCATGATTTAATTGATTTTGTGATTATTTTTAATTGTTTAAAAATACTTTTAAGTTTCCAAAAATTCTAAAAAAAATTCTCCGAGGTCCTTTGACCTATGATAAATCTCATGGCCATTTCTTTGGTGTTTTGATGAGGTTTTAGTAATTTGACCAAGCATATTTAAATTAATGCATTATTTTTAGTATGTTTTAATTGAATAAATGCTAAATAATTGTGTTGAGCCATTTTGATTGATTTGTGTAAGTCTGACTTGTGTTGTTGGGCCTTGGTCAAGGTTGATTTGACTTTGTTAGGTTAAGATCATTGGATTTAAGGGATCGATGGATTGTACATTCCATCTTCCAAAATGAATGAATGATCTTAATTTGGTGAAAGTCCTCCTTTGTCCAATTTGAGTTTGATTTATCTCCCCTCCCTCTTCATCTCATTCCCCTTCTTTATGCATTCATGTCATGGACCTATGATATCTCTACATCCTAAGGCTAGTTGATTGCAAAATCAACATAAGTATGGATGAGATTAGGCCACCACTTTTGCATATTTTTTTGTGTGTGCTATGTTTCATGAGCATAGTTCATTATACCATGTTTATAACATGCATTAACACCAAAATTCTATTGCCCGACCTCAAATAGTTGTGACTTCTACATAAGTCTAATTACGATTGCTTAACATAGCGCTAAATTTTGACATAAAAGGCATAGCATTCTAGTTAGTGAGATTATAAGTCTCCCCTCTTTCATGGTATTGTGTGGAAACTTGACCTTTTTTCCTTCCTTTGAAAGATGTCTTGGTTCAAGGATCCATGCTTGTGATAAGTGGGTTGAGTGTTCTCCAAAGAATGACTAAAAAAAAAGCAAAAGCAAAACTAACTTCTAACTCATTAACAACTAACATTTAATTTCAAGTCATTTACTTTAATGCACTTTATTTTTTAAGCCTTATTCATTTGCCATTATTCATACCATTTTAATTGTTTATGTTAATGTCATTTTTACTTTGTCCACTTGGACCATATTTGTGTGATATATTTTGTTTGTGTTTGGTTGTTTGGTCTTTGACCATTAATGTACATAATAAGAACAAAAACCCTAAAAAAACATCTTGTATGGACTGTTGGTTTGATCTAAGACAATTGGATTTAGAATTTAGGCAACACTCCCTATGCAAAGGACTTGGCCAATGCCAACTTTCATGAAACCAAGTGCTTATGATTTGAAACTTCATCTTATACATCATTGAAGATCCATTTGAGTTCATCTACAACATGATCATTGTGAAGCTGTTATTTTGAACCTATGATTTGTGCCATCTTGGAATTCATCTGATGCATGGGAAACTTTGAGGAAGATCATGGAGTTGCTAAGCTTGGATGTGGCTATCTTTATTTGATGCCTTGCTCTTAAAGTTGATATATTGTGCATTGTTTGTTGCTTGATTCTAATGTCCAAGGGAATTTGGGTTTCTATATGACACTCTTGTCTATTGGATTAAAGCCCACTGGTCAGATCTTTTCAACTCTCAACTTTTAAATTTTTGCTTAGGATTAGTCGCTTCATCTCCTCCCCACTTCTTTAATTTCAAAATCTATCCCTCTTGTTTTTTAAAATCTTTTTTGCTTGTGCTTGTTTTTCTAAACTTAGACCCTTTACAAATTAGAAACTTTGGCCTTGTGCCATTGCATTTTTAAACATCTTTTCTTAAATCAAACTTGTAAATAGACTTAACTATACTTGACTTAAAAATTTCAAAGCCAAAAAGAACTAACTCATTCAAACCATTTTTAGGCCTTTGTGCCTTTCAAACTTAAATTTTTGTTAAAAGCAATGTATCCACTTTGAAATTTATACAATGAACTACGAGGTTTTGATCCCTCATTTTTATGTTGGTACGTAGGCACAAGTCCGAAGGTCTTGTCAAACACAAAAATATAATTAATGAATTCTTTTCTCATCCCCCCATTCTATTTGCTTGGAAACATCATTTGTAAAAAATACATATGCACACAAAAAAGGGCTCCCTAGGAGTACCTAGGACACTTTGGGTGCTAACACCTTCCCTCTGTGTAACCAACCCCCTTACTTGTAATCTCTGGCATTTTATTAGTTTTGATTTGAAAACTTCTTATTTTTGGGTTTTGTTCGTACTTTTCCCTTTTCCCTTGGAAACAATAAAGCACGGTGGTGACTCTTGTTATCTGATGTCTAGCTTATCCATAGCTTGATGATCATGAATTTACCGCTACAGCCCGACCTCAGATTGTTGTGACTTCTACGTAAGTCCAATTACGATTGCTTAACATAGAGCTAAATTTGACCCTAAAGGCATAACATTCTAGTAAGTGAGATTATAAGTCTCTCATTCTTTATGGTATTGTGTGGAAACATGACCTTTTTTCCTTTCATGAGAGCTAGTGGCATACTTGTTGAATTATCAAAGTTGCAGCCCTTCTCATGGAAGATGTTATTGTTTCCATGAGACTGAGCTATTGTGAACCGAGCCTTCATCTGATGCAAGCCTTGGATTTTTGTTTGAATTCATCTGCTACTTTTCCTTTGTACTAATTGTTCTTTTGATCTTGTATCGGATGCTTTGTTCTGAGTTGATCAAGGAATATTTCATCTTATACATTGAGAAGGCAAAGAAGACTGCTAGCTATGGGAATTACTTGCTTGGATGTGGATATCTTTATTTGATGCCTTAATCTTCATGATGTCTAGATATTGCTCATTTTCTTATTGATTATTGCTTGATTGAAGTCCAAGGGAAAATGGGTTTCTATATGACATTCTTGTCTGTTGGATTGCATCCCATTGGTCAGATCTTTTCAACTCTTAACTTTTAATTTTGTGCTTAGGATATCCTCTTCATCTCCTCCCACTTCTTAAATTTCAAAAATCTCTCCCTCTTTTCAAAAATCTTCTTTTCTTGTGATTTCAAACTTAGACTTTGTTTTAATTGTTAGAAACTTTGACCTTATGCTAATGAATTTTTAAAATCTTTCTTAAATCAAACATGTAAATAAACTTAATCATATTGACTTAAAATTTCAAAAAGACAAAAAGGACTAACAACTTCATTCAAATTTTTGGCCCTTTGTGCCTTTTAAACTAAACTTTTGTTAAAAGCAATTCACCAACTTTGAAATTGTTACCACGAACTACGAGGTTTTGATCCCTCATTTTTATGTTGGTACGTAGGCACAAGTCCGAAGGTCTTGTCAAACACAAAAATATATTCAATAAATTCTATTCTCATCCATACACTCTATTTTTTCTCAAACATCATTTATACCAAAAACACATGCGCACATACAAAAAGGGCTCCCTAGGAGTACCTAGGACACTTTGGGTGCTAACACCTTCCCTATGTGTAACCAAGCCCCTTACCTGTAATCTCTGGCATTTTATTAGTTTTGATTTGGAAACTTCTTATCTTTTGGGTTTGTTCGTACTTTTCCCTTTTCCTTTGGAAACAATAAAAGCGCGGTGACGACTCTGGTTTTTTATTGCTATAGAATTTAAGTGGCGACTCTGCTGGGGAGTAGTCCTCAGTGGGGTTAGCCTACTTTTTTATGTGTATAGTAGCATGTTGTGTCGCATTGTTCATTCTTCTAAGTCTCATTTATATAGGCAATGAAAAGATTCATTGGAGGGTAAAGTTGGAAAACCAAAATGTATATGTATCATTGCATAAAGGTTTGTGAAAATGGGAGTCAAAATGGTACAATAGTAAAGTCTTTAGCCCATAAAGTTAGTGATTTGAAGTAATATTTGATCTTGTATTGTGTATTAGTTTCCTTACATAAAACCTTTTGATGTTATCTTCAATATTCACGGGCTTCTGATATATAGGTGATGCAGCATGCATAAGAGAAAATTAAGAATATGATTGAGAGAAACTTCAGAACCTTGGTCTTCATAGTCTTGACATAGTTCATCAGAATCTGGTCTTCAGAGTCTGGTGACACAGATCAGAGTAGTTGACAGGGCAGGGCTTCAGAGCATATTAGCATCAGAGTTGTAAAGCCCTGGATGAGCATAGAGTCAGAAGCGTTGAAGTACCGTATCCATAGCTTGAACATCTTGTAAACCATGTATCTCAGAGTCAGAATGCACTAGGTTCAGAATCTGATGACATCACTTGTCATTCATTTAGAGTCAGAACTCAAGTCTAAAATATGCACACTAAACAAATTTATTAGGGTACAAAATTGTTCTCTAAGAGTCTATGAATTATTATCATCAAAACATAAGGCTAGATATAGAACCAAAACTTATTCTTACACATGATTCTTCCAATGGCAACTCTTGTAACATTAGGCATTTAATACATGACCACCCTTCTTATGAAAAATTATTTGAAATAAAGAAATCATTTTCTTTTGTCCAAATTATGCAGTTAGATTTACCTTGTGAAGTTTGCTTCTATTCCAAGCAAAAGAGACTCCTTTTTTTCTAACAACACTCATAAAGCTATTAACAACTTTGATTTAATTCATAGGGATGTCTAGGGGCCATTATTTATTCCTTCTATTAATGGCCATATATATTTCCTTATAGTTGTAGATAAAAAAAGCATACTTACATGGATTTTTCTCATGAAATGTAAATCAGAAACTCAAAAACTTATTAAAGCTTTTGTTTATGGTTCATACTCAATATAACACCAACATCAAGTGCCTAAGATCAAATAATGGTAGTGAGTTCATCCTTAAAGATTTCTATAAGGAAACTTGTATTATACATCAAACCTCATGTGTTCGTACTCCTTAACAAAATGGCATAGTGGAAAGAAAACACCAACACATACTTGATATTACTCGAGATCTCTTATTTCAAGCTCAACTTCCTAAACTTTTCTGGTCCTATGCAGTTTGTGATGTCATTCATATTATCAATAGATTGCTCCATCTTTCTTGCATAATAAGTCACCATTTCAAAATTTGCATTAGTGCTTACCTGATATTAATCTACTTAGGGTATTTGGATCCCTTTGTTTTGCTTCTACCCTACAAGATAATAGAAAGAAATTGGATTCAAGGTCTAAGAAATGCTTATCTCTAGGTCTGCAAGTTGGTGTTAAAGGTCACATTTTATTTTACCTTCATTCCAAAGAATTTTTTGTCTATAGATGTTATTTTCTTTGAGTCCATTTTGCCTTACAAGTTTGTCCCAGACATTTGGTCCAACAATTGTTCATTGTGAACAACACATCAATCTTAACTCAGATGATTGTTTTAACTTCCCTTACATTCATAACTCTCGCCCTACATATGATAGTCCTCATCCTAAACCTTCAAATCCACCTATACTTGATACATCTCATATTGAACCTTCAAATTCACCTATGGTCCATAGTCCTAATACTCAACCCGAATCCACTTCTTGAACCATATATATCCCTTCACCTAATCATGAACTTCAACTTAGAAGGTCCACCAGAATTACTAAACCTCCTTCATTTTTACTAGACTATCATTGCAACTTGATTGAGAATATAATTCAGTCTCCTCACTCATTCAATGCATCAACTTCTTCTATAAGCAAGTAGCCATTATCTTATTTCATTTCTATAAGTAAGTACCAAATACATTCTAAATTTTTCGTCCATTTATGAACCTCATTCATATGAAGAGTCTATTTGTGATACACATTGGAATCATGATATTCAATTTAAACTGGAGGCATTGATGAAAACTAATACCTGGAAACTGGTCACCTTACCTAATCAAGAAAGCTATTAGATGTAGATGGGTTTTTAAACTCAAGTTACATGTTAATGGCTCTGTAGAGAGATATGAGGCAAGGTTTGTTTTCAAGGGCTTTACTCAAACTTAAGAACCCGACTATCTTGACACCTTCAGCTTAGTTGTCAAGATGACAACCACCAGGGTTTTCATGGCCATTGCAGCTGCTAAAAATGGCCATTATTTCAACTTGATGTCAATACAACATTCTTACACATGGATCTCAATGAAGAGGTATATGTGCAACCTTCTACATGTCTTAAGCTACCTCATCCTAACTTAGTCTGTAAGCTTCAAAGATCTCTTTATGGATTGAAACAAGTAAGCAGACGATGGAATAAAAAGCTCACAACAACTCTATTACACTCATGATACACTCAATCAAAATCTGATTATTCATTGTACACTAAGTCAAATGGTGCTTTATTCACAATGATCCTTGTATATGTTGATGATTTGGTCTTAGGGGGCACTGATGTTGATGATATTACCAGCATTAAGACCCTTTTAAATGACAAATTTAGCATCAAGGATCTATGAGTTCTCAAATATTTTACAGGATTTGATGTGAGAAAATCAAATGAAGGCATCATTTTATGTCAAATAAAGTATACTCTTGATTTCCTACAAGACACTAGCTTAATTGGTTTATGCTTCTTACTTGGAACCTCTTTATTTAGTTGGAAAAGCAAGAAGAAAACTATGGTTTCAAGATCATCATATGAGGCTGAGTATATAGCACTAGCTCAGGCTACATGTGAGGGACAACAAATCTTGTTCCTGATGCACGACTTTCACATTAATCATCCTTCTCCTTTTGTGATTTACTATGACAATAAGTCAGTTTTTCATATAGCTGCAAATCCAGTTTTCCATGAGAGAACTAAGCATATAGAAATATATAACCATGTGGTGAGAGACAAGGTACAAACAGGAATCCTGCATTTTCTTCCTATTGCATCAAATGATCAAGTGGATGACATCATGACTAAGTCACTACATGTAGAGCCATTCCACAACCTTCAAAGCGAGCTAGGGATGATGAATATATTTTCTAGCTCGGGGAGGGATGTTAAGCATGAAGATAAGTAATGGTTGGTACATTTACTTGTTTCTTGGAGAAGTAGTTATTCACATGCTTAAGCATCTTAGCAACCATACATGTGCTTAAGCATCACACTTAAGCATCATGATAGCAAGTCACCTTGTAACTAACTTTCTATAGGTTATTACAGGTGATTGAGAGTTAGTTAGCCATAATAACTAATTCTAGATTATATAAATATGTTATGCTAGATCATTGTGTGATTGGATTTGTTGTAACTCTTTCTTCATCATGCAATGTAAGCCATTATCTTCATTTTAATGGTGTTCTTAATTTAGTTTGAAAACACTACAACAAAAAATTCCTTTTACCTCGGTTGAGAAATAGTTCTTACCTCGGTTTCACAGGCAAGGTAACAAAGGGCGTCATAAAAAGTGCACACTTTACCTCTCGGTTTAAAAAAATGAAGGGTATGTGTAAGGGTCATGAATTCAACCCGCTGGGAGATCTTTTTGGTATTCTGAAATGACAAAAACACATGTCCCCTCAGTTTTGACACTTCACTGACGAATATACCACTTTTCACCTCGATTATCTCATACAATTGACGGGTAAAACAATTTTGAGTTTCTTAAACCTAATATGGATTTCTTATTTCACTAGAATCTCTACTGGACATATAACTTCTTAAAATTGGTTAGAAAAATAATTATATGAACAATTGTATTATATTTGAAAAACAACTTACATTGATTAGTGATTTTGAAGCATCCTACAACTCATCATTCATCTCACGCCCTTTTATGGTTAAAATATGTTCAATGTTTCAAGTTCTTTATTCAACACTTCCTATTTTACTAATTCATTCTTGAAATCATGAAATTTTATGCTTTAAAAAATGAACAAATATGGAAGAAATTTGAACGAAAACTAGAAATATTGGAGAGATTTTAACGATAAAACAACATGAGATAATGAGTTGCAGAATGCTAGAAAATAGTTAATCAGTGTAAGATAAGTTTTAGATATAACATAATTTTCCATGTTATTATTTCCAAAATTAATAGAATAGGTTATATTTTCAAAGAGAGGTTAGTGAAACAAACAATCGATATTAGATATAATAAACTCAACTCGACGAAACAAGATAGAGTTGCACAAAGTGTAATAAAAAACATAATCTCAATATCAATATCAATCTCAAACTTAAACACAATAAAAACAACTAAAATACAACATATATATTTAATAAACTCAACTCAAAACAACAAATTAAATTAAACAATAACATACAAAAAATAATCAACAACATCAAGAACAACAACGTCAATAAACACCTCTACTGTTTAGGGTCTCAATAATAAGAACAATAACATCAGGAAAAAAAACATCAATAACAACAAGAAAACATCTAGGGTTTCAGATCCAAACAAAAACAACACAACAACAACAATAACAACAACAACAACAATATAAAAACAATAAAAGTAATGATGTTTGACGTATTATATCTCTGAAGAAGAAGTAAAAGAAAATGATTTGGATCTTTGAAGAAGAAACAAGTGCACTAAACACATAACATTTGCATCATTGTCATACCCCAATTTTGTCCCCCAATTAATAATTCAATGCATTCACAAGATATTTGCATCATATACATATCATAACATCAATTTATTTCTGCATAATATTTAAAATGTCGACCAGAATAAATTTTTGTTTCTACAAACAGACCGATTGAATATTTCACAAATGTATGTAAACTTAGCGGGCAAAAAAATTTGAGATCGGGTCTGCAATTGTCATTTTATTGATCTGCGGTTCATGTAGTTCAATCTGGCATTCTCATTTTATTTTCCGGTCTCGTTTGCATTTTGTAAGACCCTAATTTTGACCCTAAGATCCCTCATGGCATCATATCATTGCTCATTGCATTTTGCCTCAAGGATCATAGCATCTTGGCTCCTTAACCCAAGGGTTGGGACTTGTATGAGTGGTTTGAAACCACCAAGCATGCTTGAATTGTATATTATTGCTTTTCTTATTTTGTTTACTAACCAAAAGCACAATAATATGTCACTAACATCTTTTGTTTTGAAGCTTAAGCAATCATGAGATCCGAGGCTCTTAGGAGGCCCCCATGCTCCATGAAATGACCAAATGAAGATGAAAGCAAGCATGAAAATGGTTCCCAAATCTCTCAATTATCATATATGTCTCCCAATTATCTCATTTTGCCAATTTGATCAAGATAAACCAAAGGGCTTGAGGATTGCTTCCCAAGGAAACCCTAATTCAACTGTGCATTGACTGTGCCTTGCTCATGAAGCAACCTCAACCTATGATCAAATTCAATCAAGGGAAGTTCTTTCATTCATTTTATTATGCATATATGAGATTATGTGAGTATCCTCAATCATTCATTCATTAAGATTTGAAGTTTGGACTTGAGAAGTTGACCAGTCAAGTCATCTAACAAAATTGAGATCCCTGAGACCTAACTTTTGATGTGTTTGTCAAATGAAGATGACCCCAAGAGAAAAAATGTTCTTAAGAACCGTATTAACAACTTTCATGTTCATAAACGATTCATTTGAAACTTGTAAAGTCATCATTCATTTCAAAACATTATAGGTCATTTTGACTAAAACCCTAATTTTGGGTCAACTTCCCAAGGACCTAACTCCTTCATTTTTTATGATTTTGAGGTGAGACCAATTGCATTGGAAATTTTGAGATATCTACCTCAAATGTTATGTTGGACAACGTTTCATAATCCTAAAATACACACATGTGATAATACAAAACATTATAGGTCACTTTGGGCCAAAGCCATTGAATCTTGAAAAAGTCCCATTTTAAGTGCCCATAAATTTCTCATAAAAACTCCAAATGATGCAAAATTTAATTCCAAATTTATTGTATTGAAATTATCTACAACTTTGATGTTGGAGGTGTTTCCATTTGAGGCTTGAATCATTGAAACAGAAGGGCTTGAAGTTGGCCATTTTTGGCAAAATCTTCAAATACATGTTTTGTACATCAAACTTCATGGCCAGTTTTCACAATTTTCCAAACTCCAAATGGATTTTTGTTCAACATATATTTTGTTCCTTATGTCAATACCTTTCCAACCATTACTCACATGCCTATGTTTGGATTCTCCAAATGGGACTTTCAAAGAGAGGAACATTTGTGACCATTTATGCATTTCATGATGAAACTTCATACACAAGCAATTGTAATGCAAACCACACGTCCAAACCTTCTCCAAATCATTTCAGCATTCATTTGCATTAGCTTTTGGGCCTCACATGCGCCTGTACAGGCCCATGCATGGAGGACTCAATTCTCATGCATACGAGTTTCATCCACTCTCTTTTGCATTTCATCTATAAATATGATGCTTCCTTCATTGAATGATCAACCTGAAGGCGCCTAAAACTCTGCTGGAATTGAATCCCAACCTCACACCAAAGGAATTTTTCATTTTCATTTCACTTTTCAAGTTTTATTTTCAACAACATCAGTTGATCTTCAATACTAATTCCTAAGCCTTGCATTCATACCATACTTCAAGATCAAGATGCAAGCAAGAGATTGTTTGGATCGTGCTCATCAAAGCTGCACTTCAGAGGTTTACCTCTCAACTGTTTTATTTCGAATCTCACTATATATTGTGCATTGCTTGTGTTGGTTTGGTTTTCTGAAGGCCTCGTGTGAGAGGCAAGCCAATGGTGGCTTTAATTTCATGAATTGTTGAACTTCAGATTGAACACCTAGATTTTCCACCTCAGATTTCTCCTTCCATAGGGATCTTGAGTTAAATCTAAGGTTACATGGGTGATGTACATCACCCCAGCTTTAATTTGGTATAAGGATCGTGTGTTTTGGTTGAGGTTGGAAAACCTGCAACTGGTGGCCGGTTTTTGCTTGCTCACCGGAGAAGACGGTGGTTTCCACCACCGTCCCCACGTGGTTGATCCTGAACCCTTGGATGAGGCTCCCACGATCTAATCCTGGCCATGCTTTTGTTTGACTTCATTTAATTCATGTTACTTCACGCTTGACTCATGTACATGATGCGCGCGCGCCTCTGATTCGTTGATGATGTCCACGTCAATTAATGAGATGGATCGTGCGCTCCTGGTTTTTCCTATTTTTCTAATTTCTTTTTTATTTTCTTTTATTCCATTTATTTTCAAAAATTCATAACTCTTTTATTTGGAATCACAAAAATATGAGACCAATTGCAAAAAAACATCTCTTAAACTCTAGTTTCATAATCTGATTTTTAATTATTTTTGTGATTCCATTTAATATTTTTTGTGAATTATTTTGTTTTTTAATTATTTTTAATTCATTTTAAATACTTTTAAAAATTCCAAAATTCCAAAAATATTTTCTTAACACATTTGGATCATGATAAGTCTATGAAAATATTCTCATCAATTTCTTAATTGATTTGAGATTTATTTGAGATTTTAATTCATTTGTGTTATATTTTAATGCTTTTAATTGATTTTAAAATCGTTTCTGTTTTCAAAAAATGTTGAGAAAATTTGTCAAACCTAGTTTGACCATGTTAGACTTATGATGATCCAATTGGACTTATCCAAGTTGATTTGAATTGGATTTGAAGTTTGACCATGATTTGTTCATTTTATTTTATGTATTATTTTAATTCCAAAAAATACAAAAAAATATGCTTGACCTTTCTTGACTTCTAATCTTCATTTCACTTCTTTTTACCATTCATTGATGTTGATTCCATTCACATTTGATCATTATGTTTTGGTTATGTCATTTGATTTTTCATTTTGTACATTTCATCTTCATCTCTTTTCTTCTTATTTTTCTTTTTGACCAATGAGTTAATGGTTTGTGGTTAGCCTTGACATATGAGAGGCTTAACCTTCTTTGATCCAAATCAAATTCAACTTGATCAAAGATCAAGTGAGTTGCTTTGTGTCCAAGATAGGTTGCTTCTTGGTCAAGCAAAAAACCTAAAATCCATACAAGGTCATTCTTCTTTTCTTTTGGCATGGCAAGTTGTAGGAGCTTGGCTTACTAGTCATGGTCTCTAACTTGTGTTTATTTACCTATAGTTTTATTGACCGACCTCAGATAGGTGTGACTACTACATTAGTCCACTTACGATTGCTTAACATAGCGCTGAATTGCCTTATGGCACACTAACACTAACTACTAATTACTAACTTTTAATTAAAGCATTTAATTCTTGCAATTTACTTTAATACAATTTAATTTCTTGCTCATCTTATTCATATTGTCTTTTCCCTTTGCTCATTTTAGCTCATGTTTATGTTTATGCCATTTGCCTTTTGCTCACTTGAGCACATTATTGTGTAAATATACCATTGCCTTGTATTTGTTTTGTCTTTGTTTGTGTGAACCCAATGCAAAAGGAGAAAGGACTTAGAATTAGGACCTCACATATGCTTAATGGAGTTCAAGAGCAACTAGGCCTCATGCCTTTAGAATGCTAAAAAATTTGATTGAAGAGAAACTAGGTCTCATGCCTTTAGAATGCTTAGTCTTGATGTTGACTTGAAAGGACCCCTAATCTAAACCCTCTCTTTGTCCATTTCTATTATTGCATTATGAACTTTTTGATTGTTTGTTCTTGTGTGATAGGGATTCCAAACTTGAGATAGTTAGAAGGACCATTGTCATGAGCATCCAAGTTGAGAGACAAGTCCAATTGGAAGATCCTAGGAGCTTGATTGAATATTTGTTTGATTGCTTGAGTTAATTGCTAAGTCCAAAGGAAAGGAGCATCTTGGATCATATTTATGATCTCTAGAAAGGAGCTCCAAGGGTTTTATTCTCTTCTCTCACCTTTGCGTGTTTAGGACTAGCCCTTCTCTTCTTCTCTCCACTCTAACCCAAGCCAAACTTATTTTGTGCAAACATTGACATTGTTTTCAAAACTAGAAACCTAGGCCATATGCCTTTGATTTTTCAAACTCTTTTCAATAATACTAATTTTTGAATTGAATCTTAAGTCAACTTTGACTTTCTTTTGTGAATACTTCTAATTGGTAAATACAACTCACTTCAAATTATTTTTGTGGTTCCAATGACCACCTTTATCAAAACTTTTCATAAACATTAGCCATAGGTTTGAGTTATCATAGTGGTTGATGTAAACCTCACCTTATCCTTAGCGATTGGACTATAAGTCTTCCATACTTTTTATAGGGTGGATCCCTCACTAGTATGTTGAAGCTCTCCTCACATGGTGGATTGTTGGTTTAGGTTGAGTTTTCTCACTTTGATAACAAAAGACCTTAAGGCTTTTGATCAAATCAATTCACCAATCTTTTGAGATTTTTACCCCGAACTACGAGGTTTTGATCCTACCTTTGTGATGGTACGTAGGCAACGGGTTTATCCATTCAAACAACAAAATTGTAAATAATTTGTATATTCTTTTCTCATCTCTCCAATCATGTTTGCACAAATATTTTTTTCACAAATACCAACCTATCATACAACTTTGCAAAAAGGGCTCCCTTAGAGTACTAAGGATATTTTGGGTGCTTAAAAACTTCCCATTGCATAACCAACCCCCTTACCCAGATCTCTGACATTTTATTAGTTTTTGATTTGATAAAACTTATCGGTTTTTGTTCGCTTTGTAACCTTTCCTTTGGATAAATAGAAGTGCGGTGGAGACTCGAATTGTATGATTTACTTTTGATTTAGTCAATAAATGTAAAGGTAACGAATACCCCGCTACAGAAAAGTGGTGACTCTGCTGGGGATCTTTATTGTTTCCTAGTGGGTTTAGCCTACTTTTTTCTTGTTGTATTGTATCTTTATATTTTTTTGTGACATATTTTTGTGCAAATTTAGGATGACTCTATTGTTTGTAATGTATGAATTGCTTGATATATCAATTGCTTGTGTGCTTGGTGGTCTCTTGTGAGATGAGTTCTATACTCGAACTCGAGTGCACTTATGATAGGAGAATGGCATAGTCTTGTTGACTTGTGTGGAGTTATTCCTTAATAAGTTAACTTGCAAGCCCATTCACTTGGTGGAGGTCTTGTTGGGATCAATAATGTCACACGAGTAGTCGTGGTTAGGCATTACTCTTTCCAATATAAACCTTAGAAGCCAAGGACCTTAGATTACCTAGCCCATGTTGGCTTATTTTAGGACGTAGTGTGAAGGTCGTTCAAGTGTAAGATTTGATACGATTGTTACGCGATACTACACTTGTAAGAGTCCCTCTTGAGAATATTTTTGGAATACGAGTAGTCGTTCATCCGATAATATCCGAAAGATGAAATGATGACTATGGGAACCTCTTTTAGAACATGATTGTCAGGTTTAACCATAGTACACTCCCATTGGGCGGTTCTTAACCGAGACTCCATGCTTGTGACTTGCAACAAACCCTTGATTCGCGGTTGATCCGTTCTCGTATATCCTTAATATCAATGGAACTTGGGTGTTGATAAGGTGTAAACCACAATCCACCAAAATGGATGATGGATATTAAGGATGACTTGATACATCCTGTGACCTTTGTGTGGTGTGACTTGCTTGATCCTTGAGTGTGATTGTTGCATCCATGCATCCATTTGCATCCATATCATCAACAATGAGAAAATTTTCAAGGAACTTAAGAGGTCTATTTGCAAATTTTTAGACATGGATAAGCAAAGAAGGAATACAAAGAAGTACAGTTTCAGACAACCCGACTTGAAAGAGTTAAGGAGTTTGACATCCAATGTATTAGATCCCTTGGAGTTCAAAGCTCGCCATGGGAAGCTTCTGTCTATTCTTGCTACTCAGGTGGATGAAGGTCTGATGAGTGTGTTGGTGCAGTTCTATGATCCCTTGTACCGTTGCTTCACTTTTCCGGATTTCCAGCTTTTGCCTACACTTGAGGAGTATGTCTATCTTGTGGGTATACCTATCTTAGATCAGTTGTCGTTCAGTGGCTTGGAGAGAATTCCTTCTTCCCAAGAGATTGTTGATTTGTTACACATAGATGTATCTGATATTGGTGCTCATATGACTACCAAAGGTGGAATTCAAGGTCTCCCATCTGATTTCCTCATTGCTCAAGCTGCTTTGTTTGGGAAGGCCATGAGTGAGGACGCCTTTGAGGCCATATTTCTACTTCTCATCTATGGGCTAATGTTATTTCCCATCATCGACAATTTTGTGGATGTGAACACTATTAGGATTTTCTCTTCTCTTAATCCCGTTCCGACTCTGTTGGGTGACACTTATTTCTCTTTGCATATGAGGAATGCAAAACATGGTGGATCCATTGTATGTTGTTTGCCTCTGTTGTACAAGTGGTTTATTTCCCACTTGCCTCAGACGCTTGCCTTCAGGAAAACTCAACATTATCAGCATCAAAAATAGCAACATCAACAATATCAACAACAACAGCATCGTCCGCAACAGCAGGCCTACCAGCCTCGAAACAACAACAACACCAGCACTAGCTATGATAGGAAGAGGGTCACTTTCGATCCAATTCCAATGACCTATGCTGAGCTCTATCCGTCGCTGATAGATAGAAAGTTGATCACTCCACGTGACCCACCTGTTGTACCAACCAATCCTAAGTGGTGGTACAAGCCTGAGCTCCACTGTGTTTATCATTTCGGTGCTCCCGGACATGATATGGAGAACTGTTATCCCCTGAAGACCAAGGTTCAAGATCTTGTTAGAAGTGGGATCTTGTTTTTCGAGGACGTAGGTCCAAATGTTAAGAAGAACCCATTGCCCGAGCATGGGAAATATGCTGTGAACATGGCCTAGGGTTGCCCTGGCAAATATAAAGTCTTGTATGTCAGTCATATCAGGAAATCGTTGGTCGAGATGCATAGACTATTATGTGGATACAGTCATTACGAGCATGACCATGACAGATGTCGGGTGTGCACTGTCAATGAGAGAGGATGTCGTCAAGTCAGGAAGGACATCCAAGAGATGCTAGATCAGGGAGTGATCGAGATACTTCAGAATCGTGATGAGGACGAAGTGAATGTTATATCCCTTGTTTTCAGAATACCAGAACCTGTTGTTGTCAGATATGATGGCAGCAAGAAGAAGGTTTCTTCATCTCTTATTATCAAGCCAGCGGGCCCTGTCCCGTACTCCTCAGATAAAGATGTCCCCTACAGATATAACACAATTATGTTGGAAGATGGGAAGGAGGTGCCTTTGCCCTCCACTTCTATTGTGAGTATATCTGATGTCAGTGGTGTGACCCGCAGTGGTCATGTTTTTTCGGCACCGCTGAAACCTCAAGATGACATGAGAAGAGCTGATGTTGTTGATAATTTTGCCAATCCTGTGGGGACTTCTTCTCCTTCTCCGAATCCGGCACTTGTTGTTGATAAATCTCCTAAAGCTCATATCCCTGTTGTCCAGCATGGCAATCTGAAAGAGGACTATGATGAGATGCTGAGGCTCATCAAGAGGAGCGAGTATAATGTTGTTGATCAACTGCTTCAAACTCCATCAAAGATATCTGTCCTATCTTTGCTGATGAATTCTGAGCCACACCGCGAAGCTTTGCAGAGGGTGTTGGACGTGGCATACGTAGATCACGATGTCACAATTGAACAATTTGATAGCATTGTTGCAAACATAACTGCTTGTAACAATTTGAGCTTTTGTGATGCTGATCTTCCCGAGGAGGGAAAAGACCACAATTTGGCTCTACACATTTCCATGAACTGCAAGGATGATGCCTTGTCTAATGTGCTGGTAGACACAGGATCATCGCTAAATGTGTTTCCAAAATCCACTCTGGCCAAACTTTCTTATCAGGGGCCTCCCATGAGGTAGAGTGGAGTGGTTGTTAAGGCTTTTGATGGATCGAGGAAAACCGTGACTGGCGAAGTTGAGCTCCCAATCAAGATTGGACCTAGTGATTTCCATATCACTTTTCAGGTCATGGATATTCACCCATCATATAGCTGCTTACTTAGCAGACCATGGATTCACGAGGCAGACACCGTGACATCCACCCTACACTAAAAGTTGAAATTCGTCAAGAATAAGAAGTTGGTGGTGATAGGGGGAGAGAAGGCTCTCTTGGTAAGCCATTTGTCTTCCTTTTCCTATATAGACGTTGAGGATGAGATTGGGACACCGTTCCAAGCCTTATCTATTGCTGAGCCTTAGAGGAAAGGACCTTCTTCATTTGCATCCTACAATGATGCGAAGTTGGCCATTGAGCATGGCGCAACTACTGGTTTAAGACAAATGATTAAGCTGGAAGACAATAAATCCTGGGCTGGCATAGGGTACTCTTCAGGCACTTCCAACGAGCATGGGTTGTTCCAGAGTGGAGGTTTCATCCACACGGTCGAAGACCGAGAAGCTGCTGCTATAGTGGAAGATGATGCAGAGGAAGATCTGGGCAACTTTGTCATCCCTGGAGGAGTCTGCAATAATTGGGTCGTTGTTGATGTTCCAACAGTTATCCATAAGTCCACGTAATATGTTCACTTTTATTTAAAAACCCTTCTCCCATGCCAAAAGGAGAAGTCATGACATTGTTGGCAATGATATTCATTCAATAATTACATGTTAAATGTTTGTTTTTCCAAATTATTTTTGCTTTTTGCTTTTTGCATGAAATTGGTGATCACTAAAAAACCCTAAAAAGAGAATAAAATCAATCTTTTCATCTGCATAATGATTTGCCTTATTTGAAATCTGAAATCTCTTTTATACTCAAAATCGTTATGCAGATTGATCAAACCCATTGAACATAATGATCCAACACCATCTCCCAACTTTGAGTTCCCTGTGTTTGAGGCAGAAGAAGATGATGTTGAAGAGATTCCTGATGAGATTACCCGTCTGCTTGAGCATGAGGAGAAGATCATTCAGCCACATCTCAAGAATCTGGAAACAGTCAACTTGGGGTCTAAGGATTGTGTTTGCGAAGTGAAGATTGGGGCACTCCTGGAAGAGTCTGTAAAGAAGGGGTTGATTGAGTTGCTACGAGAATATGTCGACGTCTTTGCCTGGTTGTATGAAGACATGCCTTGCCTGGATACTGATATCGTGCAACATTTCCTGCCTTTGAAGCCTGAGTGTGTGCCTGTGAAGCAGAAGCTCAGAAGAACTCATCCTGATATGGCAGTGAAGATTAAAGAAGAAGTTCAAAAGCAAATTAATGCAAGGTTTATGGTGACTTCTAAATATCCTCAATGGGTGGCCAATATTGTGCCCGTGCCTAAGAAAGATGGAAAAGTCCGAATGTGTGTGGACTATCGAGACTTGAATAAAGCTAGTCCAAAAGATGATTTTCCTCTACCATACATTGATATGTTGGTAGATAATATAGCTAAATTCAATATCTTCTCATTTATTGACGGATTTTCCGGTTATAACCAAATTAAAATGGCACCCGAGGACATGGAGAAGATAACATTCATCACACTTTAGGGAACATTATGTTATCGAGTGATGCCCTTCGGTTTGAAGAACACCGGAGCCACGTATCAATGCGCTATGACTACCTTGTTTCATGATATGATGCACAAGGAGTTCGAGGTATATGTTGATGATATGATTGCAAAGTCGAGAATGAAAGTTGAACATGTAGAGCACTTGTTGAAGCTTTTTCAGCGTTTGAGGAAATAAAAACTCCGCCTGAATCCGAACAAGTTTACATTTGGAGTCCGTTCCGGCAAGTTATTGGGCTTTATTATCAGTGAAAGAGGTATTGAAGTTGATCCTTCCAAGGTCAAAGCAATACAAGAGATGCATGCGCCCAAAACTGAAAAGCAAGTCCGAGGTTTTCTTGGCCGCTTGAATTATATTTCTAGATTTATATCCCACATGACTGCCACATGTGCGCCAATATTCAAGCTCCTCCGGAAAGATCGGTGTCATGATTGGACCGAGGATTGCCAGAAGGCCTTTGACAGTATCAAAGAGTATTTGTCCGAGCCTCCGATTCTGTCTCCGCCTGTTGAAGGGAGACCATTGATTATGTACTTGACCGTTCTTGAAGACTCTATGAGTTGTGTATTGGGTCAGCAAGATGAATCAGAGAAGAAAGAGTATGCTATATACTATCTGAGTAAGAAGTTCATTGATTGTGAGTCTCGATACTCAATGCTTGAGAAGACATGATGTGCTTCGGCTTGGGCTGCTAAGCATTTACGCCAGTATATGCTGAATCATATCACTTGGTTGATATCCAAAATGGATCCAATCAAGTATATCTTTGAGAAGCCTGCTTTAACTGGGAGGATTTCCCATTGGCAGATGTTGTTGTCTGAGTATGATATTGAGTATCGAGCTCAGAAACTATTAAAGGTAGTATCTTGGCTGACCACTTGACACACCAACCAATTGAGGATTATCAGTCTGTTCAGTACGACTTCCCAGATGAGGAGATTTTGTATTTGAAGATGAAAGATTGCGATGAGCCTACGCTCGATGAAAGGCCAGAGCCTGGTTCCCGATGGGGCATGGTGTTTGATGGCGTTGTTAATCAATATGGAAATGGTATTGGGGTAGTGATTATTACTCCTCAGGGCACTCATTTTCCTTTTACAGCAAGGCTAACTTTCAAATGCACGAATAATATGGCGGAGTATGAGGCCTGTATTATGGGTTTAGAAGAGTGTATTGATCTTAGGATCAAACATCTCGATGTTTATGGCGATTCGACCCTTGTTGTTAATCAGATTAAGGGTGAGTGGGAGACGAATCAGCCTGGCCTCATCCCATATAGAGATTATGCAAGGAGGATTTCAACTTTCTTTACCAAGGTTGACTTCCATCATATTCCTCGAGATGAGAATCGGATGGCAGATGCTCTTGCTACGCTTGCTTCGATGATTATGGTGAAATTCTGGAATGAAGTCCCCAATATTACTGTGATGCGCTTGGATAGACCAGCTCATGTATTTGCAGTTGAAGAGGTGAAAGATGATAAGCCATGGTATTATGATATCAAATGCTTTCTCCAAAGTCAGATTTACCCGCCTGGGGCATCTGTTAAAGACAAGAAGACTCCGAGGAGATTATCTGGCAGTTTCTACCTCAATGGCGATGTGCTTTATAAGAGGAACTTTGACATGGTTTTGCTTAGATGCGTGGATAGACACGAAGCAGACGTGTTAATGACTGAAGTCCATGAGGGTTCATTTGTTACTCATTCCAATGGACATGCCATGGCAAAGAAGATGTTGAGAGCAGGCTACTATTGGCTGACAATGGAGTCTGACTGCTGCAAATATGTGAAGAAATTCCCTAAGTGTCAGATTTATGCGGATAAGATTCATATTCCCCCGACACTTCTGAATGTTATTTCCTCACCATGGCCTTTCTCCATGTGGGGAATTGATATGATTGGCATGATAGAGCCAAAGGCGTCGAACGGTCACCATTTTATTCTCGTAGTCATTGATTACTTCACCACATGGGTTGAAGTTGCATCATATGCGAATGTGACCAGGCAGGTGGTTGTGAAGTTTATCAAGAATCAACTCATATGTCGTTATGGTGTGCCAGACAAGATCATTACTGATAATGGATCTAACTTGAACAACAAGATAATGAAAGAGCTGTGTAACGAGTTCAAGATTGCGCATCATAATTCTTCTCCCTATAGACCCAAGACGAATGGGGTTGTTGAAGCTGCTAATAAGAACATCAAGAAGATTATCCAGAAGATGGTTGTTACGTACAAAGATTGGCATGAAATGCTGCCATTTGCCTTACATGGCTATCGTACATCTGTCCGCACTTCAACAGGGGCAACCCCTTTCTCTCTTGTTTATGGCATGGAGGTTGTGCTCCACGTGGAGGTTGAGATCCCATCAATGAGAGTCTTGATGGAAGCCAAGTTGACTGAGGCTGAATGGGTTCAGAGTCGTTATGACCAGCTGAACTTGATTGAAGAGAAGAGATTAACTGCCATGTTCCATGGTCAGTTGTATCAGTAAAGGATGAAGAAAGCCTTTGATAAGAAGGTCAAGCCTCGTGCTCAAGAAAGTTTTATCTTTCGCGCCCGATTCCAGGGGCAAGTGGACTCCAAACTATGAAGGTCCATATGTTGTTAAGACAGCCTTTTCAGGCGGTGCTTTGGTAATTACAACTATGGATGGGGAGGATTTAACTCGTCCTGTGAATTCAGATGCAGTCAAGAAATACTTCGCCTAAAATAAAAAACAGAATAGCTCGCTAAGTTGAAAACTCGAAAGGGCGACTTAGGCAAAAATGAGCGTCTCGGTGGATTGAAAACCCGAAAGGGCGGTCCAGGCAAAAGTTAGAGACATAAAAAAAAATGAATATATACGTCCCGCTAGATTGAGTACCTCACCTTGGGGCAATCCAGGCAAAAATTAGGGATTTGACAAGTAACTGCATCCTGACAAGACTTTGTTCTACAAGTTGTCGTCTGTCAAAGATTCTCGCTCAGTCATCATCAACTGAAGCTTCAAATACATTGGATTCGGAGTTGGTGGAGAAATGGTCATTATGTTCAATGTAGCCCTTTTTCCAATATATATCACCAATTTCAAATTTGTAAAGATCCATGGAGTCTTGCCATTTGCAGACTACCATTCTATCAAATAGATTTGAGCCTTTATCCAATTCTTTGCACTCTTATTTGCTTTTATTCAACAAATGTTTGCATGTTTTAATTGATAGATATCATTGTTTAAAAAAACAAAGTTTTATAAATTGTTTTAAACAAAGTGAACATTCACAATGACTGAAAGGATAAAGGGAATATCTTCAGCGTTCTCCCAAGGATAGTATGATCTCCAAAAGGGTAAGACACTTGTTCACATTCCTAGCATATTTCATTCTCTTCATCATCTTTCAGGTTGTCTCCTCCGTGAGCACAGAGAAGGGTGATACATCATCAAGTCCCCAGAAAGTCTGGAGTTCTGGCCTTGATCTTTTGGAGATGTGTATACCTCCATCCTTAGATCTCCAAGGAGTCTGAGTCTAACATTTGTGTTTTATCAATTATATGGTTGTCATCCCTTGTGTGGACTGACCTAAAATCCATTATACATTGATAAATATTGTTATCCTATTTACTTTCGAGGAAGTTGGTCTTCCCTCGTCGTAAATGGAAATCTCCCGTAGAGTGAGCAGGAATTCCCAGCATGAGCGGAAATCCTCAAGCAGTCTAGCTTATAGTTTCCCCCAAGCGGGTTTGCCTATAACTCATTCCCGGTAGGTTTGCTCACAGTAGACTGTCCCCAGTTGGATCTCCTTTGGCCTTCCTAGTGGAGTTGTCGGATCAAAGCATGATATTTGTTTTCCCTCCTTCTTGGAAGGCTTCCTCTAAGAAAAGCTGGTGTTGAGAATGTTTATTTCCTTCCCCAGCGGAGCGGTGGTTCTCCCCCTTTGGATAAGATGTCTTCCCAGCCGGTGAAAAGTTTGGAACTTCTGGTTGGTGGTTGTTCCCCGTAGAATTTCACATTATCCGTGTTGAACTCCCTAGTAGAGTTTCTTCTACGATAGATCTTTTGTCTAGTCAACAGCAAGTCCCTGGCGGTGACTCTGTGGCTTTCCCAGCTGAGACATTTTCTGATCCCAGTCTGATATTGGAAGATGTGTTGTTTCTCCCCCCAGCGGATTGATTTGCTCCTTCTCTCGGTTCCAAAGGTGTTTCTTCAGCCGTTAGAAGAGAATGTTTGGTTGATGTGTTTCTATTTTGTGGTTGTTCCCCACAGAATTTCACATCATCTCCTGATGAGATCCCCAATAGAGTTCTTCTACGACTGATCTTATCCATATCTTCGTGTGATCCCGAGAATTGTTGGAGGATCCCCAGTATTTGGTAGTTGTGACCTTTGCTTATCCCCAACAGTGGTCTCTGATCCCCAGCGACCCTGCTTGTTCCCCTAGCAGCAGTTTGTGTCTCCTGGTATTTGATGATCCCCACCAGATTGGATTTCCCCCTGTGGGCCCGGCCTTCTCTTTTGAGATGTTATACCGGATGTCTGTCCATTGATTCTTGGACCTGTTTGTGTTAGATATGTCTGTTTGTCAGCATTAATCATACATAAACCACGCATATACATGCATAATCATAGCATTTAGATATTCATGTTGCATCCTTTGCCATATATCTTTTCTTGTTATCTCCTGCTATTGGTGAAATGTTCTTCCCAAGCAGATGTTTGTGTCTGATCTCTCCATATAGAGTCAGTCTTATAGGCAGAAAGTGTCTATCTTTCCTTCATTATTCCCCACTGAGTTATTTCCTCCCTAAATATGTATTGGGATGGAATTACTCCCCTGAGTTATATCCTCATCGGGTTGAGTCTTGTTTCATTGTGTCTCTGTAGTTTGTTCCTAGATTGACTCCTTTCTTGTTATTTCCCCTGCAGTTCCCCGTGGTTTAGGTGACCAATTGCTCAGTAAACAATAATTGTTCATCTTCTCCCCAGCGGAGTTCCTGGCCTTCTACCCAGTAACCGGTAGTTGTAAGTCCTACTTCTGTGGTTTTCTACCCAGTAACCGGTAGATGTAATTCCCTCTTTGTTGGTTATCTTTATCCAATATTCGGTATTGATATTCCTTCATTTTTTGAGTATACCACCCAGTAACTGGTGATATATCTCTTGGAGGATTGCTCTTATCAAGAAATTCGTCCCCCGCGAGTCATCTCTCATTTACCTCTTTGTTTGGTAATGATTGTTTCTCCTTTTGATTGGTCATCATTATATACCCAGTATCCGGTATCCCGATGTCCTTCCTTTTCGGTCGATTTATCCTTTATTAACCCAGTAACCGATTGTGGATAATCTTCCATGCGAGTATGTTATCTATGTTCTGACGGTAATAGATAATATATCTCATGCACTCTTCCGTCGAAGTCTTTTCTTCCCCAGTTGAGTAAGATTCGTATTTCCTTGTGGAATCGAATGCCCATCCTGTAATCGAGTTTTCTTTTTTTAGCCCTCCTTTCGGATGATGAGTGTCTTGGATATGTTCCCAATTCACACCTGGTTGGTCACCTATTATATGCCCAGTAATCGGTATCCCTGGTGTTCCTTCCTTCTGCTCCCTATTATGACTTTTTGTCCCCTGTGGAGTCAGATTTTCCTGAGTTGAAATATGCCTTTTAGGTCTTCCTCAGATGTTTCGGATGATTGATATCTCTCACCCTTATACCGGTCTTAGATATTCTCTCTCCCTGAGCATGTTGTTCTCTCACCCTTATACCGGTGTTTTGGTAACATGTCTCTTTTTGAGTTTTATTACCCAGTAACCAGTAATATCTCATTGTTCCGTTTCCTCAGCTGAGCCCTTAATGGATATCCCCACCTGAGTCCGGATTTTTATCCGAAGTATCCTTTGTGGATAAGTTTGCTGTATTGGCATATTCCCCAATACATGCATCTTTGCGTTAGCTCGAGTCTTTCCATTGATTTATTTTCATGGAATCCCTTCGTGTCTTCCAGCAAGTTTTCAAGTCGTGACCTGCTCACGCAGTTTTATTCCCTTTATCCCCTCAGAGTCTCTGTCTCCCAGTGAGTTTTCCTCATGGAATGTACTATACTCCCGCGGACTTTTAGTTTCTCCTGATTTCTTTTTCTTTGTAGCCATATATCCCCACAGAGTATTAACTTTTGCATACATACATTTGCATCATGAGGTCTCTTAGGGACCAAAATTCGTCTCTTTGTTATTATTTAAGCCCATTCTACCACGTCGAGACGAAGATTTTAACCTTCATATCTCCGGCTAGAATGACCTTAAATAGGGGCATTTGTAAGACCCTAATTTTGACCCTAAGATCCCTCATGGCATCATATCATTGCTCATTGCACTTTGCCTCAAGGATCATAGCATCTTGGCTCCTTAATCCAAGGGTTGGGACTTGCGTGAATGGTTTGAAACCACCAAGCATGCTTGAATTGTATATTATTGCTTTTCTTATTTCATTTACTAACCAAAAGCACAAAAATATGTCACTAACGTCTTTTGTTCAAGCAATCATGAGATTCGAGGCTCCTAGGAGGCCCCCATGCTCCATGAATTAACCAGATGAAGATGAAAGCAAGCATGACAATGGTTCCCAAAGCTCTCAATCATCATATATGTCTCCCAAGTATCTCAATTTTCCAATTTGATCAAGATAAACCAAAGGGCTTGAGGATTGCTTCCCAAGGAAACCCTAATTCAACTGTGCATTGATTGTGCCTTGCTCATGAAGCAACCTCAACCTATGATCAAATTCAATCAAGGGAAGTTATTTCATTCATTATATTATGCATATATGAGCTTATGTGAGTATCCTCAATCACTCATTCATTAAGATTTGATGTTTGGACTTGAGAAGTTGACCAGTCAAGTCATCTGACAAAATTGAGATCCCTGAGACCTAACTTTTGATGTGTTGGTCAAATGAAGATGACCCCAAGATAAAACATGTTCTTAATAACCATATGAACAACTTTCATGTTCATCAAAAATTTATTTGAAACTTGAAAGGTCATCATTCATTTCAAAACATTATAGGTCATTTTGACTGAAACCCTAATTTTGGGTCAACTTCCCAAGGACCTAACTCCTTAATTTTTTATGATTTTGAGGTGAGACCAATTGCATTGGAAATTTTGAGATCTCTAATTCAAATTTTATGTTGGAAAAAGTTTCATAATCCTAAAAGAAACACATGTGATAATACAAAACATTATAGGTCACTTTGGGCCAAAGCCATTGAATCTTGAAAAAGTCCAACTTTAAGTGCCCATAACGTTCTCATAAAAAATCCAAATGATGTAAACTTTAATTCCAAATTTATTTTCTTGAAAATATCTACAACTTTGATCTAGGAGGTTTTTCCATTTGAGGCTTGCACCATTGAAACATAAGGGCTTAAAGTTGGCCACTTTTGGCAAAATTTTCAAATACATGTTTTGTACATCAAACTTCATGGCCAGTTTTCACAATTTTCCAAACTCCAAATGGATTTTTGTTCAACATAGCTTTTTTTCCTTATGTCAAGACCTTTCCAACCATTACTCACACGTCTATGTTTGGATTCTCCAAATGGGACTTTCGAAGAGAGGAACATTTGTGACCATTTATGCATTTCATGATGAAACTTCATACACAAGCAATTGTAATGCAAACCACACATCCAAACCTTCTCCAAATCATTTCAGCATTCATTTGCATTAGCTTTTGGGCCTCACATGCGCCTGTACAGGCCCATGCATGGAGGACTCAATTCTCATGCACACGAGTTCCATCCACTCTCCTTTGCATTTCATCTATTTATAGGATGCTTGCTTCATTGAATGATCGACCTAAAGGCGCCTAAAACTCTGCTGGAATTGAATCCCAACCTCACACCAGAGGAATTTTGCATTTTCATTTCACTTTTTAAGTTTGATTTTCAACAACATCAGTTGATCTTCAATACTAATTCCTAAGCCTTGCATTCATACCATACTTCAAGATCAAGATGCAAGCAAGAGATTTTTTGGATCGTGCTCATCAAAGTTGTACTTCAGAGGTTTACCTCTCAACTGTTTTGTTTCGAATCTCACTATATATTGTGCATTGCTTGTGTTGGTTTGGTTTTCTGAAGTCCTCGTGTGAGAGGCAAGCCAATGGTGGCTTTAATTTCATGAATTGTTGAACTTCAGATTGAACACCTAGATTTTCCACCTCAGATTTCTCCTTCCATAGGGATCTTGAGTGAAATCTAAGGTTACAGGGGTGATGTACATCACCCCAGCTTTAATTTGGTATAAGGATTGTGTGTTTTGGTTGAGGTTGCAAAACCTGCAACTGGTGGCCGGTTTTTGCTTGCTCACCGGAGAAGACGGTGGTTTCCACCACCGTCCCCATGTGGTTGATCCTGAACCCTTGGATGAGGCTCCCACGATCTAATCATGGCCATGCTTTTGTTTGACTTTATTTAATTCATGTTACTTCGCGCTTGACTCATGTACATGATGCGCGCGCGCCTCTGATTCGTTGATGATGTCCACGTCAATTAATGAGATGGATCGTGCGCTCCTGGTTTTTCCTATTTTTCTAATTTCTGTTTTATTTTCTTTTATTCCATTTATTTTCAAAAATTCATAACTCTTTTATTTGGAATCACAAAAATATGAGACCGATTGCAAAAGAATTCTCTTAAACTCTAGTTTCATAATCTGATTTTTAATTATTTTTGTGATTCCATTTAATATTTTTTGTGAATTATTTTGTTTTTTAATTGTTTTTAATTCATTTTAAATACTTTTAGATATTCAAAAATTCCAAAAATATTTTCTTAACACATTTGGATCATGATAAGTCTATGAAAATATTCTCATCAATTTCTTAATTGATTTGAGATTTATTTGAGATTTTAATCCATTTGTGTTATATTTTAATGCTTTTAATTGATTTTAAAATAGTTTCTGTTTTCAAAAAATGTTGAGAAAATTTATCAAACCTAGTTTGACCATGTTAGACTTATGATGATCCAATTGGACTTATCCAAGTTGATTTGAATTGGATTTGAAGTTTAACCATGATTTGTTCATTTTATTTTATGTATTACTTTAATTCTAAAAAATACCAAAAATATGCTTGAGCTTTCTTGACTTCTAATCTTCATTTCACTTCTATTTACCATTGATTGATGTTGATTCCATTCACATTTGATCATTATGTTTTGGTTATGTCATTTGAATTTTCATTTTGTACATTTCATCTTCATCTCTTTTCTTCTTCTTTTTCTTTTTGACCAATGAGTTAATGATTTGTGGTTAGCCTTGACATATGAGAGGCTTAACCTTCTTTGATCCAAATCAAATTCAACTTGATCAAAGATCAAGCGAATTGCTTTGTGTCCAAGATAGGTTGCTTCTTGGTCAAGCAAAAAACCTGAAATCCATACAAGGTCATTTTTCTTTTCTTTTGGCATGGAAAGTTGTAGGAGCTTGGCTTACTAGTCATGGTCTCTAACTTGTGTTTATTTGCCTATAGTTTTATTGACCAGCCTCAGATAGGTGTGACTACTACATTAGTCCACTTACGATTGTTTAACATAGCGCTAAATTGCCTTATGGCACACTAACACTAACTACTAATTACTAACTTTTAATTAAAGCATTTAATTCTTGCAATTTACTTTAATGCAATTTTGTTTCTTGCTCATTTTATTCATATTGTCTTTTCCCTTTGCTCATTTGAGCTCATGTTTATGTTTATGCCATTTGCCTTTTGCTCACTTGAGCACATTATTGTGTAAATATACCATTGCCTTGTGTTTGTTTTGTCTTAGTTTGTGTGAACGCAATGCAAAAGGAGAAAGGACTTAGAATTAAGACCTCACCTATGCTTAATGGAGTTCAAGAGCAACTAGGCCTCATGCGTTTAGAATGCTAAAAAAATTGATTGAAGAGCAACTAGGCCTCATGCCTTTAGAATGCTTAATCTTGAAGTTGACTTGAAAGGACCCATAATCTAAACCCTCTCTTTGTCCATTTCTCTTATTGCATTGTGAACTTTTTGATTGTTTGTTCTTGTGTGATAGGGATTCCAAACTTGAGATAGTTAGAAGGACCATTGTCATGAGCATCCAAGTTGAGAGACAAGTCCAAAGGAAAGGAGCATCTTGGATCATCTTTATGATCTTAAGAAAGGAACTCCAAGGGTTTTATTCTCTTCTCTCACCTTTGTATGTTTAGGACTAGCCATTCTCTTCTTCTATCCACTCTAACCCAAGTCAAACTTATTTTGTGCAAACATTGACATTGTTTTCAAAACTAGAAACCTAGGCCATATGCCTTTGATTTTTCAAATTCTTTTCATTAATACTAATTTTTGAATTGAATCTTAAGTCAACTTTGACTTCATTTTGTGAATACTTCTAATTGGTAAATACAACTCACTTCAAATGATTTTTGTGGTTCCAATAACCACCTTTATCAAAACTTTTCATAAACATTAGCCATAGGTTTGAGTTATCATAGTGGTTGATGTAAACCTCACCTTATCCTTAGTGATTGGACTATAAGTCTTCCATACTTATTATAGGGTGGATCCCTCACTAGTATGTTGAAGCTCTCCTCACATGGTGGATTGTTGGTTTAGGTTGAGTTTTCTCCCTTTGATAACAAAAGACCTTAAGGCTTTTGATCAAATCAATTCACCAATCTTTTGAGATTTTTACCCCGAACTACGAGGCTTTGATCCTACCTTTGTGATGGTACGTAGGCAATGGGTTTATCCATTCAAACAACAAAATTGTAAATAATTTGTATATTCTTTTCTCATCTCTCCAATCATGTTTTCACAAATATTTTTTTCACAAATACCAACCTACCATACAACTTTGCAAAAAGGGCCCCTCTAGAGTACTAAGGATGTTTTGGGTGCTTAAAACCTTCCCATTGCATAACCAACCCCCTTGCCCAGATCTTTGACATTTTATTAGTTTTTGGTTTGATAAAACTTCTCGGTTTTTGTTCGCTTTCTAAGCTTTCCTTTGGATAAATAGAAGTGCGGTGGCGACTCGAATTGTATGATTTACTTTTGATTTAGTCAATAAATCTAAAGGTAACGAATACCCCGCTACACATTTGCATTTCGATCAACCTGAGCCTTTTCAATCGATTATTTTTTATTACAAAATTTGATCTTTTCCTGTTTGTTTTCTAGAAGTTTATTTAGTGTAGATCATTTTAAAGTATTATGTTTTTTTTCGAGCATTTTCGCGCTTGATTTTTGTTCATTTTATTCTTTTATTTTTTTTATTTTTCATCAAAGTGTTCATAAAAAAATAAGATTAATCTTATGTTCGGTTTTATTTTATTTTACTTATTTAAAATTGTTTGGATTTTATTTGTTTTATTTATTTTAAACTCATTTCACACTAAAATCATAAGGGAAGGCATTGTTGGCATTGTAAAAATAAATAAACCATGATTAGCTTTTTATATATATATATATATATATATATATATATATATATATATATATATATATATATATATATATATATATATATATATATATATATATATATATATATATATATATATATATATATATATATATATATATATATATATATTATATATAAACCACAAAATAAATCACATAACGCATAGCTGGAAAAAAAGAGACTTCTTTTTGAAAAATAGAAGAAGAGTGGTTATTGGATTTTCTAAAGGACACAAAAAAATACATTTTCTTTCTTCCCCGTGACGGTAAAACACACTATCTTTCTCAAAAATCTATTTTCACTTTTCCTCTCTCCTTAGCCTCTGTCGCCAGCTTCTGTTCCCTACAAATCAACCTTTCGATCTTCCCTTCAACCACACACATTATTTCTTCCTTCACCTTTCACCCCACCCTTTCGCCACAAACTCTTTTTTGCTACTCTTCCCTCCGCCTCCACTTCACCTTTCTTCTCCCTCCATAAAATCTCTTTACAACCAAAAACACTACACTAAAACCAATCGGCTGCGTTCAACCTCCTTCACTCCGAGCAATTTCCCCACTGAGCACCTCCACCATAAATATCTCTGGAGAAACGACCACAACACAACTCCCATAATTGAATTGTACCCATTTTCTTCCTCCAACTCCCACTTTAGAAATTTCATTCGCCGCAATGTTCTTGTTTTTCTTTGTCGTCCACCACCTTGAAGAAAATCGTGCCGCCACCTTTATCATCTTCTCCACCCTCACTGCTCATTGACCACCACTATCACCAACCTCATAACCTTTACAAGTAGCAGTGCAAACATCTTCATCCCCCTTGATCGACAACCTATACAACAACTCCAACTCAATTTAAGTTTTTTCGACGAAAACTCATCATCTCCGCCAACCTCCATTTCCACACTTCACATTATCTCACCTACACTTCCTTTCACTTGATTTTTCTTTCAAAGACGCGGTGTCAATCTCAGCTCATATACTCAGCAACCGTGTTAGTTTCGTTCATCACCAATTTGAGTAGCACAACACAGCAGTAGCAAGACACAGTTGGTAACATTTTCGATTTAGCGTTTTGCAGTCGCCTTAATTTATTGTGTTGTTTCTTTTTTATTTGTTCGGTTACTAACTGTTTATGTATACAACTTATGTTTTATCATTTTCATTTCATTGTAAAAACTTTGTAACAATGTTGTAATAATAATAAATATACACTATGGTTGGTTGCTGTTTATTTTTGTTGTTTTAAATCGGATAAAATTAGCAGATGCGATATCATATATATGTTGTTATTTTGTTGAACTTTATTTTGATATATTGATAACATTGTCGTTGCGTATACATGTTGGTTTTAGGTTGCGTTTCAGCGTTGCGTTCTGCACGTTTGGTTGCATTACTTCGTAATTCGCATGCGGTAACTTTAAGTGGCATGATATTTTGTCTTCCCAGGTCAAGATTCATTTTTCTTTACGTTTTCAGTTCTTTGAGATGGTTTTAGCACGGTTTCGATCCATTTTGTGATGATCGCGTTGAGCGTAGCAAGTTAATGGCTGATTTTATTGTTTTACATACAATATTTTAGTTGTTTGTTGTTATGTTTTAATTCAATTTTGTATACACGTCCAATGGTTTAGCATAGCGACATTCCACACTCTTGCTTCTAATGTTCAGTAATCAAAAGTAAGTATGAGATGAATGGGCATCAAATGTGATTTCCCAACAATCTGATGTATATCCAGCTCGTATCCTCTATTATTCACTCTTCTCTCCTTCTATTTGTTGTCTGGTTCTAAGAAAATTGTGTCCCCCCTTTGAATGTGTTTTTGTTCCTTTTATAGTGTCTAGTTGCAGCCAACTTCACTTAGCGAAATATGGTTCGCTAAGCGAAGTACTCTTCCTTCACCATGAAGCAATCATTAAACCGCTCTTGCCAAACCGCCTTACTTCGCTTAGCAAAATATGGCTCGTTAAGCAAACTTCTTAGCTACTTCTTTGCTAACTCTCATTGCGTCTTGCTTAAGCAAACTTTTTTACTTTTGATTATGTTTCCTCTTTGTTGATGCTCGCTAATGCTCGCTTAGCAAAGTGTTGTTTGTTTGGCTTTATTTCCCTTCTCCGATTCTCGCTACTTCTCTCTTAGCATAGTGTTATATGTTTTTCTCTGTTTCCCTTTGTTGATTCTTGCTACTTCTTATTTAGCGATGTATGCATGGCATTTTCTTCTTTTGTGATGCAGTTTGGTGTGATCTTGGAAGTTCCTGCAACATTTGACAATAAAACTCAAGGGTACCACATTCTAATCTTCGTGATGCAATTTACGATCTTGCGTTACGATTCTCATCTTCCATTCATTCTTCAACCAATTTCAAACCATTTTCAAAACCATCAATCATTTCAAAACCATCAGCAGTTTTCAAAACCATCAACCATTGCATAATTCACTTTGCAACACAAATAAAAACACTTGATCCAACGTCAAGTTCTTTTCTCAAGCAAACCAAAAAATGGCTAACTTAAACAACTTTGACCTTTCTCATAACAAAAATGGAAGGAAAATACTACCTGAGTGTAAGATTCATTCATAGTCCCGAGTATTAGACCTAAGTTGTAAGAGATTGCAAGTCATAAATACTCTACTTCCAACCCAAAAAGATATCTGACATATTTAAACCATTTTTCCTCTTAGCACAACTCTCAAACCCATTGTCATAAAACGAATGATATTTCGTCTCGAGACGATGCAAAATAACGCTTCATCCACAAATGTGTGAGTTGACATAAGTGGCATTTTCCTGTGAATGTTGATATATAGAAATTCAGTGATGCAAACATCCGCTCCTCTAAACCATTTTGGATAAGCATTGTTTTTCCGTCGATTGTGATAAAATAGCTTTTGCTAAAATTGACCAACAAACAAACGTTTTCTACCTAGAACTACGTAGCCTTGAGTTCTCCATCGCACCCGAAGATACGTAGGAGCAAGATTCAAAGTCTCGTCAGACACCCTAATAAAAAATAAACATTTTAGTCCTATTCTTTTTCTCTTTCAATAACTCGAGAAGTCAACATTCGAAAGCTAACACTAATGCGCATAACTAACTAAACGATTCCCATTGAGTACAACGGGCGTGAGGGGTACTAATACCTCCCCTTGCATAATCGAATCTCAAATCCGATTTGGTTGCGACGATGATATCTTAGTCATTCTTTTAAGGGTTTTATCGGTATTTTCTATTTCCCTTTTTGGAAATAGATAAAGTTCGGTGACGACTTTGTTAGTCATTCCACGAGCGTGCGACGCGCTTCGCGATGTCGTATTCTTTTTTCGAGGTACGCCACTCTTTTGTTAAGGGTTCTTCGTTAGTGTTCTGTTTGTGGTGTTTAGACAAGTGAAACAGAATGCTACAAACTAAAATTATATATATCAGAGAAACATATTCACTTCGGTTAGAAAGAAAACCGATGTGAAAAGTGATGTATTTTTAGATTAAAAATAAAATATTCAAGAATCCGCCATTTTTAATGAGATAAAAATATAAATTGAAACTGTTGAGATTTAAATCATATACACTGAATAAATTTATCTCTTGATTTTCAAAATAATCGACAAAATTTTATATTATTTTTATTTAAAAAATAGGGAGCATTCAAATATTATATCTCGGATTTTCAATACGTAAGATGAAATCATTGTTATAAAATATATGTGAAATTCTTATGAATAACCTATTCAAAATAAACCCCAATGTTAGCTGCCTTTGACCATAAACTTTTTGACAAATCTTTTTCATCTAGTAAGCACCTTTTTTCTGAGTTACATATAGCAAACACCTTGTCATCTCCATAATATTTTTATTCTTTCTCTCACTCACACCATTTTTGTTGTGGAGTGTAAAGGAATACAAATTCATAGCAGAACTTTTTATTTTTTAAGAATATGTGAATTGAGTGAATAAAAACCACCTTTCAGAATGAAAAAAAAAAAAAAAATCCCCCTTTAATGGTTTGTAGAAATTTGTCAATCCAGCTCAATCAATAATGGCAGGGATATTCGATTACAGCGTATTCAAATTTGCGTTATTTCACTTACTCGTTAACTTAATCATTAGACTAAAAAAAAATGAAAGATAAAGTGTCATCAAAATTGGATTTCGTCACTAAATATACAATAAATTATGAAAACAAAGGAATTTCTCTTATGAAGTTCTTCTCCACATTATTTTGAAACAAACACATGACTGAACAAATTCCAACTAAAAAGAAAAAAATACACTTGAATTTAAACCAATATATCTAAATATACAAAAGCTGTGCACCATGTGTTGAATGTGATCTCCTAGGAGGTTTTGCATAACCATGTTGTTCATTTCTTGCACCAAAACTTTCCACCTTAAACTTTGTCACCTGAGGTAACACATCTGTCTTGCCATGAATTTTCGGATTAGTACTTTGTTTCTCATATGTTGCTGTGAAGGCATCAGCTGCAACACCAACAGATTTCTGACTGTTACAACCCAAGAACTTACTCGGCCGCCGCTTTGGTATCTCTTTATTGATTCTTGTTTTACCATTTGATGAATTTAAGGATGTTCTTGTAGGACTCCTTACAGTTTCTTGATCTTCATGATCCGAAAGAGGTGAATACTCAACTGCACTCGCTGTTATCACACTCCATTCAATGCTAGCTTCACTTGGCGCATAACATGTTGGACTAGCGCAACCAGAAGCAATGTTGGAAGTTGTTCTACAAAAGGAAGGGTTGGTTTTGCCTGTGAAGCTTTCGATCTCGAATAAGTCTGAACTTGCATCACTTCCAGCTTCATCGTCATAGTTCTCACCAGAAATTGTAGAAAACTCAATTTCTTCTTCTTCAAGTTTAGAACCTGCTTCCTCCCAAGATGGTTTTTTTAGCCTCATATCAAAGCTTAAAGATTTGCATCTTTCGTATAATATCGGCGAACCAAACACTTCCAATCTTTTCCTTGGATTCTCTACTTGTTGAAGCTGCATTTTGTAACTAGAAATCTTTTCTTGTTTTTGTAAGTATAGTTCTGCTGCAGCGCGAGTCTCGGTTTTCTTAGAAGCATCTTGATCATGTTTGAAGAGTTTTTCTGAGGTTGTTTTACTCTTACCATGAGCTACACCTTTGTTGAAACTGATTTCACCTGCATGATCATTTACATCAACAGAATTCTTATCATAACAAGAACATTTGCAACCAAGAATAGCTAGAAGACTCTTTCTATGAACTTGGTTTTTCCTATTACTTGAAGATTTTTTCACAGGAGTTTGTAAAAGTGCATTTTGGCTATTCAAACTTGATTCTGAGCCAACACTTGGAGTTCCATATTGAACTTTGAGCTTTCTGTTTTGTAGACATGTTTGTTGTTGGTTTTTCATTTGCTTGACTTTATCACCATCTATGGTAGAAACTCTTGGAGTTGGAGTCTCTACTTGAACTCCATTGAAATACTTTTCAGCATCAAAAACTCCAATTTCTCCATCTTCTTCTTTCTTTACTCCAAGTTGAAGAGGTTCTTTTCTGTTGCTGATAAAGGGGTGGCTTGAATCAACAAAAGTCTCTTTCTTGTTGTTCAAGTAAGAAGAGAAAGAAGCATCACGGAGGTTATTGTTGTTGTTCTGAGAGGTGAAAGTGGTTGCTGAGATAACCATGGTTAAAGGGATTTTGGCAAGGGAAATCAAGTACAAAGAAAAGTGGTAAATGCAAAGATACTATATAAGTATATAACAATTTGAGAAATGAAGTAAAAGAAGTAAAATTATGAGAACTTTTTGGAGTACAAAAGGGTCATAACAATTTGAAAGATACTTAAAGGAATACTCATTTATGTAGGAAGTAGATGCAAGAGAGGATTTAAAATGAATAGCATATTTAAGAGTAGCTCTATAAGTAGGCTAATGGAAGATGCAAATTGTCAAATATGTAGGACCATATCCATGTAGCTTAATTGACATTTCACCAATAATGTTTACTAGAATATTATTATTTATTAATTTTTGAAAATCATATACTCCGCTTTATAATCGATTAATCTCTGGAATCGATCGTACATCTACTTGTAGATGCTCGATTTTAAATCAGAACATAACTATGTATAAATAGATTAAACACAAAAGCGATAAATATTTAACCAAGGTTTAAATCTGACATTTTAAAAAGAACAAACGCTGATGTTTTAAACTTTCGACCAAGATGTCTAATGCTAGTGAAAAAATGATTGTATTACTTATCAATGGCATAAACCTATTTAGGTTATGATTAATAAAAATCTATGATATTAATAATTATACTCCTAATATTGGAAAAAGACTATGATTTGTCTCCTTCTAGGAGGAAGAGTGATAACTACTAGAGAGGAACATGTTCTAATCTACAAAATAGTCACAACTTTTTTCAAAAGTATTGTCTTTTTCTCTTTTTACAGTTGGATCTAACTTCTTTCCTCATGTGAATAGTCCTTTAACTATAATACACCACACAATAATTCAACAAAGCGTGCTAAGTGAGATTTTATTGCGACATGAAGAGACATGACTGAACTAAATGGTCATTGTACTTAATGCACTTGTTTTCCTGCCTGTTTATTTCTTTTAGTATGGGATTTTTAGAATGTGCTATGAATGAATGTTTTACTTTATAATTCTTTTAGTATAGAATTTTTAGATTATGCAATGATGAATGAATGCAACTCTATTCTATAACTCACTTATCATAAATTAATAATCAATAATTAGATTATACGATTGTCTAATTCACATTATCATGTTTTAGAATGGACTTCTAGAATTGACTAAAAGTAGGTATATCGGCGAGATGGAAATAGACTTTATTTTTTTCATATTCAAATCCAAATTTCAACTAAATATTTGTTTTCGGTTGCATATTAATGAAAAATTGAATTATAATCTCGTCTCAAACATGTTTGTGAGTATCTCTCTTCTCTGTCATTTTCGCATAAGAATCAATTTTTTTAATTGAAATAATTCATGTCTTCAAACTCATGATTTGTTCCAACCACTAACAAAATTTAATATACATTAAAAATAATAAATTAAAATAATCAAAAAAAAAATTAATAATATATTTTAAATATTTTATTTAATAAAGTATTGAGAAGATCTCAAGTCCCATATATTGATTGGAGATAAAGTCTTGAAAGACTTTATATAGAGTGACATCCTTATTCTTACAAATCAGTTTTATAAGGATGAGTTAGATGAAACTCTAATATGGTATCATAGCCTACCGCCCGAACCATGGACTGTCCATCGTTTAAATTCACGCACAAAGCCTAAAAGAGTGTTGAGCATTAGGGGGTGTAAGAGTTTATATAGAGTGACAATTTTCACCTTACAAGTCGGTTTTGCAAGGATGACTTAGGTCAAACTATAATATGAGCCGCCTACCGTTTAAATTCACGCGCCAAACCCAAATCAGTGTTGGACATGAGAAGGTGTATTGGAAAGATCTCAAGTCTCACATTGGTTGAAGATATAACCTTGAAAAAGTTTATATATAGTGACACCTTTCACCTTATAATTTGGTTTTGTAAAGATGAGTTAGATCAAAAATTATATATTAAAATATTAATATATTAACAAAAAAATTATTACTATTAATCATAAAAAATATTTCAAATTATCAGCGGAGCGGAACGAATTTGAAATGGGTAATAGTGTCTTCATTATCAATATGTTAAAAAAAATTATTATTCTTAATTATAAAAAATATTTCAAATTATCAAAGGAACTAATTCAAAATGGTATTATTGTCTTTGCTAACCGTCTCATTAAAATTGGGGGAAAATCCAAACTCAAACTCAAACCGAGTCAGAGTGGATTTTCCCCGTCAACAAATCGTCTAATGTTTTTGGAAGCTTTGCGTAAACTAATTACAATTAAATAGCGGAAAAAGAATAGGGTTTTATTTAACTACATTTTAATCATGACAAATATTTTAAGAGATTTTATTTTTTTTAAAACAAAACTAGCACTGATTTATTAATTCTTCAATAAAGATTTATTGGCCTTTTGCCCAATATCAATACGAAACAGTTCTTTTAATCCTAGATAACCCTTTTGGTAAGGTAGTTGGCTTCTTTATTATGGTCTCTATTGGTGTGATGGATGACCCATGTGTTCAGGCCTTTTAGGGTTTTTAGAGTTTTAGAGACAAGTTTATCCAAGCGAGATATATCTTCCTCATTCAGTTCCATCGTTTGTCTCTCCATCTTGTTCTTCTCTCTACTCATTTCATTCTCTTTATTACCCTACTTTATCGTTCTATCACTGTTCCAATTCCAAACCATGTTCTTATTCTTATTTCGCTCAAACATCTCCACCAAACATTTACAATCAATCGTTATATCAATTTCAGTCGCCTTAATGTCCTTTGCGAGATTCGTTGTATTGAAGATGGCTTGACATCATCCGCCATAGGGTCTTCGTAACATCGTGAAAGGACGCCATCAAACTCTGATTAGGCTCTAGTCAAGCTCAAATATTGATGTCAGGCCATCGTGAAAGGGCGTTTGCAGATCTAGACATAATACTATTGGGTTCCGACTAATTACGTTCAATTTGAGTTCAGGCCAGCCAAGAAATTTGATCTCTAACACCGACAAAGACTCACATATGAGCTTATGGGAACCCAGATTCAAGTATGAATCAGGTCTGGATGATAATATAAAAAATCATATTTTGAAGGAATCACCGCAAGGATCATCTTGACTTATCCCACCCAGATATTTCATCACCGTAAATACCCTTGTCGGCCACATCACCATCGCGGAGAATGAAGTTATGGAGTTGACAATTACCGATGTGAGGAGGTGGGCGTATGATCGGAAAAATAGCAAGTGTACTATTTTTACCGATGTAGTAATAAGGAGTTTTATTTCCAAGTATCGGTCTCAGGGATTGCGTAGGAAATACTTATTTTACTTCTGATTCTATTTGAACAAAAAGGCAAGGGTTTGGTTGATTTTATGAATTTATAATAATAAACACAAAAAGATAGTAGAAATAATCGATTAAGATCTAGGGTGAGTGGTTGATTTAACCAGTTATGAATTCAGTCAAGATTTCCTTAATACACATGAAACATTCAATTACCTAACCTCGGAATGTTCTTCCTTAAGTCCTTAAGGAAGAAACTATTAAACTACCAATTCTTACTCAAATGTCCATTCAATTAATCATTGGTTTTAATCATAAACAATATCAAGGTTTATGGTAATTTACAAAAGTTCCTAGTCCTAGGTGATGCAATTATAAACCCAATTGTGTGAAAACCCTAACAATCACAATCCTGTTATTGATAGTCATAGATCTAATTGTATTTGTCCGATACAAAAGCATAAGCACATCACACAATTGAATTGAAATTCGTAACATAGTAATAAGGAAATCCATAGATAGAATTCATAACATCAGATCAAATCAGGACCACCCCCCTAGCATTGGAGGTTTAGCCTCTCATAGTATTCAAAGAAATCATAATATGAGAATTAAACATTACAAAGAATTAGGAGATTTTGATCTTCAATGGTGGATGCCCTTGAATCTCGCCGTCTTCAAATCCTTCGTAGTAGCTATCTTCTCCGGTGCAATGCTTTCTTTCGTACGTCAAAAATTGTCTTCTCCCTCTCTCCAAAGTCTTCTAATAACCTCAAATGGATTTTTCCCCGCAAGAAGTCCAAAATACCCTTAATGAACAGGGAAGATCCACACAACAAAAAGTAAAATACCCTTAACAAAAAGGGAAGATCCAAGCTTTCTTTGCCTGACAAACAACACAGGCCGTGTTTTTGCACACGGGTGCCCGTGTTAACCTGATGTATCTTCATATTTTTGCCTTTCTGAGCATCCGCAACTCCACTATTAGTTCTTTTAAACCTGTGCAATGACCTGTAACAATAACACTACCAAATCAAAGCATAAAAGAGACCTTTTCGACATAAACATGTAATAAAATGAAATGCGATAACAAACTAACAAAACATGATAATTGACTATGAAATAACTATAAACAAACACAAATCTTACCAAAGTGATGAAAATATGTCGGATTAAAGGTGGGAATTCAATGGAAATGGTGACCGATCACAACCCCATACTTGTCTCATTGCTTGTCCTCAAGTGATGTATTGAGTCCAAACAAAGGTCACCCACGAATTCATTTTCCACAATGTAACCTTGTCCTTCACAATTTGTGTTCTTCCTTTCCAATCAAGTTTCCGGTATCTCCGACTCAGACAGTTCGCCACATTTCAACATCAGAAGCCTCGTTACCTGCAAGCTTTTTCACACACTCACAACATCTCTCATGGTTAGGGTGTGTACACTCACAGCACAGTATGCAATACCAAACTCTTAAATTTGAATACATTCTAATTTCACGACAACAGCAAATTCCACACACTTTACAAGGTCTTTTAGGTTGTAACGGGGCTTGGGTACGGTGGGATAAACACAGAAATGGATAACAAATGGTTTTGAACTCGGCATTCATGTTGTGTGATTTTTCTTTCTCTTTTTTTTCTCGTGCATCACTTATACTCTGGGGGTTAATTTCACTCTTTTGACTCTTTTCCACTCAATTCTTTGTGAGCATTTTATAGGTGTTAGAGTCTTAAGTCTCGGCAAGTGCATTTTTCTCTTTTCTTTTTTTTTTCTTTTTGGACATACACAAATCTCTTCTTTTTGTATGATCTCTTATTATGCACTTGCCTTATCTTTTAAGATTACCACCCCAAACTTAGCTTTATGCACATCTTGTAACTCACAACAATCATGCCGAGTGATGGAAGAACTGAATGATTAGTGGTTAACATGGGGTTTATTATGAATAAAATGGTTAAGGCTCAACGGGGTTCACGAAGGGAAAACATACAGATAGGGAAGGCTAGAAAGGCCCTGGCTAAACAAACAACTTGCCTCGGTGTGTGTTGTCATGCTGTGAAGTGTCAAAAGGACATACGCAAAATCAGAGTGATAGAGTCATACCTGGCTGAACTCTCATGATATTTAGTGTTTGGCCTTTGTATTCTCACCATGTTGGTTAAACTTACAAGCTCTGAAGCCTCCTAGTGTCATGTGGTTTCTTTTCCGATTCAGTTCTACCATACCGCTCTCTTGGTCCGGTGTCACCAAATTGTGTCCGACTTTCACTTTCTCATGGTTGCATCAACTTCCGGGGTACCTTAATAGAACAAGTCTGAGGGGTGTCTTTCATCCACTACAACCGATCCCGGATTCGTCCACAATTTCTCATCACTCTGTACACACCGGTAAACAATAAAAACAAACGATGAAGGAAAACATGAACAAAATGAAAATGAACTAAAACATGAAAGGAAACCCCCCCCCCCACACACACACACACACCTGAACTAAACATTGACCTCAATGTTTAAATCCAGATACAAAGGGGACTCACAGCGACCACTGTTGTTTTACTGCACTTGTGCGGTTTCCTTCCATTTTGAGGTGTTTGTGACTTTGCCCTTGTAATTATCCTCCTCCCCTACAACAAAATTTTAGCACACACAAAGAAAATGAAAAACGAAATAAATTAGAAATCAAACGCGTGGGTTGCCTCCCACGAAGCGCTTCATTTAACGTCACATGGCTTGACGGTTCATTTCCCTTATCATGGGGGGTCTTTCAGGTTCAAAACCTTGTTGCACCTCTTGTCTATAACTCAGACGTTGTCTCTTTTATCAGTGTTGACTCCTTTGTGCCACGATTCCTTTTTAACCTTCCTTTCGATGTTAGGAATCTTCTCGTTTAGGGTGGCTACTGGCAGTGGTGAGACTTTGATAGTATTCAATGTCCTGATTAAGCCTACTTGATACTGAGATTTTGTATCTTCCTCCATCTCCTGGTCTTCAATAACATTCAATGTTATTTCCTTGTTGTGAACTTTCAAGGTTAACGTGCACTCATCCATGTCGAGCTTTCATCGACTCGTCTTCATGAAAGGTCTACCCAGAATGATGGGTGCCTCATTGTCTTCAGGTATGTCTAGGATTACAAAATCGATTGGGAAAGTCAAGTCCGCTATTGTTACCAGCACATCTTCAGCCATACCATAAGCATCTTTTCTTGAGTGATCCGCAAACTTCAGATTGGTCTTTATATCACTGATATTTCGAATACCCAGCCTGTGATAGTTCGATAATGGCATCAGATTCACACTAGCTCCAAAATCTATTAGTACCTTTTTGAAGGTTCTTTCTTTGATTGTGCATGGTACTGTGACGGTTCCTGGATCCTTTTGCTTGTTAGGAATGTTCTGCTCCAGGGAGTTTGCATTATATTGTTCCTTACCGGATACATGTTCTTCAGTGGTTGGTTTCTTTTCAGCCATTACCTCTTCCACAAATTTCTTGTACATGGGCATCCTTTCAAGTGCTTCAAACAAAGCCATATGACCCTCAATCCTCTTAAACATTGTCATGAATTTCTCCAATTCTGACTCACTAGGTTCCTTCTTTGTCATTCTCTGAGGGTAAGGCAACTTAATCACCGGTTTAGTTCCTTTTGTAGTTTCTTCTTGAGTCGGCTCGCTCGGGGACGTAATTTTTTTCTTTTTAGCAGCCTTTTTCTCTGTCGTCGTGACAGTATTAACATTCTCCTGACCTCTCGGATTTTGAACTATTTCACTTGGTAGGGAACCTGGTATTCGAGAACTTGCCAGTTGTTGGGCTATCTGCCCCAGCTGAACTTCGAGATTCTTTAGGGATGTGGCGGTGTTTTTCTGATTGTTTCTAGTCTCTTCTTCAAATTGCCCATTTTGAGCTGCCATCTTTTCAATTGCAACCTCCCAATCTGCCTTCTTTGGGACTTGTTGTTGTTGTTGTTGCTGATGTTGGTTTTGATATTGGCCTTGTACTTGCTGTTGCACATTCCCTTTCTGATCCTTCCATGCAAAGTTGGGATGATTCTTCCACCCCGGATTGTATGTGTTGGAGTAGGGATTGTTTTGCTTTAAAAACTTGATATCTTCTATCTGCTGTGGTGTTGCAAAGCAATGAACAGTATTGTGTGGTTTATTACAAATGCTTCAATCATCTTCTTCATACCCGTGGTTGTTGCAAAGTTAGCTGAGCCGCCAGCTGCTGAATCCAAGATTTGTCTCGTTTGAATTCGGAGACCATTAACAAACATTTGCATCTGCTCAGTTTCATCCATGTTGTGAGTAGGACAAGCCACTAGGATTCTCTTGAATCTTTTATAGGCATCTCCTAGTGACTCACCCTCCTTCTGCTTGAAGTTTAGGATCTCGTATCTTTTTCTCAGTGACACGGATGTGGGAAAATATTCCTGCAAGAATGTTGTTTCCATCTGCTCCCATGTAGTGATGCTGCCAGCCGGTAAGGAATAGAACCACTCTTCGGCTTCATCTGCTAAAGTGAATGGGAACATACGAAGCCTTATTTCTTCTTCGTTATGTCCAAGCATTTTCAACATTGTGCTCATAGTCAAAAACCTTTGGAGATGCTTGTTGGCATCTTCATTCACTCTTCCAGAAAAGGACCGCCTTTCAAGTTGATTAATTATACTGGGATGCAGCTGAAATTGTTCTACATTAATCGGTTGGTTGACAATTGTCATACGACCACCCGGAGTGTTGGTTCCACCATAGTCACCGAGAAGTCTCTCTGGTGGTGGTGGTGGTGGTGGGTTTGCAGCCATGATTTCAGGAAATGTTTCTGCGTCTGAATCTGAATTCTCTGAGTGCATTGAAACAACTTCCTCCTCTGCTTTCTCTGCTAATTCCAGTTTTTCTCTCTTAGCTTGTCTCAGTCTAGCGCGAAGAGTTCTTTCTGGATCTGCGTCAAAAGAAAAATCCGCTGAGGCCTTACCTCGCATAAATAAGTTAGACAAAGATTAGAATTGAATAACAAGATTGTCACAGATAAAATTTTGGTTGACGAGCAACAAAATTTCGATAGAATAAAAATTAAAATAGGTATTTTGGCAATCCCCGGCAATGGCGCCAAAAACTTGATCGGAAAAATAGCAAGTGTACTATTTTTACCGATGTATTAATAAGGAGTTTTATTTCCAAGTATCGATCTCAGGGATTGCGTAAGAAATACTTATTTACTTATGATTCTATTTGAACAAAAAGACAAGGGTTTGGTTGGTTTTATGAATTTATAATAATAAACACAAAAAGATAGTAGAAATAATTGATTAAGATAAAATATGCTAGGGTGAGTGGTTGATTTAACCAGTTATGAATTCAGTCAAGATTTCCTTAATACACATGAAACATTCAATTACCTAACCTCAGAATGTTCTTCCTTAAGTCCTTAAGGAAGAAACTATTAAACTACCAATTCTTACTCAAATGTCCATTCAATTAATCATTGGTTTTAATCATAAACAATATCAAGGTTTATGGTCATTTACAAAAGTTCCTAGTCCTATGTGATGCAATTATAAACCCAATTGTGTGAAAACCCTAACAATCACAATCCTGTTATTGATAGTCATAGATCTAATTGTATTTTTCCGATACAAAAGCATAAGCACATCACACAATTGAATTGAAATTCGTAACATAGTAATAAGGAAATCCATAGATAGAATTCATAACATCAGATCAAATCAGGACCACCCCCTAGCATTGGGGGTTTAGCCTCTCATAGTATTCAAAGAAATCATAATATGAGAAGTAAACATTACAAAGAATTAGAAGATTTTGATCTTCAATGGTGGATGCCCTTGAATCTCGTCGTCTTCAAATCCTTCGTAGTAGCTATCTTCTCCAGTGCAATGCTTTATTTCGTACGTCAAAAAGTGTCTTCTCCCTCTCTCCAAAGTCTTCTAATAGCCTCAAATGGATTTTTCCCCGCAAGAAGTCCAAAATACCCTTAATGAACAGGGCAGATCCACACAACAAAAAGTAAAATTTCTCAGTCGCGCTCATCAACACGGGGAGTGTGTATACACACGGGTGCCCGTGTTGATTCACACGGGCAGTGTGTATACACACGGGTGCCCGTGTTGCTCTTCAAAAGTTGTGTTTTCAGATCAAGCTACAAAGGCATCAACACGGGCCGTGTTCCTACACACGGGTGCCCGTGTTAACTCTCTGTTTTTCCTCTCCAAGCTTTCTTTGCCTGACAAACAACACGGGCCGTGTTGTTGCACACGGGTGCCCGTGTTGACCTGCTGTATCTTCATATTTTTGCCTTTCTGAGCATCCGCAACTCCACTATTAGTTCTTTTAAACCTGTGCAACGACCTGTAACAATAACACTACCAAATAGAAGCATAAAAGAGACCTTTTCGACATAAACATAATGCGATAACAAACTAACAAAACATGATAACTGACTATGAAATAACTATAATCAAACACAAATCTTACCAAAGTGATGAAAATATGTCGGATTAAAGGTGGGAATTCAATGGAAATGGTGACCGATCACAACCCCAAGGGACCAAGTTGCATTCTTGACACCGGCGTGCAAAACACATGTTGATCGTGTTCCGAAGGAAGGGCATGACGCACGACCTTAGAAAGAGCTTCTAAATATGTGAAATGAAGCTATATGCCTCGATCGATTCCAAGTAGAGCGATGTTGGTCCCAAGGGACCTTCAATTAGAATGGTCGATGAGGGTTTCTTTAACAACAAAATGGAATGAATGAGTCGCAATACACAATCCCTAGTCTCCCGAGCCAACCAAGCATCCCTTACATCTCAAAGAAAAACCAAGTCCAAAGGCACCAGTCCAATCAGAACCCAGGAAGCAAAACTATACACATCCATCAGAGATCGGACGTCTCCTGGGCCGAGAACCCGGTCCTTAAGATCAGTCGACCATCAAGCCACCCGAACAACACATTCGAGGGCGAGCAACTAATATACACTTGCGATCGATCATAAGATTTAATTAATGTATTTTTAAATTAGTTGGATCGAGAACTGCAGTTGAATCCGGTCTGGTTAGTCTTTTAAAATATATAATGGGTCAAAACCGAAGTAAAACCAGAAAAGCCGGATTGAACCGTTCAAAACCGTTTGAACCAAAGTCGGAGCCGGTTTTGTAAAATCGTCCGGTTCAAGAAAATGCATCAAATCAGTCATTTTTTTTAAAATAAATTGAACAATTTTTAAGCCTTAACCTAAATGTTTCACTGGTTTGATCTCCAATCCGGTTTTTAAAACAGTGATATATATATATATATATATATATATATATATATATATATATATATATATATATATATATATATATATATATATATATATATATATATATATATATATATATATATATATATATATATATTCCTTATTTTATTAAAAATATAAAGTTTATTATTTTATATTCTATTATATTCTTCTTACTATGCTTCCTGCATGGTCCCTTCTTCGGGGGGCACCAAAACGTGAATGCATGTAACAACAAATTGGGATACAACCAATGCAGTTGACACCCGACTCCGGATTCTAGGAGTGTTGTCGAAGATGCAAAGCAATCGGATCCCTTAAGTTCCCTGCGCACCTAAAGATTTCAATAGTGTTGTTGGAGACGTTTTTCCCGTCCAACCAAAGAAATCAGATCACATCACCGCCAAAAGCACCTTCGAAGTCCAGAGGTGCTTTCGGAAACGCTTTGTATGTCCGACTATAGCAATCAGTTCCTTACAGCGTCTTACGCTTCTTCAGAATTCATGGGAGTTGTCAAAGATGCTTTGCACGTCTGACTACAACAACCAATTTCCCCATGGGTGATTTCAAAGACGCTTTATACGTCTGATCTAGCCAATCCAAGGGACGTGAGTGGAATCCTCTACCCTTAGCTGGGGAATGATACTTTGTGATGCAGAGTACTATTCAAAAAGCATGGTTGCATTTAGCCAGTTTCATGTCCCTCGTCTGTAAATATAATTCAAAACATAATCGTACTTAACTAGATGTGTGCCTTATCTATATGAATATAATTAAGGCATGACTGCGTCTAGCTGGTTTCGTACAAAATACTTACAGGTACAATTGATAGTGGAATTGCTTAAAGACAAGATCATGTATCATCAGTACGAATCCAACGTACACACACATCAAATTGAACCAATACTTTGTTTACTCAAGTACGTTCCAATCACGGACATGTCCGACCAGCTAGACATCTCTCCCAAATAATGTGTACATCTTAACGCGATGTTCTCACAAACCAATCATCCATACACGACCCTATGAAATACTTGAGGTTATTTACAATTTAAGCTAATATTATTTATTGATCTCTATAGCAAACAAATTGTGCAAGTTGTAGGGCTCGGAAGCCAGCCGTAGCTCTCCTCAGATCTCAATCGGCTTAAAACAACGGTTGAAAATAGCGCAATACAAAATCAAAAAGCACAAGCACACCAAAGATTAAAAAAACATAAATAACAATAAATGTTGTTTATAGACCCAGGCTCGAAGGCCCGACAAAAATATTACATAAGCACATAAGAATAAAGAGAAATAGGAATAAAAAGACCCTTAAACATCAGCGTCTGACTCTGAAGCGCCTGGACCATCTCTAGAATCTTCTCTAGAGTCTTCTCTAGAAACCGCTATGAAAGGATTCAGTTGATCAACAGTGACAGAAAGATTAGGAAGAAAGCTATTGCGCCTGCTCCAACATTTGTTATCAAACCCTACACACGACTTCCACAACCCGCTGAAGAGATTCCTGAGATCTCTGTCGTGCAGTAGCCACCTCCTCCTCGAGGCCTTTCAGAGCATTGATTTGGTCATCCTACTTCTGCTAAAGATCTGTTTGATCTACTTTGAACATTCGGGATGCCTCAACCACTTCTTAAGAAGCCTTTTTCTAGTGCTTACCTCCCACGGGAAGAGATACCTTTAACCTCGTTATCTGAGCAGCCAGAGTAGATGAAATATCGTACTAATCTACCTTTTTATGCAAAGAGTCGATAGACCCTGCCTTCTCCTGTAGTTCAGCCAACTCTTTCATAGCTTCAGCATTTCTAGACAACTTAAGGGTCTCACATTTCTACTTCAGCTCATCCCACTCCCTCGATAGGTTGCCAGAGCCCGGTATATCGTCTTGGCCAGCAACTACCATTGAAACCAGAAATCCAGCTTTGAACAAGGTACCAAAAGCGTCTGCAAAAAAGACTTAGTTGTCAGTTGTGGATAAGCTCTGGACAAAATCCAAGTCCTCACTAGCCACGACAGCAGTAAATTCATCAGGAGTGCTTGGCACCCGAGATGAAATAATGGCAGGAAGTCGAAAGAAATGAGTAAGAGTCTCCTGCTCGGCACCCTCCAACAAGTGAGCCCATTTGGAAGAACCCTCTTAAACAGGGGTAGACAAATTATCACTCCGACACTTATTTACAAAAGATGGAGACGACGAAGACTCGTGAATAGAAAAGACAGTCGTCACAGTAGTCAATTGTTCCACCTCAAGGGCTATGCTCGGGGTAGCATATGTAACTACTGTCGGGGAAATCATTACATTCGGTATCTGAGCCATCGTAGCAGGAGTATAAGCTACAATAGAAGCCACACACATTCGTCCAGATAAGCTAATCGTCGGACCCTGATCCCTTGAGTGCGCAAGAGCCTTTAGTAATTGGTTCATGTTATCTGTAAGGCACAAATAATAGTGTAAAAAAATGGCCTGGATCCCCATCCTCCCCAAATAGTTTTTTCCTCTCGGCATGACCGGGGGCACGGATAATCGTATAAGAGTCAATTTGTTTCTTCTTTTCTTGAGAAGGTAGTACCTCGCTGGAGTCAAATCCTTCTTCATAGTCGAGCCCTTGATATCAATCACACATATCATCTTTCATTTTCACCTCTTCGAAGGACAAAAGACTTAGCCTGAAGTGGTAAGAAGAAAGAGGTCAGCGGAAATAAGCTCTAGACCAGTACTTCGAGAAACTGCTCTTGCAAGAGTGGGCACATCCCACATGGTACGAAGACAAACAAAGAGCAAGATGAGCCTCATAAGTGACAGGTTTCATCAGTATGAATGTTCAAGAAAATCACCCTAGCCAGTGGTAAAAGGGATGAACCAAGACACCTGGGGGAGAAGGGAAACCAATCCATGATCCCGGGTATCATCTTGAGAAATACGGGCCACCGAAAAGAGATTAAAAAAGAGCTCCATAGAAGATTTTCAAGACTTATGTTCGGTGCAGAGTTGAAACACCTTCATATAAGTCTAAGCTCCGGGGTGAATCTACGAGAGAGCAACTTTCAAGCGATCCATTACGGTCACCTCGAAATTAGAAAAGGGAAAACATACCCCCAACCCGATGAAGAGTTATTCATACAGAGGAACCGAACAACCCTCAAACCAACTGCATATCCTCTCTCCCAGTCCTATTGAGAGAATCAACCAATTCAAAAGATTGTGAACCGTAATGTAAGATTTTACCATTATCTATCTTACCCAACCTTAAAAATAGTTATATTCCAAAAATGAATTTTAGGATCTGTGTCTAGTTACTCATAATAGGTTATAGGTTATGTAAGAAATTATCAACTCAACCTTATTAACCAGATATTCAATATGTATTAGTCATTTAAATCTTTGTCAAAATACTATTTCTCCAAATTTAAAGTATACTCTAATGCTATTTTGGAATGAGTCTAACCCAATCCCCAAAACTGGCCATGTGCAAGACCTACCATCACAGTATAGATTATGTCATTATCTAATGTCGGACAGTAAACAAGAATGGTCCATTGACATATACCAATTCCCCTAGCACATTCTCGAAATTGAAAACAGGGTTCATACTTTGCAATGCCAAAAACCACAGAATCCATTCCTGACATGAAGAGTAACCAACTATTTTGTCTGCTTGATTCATTCAAAGATATGTTTCTGTCCATACAAATTTGGGAGTAGTTCAAACACATCTAAATAGCTATTTTACCCGTGGCATGAAGTAACCTATCCTATTTCATATAAATCCAAACCAGACATAGTTCAATATTGACAAATGCTAGTTTATGCACCACACATAATAGTAAAAATAAAATAATGAGAGGGGAAAATAGCATCGAGGACCCCATGCTACACTGGCTGTCTTGGAAAAGAAATAGCATGAGTGAACTTTTTTTGTTCATTAATGATTAAGCTTAGCTGATAGATTGTATGTTTGGTTTATCAAAACATAGAATTAATCCTATGATTTTTGTCTCATTCTAGTAAAAAAAGAAACATTCCTCTCACACATACATGTTTTATCTTGTATATATCTGTTACTGTAAAAGCTACAAATGTTAAACTGACTTCTATATTTTCTAACCTTGTTATTGAAGAGTGGAAAGAACACTATAATCAACAACAGATCAACGACCAAGATCCTATAATTAAATATAGAATCACATTTTCTACACACCGTTAATTAACTCATTCTAATGCATGTGTTAGTGTCGACAATGTGAACGTGACCAACCACTTACACACACTTACGTAACGTTTAACAACTGTGTGGAGCAATGTATCATCTCTAGAAGTGACTGTTGAACCAGCAACATTGAAGTTCACCCCGTGATCATGCAGCCATCCGTACTGCCACTCCATGTTTGCGATGATTTTCATTCCATATGACATACATCTACAGCTATTGCATTATGCATACAAAAAAAAGGTTTGTCTCTTGTCAATTATAGCTCATAGACCCCCCCGGCAGGTAATTTATGGTTGAATGATTGATTTCTGGAAATATTTGGGTAATGGTTTTGTCACTCTTTATGTACTAGCTGTATATTAACTCATCACCTAAAATCGAAAACAGTACGGACCACATTATTTGCTCTAACATTATCGTTCTAATATTCATAAAATTTTTAGATAGTGGAAAACTCTCGCTTAATAAAAGAACAAGTGTTAACAAGATATCAGAAATGAGCGGTTCCCAAGAATTTGCCAAATTATTATTGCACTTTGTAACACATTTAGCTTTACTATTTTGGTTAATATATACACCATTGATTATTTTATTAATTATTTAATCATTAAAATGACTGATGGAAGAAACACCTTTGTAAAATTTATAATTTCAAAGCATCTAACACTATAAATGCAATATCTTATCTTCTAGAATATAAACGATTATTTATTATAGATAAAATACTATTTTTTGTCCTTTAACTTTATTGTTGGGTCTATTTTGATCCCTTAATTTTTAAAGATGCCAATTTATTCCTTTAATTCTTCAAACAGCGCCATTGAAATCCTTTCCGTCTATTTTGTTCAAACGACGTTTATTTTTGTACACTTGGCAGTTGAGTTGGTAATTAAGACTCATCTTTGTTTCCATCCTGAGCTTCATATCCTTCATGTTTGTTTTCATCTCAAATCGAATTAGGGATTGGGAATTGGTTGATTCTCATCTCAAATTGCTTATTGAAATCTAAGGTTCCATCAACCATGAATTTTGGGCGTTGTTTAAATATATTGAAACAGAAGAGCTCTAGAAGTATTGATTCCAATGTATACACAAGCTTCAATCTGCGATAGAAAGACATTTGTTATTGTGGAGACATGGTTGTTCTTTGCAGGGCATCAACCGTTACAAATTTTGAAAAATAATTTTGGGATTGTCCATATTTTAAGGTAAGAAAGCTTTTGAAATTTATGTTCTTTGCCGTGGCAATTGATATAAACCATTTTCTTAATTTACACATGATTCTATGCAAGCTGGGTGTGGAATATTTTATATCATTTTGAATGATTTACAAATATAGTTGAATAACAAAACATAATATACCAATTGACATTAATTGCTTGGTTTATAGCACATTATATCAGTTGAAACAATTTTTTAGTTTACATCAGTTGACACATTATACCAAAACAATTTGTAGTTTATATCAAAATAGAGAAAACAATAAACATCTGATTTATACCAAAACACATTACTAGCATATGGTGTCTACCACTAGTATTATGCGTTACAACATAGGTTCAAAACACATAACATATTTTGCATAAGAACATAGTTTCAAAACACATTACATATTCAAAATACATTGCAACTTCAATTTAATTATAACTTAAACTGAGCTCAACAGACAACAAACATACAATTCTAACTTAAACTAAACTTTCTTCTTTGGTGTGGTTCTCTTTGTTGGTGTAGTCCTTCTTGTTGTTGACCCAACTACACTCTTGGTTGAATCCAATCTAGTTGTAGGTCCTGGTGGTACAAATGGTTATGATATCCTTCTAACAGTTAGTTTATTTTCCCTTCCATGAGTTTATGGTTAAGCTGGTTAAGTAGCTGGTTGAGATGCCCTCTTAACATTTAGTTTATGTTTCCTTCCATTAGTTGATTATTGAGATGCTTGTTGAGTAGCTTGTTGAGTAGGTAGTTGTTGAGATGCTTGTTGAGTATATTGGTAAGTAGGTGGGTGTTAAGATGCTTGTTGAGATGGTTGACTAGTTGGTATCACCTTACAAGTAAGTTTGTTGTGACCTCTCTTCTTGCATCTTTTGCACTTGAGTATGAAATCTGTTTTTCTCATTTTGCTATCAGAGCCATAAATCTTTCCTTGATCTATATTCCTCTTTTTCTTTGGTCTTCCAGACATTTTTTTGTGCTTAAGCGGTTGCACATCTAGGTATTCTCTCCTAACCCACATATTTGACTCATTTTCAGGATAAATCACATGTTTGTAGAATAACATGTATCTTGATTTCCTATAATACTCATGGATATAGTCATCAACCTTAAGGTTCCTACTCTTCATATATGAAAGTACATGAACACAAGTAAGGCATGTGAGTTCCCATCTTTTGTAGGAGCATACATATTTCTTTAAATTAACTGCAAACTTATATTCTGGATTTTCAAGGTGCCTCACTTCAAAGATGTGTTCAACTGACATCCTACAACAAAAAACTTTAGCTCAACACGTGATACTCATAGAAAACTTGTATGATAGACACAACATTTATACTTACCTGACAAGTCATAAATTGGTGTATGTGTTGGTTTGCTCAATTTTCCTTCTAATATTGGGTAACACATCACCATCTACCAAACTTTGAAATCTCATCATACTGGATGCCCGTATTTCCATCATGTAGGTCCTAATTTCTTCCAACATGGTTACCAGTGGTTGGCCCTTGAATCAATAATGATACTATTAAAAGATTCTGACATGTTATTGAGAACAACATCACACTTGTTATGTGTCATAAAATATCATCTACTCCAGAACCTTTGTGGCGTTTTCAGCATGTGATTGAAGGCATTTTCATTGACACCACTCATTCCTTTCATTTCTCTTTCCCATGCTTGTGAATATGTTGATTTTGTAGTCTTCCATACGAATTCCTTCAACATCTTTCTATGATACTTCTTCCTAAAGTTGTTATACATGTGCTTGAAATATAATATGCTACCCATTCACATCCAACTTTACATCTAACCATTACCCTTACTTTGTCATTTTTAATGAACTTCAAGTTTCTACCAGATTGGATTGCATATGAGGTTATTGCTCCCTTAAAATCATCTTTGATACTAAAATACATTCCTACCTACCATTTTTAATTGGGCATGTCTTGTTGCAACTTTAACATGGGATACTTCTTTTTCCTAACTCCACTGTTATCATCACTCTCATATCCACTTCCTAACTTTTCACTCTCATTATCACTCCCTTTAAATTCTTCCTTGTCTTCTTTCACTTTTCTTTCCTTTTTTTGCTTTTTCCCTCTTGATCATCTTCATGTTCATAGTCAATTAGATTATCAAGTTCATCTTCCTCAAAATCATTATACTCATCAGATTCATCATCAAAAGCTAGCTCCAAAGCACTATCATAATTGAAGCTCTCATCCTTAGTGTCATCAGAACTAACATCATCATGCACCTCACCACCCTCATGCACATTATCATGATTTTCCTCAGCTTCATGTCAGCTTCCTTTGACTCATTTTCCTTCATCTCAATACAATGAATTCACCACTATGATGGATTATGAGATCTAAATATTTGTCCATTTCAACCTAAATCCGCAACACATAAACCATAAACATTAAACACCTAAACCCTAACAATAGAAACCCTAAACACTACAACAATTTACAATTGCAGAAAGATTTCGTGAAACATGCCCGTAATCAACAATGGTGTCTTCGATTTCTCCTTCAAACAAACTTTCGATTTTGCCTACTCCCATCCTTTTACAAATCGCCATTGAATTCTCCTTCATGAATTGCCTTCAGTTTCTCTTCTGAACCCTAATTTCATGTTATTTATGAAGAAAATCCTTTCAGTTTCTTTTTTAATATAAGCTCATTTTCACCTCAGCGACACGTGTATGCCACTTGGACCCTAATTTTGACTTTGACTAACAGAGCAAACAGAAAGGACTACTGTGTTGTTTAAAGAGATACAAGACATATTTCAAAAAGAGCCTCAGCGTATTAGAACATTGGTACAAGAAAAAATGTTTGTATTCTCATTTGGCTGGTAATATTTCTCAGGTGCAACAGACATAACACGAGATCGAGAGTATGGATCATTTCACTAATAGGTAGATGAAAAAAATGTCTCAATGTGTCATCTCTTAATAAAAATGATAGTAATTTGTTGTCTATATTTGTATAATTTGTCGGTGTTACATAATTAAAACCAAGTGCTATCAATACTTCCTCAAACCATATTTTGTCGGACTGTTATAGTGCGTATATCTTCCTATCACTATTGACATGCTTCAGAATTCACGTAACTGCAAAAGGATATATTTTTATTACTTAATTAATACAATTTTTATATATATAAATATATAAATGTTACATAAAATTTAATTAAATATATACCTCTATGTTCCATTTACGAACAACATGATCAGGATAAAGAAGCAGCAGTTACATGTTAGATGGTCCCCTAAAAATGATATTAGTTCAGAAGTCTAAAGAAAATAGAAGTTGTTTGTTTTCTTTTCACAAGGGTTCTTCTAGAGGATACTAAATAATAGTTTCGAAAAGTACTACCAATGGACTTGAAAGTATGGAAAAAATAGTATATGAAAGAATGCTTTTGGAATGGGTGCAAACATGAACATATCCTCCATAAAACATGAATCTAATATTTTAAAATTGAGAAAAACAAAATAAATGACAAATATATTGGAAAAGTAAACATACATGATATATAATAATAAAATTTAAAATATATATATACATTTGTTCTTTGATTCGATAAAAATTCATAGGTAAATACATTTAGATTTTTTAGAGGTTTATTTTGTGTATATATCATACCGGAAAAGGCCGGTTAGAGAATCCTTTCGAAAAATATAAATATTGAAAATTTAAAATATCCTTAAGATATATGGAATGAAATAAAAAAAAATCCAATATGTTACAGAATTGTTCACTATACCTCATGCCTTACTCGCCCATCCTAGCGAAATTTCTGAATTACTCCAAAGTCCGGACTTTGAAATTCAAACGCACTAAAATACACGCCAAATACAAATAAAAAATGTATTGTTATTGAAATTTGTATGCACACCAACACACCACAACAAACCCAACATCATAATCGCAATCAAAACAAAGTTAAAAATATGTTCGAATTTCAAAATTCAAATTTAACTTAAAGATGTTGAAATTTGGATTCTTTCATTTAAGTAATTGTGTAATGTCTTTCCCTCTTATTTTCCTTCCATTAGAAACCCAAAAAACCATTGTAGAACAAAGCTATCACGAATGTCTATTCTTATTCCAACATTGCCCTGGTCTTTCTCTTAAGTTCGACTTTTGTTCGTTCAAACCTATAATCTTCATCAAATTTTACTCATGTCCATTCAAGTTAAGCACATGGTTCGGTGTGTACGGAGAAAGCTAGACTCTTGTGACTCACAGTTGGAGAATTGTTGTGTGCTTCTAAGGGATCATCTTCCCGGGGTCATGCATCTCTGACTCATAACGAAGCACATGTTGCTCTCGTTCATGTTGATATACATGTGCACGATCCACATTGTACATCCAGACCTGATAGTTTTCTGGGAGGCCTTGCAGAAGCTTCATTACTTCCTTTATATGCACACCATGTTGCGGTTCACGTTTGGGAGGGAGAGGTAGCATAAATGTTTAATTACTCTTTTAAATATTTTTTATGCTAATTAAATTATTTGATGTTGACGTATTTATTTTTCAGTACCGTGAGATGTTGAAATGTATAAGCAGTGGTAGGGATATATCAAATATGTTACAATCTAATGAACCATAGTTTTAGAACGTATTTGAGTTGTCTGGGTTGAAGGACTTCAGTAGGACTGGATATAGTTATATTGATCATGGTCTATTGTATGCATTTGTTGAGAGATGGTACACAGAGATGTCATCATTTCATATTCTAAATTATGAGATGAATATCACCCTTCACAATATGTTATGCCTCATACATCTTTCAATCACGGTAAGATTATTGGATCACTCTAGAATTAATAGACCAGAGGCCCTCGACATGACGGTGTATACATGCGTTTTTGACGCCATGAGGTTAGTATGCAAAAGGGTTCTTTCGACAAATGACGCTATGGAATTAACAGTTTAGTTGATAAGTGTTTTCAATACTTCGACATATTGATGGTTCGACACTTCGACAAGATGTTTGCAGATGAAGAGACGTCTTTGACAGGCATGGATGATATTATGGTATTTCGACAATTCGACAAAGTCTGGGGAAAGACTTCATTTCGACATAAAATGAAATTTTAAATTCAAAAGAGTCGTGACGTTTGGCAGAAGACGCGTGGAGGCATCTGGCGAAAGGAAGAAAGCCAAGTGTCACAGTTTTAGGATTTGTTCGTTAGTAACAGTTATTTTGTTTGTATATAAATAGGATAGTTGTTATCAGAAAAGGGTGTGTGACAACTTGTACAAAATTCCTGCAAATACTCAAAGTTGTTATCAGAAAAGAGTCATATTTGGAACATGTACGTGTAAACAAACACCAATTCTTTCAAAGTTTTATCTTATAAAATTCAAAGTTCTTTACCAATTTTCCTTTACATTTACCAGTCATTTATCTTTCTGCATTTCTTTTTCGACACTTTATGCTTCTCTAGTTATATTCTGCCATTTATCTTAATCTTGTTAAGTTTACTTTTATTTAAACGTTTGTAATCAATATCTTTCGACATGAAAGACTTAGTGAACCTAATGAAAGATACAAAAGTTGTTCTAAAGATTTACAGAGTTATTTAGATTTGCACATGTCCTAGGATTTGTGTGGTTGATCCTGCAAGTAACCCAATTCGACAAGTATTGAAAAACCAGAGGTTGTTCGCCAAAATCAACAACGAACAAATTGGCACGCCCAGTGGGACAGTGCAAAATCTAAAACTTAGATAATCGTTAGTCAAGGTTTCTTCTTCGTTGTATGAGACTAAGAAGCGGTAAATTAGTCGTATCTGACGTAGAAAGACCTAAAAGAACAAGAGTAAGAAGAATGGCGAGTCAGCCAAATAATCCAAATAATTCTACTCCAAATGAAGCCATCCCAGTATCCAACCCTGTCCCTTCGACAAGAGGCAATGTAGGATCAGTCCATGTGTCAGAGGTTGTGCCTTCGTCAACAGGGTCAATACCAGCGGTTTCAATATCGCAAAATGCGCCTAGTTCGTCCGTTAGGGCACAACAAATGTCTGTTGGGACACCTCCTCCTATAGGGAATGCCTCTAGGCCTTTTATGACAAATTTCACCATGCCTCTGCCTGGTAGGGAACAACCATTTGGAATGCCAACTTCGGTAATGGCAAATTTACACAATTCCCCGGTAGTGTATTCTGATTCTATGGCCAATATGTCTTCACCTTTACAAGGGTCGAGATATGGCGGAAACATGAATAGACTAAACCAACAACCACTTTACATGCCAGCGATAACGAATAACTCTGCGCAAGTAATTAGGCAACAAATGGACAAGAGCAATCATGATATGGTCCAAATGTTGACGCAACAAATGGGGGCGGTGTTTAACCCTCTAATACAAAACACCACCCAAACAAACCAATTGTTGGCAGCGCAAATGACGCGCATTGCTGACTTTTTTGGGGTCCCTCAAACTCGACACGAAGAACAAGTGGTTCAGAACCCAGTGCTAGCGGTCCAGGAAGAGCCTACGATAAACCAAATATCTTTAGACAACCCTCAGACAAACGTCAGAAACCAAGAGGATGTGGTCGAACAGCCTCGTGTTGAAATCCCTGTTCCACAAGAGCCTAGAAGGATAGTAATCCAGAGAGGCCAAGACGCGGATGCTGTGTTGCAACAGCGAATCCGGTATAATAACTTGCCTGTCGAAAAAAATTTAGTGGCCATGGTCGAAACGATAATGGCACAAAATGGGATGAACATGGGATTACAAAGGCCCAATTACGCTTCCCCACTGTCGGAGTACATTCTGCAAGAGGAATTGCCCCCAAGATGGAAAGTTCCTAAGTTCACCAAGTTCTCAGGGGATACTAGTGAGTCCACCATAGAACATGTAGCACGTTATCTGATCGAAGCAGGAGAGATAGCCCGTAATGAAAATTTGAAAATAAAATACTTCCCTAGTTCCTTGACGAAAAACGCGTTTACTTGGTTTACATCTTTGCCTGCAAACTCAGTGTATACGTGGACCCAATTAGAGAGGTTATTCCATGAACAATTTTACATGGGACAAACCAAAATAAGTCTGAAGGAATTAGCCAGTGTTAAGAGAAAACACTCAGAACCAATAGATGATTATTTAAATAGGTTCAGATTGCTAAAGGCTAGATGTTTCACTCCGGTGCCAGAACATGAGTTAGTCGAAATGGCCGCAGGGGGACTAGATTATTCTATAAGAAAAAAACTAGACACCCAGTATCTAAGGGACATGGCGCAATTAGCAGATAGGGTGAGACAAGTCGAAAGGTTAAGGGACGAAAAATTCAGAGCAAATAAGAATAAAAAAGAAAGGGTGGCCTATGTAGGGGCTTGTCAAAATGATGAATACGACGAAAGCGAACCAAGTAACTTCGACGAACAAGAGATTGACTTAGAAAAACTAAAGCAAGGCCCACCTTATTCGTGTAAAGTACTAACTCCGTCGAACGGAAACCCAGTCGAAACCAATGATAAGTTCCCCAAAAGAACTTACACGTTCGACATCACCAAATGTGACGAAATTTTCGATTTGTTGGGTAAAGATGGTCAATTAATAAAACCACCAGGCGCTAAAGAACCGCCTATGGAACAACAGAAAAAGAGAGGTTTTTGTAAATACCATAATTTTCTGGGCCATAAAACGTCTCGTTGTTTCCTTTTCAGGGATCTCATTCAAAATGCTATCCGTGACAGAAGGCTGAAGTTTGGTGATAAACCAAAACAACAGATGAGGATTGATTTGAATCCCATGCAGCCAATCGAAGCCCATTACGCTGAACCATCCATTGTGAACATAGTGGAGGTTGAAATTGCTCCTGATGGAAATCTCGAAATGGTGGAAGCTGTTGGAGGTTTCGACACAAATATCAACATGGTTGAGATTGCTGATGATCTCGCAAACCAGAACGAAGTTGAAGTTACTGAAGACTTTGGCGACCAGAAAAAGACGGAAACTACTAAAGTTTTCGACAAAAAGGACAGTGATGATACTGCTGAAGATGTTATGGTTCGACAATAAGAGAATTGGGACTGCTTGGGACAGCCAAGTGGGAAGTACGGTTATCTCGTGAAATACAATGCGCCGGCAAGCTCTCATATCGACATCAACACAATCCAACCAACCGGTTGGGGAGATGTACCTTTGAGCAACAATAAAAAAACATTTGAGACAATTGAGAATATCCCTATTACCAAAAAGAAGGTCGCTGAAGACCTCACTGTTGAAAACAAGGCTACTGAAGGCCTTGATCCTGATCAAAGAAGACAAGTGATGTCGCAAACTACGTCAACACTATGGGACCTTTCAGTGAAGAAGTCACAAGAATCAAAGCGGAAGCTGTGAATGGCCCTATGAAGCCTGTGACCAGTGGAATCCTGCACAGAATAATGGAGGACCCCAAAAGAAGTTGGAACAAGTGATGTGGCAAACATAGTCCCAGGAACATGTCTTGGTGTTGCTGCCCAGAAAAGGAGTTTGACCAGATACCAAGAGGTGTCGAAGTCGAAGAAGAAAGACTTATTAAGAATATGAACGAATTAAGCATTGCTGACGAACGAAATGTTGGGGTAAATATGGTGGAAGTATCTCAGAGAGACCAAGCTGAAATGGGTGAAGATCATCGTCGAAAGTGTAGCACCTCAAATTTGCACCTCCTATTTTGTACATTCATTTTCATTATTAGGTCATTAACATAACATAGTCCACTGCATAGCATTGCATTGTCCTTTGCCCAAGTGCAAGTCATCAGACAAGATTAGGTCAAGATGATCAGGAGAATCAGTCAAGCAAGCAAGCAAGCAAGCAAGTGCAATTCTTATTGAGGCAAAGCCCTAGGGTTGGTTCATCAAGTTCATATGACCTAGGGATCATTTTGAAGTGATTTGGCCAAGGATTGGATGATCAAAGCTCAACAGTCAAGCTGGATTTCATCTGAAACCCTAGAAAGTCAACTATGGTCAACTGTGCCTGAATTCATGGATTTGAAGGTGGGAGATGGTTTGAAAGGCTTCATTCATGTCCATACAAGTCTCATTTGACATTTCAAAGATCAAGATTGAAGGATTTGAGGTCAGATGAAAAGTTTCCAAAAATAGTAAGTGACCTGTAATTTCAAACTGCCAAAAATGGAAAGGTCTTCTCCTCAAATTTACATCATCATACAAGCTTCAAATGGAATTTTGTCCAACATGAAAGTTGAAGATCTTGCTCTCACCTTTCCAAAAAGTCCAAGAACACTCATTTCTCATTTGTCGTTGGCAAGTTATGATCAAATCATTTTCAAGAAAAGTTGAACTTCAAGGAGGCATAACTCTTGAACCATTTGGTCAAATTGGGTGATTCTTTTTTGAGCAAATTCCATTTGACATGCTCTTTCATAATCCATCATTACATTTCATCAAAAATCATCACATAAAAAGTGCATTTTTCAAGTGATCAATTTAAATTTTGGTGGGAAAAAAGGTGAATTTGAAAAGTATGTGCAATTTTCATTCCAAACCAATTCAAATGGCCTTGAAACAGGATTTGTGATTTGCTGCAAATGGATTTACACTGTTACATTGCATGGCATTGCATGAAGGGTACTTTGGCCAATTTCCATTAACATGTGCATTTCACTAATCTCATTCATTTTGCCTAAGCATGATTAACAAGTTGGATTAGCAAGGAGTATATATTCTTAATCATAACAGAAAATGACATTAACACAATCACAATCTCAGATCCCAAACCAAAAATCTCTCAAATTCTCTCGAATTTGTTCAAACTTTTTTTCACTTTTCCATCGAATTTCACCATTGCCTTTGTTGTGTTCTTGCTTGATTCATCATCTGCAGGTATCATTGAAGTTCTGTTGAGGCAAAGAGTGAAGAAATCTTGAAGAAATCGCAACTGTTACATAGAGCATCATCCATGGCAGTTTGAATTTGGAGCAAGATTGAGCATAATTGAGCTAAAGACTCGACTTCATTCATCTCCTAAAGCATCAAAGAGCATCTGTTTCAAGCTTACACATCCAAAAAACTCCAAATCGAGATCTGCACTTCACACAAGGTTGGAAATCGATTCTTATAATTCATGAAATCATGCTATGCTTCTTGTAGATCTTTGATTGTAGATCACACTGAACTTTGTAGAATTGAGTTTCATTGCGAATTGAATGCGATATTGTGATTTGAAGTTTGATGTTCCAATCTTTCCTTGCTCGATCTGGACTTGTTAGCTTGAATTAGGAAAAGTCATGTTAGGATTGTTATTGTGCATGATGAGACGAATTGAATGATGTATCGTTTGTCAAATTTGGTGAAAAAATGTTCATGCTGGAAATTTGTTGATGAACGCGATGAATGTGATGAAGAACGCGTTCCAGAATTGGCTTTGATCCATATTGCCTGGCTTTTGCATGCGTTCCGTTGTTTTTCAGCCATGTGACCAATCATATCGTGCCACTGCATAATATGAAACGCAGCGTTTCACCATTGCTGCTCCATAATTACGAAATTGCCATTTTCAGTCATTTAATCATTTAATTCATTTTTGATTTCAATTTTTATTTCATTTTGTATGCTGATCTTAGAAAAATCATAAGTCCTTCAATACTTGTCCAAATAATGTGGAATTTTTTGTGAAATGTTCCTTATGATCTCTAGTTTTTTATGGTGATTTTTCCAGAATTTATGCACGTGTGGATTTCTGTTTTGCCTAGGATTTGTTCATGTGTATCCAATTTGCACCTTCCATGCCATTTTGCTTGTTAAATAATGATGCTTAATTGGATGAGGCTGAAATTTTTTGTGCTTATTCTAGACACCTTTAGGAGCATTTTGATATGTGGTTTGTGATTTTTGAGTTTCTGGAATGTGAGATATGATTTTTTGAATAGAGGTGTGATAATTTGTGTCACACCATGTCTTGTGCAACTTCATGATTTTTGTTACCATGCCATATGAACTCAAAATAATCTGTATTTTTGCATGTTGATACTTATGAGTGTTGAGAATGCATGTGAATATTTCTGGAATTTTTGAATGCATTTTCTATTTGTTTGATAATTTCTCCCCTGTTTGACCAATTATTGACTTCTTGTGAGTCATGATCTTATTTGATTTGGGAAATTCTTGTGGTTTATTGGATGGACTTGAAATTTGGCATGTGTATTATAGACATCTTGAAGTTTGCCATGGCTTTGGTTTCATTCATTTATCATGTTTGGTTGCTGTTTTATGATTGCTTGAAGTGGATGCATGTTTTGATGCCTTGTATGAGCTTGTTTGAACTTGGCTTGACTTTATGAATTTAATTGACTTGCTTCCCTTGGTCCAAATAACTTGAAATTTGGTGTGTAGATCATGTTATGAATGATGTTTGATCATGAATTTTTTGGGGATTTATTGAAATGTTTGTGAATTGATTTGAGTTGAATCTTTCTGTTTGGTTCTTTGAGGTTCTAAATTGCATGTTTTGTACTTTTTTTCTTATGAAATGATAATGGTTGATGATATGAATGTGAAACCACTTGGATTTGTTTCTTATTTGATTGATCTTGATTTTTGATAAGCTTCATGTTCTGTTTTGACTTTTTGTTCTCATTTTGACCCTAGTCTTGTACTAGTGGTTTTGTGCTCTCACATTTGAGCTTTGTTTCAGGTTAAGAGCACAATTGCTTATGCTTGAGGATGTGCACTCAATTGGAGTTGGTTTATTGCTTGTTTATGACTAACATTGAAGTTTGTTTTGTAGGCATTGAGACTTGTATTTAGGCTTTGTGGCTTGCACCTTTGTGCATTGATGCTTGTTATCTGTTTGTGCTGTGGACTTGTATTTGTCTGTTTGCTTTGTGTTTGTCTGGTATACTAATTATGTTGGATTGATTTCAGGTACCTTAGTTGCTATAGTTCCATTGTGAACTTGTGTTTGCTTTGCTTGCTAGCTTGAGCACTGAGGTATAAAGATCTCTTCTCCATGTAGTCTGGAAGACCTGGCCTGTTACTTGGCCAGGCACCTGTCTGAAGTCCTCCTTAAGAGGCAATATTTGTGCTTGTTTATTTTTGTCCCCAAGCAGGAAAAGACCTTTGTTAAGGCAATTGGCAGACACAAGAGGTGTGTAGTCCACCTCCTGCTATTCTGTTGAGTCGTCCCTTGGCTCACATCACATGTTGATGCCTTGTGGACATTAACCCAAGATCAGTTGAGTCAGTGTCATAAGTGTAGAAGGGTTCCCACTTTCTGGACCCACACTTCATTGTCTGAAGCTCTCCCTGACCAGGGATAGGAGTTGTGAAGTCTAATCTTCACTCACCTTTCATCTGGCTTCACCTTGACTCTCAATGTCAAGGTTAAGAGCTAACATTACCCTTCCAGTTGGCTTGCTCTTGCAGCCTAACCTTTTGTTTGAGCCCCACTTGGTGTGTATATAGTGTGTGCTATCTGTAATTGTTTGCTTTGCTATTGCATGTGCTTTAGGTTTAGCTTGCTTCCTGTGCAAGTTAGATAGCAACCTTGACTTAGGGATGATTATGCATGATAACATCTAGGCTCGAGTTAGTCTCCCTAGTTGTGTCTCCCTTTGTTATCTAGTTAAGCTAGTCCTTTGTCCCTCCGTAGGGGAACTACGTCGCCCTGATCCTCATACCAGATGAGGTACGTAGGCAGGAGATGAGCAGATCTCTCTGGGCGCCCGTTTTGTTTTGTCTTTGTGTGTGTCAGGAGATGGATGTAAGCCCAGCGATTGGCATTCCGTATCCTCTTGTTGTGTGCTTGGAGTCCGGTATAAGTTTATCAAGTGGCATCTGGTTTCCAGTGTGGGTGTGTTTTGGTTCGGAATCTGATGTAAGTCCAGCGATTGGCATTCGGATTCCACGTTTGCCTGTGGTTTTGTTTGTGTGCGTGAGCCGAGCTACGGATGCTCTGATTCTTCTTGGTCCAAGAAGATACGTATGCATAGGATGCGACATCCTAGCGAGCATGTTTTCCCCAGTCCGAACTACTTAGACTCTGATGTCTATGCTTGATAGACTAAGTAGGCCCATGATGCGATATCCTGTCGAGTCAGTCTTGTTTGTTTTCTTGTGTCTCTTTCAGCCAATGTTTACTTGTTTATGAGCAGTGATTTAGCAACCATTTTCCTTCCTTTTGTGCGTGGATCCCGTCGAGTACGACGGATGCGTAGGGGTGCTAATACCTTCCCTTCGCATAACCGACTCCCGATCCCATTCTCTTTGGTCGCGAGACCATGCTTTTTCCAGGTTTACTTCGAGCGTTTCCTTTCCCTCTTTTGGGATAAATAACGCACGGTGGCGGCTCTGTTGTTCTTGTTTCCCGCCGGTTTTTTGCGTAATGCGACAGCTGGCGACTCTGCTGGGGAGTAGAGAAGTTGACCTCTTGCTGGTCCATCTTCCCTGAGCGAGTCTCTCCTAGCGCTCTCTAGGTTAGGGTTTTGGTTGTTGTTTGCTGTTATTTATTGCATTCATTTATTTATTGTTTGCATTCATTGTTTGCATTTATGTGTGCATTAATGTTTGCATTCATTCATATTCATCTGTTGGCTGTGCTGTGTTTCTCTGTTTGGGGTGGGAGTTACTCGAGGTAAAAGGCCCAATACCCAGGCTATGAGTGAAATTTAGGAAACCTAGGAATAGAGTGATTCATGGGAAGCGGGTGGTATGCGCCACTTAGCGGAACATTGATATCACGAGCAGTTCAGACCCTGGTGGGATATTATCGTTACATACTTCGGGTGTGTATATGATGATATTCTGCGAAAGGTTATTTATGCTGCGTTTCTCTCGACCTTACCCTGGCCTAGATGACACCCGTGAGTGGGGAGGGAATGATCATTATTACAGGTACAATTGGTGACTTGTCGGTGACTAGTTGGTGAATTGTGGTCCTGTTGGTGACTCAGTTCTCCAGATTCGGGTTCAGATGACAGTTTATCAGTTGACTTTGGGTTTCAGATGAATTGTGGTTCAGAGTTCGAGCCGAAGCTTTGATCCTGTGTTCTGAGATGCACAGCCTGCCAGTCTTGTCTGCATCATTTGCATCATAGCATGTTTATTTTCAAAAGAAACGCAATAAAAGAAATTGAAAAAAAAAAAAAAAAAAAAACTAATCCCTGCATGCATATCATTTCTCAGGTACATTCCAGAGCTTGTTCACTGATAGAGATGGCAACAGTCCCAGAGCCGAAGCGGAAGACTTGTTCCTACAGCTTTCACCGTGAGCCTTTGACGTCTCTGATAGAGTTGAGTAACCTGGTGACCAGTGATCATCTGAGGGGGTTCGTGGATCAGTATGGGGATATTCTGACACTGTTGAAGATGGTAGTCGACCCAGTGCCGTTGTAGACTCTTCTTCAGTTCTACGACCCAGAGCTTCGTTGCTTCACCTTTCAGGACTATCAGTTGGCGCCTACTCTCGAGGAGTACTCCATTTTGTTGAATGTTCCTATCCAGCATCAGGTGCCTTTCTTGGACGTGCCTAAGGAAGTTGATTTTAGAGTTATTGCTAGAGCTCTCCGTTTGGGTATCAAGGAGATCAGTGATAATTGGAGGTCCAGTGGGGATGTTGTTGGTTTGCCTTTGAAGTTTCTGCTGAGAGTTGCTAGAAGAGAAGCAGAGAAGGGGAATTGGGAAGCTTTCCATGCTCAGTTAGCTGTTATGATCTATGGGATCGTCCTGTTTCCGAGTATGCCCAACTTCGTGGACTATGCTGCAGTCTGTATCTTCATTGGAGGGAACCCGATTCCTACTCTGTTAGCTGACACTTACTATGCTATCCACAGCAGGCATGGTAAGGGTGGGGCTATCAGATGTTGTCTCCCACTGTTGCTCAGATGGTTCATGTCTCTCCTGCCAGTCAGCGGACCTTTTGTGGAGGCTCAAAGCACTCATAGGTGGACTCAGAGGGTTATGTCTCTTACTTCATATGATATCAGATGGCAGTCATATCGGATGGATGTGCGGGATGTCATTATAAGTTGCGGAGAATTCCGGAATGTGCCACTTGTGGGGACTAAGGGTTGCATCAACTACAACCCAGTTCTTTCTCTCCGTCAGTTAGGGTTCGTAATGAGTGGAAGACCGCTTGAAGCTGAGATAGTTGAGAGTGTGTATTTTGAGAAGCGAAGCGACCCTGCTAGATTGGAGCAGATAGGAAGAGCTTGGAAGTCTATTGGTGTCCAGAATGGATCTGTCTTAGGGAAGAAGTTTGCCATTGCTATGCCTGATTACACTGATTGGGTTAAGAAGAGAGTGGAAACTTTGTTGTTGCCCTATGATAGGATGAATCCGTTGCAAGTGCAACCGCCCTTGATCCTTGCTGAGAGTGTACCTGCTGAGCAGTACAAGCAAGCCCTGATGGAGAATCGCCGTCTGAAGGAGAAAGAGCAAGATGCCCAGATGGAGTTGTATCAAGCCAAAGCTGATAGGTTGAATTTAACTCATCAACTCAGAGATGCCCAGAGTGCAGATGTTGGTGGAGTGAGGAGCAAGAAGAGATCTTATTCAGAGATGGAAAACTTGTTGGATGCGGAGCACAGAGAGTGTTTGAGACTGCAGAGAGCTGAGGCCAGTTATCTGAAGAAGATCAGAGACTTGGAGAAGCAACTCAGAGACAAAGATATCCAGTTGAAAAAGGAAGTCGACTAGAGACTTGCATCAGAAGACCGACTTGGGTCAGAAGTTGTCGAGCTTAGAAGACAGTTGAAGGAGAAGATCACTCCCTTGCCAGAATGTTCAGAGTGTGAACTGTTAATAGACCAGTGTCACTACTTGAAGACGCTCATTCCTGGAAGCCGCTTGTCTTAGCTTGTACTTTCTGATGTATGTGTTGAGAATCACCCCCAGGCTTGTTGGGTGGGATTCATTGTTGTACTTTGATGTATCTGGATCTTTGTTGACATTGTTGTATGATCCTGTTGCTCATTTATAGATGAGATTGTGGGCTTTATCCTGTACCCTTTGCTCTTGTATGTTGTTTATGTGCTTCCTGTGCTGCTCTTGTTGCAGGTTGCCATCTTTTGAAGATGAATCAGGCTCTTTGAATGCCTGAGAAATGATCATATCATGTGCATCATATGCATTAGCATCATACTCATATCATTTTTGCATAACAGGTGTTCTCGCGCACGACTTCTCACTCTGGTTCCTGTGTCAGGAGGGATAGCTGATCGAAGACCACACCGGTATTCTACCAGACTCAATCAACAGCGAAGCATGGATCAGGTTCATAATGAGTTGGCTGAGATGAGGGCGAACATGGCCCAGTTCATGACTATGATGCAAGGGGTTGCTCAGGGTCAGGAGGAGCTCCGAGCTTTGGTTCAGAGACAAGAAACGGTTATTCAGGCGTCTAACCGTGGTTCACCTGCTGGTATTCCTGTGCCTGAGAATGTTGTTGCTGCTCCCGTGCATGACTATGCTGTGGGGGATGAACTTAGGGGTATAAGAATTAATGAACAGCCTCTTGCTGCAGAGACTATCAATGCCAGAGCTACCCGGGCTCCGGTTCGACATCCAGCTCCTATTGTCGACAGACAAGAGGACATGTTCACATTGCTGAGTGAAGATGATGGGGATGTTGGTAGAGTTGAGGATAGGGATCGCAAGGTCGATGCCCTGGCTGAAAAGATTCGCGCTATGGAGTGTCAGAACTCTCTCGGATTTGATGTAACTAACATGGGGTTGGTTGAAGGCTTGAGAATTCCCCACAAATTCAAAGCACCCACTTTTGACAAATACAACGGTACTTCTTGCCCTCGCACTCATGTGCAGGCATACTATCGGAAAATCTCTGCGTATACAGACGATGAAAAAATGTGGATGTACTTTTTCCAAGATAGTCTATCTGGGGCATCTTTGGACTGGTACATGGAACTGAAGAGAGATTCTATCCGTTGTTGGAGGGATCTGGGAGAGGCCTTCTTGAGGCAGTATAAACACAACATGGATATGGCGCCTAGCCGGACTCAACTGCAGAGTCTATGCCAGAAATCCACTGAGAGCTTCAAGGAATACGCCCAGAGGTGGCGTGAATTGGCCGCTAGAGTTCAACCCCTTATGCTGGAGAGGGAGTTGACTGACATGTTTATCGGCACTCTTCAAGGAATATTCATGGACCGAATGGGGAGTTGCCCATTTGGAAGCTTTTCTGACGTGGTCATTTGTGGGGAGAGGACTGAGAGTTTGATCAAAGCTGGAAAGATCAATGATGCTAGTTCCTCGTCTTCCAAGAAACCTTTTTCTGGGGCACCTCGTCGAAGAGAAGGTGAGACTAATCCTGTTCAACATCGCCGGGTTCAGAACAGAAATCAGTATCGTCAGGTTGCCGCAGTGACGATTCCTGCACCTCAACAACGCCAACCTCCGCAACAACCGAGACAACAGCAACAACAACAACAGCAACAACGTCCGTATCAGCCAAGGCAACGGATGCCCGAAAGGCGTTTTGATCCCCTGCCAATGACCTACACTGAGTTACTGCCTGAGTTGCTCAGATTAGGATTTGTTGAGTTGAGAACTATGGCTCCTCCAACAGTATTGCCGCCTGGGTACGATGCCAATGTCCGGTGTGATTTTCACTCTGGTGCACCAGGACACCATACTGAGAAGTGTCGGGCTTTCCAGCATAAAGTCCAAGATCTGATCGATGCCAAGACAATCAACTTCGCTCCAGTGCCTAATGTTGTTAACAATCCTATGCCTCAGCATGGTGGGCATAGGGTGAACTGTATTGAAGAGGTTGAAGCTGAAGATCTTGTTGTCAGTGTTGATGAGATTCGGACTTCTCTGCTTGTAGTGAAGAGCCGTTTGATAGGTGGGGGTGTCTACCCGGGCTGTGATAAAGCTTGTATGGGCTGTGCAGAATCAGATAATGGTTGTGAACAGTTGCGGGCTGGTATTCAGAAGCTGATTGATGAGGGCTGTGTCCAGTTTGGCCGGACTGATAATAGAGATCGTGGGGCAGTGTCTACTGTCACGATATTTTTCAAACCGTCTGAAGGACGTGGGCCGAGGGCTGTTGGCAGTGCGCCTACAACAAGTGGTAATCCAGTTACCATTTCTGCACCAGTTTCTACCAGTAATCCGACAACGATTGTCGCTCCGGTCAGAAGGGCTGAGAATAGTAAGGTTGTGCCTTGGAGATATGACAACGCCTACAGAAGCAACAGAAGGGCTGAGAATCGGGTCAGGCCGACCAATCAAGCACTTGTAACTATTGCGGCACCTAGTGGAGTTCCGGCAGTTGTGAGTCCAGTTGTGGACAATGTCGGTGGACCGGGAGGCTTTACTAGAAGTGGACGGTTGTTTGCGCCTCAACCGTTGAGGGATGCCAATGCTGAGGCATCTGCCAGAGCGAAGGGTAAACAGGCAGTGGTTGAAGAGGAACCTGCTCAGACAAATGTGCCTGGTGGCTCGTTTGAAAAGGACGTGGAGGAATTCATGAGAATCATTAAGAAGAGTGACTACAAGATCGTAGATCAACTCAACCAGACTCCGTCCAAAATCTCTATTCTTTCTTTGTTGTTGTGTTCTGAGGCACATCGGAACGCCTTGTTGAAAATGTTGAATATGGCGTATGTACCTCAGGAGATCTCTGTCAACCAGCTTGAAGGCGTGATCGCCAACGTGAGCACCAGACATGGCTTGGGGTTCACTGATCTCGATTTGACACCAGAGGGGCGAAACCATAATAAGGCCTTGCACATCACCATGGAGTGCAAGGGGGCTGTTTTGTCGCATGTGCTAGTCGACACTGGTTCTTCTCTGAACGTGCTGCCGAAGCAAATCCTGAAGAAGATATCTGTTGAAGGGGTTGTGCTTACTCCTAGTGACCTGATTGTGAGGGCATTTGACGGATCCAAGCGTTCTGTCTTTGGTGAAGTCACCTTGCCTGTGAAGATAGGTCCAGAGGTGTTCGACATCATCTTCTATGTCATGGACATTCAACCCGCCTACAGTTGCTTGTTGGGGCGACCATGGATCCATGCAGCAGGGGCAGTCTCGTCGACTCTCCACCAGAAGCTTAAATATGTCTGGAACGGGCAGATTGTGACCGTGTGCGGCGAAGAAGATATCCTGGTGAGTCACCTATCCTCGTTCAAGTATGTCGAGGTGGATGGCGAGATCCATGAAACTTTGTGCCAGGCGTTTGAGACTATTTCTCTTGAGGGGGTGGCGTGTGCTGAACAGAGGAGGCCAGGTGCTTCGATTGCTTCCTACAAGCAGGCCAAAGAGGTTGTTGACTCCGGCAAAGCTGAAGGCTGGGGCAAGATGGTGGACTTGCCGGTTAAAGAAGATAAATTCGGTATTGGCTATCAACCTTTGCAAGCGGAGCATGGTGTGCCAGCAGGTCCAAGTACCTTTACCAGCGCTGGGCTGATGAATCACGGTGACGTCTTTGCAACTGATGTTGAAGATGGTGACAGTGATTGTGATCTCGACTGCTGGGTTCGCCCGAGTGCACCAGGGGAAGTGATCAGCAACTGGACAGCAGAGGATATAGTCCAAGTTACTCTTCAAACAGAGTAATTTTCTTTTGTTTTTTCATTCTGCACAAAACCCTACGTTCTGCCCAAGACGTAGTGGTTCATTGTAGGGCCACATCATGTTTTACAATTTTTATCATTAATAAAGGACGTTTTGCAAACAATTTTGTGATCCTTGTCTTTCTATTTTTGTTTTCATTTTCAAAAAAATAAAAATGGAAATGTTTTTGTTTTTGTGACTTTATTGAAATCTTTTTCTAAAACAAAGCATTAAACATGCAGAAGTGATCTTATCGCATCCACTATGAACAAATCTGTTATGGCTCAGTATGATTTCGACAATCCCATCTACCAAGCTGAAGAGGAGAGTGAGGAAGACAGTGAACTCCCTAAAGAATTGGTCAGATTGTTGAAGCAGGAGGAAAGGGTCATCCAACCTCATCAGGAAGAGTTGGAGATTGTGAATCTTGGTACTGAGGACGCCAGAAGAGATATTAAGATCGGGGCTGTTTTGAAGCCAGATGTCAAGAGCAGGCTGATTGAGATGCTGAGAGAGTATGTGGAGATATTCGCCTGGTCTTATCAAGATATGCCTGGGTTGAATACTGATATTGTGGTTCATAGACTATCTCTCAGAGATGATTGTCCTTCGGTCAAGCAGAAGCTTCGTAGAACGAGTCCTGATATGGCTGTGAAGATCAAGGAAGAGGTTCAGAAGCAGTTTGATGCTGGTTTCTTGTCAGTGACAACTTATCCACCGTGGGTAGCCAACATCGTTCCTGTGCCGAAGAAGGATGGCAAATTCAGAATGTGTGTCGATTACCGGGATCTGAACAGGGCGAGTCCGAAAGATGATTTCCCATTACCTCACATCGATGTATTGGTGGATAATACGGCTCAATCCTCGGTATTCTCTTTCATGGATGGTTTCTCGGGCTATAATCAGATTAAGATGGCGCCAGAGGACATGGAAAAGACGACATTCATTACACCTTGGGGCACGTTCTGCTATAAGGTGATGCCATTTGGGCTGAAGAATGCCGGTGCTACCTATCAGAGGGCTATGACGACTCTCTTTCATGACATGATGCACAAAGAGATTGAAGTGTACGTGGATGATATGATTGCGAAGTCGCAGACGGAAGAGGAGCACTTGGTTAATTTGCAGAAGTTGTTTGACAGATTGGTCAAGTTCAAACTGAGGCTGAATCCAAACAAGTGTACGTTTGGTGTGCGATCTGGGAAGCTGTTGGGCTTCATTGTCAGTGAGAAAGGGATTGAGGTTGATCCAGCAAAAGTCAAAGCTATTCAAGAGATGTCTGAACCGAAAATAGAGAAGCAGGTTCGTGGGTTTTTAGGGAGATTGAACTACATTGCAAGGTTTGTATCTCACCTAACTGCCACGTGTGAACCGATATTCAAATTGCTTAGAAAGAATCAAGCAATCAGGTGGAATGATGATTGTCAGAAAGCTTTTGACAAGATAAAAGAGTATTTATAGAAACCTCCAATCCTGATCCCTCCAGTTCCAGGGAGACCGCTGATAATGTACCTGTCAGTTACCGAGAACTCGATGGGGTGTGTATTGGGACAGCATGACGAGTCTGGTCGAAAAGAGCATGCCATATACTACCTTAGCAAAAAGTTTACCGACTGTGAAATCAAATATTCACAGCTTGAGAAAACTTGCTGTGCTTTGGCCTGGGCTGCTCGCCGACTGAGGCAGTATATCTTGAACTATACTACCTTGTTGATTTCCAAGATGGATCCAGTAAAATACATCTTTGAGAAGCCGGCTCTCACCGGACGTGTTGCCCGTTGGCAGATGATCTTAACAGAATATGATATCCAGTACACGTCGCAGAAGGCTATCAAAGGTAGTGTTTTGTCAGACTATCTCGCTGAACAACCGATTGATGATTATCAGCCTATGATGTTTGAATTCCCTGATGAGGACATCATGTATCTTAAGATGAAAGACTGTGAAGAGCCTCTTGTCGAGGAAGGACCGGATCCTGATGACAAGTGGACACTGATGTTTGATGGGGCTGTTAATGTGAACGGTAACGGTGTTGGTGCAGTGCTTATCAATCCGAAAGGTGCCCATATACCCTTTTCTGCTAGATTGACTTTTGATGTCACCAACAATGAAGCTGAGTATGAGGCTTGTATCATGGGGATAGAAGAAGCCATTGACTTGAGGATCAAAACGCTTGACATTTTTGGAGATTCTGCTCTAGTGATCAATCAGGTCAATGGAGATTGGAATACGAACCAGCCGCATCTGATTCCGTATAGAGATTACACCAGAAGAATACTGACATTCTTCAAGAAGGTGAAGTTGTACCATGTCCCGCGGGATGAGAATCAGATGGCTGATGCCTTGGCTACTTTATCTTCCATGATCAAAGTTCATTGGTGGAATCATGTGCCACATGTTGCGGTGAATCGATTCGAGAGGCCTGCGTATGTGTTTGCAGTCGAGTCTGTTGTGATTGATGAGAAACCGTGGTATCATGATATCAAGAATTTCCTCAAGAGCCAGGAGTATCCTAAAGGTGCGTCGAAGAATGATAAGAAAACCCTGAGAAGGCTAGCTGGAAGCTTTTACTTGAATCAGGATGATGTGCTGTATAAGAGGAACTTCGACATGGTTCTGCTCAGATGCGTGGATAGACACGAAGCAGACATGTTGATGCAGGAAGTGCATGAAGGTTCCTTTGGTACCCATGCTGGTGGTCATGCAATGTCTAAGAAACTGTTGAGAGCCGGTTATTATTGGATGACTATGGAATCCGATTGTTTCAAGTACGCTCGGAAGTGCCATAAGTGCCAAATTTATGCTGATAAGGTGCATGTACCACCAAGCCCTCTGAATGTCATGAATTCGCCTTGGCCGTTTGCCATGTGGGGCATTGACATGATCGGGAAGATTGAGCCTACTGCTTCGAATGGACATCGCTTCATCCTGGTTGCGATTGATTACTTCACCAAGTGGGTGGAAGCAGCTTCCTATGCTAGTGTTACCAAACAAGTGGTTGCCCGGTTCATCAAGAAAGAAATCATCTGTCGTTATGGAGTTCCCGAGAGAATCATCACTGACAATGGTTCGAATCTCAATAACAAGATGATGAAAGAGCTTTGTAAAGATTTCAAGATTGAACATCACAATTCTTCTCCTTACAGACCGAAGATGAATGGTGTTGTAGAGGCGGCAAACAAGAATATCAAGAAGATTGTGCAGAAAATGGTCGTGACGTACAAGGATTGGCATGAGATGCTGCCTTTTGCTTTGCATGGGTACCGTACCTCAGTACGTACGTCGACCGGGGCAACCCCGTACTCCCTTGTGTATGGTATGGAAGCAGTACTACCTGTTGAAGTGGAGATCCCTTCTCTGAGGGTTTTGCTAGATGTGAAGCTGGACGAAGCCGAGTGGATTCGAACAAGGTTTAATGAGTTGAGCCTTATCGAAGAGAGACGGCTAGCAGCTGTATGCCATGGGTAGTTATATCAGAGAAGGATGAAGCCAGCCTTTGATCAGAAAGTGCGTCCTCGGAGCTATCAGATCGGTGATCTAGTTTTGAAGAGGATCCTTCCTCCCGGTACAGATAACAGGGGCAAGTGGACTCCTAATTACGAAGGTCCATATGTTGTGAAGAAGGTCTTCTCCGGTGGAGCCTTGATGCTTACAACTATGGATGGTGAAGATTTCCCGTCCCCTGTTAACTCAGATGTAGTCAAAAAATACTTCGCATAAATTGACCCGCTGGACAAAAAGAATAAAAGAGTCCAGGCAAAAAAAGGGCATCCCGGCGAACCAAAAAACAGAAAGAAAAGGTTCGGGCAAAAATTAGGGATAAAATGAAAAGAATTTATACACCCGGTAAGTCGAAAACCCGCAAGGGCGGCTTAGGCAAAAATGGGTATCCCGGTGGATTGAAAACCCGAAAGGGCGATCCAGCCAAAAGAGGGATTAAAGCGAAGACTACAGTCTGAGTTGTCTGTACTTCATCGAGCTTTATCGTCTGCCATCTCGAAAGATGTGATCCGTCCAGTCATTCTTCTCAGAAAGCAAGGAGTTGGGAGAAAACTGATGATCTGTGAGTTATAACAGAATTGGGAAATAGTGGATGCCGTGTTCACATTGCCATTAGGATAGATTTTTCTTTTTTGTGCGCAATTACCTCTTTCTAGGAATTGCTTCCTGATGTATTCGCCTTTTCAGGCACTTTTTCAATCAATAAAAGTCGTTATTCAGATAACTAGCTCTCTTGTTTTTATTTTACTGTTTTGTTTGCAAAAACGTCCGAATTTTTGATAAACATTGCATATAGAAACATGAAGGCTAAACAATAACATGCAGAAAGATAAAACATTTGAAAATCATTTTGGATGTTGAGGACGCTTGAGCATATCTTGTCCATATATCCCCTGGGGCATTTTGTTATGCTGTTAAACGCAGGTTTTCATCTGTGAAGACGTTCCTAGTAGATACTCCTCCAAGCAAGTTTGGAAGCTATCAGAGCTATGTTCCCCTGCAGAGATGTCTGTGGATAGTGCCTTCTTTCCCCAACAGATCTAAGGATTGCTTATCCCCAGCAGGCCTGGAAGTGTGGTTTATTCCCCAGCGAATATTTCCCCAGGAGAGTTCCCCACTGAGTTGGAAGGGTGTGGTATCCCCAGCGGAGGTATCAGTGGAGTGTTGTTCCCCAGCAGTCGGGTTTGTAATACTGTTATCCCCAGCGTGGTCGTGAGCGCTTATCCTCAGCAGGGTTATGGATGTTTCTCCCCAGCACAGAGTCTGGTATATTTGCGTTCTCCACCAGAGTTTTGCTCTTCCTCAGCAGAGTTGGTGTGTTATTCCCAACAGAGTTGCTTTCCCTAGCAGCTTTCCCGAGCAGAGATTTGTGTTGATTGCTTTTCCCCTAGCTAGTTCCCCGAGTGGAGCGGGTTCAAAGAAATTTATCTCCAGCAGTTATCCTACCTGTGGATTGGATGGGTTTCCCGTAGTGGAATGGTATTTGCATCCCAAGCTGAACCTATCCTACTTGTGGATTTGACGGGTCGTCCCCAGCAGAGTAGCAGTTATTCCCCAAAGCAGAGTTTATCCTATTTGTGGATTGGTTGGCTCTCCCCAGTGAAGTCGCCTGGTTGTCCCTAGCAAAGTCTTGTTACTCCCCAGTGAGTAGTTTCACCAGAGAGGTGCTTTGTTTGTTTTCCCCAGCGGAGTAGTATTGATGGTTAATCTTCAGCACGGTCGCCGGTGGGTAATCCTCAGCAAAGTCGCTGTGGTTGTTTCCCCAAGCGGAGTCCCTGAGTGGATTGAGTCCTATGAAGGGTATCTCCAGCGGAGTCTATCTTTTCCCCAGCAACAGTGTTATTTCTTCAGCATGAGTGAGAAGTCGGTGCTCTCCCCGCAGAGTTTCCTCAAGCAGAGTCTCCCCGCAGAGTTGGAGTATCTGACAGTTTGGCTTCCCAGGCAGAGTTCATCATTTTGCATTTTGCATATAGTGATCATTGCATCCTCAAAATGCGTAGCATTTCCATTCGATATGGAGCATTACGCCATAGAAAAATTCAAACATATGCATTCATGTGTTTGAAACCATCAGACCGTATCCCTGGCAGAGGCGGATTTTTGATCAACATCTGTACGGCACGTTTGCTACAGTTGCTCCTGACAGCATTCAGGATTGATACCCCAGAGAGGTTTATTTCCTCATTCGTTGGCAAAAGGAAAGCCTGTTTCTCCCCAGTGAGATCCCCAGCAAGTGTTTAGCCTTGCCCTGACATATGTAGATGTCATTTTGTGATACTGTTCGGTGTCATGTTAACACCCGCGTGTGTTCTTTCTTTGGTGTCGGTCAACACCATCTTTCGGTGTACACATCGAGTATTTCCCAGTCATTCATTAATGTCTGGTCTTCTGCTGGTGTCCGTAAACGTCATCTTTCGATGTTCGTAATACCCTTTTTCTTCCCCAGAAGAATCCTCCTCTCCGTTGGTGTCGATAAACGTCGAGTTTTTCCTAGTTGTCCGTTGACAACTGGCTGTTTTTTTCCCCAGTAGGGTTACCTCTCCGTTGGGTTCGATAAACGTCGAGTTTTTCCTAGTTGTCCGTTGACAACTGGTTGTTTTTTCCCCAGTAGGGTTACCTCTCCGTTGGGTTCGATAAACGTCGAGTTTTTCCTAGTTATCCGTTGATAACCAGTTGTATTCCTTTCACCTCAGATTTACCTCTCCGTTGGTTTCGGTAAACGTTGAGTTTTTCCTATGCGTCCGATGACGTATAGTTGCTTGTTCCCTCACAGATCATTAGTTAATGGCTGTTGATCCCCCCAGAGTTACCTCTCCGTTGGTTTCGATAAACGTCGAGTTTTTCCTATTCGTCCGATGACTTCTAGTTGTATTTCCCCATGCAGAATTACCTCTCCGTTGGTCTCGGTAAACGTTGAGTTTTTCTCATTCGTCCGTTGACGTTTGATTGTGTATCCTACTCACCGGTCATTCGTTGATGTCTGGTTGCTTCCCAGCCCGAATCCCCAGATTCTCCTCTCCGTTGGTGTCGATAAACGTCGAGTTTTTCCTAGTTATCCGTTGATATCTAGTTGTATTTTCCCCAGTAGCTCTCCTTCTCCGTTGGTGTCGATAAACGCCGAGCTTTCTCCCTTTCGTCCGTTGACGTCTGGTCGAGCCTTCCCAGTTCATCCATCCTCCGTTGATGTCTGGTCTCCTTCTCCATTGGTGTCGATAAACGTCGAGCTTCTCCCTTTCGTCCGTTGACGTCTGGTCGAGTCCTTCCCAGTTCATCCGTCGTCCGTTGATGTCTGGCTACCTCTCCGTTGGTCTTGGTAAACGTCGAGTTTTTCCTGGTCGTCCCCAGTAGAGTTACCTCTCTGTTGGTTTTGGTAAACGATGAGTTTTTCCCACTATGTCCGCTGGCATGTGGTTGTTTCTCTTCCAGTCATTCATTAATGACTGGCTACCTCTCCGTTGGTCTCGGTAAATGTTGAGTGTTTCCTAGTCGTCCGTTGACGTCTAGTTGTGATTTCTGTTCCCATTCATCGTCTTGAGATGTCTGGAGGTGGTTGTACCTTTGAGAAGAAAAAGAATCAGAAAAAAAATCAAAATTCCCAGTAATAAGTATCAGATCCCAGTGGACGTTTCCGTTGGTGGATCCCCGCAGTGTGCAAATTTCTACGGTTCTTCGGTATTCAATCCCTGTTTACCCTGAAAGTCTGACAGTCGTTGCTCTCATCCATTCGGGTTCCCAGTTGATTGAATAGGGGCAGCTGTAGCACCTCAAATTTGCACCTCCCATTTTGTACATTCATTTTCATTATTAGGTCATTAACATAACATAGTCCACTGCATAGCATTGCATTATCCTTTGCCCAAGTGCAAGTCATCAGACAAGATTAGGTCAAGATGATCAGGAGAATCAGTCAAGCAAGCAAGCAAGCAAGCAAGTGCAATTCTTATTGAGGCAAAGCCCTAGGGTTGGTTCATCAAGTTCATATGACCTAGGGATCATTTTGAAGTGATTTGGCCAAGGATTGGATGATCAAAGCTCAACAGTCAAGCTGGATTTCATCTGAAACCCTAGAAAGTCAACTATGGTCAACTGTGCCTGAATTCATGGATTTGAAGGTGGGAGATGGTTTGAAAGGCTTCATTCATGTCCATACAAGTCTCATTTGACATTTCAAAGATCAAGATTGAAGGATTTGAGGTCAGATGAAAAGTTTCCAAAAATAGTAAGTGACCTGTAATTTCAAACTGCCAAAAATGGAAAGGTCTTCTCCTCAAATTTACATCATCATACAAGCTTCAAATGGAATTTTGTCCAACATGAAAGTTGAAGATCTTGCTCTCACCTTTCCAAAAAGTCCAAGAACACTCATTTCTCATTTGTCGTTGGCAAGTTATGATCAAATCATTTTCAAGAAAAGTTGAACTTCAAGGAGGCATAACTCTTGAACCATTTGGTCAAATTGGGTGATTCTTTTTTGAGCAAATTCCATTTGACATGCTCTTTCATAATCCATCATTACATTTCATCAAAAATCATCACATAAAAAGTGCATTTTTCAAGTGATCAATTTAAATTTTGGTGGGAAAAAAGGTGAATTTGAAAAGTATGTGCAATTTTCATTCCAAACCAATTCAAATGGCCTTGAAACAGGATTTGTGATTTGCTGAAAATGGATTTACACTGTTACATTGCATGGCATTGCATGAAGGGTACTTTGGTCAATTTCCATTAACATGTGAATTTCACTAATCTCATTCATTTTGCCTAAGCATGATTAACAAGTTGGATTAGCAAGGAGTATATATTCTTAATCATAACAGAAAATGACATTAACACAATCACAATCTCAGATCCCAAACCAAAAATCTCTCAAATTCTCTCGAATTTGTTCAAACTTTTTTTCACTTTTCCATCGAATTTCACCATTGCCTTTGTTGTGTTCTTGCTTGATTCATCATCTGCAGGTATCATTGAAGTTCTGTTGAGGCAAAGAGTGAAGAAATATTGAAGAAATCGCAACTGTTACATAGAGCATCATCCATGGCAGTTTGAATTTGGAGCAAGATTGAGCATAATTGAGCTAAAGACTCGACTTCATTCATCTCCTAAAGCATCAAAGAGCATCTGTTTCAAGCTTACACATCCAAAAAACTCCAAATCGAGATCTGCACTTCACACAAGGTTGGAAATCGATTCTTATAATTCATGAAATCATGCTATGCTTCTTGTAGATCTTTGATTGTAGATCACACTGAACTTTGTAGAATTGAGTTTCATTGCGAATTGAATGCGATATTGTGATTTGAAGTTTGATGTTCCAATCTTTCCTTGCTCGATCTGGACTTGTTAGCTTGAATTAGGAAAAGTCATGTTAGGATTGTTGTTGTGCATGATGAGACGAATTGAATGATGTATCGTTTGTCAAATTTGGTGAAAAAATGTTCATGCTGGGAATTTGTTGATGAACGCGATGAATGTGATGAAGAACGCGTTCCAGAATTGGCTTTGATCCATATTGCCTGGCTTTTGCATGCGTTCCGTTGTTTTTCAGCCATGTGACCAATCATATCGTGCCACTGCATAAAATGAAACGCAACGTTTCACCATTGCTGCTCCATAATTACGAAATTGCCATTTTCAGTCATTTAATCATTTAATTCATTTTTGATTTCAATTTTTATTTCATTTTGTATGCTGATCTTAGAAAAATCATAAGTCCTTCAATACTTGTCCAAATAATGTGGAATTTTTTGTGAAATGTTCCTTATGATCTCTAGTTTTTTATGGTGATTTTTCCAGGATTTATGCACGTGTGGATTTCTATTTTGCCTAGGGTTTGTTCATGTGTATCCAATTTGCACCTTCCATGCCATTTTGCTTGTGAAATAATGATGCTTAATTGGATGAGGCTGAAATTTTTTGTGCTTATTCTAGACACCTTTAGGAGCATTTTGATATGTGGTTTGTGATTTTTGAGTTTCTGGACTGTGAGATATGATTTTTTGAATAGAGGTGTGACAATTTGTGTCACACCATGTCTTGTGCAACTTCATGATTTTTGTTACCATGCCATATGAACTCAAAATAATCTGGATTTTTGCATGTTGATACTTATGAGTGTTGAGAATGCATGTGAATATTTCTGGAATTTTTGAATGCATTTTCTATTTGTTTGATAATTTCTCCCCTGTTTGACCAATTGTTGACTTCTTGTGAGTCATGATCTTATTTGATTTGGGAAATTCTTGTGGTTTATTAAATGGACTTGAAATTTGGCATGTGTATTATAGACATCTTGAAGTTTGCCATGGCTTTGGTTTCATTCATTTATCATGTTTGGTTGCTGTTTTATGATTGCTTGAAGTGGATGCATGTTTTGATGCCTTGTATGAGCTTGTTTGAACTTGGCTTGACTTTATGAATTTAATTGACTTGCTTCCCTTGGTCCAAATAACTTGAAATTTGGTGTGTAGATCATGTTATGAATGCTGTTTGATCATAAAATTTTTGGGGATTTATTGAAATGTTTGTGAATTGATTTGAGTTGAATCTTTCTGTTTGGTTCTTTGAGGTTCTAAATTGCATGTTTTGTACTTTTTTTCTTATGAAATGATAATGGTTGATGATATGAATGTGAAACCACTTGGATTTGTTTCTTATTTGATTGATCTTGATTTTTGATAAGCTTCATGTTCTGTTTTGACTTTTTGTTCTCATTTTGACCCTAGTCTTGTACTAGTGGTTTTGTGCTCTCACATTTGAGCTTTGTTTCAGGTTAAGAGCACAATTGCTTATGCTTGAGGATGTGCACTCAATTGGAGTTGGTTTATTGCTTGTTTATGACTAACATTGAAGTTTGTTTTGTAGGCATTGAGACTTGTATTTAGGCTTTGTGGCTTGCACCTTTGTGCATTGATGCTTGTTATCTGTTTGTGCTGTGGACTTGTATTTGTCTGTTTGCTTTGTGTTTGTCTGGTATACTGATTATGTTGGATTGATTTCAGGTACCTTAGTTGCTATAGTTCCATTGTGAACTTGTGTTTGCTTTGCTTGCTAGCTTGAGCACTGAGGTATAAAGATCTCTTCTCCATGTAGTCTGGAAGACCTGGCCTGTTACTTGGCTAGGCACCTGTCTGAAGTCCTCCTTAAGAGGCAATATTTGTGCTTGTTTATTTTTGTCCCCAAGCAGGAAAAGACCTTTGTTAAGGCAATTGGCAGACACAAGAGGTGTGTAGTCCACCTCCTGCTATTCTGTTGAGTCGTCCCTTGGCTCACATCACATGTTGATGCCTTGTGGACATTAACCCAAGATCAGTTGAGTCAGTGTCATAAGTGTAGAAGGGTTTCCACTTTCTGGACCCACACTTCATTGTCTGAAGCTCTCCCTGACCAGGGATAGGAGCTGTGAAGTCTAATCTTCACTCACCTTTCATCTGGCTTCACCTTGACTCTCAATGTCAAGGTTAAGAGCTAACATCACCCTTCCAGTTGGCTTGCTCTTGCAGCCTAACCTTTTGTTTGAGCCCCACTTGGTGTGTATATAGTGTGTGCTATCTGTAATTGTTTGCTTTGCTATTGCATGTGCTTTAGGTTTAGCTTGCATCCTGTGCAAGTTAGATAGCAACCTTGACTTAGGGATGATTATGCATGATAACATCTAGGCTCGAGTTAGTCTCCCTAGTTGTGTCTCCCTCTGTTATCTGGTTAAGCTAGTCCTTTGTCCCTCCGTAGGGGAACTACGTCGCCCTGATCCTCATACCAGATGAGGTACGTAGGCAGGAGATGAGCAGATCTCTCTGGGCGCCCGTTTTGTTTTGTCTTTGTGTGTGTCAGGAGATGGATGTAAGCCCAGCGATTGGCATTCCGTATCCTCTTGTTGTGTGCTTGGAGTCCGGTATAAGTCCATCAAGTGGCATCTGGTTTCCAGTGTGGGTGTGTTTTGGTTCGGAATCTGATGTAAGTCCAGCGATTGGCATTCGGATTCCACGTTTGCCTGTGGTTTTGTTTGTGTGCGTGAGCCGAGCTACGGATGCTCTGATTCTTCTTGGTCCAAGAAGATACGTATGCATAGGATGCGACATCCTAGCGAGCATGTTTTCCCCAGTCCGAACTACTTAGACTCTGATGTCTATGCTTGATAGACTAAGTAGGCCCAGGATGCGATATCCTGTCGAGTCAGTCTTGTTTGTTTTCTTGTGTCTCTTTCAGCCAATGTTTACTTGTTTATGAGCAGTGATTTAGCAACCATTTTCCTTCCTTTTGTGCGTGGATCTCGTCGAGTACGACGGATGCGTAGGGGTGCTAATACCTTCCCTTCGCATAACCGACTCCCGATCCCATTCTCTTTGGTCGCGAGACCATGCTTTTTCCAGGTTTACTTCGAGCGTTTCCTTTCCCTCTTTTGGGATAAATAACGCACGGTGGCGGCTCTGTTGTTCTTGTTTCCCGCCAGTTTTTCGCGTAATGCGACAGAAAGGAGTACCAAAGGCTGGCGTATCCTAAAGAAGAGGAAAATCTAGTGGAATTCATCAAGAGGTGCCAGAAGATGAGGACTGAAGTGATGTTATGCCCATGCTGCAGTGCAATCTTTGACAGGAAGGCAACAACCAATCTGGAAGCAGTGGATAAAGCCAAGAGGAAAGAGAATTGGGGGACAACAAGATATGACCCAAGGAGAAGTGATCATCACCAACGGAGGCATGGAGAAAGACACCATAGCACTTATAAACCATCTAACAAAGCAACGGATGACAAATGGGTTCACCCCATTAGAGATGCCCAAGGGCAGGGAAAATGGAGAAAATTTGAGGTTCAGAGAGGCGCTTCGATGGAAGGCAAGAAGGAAATGGAAAAGCACAAGCCAAGACCATATCCTTCAGAAAACTACAAAGGAAAAAACCCTATGTCAAGATCCCAATGGAGAAGATTCTAGAGGCAGAAGAGGGCAGAAAAAGAGGCTGCAGAAAAGAGCGTGAATGGAAAAGACACTGACAGCAAAGATAAAGCAGAATCTAGTAACAATCTTCAGACAGTAAGCAGAAAAGAGACTTCCCACCAGATCAATCCTGGCAGCATTGTCGAACCAGTGGCGTCGAAAGAGAAGATGCAAGAAGACGATGAAATAACGGACAACTTCGAATCTGACTCAGAAGCGTCCTTTAACGTAATCTGCAATGTGGTTTTTGTCCTCCCTAGAGATTATGATAGAGTCATGGAGGTCGAAGACGAGTAAGATGAAATGGAAGAGGAAACAATGACACACAGGCCCGTTTGCTACTACGTCATGAACAATGGATGCGTGGAAGAGCAAAATGCTTTCTTCGAAAGGCCAGATGATTCCATGAAAGCACATTTGAAGCCTTTGTTCATAAAAGGAAAGGTGGAGAATGTTGGTGTAAACAAGATACTGGTAGATGGCGGAGCAGCAGTAAATTTGATGCCCCATTTCATGCTAAAGAAGATTGGGAAGGATGATTCAGACGTAAAACCTCACAACATGGTGTTGTCGAACTACGAAAGAATTTTTCTCAGGAAAGTTGAAAATTTAAGAAATGGGTATGAAGAAAGGAGTTCTGAAGCGTTAAAAGAGTTCAGAGAAAATGGTTTATGGGTATTTATATAAGGTAGATGATAAAAATGCTTTGAAATGTTAATGATGATCGTGGACACGTGGCCGATTTTCATGGTGATGTTGAAGAGGTGGGAGTTGAAAAGAGGCCATGATGTTAGGAAATGATGGAGGTAGAGTCTGAACGTGGGCTAGACGTGACATCTTGGAGAAAGTGTAATGATGAATTTGTATTGGAAATTGAGATTACAAAAACTTGGGAATAATGAAATTAAATGACATGGCATTAAAACACTGGTTGACAACAAATGACTGTTTCTCCAAAACAGTCGAAACATCTTTGCTGGGGGGCAATTTGTATACATGCGTTTTTGACGCCATGAGATTAGTATGCAAAAGGGTTCTTTCGACAAATGACGCTATGGAATTAACAGTTTAGTTGATAAGTGTTTTCAATACTTCGACATATTGATGGTTCGACACTTCGACAAGATGTTTGCAGATGAAGAGACGTCTTTGACAGGCATGGATGATATTATGGTATTTCGACAATTCGACAAAGTCTGGGGAAAGACGTCATTTCGACATAAAATGAAAATTTAAATTCAAAAGAGTCGTGACGTTTGGCAGAAGACGCGTGGAGGCAACTGGCGAAAGGAAGAAAGCCAAGTGTCACAGTTTTAGGATTTGTTCGTTAGTAACAGTTATTTTGTTTGTATATAAATAGGATAGTTGTTATCATAAAAGGGTGTGTGAAAACTTGTACAAAATCCCTGCAAATACTCAAAGTACCCGTGTGAGAGAAAAGAGTCATATTTGGAACATGTACGTGTAAACAAACACCAATTCTTTCAAAGTTTTATCTTATAAAATTCAAAGTTCTTTACCAATTTTCCTTTACATTTACCAGTCATTTATCTTTCTACATTTCTTTTTCGACACTTTATGCTTCTCCAGTTATATTCTGCCATTTATCTTAATCTTGTTAAGTTTACTTTTATTTAAACGTTTGTAATCAATATCTTTCGACATGAAAGACTTAGTGAACCTAATGAAAGATACAAAAGTTGTTCTAGAGATTTACAGAGTTATTTAGATTTGCACATGTCCTAGGATTTGTGTGGTTGATCCTGCAAGTAACCCAATTCGACAAGTATTGGAAAACCAGAGGTTGTTCGCCAAAATCAACAGCGAACAGACGGTTACACAATTAGGGGATGATCTAGGTAGTGTTCAAATGGAATATTTTGGCGGTTTGGGTATCTGCAAGGTATACATAGAGATCTCATAGTTGCTTATCCTTCCACTGTCCTCCGCAGATATATTAATGCGATATTTATGCACTATGTGAATACATCTTGTATCAAGTATAGTTTCGATAAGACAAATGTTATCAAAGAAGAAAAAGGATAATGTAGTACATGCACATCATAAATGAAGATGATCAAGATTGAATGAATATTGGAATCCAAATGAAGTTTGAGACAAGAAAGCATAAAGTAAGGTACATGTTGCAATCCATGCTATAACAAGTTCAATTTCTCATAAAATTAATATCTCCCTTCATCTAATGGTTTAGTGCATAATCATTCATAATCATACTTGAAGCCATACATTAAAAATATAATTTTAAGAAAAATGGCAAAGTGTTAATCGACTACCAAGAAGTGGTATTCGACAACCAGGTCAAAAAATGGAATATTTTCACTTCCAAATGAGGTGTTAGTCGACTAGCACATATTAGTATTCAACCACCAGTGTTTTAAATTTGAAATTTTGAAAGTTAGAAAAATGGTAGTCGACTACCACATATTGGTATTCGACTGTCAAGATGAATCAACACTTCTTTGCATGTTTAAAATGATTTCCACTCATTGTAATGCTTCATGGTTTGATTTTAAACTTATGCATGATTACAAAGGGGTGTCTTATGATGTATATAAGTATCTATGCATCAGAAACACAAACTATCTCTTTCTAAAAAAAATGTTTTCATATCAATTCAAACTTTTCTAAGTGTTCATCATTTTTAAAGTATAAACTTTTTGCATCAAGTTCAAATTATTCAAAAGTTTATTCATACTTTCTGAGCACTTGAAACACGTTAAGTTTGGATTGTAACATTGCGAAATAAAAGATCAAAGGATTAAACTTAGATTCAAGCCATGAAAAAAATTATTCAAAGTGTTTGTAGTATCTTAATCACTAGGTTTGTGGTGATAAGATAATTTAAATAAAGTAGGGTTCTTTCTTGGGTTTGTGATTAGAAGATCTTAACAAGGTCTTGTTGAAGACTTGTACAAAGATTTAACCATAGTGAAAAATCCTCCAAGGAGTGGAGGGACTAGATGTACGTTTGGTTGATAAGGGAAACTAGTATAATGTTGTATGTCTTTTACATTCTTGATTTTATTTTTTTATCCTTTACCTTCAAGTTCAACATAAACATTATCACACAATTCCATAAAAATTAAAAGAGAATAAGCTTTTCATAAAAACCAGAAAAATCCAAAAAATCTAATTCAACCCCCCACCCCACCCCACCCCCACCCCCAACCCCCACTTTGGTTGTTTTTAGTACTTACATTTGGTATCAAAGCGAGAGTTGGGTAACTAGCTCCTAGATCTGGGTAAAAAGGGTTTCCGCAAAAGAATTCATAGAAGAAAGCGACAACATCAATAGACCATCATTTTTCACCGGTGAGCACTATGATTTTTGGAATATTATAATGAAAATGTTTCTAAAGTCACATGGGGCTGAAGTATGGAAATCAGTCAAGAATGGTCCATACATTCCATGTTTAGGTTTTAATGGTGTAACTTTGACAAAAACTGAAGATGCATGGGATGATGAAGATAACAAGAAAATTTCATGATGATAAGAAAGCCAAAAACATACTAGCATCTTCATTATGAATGGATGAATTCTTAAGAGTATCCAATTGTCAAACTGTTAAAGAAATATGGGATACATTACAAGGCACACTTGAAGGTACTATTGAAGTAAAAAGATCCAAACTAAAAACTGTCTCTCAAAAATATTAGATGTTTAGAAGGCAACGAGAAGAAAAGATACTTGGTTTGTAAATTAAGTTTACTCATTTAACAAATCATTTGACCATTCTTGGAAAAACATTCACCAGTGATGAATTAAACTTAAAGGTACTTAGATCCTTATCAAGAACATGGCAACCAAAAGTAATGACCATTTCCAAAATTAAGAGTATCAAAAATGGCATTGGCAACATTGTTTGGAAAATTACGAGAGCAAGAATTGGAACTTAGTAGACTGGAACAACATGAAGAACATGATAAAAAACATAATAATATCTCCTTAAATGCATAATCAAAAGTAAGTGAACAAATAAAGATGAAAACATAACACTACTTTTCAAGAAGTTCGGTAAATTTATAAATAAATACAAAACGGTTGCACTTAGTCAAGGAAATAAGGACATATCAAGGTTGGTTGTACATCTCTTCAAAAGAAGAATGGATTCAAAGGAAAGAAGGATATGAGACCACAGAAATCCTACATAGCATGATAAAAAATGAAGTAAGTTCATCCTTAGATTCGAACAATAGAGAACAAGATAATCACTCTTTGATGGTCTCACATCACTCTGACAACGATAATGACGAGATTAGTGACTTTGAAACTAATATTAAATCATCGTATGATGAATTACAAAATGTTTTTCTTGAATTACATATTGAATGTTTAACACTTTCTAGAACATGTACTAAACAAAAGAAAAGTATTTTGTGTCTATAAAGTAATGCTAATATCATTCAAGTGGAATTAGAAAACGTTAAAGATTCAACATATATAAAATGTAATTCTCTTGACTTAAACATTAGTGATTTGAGTCAAGTAATAATGAAATATAAAAAAATCCAACTTGGTATAGAAAGTGTTCCAAGCAAAATATATATATATATATTCAAATGATATAAGTGGTCTTAGATATTCCAAATTTGACAAACCTAGTTAAAATAAGACTATATTTGTAAAGGCTAGCAATGCTTACAACAGTATTAAAACTAAGAAGGTGCAAGACAATTTTCAACCAAAAGGTACTTATAAGAAAAATAGTTATTATTATTCTAAAATAAATAAGTCTTCTAATGCATTTTTATGATTTTATTGTAATATAAGGGTCATATCTCAAATGCTTGTTATATGAAAAATATTGGTGTTCCAAGTGAAAAGAATATTTGGGTAAAGAAATTAACTAACCCATAAGGATCCAAAGCACATTGGATACCTAACAAAATTTAATTTGTTTTGTATGAATGCTTAAAATCCCCCACCAACATGTGATTTCTTGATATTGGATGCTCCAAACACATGACGAGAGAAAAATTAAAAATTTCATCTCTAACATTAAAATCTAAAGGATTTGTCACTTATGGAGATAAATATAAAGGGAAGATTCTTGGTATTGGAAGAATAGGTACGTCATCCTTTACCACTATTGATTATGTTCTTTATGTGGATGGTTTAAAGCATAACCTTTTAAGCATAAGCCAAATTTTTTATAAAGGCTTTAAAATAAATTTCAATAAAGATGCATGCTTCATAGAAGATGAAATTTCTCATGAAATCAAACTTACTGAAAAAAGAATTAATAATATCTTCATGATATCTATGGATGATTTATCTTTGAAAATAAAATGACTTATGGCTAACAATAATAATGATGATGTATGGATTTGGATTAAAAGAATTTCTCATATTCATATTGTAAGACCCCAATTTTGTCCCTAAGATCCCTCATGCCCTCAAGGCATCATATCATATCATATCATTGCCTCAAGGATCATTGCATACCCTAGCTTCCCTCCTAGTGGGTGGGGTACCTTGTGAGTGTGATTCTTGATCACCAAGCATGTGTTGCATTTGTATATCATTGCTTTTCATTTGTTTACTAACCAAAAGTACAAAAATATTGTCATCTAACCTTGTTTCTTGCAGATGAAGCAATCATCAGTCAAACAGTCAAAATCAGCCATTGAGATGGATGGTGACCATTCTTGAAGAATTTGGGCACCATGATCATCCATCATAAGTTCATATAAGTTGTGATATCATTTTGAATCAAGATCTCAAGAGAAAGAGGCTTGGAATTCATCAGAACATGGCTCAGTCAACCAAAACCCTAGAAAAGTCAACTGTGGTCAACAATGGTCAACTGTGCATTTAATCAGGATTTGGAAGGTGTGAGATGGTTGGAAAGGTCTCACTCATGTCCATATGAGCCTCATTTGGCATTTCAAAGATCAAGGTTGAAGGATTTGAAGTCAAACAAAAAGTTTCCCAAAATGGAAATGACCTGTAATTTTCACCTGCCCAAAATGGAAAGTTCTTCTCCACAAAATTACATCATGAACCAAGCTTCAAATCAAAATTTGTCCAACATGAGAGTTGAAGATCTTGTTCTTGCCTTTCCAAAAAGTCCAAGAACACTCATTTCCCATTTATGGTTGGCAAGTTGTGATCAAATCATTTTCAGAAAAAGTTGAAATTCAAAATGCCATAACTTTTGAATGGAATGGCCAAATTGGATGGTTCTTCTTTGAGCAAACCACATTTGATGTGTACTATCCAAATCCATCATCACATTTTATCAAAAACCTTCACATAAAAAGGTCATTTTTGAAGTGGACCATTTAATTTTTGGAGGGAAGAAAAGTCAAGTTTCAAATTACATGGAATTTTCACATGAAACCAATTCCAATAGCTTCCAAATGCAATTTATGGTTTGCTCAAAGTGAGAAAATACTGTTACATTGGTTCAAGCCATCCAAGGGCAAATTGGCCAAAGTGCATAAATGAGCTCATTCACTAATCATCAAAATGGTGCTAATCATGATTAAAGCTTGGATTAACATGAAGTATAAAAGGTTAATTGTAACAGAATTGAGAGAGAATAATCACTTTTTCAGATCCAATCCAAAATCTCACAAATTCTCTCACTTTTCTCCATTTTCACAAAACTCTTTTTCATCAATTCATCAAGAATTCACCAATTTCTTTGCTAGTGCTTTGTTGATTTTTCATCTGCAGGTCTTTTGTGAGTTCTGTTCGTGGTGATTTGAGGAAGAATCGTGCCAAAAACCAACTGTTGCAAAGCTTGCTCATCAATGGCAGCTGGAAAATTCTTCATGATCGTGCGTTTCTGAGCTGTGCTGAACCTTCCAATCACCTTCATAACCAACATACGCCATCTGTTTCACATAATTGAAGCCAAACGCACACGGATTTCACAGCTGCATATCCAAGAGGTAAATTCTCGAAATCTCCAATTCTTGAAATCAGCATGTGGTTTAGGTAGTGCCTTGAACATAGAGTAATTTGGTGTTTGAATCGTGTGATTTCGTCCATTATTCATCAAGATATTTGGATTTAAAGATTGCATGTCAAAACTACTTTCGATCGTATCTCTTTGTATGTTAACTTCTGGACATTTTCATTACCATATCCATGACCTACGTTGAAAGATGAAGAGATTCATATATGACATGTTGTTTTTCGTGCAAATTTGTTCTTCATGAAATCTGGAAATGAAGAACATGATTGAAGCTTCAAATTCTGGGCAAGAACGCGTGATAGATCCATTTTCTCATGCTTCAGTTTGAAAAATGTGTTTCCCGCTGGAATCAGCGAATCACACGCCGCCACGGCTTTTAATGGAACGGCCGCGTTTTGGCCTGGCTCAAGAAAATTACAAGATTGCCATTGGCGCTCAATTTAATTCATTTTAATCATTAAATGTTTATTTCATTTTTAACCAATCTTCTAAAATTCATAACTAAATCAATTCTAATCCAATTTGAGTGAGGATTTTTTTGTTGAGTTCCAAATTTCATCTAGTTTTTTGTAGGCATGATAATGGAAGTTGTGCCTGGTGATTTTTTGGATTGGCTTAATGATCTTTGACATGTATGCTATATATGTATGTTTCACCATATTGATCATAAAATAATCATGCATTATCCAAATTGAATGAAATTTCACATGCTTGTTCTTGACTCATGCCTGGTGATTTTGATGTATAGTTTGTAATTTTTGGATCCCTGGATTAGTAGATATGATATAATATTTTTTGAGTGTGACAATATGTGTCACACTATGCTATGCTGTGTTCATGATTTAATTTTCCATGCTTACATTAGGCCTATGGCTCTGATTTTTTGCATGAGATACCTTGTATATGTCTAGTTTCACCATGAATTTTTGTAGGAATTGTTGATTCATTTCCTATTTGATTGAGATTTTTGATTGCTGTTTAGCATTATTAGGGTTTTGCTTGAGTAGCAAACTTCCATAGCTTGTGAAATGCTCATTTCTTATCATATGAATGTGAAATTTGGTGGAGTGTTTCTTAACATGTTTAGCTTCAATTTGGCTTTGGTCCCATTCATTTCGCATTTGTTCATACTGTTTTACAATTGATTGAAGTTGGTGTACACTTTGTGACCTTGTTTGGGTTGATTTTTGCATACCATGATTTCCTGATTTAATTCTCATACTTTCACTTGTCCAAATGCTATGAAATTTGATAGGTAGCTCATTGAATGTGTCCTGTTTGAGCTGGAATTTTTGTGGAATTTATTGAGCTGTTTTGGTATTTGTTTGATTGTGATCATTCTATTCACTCATATGTGGTTCACACTTGTTTACCTTGACCTAAATTGTGCATAAAATGAAATTAGTGCATAGTTTTGATATGGGACCAATTGGTGTTTCTTCTTAATTGAATTATCTTGGTTTTGATCATGTTTCACTTGCTGTTTTAAGATTTTTCCCTCCTTTGGACCCTAGGCTTGTCCTAGTGGTCTTGTTACTCATGTTTGAGTTTGACTTTGACTTTTCAGGTTAAGAAGCAAAGTGCTTTAAAGGAATTAATGCAAGTTGATTGTTTCATTTGATTATTGTGAACTAACTTGTTTGTTTTGTAGGATGCTTAGCTCATTTGAGCTTTGAGCTTTGAGCTTTGCACATTGCATTGTTTGATTGTGTTATCTATTGGCTCATTACTTTGTTGTTTTGATTTTTGTGATTGGTGCTGATTATATTTGATTGATTTCAGGTACCATAGTTGCTAATAGTTCTTTGAGAACTTGCATTGCTTTGCTTGTATAGCATTTGCATTGAGGTATAGCACCTTCTTCTTCATGTAGTCTGGAAGACCTGGCTTGTTATTTAGCCAGGCACCTGTCTGAAGTCCTCCTTAAGAGGCAATGATTGTGATTGTTTAATTTTGTCCCCAAGCAGGTGAAGTCCTTTTAATAAGGCAATTGGTAGACAAAAGAGATATGTAGCCTATCTCCTACTATTCTGTGAGTCACTCACATTGCTCACACTACTTGTGTTTGAAGCATGTTGAGTAAAACCCAAGATCTATTGAGTCTATACTTTGGGGAGAGAGTTCCATCTTTCTGAACTCCCCCACCTTCTTATATTCACATGCTCTCTCTGACCAGAGATAGAAGCAATGAGGCACACCCCTCATATCCTTTCATCTGCTTCACCTTGGCTCTCAATGTCAAGGTTAAGAGCACCATTGACCCTATTCCAGTTGACTTCTTAAGTCTAACCCTTTGATTGAGCCTAATTGTTTGGTTATAGTGGGTGCTAAATGACTTTGTCTGATTGATTGTAGCATTTGTACATGTTTGCATGTTTGCCCTTGCGCACTTATCATCATTGATTGTTCATTATTGCATGATCATCATTGCATATCTTTGTGATCCATGTTTGAGTTTACCCATTGAGGACAATTGTAAGACCATGTTCTTTGGCCATTGTTCCTATGATTTGGAAGGGACAGAGTGTAAGACCATTTCACTTGGTCACTCATGTCCATTGCTTAGAGCATTGTTTGTTTGTTGTATGTGAGGATGCAAGTGTAAGACCATGTTGTTGGCTCTTGTATTCCTATGATCATCCTTTGGAGGTTGGTATAAGTCCAGATAGATTGGTATCTGACATCCAAGTTTTGTTTTACCTTAGGAGATTGGTGTAAATCCATTTATTGGTATCCGATATCCGCTTTTGTGTGAGATTGGTATAAGTCCATTGATGGCATCCGGTATCACCTTGTCTTTTATGTTGCTTACTTGTTTTGTTGCCTCATTCCAAAGGACACACTTGAATCATCTTCTATATGATTTCAAGAGGTGAACCTCTAAGAAGTTTTACACTCTAATCATCCATACCCTTTTGTTTCAAAAATTCCTTTTCACATTGTTGACCTTTCAAACCTGTATATACATGTTGTGCAAACATTCTCACCTCTTTCATATTAGAAACCTGGACCTTAAGTCCTTGATTTTTCCAACTCCACTTTTGTTAATACTTCTTTTTGAATCAAATCTTAACCATACTTTGACCATATTTTGTAAATACTCCCAATCAATTAACTTCACACATTCAATTGTTTTGGCTTTGTCCATTCTTCATATGCTTTCACACATTAGCCATAGGTTTCAATTACCATAGTGGTTGATGTAAATCTTACCTTATCCTTAGTGAGTCGATTGTAAGACTTCCGTACTGAAAACAGGGCTAACCCCTCTAGTACGTCGAAGTTGTCCTTGCATGGTGGATTGTTGATTCAGGTTGAGTTTTCTCCCATTGGTAATGAAAAGCCTTAATGCTTGTGTTTTAAAATTGAACTCACTAATTTTTGGAAATCTTTTAGCCGAACTACGGCGTTTTGATCCTTACCTTTGATGGAAGGTACGTAGGCAACGGGTTCATCCGTTCGAACACAAAAATAACTAACTTGTACATTCTTTTCTCATCATCCCATTCATGTTTGCACAATATGTCAAAAACAAATAAACATTTTTATACAACAAGTGTGAAAAGGGCTCCCTAGGAGTACCTAGGACGTGATGGGTGCCTAACACCTTCCCATTGCGTAATTTACCCCTTACCCAGATTCTCTGATCTTTTTCATTAGTTTTCTACGTGTAAAACTTCTTAGGTTTTTGTTCGCTTTTTAACCAGTCCTTAGGATAAATAAAAGTGCGGTGGCGACTCGAATTCATTGTATACTTTGCTTATGGTTTAATCAATAAATCATATAGCGACGAATACACCGCTACAGAAAAGTGGCGACTCTGCTGGGGATTGTTAGACCTTCCCTGGTGGTATTGCCTACTTTTCACCCTTGTTGTATGATATTTGTTTATCTGTTATTTGACATATTTTTGTACAATTTGGGATAACTGTATTGATTGTAATGCTTGAATTGCTTGATATACAATTGCTGCTTGCTTTGGTGATCTCTGTGAGATGAGTTCTATACCCGAACTCGAGTGCACTCTAGGATAGGAGAATGGCATAGTCTTGTTGACTGGTGTGGAGTATTCCTTAGCCAGTTGACTTGCGAGTCCATTCACTTGGTGGAGGTCATGTTGGATTGATAATGTCACACAAGTCATTTGTGGTTAGGCATTATTCGTTCAATCATGTGCCTTAGAAGCCAAGGACCTTAGCTTACCAAACCCATCTTGGCCTATTTTTAGGACGTAGTGCGGAGGTCGTTCAGATGTAAGATCTGATGCGATTGTTACGCGATACTACACTCATAAGAGTCCCTCTTGAGAATATTTTTGGAATACGAGTATTCGTTCCTCCGATAATATCCGAGAGATAGGACGATGATTATGGGAACCTCTGGTAGAACATGTCTGGCAGGTTTAAACCCTAGTACACTCCCTTTGGGTGGTTCTTAACCGAGACTCCATGCTCATGACTCTCAGCAAACCCGTGATTCGTGGTTGAGTCGTTCAAACATCGTTAATATCAATGGAACTTGGGTATTGATAAGGTGCAAAACCTAAATCTACCAAAATGGATGATTGATATTAAGGATGATTGAGCCGGTTCATGTACCGTTAATATCAATGGAACTTGGGTGTCGATAAGGTGAAAACCTAAATCCACCAAAATGGATGATTGATACTAGGGATACAATGAGCTTTCCCACGACCTTTGTTTGGTGTGCTTTGCTTGATCCTTGAGTGTGATTGTTGCATTCATGCATTCATGCATTCATCTGCACTCCATATCATCAGATAAAAAGAAAATTTTCAAGGAACTCAAAGGAGTTTATTTGCAAAAAATTTCAAACATGGAAAAAACCGGGAAAATTTTTTCACCTGACATATCTGATGAGATATTCTCATATACGATCAAAATGTTAATATTTCAAAATTTGCAAATAAAACCCTCGAGTTCCTTTGAAATACAAACAAATCATCTGCACGAGCATTGCATGCATCATTTGCATAAGCAAGCGTCGTTCTCAGCTTCTGGTCCTGTGGGTCTGATCCCCGTGCTCTTCATTTATTTTAAAGACGCACTTTGCTGGTACTACACCAGAGCCAACTCTGCCAGATTTGATGGATCATCCTGAGCAAGAGAATTGTGAACTCAGAGGAGGAATTTGCCGACTAAGTGTTGTTGATGGATTTATTCCTGGTTAACCGATCTCGGGCTGGCATTGGCTACTGCTCTGGGGCATATAATGAGCAAGGTTTGTTCAAGAGTGGAGGATTCATCCACGACGATCAACCTGAGAAAGAAGTTGCTGCTATCTCAGAAGAGGATGCAGAGGATCTGAACAATTTCGTCATACCTGGTGGTGTCTGCCACAATTGGGTCGCTGTAGATGTTCCTACAGTCATCCATAGATCAGAGTAATTGTTCACTTTGTTTAAAACCCTTCTCCCATGCCAAAAGGAGAAGTGATGACATTGTTGGCAGCATTTAATACAATGATGTTTTCATTCAATTAATGCATTGTTAAACATTTGTTTTTCTATTTGTTTTCACTTTTTGCTTTTTGCATGAAATCGGTGATCACAAAAAACCACGAAAAACAAAATCAGCTTTTCATCTGCATAAATGATTTGCTTGTTTAAATACAAAAGCTTTTCATTATCCAGAATCATTATGCAGGGATTTCTAAACCCATTGAACATAATGATCCAACGCCATCTCCCAATCTTGAATTCCTTGTATTCGAAGCAGAGGAAGATGATGTTGAAGGGGATTCCTGACGAGATTACCCGACTTCTTGAGCATAAAGGAAGCTCATTCAGCTGTATCATGAGAATCAGCAAAACAGTCAAACTGGGGCATTGCAAATGCAATCAAAAAAAAAAAGAGAGAGGGTGAAAAACAAAATCAAAAGATGAAAAAAATCAAAAATCAAGAAAAATTTTCAAAAAATTTTCAAAAAAATTTCAAAAGAAAAAGAAAAGTATACCCTTAAGTCCCTAGTTGACTGATGCTGAATGGATTCAGAGTCGTTATGACCAGTTGAATCTGACTGAAGAGAAGCGATTGACTGCCATGTGTCATGGACAGTTATATCAGCAGAGAATGAAGAAAGCATTCGACAAGAAGGTCAAGCCTCGCGTTTTCCGAGAAGGTGACCTCGTGCTCAAGAAAGTTTTGTCTTTCGTGCCCGATTCCAGGGGCAAGTGGACTCCAAACTACGAGGGTCCATATGTTGTTAAGAGAGCCTTTTCAGGCGGAGCTTTGATGCTTACAACAATGGATGGGGAGGGTTTCACTCGTCCTGTGAATTCAAATGCAGTCAAGAAATACTTTGCCTAAAAAAAAAAGGGGTATATGCAAATGAAAAAAAAAACAGAATAGCTCGCTAAGTTGAAAACCCGAAAGGGCGGCTTAGGCAAAAATGAGCGTCTCGGTGGAGAACCCGCAAGGTTAATCCAGGCAAAAATTCGAGACTTGGAAAAAAAAGTATATTTGCATCCCGCTAGATTGAGTACCTCACCCTGGGGCAATCTAGGCAAAAATTAGGGGTTTGGCAAGTAACCGCATCCTGACAAGACTTTCTGTTCCGCAGCCGTCTTTTCGTCAGAAGATTCTCGATTCGTCGTCAACTGAAGCTTCGCATACATCGAGATTCAAATCGGTAGAGAAAGGATCATTATGTTCAATGTAGCCCTCTTCCAATATATATCACTGATTTCAAATTTGTACAGATCTATGGAGTCTTGCCATTTGCAGGCTACCATTCCATCAAATAAATTTGAGCTTTTATCCAATTATTTGCACTCTTATTTGTTTCAAACCAACAAATGTTTTGCATGTTTTAATTGATAAAATATCATTGTTTTAAACAAATCAAATTTTTCAAAATTATTGTTTTAAACGAAGTGAATATTCACAATGTTGAAAGGATACCTGAGGATGTCTCAGTGCTCTCCCAAGGGTGGTTTGATTCCCAACAGGTAAGACGTTTGTTCATATTCCTGGTTTGGTTGTATCCCTTTCTCCAGATCTTTGTTGGGGTTGTTCCTCAAACAGAGTTGTTGGTGGGGTTGTTCCCCAGTATGATCGTAAGCAGAGTGTTGTTGAAGACTCAGTTGCTTCTCCAGCAGTATTTCCCCCCAGCATGGGCATTCCCCGTTTGGAAGCTTCGGTAATTGGTGGTTTAAGACCCCGGTACCCTATCACTCTCCCCAGTGCGTCGCCAGCGGAGTTGTGGTTTTTACCCTCAGCGTGGATGCCTTCCTTTGAAGATTCAATGGTTGGTGGATTGATGACCCGGTACTTTACCGCTTTCCCAACATTGTTGCAAGCAGTATTGTTGCTATCTCTCCTCAGCACAGTCGATAGCGGGATCTGTGATATATCCCCAGAGCAGAGTATTTTGGAAGACTTTGTTTGCTCCAGTAGTACCCTCTTTCCCGGCCACGTCGCCAGCGGAGTTGCTATATCTCCCCATCAGTGTGCTTATCCCTGCAGCAGGGCAGTGATTGTGTTCCTCCTCAGCAGTTATGGATGTTCTCCTCAGAAGAGTTAGCATTTGGTGGTTGATTCCCCAGCTCTTCTCCCTATCCCAGTGGGTCCCTCAGTGGATTTCCCCGGCGGATCTGCCAGTAGATTTGTGGTTTGGTGGATTGCATTTATGCAAAATCCCCTATGGGACGGATATTCCTCGACAGAGTCAGGATTGCATCCATGATATTCTCCTCAGAATCTCCGCCGGAGTTGAAATCGCTATTTCCCCAGTGGGGCTGGTTGATGATCTATCATCCAGAGATTTGGGCTGGTTCCCTGATTGCTTTTGATTCCTAGTAGAATGGCTTATCGCAGAATCTACTTATGTGATCTTTTCTTCCTCCTCAGTGGGTTGTTCCCCAATGGAATGGATACTTGCGTTATCCCCGGGTAGAGTTGCTTGTGCAGCCAGACTCTACGTGGATGATCTATTCTCCCTCAGTGGGTTGTTCCCCAGTGGAGTCATTTTGGAGTTGCTTTCGTAGCAGTTCTCGCCTGTGAAGTGAGCTTTTGTTCCCCTGCAGATGTTTTGGGATTTCTCCCATCCCCCAACAGATTTGTCTTTGTGGCCGTTATTGCCTGTTGTGACTTTCTGTGCCAGTTGGATTGATTGCTGATCCATCACTCAGAGATTTTTGTGACATCTCTGATCTTTTGCCTCCCTGCGGATCTTTGCTTTTCAGCTTGAAGATCTCCTGCAGATTGGCTTTCCAGTTGGACCTCCTTGGTTTTCCCTGGAAGTATAGTACCGGACGTTTGATTCCTGGACCTGTTGTGTTAGATATGTCTGTTTTGTCAGCATTCATCAACATAAACACGCATATTCATGCATATTCATGAAACATTCAGATATTCATGTTGCATTTTTCGCCATATATCTCTTGTTTATTGTCTCCTGCTTTGGGTTTCATAGATCTCTCTATAGATCTCCCAAGGCAGATGTCGGGTGGTTAATCTCTCCATATAGAGTCAGCCCATAAGCAGAAAGCGTCAGTTTTTCCTTCTGCAATTCCCCACTGAGATATCATCCTCGTGGATGACGGTTATTTCCGTTCCCTCCCAACACACCTTGGGACGGGTTTACCCTTTTGAGTTATATCCTCATCAGGACGAGTCTTGATTCAGTCCGCCTTTTTGGTTTGATCCTAAATTGGCCTTTTTTCAACTGTCTCTTACGCTTCACTGTGGCATAAATGAATAGTTGCTCACAAACCGGCGCTCATTCATTTGTTCCTCAGTGGAATGTTTTGGCCTTGCCTACAAACCAGCAGTTGTAAGTCCTACCTATGCGGTTTTTTCTACCTACTAACCGGTAGTTTAAACCCCGTTTTCTCCCCTAACGGAGTTAGCTTTGTTGTTCATCCCAACCGATGACAATTCCCTTTTTGTGGTCTTCTATCCAACTTTTGGTAGATGTAATCCCCTCTTTGTGGTTATCTACATCTAGTATTCGATGTCGATTTTCCTTCGCTTGGATAAGTCGCTTGAATAAGCACTTATATCCCCGGCTTGTCGTTGTGGATAATTGCTGTTTATGCAATTCATTCCCGGATCATTGATTTTTAACCAATGAATCCTCAGCAGATCGCCTTTCATTTACCCTCTTGTTGGTAATGTCTGTTGCTCCCTTTGATTGGTCATCATTATATACCCAGTTTGGTATCTCGATGCCTTTCATTTTCGGATTTTTATCCTATAAACAACCTACAACCCGGTTCAGGATAATCTTCCCTTGTGAGTATACTATCCACGTTCTGACGGTAATGGATATTATGTCCCTTTCGCTCTTGGGTCAACCCTTTGTTGATCATCCCCAGTAGAGTAAGATTCGTATTCCTTGTGGAATCGAATATCCATCCTATAAACAAGTCTGCTGTTCTAGCTTTCTTCAGGATGTTGAGTGTTTTGGAACACAAACCAGTTCACGATTTCCGGATTTTATCCTATAAACAACCTACAACCCGGTTCAGGATAATTTTCCATGCAAGGATATTATCTACGTTGACGGCTATAGATAATATATCTCATGCGCTCGTTTGTCGAATCCTTTGTTGATCTTCCCTAGTTGAGTAAGATTCATATTCTTTGTGGAATTGAATATCCATCCTATAAACAAGTCTGCTTTTCTAGCTTTCTTCAGGATGATGAGTGTTTTGGCATATATACCAATTCACGTTTCGATCGGTCACCTATTATATACCTCGGTATCCCTGGTGTTCCTTCCTTTCTGCTCCCTATTATGACTTTGGTCCCTTGCGGAGTCAGGTTTTCCTGAGTTGATGTACCTTTTCAGGTCTTTCTCAGATGTTTGGTTGATTGATATCTCTCACCCTTATACCGGTCTTAGATATTCATTCTTCCTGAGTTTGTTACCCTTACACCGGTAACATCGCATTTCTCTGGTGCTTCCCCAGTGGAGTTTCCTTTTGCTTCTCCCCAGGAGCCAGCTTGTGTCTTTCCAATGGATGTTCTCCTTTGGAATGTTCTTTTCCCCAGTATGAGTCCTTCATTTCCCCAGTGAGGTCTCCGGTCTGATTTCTGTTATTCCCTAATCAGAGTCGTGTCTTGTTCACGCTGTGTCAGTTTTGTCTTTCCCCAACTCGAAGTCGTGTCCTGCTCCCGCATTCTTTTTCTTTTACTATCCCCAATAAGAATCCCCGCAAGAGTCTTGTTAGAGTCTCTGTTCCTGGTGAGTGTATTACTCCGATGGATCGTCCTTTCTTTTGTGTGAATCATATTCCTCACAAAGTTTGCGTCTTTTACATGCATACATTTGCATCATGAGGTCTCTTAGGGACCAAAATTTGTCTCATTACTGTTATTTAAGCCCATTTTACCGCGTCGAGATGAAGATTTCTAAACTTCACTTCTCCGGCTAGAATGACCTTAAATAGGGGCATCTGTAAGACCCCAATTTTGTCCCTAAGATCCCTCATGCCCTCAAGGCATCATATCATATCATATCATTGCCTCAAGGATCATTGCATACCCTAGCTTCCCTCCTAGTGGGTGGGGTACCTTGTGAGTGTGATTCTTGATCACCAAGCATGTGTTGCATTTGTATATCATTGCTTTTCATTTGTTTACTAACCAAAAGTACAAAAATATTGTCATCTAACCTTGTTTCTTGCAGATGAAGCAATCATCAGTCAAACAGTCAAAATCAGCCATTGAGATGGATGGTGACCATTCTTGAAGAATTTGGGCACCATGATCATCCATCATAAGTTCATATAAGTTGTGATATCATTTTGAATCAAGATCTCAAGAGAAAGAGGCTTGGAATTCATCAGAACATGGCTCAGTCAACCAAAACCCTAGAAAAGTCAACTGTGGTCAACAATGGTCAACTGTGCATTTAATCAGGATTTGGAAGGTGTGAGATGGTTGGAAAGGTCTCACTCATGTCCATATGAGCCTCATTTGGCATTTCAAAGATCAAGGTTGAAGGATTTGAAGTCAAACAAAAAGTTTCCCAAAATGGAAATGACCTGTAATTTTCACCTGCCCAAAATGGAAAGTTCTTCTCCACAAAATTCCATCATGAACCAAGCTTCAAATCAAAATTTGTCCAATATGAGAGTTGAAGATCTTGTTCTTGCCTTTCCAAAAAGTCCAAGAACACTCATTTCCCATTTATGGTTGGCAAGTTGTGATCAAATCATTTTCAGAAAAAGTTGAAATTCAAAATGCCATAACTTTTGAATGGAATGGCCAAATTGGATGGTTCTTCTTTGAGCAAACCACATTTGATGTGTACTATCCAAATCCATCATCACATTTTATCAAAAACCTTCACATAAAAAGGTCATTTTTGAAGTGGACCATTTAATTTTTGGAGGGAAGAAAAGTCAAGTTTCAAATTACATGGAATTTTCACATGAAACCAATTCCAATAGCTTCCAAATGCAATTTATGGTTTTCTCAAAGTGAGAAAATACTGTTACATTGGTTCAAGCCATCCAAGGGCAAATTGGCCAAAGTGCATAAATGAGCTCATTCACTAATCATCAAAATGGTGCTAATCATGATTAAAGCTTGGATTAACATGAAGTATAAAAGGTTAATTGTAACAGAATTGAGAGAGAATAATCACTTTTTCAGATCCAATCCAAAATCTCACAAATTCTCTCACTTTTCTCCATTTTCACAAAACTCTTTTTCATCAATTCATCAAGAATTCACCAATTTCTTTGCTAGTGCTTTGTTGATTCTTCATCTGCAGGTCTTTTGTGAGTTCTGTTCGTGGTGATTTGAGGAAGAATCGTGCCAAAAACCAACTGTTGCAAAGCTTGCTCATCAATGGCAGCTGGAAAATTCTTCATGATCGTGCGTTTCTGAGCTGTGCTGAACCTTCCAATCACCTTCATAACCAACATACGCCATCTGTTTCACATAATTGAAGCCAAACGCACACGGATTTCACAGCTGCATATCCAAGAGGTAAATTCTCGAAATCTCCAATTCTTGAAATCAGCATGTGGTTTAGGTAGTGCCTTGAACATAGAGTAATTTGGTGTTTGAATCGTGTGATTTCGTCCATTATTCATCAAGATATTTGGATTTAAAGATTGCATGTCAAAACTACTTTCGATCGTATCTCTTTGTATGTTAACTTCTGGACATTTTCATTACCATATCCATGACCTACGTTGAAAGATGAAGAGATTCATATATGACATGTTGTTTTTCGTGCAAATTTGTTCTTCATGAAATCTGGAAATGAAGAACATGATTGAAGCTTCAAATTCTGGGCAAGAACGCGTGATAGATCCATTTTCTCATGCTTCAGTTTGAAAAATGTGTTTCCCGCTGGAATCAGCGAATCACACGCCGCCACGGCTTTTAATGGAACGGCCGCGTTTTGGCCTGGCTCAAGAAAATTACAAGATTGCCATTGGCGCTCAATTTAATTCATTTTAATCATTAAATGTTTATTTCATTTTTAACCAATCTTCTAAAATTCATAACTAAATCAATTCTAATCCAATTTGAGTGAGGATTTTTTCATTGAGTTCCAAATTTCATCTAGTTTTTTTTAGGCATGATAATGGAAGTTGTGCCTGGTGATTTTTTGGATTGGCTTAATGATCTTTGACATGTATGCTATATATGTATGTTTCACCATATTGATCATAAAATAATCATGCATTATCCAAATTGAATGAAATTTCACATGCTTGTTCTTGACTCATGCCTGGTGATTTTGATGTATAGTTTGTAATTTTTGGATCCCTGGATTAGTAGATATGATATAATATTTTTTGAGTGTGACAATATGTGTCACACTATGCTATGCTGTGTTCATGATTTAATTTTCCATGCTTACATTATGCCTATGGCTCTGATTTTTTGCATGAGATACCTTGTATATGTCTAGTTTCACCATGAATTTTGGCAGGAATTGTTGATTCATTTCCTATTTGATTGACATTTTTTATTGCTGTTTAGCATTATTAGGGTTTTGCTTGAGTAGCAAACTTCCATAGCTTGTGAAATGCTCATTTCTTACCATATGAATGTGAAATTTGGTGGAGTGTTTCTTAACATGTTTAGCTTCAATTTCGCTTTGGTCCCATTCATTTCTCATTTGTTCATACTGTTTTACAATTGATTGAAGTTGGTGTACACTTTGTGACCTTGTTTGGGTTGATTTTTGCATACCATGATTTCCTGATTTAATTCCCATACTTCCACTTGTCCAAATGCTATGAAATTTGATAGGTAGCTCATTGAATGTGTCCTGTTTGAGCTGGAAATTTTGTGGAATTTATTGAGCTGTTTTGGTATTTGTTTGATTGCGATCATTCTGTTCACTCATATGTGGTTCACACTTGTTTACCTTGACCTAAATTGTGCATAAAATGAAATTAGTGCATAGTTTTGATATGGGACCAATTGGTGTTTCTTCTTAATTGAATTATCTTGGTTTTGATCATGTTTCACTTGCTGTTTTAAGATTTTTCCCTCCTTTGGACCCTAGGCTTGTCCTAGTGGTCTTGTTACTCATGTTTGAGTTTGACTTTGACTTTTCAGGTTAAGAAGCAAAGTGCTTTAAAGGAATTAATGCAAGTTGATTGTTTCATTTGATTATTGTGAACTAACTTGTTTGTTTTGTAGGATGCTTAGCTCATTTGAGCTTTGAGCTTTGAGCTTTGCACATTGCATTGTTTGATTGTGTTATCTATTGGCTCATTACTTTGTTGTTTTGATTTTTGTGATTGGTGCTGATTATATTTGATTGATTTCAGGTACCATAGTTGCTAATAGTTCTTTGAGAACTTGCATTGCTTTGCTTGTATAGCATTTGCATTGAGGTATAGCACCTTCTTCTTCATGTAGTCTGGAAGACCTGGCTTGTTATTTAGCCAGGCACCTGTCTGAAGTCCTCCTTAAGAGGCAATGATTGTGATTGTTTAATTTTGTCCCTAAGCAGGTGAAGTCCTTTTAATAAGGCAATTGGTAGACAAAAGAGATATGTAGCCTATCTCCTACTATTCTGTGAGTCACTCACATTGCTCACACTACTTGTGTTTGAAGCATGTTGAGTAAAACCCAAGATCTATTGAGTCTATACTTTGGGGAGAGAGTTCCATCTTTCTGAACTCCCCACCTTCTTATATTCACATGCTCTCTCTGACCAGAGATAGAAGCAATGAGGCACACCCCTCATATCCTTTCATCTGCTTCACCTTGGCTCTCAATGTCAAGGTTAAGAGCACCATTGACCCTATTCCAGTTGACTTCTTAAGTCTAACCCTTTGATTGAGCCTAATTGTTTGGTTATAGTGGGTGCTAAATGACTTTGTCTGATTGATTGTAGCATTTGTACATGTTTGCATGTTTGCCCTTGCGCACTTATCATCATTGATTGTTCATTATTGCATGATCATCATTGCATATCTTTGTGATCCATGTTTGAGTTTACCCATTGAGGACAATTGTAAGACCATGTTCTTTGGCCATTGTTCCTATGATTTGGAAGGGACAGAGTGTAAGACCATTTCACTTGGTCACTCATGTCCATTGCTTAGAGCATTGTTTGTTTGTTGTATGTGAGGATGCAAGTGTAAGACCATGTTGTTGGCTCTTGTATTCCTATGATCATCCTTTGGAGGTTGGTATAAGTCCAGATAGATTGGCATCTGACATCCAAGTTTTGTTTTACCTTAGGAGATTGGTGTAAATCCATTTATTGGTATCCGATATCCGCTTTTGTGTGAGATTGGTATAAGTCCATTGATGGCATCCGGTATCACCTTGTCTTTTATGTTGCTTACTTGTTTTGTTGCCTCATTCCAAATGACACACTTGAATCATCTTCTATATGATTTCAAGAGGTGAACCTCTAAGAAGTTTTACACTCTAATCATCCGTACCCTTTTGTTTCAAAAATTCCTTTTCACATTGTTGACCTTTCAAACCTGTATATACATGTTGTGCAAACATTCTCACCTCTTTCATATTAGAAACCTGGACCTTAAGTCCTTGATTTTTCCAACTCCACTTTTGTTAATACTTCTTTTTGAATCAAATCTTAACCATACTTTGACCATATTTTGTAAATACTCCCAATCAATTAACTTCACACATTCAATTGTTTTGGCTTTGTCCATTCTTCATATGCTTTCACACATTAGCCATAGGTTTCAATTACCATAGTGGTTGATGTAAATCTTACCTTATCCTTAGTGAGTCGATTGTAAGACTTCCGTACTGAAAACAGGGCTAACCCCTCTAGTACGTCGAAGTTGTCCTTGCATGGTGGATTGTTGATTCAGGTTGAGTTTTCTCCCATTGGTAATGAAAAGCCTTAATGCTTGTGTTTTAAAATTGAACTCACTAATTTTTGGAAATCTTTTAGCCGAACTACGGCGTTTTGATCCTTACCTTTGATGGAAGGTACGTAGGCAACGGGTTCATCCGTTCGAACACAAAAATAACTAACTTGTACATTCTTTTCTCATCATCCCATTCATGTTTGCACAATATGTCAAAAACAAATAAACATTTTTATACAACAAGTGTGAAAAGGGCTCCCTAGGAGTACCTAGGACGTGATGGGTGCCTAACACCTTCCCATTGCGTAATTTACCCCTTACCCAGATTCTCTGATCTTTTTCATTAGTTTTCTACGTGTAAAACTTCTTAGGTTTTTGTTCGCTTTTTAACCAGTCCTTAGGATAAATAAAAGTGCGGTGGCGACTCGAATTCATTGTATACTTTGCTTATGGTTTAATCAATAAATCATATAGCGACGAATACACCGCTACACATATAGATCGTCTAAATAAATTAGTAAAGCATGATATTATCGTTGGCTTGCCAAAGATGAAATTTATCAAAGATAAATTATGTGGTGCATGTAAAAAATTAAAGTAACCTAAAGTTTACTTTAAATAAAATAATATTGTTTCTAGTTATAGACCTCTTTAATTGATTCACGTGGATTTATTTGGTCCCTCAAGGACTATAAGTTTTGGTGAAAATTATTATGCATTAGTTACTTTTGATGAATTTTCACGATTTACGCGGACACTTTTCTTAGTTGATAAACATTATGCATTTAATGCCTTTAAGAAATATGCAAATCCAGTTCAAAATAAAAAAAAAATCCATGAAGATTGTATCAATTCAAAGTGACCAAGGTGGAGTGTTTCAAAACTCATCCTTTGAATAATTTTGCGATGAGAATGGTATATCACACAAATTCTCGGCACCAAGAACCCCACAACAAAATGGTGTATTTGAAAGGAAGAATAGGTTATTAGAGGAACTTGTAAGAACAATTCCAAGTGAAATAAATTTACCAAAGTATTTCCAGGGGGATGTAGTAAGAACGACATGTTATGTAAGTAATTGAGTTATGATTAGACCTATCTTGAATAAGACACCATGTGAACTTTACAAAGGAATAAAGCTAAACATTGCACATCTACACGTCTTTGGATGCAAATTCTTTATTTTAAACAATGGTAAGGATTACCTCGATAAATTTGATGCTAAATCCCATGAAGGTACATTTCTTGATTATTCTCTTTCTAGACCTTATGTGACTTCCAGAGCTAAACATTGCACATCCCATGAAGGTTTAGACTAACAAGGTTGATGATATTATCTTCGACTCCACAAATGAAACCTTGTGTGTGATCGCTCGACTGGGTGAGTCGAGAATGGGATGCAAACTGCAAGTGCACAGTTCTATCGCGTAGTTTTAAAAGATATCGATCCCACAGGGACTTATGAATCGATATACCGTTATCTAAGGTTACTACGTAAATCTAAGGTGAAAATGTTTGATTGTTTGGGAAAAACTAAGAGCTAAACTAATATCTAGATTAAAAATTAATAAGACGGATATCGGTATGTAGTTCGTCAAAACTAGGGAATCAAGTCTTTGTCGGTTTCTTGGTTTTAAAATGAATCGTTTCGGTTAACTTTATTGGTTAAAGGTTCTATCTCAAACTCTCGCTCTGTTGAATAAACCATGATTTTATATTAATGTTGTTGTCACTTATAATTAAGTCAAAAACCATATTTTGAAAGCAATAAAGTTGCAGAAACTCTTTTTAAGAAAATACTGACCGTTTTAAACACCCTTATCTCAAACTCTCGCTCTGTTGACTTAGGTTATATAATTAAATCCAAATGCTTAACTCTCGTCCTCACATTCAATCTTTAAAAATACTTTTTGGAAAAGGTCAGAATTTAATTAACTCTAAAACTTGCTCTCGCCCTGATCTAGAATTAATGCCTAACTTACACTGTCCAGTTAAAATCTCAAACTCTCGCTCTATTGATTTTAACTTCTTTATGTCTTTTACTTTTGTAAAAAATCTTGTTATTAAACCTGTAAGTTGAGACCGTAAAAAGATTGATTTTGATTTTAAGTTTAGATAGACCGACTCAGTCTTGATCCCTTATTCTGCTTACTTTACATACCGATACCTAGGCAAATTAGCCAGACATGCTAAATAAATAAGAACTTATATCATGCATAAACAGACTCATTCCAGGCAGATAATATAGATAAATAATAAAACAAAATATTAAATAACGATTAAAGAACCTGAATGCGTAATACAATGGTCTTGAACACTCCACCACAAGCCGGTAGGATTTGTTCTTGGATTCTTCAATTAAACAGTAAATTAAATCAAGGAAATAAAACTGGAATATAACGTAAGGTTAAATCCAGTATAAAGTTGCACAATAGTTTCCGGTGTAGAAACTATTATGCGAAAAATATCTAAAAGCTAAAATTGGAAAGGTAAATTTGCAAGGGAAAAAGAATGTAAAGCTTGCAAAAGAAATAAATAAAATAAACAATGCTAAGTGCTGGAAAGGAAAAAATAAGCAAAAGGCGTGAAAAGAAAATTTGGCAGAGCTTCGGCAATGTGAGTGTGGAAAAACCGGTCCTTTGAAACTTCCCAATTAGCTGCTATTTATACAGCTGCTGGTGTAACTACTTTTCAAGGGTTTCCGTGTGCGTGGTCTCGTTCCGAGGGTTAAGCGTGCGTGGAAGTAGGCTTCAACGTGGTCAGTTGAGTTCCTTGCGCCAAAAATATAGAGGACTGGTGTGACGTTCGTCACACCTTGTGTGACGCTCGTCACAGGAGTGCTTTTAGTGTGACGCTCGTCACAACCCTTGTGACGCCCGTCACAGTCATAACGTGCACTTTCTTTGGGCTGGGCTTGGTCTTTGTTATTTGTTTCCTTTTTATTCCTTTTTACACCTCCTTTTCTTCCCTTTTTCACTTTTGCTTCACAATGGATACCTGACATAAATAGCAAGGAAATACTGCATAATATCTGATAAAATGAGATAAACTAAAGTAAATGATAATATAATCTAATTGAATTAAGTCTTAAAATGTGATATAATTTCGTGTTATCAAACTCCCCCATACTTAAATCTTTGCTTGTCCTCAAGCAAAATTCAGTATAGAACTTGTTAAAAGTTTTAGCCAGATGAAATTTCAAAGCACACATCAATTCGTACTAAGTTGCAAATGGATTTTTGTTTAGGAGGACTTGAGTTTAATCTTGACATCAACAACTACCGTTACAACTTAGATAACCCTACCCTATGCAAATCAGTTCAAGTACCCTATGATAGCTATCCTGGTTCCTTTAGTCTTATTTTACCCGTTTTCATTCTAGCAAAATCACATTAAGCCCTTTATCTTTTCGCGCACATAGTGGAGTAACCGGTTAGTGATTATGATCCGCTTTTAGCTAGAAGTTCTGGTACATAAGTCGGATAACTTCATTATTCAGTCCATTGCAAATTGCGGGGGATCGAACCGTAGTCCGCCCTACCAAGTTCAGTACCAGATTCCTACTGAACCAACTCATAATGGATCTTTCGTATTGTGCTTTTGCATGATCTGCAACCTTTAGATTAAATGATCTGGTAAGGATCACCTAATTTAATTAGTGCATTTCTTGATATATTTATATATTTTAGGTTACTTTGGGGATCATTCACTTATATTCATCGGCCCTCCACGTAGTTTGCTATTAAGATGGTGCTGACTTCTGTATAAACTACTTGGGGTTGCCATAGAACTAAAAGTTCAAGGAATCGGTATAATAGGTACTTTATCCTGATCTAACATATTGAGGTTCTCAGAGTGTTGTTACGGTAATGATTTTGTTTTGATCTCACTCAAGTTTTATAAAGTAAGCAACCTTTATACTTATTGGGTGTGTTAAAAAAAAATTTTTTGTTATGGATCAAGAAAATTGAGGGGAATAGATAATAAGAATTTTTCACACTAGGGACTTGACTTAAAATAAATATATATTATAATAATTTTTTTTTTTTTTCTAATAAGAAAGGGAAATAACAATGAAAGGGAAAATAACATACTTGAAAAATGGTAATAGGAAGAATATTGTTTCCCCCCCATACTTAAACTAAACATTGTCCTCAATGTTTTAAGGGAAAGAAATACAAAATGGAAATGCAAAGAAAATAACAACTAAGGTTGCCTTCCGCCTCTGGTTCTTGGACCTGGTGATCTTTGACGTATGTCTAAGTTGTCGAACCTGCTGAATAATTCAGTAAACCGCTGGTCGGTTATGGCATTCCGAGCGTCCTGTTGCTGTTGCATTTGACGCATCATCTGCATCATCTCTACATTCTGTGCCTGCATTCCATCGATAGCATCCATAATGTCGTCGTTGGTCGCAGGCCTTCGTCGTCGACGACGTTGGGAGGATGGGCCGGCTGCATTACTGGAAGGGTTGAGCGGGGCTGAACGTTGTGTGGGAGGATGATCACCTTGTTCCATTTCTTCAAACTCATCTGTTTGTGGGTTTGTTTGTAAAGGCTCGGTGGTTTCAGGAGCGTTTAGATCATAGAGGTGGCGGTCGGGGTTTGTGACATCAGTTAGGGCGATATTTGGTAGAACAACGCTTGGGACAGCCTGGTTGTTCACCATAAGATAATATCCTCCGCCGACTCTGTTTTTAATCAGGCGGCTGGAGCGGCAATAGCTGATATCCATAGACAGGGGAGGTAGGGATTCTAAAGTTTGGAGTCTATCCCCTAGGTGTAGGCCAAGTGCTATGGAGGTTATTAATCCACCAATTATAAAGGGTTGCCGGCCTCTAGCACATAAGGTGCGGATATGATGAAAGAGAAAAGAGGCGGCGTTTACCTGAGTATCCGGTTCGAAAACGCATTGGAGGAAAAATAGCTCCTTTGAGTTGACCTTGCTGTTGTTTGGTCTTCCAAAAATTGTGTTTTGCAAGATGCGGATGAAGTACCGGATAGTGGGGTTATGTATATGGGAGAGAAGGAGTTCTTCCCAGTTGTAGGTATCTATACCGGTAATTTTCTTAAAAAGGCCAAAAACGCCAACTGTGTTCCAGTTTGAGTTTGGAGGGATTCTGGGATGTACCTGACCTTCTATGGGAAATTGTAACATGGTACTCAATTGGTTTTGGGTTAAGGAGTACTCAGTGTTGAACATGCGGAAGGTTGCGGTACCGGTTAAAAATTCGTCTTCACCGGCGGGAGTGGTGTAGTCGTATGAACTTAAGAATTCTAAGGTTAGGGATGGGTAGGTGGGTTGATTATGAGTGCAAAGGAAGGTTAAGTCGGCTAGGCGGAGCATCCATTCGATACCTTGGAGTAATCCTAATTGTTGTAAACAAGTTAAATCGGGGTACCTGGTGGAAGCGACGCCTCGCTGTTGGAAACGTTCGAATTGCTCTTGCTGATAGTTGTCATCTCCGGATCGGAAGATGATATTTCCGAAATTTTGATTTCCCGCCATTGTGATGAATTTTTTGAAGGGGTGATTTGGAAAGAAATGTATTTGATATGAGAGAATTGTTTTGTGGTGAATGAAGGAAGTTTTGGTAGGTATTTATAGGAGAAGGATTGGAAGATAAAAAGAAAAAGTGGTTGAAGAGTAATTAAGTGTGGTAAATGAAAAATGAATGGGGAATGTAAAAAAATTAAAGTGTAACGTTCGTCTCCAACGGCTCCCTAACGTTCACATGTCTGAGGGGCGTTACGCTCGTCACAAGGCTGTGACGCTCGTAACAGGCAATAGGCGTGCCGTCCGTTATGGGTAGTGTGACGCTCGTCACACATTTCTTTTTGGAAAGGCTTTCAACAGCGCCTCACAGAATTACTTTGGTAGGTATTTTAATGTTTCATTTTGCTTATGATCATTTTTAGTCTGCAGTTTTAATGTATTGTGCACGCTTACTTGCTTTGTATAATAATAATAATAGGTAACAACAGTAGAGCATAATAGCCATTGCATAATAAAATTAACTAAACAGCTTCAATAAGAATGATCATAATGTATTACAGGGAAGGAAAATAATGAAATGAAATGGAAATAAACATGAATTCAAACAACATTAATGAAAAATCTAGCTTAAAACTAAATAACTTAGAAAGAAAAATAACTAAATTCCATCTATCTTCGGATCTCTGGCCGGAGGGGCAAAAGAGTTAACATGATGCCGTAACATACGTAACTGACTTGCCATGCTGCTCATGTATTCTAGGATTTCAAGTCTCAAGTTATGGAAATCTTCCCTGAGGGCGTCTTGTTCTGACATCAAGGCTTCAATGACGGTTTTAATATCTGTTCCTGGCATATGATGTCGGAGATCAGGCATGACTGATTCTTCGGTCAGGGCAGGCTGAGGGGGAGGATCAATATCATAGTAGCCTGAAGGTGTCTGAGGGTCAGATTCAGCAAGAGAGATATGGTCAACATAGTGCTCATAGTCATCACAAATCTCATAATCCTGGATGGATTCAGTGGATCCAGCAGGAGTTGGGGTTTCATTCAGGTTATAGAGCCAGTTCCTTTGATTATGAACACTAGTTCTAGGATCGGGCATGGTGAATAGGCAGAGAACCTGGTTATCAATAATAAGCTCGAACTCATCAGACCCTATGTTTGCTATAAACATAGTGTTGAAGAGGAAGGGTATACTCATAGTGGTAATGCCACAAAAAGGGCTAAGGTCAAGCATAGGCTGACGTAATCCAATAGCATTACCTATCATAGTGATCAAACCGCCTATTCTAATGGGTGCTCGCTCATCCTGGATAAGGTGGTCCAAATTAGCTAACATAAAAGTAGCACCGTTTACTAGACGGTTCTGGGAAGCACAAAATATGATGAAGAGTTCATCACGTGAAACTGAAGTACTATTTGGCTTCTTCCCAAATAAAGTGTGGGTCAGGATCTTATGGAAATAGCGAAAAGCCGGGTTATGTATGTTTCCAGAGAGAAATCATGTTCTTCGGGCTCATCATTTCCAGTCAGCTTGCCCCAAAAGTGTTCAAGCTCTCTATATTCAAAAAGTTCTTCCTGGCTTACAGTGAATGTATCAAAGGAGGTAGGAAAACCCAAAAGGTTGGTGAAGTCTCTAATATTAAATTGGTACTCCATATTGAACATTCTGAACTGGATAAAACCTCTGCTAATTCCTTTTCCATGGTTGGGTAGATAGATTAATGAACTAAGGAATTCTAGTGTGAGTCTCCGGTAGGTGGTGAAATGTCTCAGGATAGGGGAGGTCTCCCATCCTATCTGATTCAGCAAAAACAGGACACTCTGTCTCAATCCAAGGGCAGTCATAGCCCAATCATCAGCATATAAACTAGGTAGCATCTCTCTAGCGGCTAGTTCTTCAAACTTTCGTTTCTGAGCCATTCCTCTGAACTTGATACCCATACGATCAGAATGTCCCATCTGGTTAGTGTTAGCTAGAGAAAAGAAACATGAGTTTAAGTCAGGATTTGGCCAAATGCCGAAAGAAGAAAAGAATTATTATTATTATATATATATATATATATATTTTTATTTTTTTTTATAAATCAATAATGAATACTAAATAGAAATTAAAAGAATAATTAAAGAGAAAAATAGGGAAATGATAATAATAATAGAATAATAAAATAACAAATTAATTTTGTGGGTTGTCTCCCACTAAGCGCTTTGTTTAAATGTCGCAAGCTCGACAAAGAAACTGTTAAATATAGTCTATGAGTCCTGAGGGCGTTTCGTCTAAGTGTAGAATTTGCGAATCCTCGTTGGTTTCCGCATAGTGATAATGTTTCAGACGTTGCCCGTTTACGGTGAACAGTTCTGTAGATTGTCCTTTTATTTCTACCGCTCCACTGGTTTGAGGGTGGTAAGGTGTTGCTATCCTATGTCTCACTCCATATTTAAGTAGTAGTTTTTCGAGTACCTTGGATATAAAGTGTGATCCACCATCACTGACTACTATTCTTGGGATGCCAAATCTCGGAAATATTATATTTTTAAAGAGTCTAGTTACTACTCGGGTGTCATTTGTTGGAGAAGCTATAGCTTCGATCCACTTTGATACGTAGTCAACTGCCACGAGTATGTATTTGTTACCGAAAGAGGATGGGAAAGGTCCCATGAAGTCTATCCCCCACACGTCAAAAATCTCTACTTCCAAAATACCTTTTTGTGGCATCTCGTCACGTCTAGATATGTTTCCCGTGCGTTGACATCTGTCACACTCCTTAATAGCCGCATGTACGTCCTTCCATATAGTCGGCCAATAAAAGCCGGCTTGTAGGATTTTTGAGCAGGTTTTGGATGTACTTGTGTGTCCGCCATAAGGCGCAGAGTGACAGTGTTGGATTATATTTTCTATCTCTTCTTCGGGTATACATCGACGGAAGATACCATCGGGGCCTCTTTTGAAAAGTAAGGGATCATCCCAGTAATAGTGTTTTATGTCGTGGAAGAATCGTTTCTTCTGCTGGTAAGATAAAGTAGGTGGAACTATTCCGGTAGCTAAATAATTGACTAGATCAGCGTACCATGGTGTGACAGATATAGCTAAGGTGGTTTCTACTTGCATGTCGGAGTTGTTCTCTTCCAAAGTAGCTATGAGTTTATCATACGAGAAATCATCATTAATGGATGTTCTTTCCGGTTCAAGGTTCTCAAGTCTAGAGAGATGGTCTGCTACTACGTTTTCAGTTCCTTTCTTGTCCTTGATTTCTAAGTCGAATTCTTGTAGTAACAAGATCCATCTTAGGAGTCTAGGTTTAGCATCTTTTTTTGTTAAAAGGTACCTGATAGCAGCGTGATCAGTGTAAACTATTATTTTGGCTCCTACCAGGTAAGAACGAAATTTATCTAGCGCAAATACCACTGCTAGGAGTTCTTTCTCGGTTGTGGCATAATTCATCTGTGCTTCATCCAGGGTTCTGCTAGCGTAATATATAACGTGAAGCTTTTTATCCTTTCTTTGTCCTAAAACAGCACCTACAGCATAATCACTGGCATCGCACATTATTTCGAATGGTTCATTCCAGTCTGGTGTCTGCATAATGGGTGCGGAGATCAATGCTTATTTAAGAGTTTGAAATGCTTTTAAACAGTTATCATCGAATATGAATTCAGCATCTTTCATCAACAGTCCAGTTAAGGGTTTAGTTATCTTAGAGAAGTCTTTGATGAATCGTCGGTAAAAACCGGCGTGTCCTAAAAAGCTTCGTACTTCTCTCACAGTTCTTGGGGGTTGAAGATTTTCGATTACCTCTATTTTGGCTTTGTCTACTTCAATTTCTCTGTTCGAGATGATGTGTCCTAAAACAATTCCTTCTTGTACCATAAAGTGGCACTTTTCCCAATTAAGTACTAAGTTTACTTTTACACATCGCTCAAGAACTCTTTCTAGGTTTTCAAGGCATTCTTCGAAACTTTGTCCGTATACAGAAAAGTCATCCATAAATACTTCCATGATGTTTTCGAGAAAGTCGGCGAAAATCGCCATCATGCATCTTTGAAAAGTTGCAGGGGCATTACACAGACCAAACGGCATTCGCCTATAAGCGAAGGTACCAAAAGGGCATGTGAATGTCGTCTTTTCTTGGTCATCAGGGTGAATTGGTATTTGAAAGAAGCCTGAATAACCGTCTAAATAACAGAAATGTGAATGTTTAGCTAATCGTTCTAACATCTGGTCAATGAATGGTAAAGGGAAATGATCTTTTCGGGTTGCTTTGTTTAGTTTCCTATAATCAATGCACATTCTCCATCCCGATTCGATTTGTTTAGTTATAGTTTCTCCTTTTTCGTTTTCAATAACGGTTATGCCTCCTTTCTTTGGTACAACGTGTACAGGACTAACCCATTTGCTATCAGATATAGGATATATAATACCTGCTTCTAATAACTTGGTTATTTCTTTCTTTACTACCTCACTTAGGATCGGATTCAGTCTTCTCTGGTGTTCCCTAGAGGTTTTACAGTCTTCTTCTAACATGATGCGGTGCATACAAATAGAAGGGTTTATTCCTTTGAGATCGGTGATGTGGTATCCTAGTGCGGTTGGATATTTTCTTAAGATATGTAGGAGTTTTTCTGTTTCGAGTCTTCCTAGATCTGCATTAACTATCACAGGTCGTTCAAGTTCTAAGTCTAGGAATTCATATCTCAGATTTTTGGGAAGTGTTTTCAAATCAGGGGTTGGTTTGTTAAGACACTGTGTAGGATCCGGTGTTATTGCTAAGCATTGTTTAGATTTGTCCTCTAAAAGATAGTCTGATGATTTGTCTTCTCCTGACTCTGCTTCTTTTATGCATTCATCGATGATATCCATGAAATAACATGTATCTTATATTGCAGGTGCTTTCAAGAATTGGGAAAGAATGAATTCAATTTTCTCTTCACCTACTTCGAAGGTGAGTCGTCCTCGTTTTACGTCTATGATTGCACCGGCAGTTGCTAAGAATGGTCTTCCTAGTATAATAGGTGTCGTATCATCTTCTCTAATGTCCATAATTGTGAAGTCAGTGGGAATGTAAAACTGACCTATGCGTACGGGAACGTTTTCAAGGATTCCTACAGGATATTTGATAGAACGATCTGCTAATTGCACAGACATTTTGGTCGGTCTTAATTCTCCCATTTCCAGTTTCTTACATATGGATAAAGGCATAACGCTAATTCCGGCTCCTAAATCGCATAAGGCTTTGTCGATGACAAATTTTCCTATGTGACAGGGTATAGAGAAACGACCCGGATCCTTGAGTTTAGGGGGCATGTTTTGGATTATAGCGCTACATTCGGCAGGGAGTGTAACGGTTTCGCTATCCTCAAGTTTCCTCTTATTAGAAAGAATTTCTTTTAAGAATTTAGCATATGAGGGCATCTGCGTAATAGCTTCGGTAAACGGAATTGTAACGTTTAATTGTTTAAGGAGATCAACAAATTTTCTAAATTGGCCTACATCTTTGGTTTTAACAAGCCTTTGAGGGTAAGGTATAGGTGGTTTGTAAGGTGGTGGAGGTACATAAGGTTCCTTCTTTTCTAGGGTTTCCTTATTACTCTCTTCCTTTTCCTTAGGTTCACTTTCCTCAGTAGATTTCTTAGGGTTTTGGTTTTCTATCCTTGGGTCAGACGGTCCTTCCACTTCCGTTCCACTTCTCAATATAATTGCATGAGCTTGGCTTCTCGGATTGGGTTGGGGCTGTCCAGGGAATGTACCAGTTGGTGCAGCAGTAGGTGCTTGTTGTTGAGCTACCTGAGATATTTGCGTTTCCAGCATTTTGTTATGGGTAGCCAGGGCATCTACTTTGCTTGCTAGTTGTTTAAGTTGTTCGCCAGTGTGTATGTTCTGGTTTAAGAAATCTTTATTGGTTTGTTGTTGGGAAGCTATAAAGTTTTCCATCATGATTTCCAAGTTGGATTTTCTAGGGGTATTATTGTTAGGATTCGGTTTCTGATATCCCGGAGGTATAGATGGGGCTTGATTTGGAGACTGTCCAGGTGCGTATAAAGCATTATTACTCTTATATGAGAAGTTTGGATGGTTCTTCCAATTTGGGTTATAGGTATTCGAATAGGGGCTTCCTTGAGCATAGTTTACTTGCTCTGCTTGGATTCCAGTCAAGAGTTGACATTCCGCAGGAGTGTGGCCTTGGATTCCACAGACCTCGCAATTCTGAGTTATAGCAACCACGGCTGCTGAAGGCGATACGTTTAAACTTTCAATCTTCTGGACCAAAGCATCCACTTTTGCATTAACGTGATCAAGGTTACTTATCTCGTACATGCCAGTTTTCGGTTGAGGTTTTTCCACATTCGTTCGTTCGGTTCCCCACTGATAGTGGTTTTGGGCCATGCTCTCGATAAGCTGGTAAGCATCAGCATAAGGTTTATTCATTAGTGCACCACCTGCAGCGGCGTCTATTGTTAACCTTGTGTTGTATAAGAGACCATTATAAAATGTGTGAATTACTAACCAGTCTTCCAAACCATGGTGTGGGCAAAGTCTCATCATGTCTTTGTATCTTTCCCATGCTTCGAAAAGAGACTCGTTGTCTTTCTGTTTAAATTCGTTTATCTGGGCTCTTAACATAGCTGTTTTGCTTGGCGGAAAATATCGGGCAAGAAAAACTTTCTTCAACTCGTTCCATGTGGTGACTGAGTTGGAAGGAAGAGATTGAAGCCATCTTCTAGCGCTATCTCTTAATGAGAAAGGAAAAAGACGAAGTCGAATTGCCTCTGAAGTGACACCATTAGCTTTAACAGTATCAGCGTATTGGACAAATACGGATAAATGAAGGTTTGGATCTTCGGTAAGATTTCCAGAGAATTGGTTCTGTTGCACAGCCTGCAACAACGAAGGTTTAAGTTCAAAGTTGTTTGCTTCGATTGCGGGCGGAGCAATACTTGAATGCGGTTCATCTTGCGATGGAGCGGCGTAATCTCTAAGAGCACGAGCTGGTTCTGCCATCTCGGTTAAAGAAGGAAAAATGTTTTTGAAATCAGGAAGGTTTATAGGAGGGAGATTGTTTTCAGCACGATATTCCCGAATTCGTCGTAAGACTCGGAGATATAGTTCGATATCGTTGATTCGTAAATAGAGTGGTTCGCCTTGAGAGCGAGTGCGTGGCATACAAATCAACGAAAGAAAGAAAATAGAAGAAAAAGAAACCTTAGTCTCTACAGCGTAACGGAAGAGTTACGATATCGATTGAATAAAAGTCCCCGGCAACGGCGCCAAAAACTTGATCGCTCGACTGGGTGAGTCGAGAATGGGATACAAACTGCAAGTGCACAGTTCTATCGCGTAGTTTTAAAAGATATCGATCCCACAGGGACTTATGAATCGATATACCGTTATCTAAGGTTACTACGTAAATCTAAGGTGAAAATGTTTGATTGTTTGGGAAAAACTAAGAGCTAAACTAATATCTAGATTAAATATTAATAAGACGGATATCGGTATGTAGTTCGTCAAAACTAGGGAATCAAGTCTTTGTCGGTTTCTTGGTTTTAAAATGAATCGTTTCGGTTAACTTTATTGGTTAAAGGTTCTATCTCAAACTCTCGCTCTGTTGAATAAACCATGATTTTATATTAATGTTGCTGTCACTTATAATTAAGTCAAAAACCATATTTTGAAAGCAATAAAGTTGCAGAAACTCTTTTTAAGAAAATACTGACCGTTTTAAACACCCTTATCTCAAACTCTCGCTCTGTTGACTTAGGTTATATAATTAAATCCAAATGCTTAACTCTCGTCCTCACATTCAATCTTTAAAAATACTTTTTGGAAAAGGTCAGAATTTAATTAACTCTAAAACTTGCTCTCGCCCTGATCTAGAATTAATGCCTAACTTACACTGTCCAGTTAAAATCTCAAACTCTCGCTCTATTGATTTTAACTTCTTTATGTCTTTTACTTTTGTAAAAAATCTTGTTATTAAACCTGTAAGTTGAGACCGTAAAAAGATTGATTTTGATTTTAAGTTTAGATAGACCGACTCAGTCTTGATCCCTTATTCTGCTTACTTTACATACCGATACCTAGGCAAATTAGCCAGACATGCTAAATAAATAAGAACTTATATCATGCATAAACAGACTCATTCCAGGCAGATAATATAGATAAATAATAAAACAAAATATTAAATAACGATTAAAGAACCTGAATGCGTAATACAATGGTCTTGAACACTCCACCACAAGCCGGTAGGATTTGTTCTTGGATTCTTCAATTAAACAGTAAATTAAATCAAGGAAATAAAACTGGAATATAACGTAAGGTTAAATCCAATATAAAGTTGCACAATAGTTTCCGGTGTAGAAACTATTATGCGAAAAATATCTAAAAGTTAAAATTGGAAAGGTAAATTTGCAAGGGAAAAAGAATGTAAAGCTTGCAAAAGAAATAAATAAAATAAACAATGCTAAGTGCTGGAAAGGAAAAAATAAGCAAAAGGCGTGAAAAGAAAATTTGGCAGAGCTTCGGCAATGTGAGCGTGGAAAAACCGGTCCTTTGAAACTTCCCAATTAGCTGCTATTTATACAGCTGCTGGTGTAACTACTTTTCAAGGGTTTCCGTGTGCGTGGTCTCGTTCCGAGGGTTAAGCGTGCGTGGAAGTAGGCTTCAACGTGGTCAGTTGAGTTCCTTGCGCCAAAAATATAGAGGACTGGTGTGACGTTCGTCACACCTTGTGTGACGCTCGTCACAGGAGTGCTTTTAGTGTGACGCTCGTCACAACCCTTGTGACGCCCGTCACAGTCATAACGTGCACTTTCTTTGGGCTGGGCTTGGTCTTTGTTATTTGTTTCCTTTTTATTCCTTTTTACACCTCCTTTTCTTCCCTTTTTCACTTTTGCTTCACAATGGATACCTGACATAAATAGCAAGGAAATACTGCATAATATCTGATAAAATGAGATAAACTAAAGTAAATGATAATATAATCTAATTGAATTAAGTCTTAAAATGTGATATAATTTCGTGTTATCAGTGTGAAGAATTTTTATGAATGATGCAAGAAGAAATTGAAATATCCATGATGGGTAAACATAATTATTTCCTTGGATTGCAAATCGAACAAGCAAAGAATGATATATTCATAAATAAATCCAAGTATTGCAAAGAACTTTTTAATAAGTTTGACATGGATAAATGCAAAGAAATTTCCACTCTAATGAGTTCAAGTACATATGTTAATCAAGATGAATCCTAAATTCCAATTGATATAACAAGGTATATAGGTATGATTGGTTCGTAACTTTATCTTACTGTTAGTAAACATGTCATAATGTTTAATGTTTATTTATGTGTCCATTATCAAGCTTGTTCAAAAGAATCGCATCTCTCTTATGTTAAAAGGATCATGAAACATCTTAAAGAAACCACAAATGTAGGTTTATGGTGTCCAAAAGGTAGTCTATGTTATTTGGTAGGATATTCATATTCTTATTATGTTGGATGAAAAATTGATAGAAACACACAAGTGGGACATGTCACATATTAGTTAATGCACTAGTTTCTTATTCATGTAAGAAGCAAGCATGTGTTGCCCTGTGTACCGCAGAAGTAGAGTATATTGTTGTTGAAAGTCGTTGTGCACAAGTACTTTAATTAAAACAACAATTATATGATTATGGTTTAAACCTATGATGAATTCCTCTAAGGTGTGACAACACGAGTGCCATAAATTTAATTAAAACCCAATAATGCATTTAAGAACAAAGCACATAGACATCAGACATCATTTTCTTAGAGATCATATTCTAAAATAAGATGTGGAAATCCTATTTGTGGATACTCATGATCAAGAAATGAAGATCATGTAGTATCATGCACAACATAAATCAAAATGATCAAGATTGAATGAACATTGGATCCAAGTGATGTTTAAGACAAGAAAGCATAAACTAAGGTACATGTTGCAATCCATTATATAACAAGTTTAATTGCTCGGAAAACTCATCTCTCACTTCATATAAACCTTTTTTGCATAATAATTCATGACCATACTTGAAGTTATACATTTAAAATGCAAATTTAAGCAAAATGGAAAAGTGGTAGTCGACTACCAAGAAGTGGTATTCGACTACCAGGTCAAAAAATGGAATATTTTCACTTCTGGAAGAGGTGGTAGTCGACTACCACATATTGGTAATAGACTACCCGTGTTTGAAATTTGGAATTTTGAACTTTGGACAAGTGGTAGTCAACTACCACATATTGGTATTCAACTGCCAAGTTGAAACAATGTCTTTTTCCATGTTAAAAATGATGTCACTTATTGCAATGTTTCATGGTTTGATTTTAAACTTATTTACCATTACAAAGGGGTGTCTTATGATGTATATAAGTGTCTATGCATCAAAAACACCAACTACCTCTTTCCAAAAATTTAATTTCATAACAATTCAAACTTTTCTAAGTGTTCATTATTTTTAATGTAGAAATTTTTGCATCAATTTCAAATTATTCATAGGTTTCTTCATACTTTCTAAGAACTAGAAATACATTAAGTTTGCATTGTAACATTATGAAAGATAATATCATGGGATTAAACTTGGATTCAAGCCAAGACCAAAATATTCAAAGTTATTCAAAGTGTTTGTTGTATCTTAATCACTAGGTTTATGGTGATAAATATTGTAAAGAAAGTATGGTTCTTTCTTATATTTGTGATTAGAAGATTGTAAGAAGATCTTGTTGAAGACTTGTACAAAGATCCAACCATAGTGGAAAATCCTTCAAGGAGTGGAAAGACTATATATACCATTGGTTTATAAGGGGAACTAGTATAAATCTAGTGTGTCTTTTACATTCTTGCTTTTAATTTGATGTCCTTTACATTCAAGTTCATGATAAACACTATCACACAATTCCAGAAAAATTAAAAGAGAAGAAACTTTGCATAAAAAATAGAAAATCAAACAAATCTAATTCAACCCCCCCCCCCCCCTCCTAGATTTCTTATCATACTTACATACCACCATGAGCATTTGATGCCAAATAATGTACATAGTGTTCCATCTCCTCGTACACGGAGTGTGAAATATAGTTACATCTAATGGTTTTATAGAGTGTCTCATCCTTACATAACACAAGATCCAAAAGAAGATCCTCCTAGGACAACTCATATGGAGTTACTATAAGAGGATAGGACAAGGGTGAACCATTTCGTGAATGTATTTCCTATATTTCCCCGTATTATTACTATTAGGAGAGAGGCCATATCTAGAGAAGAGTTTCAAGAAGGCACTCCTGAGAGGGTCACTTTACAAACAATCTTAGCAGAGACATTGTATACGTTGCAGTATATGAGATAGAGGAGGAACAGGGCGTTCGATATACATAGTAGTTGTATTATTATTTGTATTTTGTCAACATTTTAAAATTTTGTATAGTTAGACGTATTTTATGAATGACTGTTGTATGGTTTACGGGTGACTTGTAAAAATTTGATCTTAGTTATGACTGGCTGATGTGTATGATTTATTGTGTGAATAATGTATGGTTTTTAAATGATATAAAAATTTCTTCCTAGTTACAGTCAAGGGGTTCATAATATTGATCAGGGGTTTTTTTGGATTTTGAAATTCGAATCCACCCCATTATCCTAAAGTAAAGACTCAGACAATGTGTAAAATATTGTCTAGGGGGTGTGTTCGAATTTTGAACTTGAGATTCACCCCTTTGTTTAACACACACAAACAAAACCTATAGACAATATTATTCTAGGGAATAGTCCGAAAATTGAAATTCAAATATATTTTTACTTGAGTGGGGGTGAATTTATGATGAAGAGATTTAATGCATAATTGGTGTGTCCTAATATCAATCTCTAGAGTGTGCGAAAGATAATTTTTTCAATTTTCAAAAGGTTAGTGAATACTTTCATTGGGTATGGGATGTAGTGAACACCACCTATACGTTATAGCTTAATAGTGGCGCAAAAGTGGTGTACCAACCCTTATAATCATAACTAAAAATGATATTAGCTTAAAACCAGAGTATTAATAAAAACTGGTATTTATATTAGATTAAGAAGATCACACCAAATTTCACTTCAAATGTGATGTTAACTATAAAAAATATAAATTCTTGATTTTAACTAAACTAAAATTACATTAGGTTAAACAAATTATTATGTAAGCTTTCTTTCAAATGATTAAACACATCCAAACATATCATAGAGAATAGGATATAGTATTTGGCTTTGTCTCCTTGCGTGTTTCCCTAGCTTTAACTGCTAAAGGACCTCACATATGTGTCGCGCAGCGAAAAATACCCGAACGCATCGCACGCTCTAAATACAACAAAGTCGTCACTGAATTTTATTTATTTTGAGATAAAGGGACATATAAATAAAACCCAAAGGGAAGATAAAAAGGGTTAGAAAGTCAGTTATGCAAAGGGGTCGTTTCTTTGCGCTGATGGGTGTTATTATCTAAAGGTTACTTGCGATTAATTTTAATTAAAGGGAAAAATAAGTTTTTAATTAATGTGCTCGTCAAGGATTGAAACCCCCGTGCCTACGTATTCTCATAGTACAATGATAAAATCATAGCTCTGTAGTTCGTGGGGTCTTCCTAAGCATGAGTCTCACAAGGCAGACATGCATGAGAATATGGGGTTTTCCTAAGCCTGGGCCTCACAAGACAAACATGCATGAAAAGGGTTTTAACCATGAAGAGGTGATTAACCCAAAGAGAGGTGTATGATTCAGAGATGGGTGTTTAACCTAGAGAAGATGACTAACCCATGAAGGAGGTGATTAACCAAGAGAAGGTGATTAACCTCAATAGTTGTATGGGTCTCCAAAGCGTATTGTGTTTGGTCCAAAGAGAATGGTGTTAATGTGGATTGTTGAACTATTGTCTGAGGATTGGAAGTTAAAAGTTGTTTGATTTGAATTACACTAAAGTATATGAATGGAGGCAAATACTTTGAATAATTGGGGCATACGTCCCGTATTCAGAACAAGGGTAGGAATGCTCCTTCTCATTCTTCTCTGTTTCTTAAGGCTCATGGCGCATAACTCGCATCATAATTAACAGGTGTTTTGGAGTTAAAAATAGTTTTTTTTTCTTTTGAAAAGGGTGAGGCAAGGTATGCTTGAAAGGATGGAATGAAGCTCAGCATGATCAAGACTTCTTGTCCTCTTATCTCTAGGGTTTTCAATGTAAATGGACTAGAATTTGACTTAGTGGATCAAGTGTAGAGATCTAATTCAATCAAGTGATCAAGAGACTTATGATCACTTGAATGAATGGGAATCCTAAGGGGAGCATGAATTTTGTTTCATGAAATTCATACAACAAGTCATATTCACAAATGTAATTAATTGATCAATATAAATTTGATCAACTAATCAAATACTAAAATGATCAAGCTAAGAGTCATGGATCAACATATGGGATTATGAAGGAAAAACAAATGCATTAGGAATTGAATCAACATATTAAACCATAAATACCTAATATACAATTAATTGAAATTAAAAGGAAATTCTAGTAATTAATTCCAATTAAAACCTAACCTAATTAACTAATCTAATGAATTACATTTTGAAATAACTATAAAAATGTGTATTTTTAACATGTATTTAATGTGATACAAGAAAATATTAAAAGAAATCAAAATAATAAAAATTAAATAATTAATCAACACTCTGCCAGGGGGTGTGCTTGGTGAAAAGGTGTTTTGATAGCAAAGGGGGCGCTGGGCCCGGGGGTTAGAAGCCCAAGTTGATCTTTTATTTGAGCTTAGAGTGGAAGGGGTGAGTTAGTAAACCCATGTTGTAAGGGAGTAAAGCCCTTTGGGCTTAGCTTTATGAAGCCCAATGCGTGGGAAAAGGGATGGAAAGGAGCTCAGGTTCCCTCATTTAGTTTTCAACCCTAAGCAAATACGCTTTCTCCCTCTCTCACATCTCCCTTCGCTAAAAATTGCTTTGCCGCACCGGAGGCGCTGGGGCCAGCCAGAACCAAATATAACCACCACCAACGGACTTGTTTTTTCATCCTCCCTCTATTTCTCAACCTCTTATCGCCTAAAAGTAAATCCATATCCTTAATTTGAATTGCAACCTCAAGAACCGTAGAATACACAAACTAAAATTAAATGACCTGGAATGGGAATCAAAGCTAGAGACTTTGGGGCTTTGATTCCCCACTACAATGTCCTTATCCTAGTAACAAAATTGATGCGAAATAAGGAAGAATTGAAAGAACAATCCTACCTAAAGGGCGGAGAAGTGCCCTGGGAAGTGTTGAATGCTTGAAGAAGGAGATGAAGACAAGAATACCAGAGGATGCGAACCAAGTAAACACTTCAAATCTTCACTTCTTGCAATTTTTCTTCCTTCTTCTTCTATGATTATTCTATAGGAACTAGTTGGTTGTATAAGGAGAGAGTTGAGGGTTTAGCTCGGTTGAAGCAAAACTTTAATGTGAAGTTTTTCTTAACAGTGGTGATTGAGCTCTGAGTGTGTTTGTAGGTTGTTAGAAGAGAATTGTAGAGAATTTGCAGAGAGATGGTGAGTGAATTATGATCAGAGTGAGGTGTTGTTATGGATTATAGAAGGAGAGTGGTTTAAATAGAGGAGTAGAATATTGAATTTGGAGGGAGGATTGTAACTGAATTGGGCAGCTTTAGGGCAAGGTGATTAAAGGTTAGGGCAGCTGCGAAAGTTAGTTACTTCAATGAGAAAATTAGTTAGTGAGTTAACAGTGTTAGTTTAACTATTAATGAGTTGATGAGAAATTAGTTAGTTATGTTAACTGATCAGTTAATAGTTAGTTGATGTTTTTTAGTTGGGGATTTGAAATGTTAGGGTGATCTGTTAGTATTAGAGATTAGAGGTGAATGAATCGATTGTTAGAATTTAGTAATTTGTGTGTTAGTTTGGTTAATAATTTGAAAGACCGTTTTCGTTAATTGTTAGAATCTAACTTTTATTTAGTGTTTAAAATGGAAGTGTTAGTTGCCTCGGAAATTTTAGTGGTTAAAAAATCGTTAGGGTATTGTAAACTATTAGTTGTTGTTTGACAGTTAGAAGTGTTGATGGTTAGATATGTTAGTAATTGGAAGTTAGAAGTGAATTGAATTAGGTATAGGAAAACAGTTGGTTTGAATTAGTGTTAGTAACTGTTAGTTAAATCAGTTAGGAGTTAGATGATGTTATGAGTTAGTAAAATCAATTAGGTTAAACAAATAAAAGAGGAAATGTTATTTTAGGTTATTCTGAATTGTGATAGTTGGTGAGCTAAGTTAATTAGAATTTGGTTAGAAATTATATTAGTTTGAATTATTATGCTAATGAACAAATCTTGCTAAAATTGGTAATGTCAATTAGAATTAACAACTGAAATTGGAATTTAAAGTTAGATGTTAGTGGGAGATGGAGGTACTAAGTGGCCTCTAATTTGGTTAGGAAATGTTAATGTTAATAGGAAATTGGTGGTTTGAATTGGTTATTTACTTGGTTGTTGGTTTGTGTACTACAAGTGATTAAATGATGAATCACATTGCATGTCTTGAACTTGTGTGCTTATGGTATTCCTGCTAAATTTTTAGAATGTGCATTATATGTATTGAATGTCATGTCTAGACTTGTAAGTGTACATGAAATGCAGGCTATGGCATAGCATGTTTTATTGTGAATATGATGCTAACTTGTTCTCCTTGATGTAGGGTTGGTTGTAAGGTTGGGTAGGGTGAACCAATCTTGGTTTGGCATGGCATAATCAAGGTTTGGCATCATGGTGGAGGCTTGGTATGGAAATGAATCATGAAGAGATTTTGGAGCACTTGAAGAACTTGGAGGTACAAAAATGGAAGACCTTGAGGATGAAGAGAAAAGCATTAGGGCTTAGGATAAGTTTGACTTTGGTCAATTGTTTGACTAAAAGTCAACCTTAGGTCAAAAAAGTGTTTTTTTGTGTAATTTGTAATTTTGGATTTTGTAATGTGATTTTATGATTTTGTAATGTAATCTTGGCCCTTGAATGGTAGTTGTAACTTGTTTTCAAAGCTAAGTATTTTTCCCTCCAATTTTCAATTTTGAATGTTGAATCTTGAATCTTAAATCCTTGAACTGAGTTGCAATGCCTTGATCAATGGCCAACCATACTAACATGTAAGAAAAGTCTCATAAGAAAATTTGGTCAATAAAAAGTCAACCTTCCATGGTTGAATTTATTGACAAAAGTCAAACTTGCACATGACTTCTAATTTCATAACCAAAATGGCTTGATCAAAATTGGGGGATTTCAAATACTTAGGCCTAAGAGAAATGAAACATCCCAAGGTTAATTGTGCCCCAAAGTCAAAATAGTATAATGAGTCCACAAGCTTATTTCTCAAATGCACCATAGAAACCCTAGTTCATGAAGTTTATTAGCCTCCTCGGACCATAAATAATAAGAACATTCTAAATCAATGATGTTACTTGTGAAATGCAAGTGCATATGAATGTCTTATGATAGGTGATTAGGGTAAAAGTATGCAGATGGATCATGAGCCATGGGCTAGACAAAAATGAGAAAAAGGTAGGGCAAATTTTGGGGTATGACAATATGCACACACCAAGTGCAACTCTCAAATGTTCAAAATGGACAGCATCTAAAGGTTTAGCTAGTTTTTTTTCAGTTGCAATATGCTCAAAATTGACCACTTTATCCTCCACAAGATCCCTAATGAAATGATGGCGTATGTTAATATGCTTTGTTCTACTGTGTTGGACAAGATTCTTTGAGATATTGATGGCGATCATGTTGTCACGGTATAATGTCATGACATCTTATTCGACATTGTATTCTTTTAGCATCTATTTCATCCAGAGAAATTGAGTATAGTTGCTTCCAACAGCAATGTATTCAACTTCAACAGTAGATAGAGAGACACAATTATGCTTCTTGTTGAACTAAGAAATCAGATTGTTCTAAAAAAAAAAACATCCACCTGAAGTACTAGAATAGGATTTGTATCATGAGAGTACAATATGACAAAGTCATAAGTCCCGCCGATGTACATCAGGGTCCTCTTTACTTGAGTGAGATGGCTAGCCTTAGGATTAGCTTGGTACCTAGCGCATACACCTGCAACATATGTAATATCATATCTTCTACCTGTGAGATATAACGTACTTCCTATCATGCTTCTATAGAGACTTTAATCTACATTCATTACACTTTCATCCTTAGAGAGCTTCAAGTGATTTGCAATAGGATTTCTCTTATGACTTGCATTGTCAAGATCAAACTCATTTACTATATTCTTAGCATACTTGCTTTGAGTCACAAAAATATTGTCCTCCATTTGCTTAACTTGTATACCAAGGAAATAAGTGAATTCTCCTACAAGACTCATTTCAAACTCTGAATGCATTTCTTAAATAAAATGTTGTATCATCGTGTCAGACATCCCACCGAACATTATGTCATCCACGTAGATTTGGGCTATCATTAGCTTCCCTCTATCATTCTTCACGAATAGAGTTTTGTCTATTCCTCCTCTATTACATCCATTGTTGATCAGGAACTCAGTTAGTCATTCATACCATGCTCTTGAAGCTTACTTCAATCCATAGAGGGCTTTCTTTAGTTTGAACACATGGTCTGGAAAGTTGGGATCAGTGAACCCCTTAGGTTGATCCACATAGACCTCTTCGTAAAGATACCCGTTTAAATATGCACTTTTAACATCCATTTGAAACAGTCTGAACTTCAACATGTAACATATTCCAAGTAAAATTATTATAAATTCTAGTCTGGCTACTGGGACAAATGTTTCATCAAAGTCTACTCCTTCTAATCGAGCGTACCCTTGAGCAACTAACCTTGCTTTATTTCTTGTCACATTACCACTTTCATCATATTTGTTCTTATAAATCCACTTGGTACCAATGACATCCACATCTTCATGTCTAGGAACTAGCTCTCATACAATATTTATTTCAAACTGGCATAGTTCTTCTGCATAGCATTGATCCTGAATTCATCAGTCAATTCTTCCTTGATGTTTTTAGGCTCAACTTTGGAGATAAAGCATGAGTTGGTAACGTTTTCTCTGGATCTTGTAACCACTCCTTCATTCAGATTTCCTATAATATTCTCTTGGGGATAATATTTCTGAACTTTGATTGATGGTCCCTTGTTGATTTGGAGATAAACAGAATTAGTGATCTTGGGCACAATGTCAGACTCCTTTGTTGGGACATCGACTGGTACATTAGTTTGTTGAGGAGGAACTTCATCTACTTATTCTTCTTCCATATCTTCGGGAGTGTCATAAATAACTACATTAATGGATTCCATCATAACCTTGGAGAGCTTGTTATACACTCGATACACTCTGTTGTTTGTGGAGTAACCAAGGAATATACCTTCCTCACTCTTGGGGTCTATTTCTCTCCTTTGTTTTCTATATGCCAAAATGTAGCACTTACTTCCAAATACATGGAAATACTTGACATTTGGATTTCTCCCTTTCCATAACTCATACAAGGTTTCTTTGGTTCTAGATCTGATGGTTACTTTATTGTGAGTGTGGCAAGCTTTGTTCATAACTTCAGCCCATAAGTAATATGGATGTTCTTTTCGCATGTAACATAACTATGGTTGTCTCTTGCAGACTTTTGTTCTTCCTCTCTACCACCCCATTTTGCTGAGTTGTGATTAGGAAAGAGAACTCATGGCTAATATTTTATGAAGCACAAAATTTAGAGAATTTTGAATTTTCAAACTCAGTACCATGGTCACTGATCGGTCACAATTTCCATTGAATTCCCACCTTTTATCCGGCATATTTTCATCACTTTGGTAAGATTTGTGGTTGTTTCTAGTTGTTTTAAAGTCATTTAACATGTTTCGTTAGTTTATTATTGCATTGCATTTTGTTACATGTTTGTGTCAAAAAGTCTCTTTTATGCTTCGATTTGGTAGTGTTAGTGTTGCAGGTTGTTGCATAGGTTAAAAAGGACTAATAGCTGAGTGTTGGATGCACCGGAAGGCCAAAATATGAAGATTCAGAAGGTCAACACGGGCTCCCGTGTACATTAACACGGCGTGTGTTGTTTTCCAGGAAGGAGCACTCAAAGAGATAAAACAGGAGGTTAACACGGGCACCCGTGTACATCAACACGGCCCGTGTTGATGCCTCTGTAGCTTGCTTTAAAAAACACAACTTTTGAGGAGCAACACGGGCACCCGTGTGAATCCACACGGCCCGTGTTGATGGGCGCGATTGAGAAATTTTACTTTTTGTTGTGTGGATCTGCCCTGTTCATGAAGGGTATTTTGGACTTCTTGCTGGGAGAAAAAAAACCATCTGAGGCTATTAGAAGACTTTGGAGAGAAAGAGAAGGGGACTTTTTTGACGTACGAGGGAAAAACATTGCACTGGAGAATATAGCTACTACGGAGGATTTGAAGACGGCGAGATTCAAGGGCATCAACCATTGAAGATCAAAATCTCCTAATTCTTTGTAATGTTTAATTTCCACACTATGATTTCTTTGAATACTATGAGAGGCTAAACCCCCCAATGCTAGGGGGTGGTCCTGATTTGATCTGATGTTATGAATTCTAACCGTGAATTTTCTTATTACTATGTTACGTATTTCAATTCAATTGTGTGATGTTATTATGCTTTTGTATCGGACAAATACAATTAGATCTATGACTATCAATAATAGGATTGTGATTGTTAGGGTTTTCACACAAGTGGGTTTATAATTGCATCACCTAGGACTAGGAACTTTTGTAAATCACCATAAACCTTGATATTGTTTATGATTAAAACCAATGATTAGTTGAATGGGCATTTGAGTAAGAATTGGTAGTTTAATAGTTTCTTCATTAAGGACTTAAGGAAGAACATTCTGAGGTTAGGTAATTGAATGTTTCATGTGTATTGAGGAAATCTTGACTTGAATTCATAACTAGTTAAATCAACCACTCACCCTAGCATGTTTCATCTTAATCAATTATTCTTTACTATCTTTTTGTGTTTATTGTTATAAATTCCCAAAACCAACCAAACCATTGTGTTTTTGTTCAAATAGAATCAAGATTAAAATAAGTATTTCCTACGCAATCCCTGAGATCGATACTTGGGAATAAAACTCCTTATTACTACATCGGTGAAAATAATACACTTACTATTTTTCCGATCAAGTTTTTGGCGCCGTTGCCGAGGATTGCCAAAATACATATTTTAATTTTTATTCTATTGAAATTTTGTTGCTCGTCAACCAAAATTTTATCTGTGACAATCTTGTTATTCAATCCTAATATTTGTCTAACTTGTTTATGCGAGGTAAGGCCTCATCGGATTTTTCTTTTGACGCAGATCCAGAAAGAACTCTTCACGCTAGACTGAGACAAGCTAAGTGAGAAAAACTGGAAATAGCAGAAAAAGCGGAGGAGAATGTTGTTTCAGTGCACTCAGAGAATTCAGATTCAGACACAGAAACAATTCCTGAGGTCATGGCTACAGATCCACCACCACTAGAGAGACTTCTCGGTGACTATGGTGGAAACAACACTCCGGGTGGTCGTATGACAATTGTAAACCAACTGGTAAATGTAGAACAATTTCAGCTGCATCCCAGCATAATTAATCAACTCAAAAGGCGGTCCTTTTTTGGAAGAGTGAATGAAGATGCCAACAAGCATCTCCAAAGGTTTTTAACTATGAGCACAACGCTTAAAATTCCTGGACATAACGAAGAAGCAATAAGGCTTCGTATGTTCCCATTCACTTTAGCAGATGAAGCCGAAGAGTGGTTCTATTCCTTACCTGCTGGCAGTATCACTACATGGGAGGAGATGGAAACATCATTCTTGCACGAATAATTTCCTGCATCAGTGTCACTGAGAAAAAGATACGAGATTCTAAATTTCAAGCAGAAGGAGGGTGAGTCACTAGGAGATGCCTATAAAAGATTCAAGAGAATTCTAGTGGCTTGTCCTACTCACAACATGGATGAAATTGAGCAAATGCAAATGTTTGTTAATGGTCTTCGAATTCAAACGAGACAAATCCTTGACTTAGCAGCTGGTGGCTCAGCTAACTTTGCAACAGCCATCGGTATGAAGAAGATAATTGAAGCAAATTCCTCAAATGAGCATCTGGAGTTGTATGATAGGGTGTCAAGCAAATCTGCAGTAATTGATTTGAAGCTTGAAACAAACAAACAGGTAAAAATTGAAGAAGCAGTTGCTGCAGAGGTGGAGAAAAGGTTGAAGGCACTAAACATAGGTGCTCAGAAAGTGGCTCAAGTGCAAAAGGCACCAAACGATGTGTGTGACATTTGTAATGGACCACACAATACTGTTCATTGCTTTGCAACACCACAACAGATAGAAGATATCAAGTTTTTAAAGCAAAACAATCCCTACTCCAACACATACAATCTGGGGTGGAAGAATCATCCCAACTTTGCATGGAGAGATCAGAAAGGGAATGTGCAACAGCAAGTACAAGGCCAATATCAAAACCAATATCAGCAACAGCAACAACAAGTCCCAAAGAAGGCAGACTGGGAGATTGCAATTGAAAAGATGGCAGCTCACAACATCCAGTTCCAAGAGGAGACTCGAAATAATCAGAAGAACACTACAACATCCATAAAAAGTCTTGAAATTCAGATGGGTCAAAGAACTCAACAGTTAGCTTCCAGTTCCCAGGTACCTGGCACGCTTCCTAGTGGAACAGTTGTGAATCCACGTGATCAAAGTCACATCAAAGCAGTGGTCACAAGAAAAGGAAAAGCTAATGAAAAAAAAAGTTGAGGAACAGGTCGAAGAAGATGGGTTGTTGGAAGTTGATTTAGAGATTAGAGAAGAGCCAAAACAAGCTGAAGAAGTGGTGGTGAAACCGGCAAGCCAGCAAGAGAAACAAAACCCAAAGATCAGTCTTCCTTTCCCTACGAGAACAAAGAAGAAAGATCTCAATGAAAAAAATTTGAGAAGTTCTTAGAGTTATTCAAGAAGCTCGAGATCAACATACCTTTTGCTGAAGCTTTAGAACAAATGCCGATATATGCCAAATTCATGAAAGACATCATATCGAAGAAGAGGTCGATTGAGGGCGAGCCGGTTATGCTAACTGAAACTTGTAGTGCTATTTTGCAGGGCCTAAAAATTCCGGTGAAGAAAAAAGATAGAGGTGTTGTCACTATTCCTTGCACCATTGGAGATAGATCATTCAAGAAGGCACTAATCGATTTGGGAGTAAGTGTTAGTCTAATGCCCCTTTCGATTTACAAAAAACTGGAGTTAGGAGAAGTGCAAGACACTCGCATGACACTGCAGTTTGCTGATCAGTTAATGAAGAGACCCTATGGTATAACAATAGATGTTCTGGTGAAGATTGATAAGTTTGTTTTCCCGGTGGATTTTGTGGTACTCGAGATGTCGGAAGACGAGGAAATCCCTCTCAATTTGGGAAGACCTTTTCTTGAAACTGGAAGATGCATGATAGATATCGAGGAAGGAACTATGACCCTCAAAGTCTATGACGAAAAGCTAAAAATTGATGTGAGAGATACTATGAAATTCAAGGATGACGAAGGTGCAAGTAAAAATATTGAAGTTCTGGATACAGTGTTTGCTCAATCTATGCAGATCACAACACCCAAGCTTCCCTTAGAAAGAGTTTTAAACTTATCTATCATTGAGGATACTGAAGGAATAGATGAGAAAGAATCTGAAGTGGTGTCTATGTTGAAGGCACAACCTCCTTGGATTCATTCTCGACCACAACGGTGGGAAGAGCTTCGACCTAAAGTATCTCCAGAAGAAAAGAAAGATATAAAAAAGGGGATTGAGTTGAAACAATTACCAGAACATCTCAAATATGTATTTTTAGACAATGAAGAGAAATGTCCAGCAATCATCAATTCAGGTTTGAGAGAGATTCAAGAAGAAGAGCTAATCAAAGTACTCAAGAAATACAAGGGTGTTATTGGTTGGGCGATGAAGATTTGAAAGGAAACAGCCCAACACTGAGTATGCACAAGATTTTTATGGAGGATGATCAGAAACCAGTTGTTCAACCTCAACGGAGACTTAACCCAGCTATGAAAGAAGTCGTTCGCAAGGAGGTTGTTAAACTTTTAGATGCGGGATTGATTTACCCAATATCTGATAGTTCGTGGGTAAGTCCAGTTCATGTGGTACCGAAGAAGGGAGGAACAACTGTGATAAAAAATGAGAAAAATGAGTTGATCCCCACTCGGACAGTAACAGGTTGGAGAGTCTGCATTGACTATAGGAGACTGAACACCGCAACCAGGAAGGACCATTTTCCCTTACCTTTTATTGATCAGATGTTGGAAAGATTGGCAGGTCATGATTTCTATTTTTTTCTGGACGGGTATTCAGGATACAACCAAATTGCGGTGGCACCTGAAGATCAAGAGAAAACGGCGTTCACATGTCTGTATGGAATCTTTACTTATAGAAAAATGTCGTTTGGATTGTGTAATGCACCAGCAACATTTCAGAGGTGCATGACATCAATATTTGCCGATATGCTTGAGAAACACATGGAGGTATTTATGGATGATTTTTCTGTATTCGGATCTTCTTTTGAAAATGGTCTGTATAATCGGTCACTTGTGCTGGAAAGATGTCAACAAACCAATATGATCCTGAATTGGGAGAAGTGTAATTTCATGGTGAGAGAAGGTGTAACACCCCGATTAAAATAAGAGAATTATTTAATTGAGTTAATATTATTTTATTAATTTAATTAAATAAAGTTGAATTATTGGATTATTATTATTATTATTATAGATATTATTTATTTTAATAATAATTAAATAAATAAAATAATTGGAATATGAAGAGTGGAAGGGTAAAAGTGGAAATTGGATAAAAGAGGCCAAAGTGAGAATTCAGTTTTTCACGTGTTTTGTCTCAGAGTCAGAGAAAGGGGAGAAACGCTGAAGAGAAAGAGAAGGAAGAGGAGGAGGCCAAAGATTGCTCAGAGTTTCCTTCAATCCAAAGAGGTAAGGGGTCTGAACCTTATTAAACAATAATATGCTGAAAATGGTAAAATATTGTGTGAACGAAATTGGGATTTTAGTCGAAGGAATTCGTAGAAATTATATGCAATGATGTTAGGATTGTGAAATCGAATAGGAGACTAATCGTACTAGATGATATGAGTGATTGTGTGCGAAATTTGGACTGTGGAAGGATGAATTTGGATAGATCTCGTAGTAGAGAAAGCCATGGCAGATCTGGAGATCTGGTTTCTGGTCATACGCGTATGGCACTAGGCAATACGCGTATGAGATGGCCTGGTACGCGTATGGCACTAGGCAATACGCGTATGGATGAAGAAGATGGAATTTTGAACGTGAAATGGTCTCTGGTGGTACGCGTATGGGGAAGTGATACGCGTAGCATACGCGTATGGGAATGGCCAATACGCGTATGGATTTGGTCAGACATGGGCAATACGCGTATGAGCATAGGCAATACGCGTATGGGCAGACTTGTGGTCTTTCCTGGCTGTTGTTGTGCAGTTTCGGTTGTTTAGGCTGAGCGAGGTAACTTAGCTGATGCATAGTATACGAGGGATCAATTCCCGTTGCTTTGAGTGGTATAGATATTAGTAGAGTGCGATAATACTGTGTTTGATTATGTGGCAGGATGTGATATGCTTTTATGATAGAATGTGTTAATGATGATGATAACATGACTATATGATGCTTTGTTGCTATGTTGATTATGATGAATGCTTGGTGTGCATGCATTCATGAAAGGCCGATGCCTAGTGATGAACGGACTGAGTTCCAATGATGTTGTTGACTCCGGGCTTGTTGAGAGACTTGGTTCCTTACGGGGAACTCGGATTCTATGGTGATGAATCTGGGAGTGGTGATCCTGTAGTTGGTCACAAAATGGGTATACCGAGTCGTGTTGAGTCATGCATGGGTGTGTGCATTGCATTGATATGTTGTTTTGTTAATGTTCATGAGTATGTTGATTATGATGATTATGATGAGCTGTGTTGGTATAGGTGAAATGTATTTATGTTTATATTTCTGTCGTTATATTATTGTTTAATAATGTAATTCTCACCCCTTCTGCATGTGTTTATGTTCATCTATGATGAGCAATGTGCAGATAAAGCGGAGTAGATATTGTTGAGGTTCCAGGAATAAGTGTAGAGTTATTCTACAGAGTCGAGTCAAATGCTCTGGTCATGTGACACCGGGATTATGGGATTCGATAGATAATATATTATTATTTACGTTGTTTATGATGACTAATATTGAGATGTTTGTTGAGATAATGTTGAAACATTATTATGAATTGTTATATGATGAATTATAATAATTGTGTTGTTGTCCGCTGCGAAGTTTTAAATATTAAATAATATATGTTATGTTGAAATGAAATAAGTGTTATGTTGTAAGGAATGTAAACTCTTCTACATGTTGTACTCTGATAATATAATTAAATATGTCGTTCGGGTAGAAGGGTGTTACGTTAGTGGTATCAGAGCATGGTCAGTCCAGTCGAGTCATAATGTGAGGTTTTCCCTGTTGGTCGATTAGTGTAAATGACACTGTCGATATTTAACGGTTGTGGTTGTGTTGTGCAGAGTATGGCTGGAGAAAATGACCGTGCAATTGCTGAAGCTTTGACTGCTATGGCGCAGGCTATGCAGGCGCAGCAGAATCCGCCGGTCGACGAGTTTAGGAATTTGGGAAGGTTTCTGAAGAATAACCCTCCTACATTCAAAGGGCGCTATGATCCAGATGGTGCTCAGATTTGGCTGAAGGAAATTGAGAAGATTTTCCGGGTGATGACGTGTACTGAAGCACAGAAGGTGCAGTTTGGTACGCATATGTTATCTGAAGAGGCTGAAAACTGGTGGGATAACACTCGCCAGAGGATTGAAGTACCAGGTGCTGAGATGACTTGGGAAAGGTTCAAGACGGCCTTTCTGGAGAAATATTTTCCTGCTGATGTGCGATGTAAGAAGGAGATGGAATTTCTGGGACTGAAGCAGGGTAACATGTCTGTTGCTGATTACGCTTCGAAGTTTGAGGAGCTGGTGCAGTATTGTCCTCATTATAATAATGCTGATGCTGAGGAATCCAAGTGTGTCAAGTTTGAGAACGGGTTGCGTCCCGAGATCAAACAAGGCATTGGTTACCAGGAGATTCGTAGGTTTCCTACACTGGTTAATAAGTGCAGGATATTTGACGAAGATAGCAAGGCTAGGACTGCTCACTACAAGAGTCTTAGTGAGAAGAAGAATAAGGATCGTGGTAGTCCTTATGCATCTCCGAATGGTAAAGGTAAGCAGAAAGTGGTAGATGAGAAGAAGCCAAGTGGGGGAGGATCTCCCATAGCTGGTAAATGTTTCAAGTGTGGCGAGCCAGGCCACCGTGCTGATAGCTGTACCAGGAAAGTGCTGAGATGTTTCCGATGCGGTCAGGCTGGTCATAGAGTTACTGAATGTAAGGATGCTGGTCCGACATGTTTTAATTGTGGCGAGAAAGGCCATATCAGTTCGCAGTGCTCGAAACCGAAGAAGGCGGCTACTGCAGCTCATACTACTGGTAGGGTGTTTGCTCTGAGTGGGACTGAAACTCCTAAAGAAGATAATCTGATTAAAGGTACTTGCTTGATTAATAATGTTGAATTGCTTGCTATTGTTGACACTGGTGCTACTCATTCGTTTATTTCGTATGAGTGTGCGACCAGGATTGGTGTGATTATGTCGTCCCTAGGCGGAAGTATGGTGATAGATACTCCTGCTAATGGTTCTGTGAAGACTTCGGTTGTCTGTCGAGGTTGTCGTTTGACGATCTTTGAGAGAGAGTTCGTAGTTGATTTGGTGTGCTTACCCTTGCACCAGATTGATATTATTCTGGGAATGAATTGGCTAGAATTCTATGGCGTGTTTATCAACTGCTATAGTAAGACGGTGCGGTTTTCTGAAGTTGGTGAAAATGATGAGGCAAGATTTCTATCTGCTAAGCAGGTGGGGGATTTTGTGAAAAATGAAGCTCAGATATTCGCTTTATTTGCGTCTCTGCAATCGGATAAGAAAGTGGTGAGTGTAGATTTGCCTGTTGTCTGTGAATTTCAGGATGTGTTCCCAGAAGATGTAAGTGAATTACCTCCAGAACGGGAAGTCGAATTTGCCATTGACTTAGTACCAGGTACGAGTCCAGTGTCGATGTCTCCTTATAGAATGTCGGCAACTGAATTAGTTGAATTGAAGAAGCAACTTGAAGAATTGCTTGAGAAGAAGTTTGTGCGTCCAAGTGTTTCTCCTTGGGGTGCACCAGTATTGTTAGTAAAGAAGAAGGAAGGTACGATGAGGTTGTGTGTCGATTATCGGCAGTTGAATAAGGTGACTATCAAGAATCGGTATCCATTGCCGAGGATTGATGATTTGATGGACCAGTTGGTTGGAGCGCATGTTTTCAGTAAGATTGATTTGCGGTCGGGTTATCATCAGATCCGAGTGAAGTCAGATGATATTGCGAAGACTGCTTTCCGTACAAGGTATGGTCATTATGAATACACTGTGATGCCGTTCGGTGTGTCTAATGCTCCAGGTGTGTTTATGGAATATATGAATCGTATATTTCATCCGTACCTTGATAATTTTGTTGTGGTGTTCATAGATGATATATTGATATATTCTAAGACGGAAGAAGAGCATGCAGGACATCTGAGAATTGTTTTGCAGGTGTTAAGAGAAAAGAAATTATATGCGAAGTTATCTAAATGTGAGTTCTGGTTGAAGGAAGTGAGTTTCCTTGGCCATGTGATTTCGAGTGGTGGGATTTCTGTTGATCCTGCTAAAGTTGATGCTGTATTACAGTGGGAGACTCCGAAGTCTGCTACTGAGATACGCAGCTTTCTAGGGTTAGCTGGTTATTATCGCAGATTTATTGAGGGCTTCTCTAAGTTGGCATTGCCGTTGACGCAGTTGACTAAGAAGGGTCAAGTGTATGTGTGGGATACAGCTTGTGAAGCGAGTTTTGTTGAGTTGAAGAGGCGGTTGACCAGTGCCCCAGTGTTGATCTTGCCTAATCCTGGTGAGTCCTTCGTTGTTTATTGTGATGCTTCTTTGATGGGTCTTGGTGGTGTTTTGATGCAGAATGGTAAAGTTGTAGCTTATGCTTCTAGACAGTTGAAAGTTCATGAGAGGAATTATCCTACGCATGATCTAGAACTTGCAGCTGTTGTATTTGTGTTGAAAATGTGGAGGCATTATCTGTATGGTTCCAGATTCGAAGTGTTCAGTGATCACAAGAGTCTGAAGTATCTGTTTGATCAGAAAGAGTTAAATATGAGGCAGAGAAGGTGGTTAGAATTACTAAAGGATTTTGACTTTGAATTGAGTTATCATCCCGGTAAGGCTAATGTAGTTGCAGATGCGCTGAGTAGAAAGTCTCTACATATGTCTATGATGATGGTTCGGGAGCTTGAGTTAATTGAACAGTTCCGTGATATGAGTTTAGGTTGTGAAGTTTCCGCCAATAGTGTAAAGTTGGGTATGCTGAAGTTGACTAGTGGAATTCTGGAAGATATTCGGAATGGCCAGCAAGTTGATGTCGCTCTAGTCGATCATATTACTATGGTTAACCAGGGTAATGGTGGTAATTTTGAGATTGATGGGAATGGCATCCTGCGATTTAAAGGTAGAGTTTGTGTTCTTGAGGTGTCTGAATTGAAAAAGAGTATTCTTGAAGAGGGCCATAGGAGTGGATTGAGCATCCATCCAGGTGCAACTAAAATGTATCAAGACTTGAAGAAGTTGTTTTGGTGGGCTGGTATGAAAAGAGATGTTGCTAAGTTTGTGTATGCCTGTTTGACTTGTCAGAAGTCAAAGATTGAACATCAGAAACCGGCAGGTATGATGCAACCTTTGAAGATTCCTGAATGGAAGTGGGATAGCATTTCCATGGATTTTGTGACGGGATTGCCGAGGACGACGAAAGGTAATGATTCTATTTGGGTGATTGTGGATCGATTGACTAAGTCGGCGCATTTCTTGCCGATGAAGATTAATCACTCTTTAGAGAAGTTGGCAGAGTTGTATATTGAGGAGATAGTGAGGCTGCATGGTATTCCATCCAGTATTGTGTCTGATAGAGATCCCAGATTTACTTCTAGATTTTGGGAAAGTTTGCAGAAAGCGTTGGGGACTAAGTTGAGGTTGAGTTCAGCTTATCATCCTCAGACTGATGGCCAGACTGAAAGAACTATCCAATCCTTGGAGGATTTGTTGAGAGCTTGTGTGTTGGAGCAGAGTGGTTCTTGGGATAGTTATTTGCCGTTGGTGGAGTTTACTTATAATAATAGTTTTCATGCTAGTATCGGTATGGCTCCATATGAAGCATTGTATGGTAGGAGGTGTAGAACTCCATTGTGTTGGTATGAATCAGGTGAGAGTGTTGTACTCGGACCTGAGATTGTGCAGCAGACGACTGAAAGGGTTAAGATGATTCAGGAGAAAATGAAGATTTCTCAGAGTCGTCAGAAGAGTTATCATGATAACAGGAGAAAGGCACTTGAGTTCCAAGAGGGAGATCATGTGTTCTTGAGAGTTACTCCGACGACGGGTGTGGGTAGAGCTTTAAAGTCTAAAAAGCTTACTCCGAGGTTTGTGGGTCCGTATCAGATTTTGAAGAGGGTTGGGGAAGTGGCGTATCGGATAGCTTTACCGCCGTCGCTTTCTAATCTGCATGATGTGTTTCATGTATCTCAGTTAAGAAAGTATATTGCGGATCCTTCGCATGTTGTTCAGTTGGATGATATCCAGGTGAGGGATAATTTGACCGTAGAGGTGTTGCCAATTCGGATAGATGACCGAGAAGAGAAGACCCTGAGAGGTAAGAAGATTGCTCTAGTGAAAGTTGTTTGGGGAGGTCCAGCTGGTGAGAGCTTGACTTGGGAGCGTGAAGATCAGATGAAGGAGTCATATCCGGCTTTATTTGCTTGAGGTATGTTTTCGAGGACGAAAACTCTTTTAGTGGGGGAGAGTTGTAACACCCCGATTAAAATAAGAGAATTATTTAATTGAGTTAATATTATTTTATTAATTTAATTAAATAAAGTTGAATTATTGGATTATTATTATTATTATTATAGATATTATTTATTTTAATAATAATTAAATAAATAAAATAATTGGAATATGAAGAGTGGAAGGGTAAAAGTGGAAATTGGATAAAAGAGGCCAAAGTGAGAATTCAGTTTTTCACGTGTTTTGTCTCAGAGTCAGAGAAAGGGGAGAAACGCTGAAGAGAAAGAGAAGGAAGAGGAGGAGGCCAAAGATTGCTCAGAGTTTCCTTCAATCCAAAGAGGTAAGGGGTCTGAACCTTATTAAACAATAATATGCTGAAAATGGTAAAATATTGTGTGAACGAAATTGGGATTTTAGTCGAAGGAATTCGTAGAAATTATATGCAATGATGTTAGGATTGTGAAATCGAATAGGAGACTAATCGTACTAGATGATATGAGTGATTGTGTGCGAAATTTGGACTGTGGAAGGATGAATTTGGATAGATCTCGTAGTAGAGAAAGCCATGGCAGATCTGGAGATCTGGTTTCTGGTCATACGCGTATGGCACTAGGCAATACGCGTATGAGATGGCCTGGTACGCGTATGGCACTAGGCAATACGCGTATGGATGAAGAAGATGGAATTTTGAACGTGAAATGGTCTCTGGTGGTACGCGTATGGGGAAGTGATACGCGTAGCATACGCGTATGGGAATGGCCAATACGCGTATGGATTTGGTCAGGCATGGGCAATACGCGTATGAGCATAGGCAATACGCGTATGGGCAGACTTGTGGTCTTTCCTGGCTGTTGTTGTGCAGTTTCGGTTGTTTAGGCTGAGCGAGGTAACTTAGCTGATGCATAGTATACGAGGGATCAATTCCCGTTGCTTTGAGTGGTATAGATATTAGTAGAGTGCGATAATACTGTGTTTGATTATGTGGCAGGATGTGATATGCTTTTATGATAGAATGTGTTAATGATGATGATAACATGACTATATGATGCTTTGTTGCTATGTTGATTATGATGAATGCTTGGTGTGCATGCATTCATGAAAGGCCGATGCCTAGTGATGAACGGACTGAGTTCCAATGATGTTGTTGACTCCGGGCTTGTTGAGAGACTTGGTTCCTTACGGGGAACTCGGATTCTATGGTGATGAATCTGGGAGTGGTGATCCTGTAGTTGGTCACAAAATGGGTATACCGAGTCGTGTTGAGTCATGCATGGGTGTGTGCATTGCATTGATATGTTGTTTTGTTAATGTTCATGAGTATGTTGATTATGATGATTATGATGAGCTGTGTTGGTATAGGTGAAATGTATTTATGTTTATATTTCTGTCGTTATATTATTGTTTAATAATGTAATTCTCACCCCTTCTGCATGTGTTTATGTTCATCTATGATGAGCAATGTGCAGATAAAGCGGAGTAGATATTGTTGAGGTTCCAGGAATAAGTGTAGAGTTATTCTACAGAGTCGAGTCAAATGCTCTGGTCATGTGACACCGGGATTATGGGATTCGATAGATAATATATTATTATTTACGTTGTTTATGATGACTAATATTGAGATGTTTGTTGAGATAATGTTGAAACATTATTATGAATTGTTATATGATGAATTATAATAATTGTGTTGTTGTCCGCTGCGAAGTTTTAAATATTAAATAATATATGTTATGTTGAAATGAAATAAGTGTTATGTTGTAAGGAATGTAAACTCTTCTACATGTTGTACTCTGATAATATAATTAAATATGTCGTTCGGGTAGAAGGGTGTTACAGAAGGGATAGTGCTAGGCCATAAAATATCCCATAAAGGAATTGAAGTTGACAAGGCAAAAGTAGAGGTGATAGTCAATCTCCCTCCTCCAGTTAATGAGAAAGGTATACGGAGTTTCTTGGGACATGCGGGATTCTACCGTAGGTTCATCAAAGATTTCTCCAAGATCGCCAAACCATTAAATAGTCTGCTTGTGAAGGATACTCTGTTTCTGTTTGACAAAAAGTGCAATGAAGCCTTCGATACTCTGAAGCATAAATTGGTGTCTGCTCCTATAGTGATCTCGCCTGACTGGTCTTTACCCTTTGAGATCATGTGCGATGCGAGTGATATAGCAGTAGGGGCAGTCTTGGGGCAAAGAAGAGACAAACTCCTGCACGTGTGTAATACCCCAAAATTTACCCTTCATTTTTCCTGGAAACATACGCTTTACACCTCATTCATGCATTCAGTTTTAGGTCATCTAACATTTGCATTTCATCATGGCAATCGGAATCGGATCCAAGAAGCTTGAACATCACCCAGAATGCTAATCTTGAAGGAGCAAAAATCTGCTGCTGAGCTGTCATGCTCGCTAGGCGAGCAGCATGGTTCGGTAGGCGAACTGCACTGTCATGCTCGCTAGGCGAAGGGTACGCGTTTTCAGAATATAACAGAGAGTTTTGGGCTTCAGCTGACCTATTTTGAGCCCACAAGTCACCAATATTAGTCTATAAATACAAAAGTTTCAGTAGAGAAAAAACACTGGAGTTTCACTGGAGAAAGAGCTTGAGAGAAGGAGACCTAGGAACTACTTTGCGGCAACCTTCAGACAGCTTTGAGAAGTTCACTCCGACTCACACACTTTTTACCTCCATCTCCCGCAAACCCTAATAGTGCTTTGCAAACCCAGTCGTGCCCTTTGATTTTAAACGATCTCTCCCATCAGGTATGCCTTTGTTCCTATTACTCTATGCTTTGAATTTGAATACTCTGAATGTATGAGGTAACATCAGGTTTTGCCCACGGGTTTATATTTGTGTATGAATATGTGAATAATACCTTGAATATTTTAATCGTTTTCGTTTATGAGATGGATACCACGGGGATTCGGATTATGGAAATCAAATTGTTATCAAGGAAGAATCCAAAACCCGCAGGCCTTCGCTAGCCGCTTCGCTAGGTGAGCCTGTAGCGAAGCTTCGCTAAGCCTTCGCTAGGCGAAGCAATCGCGAACGTGATAGTATTTGCTTTTTTTGTTCTGCTTTGTTCTAACCTGTCTTATGTTTCCATGGCATTGTTTTCTCTTGATTTCATCCTGTTACTCTAACCTTTTGTCGAGTTTTTGTGAGGACTCACATACTCTTGCAGGGATACCATCTGGAGGTTTATTCCGATTACCCGTACTGACTGACTTTCTTTGATGGTGTTAGCTTGAGAGGATCTTAGGGTTGCTTACCCTTTAATTGCTGTAACTTCGGATCTTTATCCGTGTGGTACTTTTACCTCTTTCCCGTATTTTACCGCTTTCTTAGCTGGAAGACCTCGATAGGAGGCAATGTTTGAGCCCCTTGGTGGCATTTTACTTTAAGATACATGTTTTGTATGGTGTGATCGTTTCCCCATAGGATGTGAGGCTTCGTACAGTCTCCCGTTTGCATGCCAATTAAGGTAGCACTGTTCCTTCGTCTAGGACTTCCTTTTTGCATGAGCATCCCTAAAACCCTAACCCTTCATTGATTTTTCTTCTCCTAAACACACGTTTACTCCTTCTACTACAGACGAGTAAGTCTCCAAAGGTCGAGCATCCGGTAGATTGCGTAGTAACGTCGTCCCCCCCAAAACACATAACCCTTAACCCGTAGTTAGCCGAACTACGGCTTGCTTTGATTCTCATTCCAGATGAGATACATAGGCATAAGACGCGATGTCTTAGCGAGCACACATCCCCCTAACCCCTAAGTAGTCGAGCTACGAAGACTCTGATTCTCATATTCAGATGAGATACGTATGCAATGGATGCGACATCCGTGCGAGTCATTTTCTTTTGACCCTTTTTTAGTAAACAGCACAAGATAAACTCACCCCCTTTAGACAAGAACTACAAATGTGGATCCCGTAGAGTACTACGGATGCGTGGGGTGCTAATACCTTCCCTTCGCATAACCGGCCCCGAACCCAAGATTTGGTTGCGAGACCTTGTCTTTTCCTTTCCTTTTTTCAGGTTTACTTCGAGCGTTTCCTTTCCCCCCCTTTGGGATAAATAACACACGGTGGCGACTCTTCTGTCATCTCTTTCCTCGTCAGGTGTTTTTTTTTGCACACTGTATTTTTCAGGTTGCGACAACGTGATCTATGCCATCCATGTGTTGAATCCAGCTCAGATGAATTATGCAACCACAAAGAAGGAGCTACTGGCTGTGGTGTATGCCTTTGACAAATTCAGGTCATACTTATTGGGAACAAAGGTAATTGTTTATACTGACCATGCTGCTTTGAAATATCTTTTTTCTAAACAGGACTTGAAGCCAAGGCTACTCAGGTGGATTTTGTTGTTGCAAGAATTTGATCTAGAAATTCGAGACAAAAAGGGGTGTGAAAACACAGTTGCTGACCACCTATCTCGAATGTCCCCGATAGAAGAGACTGAAGAAGAACACCCGGTCAAGGATGAGTTTATTGATGAACAAATCCTCGCTGTGGTGGGTGTTCCATGGTTTGCCGATTACGTAAACTATCTGGTAGGTGGCATAATTCCTGAAGACTATGATTATAACAAAAAGGAAAAGTTTCTTCATGATTGCAGGTTCTATTTGTGGGACGAACCATTCTTGTATAAGAAAGGGGTAGACGGACTGGTTCGTCGATGTGTCCCGGAAGAAGAACAAAATGAAGTCTTAAAAGCGTGTCATGATTCAGATTATGGGGGATATTTTAGTGGAGATAGGACAGCCGCAAAAGTCCTCCAGTCGGGGTTGTACTGGCCTACTTTGTTTAAAGATGCCCAAGTCATAGTGAAGGAATGTGACAGATGCCAAAGGACAGGGAATATTTCTAGGAGAAATCATATGCCCCAAAAGGGTATGCTTGAAGTGGAATTATTTGATGTTTGAGGGATTGACTTTATGGGGCCGTTTCCACCCTCATTCGGGAAGAATTATATTCTGGTAGTTGTGGACTACGTCTCAAAATGGGTGGAAGTTGATGCCCTCCCTACTAATGATGCGAGAGTAGTGGTAAAATTTCTCAAGTAAAACATCTTCGCAAGGTTTGGTGTGCCAAGGGCACTTATCAGTGATGAAGGGACACATTTCTTAAATAAGCTCATGGAGAACTTATTGAAGAAGTATAATGTGAAGCACAAGATTGCCACTCCGTATCATCCTCAAACGAGTAGGCAAGTTGAAGGATCCAATAGACAAATAAAACAAATTTTGGAAAAGACAGTGAGTGCTTCAAGGAAAGATTGGGCGATCAAATTAGATGACGCACTATGGGCGTATAGAACCGCCTTCAAAACCCCAATCGGTATGTCTCCTTATCAACTGATTTATGGTAAGGCATGTCATCTCCCTCTGGAATTAGAGCACAAAGCCTTTTGGGCATCCAAGTTCTTGAATTGTGATCTTGCAAAAGCCGGTGAATCCCGAATTCTTCAACTTCACGAGTTAGAAGAATTTCGTAATCAGGCATATGAGAATGCGAAGATGTACAAGGAGCAAACAAGGAAGTGGCATGATCATAGAATCATTAAGAAAGACTTCTGGGAAGGACAACTGGTGTTGTTGTTCAATTCTAGGCTCAAGTTGTTTCCTGGCAAATTGAAATCAAGATGGTCCGGGTCATTTGTTGTGCATAAGGTATCTCCCCACGGAGCGATAGAAATCAAGAATCAAACCAATGGGGGTATATTCAAGGTAAATGGCTAGAGATTAAAGCCCTATCACATAGGACAAGAATATGGATTGATTGACCATGTGCGTCTCACCTAATGAGGTGGACGACCGTCGAGCCATGCGACGTTAAACGAAGCGCTTCGTGGGAGGTAACCCACGTGTTTGATTTCTAATTTATTTCGTTTTTCTTTTTCTTTGTGTGTGCTAAAAAAATTTTATAGGGGAGGAGGAGAATTAGAAGGGCAAAGTCACAAACACCTCAAAATGGAAGGAAACCACACAAGTGCAGTAAAACAACAAAACAATTTTCAAATGTTGAGGGAGCTAGATCACTAACACGAGCGCCCGTGTTGAACAACACGGCCCGTGTTGATTACCCTGAACCAAAGAAGTGGGCGTGTGCAAAGAGGAGGAAAACAGATCACCAACACGGGCACCCGTGTAGATGCACACGGCCCGTGTTGTTTTGTACGAGGTGGATTTTTGAAATTTTTGAATTTTTTTTTTGTTTTAAGTGGTGGGACCCACTTGACTTATAACTCATATCCACCACTTATCCTTCATTATTCTGGTTTTACAAGACTCTCATTCTCTCTTCCTCCATTGTTAACCTAGCCTCCACCACCAAAAGCTTCACTTTTCACCACTATCAACTCCATAAAACCACATCTTCCTTTCACAAAAATTGTTCTACTCTCCGCCCTCTACGTAGTGACGGTGACCGTTTTTACTAATTCTTTATTTGGGTTTTGAGATACTTTGTAGGTACCCATTATGCCCCCGAAGAGAGCAAGCAAAGGAAAGGCTGTGGCCACATCTTCCAGGCCAAAGCAACATGCGAGACGCAACCCGAATGCACATGGCATCCTGTTTGAGGAACCGGATCACCATGAAAGGTATGCGATACTTGCTCAACGAAGACTCATTCCTATCAGATATATGTGTGATGCAACACTAGATGAGCTAGGATTAAAGGAAGAAGTGCATCGAATGTTTCACAATATAGGTATGCTAGAATTTATGCAATTTGAAGCACCGACTTTTGCACGCATCACTCTTGAATTTTTTAGCACTGTTGAGTTTAAGATGAGACGCAGGTGAACTGGTTCCGAAATGGAGTTTTATGGTCAGTTGTCTTTCATATTGTTTGATGAGGACCATGAGTTGTCTGTGGAGGAACTTGGGGGGATTCTGAGACTTCCAGTATCTGGACCCGGAGCACCCCCAAACACTTTTTCAGTGGTTGATTTCTGGAGGGCCATTACTGGTAAAAATGGTTACAACCCGAGTTCTGGCAAGGCTTCTGGGATTCATAACCCTTGTTTCAGGTATGCACAGAAGGGGTTAGCTTACACCTTGTTTGGACGGGGTGATAGCACCGGTGTGGCCGCAAAGAGAGAGTTGTTTTTCTTACATTGCATGGCCAACAATGAGAGAGTCAATGCAACCGCTTTTGCTGCTAATCATTTGAAATAAGTTGGCTATGCAAGTACAGGTGATATTTCTGTGGGTGGCATGATCACTCAGATTGCATACCACTTTGGTTATGGTCGGCTCTTGATGGAAGAATCAGTAGTGGCAGGTAAGACAAAGATCGACATGAACACTCTTGTCAATCAACAAATGATTGTAATCATGCCGAACTATTATTCTCTGGTAATTCATAATATGGAAGTACTTGCGTTACCAGCACCTGATTCTATTAGTATTGCAAATATTGCTGACTGGCTTTATGCAGCTTTTGCCCCATCTGTAGGGGACAATGTTCAGAATGACCAGAATTTTTCAGGTGATGAGATGGAGGAAGATGATAGACCAGAGGAGAAATTTGTGTCACCCCCACAAGATTCGAACCGACAAGGTGAAGGGTCCTCTTCTATGTCTCAGGACCAATGAGGTTGGATATAAACTGAGATGGGTGTCCTCCGCACCGAGCAAACTAGACAAGGTACGGTTATGGATGACATGCAAGCTATGATGCAACGTCTGATGTTGCATTTCCCGCATGATCTTCCACCTCCTCCACAACAGTAGTCGCTGTGAGTCCCCTTTGTATCTGGATTTAAACATTGAGGTCAATGTTTAGTTCAGGTGTGGGGGGAGGGGGTTTCCTTTCATGTTTTATTTCGTTTTCATTTTGTTCATGTTTTCCTTCATCGTTTTTGGATTTTGTTTTTGCTTCTCTTGTCGTAGTATTTTGTTTTTATTGTTTACCTGTGTGTACAGAGTGATGAGAAATTGTTGGACGAATCCGGGATCGATTGTAGTGGATGAAAGGCACTCCCCATACTTGTTCTGTTAAGGTACCCAGGAAGTTGATGCAACCATGAGAAAGTAAAAGTCGGACACAATTTGGTGACACTGGACCGAGAGAGCGGTATGGTATAACCGAATCGGAAAAGAAACCACATGACACTAGGAGGCTTCAGAGCTTGTAAGTTTAACCAACATGGTGAGAACACAAAAGCCAAACACTAAATATCATCATGAGAGTTCAGCCAGGTATGACTCTATCACTCTGACTTTGCGTATGTTCTTTTGACACTTCACAGCATGACAACACACACTGAGGCAAGTTGTTTGTTTAGCCCAGAGCCTTTCTAGCCATCCCTATTTGTATGTTTACCCTTCGTGAACCTCATTGAGCCTTAGCCTTTTTGTTCGTAATAAACCCCATATTAACCATTAATCATTCATTTCTTCCATTAATCGGCATGATTGTTGTAAGTTACAAAATATGCAAAAAGCTAAGTTTGGGGTGGTAATCTTTAAAGAAAGGGCAAGTGCATAAGAAGAGATCTAAAAGTAATGCAAAAAGAAGAGACGTGTGTATGTCCTAAAAGAAAAAAGAAAAAAAATGCACTTGCCGAGACTTAAGACTCTAACACATGTAAAATGGTCACAGAGAATTGAGTTAAAAAGAGTCAAAAGTGAATAAACCCCCAGAGTTATGAGTTAAGCACGAAAAAAAAAATCAAACAACATGAATGTCAAGTTCAAAACCATTTGTTATCCATTTCTGTGTCTATCCTACCGTACCCGATCCCCGTTACAACCGAAAAGACCTCATAAAGTGTGTGGAATCTGTTGTTGTAGTGAAATTAGAATTTATTCAAATTTAAGAGTTTGGTATTGCATGTTGTGCTGTGAGTGTAAACACCCTAACCATGAGAGATATTGTGAGTATGTGAAAAAGCTTGCAGGTAACGAGGCCTCTGATGTGGAAATGTGGTGAACAGTTTGAGTCGGGAAAACCGGAAACTTGATTGGAAAGGAAGAACACAAGTTGTGAAGGACAAGGTTGCATTGTGGAAAGTGAATTCGTGGGTGGCCTTTGTTTGGACTCAATACATCACTTGAGGACAAGCAATTAGACAAGTTTGGGGTTGTGATCGGTCACCATTTCCATTGAATTCTCACCTTTTATCCGGCATATTTTCATCACTTTGGTAAGATTTGTGGTTGTTTTTAGTTGTTTTAAAATCATTTAACATGTTTCGTTAGTTTATTATTGCATTGCATTTTGTTACATGTTTGTGTCAAAAAGTCTCTTTTATGCTTCGATTTGGTAGTGTTAGTGTTGCAGGTTGTTGCATAGGTTAAAAAGGACTAATAGCTGAGTGTTGGATGCTCCGGAAGGCCAAAATATGAAGATTCAGAAGGTCAACACGGGCTCCTGTGTACATCAACACGGCCCGTGTTATTTTCCAGGAAGGAGCACTCAAAGAGGTAAAATAGGAGGTTAACACGGGCACCCGTGTACATCAACACGGCCCGTGTTGATGCGTCTGTAGCTTGCTTTAAAAAACACAACTTTTGAAGAGCAACACGGGCACCCGTGTGAATCCACACGGCTCGTGTTGATGGGCGCGGCTGAGAAATTTTACTTTTTGTTGTGTGGATCTGCCCTGTTCATGAAGGGTATTTTGGACTTCTTGCTGGGAGAAAAAAACCATCTGAGGCTATTAGAAGACTTTGGAGAGAAAGAGAAGGGGACTTTTTTGACGTACGAGGGAAAAACATTGCACTGGAGAATATAGCTACTACGGAGGATTTGAAGACGGAGAGATTCAAGGGCATCAACCATTGAAGATCAAAATCTCCTAATTCTTTGTAATGTTTAATTTCCACACTATGATTTCTTTGAATACTATGAGAGGCTAAACCCCTCAATGCTAGAGGGTGCTCCTGATTTGATCTGATGTTATGAATTCTAACCATGGATTTTCTTATTACTATGTTACGTATTTCAATTCAATTGTGTGATGTTATTATGCTTTTGTATCAGACAAATACAATTAGATCTATGACTATCAATAACAGGATTGTGATTGTTAGGGTTTTCATACAAGTGGGTTTATAATTGCATCACCTAGGACTAGGAACTTTTGTAAATCACCATAAACCTTGATATTGTTTATGATTAAAACCAATGATTAGTTGAATGGACATTTGAGTAAGAATTGGTAGTTTAATAGTTTCTTCATTAAGGACTTAAGGAAGAACATTCTGAGGTTAGGTAATTGAATGTTTCATGTGTATTGAGGAAATCTTGACTTGAATTCATAACTAGTTAAATCAACCACTCACCCTAGCATGTTTCATCTTAATCAATTATTCTTTACTATCTTTTTGTGTTTATTGTTATAAATTCCCAAAACCAACCAAACCATTGTGTTTTTGTTCAAATAGAATCAGAAGTAAAATAAGTATTTCCTACGCAATCCCTGAGATCGATACTTGGGAATAAAACTCCTTATTACTACATCAGTGAAAATAGTACACTTGCTATTTTTCCGATCAGTCACTTCTAATTTTAACAATTCCAATCGATTTCTCTCTTTGCAGGAAGCTCTTTGAAAAACTCAAATGTGTTATATTTTTCTCTAATGAATTTAACCCAAGTGTACCTTGAGAAGTCATCCACACATACAAAGACATACCTTTTACCTCCAATACTTTCTACTTGCATAGGCCCCATTAAGTCCATGTACAATAGTTCAAAAACTTTTACAGTGGCGAGATGACGAAGCTTCTTGTGGGGCATCTTAGTCTGCTCGCCTATTTGGCATTCTCCACACACTTTTCCTTCTTCAATCTTGAGTTTAGGCAGTCCTTCACAACTTCATCTGAAACAATCTTCTTCATGCTCTTGAGATTGAGGTGACCAAGTTTTTGGTGCCAAAGCTTGGTTTCATCAACTTTTGTTATCATACAAGTTAAGGGATCCTCTTTGTTCAGAGATATCCATAGATAACAATTATCCTTGGACCTTGAGCCTTTCATAACCAGTCTTTGATCTTGGCTGGAAACGACACATTCTAATTTGTTGAAGCTAACCTTGAGGCCTTGATCATATAGTTGACTTATACTGATTAATTAGGCAGTCATACCTTCCACCGGCAACACATTATCAAGGCATGGTAGACCATAATATACTAGTTTGCCTATTCCTTATATTCTACCTTTTGCACCATCACCAAAGGTGACATAGCTGTTAGAGTAAGGTTGTAGCTCTTCAAGATACGACACTTCCCATGTCATGTATCTGGAACATCCACTATCAAAATATCAATCTTCTATAGAGGATACTCTAAGAGAAGTATGAGTTATAAGACTTGTGATTGTTTCCACACATTCTTCACTTGAACCTTCTCTTCTTTCCTTTTGAACCTTGTCTTCCCATGGTGTTATGGAAGACCATATAGTCTGTAACAATTTGGCCTTATGTATCCATATTTTCTATAATGATGGCATCTTCTATCATATTTCTTATAACCTTTACGATGGGGGTGCGCATGTCAAGCTCGATGTTGGAACGTGTGATCCTTTTTATTCACATGACTATAGTCAAATCCTATGGCTATAGAGTTTCTTGGCTTCTTCTCTTCCAATTGTATATATTTTAGCAATTCAACATCATTTCTTGACTTCTCCCCATCTTCCATAACTATATCTGACATGTCTTGAGCTCTATTCAATATCCTTACAAACCTTGCTAACTCCTCCAGCTTGGATGTTAGAACAGAAATATCTTCACCCTGACTAGTGACTGTAGTAGAAATGGTGTTTCTAATGAGGCTTCACGAGCAGACTTGAGAATCTCTCGTGCTTCTTTAGCTTTTGAACATGTATTTATTAATCTTAACATGTTTTTATCAACCCCTTTGAGAATAGCATTCAGAGCCTTGGAGTTTCCAAGGGCTTCATCATCTTCAAATTTGGTCTAATCAGCTTTGGTTTTAGGCTAGTTGTGTTGTCTTTAGAAGTAACAACTGGATGTTTCCATCCTATTATCACATCTTTCCAAGTTTTATTTCCCAAGGATTTGAGAAACGCAACAATCATCACCTTCCAATAGTCATAGTTTGTTTCATCCAAAACAGGTGGTTTGTTAACTGATCCTCCATCTTTCATTGTCTCCATTTGAGCAAAATTTATCTTCCCTGAAGCTCATCCAATAGGCTAGGGTGTGTGCTATGATGCCAATTGAAATTTTATTCCTCAGGGGATAGATGTCGAACTCGATATTTTGATAATATGTTTGACAAGATACACCAGAACCACTACACTAATAAGTAATAGATGATGGAGAAGAAAAGCAATAAATAACACAATCAATTGTTTATCCAGTTCGATGAAACTACACCTACGTCTGGGGGGATGAGTCAACAACCCAAAAAAGGAAATGCATTATTAGTAGTTTAGTACAATTAGACTTACAAGGAATAACAAATCATATGGTGTTCAATGCCTCTTCCTAACACTACCCAATGACAAAATAACCACAAAACCCTAGTGATCAACTTCAATCTTCATAGGATGAAAGAATGTTGAATATTACAACTCAAATAGAAAAACCTTTTACGTCAAGTTACTGAAACATAAAGGTGTACATAAACAATGTTGATTACAATTCAACTAGACAAACCTTTTATACCAAGTTACTGAAACATAGAGGTGTACATAAACAATTCTACATTGATTCTATTAGGGCATTAGCGTGGAATACACTGCACAAAACCCAACACTATAAGATCTTCAACGGGAGTGCTTGTTTTCCAATATAGGTTTGAGCTTCTTATATAGCAAAGTAACTCTGGGTCTTTCTCCTTGGACAATATCTTTGAATTCGTCAAGAATTAATGCAGAATTTGTTGGATATTTAATTTTCTCATTGAATATCTCCAACAAGATATGATTTGTTTTAATTTAAATTCAAATTTAAATCTTCATTTAAATCCAAATTAAATTTCATTCAGCTGTCAAACAAATCACCTAATCATATTTTTAAATCAATAATAATAAAATCTTTAACAAGTCTTTTGCATAACATACTCCAAAACACAGCATTTTGGCGCCTATTGCACAAGACCCAGATGTCTTACCAACATGTTGGAGCATCGCGTCCAGCATATGTTCTTTATGCAACTTCATACAGCTTTAACAAGCTTGATCAATCTTGAATACTTTGACACTTCTCCAGGTTGTTGTTTTGTTAAAATGCAGTCAATTCAAAGGGGCAATCCAATAGGAATAACACTATGTTTTTGGAAGTTTGTGTTAATCTTGTCACCAATAGGCTTAAAAAAACCTTTGTTGTTGGAAATTTGTGTTAAACTTACAAAAGATGATGATATGGTTGCTAGTAGATGAGAAATCCACAAAATAGGGGAGCAATATATGTGAATGGATGAGAAAGTGAAGAAAAATATGAATAGACTGAGAGGAATGTGGAATAATGGATGAGAAGGATGGATGTTTGCCGATTTGAGAAGAAGAATGGATGAGAAAGATGAATGCTTCCTAATTTGAGAAGACTGTGGAAGAAGAAAATTTGCAAAGAGAGAACAGTAAATTTTTAGATCAAAAGATTCCCTGCTTGATGATTTGAGTGAAAAGAGAGCCTAAAGCATCACTATCACTAGCAACTTTTAGATTAGTTAAATAAAAGGGAAAAATATCAATTTGCCCTAAAAAAAAACTTATAATATTACCCTTATTTTCACAATGGTGGTATATAAATAAAATCGCTATTGTGCCGCTACGAACCCACAAATAGCAGCCGCTATTTCCTACTATACTATGCCGCTATAGCATGCTATCGACAACTAGATCACACCAATTTCACTTCAAATGTGTTTTTAACTATAAAAAATATAAATTCTTGATTTTAACTAAACTAAAATTACATTAGGTTAAACAAATTATTATTCAACCTTTCTTTCAAATGTTTAAACACATCCAAACATATCACTTCAAACTCATCCTTTTCAAAAAACATTACTTCAAACTCTTAATTAAATTAATTTAATCAAAAACCATTATTGATCACAAACTCTGAGAGAATGGTTTCAAACTTGCACCCATTTTCACAAGATCAAAACCTTTAGGAATATCTGACTCAAAGAGCAATTCAATTTTAATCTGACTTGCAAGCAATGAAGGAATTCTAGGCAGGAAGATATAACCATAAACATTGTAACTTGTAAGATTACAAAACATGGACAAGTACATAGATCAGTAAAGAGGCTTCAACTTTAAAAGCCAGTGTTTGCTTTACTTTTGAATGTAACAACATCCTATAACAAGATAAATAAATTGTGAGGGGAAAAGGACAGTTGAGCATAACATATCAGCCCCGATAAAGCACTAACACAGACGCACGACATGAGACGTGACACCGACACATGAACACCATTGAATATAAATGCATGTGCAGTGTCGAACACCAATCATGCTTTCAATATAAGACGTTGGTGCTACATAGATCAGCCCTCGTTGTATAACAGGTGTGACGATACTCAAGATACTCAAGCCAACGCACGCTCATATGATTAAACTATATGAACTCTATTAGGATTGTTTTGAGAAAGGCACTAGTAACCTTAGGACAAGCCTTCGATTTTTGTCTGAGTGGTTACTGTGTTGATGTGGCATTTGTATCAGCAACCCAATACTGCTTAACAGCAACTAGTATCTTTTCTGGAACAAGTGGACCATCCTCATGGTCAACCAATTTAGTATCCCATCTCATTCCTCCGACAATTTTCTTTACCTTGATTAAGATATCGACTTCATCGCGGAATATTACAGCACCTTCTGGTCGTAAAATCCGGTCCATCTCCAGAAGAATGTCTTCTATGTTACATCTGTGCATTTTAAACTCGTTATCTAGAAATCATTTTAATACCATCTAAACAACAATCTACATCGCACTATACGCAAGGGCTAAACTAGTGACTGAGATTTGCTATCAAGTTCAATTCAAATTAAGAGTTAAAAACAACTGAAGGACAATTGAATAACCATGTAACCGAAGAAAATACTCACTTGTCTTTGTACAGACTAAAAAGACCATTGCTATGAATGAGGTCGTACGTCCTCGGATATGTAGAGAAAGCTTCACACCTAGATCATAGAGAAACAATACAAGACAGTGCCGACATTTTCATGTTATTAATCAAGAAAAAGAAATAAAATTGTACAAGATTAGTATCATCTGAGATTCAAATAAGCATTTCAACTTACGTATAAACAATCACGAAATACTGTGAAGATAATAGAAGGAGGAAGTTAGAAAACTGTACCAATCATGATAAATGCCTATGAGTCCTCGTTGATATATAACACCCAGAGTATGTTTGTCAGCTATAGTAGGAACAACGTTCATGACCCAGAGCTTAGGAGATTGAATCGCAGCAGCAAAACTACCCAAACCAGCATTCATATCCATGATATTGCGATACCTTCCAGAGTCCAAGAGTTTATTTATTTTCTTGTAAGCAGTTACATGTTTTTTCCACTTTTTGCTATCATCTTGATACGTCTCAGCAGAAATTCCAGGAACAGAGCCACTGGCAATTTTAGGAGGGACGGCATAAAGTCTCTGTGGAAAAGGCTTGAGATCTCCGTGGACTTTAGGATTACGAGTAACACATGCCTCCATTTTCTTATTCCTGCAACAACAATAAAATACTAAGTTTTCCTCTTCATTATCACAACGTTGTGAACAATTTTTTCTTAGATTTATCTATGCTGGATTAACTTAACAGTTAGTGGAAATAAATTGAATACCTATAATGGATGTTAAAGTGTGTAAAACAAATTGACACTGAAAGAAAGTGCATACCAAGCATCATTGGCATCAGTTGATTCACAGAATTTTACACCAGAATCTTCTTGTCTGCTTCGACATGTTTCAGAGTCAATAGTTTTCTGCCAGACAGCAATTTCATGTTCCTCGGTTTTCTTCTCCCAGCAAAGGAGTTTAGCAACCTCTTCAATCTTTCTTTGTTCTTCCTCGAGATCCTCCTTAGGTCTTTGCCAAGCTTTGTAATGAACCTTCCAATGGATTGGAGGCCCCGAAAGCACCCAATAACCACCAGGTCTCAGAACTCGGTCAACTTCCATCATATAAATTCCACCTGCCAATCACAACCCAAAATACACTTTTAAATAGCTTTTATCACAAGTCGTGTGATATATGGTGCCAAATCAAACAGAATAAGAATGCAAAGATAAGCATTTCATACAAAATAGGTTAAAGATCTTAATGTAAATTTCTCACCATTTGATCCCCAAGGAATTAAGCAACGAGAACAATGCGCCATATCAAAGGCTGCAGAGGGATAAGGCAGTTTTATGGTTCCTAGGACACCAATAATGGCAGGTACACCCCTTTCAAGGGCAAATTGTACTTGTGCTTCATGAGAGTCTCTTGGTGCAAATGACATGGCAATAACATTTCTGCTCCAAAGATATGCCCCCCAACTGGCAACCTGTTTGAAAAACCCATACATCATTATGGATACATAGCTAAAACAAACTAACTTAATGCTATAGTGCCGTTATAACCACTATTTGACAACACTTCATACTAAATGGTGTATTGAAGAACAATGGCAACTTGTTCAAATTCTGCAATGCTATGACGGCATAGCGCGGCTATAGCCACTCTTTGACAACCCTGAACTCTAACTACGACGCTAATCAAATTAACAGGAACAAAATCGACAAAAGAATTTCATACAAGCTCTAAGGAATTTGCAATGACAAACGTACCCCACAACCAGTGTCCAATGCTGTCCTGACTGTTCCATTCTCTATAGGTATCACAGAAGCAATTTGATCAATATATTTGTCAGCCCCTTGAGGAAACTGGGTTCCACCACCAGGGAACCTAAACACGTTTCCCTCATATTGGATCCAGTTCTGAATAGCCTTCTCAACCGTAAGACTCTTGTAAGGTGCATTCGCATACGGAACATAATCACGGCTCTTCGGCCATGGAAATGGTGTTACATACCCTTTCGGTGCAGGGATCAAACAATGTAACTTCTCTTCCTCACGAGGGCAATGCCTCTCTCGATAAATCATGTTATCTCTAGAAAAACTCATTGCCCGCTTTTGATCATGGCAGGGCGTGTAATCAGTATATCGAGCTTTACAAGGTTTAAATACCTTAGGTTTTGAATCAACCCCATCAATTTTGCTAACTTCTCCACCATGGTGAGAATCAAAACTTAAATTCGGAACTATATCACACTCAACACCTTTCTTAGTAACCTCCAAAGCTAAACCATCTCCCTTTCCAAAACCACTTTGCTGCCACGAACCCAATACGTAGAAGAAACAACACAGACCAGCTACTATAAAGATCTGCACAGATCTTCTAGTCCTACTATCAGCTAAACTTGGTTTTGCCATAAAGAATCTGAAAAAGAACAATTCCTAATAAGAATCACATAAACCAGAAGATTAACAAATTCCAAAAATTAACTTTAACTTCTACACTATCCACTCAAGATTGTGCAATAGTCATGAGTGAATCAAATAGGATCCAGCTACACTACTTGCAATGCAAGATGCACACTAATGAACAAATCCAGAACAATAAATGAAGAAGACCCACCAAATCATACTAAACATAAATTACAATTGAAACAAAATTGACCTAAAAAACTCAAATTTATCAGTACCCATTTCGAAAAAAATCATTTTTTTAATACCCATTTCGAAAAAAAAAATCATTTTTTTATAAAATAAGCAAGATGGGGAGAAGAAAAAGAGAGAAAGAGGGGGAGAAAATGTTTATGAGGGGAGAGATGTTAGTTTTACCGATCACATGAAGGTGGAGGCAGCAATGGTAGGAGAAGATCTGGGATTTGTTTTCAAGTTATAAAAGGAATGAGAAACAAATCAGGTTTTTGTTTTCGAGTTTGATGCTGTGAGAAAAGCTAGAAGAGTCAATGGAAAGTCTCTATCTAAAACCCTACAATTCAACGGCATCAGTCATGTTCAGATGAACAACGTAGGAAAGAGGAAAAAGGGAAAGGTTGAAAGAATTTAGAAGAAAAAAAAATGGAAATTCTATAAAAAATTTAATGAGTTAGGTGTTCTTTTTACTTAATTTAAGATTCTATTTTTATTTTTTATTAATAAATGTTATTTTTTAATTTTTTTTCCAAAACAATTATGTTAGTCAATTTGATCTTATTTTCCCTTGAACTTTGATTTAAAACATTAACTTATGTTGATGTGACAAGTTTTATAGAGTGAATGAATGTCATCTTTTCTTCCAAACTATTTTGCTCATTCTTAGTGGAAAATTTATTGGGTTCCTTAAAAGAAATTCAAAATCATTCATCTTTAACTTTTTTTTTCAAGTTATCTTCTTTTTGAGTTTCATCATTACAAGTCATGATTTTCTTCAATTTGTTTTAAGAAATGTTCTTACGTAGACTCTTTTATATTTTTAATTTATAAAATGCTAAAGATTTTAATTAGAAGTTCGAAGTCAAACAATTAAAGTTTTAGTTGCGTCGAATTTGTACTAAGAAGACGTAAGAGAAGATAATGTCATTATCAAGAGGAATGTGTTCTTCCTACTTTACTTTGAAAAAACATTACTGTATGGATAATGATCGTAATTTTTTCAAATGCTTAAATGATGAAATTGTTAATGAAAGGGATTTGAAGATTGAAAGAAAAAGAAAAAAAAAATCAAATTTAAGAATGGTCTTCTTAACACAAAGAGGATGGTTAAAGATATAAATGGTGTTTGAGTTTTTTTTATTTATGGTTTGATTTTTTTTCTGGGGCTGACAATGAATACTCTAGCATGAAGCATACGTCAACCATTCGTTTATTTGAGGAGTATAAAGATGTGCATCTCCCATTTCTTTTTCGTCTAAGTTTGAAGTTTTGAAAAATTTTGGCAGAAGACGAATATTCGCAGCAGCGAGAGGTGTGTCTTCCAGTTGCTTATTCGATGAGCATAAGGATGTGCATCCCCCATTCTTTTTTCATCCACATTCGATTAGAGTATTTTATTCGGAAGAGGAAAGTTTGAGCAATATGGCGTGCGTCAACCACTCACTTGTTCGAGGAGCGGAAGGATGTCATTCCTCATTCTCCTTTCAATCGATTTTATTGAGAAAAAGATTTATTTCAAGTTAATGAGATAAATTTGATTTTTCATGTTAATAATAATTTAATTTTGATTACTTATTAAAAATAATAAGAATTTTTTATTAAAAATGATGAATTAGTCATCTTCATAAATCTTGTTTGACAAATAAATGCAATGAATATATTTATCATTCACAAAAGAAAATAATTAAAAATAATTAATAATAAAAAGCACATGGTGCAGTTAGCACTAACAATGGAGTGTAAACAAGAATGGACTTTGTTTGAGTGATTTGAGATCGCCAAGCATGCTTGGCTCCTTAACCCTAGGGTTGAGACTTGTTTGAGTGATTTGAGATCACCAAGCATGCTTGTATTGTATGTTATTGCTTTTCTTATTTGATTACTAACCAAAAGCACAAAAATATGTCACTAACTCTTTTTGTTTTGAAGCTCAAGTGATCATGTGCTCCACAATACTCCTAGGAGGCTCCTAAGCCCAATGTAATGGCTAGATGAAGATGAGAAAAAGCATGACAATGGTCCACAAAGTTCCTAATCATCATATATGTCTCCCAAGTATCTCAATTTTCCAATTTGATTAAGATAACCCAAAGGGCTTGAAGATTGTTTCCCAAGGAAACCCTAATTTCACTATGCTTTGACTGTGCCTTGCCCATGAAGCAATCTCAATCTATGATCAAATTCAATCAAGGGAAGTTCTTTCATTTATCATTTTATGCATATATGAGCCTATTTGAGACCCCTCAATCATTTATTCATCAAGATTGGAAGTTTGACTTTGAAAAGTTGACCAGTCAAGTCATCTAACTAAGCCGAGGTTCAATAAGCTATAACCTTTGATATGTTTGTCAAATGAAGATTACCCCAAAACCAAAACTGTTCCTAAGAACCATATGAAAAACTTTCATGTTCATCAAAAATCCATTTGAAGCTTGGAAGGTCATCATTCATTTCAAAACATTATAGGTCATTTTGGCCGAAACCCTAATTTTTGGTCAACTTGCCAAGGGCATAACTTTCTCAATTTTTATGACTTTGAGGTGGGACCAAAGGAATTGGAAATCTTGATATGTCTACTTAAAATGTTATGTTGGATAAAATTTCATAATCATAAAGGAAATACATGTTCCATTGCAAAACATTATAGGTCATCTTTGACCTAATTCATTGAATTTGAAAAAGTACCCAACTTCAAATGCCCATAACTTTGTCATATAAATTCCAAATGATTCACACTTTGAGTCTAAATTGAATATCTTTAAAAGATATACAACGTTTATATTGGCAATTTTTTCATTTGAAGCTTTTATCATGAGGTCAGAGGGGTTTGACCAAGCTTACTTTTGGTTGACTTTTTCAAAGTGATTTGAACATGTTTTACACTTGAACTTTCCAAGCCAATTTTGATCAATTTTCACATGTTAAATGTCTTTTTATCCAACATGACTTTTATTTCTTATTTCAAGAGCTTTCCAACCATTACTCACAATAGTCATTTGGATCTACCATTTGAGAGATTCGAATTTTTCTTCATGTATGTGTATTTTTGACATTTTATGTTAAAACTTGAGATGCAAGCCTTTTCCATACCATGTGCACGACCACATGCTTTCCATATGAGTTCAGCAAGTCCCTTCAACCATTCATGGGCCTCTCACACGTCCACAAAGGCCCATGCATTCAAAATTGCAATTCCCATGCACATGAGCAAAGTGTGATGATCAGATGCATTTACCTATAAATTCCTCTCCTTCATTTCAAAAAACCCTTTTGGAGATCCCACATGTTGCTGAATTGAAACCACAACCCTCACCAAAGGAATCACTCACCATTTTTTTCAATATTTTCGAGCTTGAAATTCAGCAACATTAGTTGAGTTTCAAAGCTAGATTCCTTAGCCAATCATCTTCCCTATATTCAGAGATCAAAAAGGGGCAAAAAGCTTAAAGGATTCGTGGCCAAAAACTCACCATTTTTGAAGGTATAAGCTCAAACTGTTTGGATTTGAAACTCATGATTCAATGTAGTATTCTTATGTTTTTGTTGTTCTCTGAAGTCCTCATACTTGAGGCAAACTTTTTGTGCATTTAATTTTCCATTTCAAGATCAATCCGTGTGGACACCATGATTTTCTCCTTCATTTTTCTCTCAATATAGGAAAAATGAGAGGAATCTAATGGTACAGTGATGATCAATATCACATAAGCTTCATTTACATGCCCTTGTTTTTTTATTTTTGATGAGATTCATTTTCCTGCAATTTCTGGTCGGATTCTGCTTGGTTGATCGGAGAAGGTGGTGGTTTCCACCACCACCACCACGTGTACTGATCACAGCCATTGGATCTCTCCCTCACGATCTAATCTCGTGCATCCTTTCTAATTACTTTTTTAATTCATTGTGTTTCGCTGCTGACTTGAGTACACCATGCACCCTCGGATCCAGGCTGTGTAACACGCCACGCCATTTAATGAGACGGATCCGATGGCTCAGCTTTTTTCGCTTTATTTCATTTTCTCTTTATTTTCTTTTAATTCATTCTATTTTCAATAATTCATAAAAAATTCATATGAGGTCAAAAAAATATGAGACCAACTTTAAAAATTTTCTTGAAAAATCTAGTTTCATCTTATGATTTTTAATTATTTTTGTGACCTCATTTGATATTGTTTCATGAATTATTTGGTTTTTAATGATTTTAATTCATTTTAAAATGCTTTCTGACTTTAGAAAAATACAAAAATATTTTCATAACATCTATGGATCATGATAAGTCAATGAAAAATAGTCTCAACAATTTCTTGTTTGTTTTGAGATTATTTGAGATTGTAATTCATATTATTCTATTTTTGGTTGTTTTTAATTGATTTTAATTGCTTTATGGCTTTAAAAATTTGTGAGAAAATTAGTCAAAGTTTGTTTGACTATGTTGAACCTATGAAAATTTAATTGGACTTATTGAAGTTGTTTTGAATTGAATTTGAGGTTCAACTTTGTTTGTTTGTTTTTTATTTGTATTTTCTTTTAATTCAAAAATTACCAAAAAAATATTATTGACTTCTTGACTTGTTATATTCATTCCTATTCTGTTTCGTGTTGATCAAGGTTGAATTGATTCAACTTTGATCAAATTCATTGGATCTTGTGGTTTGAGAATCCTCAAGGATCATCACCTAGAGAGATGAATGAATTTGATCAAGGATGAATTATACCTTGATCAATTGGGATTGATTTTTGTCTTCTTACCCCCTCCCACTCATCTTCATCTTTTTCTTTCCCTCAATGGCCAATGAGTTAAAGTCTTGAGGTTGGTCTTAACAAATAAAAGTTTAATCTTCTTTGATCCAAACCAAACTCAACTTGATCCATGATCAAGTGAGTTATTTTGTGTCAAAGATAGGTTACTTCTTGGTCAAGCAAATAACCAAAAGTCAATACAAGGCCCTTCCCCTCTTGTTTGGCATGACAAGTTTATGGAGCTTGGCTTACTAGTCATGACCTCTAACTTGTGTTCTTTGCCTATATTCTTATTGACCGGCCTCAGATAGGTATGGCTACTATATTAGTCCACTTACAATTGCTTAACATAGCGCTACATTGTCTTTTGACAAGCTAACATAACTCTACTAACTACTAAGTTTAATTTGAGCTTTTAAATTCTTATCATTTACTTTTAATGTTATTTATTTCTTGCTCATTATTCATCTTGATTTTCATTTTGCTCACTTGAGCACATATTTTATGTTTAAGTCATTTTTCTTTTACTCATTTGAGCCCATTATTGTATATAAATATATTACTATTTTGTGTTGTTTTGTGTTTATTTTGATGTGAACCAAAATACAAAAGGAGAAAGGACTTAGAATTAGGATTCACCCATGCTTAAAGGAGTTCAAGAGCAACTAGACCTCATGCCTTTAGAATGCAAAATGTGTTGAAGAGCAACTGCCTCATGCCTTTAGAATGCTAAAATTCAAAGTTGACCTCAAAGGACTTCTCCTCAAACTTATTCTTTGTCCATTCCCTTTATTATGTTGTGAGATTTTTAATGTGTGCTTTTGTGTGATAGGAATCTCATATTAAGATTGGGAAAAGAGGACCATTGTCATGAGTAGCCAAGTTAAGAGTCAAGCCAAATGGAGATCCTAGGAGCTTGAATTCAAATTATTGATTGCTTGCTTTGTGTGCTAAATCCAAAGGAAATGAGCATCTTGAGTCATCTATATGACTCCAAGAAAAGGAACTCCAAGGGTTATCTCTCCCCTCTTATCTTTGTATGCTTTAGGAATAGCCCTTCTCTCCTCTCCCCCCTATAACCAAGCCAAAAATCATTTTTAAAACTTTGACTTTATTTCAAATTAGAAACTAGGCCTTAGGCCTTTGACTTTTCAAAACCATTCTCATAAATACTCATTGTAAATAAACTTTAATCCAACTTTGACCTCATCTTGTAAATAAATTCAACTTGTAAATATAACCCATTTCAAGTTGTTTTGTGCTTCCAATGGCCACTTGTTAAACTCTTTTCAAAAACATTAGTCATAGATTTGAGTTATCATAGTGGTTGATGTAAATCTCACCCCATCCTTAGTGTTGGATTATAAGTCTTCCATGCTTATTATAGGGTTAACCCCTCACTAGCATGTTGAAGCCTTCCTCGCATGGTGGATTGTTGGTTTAGGTTGAGTTTTCTCCCTTTGATAACAAAAGACCTTAAGGCTTTTGATTAAAATCAATTTACCAGTCTTTGAAATTTTTACCATGAACTACGAGGTTTTGATCCTCCTTTGTGATGGTACGTAGGCAATGGGTTCATCCATTCAAACAATAAAATTTGTAAATATAATCTATTCTCTTCTCATCCCTCCAATCTTTTGCACAAATCTTTTCACAAATACCAACCTACAACACATATTTGCAAAAAGGGTTCCCTTAGAGTACTAAGGATGTTTTGGGTGCGTAAAACCTTCCCATTTCATAACGAACCCCCTTACCTAGATCTCTGACATTTTTATTAGTTTTTGATTTGAAAAACTTCTTACTTGGCTTTTCTTCGCTTTTTAGCCTCTCCTTTGGATAAATAAAAGTGCGGTGGCGACTCGAATTGTATGTTGACTTTTGGTTTAGTCAATAAACCTAAAGATAACGAAAACCCCGCTACAGAAAAGTGGCGACTTTGCTGGGGATCCAAACCCCGTGGGTTTAGCCTACTTTTTGCTTGTATGTGTTGTATGTTTATATTTATTTGTGGCATATTTTTATGCAAATTTGGGATGAATGTATTGTTTGTAATGTATGAATTGCTTGATATATTAATTGCTTGTATGCTTGGTGGTTTCTTGTGAGATGAGTTTTATACCCGAACTCGAGTGCACTAATGATAAGAGAATGGCATAGTCTTGTTGACTTATGTGGAGTTAGTCCTTAACAAGTTAACTTGCAAGTCCATTCACTTGGTGGAGGTCTTATTGGGATCACTAATATCACACGAGTAGTCGTGGTTAGGCATTACTCTTTCCAATATGAACCCTAGAAACCAAGGACCTTAGATACCTAGCCCATCTTGGCCTATTTTAGGATGTAGTGTGAAGGTCGTTCAAGTGTAAGACTTGATGCGATTGTTACGCGATACTACACTCATAAGAGTCCCTTGATCGCGACTTTATGAGTCTATTGGGGTATTAACTGCAAGTGCACAGTCTAATCGCGTAGTTTTAAAAGATATCGATCCCACAGGGACTTAATGAATCGATATACCGTTTTTCTAGGGTTACTTCGTAAAGCTAAGGCGGATGATACTTTGATGATTAGGGGGAAAAGTAAAACTAAAATTGGATCTAGATTAAATATCAAATAACGCGGATATCGGTATGTAGTTCATCGTAATTAGGGAATCAAATCTTTGTTGGTTTCTTAGTTTTAAAATAAGTCATTTCATTAAACACTATTGATTAAAAGCCTTTTCTCAAACTCTCGCTCTGTTGAATAGACTATGATTTTACCTTAACGTACGCTCTCACTATTTAGTTAAAACTAAAATCACTTTTTGAAAACAATAGAATCTATAAAAACTCTTTTTATTAAAATACTAACCGTTTAAACACCCTCGTCTCAAACTCTCGCTCTGTTGACTTAGATTATATGATTAAACTTAAATGCTTAACTCTCGTCCTCACATTTAACCTTTAAAAATACTTTTTGAAAATGATTAGAATTTAATTAACTCTAAAAATTGCTTTCTCCCTGATTTAAACTTAATGTCCAATTTACACTGTCCAGTTAAAAGCTTAAACGGTCGTTCTATTGATTTTAACTTGTTTATGTCTTTTACTCTCGTACAAAAACTTTGGTATTAACTCTGTAAATTAAGACCATAAAAAGAGTGACTATATTTTTAAATAAATTTAAACCGACTCAGTTTTGATTCCTTTATTCCGCTTACTTTACATACCGATATCTAAATTAATTAGCCGGACATGCTAAACAGGCCTAAACAATTATTATGCTTAAATACAGCCATATCAGACAAACAATATAGATAAACAGCAACACAGAGCATATATAAGTTAAAACAATAAATTAATGAACCTGTAAAATTAATAGAAATCTTGGTTGTTCCCTAGCTTCGACGCTTGAACACTCCACCACAAACCGGTTGGATTTGTTCTTCACAACTCTTGAGCAGACAGGAAAATAAAAACAAAGAAGTAAAATACTATGATCTAACGTAAGGTTAGATCCAGTAAAAGTTACACAATAGTTTCCGGTGTAGAAACTATTGTGAGAAAATTAATTGAATGCCTAAAAAATTAAGCTAACAAAGAAAAAGGAAGTAAAAATGCTAAGGTAATAAACTGCTGAAGAAAATATGGAATGCTGAGAAAAAAATATAATGCTGTAAAAATAATGCACGGCGTGGAAATCTGGAAAGGAGAGAGAGAACGTCAGGGCACCACTTAAGATCTATTTATAATAATCCATCATGTAACCGTTTCCCCAAAATTCCTTCAGTAGGTTTCCTCGTGTGTCAACGAGTCAAGCGAAGAAAAAGGGCGAACGTGCTTCTGTTACGCGTCAAAGCCAAAAAAATAGGAATGGGGGTGTGACGTCCGTCACACCCTGTGTTACGCTCGTAACACTGAGCCGATGGGCGTGACGCTCGTCACGCCTTGTGTGGCGGTCGTCACAGCATCACAGCGCTTCTCCTTTGTAGTTGTGGGTTGGGCTTTAGTGGAATGCTTCTTTTTGGAGAATCCTCTTTTTGCACCCCTTTTCTTTCCTTTTCACATATGCTTCAGTTTATGTTACCTGAAATAAATAGAAGGAAAATACCAAGTAATATCGAATAATATAAAATAAATCGAATCAAATAATAATATAATTTAATTAAATCGAGTCCAAAAATGTGATATTATTTGATGTTATCATCCCTCTCGAGAATATTTTTGGAGGACGAGTAGTCGTTTTATCCGATAATATCCGAAAGATGGGATGATGACTATGGGAACCTTTTAGAACATGATTGTCAGGTTTAACCGTAGTACACTCCCGTTGGGTGGTTCTTAACCGAGACTCCATGCTCGTGACTCACAACAAACCTGTGATTCGCGGTCGATCCGTTCTCGTATATCCTCAAAATCAATGGATCTTGGGTGTTGATATGGTGTAAAATCTAATCCACCAAGATAGATGATTGATATTGACGATGACTTGAGCCATCCCATGACCTTTGTGTTGTGTGACTTGCTTTATCCTTGAGTGTGTTTGTTGCATCCATGCATCCATCCATTCATCCGCATTCATGTCATCGACAATAAGATTTTTGCAACGAACTTAAAAGGTCTATTTGCAAATTTTCAGACATGGATAAGCAAAGAAGGAATACGAAGAAGTACAGTTTCAGACAACCCGACTTGAGAGAGTTAAGGCGTCTGACATCTTATGTATTAGAGCCCTTGGAGTTCAAAGCTCACCATGGGAAGCTTCTAGCTATTCTCTCTACCAAGGTGGATGAGGGTCTGATGAGTGTGTTGGTGCAGTTCTACGATCCTCTGTATCGGTGCTTCACTTTTATGGATTTCCAACTTTTGCCTACATTGGAGGAGTACGCTTATCATGTGGGTATACCTATTCTTGACCGATTGTTATTCAGTGGTTTGGAGAAGATTCCATCTTTTCAAGAGATTGCCGACATGTTTCACGTGGAGGTATCCGACATTGTTGCCAATATGACTACCAAGGGTGGAATTCAAGGTCTCCCGTCTGATTTTATGATTACCAAAGCTACCTTGTTTGGGAAGGCCATGAGTAAGGAAGCTTTTGAAGCCATATTTGTACTCCTCATCTATGGGCTAGTGTTATTTCCCAACATCGACAACTTCGTGGATGTGAACGCTATTAGGCTTTTCTCTTCTCTTAATCCCATTCCGACTCTGTTGGGTGACACTTATTTCTCTTTGCATATGAGGAATGCAAAGGGTGGTGGTTCCATTGTATGTTATCTGCCTCTATTGTACAAGTGGTTTATTTCGCACTTGCCTCAGACGCTTGCCTTCAAGGAGAACAAGGGATGTCTACGGTGGTCCACGAGACTTATGTCTCTCACTAATGATGATATCTCTTGGTATAATCATGTTTATGATGGAATTAAGATTATTGATTCTTGTGGTGAGTTCTCCAATGTTACCTCTTCTTGGTACATGTGGTGGAATTAACTACAACCCTGCTTTGGCTCGCCGTCAGCTTGGGTTCCCCTTAAAGGATAAAACTAACAACACTTTGTTGGAAGACTTATTCTTTCAAGAGGGTAAATATCCCCAAAACCTGAAGGATAGGATGGTCCACGCCTGGCGCAAGGTTCATAGGAAAGGGAGGAATGAGCTTGGTCTGAGGAACTGTGTTGCTTTGGAGCCTTACACCTCTTGGGTAAGGAAGAGAGCCCTCGAGTACCGCATGCTGTATGAGTATCCGAGACCTACCCCTATGGTTATGGTTGGGCCTTCAACCCTCCCTAATCAAGGAGTAGAGGAGTTGAGAGACGAAGATTGTTCTCGTGCTTATGTTCGTGAGCGTGAGGAGCTTCTTCAGCAACTCAAGGATAAGGATGCATTGATCGAGTTTCTAGAGCATCAGGTTATTGATGAGCCCGATGATGTGGTTACTTCTCTCCTGCCTCACTCGTTTAGATTTTGGAAGAAGAGATATGATCAGCTCACCAAGGAGAAGGCCGACATGGAAGCAGCTTATGAGAGAGAGGTGAAGAAGCTTCGTGCGAAGTGTTGATTCTAAGTGTTGGCAGCAATTTTGGTAAAACAAAGAGTGTTCACAAGATGTCATGTGTGATGTCTTAACATAAGATATCCTATGTACCTGCTGGAGTTAAAGAACATGTGCAAGCAGGATTGTTTCAGAATGCCATATACAATGACAAGGCTTCTGATATTAGTTGTACCTGCTGGAGCTTAAATGGAAGACATGTTCAAGCAGGATTGTTTCAGATGACATACACAATGTTATGATATCTGATATGGATGTACCTGCTATAAAAAGAAATATGGATTATGCAGGATTTTTCCAGATGTCAGACCCGATGTCATGACATCCTGTACACAGAACATTCAGTATGAATGTCTGGTGTTTTGTGATTGCACAATTAATGGCAATCATTGGTTGATTGAAGATATGGCTAGCTGGCGCATTCTTTCAGGGATTTCAACCAGATTTACTTATTTTCCAGGGAGATCTATACAACTGTTATAAAAAGATTTGATTGGAAAATAGATTTAGGGTTTTCAAGATGTCCAATGTTTCTATAAAAGGGGACTCAGAAAACCTGTTTGTACACACAACCAAGACTGAGCGAAATTTAGAGAGAGAGCTAGGGTTTGTGTCTGCAGGTCATTCAAGTCATCCGTTGATGATTGAATTGGACTGATTTGTCTTCTTGATCAAAGCTTTGAAGCAAGACCAAGAGTGTATCTTCTTGATTGAAACTGTGAAGTAAAATCAAGAGTTTGTAATTGAAAAGTATTTTCTTTTCATAAGGGATTGTTGTTTAAAATCACGGGTGTGTGATTGTAAGGGAAGTGAGTGGGTTCTCATATCTAAGAGTGCTTAGGTAGAAATTGCACGGGTAGAGATTAGGTGAGAAAGACTGTAACTTGGTGAAGTGTACGGATAGTCTTTGAACTAATTCTATTATAGTGAATTTCCTTCCTGGTTTGGTAGCCCCCATAGTGGAGTAACCGGTTAGTGATTCTGATCCCCTTTTAGCTAGAAGCTCTGGTACATAAGTTGGATAACTTCGTTATTAAGTCCATTGCAAATTGCGAGGAATCAGACCGTAGTCCTCCCTACCAAGTTCAACACTAGATACCTACTGAACCAACTCATAATGGATCTTTCATATTATGCTTTTGTAGGGTCCGCAACCTTTGGATTAAATGATCTGGTAAGGATCACCTAACTTAATTAGTGCATTTCCTTATATATATATATATATATATATATATATATATATATATATATATATATATATATATATATATATATATATATATATATATATATATATATATATATATATATATATATATATATATATATATATATATATATATATATATATATATATATATTTTATGTTGTTTTGGGAATCATTCACTTATATTCATCGGCTCTCCACGTAGTTTGCTATTAAGATGGTGCCGACTTCTCGTATAAACTACTCGGGGTTACTATAAGACTAAAAGTGCAAGGAATTGGTATAATAGGTACTTATTCTGATCTAACATGTTGAGGTTTTTAGAGCGTTGAGGTGGTAATAATTTTGTCTTGATTTCACTCAAGTTTTATAAAATGAGAAACCTTTATACTTATCGAGTGTGTTAAGTGTTAAATTTTTTTGTTATGGCTCAAGAAAATTGAGGGGAATAGATAATACAAAATTTTCACACTAGGGTCTCGACTTAAAATAAATATATTATATATATATATATATATATATATATATATATATATATATATATTATATATATATATATATATATATATATATATATATATATATATATATATATTTTTTTTTTTTATAAGTTAATAAAGGGAAATAACAATGAAAGGGAAATAACATACTTGAAAGAGGAATGTTGGAAGAGAAATAATCATAACGGAAACAAAGTTTTCCCCCCCCACTTAAATGAAACATTGTCCCCAATGTTTAAAGAAAAGCGAAAAGAAAGGAAAAATAAATAAATATGCTCAATTCTGCCTGCGTCCTCTTGTTCTCGGACCCGGTGAGCGTTGACGTACTTCCAAGTCATCAAACCTGTCGAGCAAGTCAGTGAACCGCTGGTCGGTTATTGCATTCCTCGCTTCTTGTTGTTGTTGCATCTAGCGCATCAGTTGCATCACTTCGTTATTCTGCGCCTGCATGGCATCGATAGCATCCATGATGTCTTCGTTTGTTGCGGGCCTTCTTCTTCGACGATGTTGGGAGGATTGACCAGCCACAGTATCGGAAGGATTAAGCGGGGTTGATTGTTGTTCAGGACCCTGATCACCTTGCGCCATTTGCTCAAACTCGTCCGGGGGCGGGTTTGCTTGTGTAGGCTCGGTAGGTTCGGGAGCATTCAGATCGTAGATGAATCGGTTGGGGTTGGTGACATTTGTGAGGGCAATGTTGGGCAAAACAACGCTTGGGACTTCTTGGTTATTCACCATAAGATAATAATTTCCGCCTACCCTATTTTTGATTAAGCGGCTGGAGCGACAGTAGCTTATATCCATAAATAGGGGTGGCAGAGATTGCAAATTTTGAAGTCGGTCCCCTAGATTCAGACCAAGTGCTATGGTGAAATAAGAAAGAGGCGGCGTTTACCTTTGTATCCATTTCAAAAACGTAGTGGAGGAAGAATAATTCCTTCGCGTTGACTTTGCTGTTGTTGGGTCGACCAAAAATGGTGTTTTGCAGAATATGGATAAAATACCGGATAGTGGGGTTGTGTATGTGTGAAGCAAGTAGTACATCCCAATTATTGGTTTCCACACCGGATATTTTTCTAAAGAGGTCAAAGGCGTTTATGTGCCACTGTGAGTTCGGAGGGATTCTTGGGTGGACTTGGCCTCCTACAGGGAACTGTAGCATGGCACTCAACTGATCCTGGGATAGTGAGTACTTGATGTTGAACATGCGGAAAGTTGCGGTACCGGTTAAGTACTCGTCTTCACCGGTTGGAGTGGTGTATGAATAAGAACTTAAAAATTCTAAGGTGAGTGATGGGTATGTAGGGTTATTTTGTGTGCAAAGAAAGGTTAAATCAGAAAGCTGAAGCATCCATTGCACACCTTGAAGTAATCCTAATTCTTGTAAACAATTTAAATCAGGATACCTGGTAGATACGACACCTCGTTGTTGGAACCGGTCGAACTGCTCCCGTTGATAATTATCATCTTCAGATCGGAAGATAATATTTCCGAATTGTTGGTTCTCCGCCATATTGATAGGTAGGTTGAAAGAAGGAAAGGGAATGAAAATGTATTTGTATAGAATGGTTTGTTGGAATGATGTGGTGTAGGAAGAAAGGTGTTGTAGGTATTTATAGGAAAAGTTTGGGAGTTGGGAAGAGGAGTGGGTGAGAGAAAAATAAATGTGGATGAATGTGAGTGTAATGGTGTAAAGAGGTGGGTTAATGGGGAAAATAAAAAGGTGGGGGGGGGGGGGGGGGTTAACGGTCGTGTCCCCAACGGTCAGCAACGGTTTACGAGCATTCACGTTGTCACGCTCGTGACAGAAGGTGTTACGGACGTCATGGGTTACGTGGCGACCGTGATGGCTTGTGTGACGCTCGTCACACAGGTGATTGCAACGGTCACTGGCGCTCTGCTTACGTGGGTGCTTCATAAATTGTTTTTATTATTATTATTATTATTTTGTTTATTTTTAGTTTATGTTTATTTTAATTGCTATTGTAATATTTTTGAATTGCGATGCATGCTATTCTATTACACACCATAGTGTATATATATATTTTTTTTCTCTAATAGGCAGTGTAAGTAGTAGCATAGTATATATCATCATTGGAAATTTTAGGTGATGCATAAATCAAAATAACATTTAATTTAACCAATAATTCCAATAGCTCCATAAAAATAAACATAATGTAATATATGAAAATAAAATAAAGCATGCGGAAAATAAATCCTAAAATTAAAAATAATGTCAAACAAAACTATAAATCCTAAGACTAAAACTAACTAACTCCAATTCTTCTAGCCAATTGTAGGAACTTTCGCTGGAGGGGCAAATGAATTGACACGGCGGTTCAACTCGAGAAAATGATTTGTCATAGTGCTCATGTATTGCAGAATTTCATGTCCCATCATATTTAACTCTTCTCTCATGGCAGCTTGTTCTGACATCAAAGCTTGAATAGCGGTATTATAATCATTTCCGGGCATATGATGTCTAAGATCAGATATTGCTGATTCTGCGGACGGGATAGGATGAGGTGGAGAGGCAGCATCATGGTAACCAGTTGGTGTCTGCGGATCAGACTCGGCATAAGGAATCTGGTTGCCAAGAATCTCATAATCTTGGATGGTTTCAACAGATCTAACAGGAGAAGGTATTCCATCCAGGTTGTAAAGCCAATTGTTTCGATCATGGACACTAGTCATCAGACTAGGCATTGTGAATAGGTAAATAACTCGGTTATTAATTACTAATTCGAACTCTTCAGGTCCTAGATTTTTGATAAACAAAGTGTTGAAAAGGAAATGTATGTTCATAGACTCAATGCCACAAAAAGGGTTCAAAGCAAGCATGGGTTGGCGCAATCCAATAGCATTAGCAATCATAGTTATCAACCCTCCTATTTGAATCGGTGCACGGTCATCTTGAATAAGGAGGTCAAAACTCGCCAGCATATAAGTGGCACCATTCACTGGATGGTTCTGGGAAGCACAGAATATTATGAAGAGTTCATCACGTGATACTGTGGTAATGTTTGATCTCTTTCCAAAAAGAGTGTGTGCTAGGATTTTGTGGAAATAGCGAAAAGCCGGATTATGTATGTTTCCAGAGAGAAACTCATGTTCCTCAGGGTCGTCATTTCCCGTTAAACTTCCCCAAAAATGCTCAAGCTCTCTATATTCAAAAAGGTCTTCTTGGCTCATGGTGAATGTATCAAAAGAAGTGGGGAACCCTAAAAGGTTAGTAAACTCTTGAATGTTAAACTGATACTCCATATTGAACATCCTGAATTGAATGAAACCTCGGTTTATTCCTTTTCCATGGTTTGGTAAATAGATCAGGGAGCTAAGGAATTCTAGAGTTAGCCTTCGGTAAGTAACAAATTGTCTGCGAATAGGAGTGGTTTCCCACCCTATTTGATTCAACAGATACAGGACACTATCTCTTAGCCCAAGTACGATCATTGCATCTTCATCAGCATAGAAGGTTGGGTGCATCTCTCTCTCTCAGAAAGTTCTTCAAATTTTTGTCTCTGAGCTCTCCCTCTGAATTTTATACCCATGCGGTCAATATGTGCCATCAGGTTAGAGTTAACTAAAGAAAAGAAAAACAAGAGTTTTAGTCAGGATTTGGCCAAATGCCGAAAGAAGAAAAGAAGAAAAATTTAATTAAAATAAAGAATACGGAGAATGAAAACTAAATAAAATAAAAAAAAAGGGAATAATCAAAGAAGAAATAAAAATAAAAATTTGTGGGTTGTCTCCCACGAAGCGCTTTGTTTAATGTCGCAAGCTCGACATAAAACTATTAAATGTTAATCTATAAATTCTGAAGACATTACGTCTAAGTGCAGGACTTGCGAGTCTTCATTGTTCTTAGCATAATGGTAATGTTTTAGACGCTGTCCGTTTACGATAAATGGTTCAATAGATTTTCCTTTAATTTCTACAGCTCCACTAGGAAAGACATTGGTGATTTGGAAAGGGCCTGACCATCTAGATCGTAGCTTTCCTGGGAATAACTTAAGTCTAGAGTTAAACAATTGGACTACATCGCCTTGTTTGAAAGTTTTTCTTGATATACGTTTATCATGCCATTTTTTCGTTCTTTCCTTGTAGATTCTGACATTCTCGTAGGCGTCTTGTCTAAGTTCCTCTAATTCGTTTATATCAAGAATTCGCTTTTCACCGGCAGCCTTATAGTTTAAATTTAAATTTTTAATAGCCCAATAGGCCTTATGTTCTAATTCTACCGGGAGGTGGCAAGATTTTCCGTAAATAAGCTTAAATGGGGTTGTTCCTATGGGAGTTTTGTAAGCGGTTCGATAAGCCCATAAAGCTTTAGGTAATTTTGATGACCAGTCTTTTCTTGACGTAGAGATTGTTTTTTCCAATATCTGTTTAATTTCTTTATTAGACACTTCCACTTGTCCACTAGTTTGAGGATGGTAAGGTGTTGCTACTCGATATTTTACACCATACTTAAACAATAATTTTTCGAGTATCCTAGATATGAAATGCGATCCACCGTCACTGACGACTATTCTTGGGACACCAAATCTTGGAAAGATTATATTTTTAAAGAGTCTAATTACTACTCGTGTGTCATTTGTTGGAGAAGCTATAACTTCAATCCATTTTGATACGTAGTCAACTGCTACGAGTATGTACTTGTTACCAAAAGAAGGTGGGAAAGGTCCCATGAAATCTATTCCCCACACATAGAAAATTTCTACTTCCAAAATGCCTTTTTGTGGCATTTCGTCACGTCTAGATATGTTTCCTGTGCGTTGACACCTATCGCATTTCTTGACAGCGGTATGTACATCCTTCCATATGTTTGGCCAATAAAGACCGGCCTGTAGGATTTTAGAGCAGGTCTTGGATGTACTTGCGTGTCCACCATAAGGAACGGAATGACAATGTTGGATTATACTTTCTACCTCTTCTTCAGGTATACACCGACGGAAAATACCATCGGGGCCTCTTTTGAAAAGTAAAGGGTCGTCCCAATAATAATGTTTTATGTCATGGAAGAATCGTTTCTTTTGTTGGTAGGATAAATCAAGTGGAACCACTCCGGCAGCTAGATAATTGACGAAATCAGTGTACCATGGTGTAACGCATATAGCTAAGGTGGTCTCTACCTGTTCATCAACTCTATTTTCTTCCAAATTAGCTATAAGTTTATCGTACGAGAAATCATCGTTGATCGATGTTCTTTCCGGTTCCAGGTTTTCAAGTCTAGAGAGGTGATCTTCTACTATGTTTTCAGTTCCTTTTTTATCTTTGATTTCTAAATCAAATTCTTGTAGCAACAAAATCCACCTTAGGAGTCTAGGTTTAGCGTCCTTTTTTGTTAAGAGGTACTTAATGGCAGCGTGATCAGTGTAAATGATTATTTTAGCTCCGACCAAGTAGGAACGAAATTTATCTAGTGCAAATACTACTGCTAAAAGTTCTTTCTCGGTCGTGGCGTAATTCATTTGCGCTTCATCTAGAGTTCTACTCGCGTAATATATGACGTGAAGTTTTTTATCCTTTCTTTGTCCTAAAACAGCGCCTACGGCGTAGTCACTTGCGTCACACATTATTTCGAAAGGTTCATTCCAATCCGGGGTCTGCATTATGGGCGCGGAGGTCAATGCTTGTTTAAGTGTTTGAAATGCTTCTAAGCATTTATTGTCGAAGATGAATTCAACATCTTTCATTAATAGTCTGGTTAAAGGTTTAGTTATTTTAGAGAAATCTTTAATGAATCGTCGGTAAAAACCGGCATGTCCTAAGAAGCTTCGTACTTCTCTCACAGTTTTCGGAGGTTGAAGGTTTTCGATTACTTCTATTTTGGATTTGTCTACTTCAATTCCTCTATTTGATATGATGTGTCCTAAAACAATTCCTTCTTGTACCATAAAGTGACATTTTTCCCAATTAAGTACTAGGTTTACTTTTACACATCGTTCTAGAACTCTTTCTAGGTTTTCAAGGCATTCTTCAAAACTTTGTCCGCATACGGTAAAGTCATCCATAAAGACTTCCATGATGTTTTCGAGAAAATCGGCGAATATTGCCATCATGCACCTTTGGAAGGTTGCAGGAGCATTGCACAAGCCAAACGGCATTCGTCGATAAGCGAAGGTACCAAAAGGACATGTGAACGTTGTCTTTTCTTGGTCATCAGGGTGAATTGGTATTTGAAAGAAGCCTGAGTAACCGTCTAGATAGCAGAAATGAGAATGCTTGGCTAATCGTTCTAACATCTGGTCTATGAATGGTAAAGGAAAATGATCTTTTCGGGTTGCTTTGTTTAGCTTTCTATAATCAATGCACATTCTCCATCTCGATTCAATTCGTTTGGTTATAGTTTCTCATTTTTCATTTTCGATCACTGTTATACCTCCTTTCTTTGGTACTACGTGTACAGGGCTAACCCATTTGCTATCGGATATAGGATATATGATACCTGCCTCTAATAACTTCGTTACTTCCTTCTTCACTACCTCACTCAGGATCGGGTTTAGTCTCCTCTGATGTTCCCTAGAAGTTTTACAGTCTTCTTCTAGCATGATGCGGTGCATACAAATAGAAGGACTTATTCCTTTGAGATCGGTGATGTTGTATCCTAGTGCGGTTGGATATTTTCTTAAGATATGTAGGAGTTTTTCGATTTCGAGTTTTCCTAGGTCTGCATTGACTATCACTGGTCGTTCAAGTTCTGAGTCTAGGAATTCATATCTCAGATTTTTAGGAAGTGTTTTCAGGTCGAGGGTTGGTTTCTTAAGGCATTGCGTAGGATCCGATGTTATTGCTAAACATTGGTTCAGTCTGTCTTCTACACGACAGTCAGACAATTCGTCATTTTCTAATTCTGTTTCTTTTATGCATTCATCGATGATATCCATGAAGTAACATGTGTCATCTATTGCAGGTGCTTTCAAAAATTTGGAAAGAATGAACTCAATTTTCTCTTCTCCTACTTCGAAAGTGAGTCGTCCTCGTTTTACGTCTATGATGGCACCGGCGGTTGCTAAGAATGGTCTTCCCAGTATAATGGGTGTAACTTCATCTTCTCTTATGTCCATAATTATAAAATCGGTGGGAATGTAGAATTGACCTATGCGCACGGGAACGTTTTCAAGAATTCCTACGGGATATCTAACGGAACGATTTGCTAATTGCACAGACATTTTGGTTGGTCTTAATTCTCCCATTTCAAGTCTCTTGCATATGGACAAGGGCATAACACTGATACCGGCTCCTAAATCGCATAGAGCTTTGTCTATGACAAATTTTCCTATGTGACAGGGTATAGAGAAACTACCAGGATCTTTAAGTTTAGGAGGCATATTTTGGATTATTGCGCTACACTCAGCAGTGAGTGTAACGGTTTCGCTCTCTTCAAGTTTCCTTTTATTAGAAAGAATTTCTTTTAAGAACTTAGCATATGAGGGCATCTGTGTAATAGCTTCTGTAAAAGGAATGGTGACGTTTAATTGTTTCAGTAGGTCAACAAATTTTTTAAATTGGCCCGCGTCTTTGGTTTTAATTAGCCTCTGAGGATAAGGGATGGGTGGTTTGTAAGGCGGTGGAGGTACATAAGGTTCTTTGTTTTCTGCGGTATCCTTATTACACTCTTCCTTTTCCTTAGGTTTACTTTCTTCCTCAATTGACTTTTTAGAGTTTTGGTTCTCAATCCTTGGGTCAGACGGTCCTTCTACCTCTGTTCCACTTCTTAATATAATTGCATGAGCGTGGCTTTTCGGATTAGGTTGGGGCTGTCCAGGAAATGTACCAGTTGGGGCAGCAGTAGGCGCTTGTTGTTGAGCTACTTGCGAGATTTGTGTTTCCAGCATTTTGTTATGGGTAGCCAGGGCATCTACTTTACTTGCTAGTTGTTTAATTTGTTCGTTAGTGTGTACATTCTGGTTTAAGAAATCTTTATTGGTTTGCTGTTGAGAAGCTATGAAGTTCTCCATCATGATTTCCAAATTGGATTTTCTAGGAACGTTATTGTTAGGTGTAGATGGGGTCGGCTTTTGATATCCAGGAGGTATAGTTGGGGCTTGATTGGGAGCTTGTCCTGGTGCGTATAAAGCGTTGTTACTCTTATATGAAAAATTAGGATGGTTCTTCCAGTTTTAGTTATAGGTATGCGAGTAAGGATTTCCTTGAGCATAGTTCACCTGCTCTGCTTGGATTCCTGTTAGGAGTTGACAATCTGTAGGAGTGTGACCTTGAATTCCACAGACTTCACAATTTTGAGTTACGGCAACCACGGTGGCTGGAGGTGATACATTTAAACTTTCAATTTTCTGGGCAAGAGCATCCACTTTTGCATTAACATGATCAAGGCTACTTATCTCGTACATGCCAGTTTTCGTTTGAGGTTTTTCTACCATTGTTCAGTCGCTTCCCCACTGATAATGGTTTTGGGCCATGCTTTCGATAAGTTGATAAGCGTCAGCGTAAGGTTTATCCATAAGCGCACCACCTGCGGCGGCGTCTATTGTTAATCTTGTGTTGTACAAGAGACCATTATAGAAGGTACGAATTACTAACCAGTCCTCTAAACCATGGTGTGGACAAAGTCTCATCATGTCTTTGTATCTTTCCCATGCTTCGAAGAGAGACTCGCTATCTTTCTGCTTAAACCCATTTATCTGGGCTCTTAACATAGCTATTTTGCTTGGAGGAAAATATCGGGCAAGAAAGACTTTCTTCAACTCATTCCATGTGGTGACTGAGTTGGAGGGAAGAGACTGAAGCCATCTTCTAGCTTTATCTCTTAACGAGAAAGGAAAAAGACGAAGTCGAATTGCCTCTGAAGTGACACCATTAGCTTTAACAGTATCAACGTATTGAATAAATACGGATAAATGAAGGTTTGGATCCTCGGTAGGATTTCCAGAAAATTGGTTCTGTTGCACTGCCTGCAACAGTGAAGGTTTAAGTTCGAAGTTGTTTGCTTCAATTGCGGTTGTAGAAATACTCGAATGCGGCTCATCTTACGATGGAGCAGCGTAATCTCGAAGAGCACGAGCTGGTTCTGCCATCTCGGGTATACGCAAAGGAAGAAGATTTTTGAGATCAGGAATTTCGATTGGAGGAAGATTGTTTGCGGCATGATACTCCCGAATTCGTCGTAAGACTCGGAGATATCGTTCAACGTCGTTGATTCGTAAGTAATACGGTTCGCCTTGTGAGCGAGTGTGTGGCATACAAATCAACGAAAGACAAAAGGAAAAATAAAAATTGCCTTAGTCTCTACAGCGTAACAGAAGAGTTACGATATCGACTAAATAAAAGTCCCCGGCAACGGCGCCAAAAACTTGATCCGACTTTATGAGTCTATTGGGGTATTAACTGCAAGTGCACAGTCTAATCGCGTAGTTTTAAAAGATATCGATCCCACAGGGACTTAATGAATCGATATACCGTTTTTCTAGGGTTACTTCGTAAAGCTAAGGCGGATGATACTTTGATGATTAGGGGGAAAAGTAAAACTAAAATTGGATCTAGATTAAATATCAAATAACGCGGATATCGGTATGTAGTTCATCGTAATTAGGGAATCAAATCTTTGTTGGTTTCTTAGTTTTAAAATAAGTCCTTTCATTAGACACTATTGATTAAAAGCCTTTTCTCAAACTCTCGCTTTGTTGAATAGACTATGATTTTACCTTAACGTACGCTCTAACTATTTAGTTAAAACTAAAATCACTTTTTGAAAACAATAGAATCTATAGAAACTCTTTTTATTAAAATACTAATCGTTTAAACACCCTCGTCTCAAACTCTCGCTCTGTTGACTTAGATTATATGATTAAACTTAAATGCTTAACTCTCGTCCTCACATTTAACCTTTAAAAATACTTTTTGAAAATGATTAGAATTTAATTAACTCTAAAAATTGCTTTCGCCCTGATTTAAAGTTAATGTCCAATTTACACTGTCCAGTTAAAAGCTCAAACTGTCGTTCTATTGATTTTAACTTCTTTATGTCTTTTACTCTCGTACAAAAACTTTGGTATTAACTCTGTAAATTGAGACCATAAAAAGAGTGACTATATTTTTAAATAAATTTAAACCGACTCAGTTTTGATTCCTTTATTCCGCTTACTTTACATACTGATATCTAAATTAATTAGCCGGACATGCTAAACAGGCCTAAACAATTATTATGCTTAAATACAGCCATATCAGACAAACAATATAGATAAACAGCAGCACAGAGCATATATAAGTTAAAACAATAAATTAATGAACCTGTAAAATTAATAGAAATCTTGGTTGTTCCCTAGCTTCGACGCTTGAACACTCCACCACAAACCGGTTGGATTTGTTCTTCACAACTCTTGAGCAGACAGGAAAATAAAAACAAAGAAGTAAAATACTATGATCTAACGTAAGGTTAGATCCAGTAAAAGTTACACAATAGTTTCCGGTGTAGAAACTATTGTGAGAAAATTAATTGAATGCCTAAAAAATTAAGCTAACAAAGAAAAAGGAAGTAAAAATGCTAAGGTAATAAACTGCTGAAGAAAATATGGAATGCTGAGAAAAAAATATAATGCTGTAAAAATAATGCACGGCGTGGAAATTTGGAAAGGAGAGAGAGAACGTCAGGGCACCACTTAAGATCTATTTATATTAATCCATCATGTAACCGTTTCCCCAAAATTCCTTCAGTAGGTTTCCTCGTGTGTCAACGAGTCAAGCGAAGAAAAAGGGCGAACGTGCTTCTGTTACGCGTCAAAGCCAAAAAAAAATAGGAATGGGGGTGTGACGTCCGTCACACCCTGTGTTACGCTCGTAACACTGAGCAGAGGGGCGTGACGCTCGTCACGCCTTGTGTGGCGGTCGTCACAGCATCACAGCGCTTCTCCTTTGTAGTTGTGGGTTGGGCTTTAGTGGAATGCTTCTTTTTGGAGAATCCTCTTTTTGCACCCCTTTTCTTTCCTTTTCACACATGCTTCAGTTTATGTTACCTGAAATAAATAGAAGGAAAATACCAAGTAATATCGAATAATATAAAATAAATCGAATCAAATAATAATATAATTTAATTAAATCGAGTCCAAAAATGTGATATTATTTGATGTTATCATCCCTCTCGAGAATATTTTTGGAGGACGAGTAGTCATTTTATCCGATAATATCCGAAAGATGGGATGATGACTATGGGAACCTTTTAGAACATGATTGTCAGGTTTAACCGTAGTACACTCCCGTTGGGTGGTTCTTAACCGAGACTCCATGCTCGTGACTCACAACAAACCCGTAATTCGCGGTCGATCCGTTCTCGTATATCCTCAAAATCAATGGATCTTGGGTGTTGATATGGTGTAAAATCTAATCCACCAAGATAGATGATTGATATTGACGATGAATTGAGCCATCCCATGACCTTTGTGTTGTGTGACTTGCTTTATCCTTAAGTGTGTTTGTTGTATCCATGCATCCATCCATTCATCCGCATTCATGTCATTGATAATAAATTTTTTGCAACGAACTTAAAAGGTCTATTTGCAAATTTTCAGACATGGATAAGCAAAGAAGGAATACGAAGAAGTACAGTTTCAGACAACCCGACTTGAGAGAGTTAAGGCGTCTGACATCTTATGTATTAGAGCCCTTGGAGTTCAAAGCTCACCATGGGAAGCTTCTAGCTATTCTCTCTACCAAGGTGGATGAGGGTCTGATGAGTGTGTTGGTGCAGTTCTACGATCCTCTGTATCGGTGCTTCACTTTTATGGATTTCCAGCTTTTGCCTACATTGGAGGAGTACGCTTATCATGTGGGTATACCTATTCTTGACCGATTGTTATTCAGTTGTTTGGAGAAGATTCCATCTCTTCAAGAGATTGCCGACATGCTTCACGTGGAGGTATCCGACATTGTTGCCAATATGACTACCAAGGGTGGAATTCAAGGTCTCCCGTCTGATTTTCTGATTACCAAAGCTACCTTTTTTGGGAATGCCATGAGTAAGGAAGCTTTTGAAGCCATATTTGTACTCCTCATCTATGGGTTAGTGTTATTTCCCAACATCGACAACTTCGTGGATGTGAACGCTATTAGGATTTTCTCTTCTCTTAATCCCATTCCGACTCTGTTGGGTGACACTTATTTCTCTTTGCATATGAGGAATGCAAAGGGTGGTGGTTCCATTGTATGTTATCTGCCTCTATTGTACAAGTGGTTTATTTCGCACTTGCCTCAGACGCTTGCCTTCAAGGAGAACAAGGGATGTCTACGGTGGTCCACGAGACTTATGTCTCTCACTAATGATGATATCTCTTGGTATAATCATGTTTATGATGGAATTAAGATTATTGATTCTTGTGGTGAGTTCTCCAATGTACCTCTTCTTGGTACATGTGGTGGAATTAACTACAACCCTGCTTTGGCTCGCCGTCAGCTTGGGTTCCCCTTAAAGGATAAAACTAACAACACTTTGTTGGAAGACTTATTCTTTCAAGAGGGTAAATATCCCCAAAACCTGAAGGATAGGATGGTTCACGCCTGACGCAAGGTTCATAGGAAAGGGAGGAATGGGCTTGGTCTGAGGAACTGTGTTGCTTTGGAGCCTTACACCTCTTGGGTAAGGAAGAGAGCCCTCGAGTACCGCATGCTGTATGAGTATCCGAGACCTACCCCTATGGTTATGGTTGGGCCTTCAACCCTCCCTAATCAAGGAGTAGAGGAGTTGAGAGACGAAGATTGTTCTCGTGCTTATGTTCGTGAGCGTGAGGAGCTTCTTCAGCAACTCAAGGATAAGGATGCATTGATCGAGTTTCTAGAGCATCAGGTTATTGATGAGCCCGATGATGTGGTTACTTCTCTCCTGCCTCACTCGTTTAGATTTTGGAAGAAGAGATATGATCAGCTCACCAAGGAGAAGGCCGACATGGAAGCAGCTTATGAGAGAGAGGTGAAGAAGCTTCGTGCGAAGTGTTGATTCTATGTGTTGGCAGCAATTTTGGTAAAACAAAGAGTGTTCACAAGATGTCATGTGTGATGTCTTAACATAAGATATCCTATGTACCTGCTGGAGTTAAAGAACATGTTCAAGCAGGATTGTTTCAGAATGCCATATACAATGACAAGGCTTTTGATATTAGTTGTACCTGCTGAAGCTTAAATGGAAGACATGTTCATGCAGGATTGTTTCAGATGACATACACAATGTCATGATATCTGATATGGATGTACCTGCTATAAAAAGAAATATGGATTATGCAGGATTTTTCCAGATGTCAGACCCGATGTCATGACATCCTGTACACAGAACATTCAGTATGAATGTCTGGTGTTTTGTGATTGCACAATTAATGGCAATCATTGGTTGATTGAAGATATGGCTAGCTGGCGCATTCTTTCAGGGATTTCAACCAGATTTACTTATTTTCCAGGGAGATCTATACAACTGTTATAAAAAGATTTAATTGGAAAATAGATTTAGGGTTTTCAAGATGTCCAATGTTTCTATAAAAGGGGACTCAGAAAACCTGTTTGTACACACAACCAAGACTGAGCGAAATTTAGAGAGAGAGCTAGGGTTTGTGTCTGCAGGTCATTCAAGTCATTCGTTGATGATTGAATTGGACTGATTTGTCTTCTTGATCAAAGCTTTGAAGCAAGATCAAGAGTGTGTCTTCTTGATTGAAACTGTGAAGTAAAATCAAGAGTTTGTAATTGAAAAGTATTTTCTTTTCACAAGGGATTGTTGTTTAAAATCACGGGTGTGTGATTGTAAGGGAAGTGAGTGGGTTCTCATATCTAAGAGTGCTTAGGTAGAAATTGCACGGGTAGAGATTAGGTGAGAAAGACTGTAACTTGGTGAAGTGTACGGATAGTCTTTGAACTAATTCTATTATAATGAATTTCCTTCCTGGCTTGGTAGCCCCTAGACGTAGGTGAGTTGCACCGAACTGGGTTAACAATTGCTTGTGTGATTTGCTTTACAATTCTGTTTAATTATCCATTGTGTATTAATAGATATTAGTGTCGTGACATTACCTTCGACATCTTATATCTGATACCAGAATTTCAATTGGTATCAGAGCGGGCATCCTGCTCTGGCTCTGGGTGAGATCTAGGGAGAATACTTTCTGGTACAATTTAGAGGGATGGAGGATCTGTTCATAGGCCACCAATTTTGGATGGTTCTAACTATGACTATTGGAAACCAAGAATGGTAGCCTTTTTAAAATCCCTTGATAACAAGGCTTGGAAAGCTGTCTTGACAGGCTGGGTGCATCCTGTTGTTACTAAAGAAGGAGAAGCCATTACTGAGAAAAAGCCTGAAGAACAATGGTCCAAGGAAGAGGATGATCTTGCTCTAGGAAATTCTAAAGCTTTGAATGCCATCTTCAATGGAGTGGACAAGAATATTTTCAGGCTGATAAATAATTGTGAAATAGCCAAAGAGGCTTGGGACATTCTCAAGACCACTCATGAAGGCACATCTAGGGTAAAGATGTCTAGACTTCAGCTGCTCACCTCCAAGTTTGAAAACCTAAGAATGAAAGAAGATGAAAATATTCATGAATTTTACATGAGCATTCTTGAAATTGCCAATGCCTCTAGAGCTTTGGGCGAGAAGATGTCAGATGAAAAGCTGGTAAGAAAAATATTAAGATCACTCCCCAAGAGATTTGCTATGAAAGTCACAGCCATAGAAGAATCTCAAGACATCTCAAATATGAGAGTGGATGAGCTAATTGGGTCCCTCCAAACATTTGAGATGGGAATATGTGAGGGAGCTGAAAAGAAGGCCAAGAGCATAACTTTTATGTCAAACACCAAAGAGGAAGATGAGGTAGGTGATCACGACATTGATGGAGACCTGGCAAATGAGATAGCAATGCTGGGAAGACAATTCAACAGACTAATGAAAAAGGTAGATGTCAGAGCTAAGGGCAATGTCAAAAATATCACATCTGACATCAATAAATCCAACAACTTTGGTAAGACCACAAAGTCTGAAGAAAACCCCAGAGAAGTTTAGTGCTATGAGTGTAATGGATTTGGTCATATTAAAACTGAATGTGGGACCTACCTCAGGAAACAAAAGAGGAGCCTTGTAGCCTCTTGGTCTGATGGAAGTGAAACTGAAGAAGCTACAAATCATGTGAATGCTTTGACAGGAAGATGGGGGTCTGAGGAAGAGTCAATTGATGATGAAAGATCCTTTGAAGAGCTGGACACTACCTACAAAGAGTGGTGCCACAGAAGGGCAGGAGTGTGCAGACAAGTTGAAAAACAGAAGCAAGTGATAGCTCAGCTGAAAAATGAGAAGAAAGAGTATATGGAAACCATCTCAAAATTGGAAACTAAGGCTGTATTCTTGAATTCCAAACTAGATGAGATGACTAAGTATGTAAAAATGCTTAACAATGGATCTGCCACCCTAGACAAGATTCTCCAGACTGGGCAAATAACTGGAAACAAATCTGGGATTGGATTCAAGGCTGAGTGCAATTGCAAATCAAAATCCAAATCTAAGAGAAACCATGGTAAAAACAAACCTGAGATGTCACATCAGATGTCACAACACCAGAAAGGGAACCATCAAAGATGGAAATGCCAATACTGTGGAAAATTTGGCCACCTAAAGCCCTTTTATTATAAGCTATATGGCTATCCTGGTCCTGTTCAGTCTCAACACCAATCTAGGTCCAAACATCACAGGAATGTCAGTAGAAAGCAATGGGCTCTCAAGACAAAGGTCACAAGTCTAATAGCCCACACTTCCCTCAGAGTTTCAGCCAAAGAAGATTGGTATTTTGGCAGTGGTTGCTCCAGACATATGACTGGGAACAAAAACCTGTTAACTGAACTTCATCCTCATGCCATGAGTTATGTTATATTTGGTGATGGTGCAAAAGGTGAAATCAAGGGAATGGGTAGGCTGGATTGCCCTGGAGTTCCTGACCTTGATGATGTTCTACTTGTTAAGGGATTAACTGCGAATCTTATAAGCATCAGTCAACTATGTGATCAAGGTCTGAATGTAAACTTCACAAAAACTGAATGTCTGATTACTAACAAAGAAAATAAAGTAATCATGAAGGGAGTTAGGTCAAAAGACAACTGCTATATGTGGAGCTCTCAAGAAACTGGATACTCTTCAATGTGTACCTTAGCCAAAGAAGAAGAAGTAAAGATATGGCATCAAAGATTAGGCCATCTGCACTTGAAAGGTATGAAGAGAATCATATCAGTAGAAGCAGTTAGAGGGATTCCCAACTTAAAGATTGATGAGGGAAAAATCTGTGGAGAATGTCAGATTGGAAAACAGACAAGGATGTCACACCAGAAGCTCAGACATGACACAACTACCAAAGTACTGGAACTACTTCATATGGACTTAATGGGACCCATGCAGGTAGAAAGCCTTGGTGGTAAGAAATATACATATGTGGTGGTGGATGATTTCTCCAGATACACCTGGATCAATTTTATAAGAGAAAAATCTGATGTGTTTGAAGTATTTAAGGAGCTGTGTCTGAAACTTCAAAGGGAAAAAGAAAGTCCTGTTATCAAAATTAGAAGTGATCATGGAAAGGAGTTTGAGAACAGTAAATTTGCTGAATTTTGTTCTTTAGAAGGAATCCATCATGAGTTCTCATCTCCCATCACTCCCCAGCAAAATGGTGTGGTGGAAAGAAAAAATAGGACTCTGCAAGAATCAGCCAGAGCTATGATTCATGCTAAGAAATTACCCTATCATTTTTGGGCTGAAGCCATGAACACAGCCTGCTATGTCCACAATAGAGTGACATTAAAGAAAGGGACTCCCACAACTCTCTATGAAGTCTGGAAAGGAAGAAAACCTACAGTAAAATACTTCCATGTATTTGGTAGCAAATGCTATATCTTAGATGATCGTGAGCAAAGAAGGAAGATAGATCCCAAAAGTGATGAAGGAATATTTTTGGGCTACTCAACAAACAACATAGCCTACAGGGTCTTCAATTCCAGAACTAATGTGTTGGTGGAATCCATTAATGTAGTGGTTGATGATCAACAGACTGATGTCACAGACGATGTCGAGACATCTCTGAATGATTCTCCAGCTGACTCCTCAGATAAAAATAAGGAAGAAGAACCACCTCAATCTGAACCTGAAGATGACAAAATCAACTAGGGACCCTCTATCAGAATTCAGAAGGATCATCCCAAAGACCTTATCATAGGAGACCCAGATAAAGGAGTCACTACTAGATCAAGAGAAGTAATCTCACATGGCTGCTTTGTGTCAAAAATTGAACCTAGAAATATCAAGGAAGCCTTGACTAATGAGTTCTGGATCAATGCCATGCAAGAAGAGTTAGGTCAATTCAAAAGGAATGAAGTATGAGAATTGGTTCCTAGACCTGAAGGAGTAAATGTCATAGGTACAAAGTGGGTATACAAGAATAAATCTGATGAACAAGGGGTTGTTACTAAAAACAAAGCTAGATTGGTAGCTCAAGGATATACTCAAGTTGAAGGAGTTGACTTTGATGAAACTTTTGCTCCTGTAGCTCGCCTTGAGTCCATTAGATTACTGCTTGGAGTGGCATGTATTATGAAATTCAAACTATTTCAGATGGATGTGAAAAGTGCCTTTCTAAATAGCTATCTAAATGAAGAAGTATATGTTGAACAGCCTAAAGGTTTCACAGATCCAAACCTTCCAAAACATGTGTACAGATTGAAGAAAGCCCTCTATGGGTTAAAACAAGCTCCCAGGGCCTGGTATGAGAGGCTCACAGCGTTCCTCACTGACAATGGATACAGGAAATGAGGTATTGACAAAACTCTGTTTGTGAAGAATGAAGGAGGGAAGCTCATGGTGGCACAAATATATGTAGATGACATAGTATTTGGTGGAATGTCAGAGCAGATGGTTGAATAATTTGTTAGACAAATGCAATCTGAGTTTGAGATGAGCCTTGTTGGGGAACTGACTTACTTTCTTGGGCTACAAGTCAAACAGATGGAAGACTCTATCTTTTTATCTCAAAGCAAGTATGCTAAGAACATTGTGAAGAAGTTTGGCATGGAGAATGCAAGTCATAAAAGAACTCCTGCTCCTACACATGTAAAAATCTCCAAAGATGAAAATGGTGTCAGTGTAGATCAAAGTCTATACAGAAGCATGATAGGCAGTCTACTATATCTCACAACAAGTAGACATGACATTGCATTTGCTGTTGGTGTGTGTGCTAGATATCAAGCTGAACCAAAAGTCAGTCACATAAACCAAGTGAAGAGAATACTGAAATATGTCAATGGCACCAGTGACTATGGGATGTTATATACTCATGGATCTGGATCTATGTTGACTGGATACTGTGATGCAGACTGGGCTGGAAGTGCTGATGATAGGAAGAGCACATCAGGAGGATGTTTCTTCTTAGGGAACAATCTGATTTCATGGTTCAGCAAGAAACAGAACTGTGTATCTCTATCCACTGCTGAAGCTGAGTACGTAGCAACGGGAAGTAGTTGTTCTCAACTAGTCTGGATGAAACAAATACTGTCTGAATACAATGTCACACAAGAAGTCATAACATTATACTGTGATAACCTGAGTGCTATAAATATTTCCAAGAATCTTATTCAGCACAGCAGGACAAAGCACATTGATATCAGGCATCACTTCATCAGAGAACTTGTGGAAGAAAAGATCATAGCACTGGAGCATGTTCCTACAGAGAGGCAATTAGCTGACATATTCACAAAAGCCTCGGATGCCAATCAATTTGAATGTTTAAGAGGAAAATTGGGGATCTGTGTGTATGAGAATCTATAGCAATCAAAGGAGTCTGGGGATAGTTCTCACAAAAAGAGTATGGAGTTTTGTGAGGTATGGTGTAGCGAAAGATGTGATGAGTGTTAAGATTCTATGAGATTTATTTACCTTTGGTCAATTTTGACTAAAAAGGGGGAGAAGTATGTGGAGTTGGTGGAGTTGGTTGGAGCTGGGTACTGGCTAAGATGTATATGGCTGATCAGAAGGACAACTATTATTGAAAGAGGTGCACAGGTGTTGATGTTGTAGCAGATGTTAGTATGACATTCTGGCTGGTACAGGTGCTGGAGTTACAGTAGCTGTTTTTTGGTGAATGCACAGATTTAGGGGGAGAAGAAGTACCCTTGTGCACTGTGCATTTGTGTGTCTTACTAGTTGCATCCATAACTAGTAATTCTGGTGATTGTTGCACAAATTTAGGGGGAGGAGAAGTACCCTTGTGCATATGTGTATTACTAGTAGCCATAGCTAGTAATTGTTTTTCTTCTGCTGTTGATTAAACTACAGTTATGTGGTTTAAACTGCTGATAGTTTTCCTTGTGAACAAAAAGGACAGATATATGTTTTAGCCAAAATTTGCCAAAGGGGGAGTTTGTTGATTCTAAGTGTTGGTAGCAATTTTGGTAAAACAAAGAGTGTTCACAAGATGTCATGTGTGATGTCTTAACATAAGATATCCTATGTACATGCTGGAGTTAAAGAACATGTGCAAGCAGGATTGTTTCAGAATGCCATATACAATGACAAGGCTTCTGATATTAGTTGTACCTGCTGGAGCTTAAATGGAAGACATGTTCATGCAGGATTGTTTCAGATGACATACACAATGTCATGATATCTGATATGGCTGTACCTGCTATAAAAAGAAATATGGATTATGCAGGATTTTTCCAGATGTCAGACCCGATGTCATGACATCCTGTACACAGAATATTCAGTATGAATGTCTGGTGTTTTGTGATTGCACAATTAATGGCAATCATTGGTTGATTGAAGATATGGCTAGCTGGCGCATTCTTTCAGGGATTTCAACCAGATTTACTTATTTTCCAGGGAGATCTATACAGTTGTTATAAAAAGATTTGATTGGAAAATAGATTTAGGGTTTTCAAGATGTCCAATGTTTCTATAAAAGGGGACTCAGAAAACCTGTTTGTACACACAACCAAGACTGAGCGAAATTTAGAGAGAGAGCTAGGGTTTGTGTCTGTAGGTCATTCAAGTCATCAGTTGATGATTGAATTGGACTGATTTGTCTTCTTGATCAAAGCTTTGAAGCAAGATCAAGAGTGTGTCTTCTTGATTGAAACTGTGAAGTAAAATCAAGAGTTTGTAATTGAAAAGTATTTTCTTTTCACAAGGGATTGTTGTTTAAAATCACGGGTGTGTGATTGTAAGGGAAGTGAGTGGGTTCTCATATCTAAGAGTGCTTAGGTAGAAATTGCACGGGTAGAGATTAGGTGAGAAAGACTGTAACTTGGTGAAGTGTACGGATAGTCTTTGAACTAATTCTATTATAGTGAATTTCCTTCTTGGCTTGGTAGCCCCCAGACGTAGGTGAGTTGCACCGAATTGGGTTAACAATTGCGTGTGTGATTTGCTTTACAATTCTGTTTAATTATCCATTGTGTATTAACAGATATTAGTGTCGTGACATTACCTTCGACATCTTATATCTGATACCAGAATTTCACAAAGTATCTTCCGATCTCGAAGGCTTTAGACGACTGCTTCTAGGGCTCCATAGGATGTTTATTCTCCTTTTCTCTTGTATTGTATTTGGTTACCGAGATTGTACTACTTCTTTGGTGTAAAAAGTTTCCAAATATTATATTGCTATGAGTATTCCACATATGTCTCAAAAAGTTCAATATTTTCAAAATATTTGCAAATAGATCCTTATAAAGTTCCTCCGATAAAAAAACAAAAGCATATGCACGAGCATTGCATGCATCATATGCATAAGCAAGTTTTGGTTCCGAGCTCTTGATACAGTGGTCTAGCTCTTTGTTCTTCATTTATTTTGAAGACAAGCTGACGCATCCATACCGCACTCGCGCAAACGTCAAAGCAATGGCCGAACAACTAAAGAACGAGAACAAAGTACTCAAAGAAGAAGTCAGCTGGTTATCTGCTCTAGTGGAGTCTCTGCTCCAAGCTCAAAAGCAAGGTATAAATGTGCAAGATTCTGCGTCCAATCAAGCACCTGAAGTATCTCCTACCTCTATACCAGCCCCTGCTATGGGATCAGTCAATATTATGTCTTCCGGTTACCCTTGGGGGATGCCCTATAATTTCATGCCCGAAGGATATCATTCGCAAGTGCAAGCTCATCCGACATCTATCCCGGTCCCTGTGGTGCCACCCCCGGTGGTTAATTCTATTCCTATTCCAACTCTCATTCCTCAAGTCCATGTTGACGAGACTATCTACCATTTCGAGGCCTCTGAGAACCCGGATGTGTATGACAAATTACACAAGATGAGTGACCAGTTCTCTGACTTGAGGAAGGAAATGAAGGCCCTTCGAGGGAATGACTTGTTTAGGAAGAGCGCCTCTGAGCTCTGTTTGGTCCCGAATGTAAAGATTCTGATGAAGTTCAAGGTCCCTGACTTTGAAAAATATAAGGGGAATAGCTGTCCGCTCAGCCATTTGGTCATGTAAGCTAGAAAAATGTCTACGCATACCGACAATGACCAACTGCTCATCCATTATTTTCAAGACAGCCTGTCTGGCGCTGCCTTGAAATGGTATATGGGTCTTAACTGTGGCTTTGTGCGCACTTTCAATGACCTCGGTGAGGCTTTCGTAAGGCAGTACAAGTACAACGTGGATATGGATCCGGACAGAGATCAACTAAGGGCGACGTTCCAAAAAGATAAGGAAACCTTCAAGGAGTATGCCCAGAGATGGAGGGAATTGGCAGCTCAGATAGTGCCACCATTGGAGGAGAAGGAGATGACAAAGATCTTTTTGAAGACTTTGAGCTCTTTCTATTATGAGCGTATGATTGCTAGTGCTCCCTCAGACTTTACCGAAATGGTAAATATGGGGATGAGGCTAGAAGAGGGAGTCTGTGAAGGACGTCTATCCCGTGATGATAATTCTTCGGCAAAGAAATATGGAGGAATTGCTAGAAAGAAGGAAGGGGAGACTCATGTTGTTTCTTCCCATAGTAAAAGAAGGCCCTCTGTGAGGAGGAAGGAAGTTCGACCAGTCGTCAACCAACACCAGGTGGCTCATATAGCACCTGTTTTCAGAGAAGCTCAACAACCACACCAACAATCTCGTCAACAACAACAAGCTTACCAGCCTCGTAGCAACAATAACAACAACAACACCAGCAATTATGAGAGGAAGAGGGTGACTTTTGACCCGATTCCTATGACTTACGCTGAACTATACCCTTCCTTGATTGATAGGAAGTTGGTAACTCCACGTGATCCTCCTACCGTGCCATCCAATCCTCAATGGTGGTACAAGCCTAAACTTCATTGTGTGTATCATTCCGGCGCGCCTGGACATGATGTGGAGAACTGCTTTCTGTTGAAGACGAAGGTGCAAGACCTTGTGAGGAGTGGGATACTATCCTTTGAGGATATAAGCCCTAATGTTAAGAAGAACCCATTGCCCGAGCATGGGAAGGCGACTGTCAACATGGTCCAGGGTTGCCCTGGCAAGTATAAGGTCCTTTATGTGAATGATATAAGGCAGTCCCTGGTGGAAATGCATAGGCTGTTGTGTGAGTACAATCATTATGAGCACGATCACGATAGGTGCCATGTGTGCACTGTCAATGAAAGAGGATGCCACAAAATAAGAGGGGGCATCCAAGAGATGCTAGACCAAGGGATAATCGAGATACTTCAAAATCGTGATGAGGATGAAGTTGATGTTATTACCCCTGTGTTCAATATTCCTGATCCTGTTGTCATCAAGTATGATGGCAACAAAAGGAAGGTGGTGCCAACTCTTGTGATAAAGCCAGTGGGCCATGTCCCGTATGTGTCAGATAAAGCGATCTCGTACCGTTACAATGTTATTATGCTTGAAGATGGGAAGGAGGTGATGTTGTCATCAACCTCTGTTGTAAGCATATCCGATGTTAGTGGAGTGACCCGTAGTGGTCGTGTTTTCTCGACTCAACCGAAATCCCACGAAAACATCGTGAAGAGGGATGTTGTTAGTTCTGCCGGTCCCGTGGGGATTTCTTCTTCAAATTATTCCATTCCTGCTGTGAAGGGTGTTGACCCTGTTGTTGTCAAAATTGATAAAGCTCCTATCCTAGTTGGCCAGTCTGGCATATTGAGAGAGGATGGTGATGAGATGTTAAGGCTCATCAAGAGGAGCGAGTACAACGTTGTGGAGCAGTTGCTTCAAACTCCATCAAAGATATCTGTCCTATCTTTGTTGATGAATTCAGAGCCACACCGCGAAGCGTTGCAAAGGGTGCTGGACGTGGCATAAGTGGATTACGATGTCACAATTGAACAGTTTGATAACATTGTTGTAAATATAACTGCCTGCAACAATTTGAGCTTTTGTGATGATGATCTTCGCAAGGAGGGAAAAGACCACAATTTGGCCTTACATATCTCTATGAACTGCAAAGAGGATGCCATGTCCAATGTGTTGGTGGACACAGGGTCATCACTTAACGTATTTCCAAAGTCCACTCTCGCCAAACTTTCATATCAGGGGCCTCCCATGAGGCAGAGTGGAGTGGTAGTAAAAGCTTTTGATGGATCGTGCAAGACCGTGATTGGTGAATTAGACCTCCCGATCAAAATTGGACCTAGTAATTTCCAGATGACTTTCTAAGTTATGGACATACATCTGTCATACAGCTGTTTACTTGGTAGACCATGGATTCACGAGGCAGGGGCCGTGACATCCACCCTACACCAAAAGTTGAAGTTCGTCAAGAACAAGAAGTTGGTGGTGATAGGGGGAGAGAAGGCTCTCTTGGTCAGCCATTTATCTTCCTTTTCCTACATCGATGCCGAGGATGAGGTTGGAACTTCATTCCAAGCCTTATCTATTGTTGAGCCTTCTAGGAAAGGACTTTCTTCATTTGTCTCCTACAATGATGTGAAGTTGGCCATCAAGCGTGGCGCAAGTAGTGGTTTGGGGAAAAATGATAAAGATGGAAGATAATAAACCCCGGGCTGGTATAAGGTATTCTTCCGGTGCTTCTAATGATCTTGGGTTGTTTCAGAGTGGAGGTTTCATCCACACCGATGGAGATCACGAAGCTGCTTCCATCATTGAAGAAGACGAAGAGGAAGACCTCGACAACTTTGTCATACCTAGCGGGATCTGCAATAATTGGGTCGCTGTGATGTTCCAACAATTATCCATAAGTCAACGTAATATGTTCATTCTTGTTTAAAAACCCTTCTCCCATGGAAAAGGGAGAAGTGAAGACATTGTTGGCATAATTTGTTAATACAATGATATTCATTCAATAATCGCATGTTAAATGTTTATTTTCCAAATTATTTTTCATTTATGCTTTTCGCATGGAATTGGTAATCACCATAAAACCCTAAAAAAAGAGAATAAAATCTATTTTTTTTCATATGCATAATGATTTTCCTTGTTTGAATTCTGAAATCTCTTTTATACTCAAAATCATTATGCAGGTTGTCATACCCCAAAATTTGCCCGTTAATTTTGCAAGACATTTTTTAAGGCACCCCAACTTATTTTCCAAGGCATTGACCTTAAAGGAACCAAGACCCAGCTCACAAATGGCCCAATCCAGAAAAAGACTCAAACTGGCGTGCTCGCTAGGCGAGCAACTCCTTCGCCTAGCGAACCCTTCGCTACGCCACTCGCCTAGCGAAGCTTGCGAATACCAGAAAATTCTGGGCTTCACTCTGAGCCCATTAGGTCACAAAAACTATTATAAATACTAAGGACTTCATTCAGAAAGAGAAAAAACGAAAACGGAACGAAAACCGGAGATAGAAAGAAGGCACAACAAACCCTGGAGGCTAACCCAGAGAATTCAGCGCAACCCTAAAGGAAACCCTGAAAGAAACTCATCCGCACCGAGGTTACCGCCGCCCAACTCAATCCGACTTGCCAATTCAAGGTTGCAATTCAATTGCAAACAGGTTTGCATTACTATTACCGCTTTATGTTCTTAATTTGCATGTGATATTATAGTTGAATCCATAAACATATTTGAGGTTTTGCAGGTGAGTTTAAATATGCCTGAATATCCTGAATGTTTGACCATGTTATTTCTGTAATTGAGTGCCATAGAGCGTGCAGCATGCTGAGATCGTACTGTTCTGAAATTCAAAACCCGCAGCCGCTCGCTAGCACATCGCTAAGCGAGCATGTAGCGAGTATTCGCTAAGCCTTCGCTAGGCGAGGCAGAGGCGAACGTGACAGTCGCTAATATTTTTGCTATTCTGTTCTATGCTTATCTGACCTGTTCTATTTTAATCATGCATTATTTTGCCTGACATTCCTACTGCTGTGTTTCTTTTGCGGTGTAATCTTCGATTGCACCCCCATTTGGTATTCTGACCTGTTTGCTGAATATTGTAAGGACTCACATACTCCCGAAGAGGGTAGCTTCCTAGGTATCCCACTTTATTTGTGGGATACCCTTGTGGAGATTCATCCTATTTACTTAATTGATTTTAATGTGGAGATTCATCCTATTTACTTAATTGATTTTAATGTGGAGATTCATCCTAATTACTTAATTAATATGGACCTAATTACCTAATTTATAAAATATTGCCTTTGAATATGTGATCTTGGACCCCTCTTTGTTGCCTTACGATATTACGGTATTATGGTCATGTCCCGCGAATGTGGGGATACACCTAGCAAAGACCCTTCGGTTAAATCATCATGTCCCTATAAGGTAAATCATAGTCCCTCGGATGTTGCCTGCGAATATATGATTTTCGATGACCCTTTGTTGTAGCCTATGGTTAAATGATGATCGTCCCTTCGAATGCTAAGGTATCCTTACAAATGTTGCCTTCAATGACCAATCGATGACCCTACGATGACCCTTTTACATCCAAAGGATAAAACTACTTACTTCTCAATAGTAAGGACAATTTTACCCTCATAAGGATAGGAAATGCCCATAAAGGTCTTGGGTAGGTATAACTCTTAATTGCTGGCTCACAACCTAAAACATTTTTCACCCCACACCTTTCAAAACATTTTTAGAAAATCGCCACTTGGTATACATTCATACTAGAATCATTACCGAGTTATATTTTTCTAAATAAATTTCAAAACTAAACGAGATAACCAACTTTGTATACATTCATACAAGAATCATTACAAAGTTAAATTCTCTTTTCAAAACATTTTTAAGCAATTCACAAACACTTTTTTTTCAGACAAACATAAGTGATCAAGCAATTAAGAGCCCATGGATAACCATGGATACAAAGGGTGCTAACACCTTCCCTTTGTATAATGTACCTCCCGAACCCAAAATCTAATTAAGGTTTTTCCTGTTCTTTTCCACCTTTCTTTATGGGATAAAAGAAAAGTCGGTGGCGACTCTTGCTATCCGCGACATTTGCTTTGCAAAGCAAAACACACCAAAGTCAGTTCACCGTATGACAGAACTGGCGACTCTGCTGGGGACCCTTAAAAAGAGAGGTTACCTTAAAAACAAGATCACTTATTCAAATTGTCTGATTTACTTTTAAGGGATTGCTGGGGTATTTTACGCTTGAGTGAAAGATCCTACACCCGGATCTAGTGTACCTTAGGTAAGTAGCAATAGATTATCGCGACTATCCGGCGTATACTGGAATGGTCAAAATGATGGCTACGGTTAATGTGATACTTTGGATGTCCTGATGTTCCTCATGTTTACTTGAGGAAACATTTGGCTTCCGCGTGGTGTCATCAAAACATTAACCAGACCTTTAGAACCCTAATTGACTCATCCTATCCATTAGAAAGTAGTGAGATAACTGACTTCGGTTCCGACTGGGGTTGGTTGAGACTCGATACTACACTCTTTGAGATTGGACTTTAGGGAAGCTTTGGTCAACCACTTGGTGTTGCACTGAAGTGGACTTAAGGAAAGGTCAATGATTTGAGATCCTTCTAGAACCCGGTTACTATTCTAGGACAGGTTGAACCAACCAAACTTCAGTGGGGAGGGTACTTACCTATGGAACTCATGCAAGCCTTAAAACCTAGGAATGATTGTTGTGTGACTTGTTTGTGCTTGTTGTTTACTTAACACCATAACATCATAACATCATAACATCATAACATCATAACATCATAACATCATAACATCATGGCATTGTGCTAACCATTTCAAGGACTTAGGGATTTAACTTTGCTCTGAAACAGGCTATGGTTCCCAGGAAGACCATCCGGATCAATTTTGTGGCAATCTCTCCTCAACTAAAGAATTTAGTGTCAGAGCTTCCTGATCAGGCTCAATTCATCAAGAAACATGGTTCTCTCCTCAATTTGGTTACCACTGGTTTCAAAGAAGATATGATAAGAGTTTTATTCCAGTTCTTCGATCCTAAACATCATTGCTTCACCTTCCCAGATTATCAGTTGGTGCCCATGTTAGAAGAATTCTCCAGGCTGCTTGGGATACCTATTGATCAAACACCTTTCAGTGGTTTAGAAAGGAGTCCAAAGTCTGAAGAAGTTGCCGCGGCTTTACACATGACAAAGTCCGATATTGAAACCAATTGGGTAACAAGAAGTGGAGTTAAGGGTTTACTTGCCAAGTTTCTGATAAATAAGGCCCGAGAATTCTTAAAGGTTATGAATGTCCATGCTTTCGAAGACATTCTAGCATTACTAATCTATGGTTTGGTGTTGTTTCCTAATCCAGACCAATTCGTAGATATGAATGCTATTAAGATATTTCTCACTCATAACCCTGTGCCTACCTTGCTTGGAGACACTCTGCATTCCCTTCACACCCGTACTATGAAAAGGCAAGGGACTCTCATGTGCTGCATACCTCTATTGTCTAGGTGGTTTATTTCACACCTTCCTCAATCAGTCTTGAAGAATGAGCAAAATCTGAAATGGTCTCAAAGGATAATGTCGCTCTCCCATTCAGACATCCGTTGGTGTCCTCATCTCAAAGAAAATGTTATCATCATTGACCGTTGTGGAGAATTCTCTAACGTACCACTCCTGGGGATAAGAGGAGGTATTACTTATAACCTAGCTTTAGCCCTACGCCAGTTGGGATATGCTCGAAGAGAGGGTCCACATGAAAGAATTATTCAAGGCACTGTGTTTGATTATGATACCGATTCCCAAGGTCTCCTTCAGAGATTTGTACGAGCCTGGGGCATGGTGAAAAGAAGCACTTTAGGACAGAAAAACTCTGTTCCCATGGAACCTTATCTCAGATGGGTACGCGCCAGAGCTCGTGAACTTGTCATGCTATATCTTGCAGTCGGACCGCGGATTGTTGAACCAGAAGTTGAAGTAGGTACTCCTCAGATCATTCCTTATCCAGATATGCCTACCGATGTTGAAGAATTAAAGAGATCCTAGATCCAGTTGAGAGAGGAAAGGGATACTTTTGAAGCTCAGTTCTGTGCTGAAAGGAAGAGAGTGTTAGAACTCACCAGCCAGCTTAATGAGGAACGAAGACTCAATACATATCTTCGTCCGAAAAGAAGCCGTCCCTGGGAGACTTGAGCTTTTATTGTATTTTATTATTTGTTGTAATGAACATTGATTAAAGAAATTATTAATAAAAGTTCCCCTCTTTTTGGTGGTTTACGCAAAGTTAAATTCCAGGAGTCCTTGAAAACATGTCATACATTGCATAGCATAACATAACATTGCATAACAGGTATCCTAAAAGATCAATATTCTCACGATCTTCCTTCCAAACAGAAAAATGGCTCTCGAACAAACTGTCAAAGATCTCCAGGCTCAGAATGCTCAATTCCAGGAGATGATGCTGAGCTTATCCAAGGGGCAGGAGGAACTGAAGGCTCTCTTGCTCGAGAAGAAGAAAGACCAGAAACCTGTGAGTTACATTAACCCGGGAAGAAGGCGTAAAGGACAGGTTGCAGGAGTCAAGATTAGACTTCCGAAGGATCAAGAAGAGGAGACAGAAAATGATTCAGGAGAGGAGGATGTTGATCTCTTCAACTCTGAAGACGACGATGTAGATTATGAGAATGAACAGTACTCTCCAAGAGATGGCAAGTACAAGTTGCTGGAAGAACGTATGCTAGCTATGGAGGGTCAGAAGGCGCCCGGTTTGGATTTCGAAAGCTTGGGACTGGTCTCTGATGTGGTCATTCCTCGCAAATTCAAAATCCCCACTTTCACTAAGTATGATGGTGCGTCTTGTCCTCAGATGCATCTGAGAGCTTATGTGAGAAAGATTCAGCCGTATACCACTGATAGGAAACTATGGATCCATTTCTTCCAGGAGAGCCTGTCTGGCACGCAGTTGGAATGGTACTATCAGCTCGAGAGCTCTAACATCCGCACCTGGACTGATTTAGCGACAGCTTTCTACAAGCACTACCAGTATAATTCTGAATTGGCGCCTACTCGGCTACAGTTGCAGAATATGACTATGGGATCCAAAGAAAGCTTCAAAGAGTATGCTCAAAAATGGAGAGATTTGGCTGGCAGAGTCAAACCCCCCATGACTGATCGAGAATTAGTGGACATGTTCATGGGTACATTGACTGGCCCGTTCTACAGCCACCTATTGGGAAGTTCCTCATCGGGTTTCACGGAACTCATATTGACAGGTGAACGTGTTGAAAGCGGCATTCGAAGTAGAAAGATACAGGCAGCTACCTTTGCAAGCACCAAAAGGTCCTACCAGGGGAGGAACGAATCAAATGCTGTGTACGGTCAAAAGGGTCGTAACAAGAAAAATCGTGACCATACCATTGGAGCAGTTACGATTGCAGCACCGCCATCTCAAAACTTCCAGCACAGACAAGACATGCCAAGAAGGCAGTTTACCAAGATCAATATGACTTTAGCGCAAGCACTACAGGGTATGCTAAAGGCAAATTTAATTACTCTCAGAGATCCTCCTACGAATCCCAACACTACTTCTTCTCGTTATAATCCCAATGCCAGGTGTGCATATCACTCCGATAGCCCCGGGCATGATACAAACGATTGTTGGTCGTTGAAGAATAAGATTCAGGATATGATCGACGCTGGTGAAATTGAATTTGATCCTCCAGGGACCCCTAATGTCATCACTGCACCTATGCCTAACCATGACAAGACTGTTAATGCTGTGGATGACAATTCTCACATTTCTAATGTAGTGGATTTAACATCTCCTCTCCTGATCATCAAGAAGAATTTATTGCAAGTTGGTTTATTTCCAGGTTGTGCTGAAAATTGCGATCGTTGTATGCTCCGACCCAACGAGTGCTTGAAGTTGAGGAATGGTATTCAACGGCTGATGGATGATCGTACAATTCTCTTCGAAAAGGTTCCTAAGGTGGAAAACCCTACTGAAGAAATATCTGTGATTGCTAGGTCCAAAGTTTCAGTGAAGATTACCGCTACTAGAGTGCCTGTGAAGATTACTGCTGAGCCCAAGGTAACTCCCCTAATCATTACTGCACCTGGCTCAGTACCGTATTCCTCCAGCAAAGCCATTCCGTGGAATTATGGAGGTGATGTTTACATCCATGGCGTAAAGCAAGTTGGTAATTCTGCTAATGACATTGTTGGGACTAGTAAAGTTACTCGAAGTGGAAGGATCTTCTCTCCAGAAATCTCACCTCCCGTCCCGGAAACTCGAAGCAAGGAACCAGTCAACCCTTCTCCGTCAAAGACACCGGTCGAAGTTACTGCTGAAGATGTTGCCAAGCAGGAAGTGGAGGAAATGCTGAAAATCATCCGTAAGAGTGATTTTGATGTGGTAGAACAGCTGGGGCATACTCTGTCTAAAATTTCGATGTTATCCTTATTGTTATCTTCTGAATCTCATGCCAATGCATTGATCAAATTCTTGAAGACCGCTCATGTACCTCAGGAGACATCCGTCGATCAGTTTGAAAACTATGTTGCTAACCTGACTGTTGACAATGGCCTAGGCTTTTCCGATGCTGATCTGACACCAGCAGGAAAGAATCATAACAAAGCTCTGCACATCTCCATTGAGTGTAAGGGGATCACCTTGGCTCATATATTAATCGACAATGGCTCTTCTTTGAATGTGTTACCGAAAGCTGTACTCGATAAGCTTGACTGTAAGAGCATCGAATTGAAACCTAGTGATACCGTGGTGCGTGCGTACGACGGTGCGAAAAGTGTTGTCCATGGTGAAGTGGTTCTCCCTATCAAGATAGGACCTCAAGTCTTCAACACTATCTTTCACGTGATGAACATCCGTCCTGCCTATTCATGTTTGCTGGGACGCCCTTGGATTCATGGGGCAAGTGCCGTAGCTTCATCTCTCCATCAAAAGCTGAAGTATCCAATAGAGGGTAAGATTGTCATTGTGTATGGAGAAGAAGAGTATATTGTCAGTAGTGTGCAGGCCTTCAGATACGTCGAGATGGATGGCAAATTCTTTGAGACTCCCACTCAGTCATTTGAAATGGTTCACCCGCCCAGTCCTGTCCTTAAGCCAACTCCCCTTGTGCCTAAGGTTATTCGTGCTCCTCCTGCCATGATTTCTATGAAGGATGCTCAAGCCGTGGTTGAAAATGGTGGTCGCAGTGGTTGGGGTCAACTAATCAACGTACCATACAAGTCTGACAAGTCTGGTCTGGGATTTAACTCTGAAAGGATGGCCAAAGATCAGATTAATGCTGTAGAAGATGCTGATAGCGATTGCGACCTGGATAGCTGGATTTTCCCAACAATTGGTGACGGACTCAATAATTGGAAGGCTGAAGACACTATCCCGATTTCCTTTAGTCAGGAGTAATTGTTATTGTCTATTTTAGTGTTGCAAATTTTTTTTAGTTTGTTACAATTGAACTTCTTAAAGCACTGTGTCTATGCCCGGGGCACAATAGCTAATTTGTTAAGGGTTTTGTCATTTTCATAAGCATATTCACATTCAATAAATCAATGGACTTTTTGCATTCAAATATCGCGCTCTTTATCTTTCCTGTCATCTTCCAAAAAAGCTATGTTTTCTTACACACACTCACGTAACGATTTGCAGATCCATACCCACTCTGGATCCTGTTGATAATAGTTCTACTACTGTTCATTATGACTTTGAAAATCCGATCTACCAAGCCGAGGATGGAAGTGAGGAAGATTGTGAAGTACCTGGAGAACTTGCCAGACTGGTACTGCAAGAAGAAAAGACTATACAGCCGCATGAAGAGTCAATCGAAATTGTAAACCTGGGTACTGAAGTGGACAAGAGAGAAGTCAAAATAGGAGCAGGCTTGGGAGAGAGTGTCAAGGAAAGATTGATTCAGATGTTACATGACTATATGGAGATTTTTGCTTGGTCGTATGAAGACATGCCAGGACTGGATACTGATATAGTAGTGCATCGTTTGCCAATGAAGGAAGATTGTCGTCCTGTTAAGCAAAAGGTTCGCCGCATGCGTCCTGAAATGTCCGAGAAAATCAAAGCCGAAGTTATGAAACAATTTAATGCCGGTTTCCTAGCCGTTACTTCTTATCCTCAATGGGTTGCTAATGTGGTACCGGTACCGAAGAAGGATGGTAAGGTGCGAATGTGCGTCGATTACAGAGATTTGAATAAAGCGAGTCCCAAAGATGACTTTCCACTCCCACACATTGATGTTCTGGTAGACAATACCGCTCAACACAAATTATTCTCCTTCATGGATGGATTCTCGGGTTATAACCAGATTAAGATGGCACCTGAAGACATGGAGAAAACTACGTTTGTGACGCAATGAGGCACTTTCTGTTACAAAGTAATGCCGTTCGGTTTAAAGAACGCTGGGGCAACGTACCAGCGTGCCATGGTGGTTTTGTTCCATGATATGATTCATCATGAAATAGAAGTATATGTAGATGACATGATAGCCAGATCTCATACTGAAGAAGAACATCTCGATCATTTGTACAAATTGTTTGAGAGGTTGAAGAAATACAAGCTGAGATTGAACCCGAACAAATGCACCTTTGGAGTAAGATCCGGTAAACTCTTGGGATTTATTGTCAGTGGTAAAGGAATTGAGGTTGAGCCGGCTAAGGTGAGAGCTATTCAAGAAATGCCAGTGCCCCGTACAGATAAGGAAGTCAGAGGTTTCTTGGGACGTTTGAATTACATCGCCCGGTTTATCTCCCATTTAACTGCTACCTGCAAACCCATCTTCAAACTACTGAGGAAGAATCAAGAGATGATATGGAATGACGAATGTCAAGAAGCTTTTGACAAAATCAAGAAGTATCTCCAGGAACCTCCGATCCTGATACCACCAGTTGAAGGAAGACCTCTAATCATGTATTTGACCGTGTTAGAAAATTCAATGGGGTGTGTGTTGGGGCAACATGACGAGTCTGGTCGAAAAGAGCATGCCATATACTACCTTAGCAAAAAGTTTACCGACTGTGAAACAAGATACTCACTGCTCGAGAGAACTTGCTGTGCTTTGGCCTGGGCTGCTCGCCGACTAAGACAGTATATGTTGAATCACACCACTTTGTTGATTTCTAAGATGGATCCTATCAAATACATATTTGAGAAACCTGCCCTCTCCGGAAGAATAGCAAGATGGTAGATGATTTTAACAGAGTATGATATCCAGTATACTACCCAGAAAGCAATCAAAGGAAGCGTGCTAGCCGATCATTTGGCTCATCAAGCAGTGGATGATTACCAATCTATGAATTTTGAGTTCCCAGATGAGGATGTCATGCTTGTTACTGATTATGAAGAACCTGGACCGGATGAAGGACCCGAACCGGGATCCCGATGGACTATGGTTTTCGATGGATCTTCTAATGCGTTGGGTAATGGTGTTGGTGTTGTAATTATTTCTCCCAAGGGTTGCCATACGCCTTTCACTGCTAGACTATGTTTCGATTGTACCAACAATATGGCCGAGTATGAAGCATGTATTTTGGGACTCAGAGCTACTATAGACCTGAGAATCAAGTTTTTGAGTGTGTACGGAGACTCAGCTTTGGTAATCAGTCAGATCAAAGGAGCATGGGACACTAAACATCCGAATATCATCCCTTATCGAGAGCGGGTGTTGATATTAATCCCATACTTTGAAGAGATTACATTCGAACATATTCCACGAGAGGAGAATCAGTTGGCAGACGCCTTGGCCACCATGTCATCTATGTTCAGAGTCAGATGGGACAATGAAGCTCCCAGGATCACCATTGAACGACTAGATGAACCAGCATATTGTTATGAACTTAACGCTGCTGAAGTAGAAGAGAAACCTTGGTTCCACGAAGTAAAAAGGTATTTAGAAGCTCAGGAATACCCTGAAGGGGCGTCCATCAATGACAGAAAATTTCTGAGGAAGTTTTCCGCTAAATTCCTTTTGAGTAATGGAGTATTATACAAACGTAATCATGATTCGACTTTGCTTCGCTGTGTGGATAAAAAGGAAGCAGAAAGGATTATGGAAGACATGCATGACGGTATTTTTGGGATTCACTCTAGTGGACATACAATGGCCAAGAAGATTCTAAGATCAGGATATTATTGGTCTACCATGGAAGCTGATTGCCACCATCACTCCAGAACTTGTCACAAGTGCCAGATCTATGCGGACAAAGTACATGTGCCTCCTGCTCCATTAAACGTGTTGACAGCCCCTTGGCCCTTTGAAATGTGGGGCATTGATATGATTGGAGAGATTAAACCTAATTCTTCTAATGGACATCGTTTCATCCTCGTTGCTATTGATTACTTTACAAAGTGGGTAGAGGCAGCCTCATTTGCTTCTGTCACCAAGAATGTGGTGGCACGATTCATCAAGAATAATCTCATTTGTCGATACGGCATCCCTGAAAGAGTTATCACAGACAATGGCACCAATTTGAACAACAAGATGATTACTGAACTCTGCATGCAATTCAAGATAAAACACCATAACTCTTCTCCGTACCGGCCAAAGATGAACGGCGCTGTGGAGACTGCTAATAAGAATATCAAGAAGATCATACAAAAGATGACAGTAACGTACAAAGACTGGCATGCGATGTTACCATTTGCTCTTCATGGTTATCGCACTTCAGTACGCACTTCGACAGGGGCAACTCCTTTCTCTTTAGTCTATGGAATGGAAGTCGTCCTACCGGTAGAGGTTCAGATTCCCTCTCTAAGAATCATGAAAGAGACAGGTTTAGACGAGGATGAATGGATTCAGACTCGACTCGATCAGATAAATTTGATTGATGAAAAGAGACTGGCGGCTGTTTGTCATGGGCAGATATATCAGAAGCGCATGACCCAAGCATTCAACAAAAAGGTCAAGAGACGGGTGTATCAAATCGGCGACTTAGTTATCAAGCGTATCATTCTACCACAAGGTGATCCCAGGGGCAAATGGACTCCCACATACGAAGGGCCATTTGTAGTTAAGAAGGTATTCTCTGGTGGAGCCATGATACTTGCTACGATGGACGGCGAAGACTTCCCATATCCCGTGAACGCAGACATAGTCAAAAAATACTACGCATAAAAGAGACCCGCTAGGTCGACGTACCTAGGCAAAAGTAAGGGCATCCCGGCGAACCAAAAGGGTTCGGGCAAAAATTAGGGATAAACATATAAAAATGTACACCCGGCAAGTCGAAAACCTGAAAAGGCGGCTTGGGCAAAAAAAGGGTATCCTGGTGGACTGAAAACCTGAAAAGGCGGTCCAGGCAAAAATTAGGGATTAAAAGCGTATGACTATGTCCCGTTCTCAGACAGCTTCATCCAAGTTCAAGGGACTGAACAAGCCAATCACTTCTATCCGACAGTAGGAGATGAGATGCTTGAGGATATAATGACAGTAGCAGAATTAAAATCGATAGGACTCTTTTTCTTCATAGCTTTCTCTTTGTTGTCTCGACGATTTCCTCTGACTAGGATTTCTGTCTCCTTGTACACAAATTGGCTGTTTATAGGCCCTCTTTCAAAATCAATATAATTTTATTTCCAAAAAGATGCTTTCGTTTTACTTTCTCTGTTTTGTTTGCGTAAACGTCCATTGATTTAATTTGAATTAATATATGCATTTGAATATGATCGATGTTTACCAAAAATGCACGCATAAAATAGAAGTAGCGATTACTACAAGACTTCGGGATCGAGGATAAGGTCTAACCATGTGTTCCAATGAATCCGGGTGCTTATTCTATTCCCCAACAAAAACCAGCTATTTCCCAGAAGAGGTTGGCATCACCAGACAGACTGGCCATCTCTTCCATCCCCAGCCAGACTCTGTTGAGTGTTTTCACCATCAGACAACAATCAAGTATCCCCAGATGAGAAAGGGTCTTCAATACAAGTATCTCCAACCAGAAGATGGGGAATTATTTTCTCCAGGGAGTCGCCAGGAAAAACTTTTCAGACGCATAATTCATTCATTACATCATTTCACAACATACGCATGCATACATTGTTCGCATTCATTTTCATAAGCATAAAACATCTCATGCATCATGACATGGCATGGAGCTAACTTTATTTTTCAGTTAATTATCCTCCTGATACAGTCAAAACAAAGGTCCATGCAGACGGACATCTTTATCAATTACATTCAAGATTTAACTACATCTCTCAATACAATCCATATGGACATTCATGCCGACAAGCACTCTGATGGTGGCATCTTTAAGCCCATCCCAGATATTCATTGCAAATACAACATATACAAATACTATCAGATATAGCCTGGCGTACGGTTCATTCTGATTCAGCTCAACACATGACTCCTTCAACTCAGATACGATCTAACATACGATCCATTCTGACCTTCAACTACTCCAATACGGTCTAACATACGACCCATTTGGATCTTCAACTCAGATACGATCTAGCGTACGATCCATTCTGATCTTTCATCCTCAGATACAGCCTGATGGACAACTCATTCTGCAACTCCAATACGGTCTAACGTACGACCCATTTGGATCTTCAACTCAGATACGATCCAGCGTACGATCCATTCTGATTCTACCTCCGTCAGATACAGCCTAACGAACGGCTCATTCCGCAACTTAGATACGATCTAGCGTACGATCCATTCTGATCTTTCCTCCCCAGCGAAGTCATCCGCCTAATGAACAACTCACTTTGCTATTCAGATACGGTCTAGCGTATGATCCATTCTGATCCCTTATCCCCAGCAATGTATAACACACTCTGACTCCCCGGCGAAGTCGACAGCCTAATGGATGACTCACTACATGGTCTAGCGTATGACCCGGTATGACACCCATGTCTTCAGATATCATCTAATGTACGACGCACTCTGAAGCTCTCATCATCAAACTTCCTGGATGGCATCTTTAAGCCCATCTTCATCAAGACTAACTGTTAATTAACAAGTGAAAATTTTGGGGCATTCTAAGTGTTCAATAATCTTCCACCTCTAGACCACGAATGGCATACATACCATCCTAATTCTCTCGGTTCAAGAAAATTGAACAGGGGCAGCTGTCATACCCCAAAATTTGTCCGTTAATTTTGCAAGACATTTTTTAAGGCACCCCAACTTATTTTCCAAGGCATTGACCTTAAAGGAACCAAGACCCAGCTCACAAATGGCCCAATCCAGAAAAAGACTCAAACTGGCGTGCTCGCTAGGCGAGCAACTCCTTCGCCTAACGAACCCTTCGCTACGCCACTCGCCTAGCGAAGCTTGTGAATACCAGAAAATTCTGGGCTTCATTCTGAGCCCATTAGGTCACAAAAACTATTATAAATACCAAGGACTTCATTCAGAAAGAGAAAAAACGAAAACGGAACGAAAACCGGAGATAGAAAGAAGGCACAACAAACCCTGAAGGCTAACCCAGAGAATTCAGCGCAACCCTAAAGGAAACCCTGAAAGAAACTCATCCGCACCGAGGTTACCGCCGCCCAACTCAATCCGACTTGCCAATTCAAGGTTGCAATTCAATTGCAAACAGGTTTGCATTACTATTACCGCTTTATGTTCTTAATTTGCATGTGATATTATAGTTGAATCCATAAACATATTTGAGGTTTTGCAGGTGAGTTTAAATATGCCTGAATATCCTGAATGTTTGACCATGTTATTTCTGTAATTGAGTGCCATAGAGCGTGTAGCATGCTGAGATCGTACTGTTCTGAAATTCAAAACCCGCAGCCGCTCGCTAGCACATCGCTAAGCGAGCATGTAGCGAGTATTCGCTAAGCCTTCGCTAGGCGAGGCAGAGGCGAACGTGACAGTCGCTAATATTTTTTCCGTTCTGTTCTATGCTTATCTGATCTGTTCTATTTTAATCATGCGTTATTTTGCCTGACATTCCTACTGCTGTGTTTCTTTTGCGGTGTAATCTTCGATTGCACCCCCATTTGGTATTCTGACCTGTTTGCTGAATATTGTAAGGACTCACATACTCCCGAAGAGGGTAGCTTGCTAGGTATCCCACTTTATTTGTGGGATACCCTTGTGGAGATTCATCCTATTTACTTAATTGATTTTAATGTGGAGATTCATCCTATTTACTTAATTGATTTTAATGTGGAGATTCATCCTAATTACTTAATTAATATGGACCTAATTACCTAATTTGTAAAATATTGCCTTTGAATATGTGATCTTGGACCCCTCTTTGTTGCCTTATGATATTACGGTATTATGGTCATGTCCCGCGAATGTGGGGATACACCTAGCAAAGACCCTTCGGTTAAATCATCATGTCCCTATAAGGTAAATCATAGTCCCTCGGATGTTGCCTGCGAATATATGATTTTCGATGACCCTTTGTTGTAGCCTATGGTTAAATGATGATCGTCCCTTCGAATGCTAAGGTATCCTTACAAATGTTGCCTTCAATGACCAATCGATGACCCTACGATGACCCTTTTACATCCAAAGGATAAAACTACTTACTTCTCAATAGTAAGGACAATTTTACCCTCATAAGGATAGGAAATGCCCATAAAGGTCTTGGGTAGGTATAACTCTTAATTGCTGGCTCACAACCTAAAACATTTTTCACCCCACACCTTTCAAAACATTTTAGAAAATCGCCACTTGGTATACATTCATACTAGAATCATTACCGAGTTATATTTTTCTAAATAAATTTCAAAACTAAACGAGATAACCAACTTTGTATACATTCATACAAGAATCATTACAAAGTTGAATTCTCTTTTCAAAACATTTTTAAGCAATTCACAAACACTTTTTTTTCAGACAAACATAAGTGATCAAGCAATTAAGAGCCCATGGATAACCATGGATACAAAGGGTGCTAACACCTTCCCTTTGTATAATGTACCTCCCGAACCCAAAATCTAATTAAGGTTTTTCCTGTTCTTTTCCACCTTTCCTTATGGGATAAAAGAAAAGTCGGTGGCGACTCTTGCTATCCGCGACATTTGCTTTCCAAAGCAAAACACACCAAAGTCAATTCACCGTATGACGCAGGTTGATCAAACCCATTGAACATAACGATCCAACATCATCTCCTAACTTTGAGTTCCCTATATTTGAGGCAGAAGAAGATGATGTTGAAGAGATTTCTGATGAGATTACCCATCTGCTTGAGTACGAGGAGAAGATCATTCAGCCACATCTTGAGAATCTGGAAACAATCAACTTGGGGTCTGAAGATTGCATTCGTGAAGTGAAGATTGGGGTACTCCTTGAAGAGTCTATTAATAAGGGGTTGATTGAGTTGCTACGAGAATATGTCGACGCCTTTGCCTGGTCGTATAAAGACATGCCTGGTCTAGATACTGATATCGTGCAACATTTCTTGCCGTTGAAGCCTGAGTGTGTGCCTGTGATGCAAAAGCTCAGAAAAACTCATCCTTATATGGCAGTGAAGATTAAAGAAGACGTTCATAAGCAAATTGATATGGGGTTTCTGGTGACTTCTACATATCCTCAATGGGTGACCAATATTGTGCCTGTACCTAAAAAAGACGGAAAAGTCCGAATGTGCGTGGATTATCGTGACTTGAATAAAGCTAGCCCAAAAGATGATTTTCCTCTACCACACATTGATATGTTGGTAGACAATACGGCTAAATTCAAAAGCTTTTCATTTATGGACAGATTTTCCAGTTATAATCAGATTAAAATGGCACCCGAGGATATGGAGAAGACAACATTCATCACACCTTGGGGAACATTCTGTTATCGAGTGATGCCCTTCGGTTTGAAGAACGCCGGAGCCACGTATCAACGTGCTATGACTACCTTGTTTCATGATATGATGCACAAGGAGATCGAGGTGTATATCGACAATATGATTGCAAAGTCGAAAAGGGAAGTTGAACATGTAGAACACTTGTTGGAGCTTTTCCAGCGTTTGAGGAAGTACAAACTCCGCTTGAATCCGAACAAGTGTACATTTGGAGTTTATTCCGGCAAGTTATTGGGCTTTATTATCAGCGAGAGAGGTATTGAAGTTGATCCTGCCAAGGTCAAAGCAATACAAGAGATGCCTGCGCCCAAAATTGAGAAGCAAGTCCGAGGTTTTCTTGGCCGCTTGAATTACATTTCAAGATTTATATCCCACATGACTGCCACATGTGCGCCTATATTCAAGCTCCTCCGGAAAGATCAGCATCATGATTGGACCGATCATTGCCAAAAGGTCTTTGATAGTATCAAAGAGTATCTGTCCGAGCCTCCGATTCTGTCTCCGCCTGTTGAAGGGAGACCATTGATTATGTACTTGACTGTGCTTGATGATTCCATGGGTTGTGTCCTTGGTCAGCAAGATGAATTAGGAAAGAAATAATATGCAATATACTACTTGAGTAAGAAGTTCACCGACTGTGAGTCTCGGTACTCAATGCTTGAGAAGACATGTTGTGCTTTGGCTTGGGATGCTAAGCGTTTACGCCAGTATATGTTGAATTATACAACTTAGTTGATATCCAAAATGGATTCTATCAAGTATATCTTTGAGAAGCCTGCTTTAACTGGGAGAATTTCCCGTTGGCAGATGCTGTTATCTGAGTATGATATTGAGTATCGAGCTCAAAAAGTTATTAAAGGTAGTATCTTGGCTGCCCATTTGGCGCATCAACCAATTGAAGATTATCAGTCTGTGCAATATGACTTCCCTGATGAGGAGATTCTGTATTTGAAAATGAAAGATCATGATGAGCCTACGCTCGATGAAGGGCCAGAGCCTGGTTCCCGATGGGGTATGGTGTTCGATGGCGCTGTCAATCAGTATGGAAATGGCATTGGGGCAGTGATTATTACTCCTCAAGGCACACATTTTCCTTTTACAGCAAGGCTAACTTTCAAATGCACGAATAATATGGCGGAGTATGAGGCCTGTATTATGGGTTTGGAAGAATGTGTTGATCTTAGGATTAAACATCTTGATGTTTATGGTGATTCAGCCCTTGTTGTAATCAGATTAAGGGTGAATGGGAGACGAATCAGCCTGGCCTCATCCCATATAGAGATTATGCGAGGATGATTTCAACTTTATTTACTAAAGTTGACTTCCATCATATTCCTCGAGATGAGAATCAGATGGCGAATGCTCTCGCTACGCTTGCTTCAATGATTGTTGTCAATTATTAGAATGAAGTCCCAAAGATTACCGTGATGCGCTTGGATAGACCAACTCACGTGTTTGCAGTTGAGGAGGTGAAAGATGATAAGCCATGGTATTATGATATCAAGTGCTTTCTCCAAAGTCAGACTTACCCGCCTGGGGCATCTGTTAAAGATAAGAAGACTTTGAGGAGATTATCTGGAAGTTTCTACCTTAATGGTGATGTGCTTTACAAGAGAAATGTTGACATGGTTCTGCTCAGATGCGTGGATAGACACGAAGCATACCTGTTGATGACTGAAGTCCATTATGGTTCATTTGGTACTCATTCCAATGGCCATGCCATGGAAAAAAAGATGTTGAGAGCAGGCTACTATTGACTGACAATGGAGTCTGACTGCTGCAAATACGTAAAGATATGCCACAAGTGTCAGATTTATGCGGACAAGATTCATGTTCCCCCGACACTTCTGAATGTTATTTCCTCACCATGGCCTTTCTCCATGTCGGGAATTGATATGATTGGCATGATTGAGCCTAAGGCATCAAATGGTCACCGTTTTAATCTCTTAGCCATTGATTACTTCACCAAGTGGGTTGAAGCGGCATCGTATGCAAATGTGACCAGGCAGGTGGTTGTGAGGTTTATCAAGAACCAACTCATATGCCTATATGGTGTGCCAGACAAGATCATTACATATAATGGATCTAACTTGAACAATAAGATGATGAAAGAGTTGTGTAGCGAGTTTAAGATTGCACATCATAATTCTTCTCCCTATAGACCCAAGATGAATGGGGCTGTTGAAGTTGCTAACAAGAACATCAAGAAGATTATTCAGAAGATGGTTGTTATGTACAAAGTTTGGCATGAGATGATGCCATTTGCTTTGCATGGCTATTGTACATCCGTCCGCACTTCAACAAAGGCAACCCCTTTCTCCCTTGTATATGGCATAGAGGTTGTGCTCCCCGTAGAGGTCAAGATCCCATCAATGAGAGTCTTGATGGAAGCCAAGTTGACTGAGGCTGAATGGGTTCAGAGTCGTTATGGCCAACTGAATTTGATTGAAGAAAAGAGATTAACTGCCATGTGTCATGGTCAGTTATATCAACAAAGGATGAAGAAAGCCTTTGATAAGAAGGTCAAGCCTCGTGTGTTCCGAGAAGGTGACCTCGTGCTCAAGAAAGTCTTGTCTTTCGCGCCCGATTCCAGGGGCAAGTGGACTCCAAACTATGAAGGTCCATACGCTATTAAGAGAGCCTTTTCAGGCGGTGCTTTGTTGCTCACAACTATGGATGGGGAGGATTTCACTAGTCATGTGAATTCAGATCCAGTCAAGAAATACTTCGCCTAAAAAATAAAAACAGAATAGCTCGCTAAGTTGAAAACCCGAAAGGGCGGCTTAGGCAAAAATGAGAATCTCGGTGGATTGAAAACCCAAAAGGGCGATCCATGAAAAAGTTAGAGACATAAAAAATGAATATATATCCCGCTAGATTGAGTACCTCACCTTGGGGCAATCTAGGCAAAAATTAGGGATTTGGCAAGTAACTGCGTCCTGACAAGACTTTGTTCTACAACTGTCATTTGTCAAAGATTCTTGCTCAGTCATCATCAACTGAAGTTTCGAATACAGTGGATTCAGAGTTGGTGGAGAAAAGGTCATTATGTTCAATGTAGCCCTTTTCCATGTATATCACCAATTTCAAATTTGTAATGATCCATGGAGTCTCGCCATTTGAGGACTACCATTCTCTTAAATAAATTTGAGCCTTTATCCAATTCTTTTCACTCTTATCTATTTCTGTTTAACAAATGTTTGCATGTTTTAATTGATGAATATCAGTGTTTTAAACAAATAAAGTTTTCATGAATAAACTGTTTTAAACAAAGTGAACATTCACAATGACGGAAAGGATAAGTGGAATGTCCTTAGTGCTTTCCCAAGGATAATATGATCACCAAAGGGTAAGACATTTGTTCATATTCTGGCGTTCTTGCTCCTTATATCCTTTTCATCAGCTTTCAAGTTGTCTCCTCACCTGAGCGCAGAAAGAATAATACATCATCAGCTTCCCAGAGAGTCTGGTATGAGAAGTTCTCCTTTAATTCCAGTGGATTGATCTGTCTTATGGATTGCTTTCCCCTAGCAGGATTTTGGATGTTCATCCAATATATTCCTGCTAGTTTGTTTGTGTATACATACTTGTTTCTCCCGCAGAGTTTTAGCAATCCATGACTGGTATATGGTTGATCTGTGAATGATCCCTTCTTTTCCAAATTTTTGCCTCGATATTTTAGAGATGTGTATCCCTCTATATCATGCACTAACATTTGTGTTTTATCATTTGTATGGTCGTCATCCCTTGTATGGACTGACCAAAAATCCCTTATAGATTGATAAAAGTTGTTATGCTTTAAGTTGATAATATTCCTTGTCTCATTATCCTAACTATCTACTCACGAGGAAGGTTGTCTTTCCCCAGCATGAGTAAGAATATCCAATGGAGTAAGCATGTGTTCCCTGCAGAACTACCTTTCCAGATAATTGTCTCCTCAGCAGGAAGTTGCCTAGTGCAATTGATGAAGGGCTTATTTCCCATTTCATTTATTTTGAAAAGAGGTATCCCCAGTATGTCGCTTGTTGATGAAGGATTCATTTCCAATTTCTCCAACAAGGGTAGTTTCCTCAAGAGCATTTACAGCTTGTCCCTAGTAGGGTTTCCAGATCAGAGTTTGATGTTTGTATCTCCTCCGAGTCTGAAGATTTCTTCTAGCATTAAGAGCTGGTGGTGAAAATGTTTATTTCCTTCCCCAGTGGAGCAAAATGCTATTTATCCCCTTTGCAGAGTTTCCTCTCCGGCAGATAAAAGAGAGTGTTTTTATTGATGTACATCTGATTGGTGGTTGTTCCCCACGGAGTTTCACATCATTCCTTAATAAGCTTCCCCAGTAGAGTTTCTTCTCAGGCAGATCTTATTGTTATTAAACCACCTGTCTCCAAGAGAGTTGATGGAAACTCCCCAACAAATTTTCTGCATCTTCCTTATGTCAGGATTGTTTGCTCCTGGAAGACTTCTCCTATGCAAAGTGTTATCTCATGCAGTTGGAAGCTTTGACTTTGCCTATCCCTAGCTATGGTTAAAGTCTTCCCTTGTTTACTCTTATTCTAGAGATAATCCCCATCAGAGTTGAGTTCTCTGTTTGATTATCTTCTTTCGCTGCTCCTGAATACATCTTCTTTGTATCCTCAATGAATGTAGCTCTGGGATAGGGTTTGATATCCCCGATGATTTATTTTCATCCTTCTCGGGTTATTTCCAAGCTGAGTTCCCCCGTAGGCTTCGCCCTTCTTGTCGAGACATTTGCCGAGTGTCTGTTCGTGATTCTTGGACTTGTTTGTGTTAGATATGTCTGTTTGTCAACATTAATTATACACAAATCATGCATATACATGCATAATCATAGCATTCAGATATTCATGATGCATTCTTTGCCATATATCTTTGCTTGTTATCTCCTGCTATTGGTGAAATATTCTTCCCCAAGCTGATGCTTGTGTATGATCTCTCCATATAGAGTCAGCCCCATAGGCAGAAAGTGTCTATCTTTTCTTCTCTCTTTCCCACTGAGTTATGTCCTCGTGGATGATTATTGTTTCAGTTTCCTCCACAGTTATGTTTCGAGATGGAATTACTCCCCTGAGTTATATCCTCATCAGGTTGAGTCTGTTTGATTGTGTCTTTCTAGTTTGTTCCTAGATTGATTCCTTTCTTGTCATCCCCTGCAGTTCCCTGTGGTTCAGTTGTTCAATTGCTCAGTAACTAGTAATTGTTCATCCTTTCCCCAGCTGATTTTGTGGCCTTCTACCCAGTAACCGGTAGTTGTAAGTCCTATTTATGTGGTTTTCTACCCAGTAACCGGTAGATGTAATCCCCTCTTTGTTGGTTATCTTTACCCAGTAATCGGTATTGATATTCCTTTATTTTTGAGTATACCACCCAGTTACCGGTGATATATCTCTTGGATAATTGATTTTGTCAGGCAATTTATCCCTAGCGAGTCATCTTTCATTTAACCTTGTTTGGGGATGATTGTTTCTCCTTCTGATTGGTCGTCATTTTATACCCAATAATCGGTATCCCAATATCCTTTCTTTTCGGTCGATTTATCCTTTATTAACCCAGTAACCGGTTGCGGATAATCTTCCATGCGAGTATGTTATCTATGTTTTTACCCATATAACGGTAGTAGATAATATATCTCATGCGCTCTTCATTCGAATTCTTTTTCTTCCCCAGTCAAGTAAGATTCGTATTTCCTTGTGGAATCGAATGTCCATCCTGTAAGTCAAGTTTGCTTTTTCAGCCCTCCTTTCGGATGATGAGTGTCTTGGATATGTTCCCAATTCACGCCTGGTTGGTCACCTATTATATACCCAGTAACCGGTATCACCGGTGTTCCTTCCTTCTGCTTCCTATTATGACTTTTTCTCCCCTGTGGAGTCAGATTTTCCTGAGTTGAGATGTGCCTTTTGGGTCCTCCTCAGATGTTTCGGATGATTGATATCTTTAACCCTTATACCGGTCTTAGATATTCTTTCTCCCTGAGCGTATTGTTCTCTCACCCAGTAACCGGTGTTTTGATAACATCTCTCTCTTTGAGTTTATTACCCAGTAATCGGTAATATCTCGTTGTTTCTTCCTCAGCTGAGTCCTTTGTGGACATCCCCGTCTGAGTCCAGATTTTTTATCCGATGTATCCTTTGTGGATATTTTTGCTGTATTGGCATATTCCCCAATACATGCATCTCTGCATCAGCTCGAGTCTTTCCATCGATTTATTTTCGTGGAGTCCATTCGTGTCTCCCAGCAAGTTTTCAAGTCATGACCTGCTCACGCATTTTTACCTTATTTCCCCCAGAGTCTTTGTCTCCCTAGTGAGTGTGTTGTTCCTATGGATCTTCAGTTCCTCCCGATTTCTTTTCCTTTATGGCAATTATTCACCATGAAGATTTTATTTTGCATGCATACATTTGCATCATGAGGTCTCTTAGGGACCAAAATTCGTCTCTTTGCTATTATTTAAGCTCATTCTATCTCGTCGAGACGAAGATTTTAACCTTCATATCTCCGGCTAGAATGACCTTAAATAGGGGCATCTGTAATACCCTAATTTTGACCCTAAGCTCCCTCATGGCATCATGTTATTGCACAAGTGCATTGCCTCAAGGATCATAACATGCTTGACTCCTTAAACCTAGGGTTGGGACTTGTTTGAGTGATTTGAGATCACCAAGCATGCTTGTATTGTATGTTATTGCTTTTCTTATTTGATTACTAACCAAAAGCACAAAAATATGTCATTAACTCTTTTTGTTTTGAAGCTCAAGTGATCATGTGCTCCACAATGCTCCTAGGAGGCTCCTAAGCCCAATGCAATGGCTAGATGAAGATGAGAAAAAGCATGAAAATAGTCCAAAAAGTTCCTAATCATAATCTATGTCTCCCAAGTATCTCAATTTGCCAATTTTATCAAGATAACCCAAAGGGCTTGAAGATTGTTTCCCAAGGAAACCCTAATTTCACTGTGCTTTGACTATGCCTTGCCCATGAAGCAATCTCAACCTTTGATCAAATTTAATCAAGGTAAGTTCTTTCATTTATAATTTTATGCATATATTAGCCTAATTGAGGCCCCTCAATAATTTATTCATCAAGATTGGAAGTTTGACTTTGAAAAGTTGACCAGTCAAGTCATCTGACTAAGCTGAGGTTCAATGAGCTATAACTTTTAATGTCTTTGTCAAATGAAGATGATCCCAAAATAAAAAATGTTCCTACAAACCATATGAACAACTTTCATGTTCATAAAAAATACATTTGAATCTTTTAAGGTCATCATTCATTTCAAAACATATAGGTCATTTTGGCCTAAACCCTAATTTTGGGTCAACTTGCCAAGGGCATAACTTTCTCAATATTTATGAATTTGAGGTAGGACCAAAGGCATTGGAAATATTAAGATGTCTACTTCAAATTTTATGTTGGACAAAATTTCATAATCCTAAAGTAAATACATGTTCAATTGCATACCATTATAGGTCATCTTTGACCTAATTCATTGAATTTGAAAAAGTACCCAACTTCAAATGCCCATAACTTTGTCATAGAAAATCCAAATGATGCAAACTGTGAGTCTAAATTGAATATCTAGAAAATATCAATAACTTTTATGTTAGAGATGTTTTCATTTGAAGCTTGTATCATGAGGTTAGAGGGGTTTGACCAAGCTTACTTTTGGTTGACTTTTTCAAAGTGATTCGAACATGTTTTACACTTGAACTTTCCAAGCCAGTTTTGATCAATTTGAACATATCAAATGGTTTTTTTCCCAACATTACTTTTATTCCTTATTTAAATAGCTTTCCAACCATTACTCACAATAGTCAGTTGGATCTACCATTTGAGAGATTCAAATTTTTCTTCATGTATGTGTATTTTTGACATTTTATGTTAAAACTTGAGATGCAAGCCTTTTCCATTCCATGTGCACGACCACATGCTTTCCATATGAGCTCAGCAAGTCCCTTCAACCATTCATGGGCCTCTCACACGTCCACAAAGGCCCATGCATTCAAAATTGCAATTCCCATGCACATGAGCAAAGTGTGATGATCAGATGCATTTACCTATAAATAAGGGCCTCCTTTCCTTCATTTCAAAAAACCCTTTTGGAGACCCCACATGCTGCTGAATTGAAACCACAACCCTCACCAAAGGAATCACTCACCATTTTTTTCAATATTTACGAGCTTGAAATTCAGCAACATTAGTTGAGTTTCAAAGCTAGATTCCTTAGCCAATCATCTTCCCTATATTCAGAGATCAAAAAGGAGCAAAAAGCTTGAAGGATTCATGGCCAGAAACTCACCATTTTTGAAGGTATAAGCTCAAATTGTTTGGATCTGAAACTCATGATTCAATGTAGTATTCTTGTGTTTTTGTGGTTCTCTGAAGTCCTCATACTTGAGGCAAAATTTTGGTGCATTTAATTTTCCATTTCAAGATCAATCCGTGTGGACACCATGATTTTCTCCTTCATTTTTCTCTCAATATAGGAAAAATGAGAGGAATCTAATGGTATAGTGATGATCAACATCACATAAGCTTCATTTACATGCCCTTGTTTTTTATTTTTGATGAGATTCGTTTTCCTGCAATTTCTAGCCGGATTCTACTTGGTTGATCGGAGAAGGTGGTGGTTTCCACCACCACCACCACGTGTACTGATCACATCCATTGGATCTCTCCCTCATGATCTAATCTCGTGCATCCTTTCTAATTACTTTTTTAATTCATTGTGTTTCACTGCTAACTTGAGTACATCATGCACCCTCGGATCCAGGCTGTGTAACACGCCACAAGACTTAATGAGACAATTCCGATGGATCAACTTTTTTCGCTTTATTTCATTTTCTCTTTATTTTCTTTTAATTCATTCTAATTTCAATAATTCATAAAAAATTCATATGAGGTCAAAAAAATATGAGACCAACTTAAAAATTTTTCTTGAAAAATCTAGTTTCATCTTATGATTTTTAATCATTTTTGTGACCTAATTTGATATTTTTTTCATGAATTATTTGGTTTTTAATGATTTTAATTCATTTTAAAATGCTTTCTGACTTTAGAAAAATACAAAAATATTTTCATAACATCTATGGATCATGATAAATCAATGAAAAATAGTCTCAACAATTTCTTATTTGTTTTGAGATTATTTGAGATTGTAATTCATATTATGCTATTTTTGGTTGTTTTTAATTGATTTTAATTGCTTTCTGGCTTTAAAAATTTGTGAGAAAATTAGTCAAAGTTTGTTTGACTATGTTGAACCTATGAAAATTTAATTGGACTTATTGAAGTTGTTTTGAATTGAATTTGAGGTTCAGCTTTGTTTGTTTGGTTTTTATTTGTATTTTCTTTTAATTCAAAAATTACCAAAAAAATAGTATTGACTTCTTGACTTGTTATTTTCATTCCTCTTCTGTTTGGTGTTGATCAAGGTTGAATTGATTCAACTTTGATCAAATTCATTGGATCTTGTGGTTTGAGAATCCTTAAGGATCATCACCTAGAGAGATGAATGAATTTGATCAAGGATGAGTTATCCCTTGATCAATTGGGATTGTTTGTTGTCTTCTTACCCCCCTCCCTTTCATCTTCATCCTTTTCTTTCCCTTAATGGCCAATGAGTTAAAGTCTTGAGGTTGGTCTTGACAAATAGAAGTTTAATCTTCTTTGATCCAAACCAAACTCAACTTGATCCATGATCAAGTGAGTTATTTTGTGTCAAAGATAGGTTACTTCTTGGTCAAGCAAATAACCAAAAGTCAATACAAGGCCCTTCCCCTCTTGTTTGGCATGGCAAGTTTATGGAGCTTGGCTTACTAGTCATGACCTCTAACTTGTGTTCTTTGTCGTTATTCTTATTGACCGACCTCAGATAGATGTGGCTACTATATTAGTCCACTTACGATTGCTTAACATAGTGCTACATTGTCTTATGACAAGCTAACATAACTCTACTAACTACTAAGTTTAATTTGAGCTTTTAAATTCTTGTCATTTACTTTTAATGTCATTTATTTATTGCTCATTATTCATTTTGATTTTCATTTTGCTCACTTGAGCACATATTTTATGTTTAAGTCATTTTTCTTTTACTCATTTGAGCCTATTATTGTGTATAAATATATTTCTATTTTGTGTTGTTTTGTGTTTGTTTTGAGGTGAACCAAAATACAAAAGGAGAAAGGACTTAGAATTAGGATTCACCCATGCTTAAAGGAGTTCAAGAGCAACTAGGCCTCATGCCTTTAGAATGCAAAATATGTTGAAGAGCAACTAGGCCTCATGCCTTTAGAATGCTAAAATTCAAAGTTGACCTCAAGGACTTCTCAAACTTATTCTTTGTCCATTCCCTTTATTATGTTGTGAGCTTTTTAATGTGTGTTTTTGTGTGATAGGAATCTCATCTTAAGATTGGGAAAAGAGGACCATTTCCATGAGTAGCCAAGTTAAGAGCCAATCCAAATGGAGATCCTAGGAGCTTGAATTCAAATTATTGATTGATTGCTTTGTGTGCTAAAAATCCAAAGGAAAGGAGCATCTTAAGTCATCTCTATGAATCCAAGAAAAGGAACTCTAAGGGTTATATCCCCCCTCTTATCTTTGTATGCTTTAGGAATAGCCCTTCTCTCCTCTCCCCCCTCTAACCAAGCCAAAAATCATTTTTAAAACTTTGACTTTATTTCAATTTAGAAACCTAGGCCTTAGGCCTTTGACTTTTCAAAACCATTTTCATAAATACTCATTGTAAATAAACTTTAATCCAACTTTGACCTCATCTTGTAAATAAATTGAACTTGTAAATATAACCCATTTCAAGTTGTTTTGTGGTTCCAATGGCCACTTGTTAAACTCTTTTCAAAAACATTAGTCATAGGTTTGAGTTATCATAGTGGTTAATGTAAATCTCACCCCATCCTTAGTGTTGGATTATAAGCCTTCCATGCTTATTATAGGGTCAACCCCTCACTAGCATGTTGAAGCCTTCCTCGCATGGTGGATTGTTGGTTTAGGTTGAGTTTTCTCCCTTTGATAACAAAAGACCTTAAGGCTTTTGATTAAAATCAATTCACCAATCTTTGAGGAAGCTTTCGGTCAAGGCTGTTGGAGACTCTCCCATGACCAAAAAAATTCTCTCAACGAATTTTGAGTGGGATGCTTGGACTCCAAGGCATTGTTAGACTATAAATAGGTCTTAAATTCTTAGTTTTTGATCATCCAGACTTAGTTTCAGCATTAGGCATAAACTCAGTAGTAAAAGCAATAATCTGTCACATCGAGAGGTTATCGCACTATTGTTGTAATCGTGATTGGAACACCGTAGCATAGAAGTTTATTTTCCTATCAAATTTATCTTCAAGTCATATTTACTTTCCGGTATTGTACCAGATTCAAGTCTTCGATTTGGAACAGGTTTTCTATTTTCTTGTCCCGCTTTAAATTTATTTACACTATTGTTCTGGTTTACTTTGTTTACTTTATCGCACAACTTACTTGTTTTAAATTATTTTACCACAAAAAGATTTGTCTTTGAACCGAACTTAAGAGTGACACTTTCGTTCTTTTGGAAACCAATCACACACTTATCACATTTTTAATTCCTAAATGACTTATTCTGCAAATCAATTATATGCAATGTTTACCATAGTCATGTCCAACTAAATTTATTGTGTTGGGATGTGAGGACCGTCGTTTCGACTGTACTCCATATGTTGTTTCTGTAGAAATACTTTAGGGGCTGATTTTGATTTTAAACAATTTTTTTGAACTTAAGTTGATCGGTCATTACGTAAATGGGATCGTGTTTCTATTTGCTAATAGCCGTGATTACGCCGGGTAAGATCGAAAGTCATCCGATACTTTAGATAAAAGTTGGTTAGTTTTTAATTGATAAAAATAGCGAAAACGCTTTATTAATTAATTAGGAAATTTTGATATTGTAAGACCCTAATTTTGACCCTAAGATCCCTCATGGCATCATGTTATTGCACAAGTGCATTGCCTCAAGGATCATAACATGTTTGGCTCTTTAACCCTAGGGTTGGGATTTGTTTGAGTGTTTTGAGACCACCAAGCATGCTTGTATTGTATATTATTGCTTTTCTTATTTGATTACTAACCAAAAGCACAAAAATATGTCACTAACTCTTTTTGTTTTGAAGCTCAAGTGATCATATGCTCTACAATGCTCCTAAGAGGCTCCTAAACCCAATGAAATAGCTAGATGAAGATGAGGAAAAGCATGAAAATGATCCATAAAGCTCATAATCATCATATATGTATCCCAAGTGTCTCAATTTTCCAATTTGATCAAGATAACCCAAAGGGCTTGAAGATTGTTTCCCAAGGAAACCCTAATTCAACATTGCTTTGATTGTGCCTTGCCCATGAAGCAATCTCAACCTCTGACCAAATTTAATCAAGGGAAGTTATTTCATTCATAATTTCATGCATATATGAGCCCATGAGAGGCCCCTCAATCATTTATTCATCAAGATTGGAAGTTTGGCCTTGAAAAGTTGACCAGTCAAGTCATCTGACTAAGCTGAGCACCATTGAGATATAACTTTTGATGTGTTTGTAAAATGAAAATGACCCCAAGATACAAAATGTTCTTAAGAACCATATTAACAACTTTCATGTTCATCAAAAATCCATTTAAACCTTGTAAGGTCATCATTCATTTCAAAACATTATAGGTCATTTTGACTGAAACCCTAATTTTGGGTGAACTTACCAAGGGCATAACTTCCTTAATTTTTATGATTTTTATGTGATATCAAATGCATTGTAAATCTTTAGATGTTTACTTAAAATTTTATTTTGTACAAAATTTCATAATCCTAAAAGAAATACATGTGATAATACAAAACATTATATGTCATCTTGGACCTAATTCATTGAATTTGAAAAAGTACCCAACTTCAAATGCCCATAACTTTGTCATAGAAAATCCAAATGATGCAAATTTTGAGTCCAAATTGATCATGTTCAAAATATATACAACTTTGATGTTGGATGTGTTTTCATTTGAAGCTTGCATCATAAACATTAGAGGGGTTTGGTCGAGCTTGCTTTTGGTGAAACTTTTCAAAGTGTTTTGAATATGTTTTGTACTTGGACTTTCACAGCCAGTTTTCATCAATTTCCAAATGCGAAATGAGTTTTTTCCCAATATAACTTTTGTTCCTTATTTCAAGGGATTTCTAACCATTACTCACATTACTTATTTGGACCTACCATTTGTGAGTTCCAAAATCCTTTCCATGCATGTGCATTTTGGATATTTCATGATATAACTTGATTTGCAAGCTTGTTCAGTCCAATGCACACGTCCATTTGCTCTCTACATGAACTCAGCAATCTCTTTCAACCATCATTGAGCCTTCCACACGCCTGTACAGGCCCATGCAATGCATTTTCACTTTGCCATGCACACGAAAGAAGTGTGATCATCTGATACTTTCAACTATAAATAAAGGTTCCCTCTCATGCATTTGGTAACCTTTTGGAGATCTGAATTGTTGCAGCATTGAAACCATAGCCATACCAAAGGAATTGTTCAAAAATATTTCTCACTTTTGAGCTTGAAATCTGTAAGACCCCAATTTTGTCCCTAAGATCCCTCAGGGCATCATATCATATCATATCATTGCCTCAAGGATCATTGTGCACCTTGCCTGCTTCCCTGTGGGTGGGTTGTCTTTTGAGAGTGGTTCTTGATCACCAAGCATGTTTTGCATTTGTATATCATTGCTTTTCATTTATTTAATAACCAAAAGTACAAAAATATTGTCATCTAACATTGTTACTTGCAGATGAAGCAATTAGGTCAAATCAGTCAAAATCAGCCATTGAGCACTAGATGGTGGACATTCTGAAGAATTTGGGCACCATGATCATTCATAAGAGATTCATATGAGTTGTGACATCATTTTGAATCAAGATCTCAAGTGGTAGAGGCTTGAAATTCATCAAAGCATGGCTCAGTCAACCAAAACCCTAGCAAAGTCAACTGTGGTCAACTGTGCATTTAATCAGGGATTTGATGGTGGGAAATGGTTTGAGAGACCTTATTCATGTCCATACAAGTCTCATATAACATGTCAAACATCAATATTGAAGGATTTGAGGTCAGACAAAAAGTTTCCAAAAATAGCAAGTGACCTGTAATTTCAAACTGCCAAAAATGGAAAGGTCTTCTCCTCAACTTGACATCATCAAGAAAGCTTCAAATCAAATTTTGTCCAACATGAAAGTTGAAGATATTGCTCTTTCCTTTCCAAAAAGTTAAAGAACACTCATTTCTCATTTGTGGTTGGCAAGTTATGATCAAATCATTGGCAAGAAATCTTGAACTTCAACAAGGCATAACTTTTGCATCAAAAGGCCAATTCATGTGATTCTTTTTTGAGCAAATTTCTTTTGATCCCCTCTATTAAAATCATTCATTACATTTCATCAAAAATCATCACATAAAAAGTGCATTTTTCAAGTGAATCAATTTGAATTTTGGTGGGAAAAAAGGTGAATTTGAAAAGTATGCACAATTTTCATGCCAAACCAATTGCCATTGCTTCAAAATAGAATTTGTGACTTGCTGCAAGTGAAATTTTACTGTTCCATTGGTTATATTTGCATAAGGGCATTTTTGCCAAATTGCATAACATGCTTAATTCACTAATCCATTCACATTTTGCTAATCATGTTTAACTAGTGTGATTAACAGGTGGTATAAAGTCCTAATTCTAACAGAATTCATAATCAACACTTCACAATCTCAGATCCAAACTCAAAATCTCTCAAATTCTCTCAAATTTGCTCAAGCTTTTTTCAACTTTTTTCCATCGAAATTCTTGATTCTTTTGCTTGTTCTTGTGCTAATCATCATCTGCAGATATTATTGAAGATCTGTTGAAGAAAAATAGTGGAGAATCCTTGAAGATCGTGGTTGTTGGAACTTGCATATTCACATGACAGTTGAGAATTTCTTCGAATTCAAGCTGTTTTGAGCTGAAGTTTTGCTTCCAAACATTCATCCAAACTTCATTGAGCATCTGTTTTCACAATTGAGGCCTTGAGGAGCACGAATCAAGATCTGCATCTTCATAGAGGTAAGAACTCGAATGCTCCAATTCTCACAATTATCTTGTGGCTTTTGTAGATCTTAGCATGTAGAGCATTCTGCAATTTGAATCGTGCAATTTCATTAAGTTTTGAGCAAGTTATGTGGATTTGAAATCTGGATTGTGAAACTTGTTTTGATCGATTCTTTTGCCATGAGTAAAATTAGGTTAAATCAATGCTAGATTAGTGATGTATGATGAATGCTGGTTCGATTGATATAAGTTTCGTGTATTTCTGTGAGATTTTGTTCTTAGTGATTATGAACTGGATGAAGATGATGATGAACTTTATATTTTCGTTTCCAGAACTTCGTTAGATCTTGCCATGCCTTGGTTTTGCATGGATTTCGTGTTTTAGCGCCATGTGGCCAATCGTACTGTGCCACGCACTTAAGTGAAACGCGGCGTTTCACTTAAGTGGCGCCTTCTTTTGAATTGTCCAGGGGATCGATTCCCCGCTCCAGCAAAATCCATTTTGCCTTGTGTATTTTCTTTCATATATGTTAATCATGTTCATGCTCCTTGTTTCACTTTTTTTTATTTTTCTTTTACATTCAAAAAATCATAAATCACAAAATAATAATCCATTTCACATGAAATTTTTTATGCCATGATCCTTGTAATGTCCTTTATTTTTGATGATTTTTAATAAATTTGTGCACGGTTGAAAAAAATAATTGCCTAGGGTTTGCTTTCACATGTCATTTCTTGCACATTGCTTACCATTTCATTTGTGAAATCATGATGGCTTATCCAATGGAGCTGAAATTTGACATGCATAATCTAGACACATTCCTGGTCATTTTTTTTTATATAGTTTGCTATTTTTGCATTTCTGGATTGTGAGATATGATCTGATCATTGGAGGTGTGACAATGTGTGTCACACCATTTCTTGTCCTATTTGTGGATTTTTGTTACCATGCCATATGAACTCAAAATGATCTGAATTTTTTGCATGATGATACTTATGGATGTTAAGTTTGTTTGTGAATTTTCCTGGAATTTTGGCATGCATTTTCTATTTGTTTGAGAATTTCTTTTCTGTTTGACCAATTGTGAACCTTTTGTGAGTCATGATCTTATATGATTTGTGAAATCCTTGGTGTTTATTAGATGGACTTGATATTTTGCATGTGCATTATAGACATCTTGAAGTTTGCCATGGCTTTGATTTCATTCATTTATCATGTTTGGTTTCTGTTTTATGCTTGCTTGAAGTTGATGCATGATTTAGTGCCTTGTATGAGCTTGTTTGAACATGCTTTGACTTAGGGATTTTAATTTCCATGCTTCCCTTTATCCAAATGCAATTAATTTTGGTGTGTTGCTCATTCAATGTGTTCTGTTTAAGCATGATTTTTCTTGGAATTTATTGAGCCATTTTGGTATTGATATGCTTGTGTTCATTCTGTTTACCTCATTGAGTTTCCAACTTGCATGATTGACATGATTTGCTTATGAAATGGATTGGGTGCATAGTTTTGATATGAGACCAATTAGACTTTGTTATTATTTGATTAATATTGGTTTTGATCAACTTTCATGTTCTATTTTGGTCTATTTTTCCTCCTTTGACCCTAGGCTTTGGCCTAAGGGTTTACTTCTCATGTTTGAGTTTGATTTTCAAGTTGAAGAAGCAATTGCTTTAAGGAGATTAATTCAAGTTGATTGAGTTTGGTTTATTTGATTGTATGGACTAACTTGATTTGTTTTGTAGGATGCTAGCTCATTTGATTTGAGTTTGTGCTTTGCACATGTGATTGATTGTGTTGACTGTTGGTTCATATCTTGTCTGTTTTGACTTTGTGATTGGTATACTGATTATATTTGATTGATTTCAGGTACCTTAGTTGCTATAGTTCCATTGTGAACTTGCTATTGCTTTGCTTGATAGCATTAGCATTGAGGTAGAATCTCTTGTCTCCATGTAGTCTGGAAGACCTGGCCTGTTACTTGGCCAGGCACCTGTCTGAAGTCCTCCTTAAGAGGCAATGTTTGTGATTGTTTATCTTTGTCCCCAAGCAGGAAAAGTCCTTTTGAATAAGGCAATTGGTAGATAGAAGAGATGTATAGTCCATCTCCTACTATTCTGTGTGTCTTCCCTTTGCTCACATTACATGTTGTAGCATTGTGGATCTTAACCCAAGATCTATCGAGTCATTAACTTGTGGAGAGAGTTCCAACTTTTTGAACTCCCACACCTTCTGATATTCAAAGCTCTCCCTGACCAGGGATAAGAGCAATGAGGCACACCCCTCATATCCTTTCATCTGCTTCACCTTAACTCTCAATGTTAAGGTTAAGAGCACCATTTACCCCATTCCAGTTGATTGTAAAGTCTAACCCTTGCTTGAGCCTAATTGCTTGGATATAGTGTGTGCTAAATGACTTTGTTTGATTGATTGCTTGGTTCATCTGTACATGTTTGTGTGTTTGACTTTGTGCATTTATCATCATTGATTGTTCATTATTGCATGATCATCATTTCATATCTTTGTGACCATCTTTGGTTTACCCATTGAGGAATCAGCTATAAGTCCATTCTTTGGCCTTTGTTCCTATGATTTGGAAGGGATTAAGTGTAAGACCATCTCATTGGCCACTTATGTCCTCTTTGCTTAGTGCTTCTATTTGTTTGTTGTATGTGAGGATGCAATCATAAGTCCATGTTGATGGCATTTTCTTTCCCATGATCATCTGTTGGAGATTGGAGTAAGCCCAGATAGATTGGCATCTGACATCCATCTTTTTGTTTTGTGTTTGCTTTGTGAGGATGCAATTGTAAGACCATGTTGTTGGCCTTTGTATTCCTATGATCATTCTTTGGAGATTGGAGTAAGTCCATTTATTGGCTTCCGGTATCATTATTTTGTTTTAGGAGATTGGTGTAAATCCATTTATTGGTATCCGGTATCCGCTTTTATTGAGTGAGATTGGAGTAAGTCCATTTATTGGCATCCGTATCATTGTTTGGTTTTAGGAGATTGGTGTAAATCCATTGATTGGTATCCGGTATCCGCTTTTGTTTGTGAGATTGGTATAAGTCCATTGATGGCATCCGATATCACCTTGTTTGCTTACTTGCATTGTTGCCTCATTCCAAAGGACACACTTGAATCATCTTCTATATGATCTCAAGAGGTGAACCTTTCTAAGAAGTTTTACACTCCTTCATCCATACCCTCTTTGTCCTAAACCTTTTCACACTTTGCTTTCAAACTTTGACATTATTGTGCAAACATCTTCATGTCTTTTCAAATTAGAAACCTGGACCTTAAGTCCTTGACTTTTCAAACTCCATTTCATAACACTTCTTCGAATCAATCCTAATCATACCTTGACCATGTTTTGTGAATACTCATAATCAATTAACTTCACCCATTCAATTGTTTTGTGGCTTTGTCCATTGTTAATATGTTTTCATACATTAGCCATAGGTTTCAATTACCATAGTGGTTGATGTAAATCTTACCTTATCCTTAGTGAGTTGATTGTAAGTCTTCCATACTTATTATAGGGTTAACCCCTCACTAGTATGTTGAAGCCGTCCTCGCATGGTGGATTGTTGATTCAGGTTGAGTTTTCTCCCATTGGTAATGAAAAGCCTTAGTGCTTATGTTTAAAAATGAACTCACTAATTTTTGGAAATCTTTTAGCCGAACTACGGCGTTTTGATCCTTACCTTTGATGGAAGGTACGTAGGCAACGGGTTCATCCGTTCAAACACAAAAATAATAAAAATTGTACATTCTTTTCTCATCATCCCATTCATGTTTGCACAATATGTCATAAACAAATAAACATTTTTTATACAACAAGTGTGAAAAGGGCTCCCTAGGAGTACCTAGGACGTTTTGGGTGCCTAACACCTTCCCATTGCGTAATTTACCCCTTACCCAGATTCTCTAATCTTTTTCATTAGTTTTCTACGTGTAAAACTTCTTAGGCTTTTGTTCGCTTTTTAGCCATTCCTTAGGATAAATAAAAGTGCGGTGGCGACTCGATTCTTTGTATGCTTTGCTTTTGATTTAATCAATAAATCATAAAGTGACGAATACACCGCTACAGAAAAGTGGCGACTCTGCTGGGGAGAACATTAGACCTTCCCTGGTGGTATTGCCTACTTTTCACCCTTGTTGTGTGATACTTGTTTATGTGTTATTTGACATATTTTTGTACAATTTGGGATAACTGTATTGATTGTAATGTTTGAATTGCTTGATATACAATTGCTGTTTGCTTTGGTGATCTCTGTGAGATGAGTTCTATACCCGAACTCGAGTGCACTCTAGGATAGGAGAATGGCGTAGTCTTGTTGACTGGTGTGGAGTATTCCTTAGCCAGTTGACTTGCGAGTCCATTCACTTGGTGAAGGTCATGTTGGATTAATAATGTCACACAAGTTATTTGTGGTTAGGCATTATTCTTTCAATCATGTGCCTTAGAAGCTAAGGACCGTAGTTTACCAAACCCATCTTGGCCTATTTTTAGGACGTAGTGCGGAGGTCGTTCAGATGTAAGATCTGATACGATTGTCACGCGATACTACACTCATAAGAGTCTCTCTTGAGAATATTTTTGGAATACGAGTATTCGTTCCTCCGATAATATCCGAAAGATGGGATGATGACTATGGGAACCTCTGGTAGAACATGTCTGGCAGGTTTAAACCCTAGTACACTCCCTTTGGGTGGTTCTTAACCAGGACTCCATGCTCGTGACTCTCAGCAAACCCTTGATTCATGGTTGAGTCGTTCAAACATCGTTAATATCAATGGAACTTGGGCGTCGATAAGGTGTAAACCATAATCCGCCAAAATGGATGATTGATATTAAGGATGTTCGAGCCGGTTCATGTACCGTTAATATCAATGGAACTTGGGTGTTGATAAGGTGAAAACCATAATCCACCAAAATGGATGATTGATATTAGGGATACAATGAGCTTTCCCATGAACTTTGTCTGGTGTGACTTGCTTGATCCTTGAGTGTGATTGTTGCATTCATGTCATCAGAAAAATGAGAAAATTTTCAAGGAACTTAAGGGATTTATTTGCAAAATTTTCACACATGGAAAGACCAAAAAGGCATACAAAGAAGTACAACTTTAGACAGCCTGATGTGAAAGAGTTAAGGAATCTGACATCTTATGTATTAGATCCCTTGGGTTTCAAAGCTCGTTATGGGAAGCTTCTGCCTCTGTTGACTACTCAGGTTGATGAGGGACTGATGAGTACTCTGGCTCAGTACTATGACCCTCTGTATCACTGCTTCTCTTTCCCGGACTTCCAGCTGTTGCCTACTTTGGAGGAGTATTCTCACCTTATTGGGATTCCGATTCTGGATCAGGTAGCGTTCAGCGGCTTAGAGAGTATTCCGACCGCTCGAGAGATTGCAGACTTGTTGCACATAGATGAAGCTTTGATCAAAGCTAATCTGACTACCAAAGGTGGAATTCAGGGTCTTCCTTCTGATTTCCACATCGCTCAAGCTACTGTTTATGGGAAGGCCTTGAGTGAGGATGCCTTTGAGGCTTTATTTGTGCTGCTCATCTATGGGTTGGTCTTGTTTCCCAACATCGACAAATTTGTGGATGTGAACGCCATTAGGATCTTCTCAGTTCTTAATCCCGTTCCGACTCTGTTGGGTGATGCATATTTCTCTTTGCATCTGAGGAATGCAAAGGGTGGAGGAGTTATCGTATGCTGTTTGCCTTTGCTGTACAAGTGGTTTATTTCGCACTTGTCGCAGACAGTTGCTTTTAAGGAGAACAAGGGATGTCTACGGTGGTCTCAGAGACTCATGTCTCTCACTAATGATGATATCTCTTGGTATCTTCGCGTGTATGATACTGTACAGATCATTGATTATTGTGGTGAATTCCCTAATGTGCCTCTTCTTGGTACATGTGGTGGGATCAGCTACAATCCCATCTTAGCACGTCGTCAGCTTGGGTTCCCCCTAAAGGATAAACCTCATAACATTTTGTTAGAAGGTGTGTTCTTTCAGGAGGGTAAAGATCCCCAAGACCTGAAAGCCAGATTTGTCCGCGCTTGGCGTAAGATCTGCAAGAAGAGTAGGAATGAGCTAGGTCCGAAGAACTGCATTGCTTTGGAGCCTTATACCTCTTGGGTCAGACAGAGAGCTGCCGTGTACTTGATGCCTTATGATCATCCGAGACCTACACCGTTGGATGTGGCTGGGCCTTCAACCCTCCCTACCCAACGTGTAGAGGAGTTGAGAGAAAAAGACCTTTCACGTGCTTGGATCTGTGAAAGAGAAGAATTGCTGCAGCAGCTTAAGGAGAAGGACGCTCTGATTGAGTTCCTCGAGCATCGGGTGATCGACGATCCCAATGATACTTGGACTTCTCTGCTTCCTCAGTCTTCCAAATTCTGGAAGAGGAAGTATGATCGACTTGCAAAGGAGAAAGCAGATATGGAAGCTGCCTATGAGAGAGAGATCAAGAAGCTGTGTGTTTCTCGTCTTCCAGCATCCCGAGCTTCTAGGGATCCATAGGATGTTATTTTCCTTTTCTCTTTGTAATTTGATCAAAAATGCTGTACTTCTTTGTTCAAAATATATTGAATGAGATATTTTCCATAATGATAATAAATGCTTAAAAATTCAAAGTTTGCAAATAATACCCTAAGGGTTCCTTGAAAATAAAACAAAGCATATGCACAAGCATTACATGCATCATTTTGCATAAGCAGGTACCTTGTTTCTGGTCTTCTTGTCCTAACTCTGTGTTCTTCATTTATTTTGAAGACAAGCTGACTCACCGGTATTATACTCGAGCCAATTCTGCAAGAGTTATGGATCAGCTAGAGCAAGAGAACCGTGAGCTAAAGGAAGAGGTCGCCAGACTTGGCGCTTTGATGGAGCAACTCCTTGCTGCTCAGAATCAACCTGCTCAACCGCCTGCAACTCCTGTCCAGAGGACTGTTATATCAGAGGTCGTTGTTCCGACTGTGCCAGCTGCCAGTGCTCATTTCGCGTCTCATGCTATGCCAGCCGGGTTTCCTTGGGGAATGCCTCCAGGTTTCATGCCTGATCTGCCTGCTCCAACCTTTGCTCATATGCCGACATCTAGCCCGGTCCCTGTTGCTGCTCCTCCTATCGTGCATACCATACCTAGGGTAGACGACACCATCTATCATTCCGAGCCGTCTGAGGGCCCGGATGTTAATGAGAAGATGGAAGCGATGAACGACCAATTCCTTGAGCTGAGAAAGGAATTGAAGACCTTCAGAGGGAAAGATTTGTTCCGCAAGTCTGCTGCCGAGTTGTGCCTTGTTCCCGATGTCAAGATACCGATCAAGTTCAAAGTGCCTGACTTTGAAAAATATAAGGGGAACACCTGCCCTCTTGCTCATCTGGTCATGTACGCCAGAAAGATGTCTACCCAAACTGATAATGATCAACTTCTGATCCATTATTTTCAGGATAATCTGTCCGGTGCTGCACTCAGATGGTACATGAGTTTGGACAGTGCTAATATCTGATCCTTCAATGATCTTGGCGAAGCCTTTGTCAAGCAATATAAGTACAACGTTGATATGGCTCCTGACCGTGATCAGCTCAGGGCCATGTCTCAGAAGGATAAGGAGACATTTAAGGAGTACGCCCAGAGGTGGTGAGAGCTGGCTGCTTAGATTACTCCACCGCTGGAAGAGAAAGAGATGACTAAGATCTTTTTGAAGACTCTTAGTTCTTTTTATTACGAGTGGATGGTAGCGAGCGCTCCCTCTGATTTCACCGAGATGGTGAACATGGGGATGCGTCTCGAGGAAGGTGTCCGTGAAGGACGTTTAGCAAAAGATGAAGGCTCTTCTAAACGGTATGGGGCGTTTAAGAAGAAGGATGGGGAGGCACATGCTGTGCAATCCCATGCTAAGCCTAGAAGACCCTCTGTTCAGAGGAGGCCAGCACGGCGTAACAACAATCAACACCAGGTGGCTCATATAGAACCTGTCTTCAGAGACAATGCTCAATACCAGCAGCATCAGCATCAACAACAACCGCAATATCAGCAACAGCAGCGTCCACAGCAACAGGCTTACCAGCCTCGTGGCAGCACAACCAACCAAGCTAACTTGAGTTATGATAGGAAGAAGATCAATTTCGATCCAATTCCTATGTCATATGCAGAGCTTTATCCTTCCTTGTTGGAAAGGAAGTTGGTTACACCCAGGGATCCTCCTGCTATTCCTGCGAATCCTCAATGGTGGTATAAACCAGACCAACACTGTGTTTATCACTCCGGTGCTCCGGGTCATAACATCAAAAACTGCTACCCATTGAAGACTAAGGTTTAAGACCTTATGAGATGTGGAATTCTGAGCTTTGAAGATTCATGCCCGAATGTTACCAAGAACCCATTGCCCGCGCATGGGAAATCTGTTAATATGGTCCAGGGATGCCCTGGGAAGTACAAAGTCAAATATGTAAGCCATATTAGACAATCGCTGGTCGAATTACATCGGTTGCTGTGTCAATACAGCCACATGGAGCATGACCACGACAAGTGCCGCATCTGTTCGATGAATCGTTTGGGTTGTAACCAGGTACGCAGAGAACTTCAAGAATTGCTAGATGAGGGTACCATTGAGATCCTTCAGAATCGCAATGTTGATGAAGATGAGCCGGAGGTGAATGTTATTTCACCGGTGTTCAAATTACCCGAGCCTGTTGTTATTCGTTATGATAGCAGCAAGCTGAAGGTCTCTCCTTCCCTAACAATCAAGCCTGCAGGCCCTGTGCCTTATTCATCTGATAAAGCTGTGCCGTTCAGATACAATCCCGTTGCTGTGGAAGATGGGATAGAAGTGCCTTTGCCTTCAACGTCTGTCACCAACATTGCTGATGTGAGCGGGTTGACCCGTAGTGGTCGCGTGTTTTCTGCACCTCCCAAGGCTCCTGTGGTTTCTGATACCGTTGAGCGTCCTGTTGGGACAACTGTGAATATTCAGAATCCGGCACCTGTTGCCAAACCCTCCTCTGTACAAAAGACTCCTGCTTCTTCAGTTGGCCCTAGTGGCATTGTGAATGAAGAATCTAATGAGATGCTGAGGCTCATCAAAAAGAGTGAGTACAATGTTGTAGATCAGCTTCTACAAACGCCATCCAAGATTTCCGTTTTATCTCTGCTGTTGAATTCAGAACCCCATAGGGAGGCTCTGCAGAAAGTTTTGGATCTGGCGTATGTTGATCATGATGTCACAATTGAACAGTTTGATAGTATAGTTGCAAACATCACCGCTTGCAACACTTTGAGTTTTTGTGACGCTGATCTCCCTGAGGAGGGAAGAGACCACAACATGGCTTTACACATCTCCCTGAATTGCAAATCTGATGCCATGTCCAACGTGCTGGTGGACACTGGATCATCTCTGAATGTATTGCCAAAGACCACACTCTCCAAGTTGTCATATCAGGGTCCTCCTATGAGGCAGAGTGGTGTTGTTGTGAAAGCATTTGATGGGTCGCGCAAGACCGTGATTGGGGAAAAGGCTCTCCTGGTTAGCCACTTGTCTTCTTTCTCATATATTGACGCTGAGGATGAAGTTGGAACGCCGTTCCAAGCTTTATCTATTGATGAACCAATTTAGAAGAAGTCTCCTTCATTCACTTCCTACCGTGATGCGAAGCTGGCCATTGAGTGTGGTGCAGTTGCTGGTTTAGGGAAGATGATTGAGCTTGAAGACAATAGATCCCGGGCTGGCATTGGCTACTGTTCTGGGGCATTTAATGAGCAAGGGCTGTTCAAGAGTGGAGGTTTCATCCATGCTGATCAACCTGAGGAAGCTGCTGCTATCTTGGAAGAGGATGCAGAGGATCTGAACAATTTCATCATTCCTGGTGGTGTCTGCCACAATTGGGTCGCTGTAGATGTTCCTACAGTCATCCATAGATCAGAGTAATTGTTCATTTTGTTCAAAACCCTTCTCCCATGCCAAAAGGAGAAGTGATGACATTGTTGGCAGCATTTAATACAATGATATTTTCATTCAATTAATGCATTGTCAAACATTTGTTTTTCCATTTGTTTTCACTTTTTGCTTTTTGCATGAAATCAGTGATCACAAAAAACCCATAAAAACAAGAATAAAAGCAAACATTTTTCATTTGCATAATGATTTGCTTGTTTAAATTCTAAAGTTTTTCGTTAACCAAAATCATTATGCAGGTTGATTCTAAAACCCATTGAACATAATGATCCAACGCCATCTCCCAATTTTGAATTCCCTGTATTCGAGGCAGAGGAAGATGATGTTGAAGGGATTCCTGATGAGATTACCCGTCTCCTTGAGCACGAGAAGAAGATCATTCATCCGCATCCGAAGATCTGGAAACAGTCAACTTGGGGTCTGAGGATTGTGTTCGTATGGTGAAGATTGGGGCACTTCTTGAAGAGTCTGTCAAGAAGGGGTTGATCGAGTTGCTACGAGAATATTCCGATATCTTTGCTTGGTCGTATGAAGACATGCCGGGTCTAGATACAGATATTGTGCAACATTTCCTACCTTTGAAGCCTGAGTGCGTGCATGTGAAGCAGAAGCTCAGAAGAACTCATCCAGATATGGCAGTGAAAATCAAAGAGGAAGTTCAGAAGCAAATTGATGTGGGGTTTCTGGTGACTTCTACATATCCTCAATGGGTGGCCAATATTGTGCCTGTGCCTAAGAAGGACGGAAAAGTCCGTATGTGTGTTGATTACAGAGATTTGAATAAGGCTAGTCCGAAAGATGATTTTCCTCTACCACACATTGATATGTTGGTAGACAATACAGCTAAATTCAAAGTCTTTTCCTTTATGGACGGATTTTCCGGATATAATCAGATCAAGATGGCACCCGAAGATATGGAGAAGACAACCTTCATCACACCTTGGGGAACATTCTGTTATCGAGTGATGCCTTTCGGTTTGAAGAACGCCGGAGCCACGTATCAACGAGCTATGACTACCTTGTTTCATGATATGATGCACAAGGAGATAAAGGTCTATGTTGATGATATGATCGCTAAGTCCCGAACGGAAAATGAACATGTTGAGCATTTGTTGAAGCTTTTTCAGCGTTTGAGGAAGTTTAGACTTCGTCTGAATCCGAACAAATGTACATTTGGAGTCCGTTCCGGCAAGTTGTTGGGTTTTGTGGTAAGCGAAAGAGGTATTGAAGTTGATCCTGCAAAGGTCAAAGCAATACAAGAGATGCCTGCACCCAAAACTGAGAAGCAAGTCCGAGGTTTTCTTGGCCGCTTGAATTACATTTCCAGATTTATATCCCACATGACTGCCACATGTGCGCCGATATTCAAGCTCCTCCGGAAAGATCAGTCCCATGATTGGACCGAGGATTGCCAGAAAGCTTTCGACAGTATCAAAGATTATTTGTCTGAACCTCTGATCTTGTCTCCGCCTATAGAAGGAAGACCTCTGATTATGTACTTGACTGTTCTTGGAGACTCGATGGGTTGTGTACTCGGTCAACAAGATGAATCAGGGAAGAAAGAATCTGCTATCTACTACCTCAGTAAGAAGTTTACTGATTGTGAGTCTCGGTACTCTATGCTTGAGAAGACGTGCTGTGCTTTAGCTTGGGCAGCTAAGCGTTTGCGGCAGTACATGATAAATCATACAACTTGGTTGATATCCAGAATGGATCCAATCAAGTATATCTTCGAGAAGCCTGCTTTAACTGGGAGGATTGCCCGTTGGCAGATGTTATTGTCTGAGTATGATATTGAGTATCGAGCTCAGAAAGCTATCAAAGGTAGTATCTTGGCTGACCATTTAGCGCACCAGCCGATTGAAGATCATCAGTCTGTTCAGTACGACTTCCCAGATGAGGAGATTCTGTATTTGAAAATGAAAGATTGTGATGAGCCTACACTTGATGAAGGTCCGGAACCTGGTTCCAGATGGACGATGGTGTTCGATGGCGCTGTAAATCAGTATGGAAATGGTATTGGGGCAGTAATCATTACTCCTCATGGCACGCATATTCCGCTTACAGCAAGGCTAACTTTCAAATGCACGAATAACATGGCTGAGTATGAGGCCTGTATTATGGGACTGGAAGAATGCATTGATTTGAGAATCAAACATCTTGATGTGTATGGTGATTCGGCCCTGGTTGTCAATCAGATCAAGGGTGAACGGGAGACGAATCAGCCAAGTCTCATTCCGTACAGAGATTATGCAAGAAGGATTTCAACGTTCTTTACAGAAGTTGACTTTCATCATATTCCTCGAGAGGATAATCGGATGGCAGATGCTCTTGCTACACTTGCTTCCATGATTGTTGTCAAGTATTGGAATGAAGTACCCAATATTGCCGTGATGCGCTTGGATAGACCAGCTCACGTATTTGCAGTAGAAAAAGTGAATGATGACAAGCCTTGGTATTTTAATATCAAGAATTTCCTCCAGAACCAGGTCTACCCGCCTGGGGCATCTGTGAAAGACAGGAAAACTTTGAGAAGGTTGTCAGGCAGTTTCTACCTCAGTGGTGAAGTGCTGTATAAGAGAAATTTTGACATGGTTTTGCTCAGATGCGTGGATAGACACGAAGCAAACCTGTTAATGACTGAGGTCCATGAGGGTTCATTTGGTACTCATTTCAATGGACATGCCATGGCAAGAAAGATGCTGAGAGCAGGCTACTATTGGCTGACAATGGAGTCTGACTGTTGCAAATATGTGAAGAAATGCCACAAGTGTCAAGTTTATGCGGATAAGATTCATATTCCTCCGACACTTCTGAATGTGATTTCATCACCATGGCCTTTCTCTATGTGGGGAATTGACATGATTGGCATGATTGAACCGAAAGCGTCCAATGGACACAGGTTTATTCTTGTAGCAATTGATTACTTCACCAAATGGGTTGAAGCCGCTTCATATGCGAATGTGACCAGACAGGTGGTTGTGAAGTTTATCAAGAACCAGCTGAATTGCCGTTATGGTGTGCTAGATAAGATCATTACTGATAATGGATCTAATCTGAATAATAAAATGATGGATGAGTTGTGTGCTGAATTCAAGATTGCACACCATAATTCCTCTCCCTACAGACCTAAGATGAATGGGGCTGTTGAAGCTGCTAACAAGAATATCAAGAAGATTATCTAGAAGATGACTGTTACGTACAAAGATTGGCATGAGATGCTGCCATTTGCTTTACATGGATATCGTACATCTGTCCGCACTTCAACAGGGGCAACCCCTTTTTCTCTTGTTTACGGCATGGAAGCTGTTCTCCCAGTAGAGGTGGAGATCCCGTCAATGAGAGTCTTGATGGAATCCAAGTTGACTGATTCTGAATGGATTCAGAGTCGTTACGACCAGCTGAATCTGATTGAAGAGAAGCGATTGACTGCCATGTGCCATGGTCAGTTATATCAGCAGAGAATGAAGAAAGCATTCGATAAGAAGGTCAAGCCTCGTGTGTTTCGAGAAGGTGACCTCGTGCTCAAGAAAGTCTTGTCTTTCGTGCCCGATTCCAGGGGCAAGTGGACTCCAAACTACGAGGGTCCATATGTTGTTAAGAGAGCCTTTTCAGGCGGAGCTTTGATGCTTACAACAATGGATGGGGAGGATTTCACTCGTCCTGTGAATGCAGATGCAGTCAAGAAATACTTTGCATAAAAAAGAAAAGTATATGCAAATGAAAAACAGAATAGCTCGCTAAGTTGAAAACCCGAAAGGGTGGCTTAGGCAAAAATAAGCATCTCGGTGGAGAACCTGCAAAGGTAATCCAGGAAAAAATTAGAGACTTGAAAAAAAAGGTATATTTGCATCCCGCTAGATTGAGTACCTCACCCTGGGGCAATCTAGGCAAAAATTAGGGTTTTGGCAAGTAACTGCATCCTGACAAGACTTTCTGTTCCGCAGCCGTCTTTTCGTCAGCGGATTCTCGATTCGTCGTCAACCGAAACTTCGAATACATCGAGATTCAAATTGGTAGAGAAAGGATCATTATGTTCAATGTAGCCCTCTTCCAATATATATCACTGATTTCAAATTTGTACAGATCTATGGAGTCTTGCCATTTGCAGGCTACCATTCCATCAAATCAATTTGAGCCTTTTATCCAATTATTTGCACTCTTATTTGTTTCAATTCAACAAATGTTTTGCATGTTTTAATTGATAGAATGTCATTGTTTTAAACGAATAAATTTTTCAAAGTTGTTGTTTTAGACAAAGTGAACATTCACAATGATGAAAGGATACTTAAGGATCTCTCAGTGCTCTCCCGAGGGTGGCATGATTTCCAACAGGTAAGACATTTGTTCATATTCCTGGCATTGGTTGTATCCTCTTTATCCTGCTTTTTGTTGGGGTTGCTCCCCAAGCAGAGCTTTTGTTAGGGTTGTTCCCTAAGCAGAGTGTTGTTGAAGACTTCGTTTTCTTCTCCAGCAGTTTTCTCCCCAGCATGGGTGTTTCCCATTTGGAAGTTTCGGTAGTTGGTGGTTTGAGACCCCGGTACCCTATCACTCTCCCCAGTGCAATCGCCAGTGGAGTTGTGGTCTTTCTCCTCAGCATGGTTGCTTTCCTGTTGAAGATTCAATGGTTGGTGGATTGACATCTCGGTACTTTACCGCTTTCCCCAGCATTGTCGCGAGCAGAGTTGTTGCTTCTTTTCCTCAGCACAGTCGCTAGAGGAATCTGTGATATATCACCAGAATAGAGTGCTTGTGGAAGACTTTGTTTGCTCCAGTAGTACTCTCTTCCCCGACCACGTTGCCAGCGGAGTTGCGATATCTCCCCATCAGTGCGCTTATTCCTTCAGCAGGGCAGTGATTATGTTCCTCCTCAGCAGTTGTGGGTGTTCTCAGAAGAGCTAGCATTTGGTGGTTGATCCCCAGCCCTCTTCCGTATCCCTCAGTGGATTCTTCAACGGATCTCCCCAGGAGACGTCAGTAAATTTGTGGTTTGGTGGATCGTGTATATGCAAAATCCCCAATAGAATGGATATTCCTCAACAGAGTCAGGATTTCATCTAAGTATTCCCCTCAGAATCTCCGCCGGAGTTGAAGCCTCTGTTTTCCCCAGTAGGGTTGGTTGGTGATCTATCATCCATAGATTTGGTTGATCTCCTGTTGCTTTCGATCCTCAGTAGAGTGGCTTGTTGCAGAATCTACTTGTGATCTATTCTCCCTCCTTAGTGGGTTGTTCCCCAATGGATTGGTTACTTGCATTATCCCCAAGTAGAGTTGCTTGTGCAGTTAGATTCTATGTGGATGATCTGTTCTCCCTCAGTGGGTTGTTCCCCAGTGGAGTTATGTAGAGTTGCCTTCGTGGCAGTTCTTGCCTGTGCAGTGAGCTCTTGTTCCCCTGCATGTTTTGGGATTTATCCCATTCCCCAACAGATTTGTCTTTGTGGCTGCTGTTGCCTATTGTGACTTTCTGTACTCCAGTTGGGTTGATTGTTGATCCATCGCTCAGAGATTTTGTGGTATCTTCGATCTTTTGCCTCCCCGCAGATCTTTGCTTTTCAGCTTGTGGATCTCCTGCAGATTGGCTTTCCAGTTGGTTGTTCCCCTGGAAGTATAGTACCGGGCGTTTGATTCCTGGACCTGTTTGTGTTAGATATGTTTGTTTTGTCAGCATTCATCAAACATAAATCACGCATATTCATGCATAATCATAAACATTCAGATATTCATGTTGCATTTTTGCCATATATCTCTTGTTTGTTGTCTCCTGATTTTGGGTGATATAGATCTCTTTATAGATCTTCCCAAGCAGATGTCGGGTGTCTAAATCTCTCCATATAGAGTCAGCCCATAGGCAGAAAATGTCTGTCTTTTCCTTCTGCAGTTCCCCACTAAGATACGTCCTCGTGGATGACGGTTTCTTCCGTTTCCTCCCAACACATATATTGGGATGAATTGTTCCTTTTGAGTTATATCCTCAATAGGACGAGTCTTGATTCAGTCTGTCTTTTCGGATCAATCCCGAATCGGCGTTTTGTCAACTGTTCTTGTGCTTCCCTGTGGAATAAATGAATGAACTGCCCAGTAACCGACAATAATTCTTTTATCCCCAGCGGAACCTTTTTGGGCCTCTACCCAGTAACCGGTAGTTGTAAGTCCTATGTTCTTGTGTCTTGGCGGAATTTGTGGTTATATACCTTTTATTCCTTGGCAAGAGTCGTTGGTTGTCTACCCAGTAGTCGGTAGTCGTAAATCCTAGTTTTTCTGCTCTCCAGCAGTTTGTGGTTTGTTACAAACCCTATTTTTTGGTTCCCGTGCGGAATTGTGATTCCCCACGTGGAGTTGTTGGTTTTCTACCCAGTATTCGGTAGATGTAAACCCTAATTCTGTTTATCCCCACCAGAGTATGGCTACTACCCCGTATTCGGTAGTTGTAAGTCCTATCTCTTTTCCCCTAGCAGCGGTAACCCTTGTGGTTCGGTCTGGTTGATGGTGGATTTTTGGCTGTTGTGGTTTTATCCCCGATAGAGTTGGAGTCTCCCTGTGGAATAAGTTGAATAATTGCTCAGTATTTGGCAGTCATTCACCCTATCCTCAGTTGAGTCTGTGGTCTTCTACCCCGTATTCGGTAGTTGTAAATCCCATGTTGTGATTTTTCTCCCTAGCGGAGTTTGTGCCTTGTGGTACAGGTGGGTAATTGCCGGTTGCTAGCAATTTTATCCCGGTTGAGTTTTTGGTTTTCTACCCGGTAGTTGGTAATGTTAAACCTCTTGTTTCCTCAGCCAAAGTTTTGGTATTCTACCCCGTATTCGGTAGTTGTAAACCCTAATTTCTCCCCTTTGCAGAGTTAACCTTGTTGTTCATCCTAACCGATGATGGTTACTCTTTGTGGTTATCTTCGTTCAATATTCGATGTTGATATTCCTCCCTTTGCTTGTGGATAATTGCCGGTTGCTAGCAATTGTATCCCCAGCAAGTCTTCTGGATAATTGTCGTATGCTTGCAATTTTATCCTTTTTGAAGTCGCCAGTGGGTCCTTTCACCGTTTGCTAGTGATTTGTTCCCCAGATTATTGATTGTTTATCAATATATCCCCAGCTAGTCTTTGTGGATAATTGTTGTTTATGCAATTCATCCTCAGCAGATCGCCTTTCATTTACCCATTTGCTTGGTAATGATTGTTGCTCCCTTTGATTGGTCATCATTATATACCTAGTTTTGGTATCTCGATGCCTTTCTTTTCGGTCGATTTATCCTTTGTTAACCCAGTAACCGGTTGTGGATAATCTTCCATGCGAGTATACTATCCATGTTCTGACGGTAATGGATAATATATCTCATGCACTCTTCAGTCGAAGACTTTTGTGTTTCCCTAGTCGAGTAAGATTCGTTATTTCCCTTTTGCGGAATCGAATATTTGTTGTTTTGGATAATTGCCGGATGCTTGCAATTTATCCCTTTGAGTTGTCTCTCGTTTACCCGGATGCTTGGTATCGATTGTTTCTCCCTTTTGGGTTGGTCACCTATTATATACTTCGGTATCTCTGGTGTCTTTTCCTTTCGAGTATATTATTCACGGTCTACCGGTAATGAATAATATGTCTCATGCGCTCTTTGGTTGGAGTCCTTTGTTGATCTTCCCCAGTAGAGTAGGATTCGTATTCTTTGTAGAATCGAATATCCATCCTTTAACCAGTTTGTGTTTGGGATGATGAGTGTTTTGGCATATATACCAATCCATGTTTTCGGTAGATCACCTATTATATACCCAGTAACCGGTATCCTTGGTGTTTCTTACCATGCGAGTATATTATCTACGTTCTGACGGTAATAGATAATATATCTCATGCGAGTATTCTATCCACGTTCTGACGGTAATGGATATTATATCTCATGCGCTCTTTGGGTTTGTGTCCCCAGTTGAGTAAGTTTCGTTTTGCGTTGTGGATTCGAATGTCCATCCTGTAAGTCGATTTGCTTTTTCAAGCCCTCCTTTTGGATGATGAGTGTTTTGGCATATATACCAATTCACGTTTTTGGTAGGTCACCTATTATATACCCAGTAACCGGTATTTCTGGTGTCTCTTCCTTTTCGAGTATATTATTCACGTTCTGACGGTAATGAATAATATGTCTCATGCACTCTTGGATCAATCTTTTGATTGTTTTCTCCGCAGAGTAAGATTCATATTCCTTGTGGAATCGAATGTCCATCCTATAAACGAGTCTTCTTTTCTAGCTTTCTTCAGGATGATGAGTGTTTTGGCATATATACCAATTCACGTTTCAGTCGGTCACCTATTATATACCTCGGTATCCCTGGTGTTCCCTCCTTTCTGCTCCCTATTATGACCTTGGTCCCTTGTGGAGTCAGATTTTCCTGAGTTGATGTACCTTTTTTCAGGTCTTTCTCAGATGTTGGTTGATTGATATCTTTCACCCTTATACCGGTCTTAGATATTCATTCTTCCTGAGTTTGTTACCCTTATACCGGTGACACCTCATTTTGTTGCTTTTCCCCGTGAGAGTCTCTGTGGTAGACCTTCTCCAGTGGAGTTTCCTGTTGTGATTTTTACCCTTTGCTGTATTGGCGTTTTCCCCAATATATGCAATTTTCCCCGGCAGGGAGGTTCTTTGTGAATCTTTTCCTGGTCCGAGTCCGGATTTTTATCCGAAGTATCCTTTGTGGATAATCTGAGTTAGCTTGTGTCTTTCCAACGGATGTGTCTTCCTTTGGAAATTCGTCTGATCCCCAGTGTGAGTCCTTTACTTCCCCAGTAAAGTTTCCAGTCTGTTTTCTGTTTCCCCTAAATCAGAGTCGTGTCCTGCTCACGCATTTCTTTTCCTTTTATCCCCAATAAGAGTCCTGTTAGAGTCTCTGTTCCTGGTGAGTGTATTACTCCGACGGATCGTCTTTTCTTCTGTGTGAACCATATCCCCACAGAGTTTGTGTCTTTTGCACGCATACATTTGCATCATGAGATCTCTTAGGGACCAAAATTTGTCTCATTACTGTTATTTAAGCCCATTCTACCGTGTCGAGATGAAGATTTCTAAACTTCACTTCTCCGGGTAGAATGACCTTAAATAGGGGCATCTGTAAGACCCCAATTTTGTCCCTAAGATCCCTCAGGGCATCATATCATATCATATCATTGCCTCAAGGATCATTGTGCACCTTGCCTGCTTCCCTGTGGGTGGGTTGTCTTTTGAGAGTGGTTCTTGATCACCAAGCATGTTTTGCATTTGTATATCATTGCTTTTCATTTATTTAATAACCAAAAGTACAAAAATATTGTCATCTAACATTGTTACTTGCAGATGAAGCAATTAGGTCAAATCAGTCAAAATCAGCCATTGAGCAATAGATGGTGGCCATTCTGAAGAATTTGGGCACCATGATCATTCATAAGAGATTCATATGAGTTGTGACATCATTTTGAATCAAGATCTCAAGTGGTAGAGGCTTGAAATTCATCAAAGCATGGCTCAGTCAACCAAAACCCTAGCAAAGTCAACTGTGGTCAACTGTGCATTTAATCAGGGATTTGATGGTGGGAAATGGTTTGAGAGACCTTATTCATGTCCATACAAGTCTCATATAACATGTCAAACATCAACATTGAAGGATTTGAGGTCAGACAAAAAGTTTCCAAAAATAGCAAGTGACCTGTAATTTCAAACTGCCAAAAATGGAAAGGTCTTCTCCTCAACTTGACATCATCAAGAAAGCTTCAAATCAAATTTTGTCCAACATGAAAGTTGAAGATATTGCTCTTGCCTTTCCAAAAAGTCCAAGAACACTCATTTCTCATTTGTGGTTGGTAAGTTATGATCAAATCATTGGCAAGAAATCTTGAACTTCAACAAGGCATAACTTTTGCATCAAAAGGCCAATTCATGTGATTATTTTTTGAGCAAATTTCTTTTGATCCCCTCTATTCAAATCATTCATTACATTTCATCAAAAATCATCACATAAAAAGTGCATTTTTCAAGTGAATCAATTTGAATTTTGGTGGGAAAAAAGGTGAATTTGAAAAGTATGCACAATTTTCATGCCAAACCAATTGCCATTGCTTCAAAATAGAATTTGTGACTTGCTGCAAGTGAAATTTTACTGTTCCATTGGTTATATTTGCATAAGGGCATTTTTTCCAAATTGCATAACATGCTTAATTCACTAATCCATTCACATTTTGCTAATCATGTTTAACTAGTGTGATTAACAGGTGGTATAAAGTCCTAATTCTAATAGAATTCATAATCAAAACTTCACAATCTCAAATCCAAACTCAAAATCTCTCAAATTCTCTCAAATTTGCTCAAGCTTTTTTCAACTTTTTTCCATCGAAATTCTTGATTCTTTTGCTTGTTCTTGTGCTAATCATCATCTGCAGATGTTATTGAAGATCTGTTGAAGAAAAATAGTGGAGAATCCTTGAAGATCATGGTTGTTGGAACTTGCATATTCACATGGCAGTTGAGAATTTCTTCGAATTCAAGCTGTTTTGAGCTAAAGTTTTGCTTCCAAACATTCATCCAAACTTCATTGAGCATCTGTTTCCACAATTGAGGCCTTGAGGAGCACGGATCAAGATCTGCATCTTCATAGAGGTAAGAACTCGAATGCTCCAATTCTCACAATTATCATGTGGCGTTTGTAGATCTTAGCATGTAGAGCATTCTGCAATTTGAATCGTGCAATTTCATTAAGTTTTGAGCAAGTTATGTGGATTTGAAATCTGGATTGTGAAACTTGTTTTGATCGATTCTTTTGCCATGAGTAAAATTAGGTTAAATCAATGCTAGATTAGTGATGTATGATGAATGCTGGTTCGATTGATATAAGTTTCGTGTATTTCTGTGAGATTTTGTTCTTAGTGATTATGAACTGGATGAAGATGATGATGAACTTTATATTTTCGTTTCCAGAACTTCGTTAGATCTTGCCTTGCCTTGGTTTTGCATGGATTTCGTGTTTTAGCGCCATGTGGCCAATCGTACTGTGCCACGCACTTAAGTGAAACGCGGCGTTTCACTTAAGTGGCGCCTTCTTTTGAATTGTCCAGGGGATCGATTCCCCGCTCCAGCAAAATCCATTTTGCCTTGTGTATTTTCTTTCATATATGTTAATCATGTTCATGCTCTTTGTTTCACTTTTTTTTATTTTTCTTTTACATTCAAAAAATCATAAATCACAAAATAATAATCCATTTCACATGAAATTTTTTATGCCATGATCCTTGTAATATCCTTTATTTTTGATGATTTTTAATAAATTTGTGCACGGTTGAAAAAAATAATTGCCTAGGGTTTGCTTTCACATGTCATTTCTTGCACATTGCTTACCATTTCATTTATGAAATCATGTTGGCTTATCCAATGGAGCTGAAATTTGACATGCATAATCTAGACTCATTCCTGGTCATTTTGGTATATAGTTTGCTATTTTTGCATTTCTGGATTGTGAGATATGATCTGATCATTGGAGGTGTGACAATGTGTGTCACACCATTTCTTGTCCTATTTGTGGATTTTTGTTACCATGCCATATGAACTCAAAATGATCTGGATTTTTTGCATGATGATACATATGGATGTTAAGTATGTTTGTGAATTTTCCTGGAATTTTGGCATGCATTTTCTATTTGTTTAAGAATTTCTTTTCTGTTTGACCAATTGTGAACCTTTTGTGAGTCACGATCTTATATGATTTGTGAAATCCTTGGTGTTTATTAGATGGACTTGAAATTTTGCATGTGCATTATAGACATCTTGAAAGTTTGCCATGGCTTTGATTTCATTCATTTATCATGTTTGGTTTCTGTTTTATGCTTGCTTGAAGTTGATGCATGATTTAGTGCCTTGTATGAGCTTGTTTGAACATGCTTTGACTTAGGGATTTTAATTTCCATGCTTCCCATTATCCAAATGCAATGAATTTTGGTGTGTTGCTCATTCAATGTGTTCTGTTTAAGCATTATTTTTCTTGGAATTTATCGAGCCATTTTGGTATATATATGCTTGTGTTCATTCTGTTTACCTCATTGAGTTTCCAACTTGCATGATTGACATGATTTGCTTATGAAATGGATTGGGTGCATAGTTTTGATATGAGACAAATTAGACTTTGTTATTATTTGATTAATCTTGGTTTTGATCAACTTTCATGTTCTGTTTTGGTCTATTTCTCCTCCTTTGACCCTAGGCTTTGGCCTAAGGGTTTACTTCTCATGTTTGAGTTTGATTTTCAGGTTGAAGAAGCAATTGCTTTAAAGAGATTAATTCAAGTTGATTGAGTTTGGTTTATTTGATTGTATGGACTAACTTGATTTGTTTTGTAGGATGCTAGATCATTTGATTTGAGTTTGTGCTTTGCACATGTGATTGATTGTGTTGACTGTTGGTTCATATCTTGTCTGTTTTGACTTTGTGATTGGTATACTGATTATATTTGATTGATTTCAGGTACCTTAGTTGCTATAGTTCCATTGTGAACTTGCTATTGCTTTGATTGATAGAATTAACATTGAGGTAGAATCTCTTGTCTCCATGTAGTCTGGAAGACCTGGCCAGTTACTTGGCCAGGCACCTGTCTGAAGTCCTCCTTAAGAGGCAATGTTTGTGATTGTTTATCTTTGTCCCCAAGCAGGAAAAGTCCTTTTGAATAAGGCAATTGGTAGATAGAAGAGATGTATAGTCCATCTCCTACTATTCTGTGTGTCTTCCCTTTGCTCACATTACATGTTGTAGCATTGTGGATCTTAACCCAAGATCTATCGAGTCATTAACTTGTGGAGAGAGTTCCAACTTTCTGAACTCCCACACCTTCTGATATTCAAAGCTCTCCCTGACCAGGGATAAGAGCAATGAGGCACACCCCTCATATCCTTTCATCTGCTTCACCTTAACTCTCAATGTTAAGGTTAAGAGCACCATTTACCCCATTCCAGTTGACTGTAAAGTCTAACCCTTGCTTAAGCCTAATTGCTTGGATATAGTGTGTGCTAAATGACTTTGTTTGATTGATTGCTTGGTTCATCCGTACATGTTTGTGTGTTTGCCTTTGTGCATTTATCATCATTCATTTTTCATTATTGCATGATCATCATTTCATATCTTTGTGACCATCTTTGGTTTACCCATTGAGGAATCAGCTATAAGTCCATTCTTTGGCCTCTGTTCCTATGATTTGGAAGGGATTAAGTGTAAGACCATCTCATTGGCCACTTATGTCCTCTTTGCTTAGTGCTTCTATTTGTTTGTTGTATGTGAGGATGTAATCATAAGTCCATGTTGATGGCATTTGCTTTCCCATGATCATCTGTTGGAGATTGGAGTAAGCCCAGATAGATTGGCATCTGACATCCTTCTTTTTGTTTTGTGTTTGCTTTGTGAGGATTCAATTGTAAGACCATGTTGTTGGCCTTTGTATTCCTATGATCATTCTTTGGAGATTGGAGTAAGTCCATTTATTGGCTTCCGGTATCATTATTTTGTTTTAGGAGATTGGTGTAAATCCATTTATTGGTATCCGGTATCCGCTTTTATTGAGTGAGATTGGAGTAAGTCCATTTATTGGCATCCGGTATCATTGTTTGGTTTTAGGAGATTGGTGTAAATCCATTGATTGGTATCCGGTATCCGCTTTTGTTTGTGAGATTGGTATAAGTTCATTGATGGCATCCGGTATCACCTTGTTTGCTTACTTGCATTGTTGCCTCATTCCAAAGGACACACTTGAATCATCTTCTATATGATCTCAAGAGGTGAACCTTTCTAAGAAGTTTTACACTCCTTCATCCATACCCTCTTTGTCCTAAACCTTTTCACACTTTGCTTTCAAACTTTGACATTATTGTGCAAACATCTTCATGTCTTTTCAGATTAGAAACCTGGACCTTAAGTCCTTGACTTTTCAAACTCCATTTCATAACACTTCTTCGAATCAATCCTAATCATACCTTGACCATGTTTTGTGAATACTCATAATCAATTAATTTCACCCATTCAATTGTTTTGTGGCTTTGTCCATTGTTAATATGTTTTCATACATTAGCCATAGGTTTCAACTACCATAGTGGTTGATGTAAATCTTACCTTATCCTTAGTGAGTTGATTGTAAGTCTTCCATACTTATTATAGGGTTAACCCCTCACTAGTATGTTGAAGCCGTCCTCGCATGGTGGATTGTTGATTCAGGTTGAGTTTTCTCCCATTGGTAATGAAAAGCCTTAGTGCTTGTGTTTAAAAATGAACTCACTAATTTTTGGAAATCTTTTAGCCGAACTACGGCGTTTTGATCCTTACCTTTGATGGAAGGTACGTAGGCAACGGGTTCATCCGTTCAAACACAAAAATAATAAAAAATGTACATTCTTTTCTCATCATCCCATTCATGTTTGCACAATATGTCATAAACAAATAAACATTTTTTATACAACAAGTGTGAAAAGGGCTCCCTAGGAGTACCTAGGACGTTTTGGGTGCCTAACACCTTCCCATTGCGTAATTTACCCCTTACCCAGATTCTCTGATCTTTTTCATTAGTTTTCTACGTGTAAAACTTCTTAGGCTTTTGTTCGCTTTTTAGCCATTCCTTAGGATAAATAAAAGTGCGGTGGCGACTCGATTCTTTGTATGCTTTGCTTTTGATTTAATCAATAAATCATAAAGTGACGAATACACCACTACAAAATCCAGCATCATTAGCTGACCTTGAAAGCTTAATTCCTTAGCCTTTCACTTCCACTGCATCCCTAGAGCAAAAAGGAGCAAAGATCTTGAAGGATTCGTGGCCTGAAGTGCTTCAATTACGAGGTATACATTCAAACTTTTTGGATCTAAAACTCTCAATTTAATATAGCATTCTTGTGTTTGTGTGGTTTTCTGAAGTCCTCACACTTGAGGCAAGCCATTGGTGCTTTCAATTCATCATTTCATGAGCTTACAATTGGAACACCATGATCTTCTTCTTCACGTTTCTCTCAATATATGAAGAGTGAGGAAGATCCAATGGTACACTGATGATCTCCATCACACGAGCTTCATTTTCATGTCCTTATTTTCCATTTTTATTAAAACTTTTTTCTCTGCAACTGGTGGCCGGAAGTGGTTGTCTCGCCGGAGAAGATGGTGGTTTCTACCACCATCACCACGTGTACGCTCTTGTAGCCCTTGGATCTGGTTTCCACGTTTTTTTAATCTTGTTCATCCATTATTTTTACTTCATTTAATACATGTTGCTACGCGTTTGACTTGGTTGCATCGTACGCCCTCACATCTGGACCGTCTCTTAATGCCACGTCAATTAATGAGCTCCATCGTGTGGCTGTGGTTTTTTCCATTTATTCTATTTTATTTTATTTTTAGTTAATTCATTTGATTTTTCGAAAATTCATAAAAAAATCATTTGAAGTCATAAAAATATGAGACCAACTCCAAAAATTTTCTTGAAAAATCTAGTTTCATATTTTGATTTTTAATTATTTTTGTGACTTCATTTGATATTTTTCATGGATTATTTGATTTTTAATAGTTTTAATTCATTTTAAAATACTTTATGACTTTTGAAAAATCCAAAAATATTTTTCTAGCATCTATCGATCATGATAAGTCAATGAAAAATAGTCTCATCAATTTCTTATTTGATTTGAGATTTATTTGAGATTTTAATTCATATTGTGCTATTTTTATTTGTTTTTAATTGTTTTTAAATACTTTCTGGCTTCAAAAATTTGTGAGAAAATTAGTCAAAGCTTGTTTGACTATGTTGAACCTGTGAGAATTTAATTGGACTCATTGAAGTTGTTTTAAATTGAATTTGAGGTTTGACCTTATTTGCTTATTTTTATTTGCATTTTACTTTAATTCAAAAAAATACCAAAAAAATATTGTTGACTTGTTGACTTGTAATCTTCATTTCTTTTCTGTTTGGTGTTGATTGATGTTGGTTTGATCCATATTTGATCAATTGGATTTGGTTGTGGTCTTCTTTTTCCCTCCCTTTCATTTTCATCCCTTTCTTTCCATCAATGGCCAATGAGTTAAAGTCTTATGGTTGGTCTTGACAAATGAGAAGTTTAACCTTCTTTGATCCAAACCAAACTTAACTTGATCCATGATCAAGTGAATTATTTTGTGTCAAAGATAGGTTGCTTCTTGGTCAAGCAAATAACCTAAAGTCAATACAAGGCTCTTTCCCTGGCATGGCAAGTTTATGGAGCTTGGCTTACTAGTCATGATCTCTAACTTGTGTTCTTTGCCTATATTCTTATTGACCGGCCTCAGATAGGTGTGACTACTACATTAGTCCATTTACGATTGCTTAACATAGTGCTACATTGTCTTATGACAAGTTAACATAACCTTACTAACCACTAACTTTAATTTGAGCATTTAATTTTTTGTCATTTACTTTTAATGTCATTTATTTATTGCTCATTATTCATATTGATTTTCACTTTGCTCACTTGAGCACATATTTTATGTTTATGTCATTTTTCTTTTGCTCATTTGAGCCCATTATTGTGTATATATATATTGCTATTTTGTGTTGCTTTGTGTTTGTTTTGTGTGAACCAAAGTTGCAAAAGGAGAAAGGACTTAGAATTAGGATTTACCCATGCTTAAAGGAGTTCAAGAGAAACTAGGCCTCATGCCTTTAGAATGCTAAATATATTGAAGAGCAACTAGGCCTCATGCCTTTAGAATGCTAAAATTCAAAGTTGACCTCAAAGGACTTGTCATCCAAACTTATTCTTTGTCCATTCCCCTTATTGTGTTGTGAACTTTTTGATGTTTGCTTTTGTGTGATAGGGATCCCACCTTGAGATTGTGAAAAGAGGATAATTGTCATGAGTAGCCAAGTTAAGAGACAAGCAAAATGGAGATCCTAGGAGCTTGAATTTAAATTGTTTGATTGCTTGTTTGTGTGTTAAGTCCAAAGGAAAGGAGCATCTTGAATCATTTCTATGATTCCAAGAAAAGGAACTCCAAGGGTTTATCTTTCCCCTCTTATCTTTGTATGCTTTATGACTAGCCCTTCTCTTCTTCTCCACACTCTAACCAAGCCAAAAATCTTTTTCTTCAAACTTTGACTTTGTTTCAAATTAGAAACCTAGGCCTTAAGCCTTTGACTTTTCAAAAACTCTTTTCATATACACTCATCTGTGAATAAACTTTAACCCAACTTTGACTTCATTTTGTAAATAAGTTTAATTTGTAAATATAACTCACTTCAAGTTGTTTTTTGTGGTTTCAATGGCCACTTATTAAAACTTTTCAAAAACATTAGTCATAGGTTTGAGTTATCATAGTGGTTGATGTAAATCTCACCTCATCCTTAGTGATTGGATTATAAGTCTTCCATGCTTATTATAGGGTTAACCCCTCACTAGCATGTTGAAGCCTTCCTCAGATGGTGGATTGTTGGTTTAGGTTGAGTTTTCTCCCTTTGATAACAAAAGACCTTTAGGCTTTTGATCAAATCAATTCACCAATCTTTGAGATTTTTACCCCGAACTACGAGGTTTTGACCCTCCTTTGTGATGGTACGTAGGCAATGGGTTCATCCATTCAAACAACAAAATCTGTAAATGTAATCTATTCTCTTCTCATCCCTCCAATCTTTTCACACAAAATCTTTTCACAAATACCAACCTACAACACATATCTGCAAAAAGGGTTCCCTTAGAGTACTAAGGATGTTTTCGGTGCGTAAAACCTTACCTTTTCATAACCAACCCCCTTACCCAGATCTCTGACATTTTTATTAGTTTTTTATTTTGAAAAAAAGTTCTTACTTGGCTTTTGTTTGCTTTTTAGCCTTTCCTTTGGACAAATAAAAGTGCGGTGGCGACTCAAATTGTATGTTGACTTTTGGTTTAGTCAATAAACCTAAAGGTAACGAAAACCCCGCACAAAAATTATTAGAAGGCGATTTTAAAACTATTTTCGAACGCATTTATAGATTTAGGATTCGATTATCCGAGTGAAAGCCTGGAACCCTTTTAAGTCAAACTCTCAAATCAAAATCACTTTTCAATTGAGCTAAGAGTTTATTTCCTTAAAAAATGAGTTCACTATTTTAACGCGGTAAGTGTCGGTCATATGTGACAAATGAAAGGTATAAATTAAAGAGTTAAACTCGGTTCCGATTATGCTAACGCGACGGTGCCTGTTTAATTAACTTCTATTTCGAGAAGAAAATATTGCCCTGTAAGTGTTACTACTAGACAATAGGAGTACTGTTAGATCGAAGTGAATCACATTCCAGTATTATTTCTCTGAATTCAATCTTTGTTTTTTATTTCCTGTACGTATTACACTATGTTTCGATTATCCTTAGATATACAATGTAACAATAGTAATCGACATATTGACATTGGTCTTTGTGGGATCGATAGTCTTTTATATTACTTGGACATACTCCGTATACTTGCAGATACAACCCATCAAGTTTTTGGCGCCGTTGCCGGGGACCAATTACGTCAAATTTCGTACCCTGTTGTTACACCGTCTAGACTAAGGCATCCCTTTTTGCCAGTCAATGCGAAGAACTCGTAGTACCGGAAACCTAATTGATCCAATAGAGGAACCCAAAGATATGCTCAAGCTCAACGTTTACTCCAAAGACTTAAAAGAGCAATGGTATAAGACCAAAATGAAAGACCACTTAACGATTTCACCTTACCATCCAACAAAGAGACCCACTCTAGTATAGTAAACCCCGTTATACCAGCTCATAACTTTGAACTAAAACCCTCTCTATTACAATTAGTGCAACAGAACCAGTTCGTCGGTCTTCCTATGGAAAACCCGAACCAACACCTAAAAGTCTTTATTCAATTAACGGATACCTTAAAAGAAAATGGTACTTCTCCTGAGGCAATACGTCTAAGACTATTTCCCTTTTCCCTCAAAGATAAAGCCTGATCATGGCTAGATTCCCTTCCAGCAAACTCTATAACCACTTGGAATGACCTAAAGAAAGTATTCCTTGCTAGATACTTTCCATCGAGTAAAACCGCTGTTCTACGAAACCAAATAACTAGATTCACGCAACAAGAGGGTGGATCACTTTTCGACGCTTAGGAAAGATACAAAGAACTTCTAAGAGCCTGTCCACACCATGGGTTAAAGCAATGGCTTATAATTCATACCTTTTATAATGGACTCATCTACAATACCAAAATGACCATCGATGTTTCCGCAGGTGGTGCTCTGATGAACAAACCATACCCCGAAGCTTGCGCTCTCATTGAAGATATGGCACAAAACCATTACCAATTTGGAACGGAACGAGCATCGGTAGAGAGGAAAGAGACCAAATGAGGTATTTATGAAGTCAGTTGCCTTGATCATATGAGTGCCAAAATGGATGTTATAGATCAAAAAGTAGAAAGTTTAATGATTAACCCTACAGCTATCGTAGCTGCAATCCAACTCGGATGCGAGATCTGTGGAACCCAAGGACACACGATAGCTCAATGTAATATTTTAGCTTACATAAACTCAGATCAGGTCAATTACACCCAAGTTAACCCCTATTCTAACACATATAACCCTGGATGGAGGAATCACCCAAACGTTTCCTATAAGAATAATAACCCCACTCAGAATTCTACACCTCAAAGACCGTCTGGTTTCCAAACCCAAAGACCAAACCAACCGATGCAAGCTACTTCCCCAAAGTCACACTTTGAGAAAATGGTGGAGAGCTTCATCACAACCTAGAATCAGTAAAATAAGGAATTCATGAACCAAAACATTCATATAAATGGACTAATTACACAATTGGGCACCAAACTCGATTATGTAATTACCCACAAGAAAATGCTTGAAACCCAGATATCTCAAGTGGCACAACAACAAGCTACTCAAACTACACCAGAAGGATAATTTCCTGGACAACCTCAACGTAACCCCAAGAGGCATGCTAACGCTATTGCCCTACAGAGTGGAACTACTTACGATGAACCCGTAAACCCTAGGTTGAATAAACCAAAACCCCCCAAGAAAAATGTTGTGACCACACCCGAGAAATAAGTAGAGGACCCAGTAGAACCTGAGAAACAAAAAGAGGAAGACGTTAAAGATAAGGAAGGAGAGAAAGATACTAAAATTTACGTACCACCCCCTCCTTACAAATCACCAATCCCATTTCCGCAAAGACTTAAGCAAACCAAATTAGACAACCAATCTAATTTTTTTTGTAAAAGTGATTGAGAAACTCCATGTTGAGATTCCATTCACCGAAGCGATCACCCAAATACCATCTTACGCCAAGTTCCTTAAGGACATCCTAACCAACAAACGAAGACTTGATGATCCTAAACCCTTAGAATTCAATTATATTGCTAAAAATAAACTCGCTAAAAAGGAGAAAGACCAAGGAAGTTTTTTTATACCTTGTGTTTTAGGAAATCATGTTATCGATAAAGCACTCATGGACTTAAGAGCCAGCGTGAGCTTAATGCCTTTAGTTGTTTGTAATAGGTTAAACCTATGAGAAATGCAGCTGACTAGAATGTCCCTTCAATTAGCCGATAGATTCGTTAAGTATCCAATAGGCATTTTAGAAGATATCCCAGTTAAGATTGGCCAACTCTATATTCCTACAGATTTTGTTGTCATGGACATTAAAGTAGACGACGAAATCCCTATCCTTCTAGGTAGACCCTTCTTATCAACAATTGGGGCTATAATAGATGTCAAGAAAGCAAAAATGACTTTTGAGGTAGGTGATGAAAAAGTAGAATTTATATTATCAAAATTCTTAAAAGCACCAGCCATAGATAACTCATGTTATGTCATCGATATCATCGACGAATGCAGAAGAGAGTTAGACCAAGAAGACCCCGTTGAAACAATTAAATTACCTTCGACCCCCATAATGGAGGACGAAGAATGTAAAGACCCTTATATAGATGATAACCTTCACGAATGCTTAGCAATCACCCCAAACCATATGTCATGTCCCAAGAAACCATCAATAGAGCTTAAAGAGGTACCTAAGAATCTAAGATACGAGTTTTTGGATGAAGAACTAAATCATACCGTCATAGTAAGCGCCTCCTTAAATGGTAATGAAACAAATCAACTCTTAGATGTTTTAAGAAAATATCCCACAGCTCTAGGATATAACATTTCTGATCTCAAAGGGATAAGTTTGTCCGTGTGTATGCACCGGATTATGCTAGAGGAAGATTCTAAACCCTCTAGAGAACATCAAAGAAGGATAAATCCTATACTGAGTGACATGGTAAAAAGAGAAGTGTTGAAGCTACTAGAGGCTGGAATAATATACCAAATCTCCGATAGTAAGTGGGTAGGCCTTGTACATGTGGTCCCTAAAAAGGGAGGTGTCACAGTAGTACAAAATGAAAAAGGAGAACAAGTAGCTAAACGCATAGAAAGCGGTTGGCGTATGTGTATTGATTATAGAAAACTTAATAAAGTAACTAGGAAAGACCATTTCCCGCTCCCGTTCATAGACCAAATGCTTGAACGCCTAGCAAGACATTCTTACTTTTGCTATTTTGATGGATACTCAGGATTTTTCCAAATTCCCATTCACCCCAGTGATCAAGAGAAAATAACCTTTACATGCCCATATGGAACATTTTCCTATCGATGAATGCCATTCGAACTATGCAATGACCCAACTACCTTTCAACGTTGTATGATGTCAATCTTCGCATATTTCCTCGACGAGATCATGGAAGTTTTCTTGGATGATTTCTCGGTATGTAGATCTAGTTTTAAAAACTATTTAACTAACCTTGAGAAAATTCTGGAACGATGCGTGTAAGTCAATCTCGTTCTAAATTGGGAGAAATGTAATTTTATGGTCATCGAAGGAATAGTGTTAGGACACATAGTTTCTGATAGAGGTATTGAAGTTGATAAGGCTAAAATAGAGGTTATAGAAAACCTCCAACCACCTAAGAAAATTAGAGAGATCCGAAGTTTCCTTGCACACACCGGTTTCTACCGACGCTTCATTAAGGACTTCTCCAAAATAACAAAACCTTTAACAAATCTTCTAATGAAAGACGTTGAATTCATTTTCAACGATAAGGGCCTACAAGCTTTTAAACACCTTAAACAAGCACTAATCTCCGCACCTATTATGCAACCGCCCGATTGGAGGCAACCTTTCGAAATTATATGTGATGCAAGCGATTATTTTGTGGGTGCTGTGTTAGGGCAAAGGAAAGATAAAAAGATTTCATGTAATTTACTACGCTAGTAGGACATTAGATGTTGCACAACTTAATTATGCCACAACCGAAAAAGAACTCCTCGCTGTTGTTTTTGCCATCGATAAATTCCGATCTTACTTAGTCGGAGCTAAAATCATAGTTTACACCGATCACGCCGCCATCCGATATCTATTAAGAAAAAAGGACGTTAAGCCTAGACTCTTTTCCTGGATCCTTTTGCTACAAGAATTCGATCTAGAGATTCGTGATAAGAAAGGCACCGAGAACCTGGTTGTTGACCACCTCTCGAGGCTCGAATACCTAAAACCCGATCTTATCCCGATAAATGATGAATTTACCTATGACAGGCTTATAATGGAAATTAGAACCAAACATTATGATGACCTAGACCCTTATTTAAAACCAGACATTGAAAAATCTCTTGTATTAACAAATGCACCTTGGTACGCCGACTTTGTAAACTACCTAGTTGCCGATATCATACCCCCGACCTTAATTACCAACAGAAAAAGAGATTCTTTCACGACATAAAACACTTCTACTTGTATGATCCCCTCTTATTCAAGAGAGGCATAAATGGTATATTTCGTCGTTGTATCCCTGAAGAGGAAGTAGAGAATATAATCAAACACTGTCACTTTGCACCATACGATGGACATGCGGGCACGTCTAGGACTTGCGCCAAAATACTCCAAGTAGGCCTTTTATGGCTAACATTATGGCGCAGAGTCCATGCCTATATTGTCAGATGTGACTGGTGTCAAAGCATTGGGAACGTCTCAAGACGCGATGAAATTCTTTTGAAAAATATCTAAGAAATAGAACTCTTCGATGTCTGGGGAATAGATTTTATGGGACCTTTTCCATCTTCGATGAGAAATAAGTACATTTTAGTAGTCGTTGACTATGTGCCTAAGTGGATCAAAGTTGTAGCTTCACCTACAAATGAAACTCGCGTAGTCATTAAATTATTTAAAAAATACATATTTCTTAGATTGTGAGTGCCTCGCCTCGTTATAAGTGACAGAGGATCACATTTCATATCAAGAATATTAATAATCTTTTAAATAAATATGGAGTAAAACATAGAGCAGCAACACCGTACCACCCGCAGACCAATGGTCAAGTGGAAGTATCAAATAGGGAGATTAAACAAATCTTAGAGATTTTTTTTTTGATATCCCAGAAAGATGGGTCCCTAAGACTACAAGAAGCATTGTGGGCTTATAAGACCGCGTTCAAAACCCCTATAGGAACAACCCCTTATCAATTGGTTTACGGAAAATCTTGCCACATACTGTTTGAGTTAGAACATAAAGCTTATTGGGCCATAAAATCCCTTAATAAGGACTAGTTAGTAGCCGGTGAAAAACGCATTCTAGACATCCATAAGTTAGAAGAACTATGTTGAAATCCTTACTAAAATGCCATCATCTATAAAGAAAGAACCAAAGCATGACATGACAAAAAGATAGTTAAAAAATAATTTAACGTAGGTGACCCCGTACTTCTCTTTAACTCTAGATTGCGATTATTTCCCGGTAAACTATGCTCAAGATGGACTGGCCCTTATGAGGTTACCAAAGTCCTGAAATCTGGGGCAGTAGAAATTCGTGATCATTCATGTAGTCCTTTTGTAGTGAACGAACAAAGATTAAAATATTATCACGGAGGGGACATCCCTACCTACTAATCTGGTCATACTCTGATCGAACCACCAATAGTTACACCTACTACGTAAACCACTTAATTGTCAAGCTAACGACGTTAAACAAGCGATGCGTGGGAGGCAACCCACGACCCTTTCTATTTTTTTTTATTCATGCATCATTATTTATTAATGTCGAAAAGGTGAATTATTTATTATTTATTATGTGCTTAACAGGACTGACTTATGCGTTATTTACATTTCAGGTTTCAGATTCCATCGCCCTTGATAGCATTCTCCACTAACCTTGTTTTTCAGGATGCAGAGCTTCGATGACATGCATGTTGTGTTCAGAGACGATACTCTGAGGAAATGATATATGGTTCTTTCTAAGAGACTAATGCTTCCAACCAGATACCCTGACCCTAACTGCCTAGAAGCCTTAGGTATTGAAGCCAGTGTGAAATACCTCTACAGCCAACTCTAATGGGACGAATGCTCTTATGCCATGAATGTGACCTACATACACCTAACACTAGAATTCCTCAACTTTCTCATTGGCAGAGGATTCAAAATGGTTTGCATTAACTTTAGACTGTTTGGAAAAGAGTACACCTTTAGCCATATAGACTTTGCTAACCTGTTAGGATTTTAGTATGGCCTCGCACTATACATTAGTACCCTGAGTGCGATGTCATGCAAGATGAACTTGATAAGTTCTAGAGCAACATCACCGGTGGAGGAGGACCTGATCCTTCCACCCAACTATCCAACAAAATCCATAACCCAACCTTCAGGTACTTCCAAATGATCTTAGCCCAAGCTTTCTTTGGAAGAGATGAAACCGACGACCATGTTAGTGCTGAAGAGATCCTTATGCTCTTTTGCACCGCTCAGTCACGTCCTATAGCCAGCGGTAACTTCCTGATGGATAACCTCAACCTGACTGCTAGATCCTCCGAGGGACCCATTCATGTAGGAGGAATAATAACCCACATAGCTCATGCCCTAGGTCTCACGACCAAAATATCTCACCTGATTGCCTATTGCAACCATACCCTAGTTGACCTTAATCATTGTCTAAAATGCGACCTAATTAGGGGAATCTTCTTCAATTCTGATAATTATAAGCTCCTGATTAATGATGAGACCATCCATAACTTTGGACTACCGAATCCTAACCAGTCGAGTATCCATAACAAGGAAAATTGGTCATACCCTTTAGAAGCCCGGGATGAGACACCTAATCCACCAAAAAACCCACCGATTTCTGAATACCATCAAACACCCCTCTTGGAAAGGACCACAGTTTACTCCTCTAATGTTCATTTACAGCGACACAACATTTATTCCGAGTTTGATAATATGTGCAAGGAGATGATTTCTCTCCGCGAAGACCTTACAGGTTTGATCTTGCAGATGGAGACCTCTAACACTACTCATGTTGCCGATACCGATTGCTTGTATCAGGAAATCTATAGTCTCCAACGCCAGCTAGCAGAGGCACATGCATCCTATCCACATATGAATCAGGGTGTCCGTCGCCAATCAATTTAGAAGAATTACATGAACACTGAGGACATTGCTCACACTACATGTGAGGAAGATTTACCGCATCATTATTATCATTATTATTATTGTTATTCACCATTGCCTGACTTATATCATTTTTCATTCTTTCCGAATCTCTATTTTTTAAATTTTTTTACCACTCATTATTATTATGCCTATTATTATATTTTTAGTGGAATTTCTAAATTTTCATCAGTTATTTTTTACATTAATCTCTATCCTTATCATTTATATCGTGTAAAAATATTATTTATGTCTCTTGCATGTATCAATACTAAGGAAAATCTCAGAAGATGCTATTTGCACCCCCAAAATAAAGCTATAACCCAAGATAGGGGATCTCCAGCCTGAGAAACAAAGATGGTAGACGCCATCTACCCCTAGGCGGACGCCAAGGGGTCTGAAGCAGTTACACGGGACAGAAGTGAGAAAACTCCCTTTTCTCACATTCTCTTCATCTTCAACCCTCCAAAAACCCCACTTCCTCCATTGTTGACCATATTGAAAACCCACTAAATATCATTAACCACTCACTTACCCACTAACCTGCTACTATTCCCATAAATTCCACTCACTTTTCATCTATAAAAATCCAATCTTTCGTCCAAAATCCACAAAAAACCCATTTTACCAATTCTCACTAAAACCACCAATTTCCTTCAACCAACAACAACAATGGTAGGAATGGAGCAAGGGATAATTATTTTTTGCGTCGAAAAGCCAGGAGAGAGGTAGAGACGGAAATTCGAAGCACTACAGACACATGAAATTCTTGCGACCAGGTATATTGATGAGGATTGTCTGTATAGATTAGGTATCCATCATAGTGTAGTCTACATGCTAGATAATTTAAACTTGCATGATATTTTTGTTCGTAGAGAATCGACAGTTGAGACGCTGACCCGAGAATTTTTTAGTTCCCTGATTTATCTCGTCAGTCCTCACATTGCTAGCACTGTCGGCACTGTGAAGTTTAGGATGTTTAATTTGGAATATGAATACACCACTGATGCTCTTGCAGGTCTATTAGGATTCCTATTTGGGGAAGGTGCTATATGTGAGGCCCCTTTAGAGGCCAATTGGAAACTCAAAGCTTTTCAATTATGGAAAGACTTGATGGGTCACACCATTAGTTCCTTCGAGGGGAACTTGGCCTCAGATATCCAAAACCTGACCATACGTGTCTTCCGCCATTTGTTGGCCGAAACGGCCTTTGCCCAGGAAAACTCTAACAAATTAAATTCCCAAGAATTCATATTTTTGCAGGTTGCCCTTTATAGGAGAAGATTGAACCCCTTGCCTTTTATGATAGCACATATGGGTGTCGTAGAGAAGAAGGGTGATACTATGTCATTTGGGAGGTGGATTACCTCCATTGCACATGCTCTTGGGCTATACACTGAGCTAGCTACATTAGAACACTCGCACCTCGCACAATATTTTTTTTTTTTGAGATATGAGACTGTGCAAGGCAAGGAAAGACGGAGACTACATCCTCATGGTTCATAATGTTGTTATCTCGAGTATTATTTTTCCTTGCTCTCATCATAAAAATGTGCAACGTCAAAGAAACTGGACTTTTGATTTATAAGATGCACCATTTCTCCGTCCGCCATCACCGAATGTCCAAGAGAGCGAAGGTGATGGAACCGATGATGAATTTGAGCGAATGGACCGACCCCCCGTTCATCACGTACCTTCACCACATGCATCACCTGCACACACTCCATATTTTACTAACCCTTTTGCAGGTACACCTATTGGCTTCTACATTATAGAGGATATGTGGAGAGCACAACAGGCTCACGAAGAAGAACGTGATGACATGTTCTATGCCATGTATGAGTAGCAACGTGACATGATGAAATTCATGCGTGAGTCGCAGTGGAAACATGAGCGATCCATGCAATCTATGTTGCAATCTCAGCTCACCATCACTTCTGAACAACAACGTCAGGAAGCCTACCTTGGCAACCACTTCAGGCTAGTAAAGGAAACTCAAGGTTCCATACTTGGGAACCTTCATATACTTCAAGAGTCTAATGTCTCACTAGCAGCGAGGGTCGAGCGGCTTGAGCTATCACAGAGTGACCGACACCGTAGTAGGAGCCGTCACCCTCGACGATCAGGACAGGGATGAGAGGGTACTAGCTGTCAACAGTAGCACGATCCAGGTTCTACCTATCTCATTTTCACCTTTTATCGAAACATTAAGGACAACGTTCGGTTTAAGTGTGGGAGGGAATATATACTGTTTTTTTAATTTCCTTTATGTTTTCCATTTTTTATCGCTTTCTAATTTAGTTTTTTATATACTTTTAGTCTAATTATAGTTTGTTTTCAACAATTACATGTGCTTGACGAGTCATTTGTGTAGTTTGTCTATTTTTCCCATTTCTTGAGCCATAACAAAATTTTTAATGAAGAAAACAACTTTTATTTTGAAAATTTGGGCTGTTAGACACGTTTAGGATTATTCGTTGCATAGACTTGGGAAAACTTTTGAAAAATAGATATCGTCTTAGCACCGTAAGTTTCCTGACTGTAGGACTTATCCAGATACTTATTATGTTTTGGCCTTAAAATCTCACCCTTAATTATTTACCCTTAAGTAGTTTATTTTAGAAGTCAGCACCATCTTAATCACCGCTAAGTGACAAGCCGATGCAATTAGGTATGATCCCATGAAAAAGAAGAAAAAGAAAAAGATATAATTTAAAAGCAAAGAATTCGAAAAGTATTCCACCTTCTAAGTTGGGTAACCCTCACCCGGTTATTTAGCTTAACGTTAGTGAAACTTCTTAGAGTATGCTTGTGTATCTATGGTTAAATTACAAAGAATAGTTAATATTGATACAATCATGAATCGAGATTACCAACAAGTTCGTTCAGCATGCGAGTGTAAGATAACATGCTTAATGTGACTGCGCCTGAATGAAAAAGGGGTAAGAAGGGGATGAGTAAAGTAGACCTGAATATAATATCATGATATGGATTTGTTTGTATGGAGAAGAAACTTATGACTACAATCCACGGAAAGTGTTATTACGATGTCTTTGGTTCACGAGTTAGTACCTATCAAAGCATCATTGATCGAACTAAAGTCTATAGCCCAGATTTAATACTTATGTGTTGTTGTTTATCTCTTGTGCTTATAAGAGTTTTTGCTTGAGGATAAGCAAATGTTAAAGTGTGGGAGAATTTGATAACACTAAAACACACTGCATATTTGGCTCCGATTGCACATGTTTATTGTATTTTATTTGTCAATTTCTTGTATTATGCTTGTGTTTTGTTTCATTTTCAAGTAACAATGCCCTAATAAGCCTCCAACAAAGAAACAACACAAAAAAAAGCAAAAATTAGGATTTAAAGTGAAAAATACACACATGGCATCCCACATGGCGTTGGCCAAGGAAGGCACCATGAGGTGTCATGGTTTGACCATGTCTCAACGGTCATAATACCATGTCTCTCACTCTTTTCCCACATGGCGGGCACCAAGTATAGATGGAGGATGCCATCTTCATATGTTGACCACGTCCCAATAGTCAGAAGGTCACAATCTCCCTCTTTACACACATGGCGGACGCCATGTAGGGGATGGCGGGCGCCATCTGCCTTAAGGAAGCTTTCGATTAACGCAGTTGGAGAATTCTCCCAAGACCAGAGAAATCCTCTCACACGAATTTTGAATGGGCTGCTTGGACCCCAAGGCATTGTTACACTATAAATAAGTCTTAAATTCTTAGTTTTTGATCATCCAGTCTTAGTTTCAGCATTAGGCATAAACTCAGTATTAAAAGTGATAATCTGTCACATCGAGAAGTTATCGCACTATTGTTGTAATCGAGATTGGAGCATCGTAGCATAAAAGTTTATTTTCCTGTAAAATTTATCTTCAAGTCAGATTTACTTCCCAGAATTGTACCAGATTCAAGTCTCCGATTTGGAGCAGGTTTTTATTTCAATTTGCAATTTATTATATATCACATTGTCTTTAGTTTATTTAAATTCCCGCACCGCTTTATAATATTACTTTATTGCACGATGTACTTGTTTTAAATTCTTTTACCAGAAAAAGATTTGTCTTCGAACCAAACTTAAGAGTGACACTTTCGTTCTTTTGGAAACCAATCACACACTTATCACGTTTTAATCCCTAAATGACTTATTCTGCAAATCAATTATATGCAATTTTTATCATAGTCATGTCCAGCTAAATTTATTATGCTGGGATGTGAGGACCGTCGTTTCGATGGTACTCCATATGTTGTTTTTGTAGAAATACTTTAGGGGCTGATTTTGATTTTAAACAATTTTTCTGAACTTAAATTGATCGGCCATTACGTAAATGGGATTGTGTTTCTATTTACGTAATAGTTGTGTTTACACCGGGTAAGATCGAAAGTCGTCTGACAGTTTGGATAAAACTTGGTTAGTTTTTAATTGATAAAAACAGCGAAAGCGCTTTTTTAATTAATTAGGAAATTTTGATATTATTAGAAGGCAATTGTAAAACTATTTTCGGATACATTTATAGATTTAGGATCCGGTTATCCGAGCACAAGCCCGAAACCCTTTTAAGTCAAACTTTCAAATTAAAATCACTTTTCTATTGAGCTAAGAGTTTATTTCCTTAAAAGATGAGTTTACTACTTTAACACGGTAAGCGTCGGCCATATGTGACAAATGAAAGGTATAAATTAGAGAGTAAAAATTGGTTCCGATTATGCTAACATGACGGTTCCTGTTTAATTAACTTTTATTTCGAGAAGAGAATATTTCCCCATAAGTGTTACTACTAGACAATAGGAGTACTGTTAGATCGAAGTGAATCACATTCCAGTATTATTTCTCTAAATTCAATCTTTGTTTTTTATTTCCTGTACGCATTACACTTTGTTTCTATTAGCCTTATATATACAACGTAACAATAGTAATAGATAGATTAACATTGGTCTCTGTGGGATCAATAATCTTTTATACTACTTGGACATACTCCATATACTTACGGATACAACCCATCAAAAATGAAACAAATCTCGATTTTTATATGCATTTTTCAAAGCTTCTCTTTCTCCCATAAAACTCTGATCTACCTTACCACAAATAAACACAAACCTTGTTCATTGTTAAATCATAAATCATATCACCCTTCAAACAAATAACAAACACCATACTAACAAATAATGAACAAAAAATAGATGGATCCAAACAAACTCGAATCTCTCGTTTTGTCTCATGAACAAGCAAAATCAGAATCTTACTTCAATGGGAACATCACTAAAACACAAGAATCAGGGCAATCAAAAAAGATTTAAAAACAGAGTGAAATTGATACCGTGAAACTTCCATCGACAAGGTTGATATTTTCGGCAATGAACAATGATTCTAAGTGGTGAAAGTGAGGTGCAGACGGTGGTTCACGGTGCAACACTATTGAAGTTGAAACTAAGGGATGATGGAGTTTTTACGTGAGGTGAGTTGTTGTGGTTGTGTATGGTTGGATAGTGGGGATGATGATGATTGTGCTGGAGGCGGCAAATCATAACGCCAATGGTGAGTAACTTAGTGGAAGGTGTTATTTTGGTGTGTGTTGTGTGTGAGGAGAGGAATGTGTTGGTTTATGTGAGAGGAAGGGTCATGGAAGTGAGTATGAAGGTTGGGTGGTTCACATGGTGGTGGTAATGGGTGAATCGTATGGATGCAGAGAGTTTGCGCATTCATTGTAGATGTAGGGAAGAGATATTCGTTATAGACAGAGGGAGGAAATAAGATGAGGAAGTTATTATGTGATTAATGTGAAAGGGAGTATGGATGTGGTGTTTAGTGAAATAGATGGAAAAAAGTGAAAATGATGAATGATGCAAGGAGGAGAACGGAAAATGTGTGGAAACGTTGTTCAAAGTTTTTGACTTTTTTTCTCTTTTATATATTTTGATCTTTTTGTGAAATTGAGAGAGAGAGAGATAAAGAGAGAGAAAGGGATTAAGTGAGTGGGACGGTTATCTCATTGTCTGCGTGTATGAATTTTTTCTTTTTATATTTTGAAAGAGAGGGATATGAGTGAATAAGGAGTATTGATGTGGGACCGCTGATAACTTGAATCTATTGGCTAAAACATAATACAGGAGTAATAATTAGGGTTATATATTAAATGCAATGCCAAAAAAAGCCCCTAAATATTTTCAAGGATCAAATATATGTTTTAACAATCAAATGAAATAAAATTCAAATATTTTTAATGAAAAAAAATAAAATCAAAATGCATATTTATTTTTTCTTGATATTTGATTAAAAAAACCAAAAATAAAAGGAATTAAAACAAATAAAAATCAGGCGCGAAAATGCAAGAAAAAATAAAATGAATACATTAAAAAATCTATGTGAAATAAAGTCAGTAAAATAAACAGTCACAGATCAAATCTCGCAGTTGAAAATACCTGGTTGAAAAGGCTCAAACAAATCAAAATGTGACTGCCCGAAGATGCAAAAAATAAAATGAGAACACCAGGTTAAACTACGCGTAATGTTGATCAATAAAATAGACAAGTGCAAGCTAAAACCTAAAAAAACTATTCATTGATTTTACGTGTGGTTAAGAAATTTATTCAATCGGTCTGTCCGTAAAATCAAAATTTTATTCTAAGCAAAATAACATAAAGTCGGATGCATGGAAGTTTAAAATGCTCGCGCAAAATTATGGTATGACAGTTGTCCCTATTTAATTATCTTGAACCCGAAGGTATTTTCACAGCGCGAAAAATACCTAAGCATAAGGAACGCTCGAAATATAAACAAAATAGAGTCGCTGCCAAACTTTATTTATTCCTAGAGAGGGAAAGGGAAAATATCATAAAACCCACGAAAAACAAAAATAAATGGTCATCCAAACCAAATCGGGTTCGGGAGTCGGTTATACAAGGGGAAGGTATAAGTACCCCTCACATTCGTTGTACTCAATGGGGTCCATTAGTTAGTTTTGTGTTAGACTGTTAGCATGATATTATTTGTGATTTTCTACTTATCGAGTGAGAAAAGAGAAAATAATAACATTTTTTATTAAAGGGGTGTCTGATAAGATTTCTCAATCTTGCTCCTACGTGTCTTCAGGTTCTATGAAGAACTCAATGCTACGTAGTTCTACTTAGAAAGAACTACTGGGTGGATTGCTTTTAAGGAGTGATCATTTAGACACATCAAGTGACTAAACCTTTACTTGCTGCTTGTTCTTGGAAGCGAAAGTCTTTGTTTGTTTCATGTCGAATATGGATAAAGCATATTTGTTTCTAAAAAATTTATCGAAGTTGTGCAGGGGAGGAAAGCAAGTTTGATTGGTTAAGTTGCTTTTATCATGAAGATTTTATCTTTGTGGAAGGTGAGTAATAATTGAGCTTAGGTCTGCACCAAGAGCGCGTTTACTCGGGGTATGCATGGATGTGGTCCCATTGTCCCCTTATTCTAAGTTTGTTTAACGTGTTTTTTTATTTCAAAGGCTAATAATCATTTTGAATCCAGTGTGCTCCGAACGCTCGACCATCAAGGGTTCTGAAGAGATGTGCATCTCTTGGCCCTTTGTCTTTCAAATTTATTACCAAATAAAGGTTTACATCAACGAGTTGACTTTGGATCAAGTGTTGCAAGTTGATTATGAAAAGAGTTTGGATTAAACGAGGGAGATGCTCGACTTTGCATTCAATTTGGATTGGATTTGAGAAAAAGACTTGATGTTGGGTCGAGTGTTTATTTTTTTTCTTTTTCTGAAAAGGGTTGATTTTAATCTTTAGTTAACAATTAACTAATACAATAAAAATGAATGAACGGTAAACTTATTACATATCACGGGAATAGGGGTACAATTTGTCGAATGAGGATACAGTATAATAATTAACAAAAACAACCTCAATAAATGAATTATAAATAACAAAAATCTTGTTGTAAGAAGGCCTAAGAGAAAACAAATGGACCAAAAATAAATCAGAGTTTTAAACTAAAGAATGTAAAGCTATGTTAAGCAATCGTAAAGTGATTTATATGGAAATCACCATATTTAGAGGCCGGTTAATAAACTTTATGCGTTTAAGCAATTTATGAAGTTAAATTGAATTCTTAAGTCCGAAATTACAATGCATCTGTGAAAAACCAATGATTTAAGCGACATTTTGAAAGGTAAAAAGAAATGACAATTAAACTAAAAAATGTAGCGCTATGTTAAGCAATCGTAAAGTGATTCATGTAGGAATCACCCGAAACTGCAATGCATCTGTGAAAAACCGATTAGACAAATAAATCACAATAATAATCACAATGATAATTAATAAATATTAATAGTAATTATAGTTATTAATAACAATAATAATCACAATGATAATTAATAAATATTAATAGTAATTATAATAAGAATAGTAATAATAAATAATAATAATAATAATCACTAATAATAACAATAGTAATAATGAAAATAGTAACCATGAAATAATAATAACGAAAAAACAACAATAATAATAATAATAACAATAATAAGAATAACAATAATAATAATAACAATAATAATATGATAGGAAAAAGAAAATAAAAAAGAAGAAAAAAACAAAATAATAAAAATAAGAGCAAGAGGTAGGGACGCTGCTTGAAACAAGAAGAGGAAAAATAAATCCCCCACCCACACAGACGTTGACACGGGGCAATGAGAGGGGGGGGGGGGGTTTACAAAATGACAAATTTCATCATCTTCTTCATTTTAGATAACACACAGCAACAACAACGTGACTTGTTTTCACTTTTTTCTTTAAAAATTCTAAAAATAAAACATCTTTTTTAACAGCAAAACAAACAACAAAAGACTTATGAAAAGAAAACATAATCTCAATTCTCTTTCATCTCTCTCGCGCCTGCAACAACAACATGGCTTGCACTATTTTTTTGGAACAAAAAACAACATGAACATGGACCCATGAACAACAAAAATGAATCATCAAGAAAAAAAATCCTCTCTCCTCTTATAAGATTTGAAAGTGGAAATTGGGTGTGGTTTGTTGGTTTTGAAGGGTGATGATTCAGTGAGAGTTATTATTTGTGTTTTGATCTCATTTGTAGGCTATTAAAGTGCTTAAGGAGGAGCCGAGGAAATTGGTTCATGGTGTTTGTCGACGGTGAGGTTTTCGTGTGTGCTTGCAGCAAGTGGTTGAAAGGTAGAGCAAGATGTGAGAAGGTTTTATGGTAGTTTTTAATGGTGTTGATTTTTTGTGGTTTATGAGTTACATGGAGGATGAAGGCGTGCGAAGACAATGGTGGAGGGATGTTCCATTGTGTAAAGTGGTGCATTGAAACAAATGAGTGGGTTTTGATAGTGGTAAGGTGATGTTGAAAACAGGTTGCTTGGCTGTTTGTGTGATATGGTGTTTGCAGGTTTGTTTTTCAATGTGTGAGGGAAGGAATCAAAATGAAGGTTTTTCTGTTGAGTTGATAGGAAAGAAGTTTTGGTTACCAGCAAAAGTTATGTGTAATGGTTCAAGAAGGAAGTTTTATGATTTATGCATGGTAAGGAAAACAAAAGTGAAGAAGAAAACAAGACTTAGCACTAAACCCCTTTCCTCAGTTCCCTACTTCCTTTTTTCTATTATTTTTTCTTTGCTTTCAATTTTCTAAAATAAAACTTTCCTCCATATCCAAATGTGTTGCGTGGATGCTTCTGTTTAGAGGAAATGAGACTAATTTGTTAACAATGTGATATGTACACGTTTTACTCCCTTTTGTTCATCATTTTTTAACTTTGTTTTTAATGTTAATTAAAAGTTAGTATATAAATAAACCAAGAGAAAAATCAATCTAATTTCCCAATTAATCCTAATTAAATCCAATGATTATTTTGACTATAAAAAAAAGATTAAAAATGAAAAAAAATTGGACAGAGAAGTGCCCGAAAAAATAAACTGAATGTATGAAAATGATCAGCGCAAAATAAACTTCTCAGAAACATACAGGTTTTGAGCAAATTTTGAAATAAAAATTGACCGGTTAAAAGGCTCAGGCTGGTCAGAATGCGATTCAAAAATAGCCGAAAAAATAAAATGAGCATGACAGGTTAAACTACGTGAACCGTAGATTAAGAAAACTGACGTCTGCAAGCTCAAATTTGAATTTCCCGCTCGCTAATTCAATGTACATTTGAAAATTGATTCAATCGATCTTCCTGTAGATCCAAACAATTATTTTGGTTGGTATTTTAAGCGTTATGCAGAACGAAATGCATAATGTGATAAGTAAAAAATGCAGATGAATTTTGAATGCATTAAATTACTGATCGACTAATTATGAATATACAACTAGATAAAATGAATCACTCTTGAACCGTTTGCTTCTAATTCTCAAACACAATCAAGACCCTATAGAGATCCAAATGACGATAGTACTATTGACTATCACTTTCTGAATCCTCTGAAACATGATAGAATGGAATGAATGATGCACTGAGATTGAGAAATTAAGTCTTTTGACTTCTTAATCAACAAATGACTGAATGAATGCCATCAAGACCAGATAAAAATGCCAGAACTCCTGACTTTTCATCTAAACCTCGATGAATGCTTTTGACTGAAAGAATGCATGCTAAACATGAATTGATTATGAGATGTTGATGCGGGTGAAAAAGTTAAGGTAAAATTTAGGGTATGACAGGTATGAATGACAACGGTCTTCGTACATTCATGGTGGAAGATAATTAAATATAAAATGACCCTAAATTTTGTCCTAAAAGGTGGATATGAAATGCAAAGATGAAATGCAATGAAGTTATGAAAACCAGTAAACTAGGATGGGAGACAAAATCAACATCAACTTGAGGGTTAACACCTAGTATAAAGAACAACGATTGGTGTCAACTCGGGGGTCGAAAATAAAGATAAGACATCAAATCGGGGGTTGAGAACACATCAAGAAAATATCAACTTGGGGGTTGAGAAAATAAAAACAACATCGACACGGGGGCCGAGCTTCAAATAAAGACAACATCAACTTGAGGGTCAAAGACTAATCAACACAGAGGTCGAGAAAATAAAGACAACATCGACTCGGGGGTTGAGAACAAATCAACTCAGGATTGAGAAAATAAAGACAACATTAACTTGGGGGTCAAGAACAAATTAAAAATAAAGGCAAAGAAATTAGCATCAACTCAGGGACCGATAAGTATCGCAAAAGACAATAGTCGGTTGTAAAAACACTCCAGAAAGGACTCCCTCAGGAGAATATTTATTAGGGAAAGCTCTACATAGGAAAAAATCTAAAGGAAACTTTTCAGGGTAACCTTTGCTTGGGGAGCAAAATCTGACTCGTTGGGGAATATCATCATCAAATACGCTCACTATGGATATCCAATGAGAAAATGTGTCGGGTAAAAACTCACTCGAAGAAATACCACCGAATAGGCTTAGGATTGACCTGGTCTCTTGTGAAAGGTCCTAGATCCTGATTTATGTTATGTATGCATGTTTCATTGTATTGTTTGATGCTTTATCTCGGGGGATAGGCTATGCATGAAATGTTATGATTAATGCATGTAGGAATGCAAATAGATGATTGTGTTTTTGTGGTGCTTGGTTTTCTTTCCTCAAAAAGGTTAAGCGCATATGGGTTTTGGAATACCAATGTCAATTGGTTTTTGATATGCCAATGAGAAATGGAATTTTAAGTACCAATGACGATTGGATTTTGGTTCGTTGAACATTGTTAGATTGTGGGTTACTGATGAACACCAGATTTTGCAAATGACGCCAATGGGGATTGGAATTTATTTTGTGAAGTGGCCAATAGAGATTAGACCTTTAGGCTTTTTCTGGTTGCCAATATGGATTGGACTTTTAGGCTTTTTTTGGTTGCCAATATGGATTGGAATTTTGGTTGGTGGAAAAGGTTTGACTTTCTAACATTTTGAATTTGATGAGGTTGTGATCGGAAGGCAGGCATGGATGTTCTTGGTGCCCCCAGTTTGTTCCATTGTTGGCAATTTACACATTTGTTCATGGGAAAATCCCAACTTCAATGTCGATTAGGCTGTGGTGACCTGCAAATGATTTGTCAGAGCGTAGCAATATGATTAATGCATGAAGATTGTGTTTTTCCTCTGCCATAAGGTGATAGGATGTTGTGCTAGTGTGACTTCTTGACACTCATTTTGAACTCGACGATTTCTGGTGTTTTGCAAGGTTTGATTGCGCAATTTAAGAGTATAGGGAGGACCTGCCCTTATGTAGTATATTCTGCCTTAGTATGTAGGGTCTTTGAAGGAATTATCCTTGAAGGGAGTTTGGGAACAATTACGCCACAACATGGCTCGAGATGGTTTTCCTCTATGTTTGAATCTTGCAGTAGTCTTCCCCCTAACTAACCAATTCTTGGAACGATTTACTTCAGATTGACCGACCTTTTGAGAGTGGGCTTCAATGTGCTATTTGAGGTGGCTTGCCCTAGTTCGAGCCTTTGAAAGGATTTTCTTTGACTAACCGACTATTGGAGTGGTTGGGTTGCTGTGCTCTCAAAGTGACTTACTCTGGTCTAAGCCTTGAGTAAGTTACCCCAGATGGATTGAGCATTGAAATGATTTTCCTCCGATTAACTGATGTTTGGATATTTGTTTTAGACTGACCAATTATTAGAGTGATCTTGCTTTGTTCGATAGAGTCTCTAGGTGACTTGCCCTTGGTTCATAGGGTTCCGAGATGGTCTTGATTTTTGCCAGCATTGTTGAATGATCAAGTTCCTCTCTGATTTCTCCCTGTTAGAATTTCCTTGATGTTGAGTACCTACTTGCATTTAAAAATTACTTTTCATTCAAAAATGGTAATTTTAATGTGATGTTTATGCAGATTTTGAAAGAAAAAAATATTGAAATGATGTGGTGATGTGCAGCTAGTGAACCATAAGTCCAAATGCAACACGAAATTTAGCTTTTAAAATTATGAAAGATATTGCAAGAATATGATACCAATACAAATGATTAGAAAATCTCCAGGAGTCAATTTTAACGCAACCTTGTTGTAGTATGTTTTCAAAAATAAACCCTGCTTCAATTAGGTATTTTGAGTGTTATAATGTGGTCTAGTTCACGGGTTTAGAACAAAAGGATAAAAGGCTCAAAATTTGATTTTAACCTATAACGGTAAATTCATGATCATCAATCTATGGATAAGCTAGACATCAAATAAACAAGAGTTGCCACCGCACTTTTATTGTTTCCAAGGGAAAAGGGAAAAGTACGAACAAAACCCAAAAATAAGAAGTTTTCAAATCAAAACTAATAAAATGCCAAATATTACATGTAAGGGGGTTGGTTACACAGAGGGAAGGTGTTAGCACCCAAAGTGTCATAGGTACTCCTAGGGAGCCCTATCTTGTGTGCATATGTGTTTTTGTACAAATGATGTTGCAAACAAATAGAATGGGGGATGAGAAAAGAATTCATTAATTATATTTTTGTGTTTGACAAGACCTTCGGACTTGTGCCTACGTACCAACATAAAAATGAGGGATCAAAACCTCGTAGTTCGTGGTATCAATTTCAAAGTGAGTGCATTGTTTTTTAACAAAAAATTAAGTTTGAAAGGCACAAAGGTCTAAAAAAGGTTTGAATGAGTTAGTTCTTTTTGGCTTTTGAGATTTTAACTCAAGTATAGTTAAGTTTATTTACAAGTTTGATTAAGAAAAAGTTTGAAAATACAATGGCATAAGGCCAAAGTTTCTAATTTGCAATAGTGGTCAAAGTTTAGAAATCAACAAAACACAAGCAAAGATGATTTTTGAAATGAGGGAGAGATTTTGAAATTAAATAAGTGGGGAGGAGATGAAGAGACTAATCTTAAGCACAAAATTAGAAGTTGAGAGCTGAAAAGATCTGACCAACGGGCTCCAATCCAATAGACAAGAATGTCATATAGAAACCCATAATTCCCTTGGACTTTAGAATCAAGCAACAAACAATGCACATAATATCAACTTGAAGAGCAAGGCATAAAATAAATATAGCTACATCCAAGCTTAGAAACTCCACGATCTTCTTCAAATTTGCCCATGTAGCAGATGAATTCCATAATGCATAAATCACAGGTTCAAAATAACAGCTTCACAATGATCATGTTGCAGATGAACTCAAATGGATCTTCAATGATGTATCAGATGAAGTTTTAAATTACAAGAAGTTGGGTACATGAAAGTTGGCATTGACCAAGTTCTTTGCAAAGGGAATGTTGCCTAAATTCTAAGTCCAATTGTCTCATATCAAACCAACAATCCACACAAGATATTTTTTGGGGTTTTTGTTCTTATTATGTACATTAATGGTCAAAGACCACAGAAACAAACACAAACAAAATATATCACAAAAAAATATGGTCCAAATGGACAAAGTGAAAATGATATTAACATAAACAATTAGAATGGTATGAATAATGGCAAATGAATAAAGCTCAAAAATTAAATTGCATTAAAAGTAAATGACTTGAAGTTAAATGTTAGTTGTTAATGAGTTAGAAGTTAGTATTGCTTTTGCTTTTCTTTTGTTTAAGTCATTCTTCGGAGAACACTCAACCCACTTATCACAAGCATGGATCCTGGAACCAAGACATCTTCCAAAGGAAGGAAAAAAAGGCCAAGTTTCTTCACAATACCACGAAAGAGGGGAGACTTACAATCTCACTAACTAGAATGCTATGCCTTTTGTGTCAAAATTTAGCATTATGTTAAGCAATCGTAATTGGACATATGTTGAAGTCACAACTATTTGAGGTTGGGCACCAGAATTTTGGAGTTAATGCATGTTAGAGACATAGTATGATGAACTATGCTCATGAAACATACCACACACAAAACGAATATGCAAAGTGGGGGACCTAATCTCATCCATACTTATGTTGATTTTTCAATCAACTAGCTTTAAGATATAGAGATATTATAGGTCGATGACATGAATGCATAAAGAAGGGGAATGAGATGAAGAGAGAGGGGAAATAGATCAAACTCAAATTGGACAAAAGAGGACTTTTACCAAGTTAAGATCATTAATTCATTTTGGGAGATGGAATGTACATTCCACCAATCCCCTAAATCCAATTATCTTAAACTAACAAAGTCAAATCAACCTTGACCAAGGCCTAACAACACAAGTTAAACTCACAAAGGCAATTAGAATGACTCTACACAATTTATTTGGCATTTAAACAATTAAAAATATTAAAAATAATGCATTAAATTAAATATGGTTGGTCAATTTCCTAAAACCTCATTAAAACACCAAAGAAATGGCCATGAGATTTATCATAGGTCAAACAAGGTCAAAGGACCTTGGAGAAAATTTTTCAGAATTTTTGGAAACTTAAAAGGATTTTTAAACAATTAAAAATAAATATAAAATCAATTAAATCATGAAAAATATTAATAATGATCCAAAAAATAATTTTAATTCATAAAATAAAAGAGGATTTTATTTAAATTTTTTTGGTGAAACTCTCATATTTTTTGGATCAATATTAAAGTTAATATGAATTAATGAAAATCAAAGGAATAAAAATAAAAATCAGATAATCAAAAAAACGTGGACAACTTGATCTCCCTCATTAATTGAGGTGGCAGATCAAGTGGTGGAGAGCGTGCGTTCCATGATGCGCTTGAGTCAACTGATCACACACTGGGTAATTACAATGTACGCTCCTGATTAAAACATTTTGAACTCATCTAATGGCTCTGAACACTTCCAATGCATCACCGGAGCCAAAGACCGATCATCTTCTCCGATGACCTTGGCCGGACTGGTTCAATCATCACCACATCATAAATGAAAAAAGAGGACATGATCTTAAAGAAAAAATGGCGTAGATCACAAATATCATCTCAATTTTAACTAACTCCAAATATATAGAGAGATACGTGGAGTTGAATTTTAAGGTGTGTCAACTGAGTTGCTTCGATTTGACCTCAAAAAAACTCAATCTTCTTGCCTACATTGGTAGGACTTCAGACAACCAAGGATCTAAGAGAATTGATGAGAATTGAGAGAGAATCGAAGAGAAGAGAAATCCGGAAAAGTACCTTCAATGTTGTGCAGAACTGGATCTTTCTTGCCTCAATTCGTGCTTTATCTTGCTTATGGAGCTTGTGGAATCGGCTTAAGAGTAATGCAAAGATTTGGATCCTGGAGTTTTTGAATCTCCAAACAGTGAGATTCAAACTCAAATTTTAGTTGAAATTTCTCAGGTTTTCCTTTGAATTGAGAGGGTTTGGAAGGTTGGGGGCAGAGTTGGTGCGCAAGGTCCTTTGAACTGAGGCGTTGGACCTCTATTTATAGCAATGAAAAATGTTATTTGCACACTTGAAAAATTCTCCAAAATTGGCAATGCAATGCACATGCTTGCATGGGCGTGTGCAGGCCCAAGAAGCAATCCAATTAGGTCCACAATCAACTGAAATGAGGTCTGCATGAAGCTTGGATGTCAAGGCAAAGTTATTTGAACAATTGAAGCATGAATCTTGCCAACTGATACAAGCCTATTTAAGCAATACGCAGACCTATCAAACATTGTCCAAAATGAGTGAATTAGGATTCTTTGGAAAGTTGAGATCAAGAGGAACAACTCTTATGTTGAACACTTTTCCATTTGGAACTTTTATCATGGTGAATTTTGAGGTGGAAGTTTGGAAATTTCAGCATGTCAAAATATTTTCTAAGTGTTAAGTCACATATTCAATTCTTCCACCTTGCCTAACTTTTCATGTGAGCTCAAAATGTGAAAAGTGTATTCATCAAAGTTGTAGCACTTTCAAAAACCATCAAAGTCGTCACCAATTTGACATCATTTGGATTTGGGATGAGTGAGTTATGCATTTTTGAAGTTGAGGAAAATCACTTGTTCAATGGTATTGGTCCAAAATGACCTATAATGCATCCTTATATCACATGCTCATAAAGTTGATTTATCTATCACTCCAAACATCAAAGTTGAAGTAGAAATCTTGAATTTGATTGTGTAACCTGGAAATATTTCATCTCATAAGAATTGAGCAAGTTATGGCCTTGGGAAGTTGACTTTCAAATTAGAGTTTAGACAAAATGACCTATAATCTTTCAACATAGAAGATGACTTTACAAGCAAAATTAGCTCTAGACCTCAACATGAAAGTTGTTTGAAGTGTCATTTAGAGTAACGTTTCTATTGGAATCATTTTCATATGATGAAAATTGTAGGAGATAGGGTCTAGGGGAACCCAATTTTGATCAGATGAACTCATCTGACCAACCACCATCAACCAACTTGCTAACTTGCAGTTCTCTTGACTTTTTAGGCTCATGGTAGATCATATATGCATAAGATGATGAATTTTGAATTGTCCCTTGAGAAATTTTATCAATTGGTGAAGAAGCTTGTTGAAGAAGTTACCCAAGATACCCTGATGAACTAGGGTTTCCAAGGCAAACCAACTCGAAACTCTTGAAGAATGCTTGATCAAAATAACATGTAGAGATCATTGGGACTCATATATGATGCTTAGAGCCATTGTAGATCATTCCTTGGTTATGCTCTTAGAAATGAGGGTCTTAAACCCTAGATGTGAACTTGATAGATCAATGGTGATCATGCCTTACCTACAAAAGAGTTAGGCAAATACAAAGACATATTTTTGGTATTTTGGTTAGTAAAATGATAATATACAAGTATGATATAATCACATGGTGCTTGGTGATCTCTCCCAAAATAAACCCAATGAAAGAGGGGTAAGGAGAATGCTAACGTATGATCCCAATGCTAATGTATATGATGAGATATCATGAGGGATCTTAGGGTCAAAATTAGGGTCTTACAGCTGCCCCTATTTGAGGACGTTCTAACTGAGGAGATGAAGGTTAAAATCTTTGCATCGACTCATTAGAATGGGCTTAAATAACAACATATAGAAAAGAATTTTGGTCCCTAAGAGACCTCATGGTGCATATCATATGAAATGTTAAAATAATCTTTGTGGCAAAATATTGCCACAAGGGAAAAGAAATCAGAGAGACCGAAGGTCCGCAAGAGCATAATGCATTCCATAAAGAAAACTCACTGGGAAGAAAGAGACTCTGAGGGATAAAAAGGGTTATGCGTAGGCCAGGCTACGACTTAAAGACTGCAGGGAGACTAGAGAAATTCCATGAAAATGGAAAGAATTAGCCGAGGAGACACAGGAACATCTGCAGGGGAAACAGGTAGATCAGAATAAAACTGAAATACTTGAGTCATGCAGAAACAACGATTTCACTAAGGAAATACGCACTTAACTCAACTGGGGAAGAGATAAACTTCAACAGAGGAGGAGCATAAATGTATTATCCACTACCAGTTATTGGGTATGGAGATAATAAAATTCTGACAGAAAAGACACCCGTTACTGGTTAGGGTAAACATATCAAGGATGACTCACTGAGGGCCGTCAGAGGGTATATTCATTACCCGTCACTAGGCAAGAATAAACTCGCTGGGGAAAGCTGAAAATAGGGTTTACAACTACCGGTTACTGGGCAAAAGATCGCAAAAGGAGAGAATATCCGTCATTGGTTAAAGTGAACATATCAAGGATAGACTCAAAGGGAAGAAAATCCGTCATCGATTAGGCTGAACATATCAAGGATAGACTTGCCTGGAAATGTTAAGGAAGATATTCGTCATTGGTTAGGATGAACATATAAAGAATAAACCATCTCAACAAAAAGTAGGAATTACATCTATCAGATGCTAGATAGAGTCCATCAAAGAGAATATCCGTCACCGGTTATGAGGAACATATCAAGGATTGACTCTGAGGGGAGAAAATAGGAATTACATCTATCAGTTACTGGATTGAAGACCACAAAGAGGATATCTGTCACCGCTTAAAGTGAACATATCAAGGATAAACTCTGCAAGGGGAGAAAAGCAGGATTTACAACTACCGGTTACTGGGCAGAAGACCGAAAGAGAAGGAAACCCGTCATCGATTAGGATGAACATATCAAGGATTAACTCTCTGGGGAACAAAAATAGGGATTACAACTACCTTTTTATTGGGTAGAATACCAAGGATGAGAATATCTGCCACCGGTTAAGATGAACATATCAAGGATAGACTCAAAGCAAGGGAAGAAAATATCCGTCATCGGTTAGGATGAACATATCAAGGATATACTTCTTGGGGAAACATGAAAATAAATCCGCTGGGGAGAAAAAGGGTTACTTTTGCCGGGTATTGGGCAAGAAGTAACAAACTACAAACTAAGAAGAATATTACCAGTTACTGGGTAATAAACTCTTAGGGGACCCAAATTATCTATCTAGGTAAGATCTAGAAAGAAAAGGTCAATCAAGACTCAACCCGATGAGGACACAGCTCAAGGGGAGTGGTTCCATCCAGATAATCAACTAGGGAGGAAACTGAAACAAATCATCGTCCACGAGGAAATAACTCAGTGGGGAAAGGAGAAAGGTTAAAGTCTTTCTGCTTAGAGGGGCTGGCACTCTATAATTGAAGGAGGACAGACACCAATCTTGAATGGGGATAAAGTACCACCATAATAGAGAATTAAAAATCACGAGAATGAATCAATAAGTGTGATGATGCAATAATGAAATTATATGAGGGTATATATATACGTATATGTATATATGATGATTATGTTGACAAAACGATTGTAAAGGATACAAAAGTGTTGCAAATTTGAAACATTTTGAACTCATTCAATGGCTCTGAACGCTTCCAGCGCATCGCCAGAGCCAAAGGCCGATCGTCTTCTTTGATGACCCTGGCCGGCCTGGTTCAATCATCACCGCATCATAAATGAAAAAAGAGGACATGATTTTAAAGAAAAAATGGCGTAGATCACGAATATCACCTCAATTTTAACTAACTCCAAATATATATAGAGATACGTGGAGTTGAAATTTGAGGTGTGTCAATTGAGTTACTTCAATTTGACCTCAAAGCAACTCAATCTTCTTGCCTATATTGGTAGGACTTCAAACAACTAAGGATCCAAGAGAATTGATGAGAATTGACAGAGAATCGAAGAGAAGAAAAATTTGGAAAAATACCTTCAATGTTGTGCTAAACTGGTTCTTTCTTGCCTTAATTCGTGCTTGATCTTACTTATAGAGCTTGTGGAAGTGGCTTAAGACTAATGCAAAGCTTTGGATCCTGGAGTTTTTGAATCTCCAAATAGTGAGATTCAAACTCAAATTTCAGTTGAAGTTTCTCAGGTTTTCCTTTGAATTGAGAGGGTTTGGAAGGTTGGGGGAAAAACTGGTATGCAAGGTCCTTTGAACTGAGGCATTGGACCTCTATTTATAGCAATGAGAAGTGTTATTTGCACACTTGAAAAATACTCCAAAATTGTTAATGAAAGGCACATGCTTGCATGGGCGTGTGCATACCCATGAAGCAATCCAATTAGGTCCATAATCAACTGAAATGAGGTCTGCATGAAGCTTGGATGTCAAGGCAAAGTTATTTGAACATTTGAAGCATGAATCTTGGCAATTCATACATGCCTGTTTAAGCAATGCGCAGATCTATCAAACTTTGTCCAAAATGAGTGAATTAAGATTCTTTGGAAAGCCGAGTTCAAGAGGAACAACTATTATGTTGAACACTTTTCCATTTGGAACTTGTATCATGGTGAATTTTGAGGTGGAATTTTAGAAATTTCAACATGTCAAAATATTTTCTAAGTGTCAAGTCACATATTTAATTCTTCCACCTTGCCTAACTTTTTATGTGAGCTCCAAATTAGAAAAGTGTCTTCATCAGAGTTGTAGATATTTCAAAAACCTTCAAAACAGTCACCAATTTGACATGATTTGGATTTGTGATGAGTGAGTTATGGATTTTTGAAGTTCAGGAAAATCATTTGTTCAATGGTATTGGTCCAAAATGACCTATAATGTATCCTTATATCACATGCTCATAAAAGTTAATTTAGCTCTCACTCCAAACATAAAAGTTGAAGTAGACATCTTGAATTTGATTGTGTAACCTGAAAATATTTCATATCATAAAAATTGAGCAAGTTATGGCCTTGGGAAGTTGGCTTTCAAATTAGGGTTTAGACAAAATCACCTATAATGTTTCAACCTAGAAGATGACTTTAAAAGCAAAATTATCTCTAGACCTCAACCTGAAAGTTGTTTAAAATGCCATTTAGAGTAACATTTCTCTTGGAAGAATTTTCATGTGGTGAAAATTGTAGGAGATAGGGTGTAGGGAGACCCAATTTTGATTAGATGAACTCATCTGGCCAACCACCATCAACGAACTTGATAACTTGCAATTATCTTGACTTTTTAGGCTCATGGTAGATCATATATGCATAATATTATGAATTTTTAATTGTCCCTTGAGAAATTTGATCAATTGGTGAAGAATCTTATTGAAGAAGTTACCCAAGATACCTAGATGAACTGGGGTTTCCAAGGCAAACCAACTCCAAACTCTTGAAGAATGCTTAATAAAAATAATATGTAGAGATCATTGGGACTCATATATGATGCTTAGAGCCATTGTGGATCATTCCTTGGTTATGCTCTTGTCAATGAGGGTCTTAAACCCTAGATGTGAACTTGATAGATTAATGGTGATCATGCCTTACCTACAAAAGAGTTAGGAAAATGCAAAGACATGTTTTTGGTATTTTGGTTAGTAAAATGATAATATACAAGTATGATATAATCACATGGTGCTTGGTGATCTCTCCCAAAACAAACCCAATGAAAGAGGGGTAAGGAGAATGCCAAGGTATGATCCTAATGCTAATGCATATGATGAGATAGCATGATGGATCTTAGGGTCAAAATTGGGGTCTTACATAACCCACCCCTTCTTATTGATGATCTCTAGTCCTACATTTGGTTAATTCGACATATGCATTCAGCTTACAAGAGAGTTTGAAGGTGTAAGGGTAAAGATGAAGAGTCAAGATCTAATGAGATTTTCTTGAAAAGGCAGTCACCTTATTTTTTGTCAAGAATGTTGGTGACCCTTTGATTCTTTATATGATGGTCTCCTAAGCTTGTTTTTCTTTGTTTTTTTAGAGGTTAAATGAATTCTTTTGATTAAATTTTTTGCTTTTTATCCCTTATTTTTTCTGGACTGCTTCTTTGAAGCTTTCAGTGTACTGTGATGCTTTAATTTTTGCCTAAGTCGTCTTTTTAGGTGTTTGACTTAGCGGACTTTTTTTTTCTTCTTGGAACAAATTTCAGGGAATTTGTTTTTCTTAATTTGAAAGGCTTGTGACTGCCATGTCATTAGTTATTTAGGAATAACCCTTATAACTTTTGTGTTTTTCATGATTTCTTCGACACTTTAATATATGTGAGAAGAATATCATGTAGTTAATCCACAGGTGGGATGTCTTCTCTTGCAATATGAATGCATATCCATATTAACTAAAAAAAACTACTCTGCCTGCCCCTGGTTAAGTGTAAGGGTTTTTAATTCAGAAAGAAACACCAACTTCTAGGCTCATAGTGGTTGATTAGGGACTAACTCCTTATCTCTTCGGTATTTGGGGATTTGAAACAATGCCTTACATCATCAGTAAATTTTTCTTCGAAAGCATACCGTCAGCAATTTGGGTATTTCATTTTCGTCATTCTCCCTATTGAATCAACTTCAACCTACAAAACACACATTAGTGAGCAAAAGAAAATATCAAATGCTCTCAAGATGAGGCATCATCAATTGTGTAACTTGTATGTGCAACCTGAAACAAAACTTCAAACATGAGAAGTAAACCCTTAGGCCAAAGCCTAGGGTCCAAGATAGGGAAAAAAATTTAAAACAGAACATGAAACTTAACCAAAATCAAGGTTAATCAAATTAGAACAAAGTCCAATTGGTCTCATGCCAAAACTATGCACCAAATCCATTTCATAAGCAATTCATGTCAAACTATGCAAATTGAAACACATTGGAGCAAACAGAATGATCACAAGCATATCAATACCACAATGGCTCAATAAATTCCAAGAAAAATCCTGCCTAAATAGAACACATTGAATGAGCAACACACTAAAAATCATGTCAATTGGATAAGTGGAGGCATAGCAATTAAAATCAACAAGTCAAAGCATGTTCAAGCAAGCTCATACAAGGCATCAAATCATGCATCAACTTCAAGTAAGCCTAAAACAAAAATGACATGAGATAAATGAATGAAACCAAAGCCATGGGAAACTTCAAGATGTCTACAATACACATGCCAAATTTCAAGTCCATCCAATAATGCATGAGGATTTCACAAATCATGTAAGTTGAACACTCCACAAAAGTTCACAAATGACTAAACAGCAAAGAAAATACCAATCAAATAGGAAATGGGTCCAAAAAATCCTACAAAATATCATGCTCAAACAAGACATCCAGAAGTGTCATCATGCAAAAATTCAGAGCATTTCAAGTTCACATGGCATGGTAGAAAAAATCAAGAAGTTGGACAAAAAATAGTGTGACACACATTGTCACACTCATATTGATCACATCATATCTTAACATCTAGACATGCAAAAATAACAAACTCAAAGACAATAGATCACCTAAGGTGTCTAGAAAAAGCATACAAAATTTCAGCTCCATCCAATTAAGTATCATGATTTCACAAATGAAATGGTGAGCAAAGTGCAAGGCATGGCATACAAGAACAAACCCTAGGCATTTATTTTTTTCAACCGTGCACAAATCTTGAAAAAATGTCCATAAAAAAGTAGACAAGCTGATGAACAATTCAAAAAAAGAATCATGCAATTTAGAGTTGTATTTCTTGAGTTATGATTTTTTGATTGTGGAAAGAAACTAAAAAAAAGAATGAACAAGCATATAAACATATGAAATACAATTGGAAATAAAATGCAAGGTAAACATGAAGAAACGATGTGGAGCGGAATCGAACCCTCGCGTATTTCAAATGTCCCAGGGCGCCAAACAAAACGAGGTCGTTTTACCTCGAGCCCTAAACGCATGCACGCCCATGCAGTACGTATGAATCCGCAGGAAACGCAAAGGAATCCGCAGGTAATTCCGTGGCTAGGCGATGAAGGTTGCGGATAAATCCGCAGGAAAATGTCCAGAATCAAGAACAGCATGAAGATCTTCATGATCTTCATGCACAAATTTTCCAGAAAAATTCAATGGTTCCAGAAACACGATTTGATCACATATTCATGAAGATCCAACATCACATAACACAAATTAACATGCATCTCATCAAATAACAACATCAAAATCATGAATCGAGCAAATCTAACTATGAACATGAGACTTTAAATCCATGGAACTTTCTCAATATAGCATGGAATCACGAGATTTTTAGCTCAGAATCACCACAAAAGAAAGATCTATAAGTATCACATGATGAATTTAAGAAAAGAGAGGATCGAATTTTCACCTCTTGTAGAGCAGTTCGCGATTTCAAGTGCTCCAGGTCGTGGCAATGCTCCAATCGTGTCCTAGCAACCTTGAATGAGTGAATGGAAGGATCTTGGATGCTTAGTTGGCTTTGAATCCACGGATTTGAGATTTCACCATTAATGAAGTTCTTGCTTTCAAGATGCTTTGATTTGCACGAATCTCCCTTGGATCTTGCTTGAATGTTGCTTAACAATGATGCTTGATGATGAACAGAGCAAGAACAATGCCAATTACTTGAAGAATTGAGAGAAAAAATTTGGAAAAGTTGAGAGAATTTTGAGATGAAAAATTTTGGATCCGAAAAATGAATTGTGATTATGGAATTCTGTTATGATTACACTATATATACTCCTAATTAACCAAACCCTAAACATGTTTAAGCAATGCTAAATCAAATTAGGAGAAATGGAGGCATTTTGGCAAATTGACATTTTTCACCCTTACATGTGCATGGCATGCTACAGTGCGAATTTTCACTTGAAATGCACTTCAAATATTGTTTGGATGCATATGGGATTGGTTGGAATTGAAAATGATGAATATTTTTCAAATGAATATTTTCCCTCCAAAATTTAAAATTAATTCAAGTGAAAAGTGCACTTTTTGTGTGATGATTTTTTGTGAGCTATGATGCATGATTATGATAGTAGGGATCAAGAGAAACTTGCTCAAAAAAGAACCACATCAATTGGCCTTTCTATGCAAAAGTTATGCCTTGTTGAAGTTCAAAATCCATGGACAATGATTTGATCATAACTTGCCAACCACACATGAGAAATGGATGTTCTTGGACGTTTTGGAAAGTCAAGAGCAAGCTCTTCAAGTTTCATGTTGGACAAATTTTGATTTGAAGCTTGCTTGATGATGTAAAGTTGAGGAGAAGACCTTTCCATTTTTGGCAGTTTGAAATTACAGGTCATTTGCTATTTTTGGAAACTTTTTGTCTGACCTCCAATTCCTCAATGTTGATGTTTGACATGTTATATGAGGCTTGTATGGACATGAATGAGACCTCTCAAACCATTTCCCACCATCAAATCACTGATTAAATGCACAGTTGACCACAGTTGACTTTGCTAGGGTTTTGGTTGACTGAGCCATGCTTTGATGAATTTCAAGCCTCTTCCACTTGAGATCTTGATTCCACATGATGTCATAACTCATATGAATGTCTTATGAATGATCATGGTGCCCAAATTCTTCAGAATGGCCACCATCTATGCTCAATGGCTGGTTTTGACTGATTGACTATTGATTGCTTCAGCTGCAAGTAACAAGGTTAGATGATAATATTTTTGTACTTTTGGGTTAATAAACAAATGAAAAGCAATGATATACAAATGCAATACATGCTTGGTGATCAAGAACCACACTCACAATGATAACCCACCCACTAGGAGGGAAGCAAGGTGCACAATGATCCTTGAGGCAATGATATGATATGATATAATGCCATGAGGGATCTTAGGGCAAAAATTGGGGTCTTACAGTTACTTACTTGTTAATCTTAATGGATCAAAACATGATAAAGTAACTTAGACGTAATCTTAATCCTATGATTGATCTGGAGTATTGAACACCTTTTAGACTTTGGACTTTGATTTAGGACTTAGGACCTTTGCTTGACTTGGAGTAATCTTGGACTGTGAGACCTTGTGGACACTCTGACTTATTTTTGTTGAACCCTTGGGTTTTTGTGTGTTATCTCATTTGCTTTATGACTATTGCCTCTTGCATTCATCTTCTTAGGATTACCACACGCATACACATACATGTCTTTCTCTTGGGCTACCTAACAATGAGACATAGGACAATACACTTTGCATCCACATGGCTTTCTCTTAGGATACCTGACAATGAGACCCTAGGTTAGCTCTGTATGTTTATGCATCCTTATTTATTCATCAATCCAATTCCCTGATTTGGCTTGATAAAATTTACATTTGATATACTAAATCCTTTCATCTACTACATTGCCCTTTGTCTTTGTCAAGTGACCATAAGTATCTTAGTCACTTGGTAGGACTTACCTCTATTTCTTTGGAGCATCAACCTCTCAATAAGTTCATAGCCTCAGTGGACTACAAATTTCATCAGCAGTCATTCATCTGACTCATCTCCACCATCATCTTTGGGACCTTCTCCAATAACTTGTCAGACATTGACTAGGTTTGCATGTCATGAGCCTTAAGCAATAAATAATGATGATATGGGATCTTCCCTACACTTGTCTAGAATATCTTGAGTACGGGACGAATGACCTAGTTGCTCATAATATTTGCCTATATTTATAGACTTTAGTGCAATTCTAGTTAATTTACTAGAAAGTCTTCCCCTAGCCTTTGTGGCTCCTCTCTTCAGATATTCTTGGTTTTGACACCATTTGCAATCATTTCTTTGAGGGTTGACACCTTTATGGTTATTCCATATTCCTTACCATATCAATCCCAATGCCTTGGTAAGGTCCCTGTCTTGTGAGACCGAATTCTTTTATAGGCTTCTATGTGAGTCCCTGACTTTGAAAAGTTCCTATTTTTTTCCTTACAATGTTAAGTCTGATTCTTTGGTAAGACCCTTGTCATGTGAGTCTCCGGCTTTGACAAGTTTCCTTTCTGTTGGTTTAAGCATCATTACAATTCCTTTTATTTTGGGACACACCTTTATGGTTAACCCCCATATTTTCTTTTGGTTTAAACACCACCCCAATCTCTCTTTCTCTCAGTCTTTATCCTCTGAGCTATGGAGCTCTGGCTTTCTCATTGCATTATGAGAATACGTAGGCACGAGGATGTGAATCCTTGGCGAGCACTTTTCTTTCTCTTTTCCCCTTTCTCTCTCTGGTTCTCTAAACTACGGAGCTCTGACTTTCTCATTACACTATGAGAATACGTAGGCACGAGGATGCGTGGCGAGCATTTTTCTTTCTGTTCCCCTCTTTCTCTCTCTAGTTCTCCGAACTACGAGGCTCTGACTTTCTCATTGCACTATGAGAATACGTAGGCAAGAGGGCCCCAATCCTTCTCGATCACTCTCTTTCTAACCCATTATCTGTTTTGTAGGTACATGAAGATAATAACACCCATCCAAACAAGAGCATTCAAGACGGTTCCCATGGAGTATATGAATATGAGGGGTGCTAATACCTTCCCCTTGCATAACTGATCCCCTTACCCGTTTCTCCGTGTTTCTTTTTTCCCTTAGGTTTTCTCGATGTTTTCCCTTCCCCCTCTAGAGATAAATAAAGTTCGGTAGCGACTCTATTATACATTCGAGCGTGGCATGTGTCCGGTGGGTATATTTCAGCTAACTTCATCTTCCAATACAAGCAAGGCTATCAAAATGAAACCTAGCTTGAGGAATCAGCCTCTCTTCCATGATTTGTGTGATCAAGGCCCTTAAATCTATGATTTTGAGCTTCTCAATGCAAATGGATGCACTATGATATCATGGATATGCATATGGAATGTTAAACCAAAAGTTAGGTAGAAATGAAAAGGAAATGGAAAATTTTAAGGTATGACAACTGCCCCTATTTAATATTCTCAAACCTGAATGTATGAATAGTAACATATTTCAAACATTCTAAGTAGGAGAGAGTTAAATATTAGAATATTCAAGAAATTTACCCACATGGAATGAATGAAATTATGGTAAGGGTACTAATGATAAATTGTTTAATGGACGGCGTGTACGCTTATGGTCATCTGTTAGGGATTAAATGAGATGTCTTTGGGGAGAATGAGTCAACTGTAAAGCGAGGTTAGACATGAATGAGATATGTATGCAGTATATGATTGATTTTTTTTGTCTCTACTAACAAGTTTTAGCAGGCATTGAGTAAGAAGTGAAAAGATTTTTCGGTGGGGAATATATCATGTAAAATGTTTGAAGATAGTTTGCCAAGTAAAACTTGGGCTTTGGAGTGATAGATGACTTCGTTGGGGATATGGTTTTCTTGTACAAGAGATATCGAGAACTCCTTAGTAAAAGGCTAAGAAAGAAAAGCGATGAATAAGGTACCGAGACTTTCCTAACAAAAGGTTAAGAAGAGAGTGAAATCCACATGGACGAGTGATGAATACAATACAGACAAGTATTGGAAGGGGTTAGCACGGACGAAAGCTAAAATCACTATGAACGGGTATTGGTAATGGCTCAATACGAATGAAGGTTAGAACTAAATATGAAAGAGTATTGGAAAAATCATTGACACCGACTAGTGAATCAATACATACGAGTATTGAAAGAATGATAAACATAGACGAGTGTTAAAAAGAAGGAATAATACAGACGAATGTTGGACCTTAATACAAATGAGTGTTGAAAAAAGTGATAACACAGACAAAGGCAGGAACTCAATATAGACGAGCATTGGAAAAGGATATCAATACAGACGAGTATTGGAGATCAATACAGATGAATATTGAATAAAAGGATTAACACAGACGAGTGTTAGAGATCAATGCAAACAAGAACTGGAAAAAATGATAACCACAGACGAGTGTGGGAGATCAATACAGACGAGCATTGAAAAAAGGGATTAACATAGACGAGTGTTGGAGATCAATGCAAACGAGAATTGGAAAAAAATTATAACCATAGACGAGTGTGGGAGATCAATATAGACGAGCATTCAAAAAAGGGATTAACACAGATGAGTGTTGGAGATCAATGAAAACGAGAATTGGAAAATAATAAACACGGACGAGTATGGGAGATCAATCCAGATGAGCATTGAAAAAATGATAGACAGATACAAGTGTTGGAACCAATATAGACGAGTATTGAAAAACATATTAACACAAACGAGTGTTGACACCCAATACAGACGAGTATTGGAAAAAAAATATCAACACAGACAAGTGTTGGAGATAATACAAACAAGTATTAAAAAAAGAAGGATTAACACAGACGAGTGTTAGAGATCAATACATACGAGTATTGAAAAAGGGATTAACACAAAAGAGTGAATCAATACGGGCGGGTACTGAAAAAAGCTAAACACAAACGGGTGTTAAAACTCAATACAGACGAGCATTGTAAAAGGATATCAACATGGACGAGTGTTAGAGATCAATACAAACGAGTATTGGAGAAAAAGATTAACACATAAGAGTGTTAGAGATCAATACATATGTAAATTGAAGAAAAAAGTGGTAGACACTGACGAGCAAAAGGAATATAAATAAAAACGAGTATTGAAAAAAGGATATCAATACAAACGAGTATTGAAAAAGTGATAGACACTAACGAGTGTCTAACTTAGGCTTCTTGAATTTAGGGGATGCCAAGTGAGTTAGGCTTTAAAAAGGGGTGCTAACATAATTGGACTTTTGAGAGGTTTACCAGACAAGAACTGGACTTTAAAGGAGTTTTCCAGACAGGGTCTGGGCTTTGGCATGCTATGTCAACTGGGCACTTTCCTGTAAGCACGAAAATCCCAGGGTGTTCCACAAGCACAACGGCAAGGATGAATTTTTAGAAACATGGATACCCTTCCAAGACTCACCGAACCTACATTGGGTATTTAGAAACAAATCAAAAGGCAAAGTTTTGACAGAGACATCCCTTCTCGCACAAAAGGCCACGAGGACTTACGAAAGGTAAGAAAAAATAAATAACTTGGAAAACCTTGTCGAGGATGCCAACTAGGAGTTTTACAAGGATCTAAGCAAAGTCGATTTATCCTCAAGGATGCCAACAAGAATGGGCTCTAGAATGGTGCCAACAAATTTGGGCTTTAACTTGTTAGAGAGTTTCGTGTTATGATATGTATGAGTGAAATGATATGGATAATGCATGACAGTTGATGTAATGGTTTTGTGGGTCTATAGATGCCCCAAGTTTAGGTATGGTATGGTGGACACGGGGAGATATTCTATTTGGTTACAAGGCTTCCAATTGAAGGTTATGGGATGTGATCAACATGACTTCCCGACATTCATCTTAAACTTAGAAGTTTCTTGCATACGAAGGATCCTCCTTGAGAAACTCAGAAAGTATGGAAAGGAACTTTCCCTCCATGGACAGTCTTGCCCCAATCTATTGGGTATCTGCATGGATTGCCCCAGTCACAAATTATGAAGCAACTTGGTTGTAGACGATCTCAATTTGACCTGCCCCAGTGCCTTGGAACTACATACCTCTAATTAACCATCTCATAAAGGTTGACTTCTTGTGATCTTGAGGTGGCCTGCCTCAGTACGAGTCTTGAAGTAACATTTCCTTCGGTTTACTGGTATTTGAGGGAGTACCCCTGACTAACTAGTTTTAGAGAGATATGATCTTGACGTGATTTCCCTAAATTGACTAAATCTCGAACTGGCTTGTCTTTTTGCTCAACGGAATCTTCATACATTCCTTCCCTTAATGGGATCAACTAAAGTGACTTGGCCCAACTCAATGGAGTCCTCTGGCATTCTATCATTTGATGTCGTCAAGCTTCTCAATTCATACTCATTATGGAAACTTTCTTGATGTCCAATGATTACTCACGTGTAAAAATGTCCATTTTAGAAATGATAATTGTAATGTAATATTTATGTCAGTTTTAAAATCCAATTTTGTTCATTGGAGTTAAAACATATAGTGAATGGATCACTAATGAGAACGTCATATCGATACCAACATAAATGATAAGCAAATCAATAAGGAGTCATTTCTAACACGATCTTACTGACTGTAGTATACTTTCGAAATAAACCTTCTTTAATTAGGTCTTTTAAGGGTTGTAACGTGGCATGGTCCACAGTTTCAGAAAGAAAGGATTTATGGCTCGAAACCTATTATAACCCACCCATTCTCCTTGATGTTCTCTAGTCCTACGTCCATCTAGTTCGATACAAGTGCTCATCTTGCAAAAGGTATTTGGGATAGTGGAAATCCTAAACCAACGAGGTTTTCAGAGTGGAAGTCACCCATCTTTTATTTGGTTTATAGCCACATAAAGTTTTTCTTGCTGAGGTTTTTCTTTTGATTCCTCTTTTGCTTCTTCATTTTTTTTATTTCCCTATTTTTTGCTGGATTGATTCATATTTGTAATCCATAGGGATGCCTAATTTTTGCCTAAGTCACTCATTTTTGAGTTTTCAAATTAGCGGGCATTCTTTCTTTTTCTTTTGATTTCATGTTCCTTTTTATTTTGTTGGAATAAATCGTGTGACCTCTGCTTGTTTGACTTGAAAGGGCTGTGACTGCCTCGTTCCTGTTGGTGAGGGACAACCATTAGGAATAGTGGTTTCCGACCTCTCGTGAGAGATAAGATATGGTTGATCGTTAGATAGGACACTCTTCTTTTTCCTTTTGAAGTTTGAACGCCTGGTCAAACTAACTGATGACTACCCTACCCCGAGTTAAGATTGAGGGTTTTATGTACCGAAAGAAACTCATACTCCTTGGCTCAAAGGGGTTGACTAGGGATTATATTCCTTATAATTCCAGTGTTTGAGGATTTGAAACAATTCCTTATATCATCAACAAGGTTTTATTCAAAAGCATACGTGCAGTGGTTTCATATTTTTCCAATTTCATCCTCCTCCTTTTTATTTTTCTTAAACACAAGTTAGATACTGACAAATAAAGTATGAGTGAACACGAATGGATTGGTTCAAAAATATGAATATTTATTTCTTTGTCATTATCAATTGAAAACAAACGAGTCTTTACAAATGACAAACAAGAAAATTACACATGAACATGATTGAACAGACTAATGATTGCTAGCATGACTAGCCTTATTCCTTCCCATTGGTTGGGGTTTTTATGCTTACAGAGATTGATGGGATAGTCCCAGAGATGCAACTTTCTTCAATTTACCACTACTTAAGCTATGGCATTGCATATGTGCTTGCTGTGGAGGCATAAGATTGTTCCATATGTTCGGGTCGTTCTGTGTGAAAGAGATAGCCTTTGAGTCGACCAAGTCTTGTACCTTATGCTTGAAGATATTACAATTCTCGATCGTATGCCCCAAAATTCTAGAGTGGTAGTCACAATTGACATTCATATCATACCCTGGAGGAAGAGGTGTTAAAGGAGCCTTAGATTCCCTCAACTGAACTAATGAGCCCTTGAGAAATTGACCACATGGTATGGGAATCGAGTAAAACTTTCTTGGAGGCCTTCTTGGTCCCTATCTACCCTGCTGGTGGTAATTCTGTTGTTGCAAAACATATGGTTACTGAGTGGCATAGGGCTGCTGATACTATAATGGTGGAGGACCAGTAGGGATAACATACATATGTTGTTGATATGGGTTAGGTGCTACTATTACCACCTGATAGTATGACATTTGGTATGCTTTTTCTTCCCATTTGGTTGTCGAGGCAACATTGGTCTCCCCTTCCTTCTTCTTTGGGAATCCGTGTTGGGATTTCTTTGCTCCACTAGTCGCAACTACTGTATCCTGGATTTTATCGATCTTCAAGCAGTTCTCGATTCACTGATCAGCAATAACTAAATATGAAAATCCTGAAGAGGCGCTTCCAACCATCCTGTCATGATAAGGCCCTTGAAGGGTGATTATGAACATGTCTACCAGTTCCCCTTCTAGAAGAGGGGGTTAAACCTAGGCACCCAAGTCTCTCCACCTTTAGGCGTACTCTTTGAATGATTCATCCGACTTTGAATGAGGCTTTGGAGCTGAGTCCGGTTAGGAGCCATGTTTGAATTGTATTGATAATACTTCAGGAAAGCTTCAGCTAGTTCCCTTCAAATTCGTATATATGTGTGCGCTCCATCTGTACATACCATTCAAGCTAGGCCCCATTATGGCTATCCTGGAAGAAGTGCATTAAAAGTTTTTCATCATCGGAATGAGAAGCCATCTTTCTGCAAAAGGCTCAGATGTGGGTTTTTGGACAGGTAACCCCTTTGTATTTTTCAAAGTCTGGGACCTTGAACTTAGCAGGAATTTTCACACAGGCACTAGGCACATATCTACAACATCCAAACCAAAGGAGTTAAATCCTTGGATAGCTTTCATCTTGTCTTCCAAAACATGGAGCTTCATCTCCATCTCAGCAGTTGATGGACCAAAAGCATCATAAACTGAATCATCCCTTGTAGTGAAGAAAGAATCTTGATGATCATCTATCTCGGGTTGAACCCTCCCACAAACAGGGATGTTGAATGTTTGAGCAGTGTTTTCATACATGGGACCTCCTTCAGGAGGTGGTTGAGTCACAACAGATGTACTGGTCTCCTCTAGTGGATTCACTAGCATTATCACAACAGTAGGATTAGCAGCAACCACTCTCAGATTAGCTTGTCGTATTTCTTCCTGACCTCTGGCTATATCTTGCGCAACTTTCGTAAGTTGACCCATATGGTCCCTCACAGTGGTCATGTCCTTCCTCATAATAGCTTGATTTTTCTCCGACTGAATCAAGAGTAGTTTCTGATTACTGCGTGTGTTGTACGGATGCCAAGAAGTCAGCTTGACAGTAGCAGGTTCTGGACAAAGGCCAAACAACAGTGAACAATCCTGATTTGATGAAGTGCAAGATGACGCATGAGATGTATGCAAAAATGATTTTTGTTTCCAAGGTAAGTGCATATGCTGAATCAATTTTGATGGTATGATAAGATGTAACATCATAGATTCAAAGGTTCGACGATGCAATAAATCAGCTCCGAAAGCTTAACATGCACACAATATTACAATAATAGTGTGCAATAATTTAAGTTAAAGGCACAACATCTTCTAGATAGTCTGCGTATAGTTCCTGATACAGGTTCAAAGGTCTGACGTTGTGTGAGAAGAAGGTATCTAAGTGTAAGACCCTAATTTGACCCCTAAGATCCCTCATGCCATCTCATAGCTTGGGATTACCATTGGGATCACACCTTGGTATCCTCCCCACCTATCATTAATTGGATTTGCATTGGGAGAGATCACCAGGCATTTGTGATTGCATCATACTTTATTTTCTTTGTTTACTAACCAAAATATCCAAAAATATGTCTAGCGTGGCTTTGTTTCTTTTGTAGGTAGTGTGTGTGTGTCCACCTATGCCTCATCAAGCTCACAATTAGGGGTTGAGACCCTCAATGCAAGAGATCAAGCAAGAAAGGGCCCACTTTGGGTTCTAAGCATCATATATGGATCCCCATATGATTTATTTGTCATTTTGATCAAGAATTCATCAAGAGTTTGAAGCTTGTTTGTCAAGGAAGCCCTAATTCATCCAGGTATCTTGTGTGCCTTCCTCAACACGTTTTCTCAACATTTAGTCAAAGATATCAAGATATACTTCATTATACATCATCATAAGCATATATGATCCTCCATGATCCTCTAAGAGCAAAGGAACTTCAATTTTGCAAGTTGGTTTAAGGAGGTTGACTAGAAAAGTCAACTGGTCAAATTTAGGGTTCCCTAGACCCTATCTCCTACAATTTTTGTCATATGAAAAATTATCATGTGAGTAAAGTTACTCTTTATGACATTCAAAACAACTTTCATGTTGGCATCAAGAACTAAGTTTGCTTGGAAAGTCATTTTTTATGGTGAAAGATTATAGGTCATTTTGTTTGTGCCCTAGATGGAAGGTCAATTTCCAAGAACCATATTTTCGTTAATTTTTATGATATGAATATGATCCAAGTTTCATGATTAATTTAAGGATGTATTCTTCAACTTTTCTTCTTTGATAAAGGTCAAATTCCACTTACAAGGTCATGTTCCATGAGGAGACATTATAGGTCTATTTGGGTCCTTATCATTGAACAAGCAATTTTTCTCAACTTTTAAAATCCATAACTCCATTATGCTAGCTCCAAATGGTGTCAAATTTATGATCAAATTGAATATAATTGAAAGATATGTAACTTTGTAGAAGGAAAAAATGTCATTTGAAGCTAATAGCAAAAGTTATTCAAAGTGGAAAAAGGGGTCATTTGACTTTTAACTTAAAATTTTCAAGTATGTTTGATTCTTCCAACTTCAAGGTCAGAATTCATCATGTTACAAGCTTCAAATGGAAAAAGTCCCAACATCAAAGTTGTTCCCATTGATGGTAAATTTCCAAAGAGTCCAAAATCATTTTATTTGGACAAAATTTGAAGGACTTACGCATAGGTTATTCTCATGGCTCAATTTCGCAACTTTTGAACTCAATTGTTACACAACTCTTCATGTTATGACATCAGTATCATTTTGGAACGATTTTCAGTGGATTGTAATGATAGTTTGGGTATGAACACATGCTCATGCACCCATGCACATGAATTTACTATTTTTGGTTCAAATTTGAAATGGTGTAGAAATGAATTGCATTGCCTATAAATTGGAGTCCATTGCCTCAGATTGAAAAAGACCCTTGTCCAAGCTTTGCCAAGCAATCCCATAGCCAAACTTGAGACAATACCTTGAGGATTTCATTGAAATCGAGCTTCTAGTTCAACTTCTGTTTGTGAACTAGAACCCCAAGGATTCATGACCCTTTTTTTTTACTTCAATCAACTCCTACAAGCAAGAGGAAAAAGAACCAAGTGGAATTGCATCAAGATCGAGCTTCAAAGTTTCTACCCAAAGGTGAATTTTCCCAAATTCCAACTCTTCGATTCTCACTCATTTCTTAAGATATTGGCTTAATTTGTATATGGCTGAAGTCCTACCAATGCAGGCATTGATACTGAGTTTCTTTGAGGTTGAATCGAAGCAATTCAGTTTTGGTACCTCAACTTTCAACTCCACGTTTCTTATTATAGCGTGAGAGTTGAAAGATTTGAAGGTGATATTTGGAATCCTCGTGTTTTTCTCTTCAAATTGATGTATGATCCATTCATTTTCATGAACTTCTTAATTGGACCAGTTCGGTGAATTGGGCGGAGAAGATGGCGGAAGCTAGGGCTCCGGTGGTGTGTTGGCACGATGCAAACCATTTGATCTCATGGCTATATTCTAATCTGGTCCATCCATTTTAATTACCATTGTTGTGCATGCGTTGATAAGGCATATGGTGGATAGCACGCACATGGCCATCAGTTCTGCCACCTCAATTAATGAGGGAGATCTGATGACCCTTGTTTTTCTGATTTATTCTATTTTTGCAAATTAATATTTAAATAATATTTCCTTATTAAATTCACTATAATTTCATTTTTAATCCAAAAACTATGAGACCACCACCAAAATTTCACAAATAATTTCCTCTTCCTATTTCTGAATTAAAATTAATTTTTGGATTGAGTTTGATATTTCTAGAGAATTTTTTAATTTTTGACTTGTTTTAATTAATTTTTAAATACTTCTGACTTTCAAAAAATGCCAAAAAAATTAGTCAATGGTCCTAGGACCTTGTTTAACCTATGATAAATCCCTTGGGCATTCCTTTGGTGATTTTAAGGGATTTTAGGTTTTTGCCCCTTTTAAAAATTATTTTCTTCATTTTAAAATTTGATTTAAATTGTTTTAATTGCTTTAATATTTTGTTGAGTTATCTTATTGACTTTGTGTTTACTCAATTTCTGTTTGGCCTTGGTCTTTGGTTGAATTGGACCTTGACTTGGTCAATACCATTGGATTTAGGGGGTTGATGAAGTTTGAACTTCATCCCTCAAGATGAATGAATGGTATTGATCAAGTGAGTTTCATCCCTTCACCAATTTGGGATACTTTCCACTTCATCTCTCCATTTTCATCTCATTTCTTCTCCAATCCTTTATTGTCCCATGCTTTCTCATATATCAAAATGCTAGTTGATTCATCAATGACCTTGTGTCAGATGAATCAACATGAGCTTGATTGAGATAGGCCCATCCCCTCTTATTTTTGTGTGTGGTATGCTTTAGGAGTTTGGTCTTTATACCTTATCTTTAGCATGCATTAACACCAATATTATTATTGACTACCTCAGATAGTTGTGACTTCTACATAAGTCCAATTACGATTGCTTAACATAGCGCTAAATTTGTCCCAAAAGCAATAGAATTTTTTAAAGTAAGATTGTAAGTATCCTATTCCTCATGGTATTGTGTGAAGACTTTGCCTCCTTTCCATTTGTGAGAGCTAGTGGCATACCTGTTGATTTTATCCAAGTTGAATCCCTTCTCATGAATGATGTCTAGGCTCATATCTTCATGCTTATGAGTGGCTGGTTGAATGTTCTCCAAAAAATGACTCAAACAATATTTTCTTCTTCCACTAATATTCACTAACATCTCTTTGTAATGACTTAATTTTTAGTGTCATTTAGTTTAATGCAATTTAAATTCTTTCACTTTATCATTCATTATCATTTACATTCATGCAAATTCTTTATGTTTCATTCATTTTCACTTTGCTCACTTGAGCCATATTGTGTAATTTTGATATATTTGTGTTTGTGTTCTTGTTTTGTTTGTGGTCTTAGGACCTTAAAACACTTAATAAAAACAAAAATCCTAAAAAATATATTGGTGGACTGTTGGACCTCTGTCTGTAACTTGATTTGGACCTATGGGCTTAGAGTAGACAACATCCCTGAGCTATGGAAAAACTTGGCCAATGCCATTAGTTTGAGACCATTTCATGGCCAATGCCATTCATCTGATACAAGCTAGAGAGACTCGCTTGGTTTATCTGTTGCACCTATTATTTCTTGTTTGAATTGTTATTTTGATCTTATTGATATCATTTGATGTTTTCTCTTTGAGCATGTTTCAAGGGACTTTTCATCTGATACATCTAAAGGACATTAAAAATTGCTTGCTTTGGAGTGCTTTCTTAGATGTTTGGTTATCTTTATTTGATGCCATTGGTCTTCTTATTAATTGCTTGGATGATTATGGCTTTGTTGTTTGCTTGATAATCCAAAGGAAATGGGTTTCTATCTGAAACTATTTTCTTGTGGATGCTTCCCATTGATTAGATCTTTTCAACTCTAAACTTTTAAATCTTGTCTAGGATAGTCCCTTCATCTCTTCCTCCTTCTTAAATTTCAAAATCTCTCTCTCATTTTCAAAACTTCTTTGCTTGTTGTTTTCAACTTAGACTTGTTTTAATGAGTAGAAACCTTGGCTTTATGACATTGATTTTCAAACTATTTTCTTAAATCAAACTTGTAAATGAACTTAATCATATTGACTTTATTTTCAAAAAGACAAAAAAGAACTAACAACCTCATCTAATCCTTTTGGCCATTTTGTGCCTTTTCCTTTTAACTTTTTCAAAAGAGAGCATTTAGATATGGGTTATCTTTGGTTGAGATATAATTCTCCCATTCCATGATATATTGATTGTGTAAGACCCTAATTTTTACCCTAAGATCCCTCATGGCATCATGTATTGTAAAAGTGCATTGCCTCAAGGATCATAGCATGTTTGGCTCCTTAACCCTAAGGTTGGGACTTGTTTGAGTGTTTTGAGACCACCAAGCATGCTTGTATTGTATATTATTGCTCTTCTTATTTGATTACTAACCAAAAGCACAAAAATATGTCACTAACTCTTTTTGTTTTGAAGCTCAAGTGATCATATGCCCCAATGCTCCTAGGAGGCTCCTAAGCTAAATGGAATCGCTAGATGAAGATGAGAAAAAAATATGAAAATGGTCCACAAAGCTCCTAATCATCATATATGTCTCCCAAGTATCTCAATTTTCCAATTTGACCAAGATAACCCAAAGGGCTTGAGGATTGTTTCCCAAGGAAACCCTAATTTCACTATACTTTGATTGTGCCTTGGCCATGAAGCAACCTCAACCTTTGATCAAATTTAATTAAGGGAAGTTCTTTGATTCATCATTTTATGAATATATGAGCCTATGAGAGGCCCCTAAATCATTTATTCATCAAGATTGGAAGTTTGGCCTTGAAAAAGTTGACCAGTCAAGTCATCTGACTAAGCTGAGCACCATTGAGATATAACTTTTTTATGTGTTTGTCAAATGAAGATGACCCCAAGAGGAAACATGTTCTTAATAACCATATGAACAACTTTCATGTTCATAAAAAATCCATTTGAAACTTGGAAGGTCATCATTCATTTCAAAACATTATAGGTCATTTTGATTGAAACCCTAATTTTGGGTCAACTTACCAAGGGCATAACTTCCTTATTTTTTATGATTTTGAGGTGAGACTAAATGCATTGGAAATATTGAGATGTATAATTCAATTGTTATGTTGGACAAAATTTCATAATCATAAATACATGTGATAATACAAAACATTATAGGTCATCTTGGACATAATTCATTGAATTTGAAAAAGTACCCAACTTCAAATGCCCATAACTTTGTCATAAAAAATCCAAATGATGCAAACTTTGAGTCTAAATTTATCACCTTGAAAATATATACAACGTTTATATTGGAAGTGTTTTTATTTAAAGCTTGAATCATAAAACAGAGGGGTTTGATTAAGCTTGCTTTTGGTGAAATTTTTCAAAATGATGTGGACATGTTTTGTACTTGAATTTTCACAGCCAGTTTTCATCCATTTTCAAATGCCAAATGAATTTTTCCCAACATGACTTTTGTTCCTTATTCCAAGGGCTTTCCAACCATTACTCACATTACTCATTTGGATTTACCATTTGTGAGTTTCAAAATGATCTTCATTTATGTGCATTTTGGTATTTCATGATGAAACTTGAATGTGCAAGCTGTTTCCATCCAATGTACACGTCCAATTGCTCTCTACATGATCTCATCTAGATTTTGCAACCATCATTGGGCCTTCCACACGTCTGTACAGGCCCATGCAATGCATTTTCAATTTGCCATGCACATAAAAGAAGTCTGATCAGCTGATGCATTCACCTATAAGTAACCACTCCCTCTCGTTCATTTGGTAACCTTTTGGAGATCTAAATTTCTACAGCATTGAAACCATATCCATACCAAAGGAATTATTCAAAAAAAAATTCACACTTTCGAGCTTGAATTTCAGCATCATTAGCTGACTTTTAAAGCCTAATTCCTTAGCCTTTCACTTCCATTACACTCAAGGATCAAAGAGGAGCAAGGATCTTGAAGGATTCATGGCCAGAAGTTCATCCATTTGAAGGTATACATTCAAACTTTCTGGATCTATAACTCTCAATTCAATGTAGCATTCTTGTGTTTATGTGGTTTTCTGAAGTCCTCACACTTGAGGCAAGCCATTGATGCTTTCAATTCACCATTTCATGAACAAATAGTTGGAACACCATGATCTTCCCTTTCATATTTCTCTCAATATAGGAAGAGTGAGGAAGATCCATTGGTACAGTGATGATCTCCATCACACGAGCTTCATTTCTATGTCCTTACCTTCCATTTTCATTAAAACTTTTTTCTCTGCAACTGGTGGCCGGAATTGGTTGTCTGGCCGGAGAAGATGGTGGTTTCCACCACCATCCCCACGTGTGCGCTCTTGTACCCATTGGATCTAGTTGCCACATTTTAATCTTGATCATTCATTTGGAATACTTCATTTAATGCCTTGTGTAGCATGTTTGACTTGGTTGCATCGTGCGCTTTCACATTTGGACCGTCTATTAATGCCACGTCAATTAACGAGCTCCATCGCGTGGCTGTGGTTTTTTCCATTTATTTCATTTTCTTTTATTTTCAGTTAATTCATTTGATTTTTTGAAAATTCATAAAAAAATCATTTGAAGTCATAAAAATATGAGACCAACTCCAAAACTTTTCTTGAAAAATCTAGTTTCATATTAATATTTTTAATTATTTTTGTGACTGCATTTGATATTTTTCATGGATTATTTGATTTTTACTAGTTTTAATTCATTTTAAAATACTTTCTGACTTTTGAAAAATCCAAAAATATTTTCATAGCATTTATGGATCATGATAAATCAATGAAAAATGGTCGCATCAATTTCTTATTTGATTTGAGATTATTTGAGTTTTTAATTCATATTATGTTATTTTGAATTATTTTGAATTGTTTTTAAATACTTTCTGATTTCAAAATTTGGTGAAAAAATTAGTCAAAGCTTGTTTGACTATGTTGAACCTATGAGAATTTAATTGGACTCATTGAAGTTGTTTTGAATTGAATTTGAGGTTTGACCTTATTTGTTTATATTTTATTTGCATTTTATTTTAATTCAAAAATACCAAAAAAATACCATTGACTCTTTGACTTGTTATCTTCATTTATTTTCTGTTTGGTGTTGGTTGATGTTGATTTGATTCACATTTGATCAATTGGATTTGGTTGTGGTCTTTCTTTTCCCTCCCTTTCATCTTCATCCCTTTCTTTCCATTAATGGACAATGAGTTAAAGTCTTGAAGTTGGTCTTGACAAATAAGAAGTTTAACCTTCTTTGATCCAAACCAAACTCAACTTGATCCATGATCAAGTGAGTTGTTTTGTTTCCAAGATAGGTTTCTTCTTGGTCAAGCAAATAACTAAAAGTCAATACAATGCCCTTCCCCTTTTGTTTTGGCATGGCAAGTTTATGGAGCTTGGCTTACTAGTCATGATCTCTAACTTGTGTTCTTTGCCTATATTTTTATTGACCAGCCTCAGATAGGTGTGACTACTACATTAGTCCATTTACGATTGCTTAACATAGCGCTACATTGTCTTATGACAAGCTAACATAACCTCCACTAATTATTAAATTTAATTTGAGCTTTTAATTTCTTGCCATTTACTCTTAATACCATTTATTTCTTGCTCATTATTCATATTGATTTTCCCTTTGCTCACTTGAGCACATATGTTATATTTATGTCATTTTTCTTTTGCTCATTGGAGCCCATTATTGTATATAAATATATTGCTATCTTGTGTCTGCTTTGTGTTTGTTTTGTGTGAACCAAATGCAAAAGGAGAAAGGACTTAGAATTAGGACTTACGTATGCTTAAAGGAGTTCAAGAGTAAGTAGGCCTCATGCCTTTAGAATGAAAAACTTGTTGAAGAGAAACTAGGCCTCATGCCTTTAGAATGCTAAAAATTCAAAGTTTATCTCAAAGGACTTCTCCTCCAAACTTATTCTTTGTCCATTCCCCTTATTGTGTTGTGAACTTTTTGATGTTTGCTTTTGTGTGATAGGGATCCCACCTTGAGATTGTGAAAAGAGGACCATTGTCATGAGTAGCCAAGTTAAGAGCCAAGCCAAGTGGAGATCCTAGGAGCTTGAATTCAAATTTTTTGATTGCTTGTTTGTGTGCTAAGTCCAAAGAAAAGGAGCATCTTGAATCATCTCTATGATTCCAAGAAAAGTAACTCCAAGGGTTTTGTCTTTCCCCTCTTATCTTTGTTTGCTTTAGGACTAGCCCTTCTCTTCTTCTTCTCACTCTAACCAAGCCAAAAATCATTTTCAAAACTTTGACTTTGTTTCAAATTAGAAACCTAGGCCTTAAGCCTTTAACTTTTCAAAACCATTTTCATAAACACTCATTGCAAATAAGCTTTAATTCAACTTTGACTTCATTTTGTAAATAACTTTAACTTGTAAATATAACTCATTTCAAGTTGTTTTGTGGTTCCAATGGCCACTTGTTAAAACCTTTTCATAAACATTAGTCATAGGTTTGAGTTATCATAGTGGTTGATGTAAATCTCACCTCATCCTTAGTGGTTGGATTATAAGTCTTCCATGCTTATTATAGGGTTAACCTCTCACTAGCATGTTGAAGCTTTCCTCACATGGTGGATTGTTGGTTTAGGTTGAGTTTTCTCCCCTTGATAACAAAAGACCTTAAGGATTTTGATTAAATCAATTCACCAATATTTGAGTTTTTTTACCCCGAACTACGAGGTTTTGATCTTCCTTTGTGATGGTACGTAGGCAATGGGTTCATCCATTCAAACAAAAAAATTTGTAAATATAATCTATTCTCTTCTCAGCCCTCCAATCTTTTGCACAAATCTTTTCACAAATACTAACACACAACACATATTTGCAAAAAGGGTTCCCTTAGAGTACTAAGGATATTTTGGGTGCGTAAAACCTTCCCATTTCATAACCAACCCCCTTACCTAGATCTCTGACATTTTTATTAGTTTTTGATTTGAAAAACTTATTACTTGGATTTTGTTTGCTTTTTAGCCTTTCCTTTGGACAAATAAAAGTGCGGTGGCGACTCGAATTGTATGTTGACTTTTGGTTTAGTCAATAAACCTAAAGGTAACGAAAACCCTGCTACAGATTGTAAGACTTTCCATTTATTAGAGGTTAGTGGCATACTTGTTGATTGAATCCGAGTTGGAGGCCTCCCTCTTAAATGTTATGAAGCCCTCATTATCGGTGGATGTTTGGTTGAGTATTCTCTCATTGATTACAAAAGATCTTTAAGCTTTTGTTAAAATCAATCCACCTATCTTTGAAATTTTTACCACAAACTATGAGGTTTTGATCCCTCATTTTTATGTTAGTACATAGGCATAAGACCAAAGGTCTTGTCAAACACAAAAATTGTAAATAATGAATTATTTTCTCATCCCCTCATTCTATTCTTTTAGCAAACATCTTTTTCAACTAAAACACCTGCACACAAAAAGGGCTTTCTAGGAGTACCTAAGATACTTTGGGTGCTAATACGTTCCTTTTGTGTAACCAACCCCCTTACCTGTAATCTCTAACATTTTATTAGTTTTGATTTGAAAACTTCTTATAATTGGGTTTTGTTCGTACTTTTCCCCTTTCCTTTGGAAACAATCAAAGCACAGTGGCGACTCTTGTTTTATTGACGTTGAGATAACCAATAGCTCAGTGGTCATGAATTTACCACTACAGAAAGAAAGTGGCGACTCTGCTGGGGAATAGTCCTCACTGGGTTTAGCCTATTTTTTATGTATATCATATTTGTTGATTATCGATGTTTGTATGTTTGTATATATTGTATGTGTGATACTTTCTGTCTGTTGTGCTTGGTGATCTCTATGTGGTGAGATAAGTTCTAACTCGAACTTGAGTGCAATCTAAGATAGGAGGATGGTATAGTCATGTTCAAATCGTGTGGAGTAGTCCTTAACGAGTTGGCTTGAGATCCATCCACTCAGTGGAGACTCCTTTGGAAATAATGATGTCACACGAGTAAGTCGTGGATGGACATTACTTTTTCCGACCTGGGAGTTCGATAAGCTGAGGATTGTAAAACATTTAACCCAACTTGTCCTATTTAGGACGTAGTGCAGAGACTGTTCAAGTGTAGACTTGATAACAGTTGTTATGCAATACTACACTCAGATGAGTTTCTCTTGATAATACTATGGGTTGATGAGTCATTCATCTAAACCTATAGTATCTGATATATGGGATCACGACTCTGGGAACTTTTTAGAACATGATCAACATGTTTTATCCTTAGTACACTCCTTTGGGATGGTTCTTAACCCGACTCCATGCTCGTGACTCACAACAAACCCTTTGATTCTCGGTTGATCCGATCAGTTATCATCAATATCAATGGAACTTGGATGTTGATAAGGTGAAAAATCCTAATCCACCAAAATGGATGATTGATCTTGATGATGACTTGATCCATCCCTTGACCTTTATTTGTGTTTTCTTTGAGTGTGATCCCTTGTGTGTGATTGTTGAATTCATGCATACATGCACATCATAACATTCATCACAAAAATAAATTTACAAGGAACTAAGGTCATATTTGCAAACATTTTCGGACCATGGATTGTGGACGAAGAAACACTACGAAGTACAATTTTAGATGCCCAGATTTTAAAGAGTTAAGGAAACTAGAATCCTTTGTAGTTGATCCTATGGATTTCAAAGGACGTCATGGAAAACTTTTGGCTGTTTTATCTACTGGGATGGTTGAAGGACTCTTGAGTGTATTGGTTAAGTTCTATGATCCTCTCTACCGGTGCTTCACTTTTCCTGATTATCAGCTTATGCCTACATTGGAAGAGTATGCCTATCTCTTGGGTATACCCGTATTTGACACGGTGCCTTTCAGTGGATTAGAGGAGATTCCAAAATCTCAAGTCATAGCTGGTGCCCATCATTTGAAGAAATATGAGATTGATGTTAATATGACGAAGAAAGGAGGGATCTGAGGTCTGACTTCTGAATTTCTGATTGGGAGGGCTACCACTTTTGCTTAAGCTGGTAGTATGGACACTTTCGAAGCCATCTTTGTCTTGCTCATCTATGGTTTAACATTGTTCCTTAACATTGACAACTTTGTTTATGTTAACACCATTAGAATATTCTTGGTTGGGAATCCTGTTACGACTTTGTTGGTGACACGTATTTCTATCTACATCTAAGAAATTCTAAGGGTGGTGGAACCGTTGTGCGTTGCTCCCTCTTTTGTACAAGTGGTTTATTTCACACTTGCCTCAAACACCAGTCTTCTTGGAGAACAAGTAATGTCTACGGTTGTCTCAGAGACTTATGTCTCTCACTCATGATGATATTACTTGGTATGATTCTACATTTGATGGCTTGGAGATTATTGATAGTTGTGGTGAATTCTCTAATGTGTCTCTCATTGGTACACAAGGAGGAATCAACTACAACCCTGCTTTGGCTCGTCGTTAGCTTGGGTTCCCCTTGGAAGATAAACCTAATAACGTTCAGTTAGAAGGTCTGTTCTATCAAGAGGGTAAAGATCCCCAATATTTGAATGGAAGGATGATGTGTGCTTGTTATAGTGTTCATAGGAAGGGAAAAGCCGAGCTTGGACCATGGAATTGTGTAGCTTTGGAGCCTTACACTAGTTGGGTGAAGAAGAGAGCTTTGGAGCTTAAGCTGCCATATGCCTGCAAAAGACCTATGTCTATGGCTATGGCTGAGCCATCAACTCTCCCTAACCAAGATGTAGTGGAGTTGGAAGATGCACTAGCTAAGATGAAGTAAGAGATGGACCTTTGGGAAGACCAATTCCATTCTTTAAATCAAAAGCAAGTGGAGTTGCAGCTTGGGTTGAAAGGCAAGGATGCACTCATCGAGATTCTTGAAGAGTGTGCAGTAGAGAGAGAGAGATCCATATGAAGACCGTTGATCATCTCATCATCGAGAAAGCTCATATAAAGACCTCTTATGAGGCAGAGATCAGACGCATCTGAAGGAAGTACACGCCCTTAGCCAGTTCATCTGATGTAGTTGCTAGGGATCCTTGGGATGATATTTTCCTTTTCTCTTGTATTTGTATTTTGGTTTCTAAAATTGTACTCAGTGTAATCCTTCCAAAATTTTATGAATAAAAAGAGATTTTATGGTCAACTCAAAAGTATTATTATTGAAATATTTGATTGTAAGACTTTGTATGTTCCTTGAAAATAATAAAATCAAAAACATTGCATTCATGCATCATTTGCATTGCAGGTTTCTTGCATTCTAGCCCTTCTGACAGGTGTCTCATTATTCTTCATCTTTGTATCAGACAAGCTGAATCATCAATATGATACTTGCGCTAATCATTAACGAAATATGGATCATTGGGAACAAGAGAACCGAGAACTCAAGGAATAACTTGTTAGGCTCACTACTCCCATGGAGTCACTCATTGCAGCCCAGAGTCAAGCAGCTCCAACTCCTGCAACTCCGCAATGAAGCGCTGCGAAAAATAAAGAGTCGCCACCGGATTTTATTTATTCCAAAGGAAAGGTAAAATAGAGATAAAACCCCAAATGAGAGAAATGGTCACGCAACCAAGAGCGGATTCGGAAGTCGGTTATGCAAGGGGAAGGTATTGCACCCCTCACATCCATGGTACTCCATGGGAACCACTTGCTCGTATCAAATGCGTATGGATGTTTATTTATCTTTAAGTTGCTTGCTATCGAGAATAAGATGAGAGAATAAGGTGGGAGAGAAAATAAGTTTTAAGTTAGTGTGCTCGCCAAGAATTTGGGCCCCCGTGCCTACGTATCCCTATACGTGCAATAGGGAAGCTAGAGCTTCGTAGTTCGGCTCAAAAATGGCGTATTTGTTTGGTTGTTTTTACCAAATGGTATTGACGTTCGCGCGCTACTGTTCACTTGCTTGTATACTTTGTCATGGGAGCGGAAAGTATTTGCTTATTTGCGGTAAAGTGGATACGCTTGGTTCGCACTCTAGCAGTTAAACCTTACTTGCTCGCACATGGAGGCTTAAGCTTCATCCGAGTCTTCTCGAGGACAAGCTGATCAATAATCTTCTTCCAAGCAATGGAAGGCTGAGGCATGCTAGAAGATGAAACCTCCGACTCTCTCTGTCTCTTTGTCACTTGGTCTTCAAGTAGCTCAATAAGTGCATCTTTGTCCTTAGACTCCAATAGCAACTCCTCATGCTTTTTGCTCAAAGCCTGGAAACGCTCTTCCCAAATATCCTTCTCTCGCTTCATCTTGGAGAATGCGTCTTCCAACTCCTCTATATCCTGGTTAGGGAGAGTTAATGGGTCAACCACAACCATATACATAGGTCTCTCACAAGGATAAGGCATTTTCAACTCCAAAGCTCTTTTCTTCACCCAAATAGTGTAAGCTTCCAAAGCTACATAGTTGCACGGACCAAGCTCGGATCTTCCTTTCCTATGCATATTATGCCATGCATGCACAATTTTCTGCTTCAAATGTTGGGGATCTTTACCCTCTTGATAGAAAAGACCTTCTAACAAAGTGTTATTAGGTTTTTCACTCAAGGGGAACCCAAGTTGATGACGAGCCAAAGCAGGGTTGTAGTTAATTTCCAAACTGCTCCAAGAGGGATCATACCAAACTATATCATCATTAGTGAGAGACATAAGTCTCTGAGACCATCGTAGACATTGTTTGTTCTCCACAAAAGCAGGCGTCTAAGGCAAGTGCGAAATAAACCACTTGTATAGAAGAGGGATGCAACAGACAATAGTTCCTCCACCTTTAGAATTTCTTAAATGCAAAGAAAAGTATATATCACCTAACAGAGTAGGCACATGATTCCCAATCAGGAAAATTCTAATGGCGTTAACATCAACAAAACCATCAATGTTAGGGAAAAAGCTAATCCATAAATGAGCAACACAAAGGTAGCTTCAAAAGCGTCCACACTACCGGCTTGAGCAAAAGCAGTAGCTTCCTTGATGAGGAAATTAGATGGCAACCCAAACAATCCTTCTTTCTTCACCCAATAAGCCTCTATCTCAGACTTCTTCAAGTAAAGAGCTTCAATAATAAGATGAGATATGGGAATCTCTTCCAACCCACTAAATGGCACTCTACTAGAAATAGGTATCCCCAAGAGATGGGCATACTCCTCCAACATAGGCACAAGCTGATAATCTGGGAAAGTGAAGCAGCGATAGAGAGGATCATAAAACTGCACCAATACACTCAAGAGTCCTTTAACCACATTAGCAGACAAGATAGACAGAAGCTTCCCATGAAGTTGTTTGAAGTCCAAGGGGTCTAATACAAAGGATGCTAGCTTCCTTAAATCTTTCAAGCCGGGACATCTAAAACTGTACTAGTTAGTGTTCCTTCGTCCATAATCCATGGTCTAAAAATATTTGCAAATAATACCCCAGTTCCTTGAAATTTTCGTGTGGTAAATGTTATGATGCGCATGAATGCATGAATGCAACAATCATAAATAAGAGATCACACACAAGGCAAACAAACAAAGGTCAAAGGATTAATCAAGTCATTGTCAAGATCAATCATCCATTTTGGTGGATTATGGTTTTCACCTTATCAACACCCAAGTTCCATTGATATTGATAAGACTTAATTGGATCAACCAAGAATCAAGGGTTTGTTGTAAATCACGAGCATGGAGTCTGGGTAAGAACCATCCCAAAGGAGTCAACTAAGGATAAAACATGTAGATCATATTCTAAAAAGTTCCCAGAGTCTTAATTCCATCTATCAGATATTACAGGTTAAGATGACTGACTCATCGACCCATAATATTCTCAAGAGAAACTCGTCTGAGTGTAGTATCACGTAACAACTGTTATCAAGTCTACACTTGACCAGTCTCCGCATTACGTCCTAAATAGGCCAAGAGGGGTAAATGTTCTACGGTCCTCAGCTTCTCGGACCCAAATTAGAGATAGTAATGCCTAACCACAAATACTTGTGTGACATTTCCAAATCCAAAAGGGTATCCACTGAGCAGATGGATCTCAAGCCAACTTGTTAAGGACTACTCCACACAAGTCGAACATGACTATACCATCCTCCTATATTAACTGCACTCAAGTTCGGGTTAGAACTTATCTCACCACTTAGAGATCACCAAGCACAATAAGCAGATTATATCACATAAACAAATATATATATATACATCATATATATACAATTATATACACACAAAAAAGTAGGCTAAACCCACTGGAGACTATTCGCCAGCAGAGTCACCACTTAATTTTTGTAGCGATAAATTCATTATCGTCAAGCTATGGATAAGCAAGACATCAAAAAACAAGAGTCGCCACCGTGCTTTTATTGTTTCCAAGGGAAAAGGGACAGTACGAACAAAACCCAAAAATAAGAAGTTTTCAAATCAAAACTAATAAAATGCCAGAGATTACAAGTAAAGGGGTTGGTTACACAGAGGGAAGGTGTTAGCATCCAAAGTGTCCTAGGTACTCCTAGGGAGCCCTTTCTTGTGTGCATATGTATTTTGTACAAAGTTATGTTTACAAACAAATAGAATGGGGGGATGAGAAAAGAATTCATTAATTATATTTTTGTGTTTGACAAGACCTTCGAACTTGTGCCTACGTACCAACATAAAAATGAAGGATCAAAACCTCGTAGTTCGTGATACAAATTTCAAAGTGGATGCATTGCTTTTATTCAAAAATTAAGTTTGAAAGGAACATGAGCCTAGAAATTGGTTTGAATGAGTTAGTTTTTTTGGCTTTTGAAAATTTTAAGACAAGTATAGTTAAGTTTATTTACAAGTTCGATTTAAGAAAAGAAGTTTGAAAATGCAATGGCATAAGGCCAAAGTTTCTAATTTGCAAAAGGTCTAAGTTAAAAAAAGACAAACACAAGAAAAGAAGTTTTTAAAAGGAGGGAGAGATTTTCAAATTAAAGAGATGGGGAGGAGATGAAGAGACTAATCCTAAGCATAAATTTAAAAGTTAAGAGTTGAAAAGATCTAACCAATGGGCTGCAATCCAATAGACAAGAATGTCATATAGAAACCCCAAATTCCCTTGGACATTAGAATCAAGCAACAAATAATGCACACAATATTAACTTGAAGAGCAAGGTATCAAATAAAGATAGCCACATCCAAGCTTTAGCCACTCCATGATCTTCTTCAAATTTGCCCATGTAACAGATGAATTCCTCAAGTCACATGTTCAAAATAACAACGTCACAACGATCATGTTACAGGTGAACTCAAAGGGATCTTCAATGATGTAGAAGACGAAGTTTAAAATTACAAGCACTTGGTTACATGAAAGTTGGCATTGGCCAAGTCCTTTTCATAGGGAGTGTTACCTAAATTCTAAGTCCAATTGTCTCAGATCAAACCAACGGTCCACACAATAAGTTTTTTAGGGTTTTTGTTCTTATTATGTACATTAATGGTCAAAGACCACACCAACAAACACAATATACATAAGCAAAATATATCACAAAGTATGATCCAAGTGGACAAAGTGAAAAGGAATTAATATAAACAATTAGAATGGTTTGAATAATGGCAAATGAATAAAGCTTAAACATAAAGTGCATTAAAAGTAAATGACTTGAAATTAAATGTTAGTTGTTAATGAGTTAGAAGTTAGTATTGCTTTTGCTTTTTAGCTTAAGTCATTCTTGGGAGAACACTCAACCCACTTATCACAAGCATGGATCCTTGAACCAAGTGATCATCCAAAGTTTATCGGTAAATTCATGATCATCAAGCTATGGATAAGCAAGACATCAAATAACAAGAGTCGCCACCGCGCTTTTATTGTTTCCAAGGGAAAAAGTACGAACAAAACCCAAAAATAAGAAGTTTTCAAATCAAAACTAATAAAATTCCAGAGATTACAGGTAAGGGGGTTGGTTACACAGAGGGAAGGTGTTAGCACCCAAAGTGTCCTAGGTACTCCTAGGGAGCTCTTTCTTGTTTGTATATGTATTTTGTACAATGTGATGTTTACAAACAAATAGAATGGGGGGATGAGAAAAGAATTCATTAATTATATTCTTGTGTTTGACAAGACCATCGGACTTGTGCCTACTTACCAACATAAAAATTAGGGATCAAAACCTCGTAGTTCGTGATACAAATTTCAAAGTGTGTGCATTGCTTTTAATTAAAAATTAAGTTTGAAAGGCACAAGGGCCAAGAAATTGGTTTGAATGAGTTACTTCTTTTTGGATTTTGAAAATTTTAAGTCAAGTATAGTTAAATTTATTTACAAGTTTAATTTAAGAAAAGAAGTTTGAAAATTCAATGGCATAAGGTCAAAGTTTCTAGTTTGCAAAGTGGTGTAAGTTTAGAAAATAACAAGTTCAAACAAAGAAGTTTTTAAAAAGAGGGAGAGATTTTGAAATTAAAGAGATGGGGAGGAGATGAAGAGACTAATCCTAAGCATAAATTTAAAAGTTAAGAGTTGAAAAGATCTGATCGATGGGTAGCAATCCAATAGGCAGGAATGCCATATAGAAACCCCAAATTCCCTTGGATATTAGAATCAAGCAACAAACAATACATACAATATTAACTTGAAGAGTAAGGCATCAAATAAAGATAGCCACATCCAAGCTTTAGCAACTCCATAATCTTCTTCAAATTGCCCATGTAACAGATGAATTCCACAAGTCACAGGTTCAAAATAACAGCTACACAATGATCAAGTTGCAGATGAATTCAGAAGGATCTTCAATGATGTATCAGATGAAGTTTCAAATTTTCAAGCACTTGGTTACATGAATTAAAGTTGGCATTGGCCAAGTCCTTTTGCATAGGGATGTTGCCTAAATTATAAGTCCAATTGTTCAAGATCAAACCAACAACCCACATAATAGTCTATTAGGGTTTTTGTTTCTTATTAGGTACATTAATGGCCAAAGACCACACAAAACAAACAAAATATACACAACCAAGATATATCACACAATATGGTCTAAGTGGACAAAGTGAAAAGGCATTAATATAAACAATTAGAATAGTATGAATAATGGCAAATGAATAGAGCTTAAAAATTAAAGTGCATTAAAAGTAAATGACTTGAAATTAAATGTTAGTTGTTAATGAGTTAGAAGTTAGTATTGCTTTTGCTTTTTAGCTTAAGTCATTCTTGGGAGAACACTCAACCCACTTATCACAAGCATGGATCCTTGAACCAAGTGATCATCCAAAGTTTATCGGTAAATTCATGATCATCAAGCTATGGATAAGCAAGACATCAAATAACAAGAGTCGCCACCGCGCTTTTATTGTTTCCAAGGGAAAAAGTACGAACAAAACCCAAAAATAAGAAGTTTTCAAATCAAAACTAATAAAATTCCAGAGATTACAGGTAAGGGGGTTGGTTACACAGAGGGAAGGTGTTAGCACCCAAAGTGTCCTAGGTACTCCTAGGGAGCTCTTTCTTGTTTGTATATGTATTTTGTACAATGTGATGTTTACAAACAAATAGAATGGGGGGATGAGAAAAGAATTCATTAATTATATTCTTGTGTTTGACAAGACCATCGGACTTGTGCCTACTTACCAACATAAAAATTAGGGATCAAAACCTCGTAGTTCGTGATACAAATTTCAAAGTGTGTGCATTGCTTTTAATTAAAAATTAAGTTTGAAAGGCACAAGGGCCAAGAAATTGGTTTGAATGAGTTACTTCTTTTTGGATTTTGAAAATTTTAAGTCAAGTATAGTTAAATTTATTTACAAGTTTAATTTAAGAAAAGAAGTTTGAAAATTCAATGGCATAAGGTCAAAGTTTCTAGTTTGCAAAGTGGTGTAAGTTTAGAAAATAACAAGTTCAAACAAAGAAGTTTTTAAAAAGAGGGAGAGATTTTGAAATTAAAGAGATGGGGAGGAGATGAAGAGACTAATCCTAAGCATAAATTTAAAAGTTAAGAGTTGAAAAGATCTGATCGATGGGTAGCAATCCAATAGGCAGGAATGCCATATAGAAACCCCAAATTCCCTTGGATATTAGAATCAAGCAACAAACAATACATACAATATTAACTTGAAGAGTAAGGCATCAAATAAAGATAGCCACATCCAAGCTTTAGCAACTCCATAATCTTCTTCAAATTGCCCATGTAACAGATGAATTCCACAAGTCACAGGTTCAAAATAACAGCTACACAATGATCAAGTTGCAGATGAATTCAGAAGGATCTTCAATGATGTATCAGATGAAGTTTCAAATTTTCAAGCACTTGGTTACATGAATTAAAGTTGGCATTGGCCAAGTCCTTTTGCATAGGGATGTTGCCTAAATTATAAGTCCAATTGTTCAAGATCAAACCAACAACCCACATAATAGTCTATTAGGGTTTTTGTTTCTTATTAGGTACATTAATGGCCAAAGACCACACAAAACAAACAAAATATACACAACCAAGATATATCACACAATATGGTCTAAGTGGACAAAGTGAAAAGGCATTAATATAAACAATTAGAATAGTATGAATAATGGCAAATGAATAGAGCTTAAAAATTAAAGTGCATTAAAATAAAGGACTTGAAATTAAATGTTAGTTGTTAATGAGTTAGAAGTTAATATTGTTTTTGCTTCCTCTTTTTTTAAAGTCATTCTTTGGAGAACACTCAACTCACTTATCAAATGCATGGATCCTTGAACCAAGACATCTTCCAAAGGAAGGAAAAAAGGCCAAGTTCCCACGCAATACCATGAAAGAGGGGAAACTTACAATCTCACTAACTAGAATGCTATGCCTTTTGTATCAAAAAGTTAGCGCTATGTTAAGCAATCATAATTGGACTTATGTAGAAGTCACAACTATTTAAGGCCTGGCAATAGAATTTTGGTGTTAATGCATGTTAGAGACATAGTATAATGGACTATGTTCATGAAACATACCACACATAAAAAGAATATGCAAAAGAGGTGGCCTAATCTCGTCCATACTCATGTTGATTTTACAATAAACTAGCTTTAGGACTTTGAGATATCACAGGCCAAATGAAACGGATGCATAAAGAAGGGGAATTAGATGAATAGGGAGGGGAATGGATCAAAACTCAAATTGGTCAAAGGAGGACTTTTACCAAATTAAGATCATTCATTCATTTTGGGAGATGGAATGTACATTCCACAAATCCCCTAAATCCAATGATCTTAACCTAGCAAAGTCAAATCAACCTTGACTAAGGCCCAACAAAACAAGTCAAACTTATACAAATCATCAAGATAGCTCAACACAATCATTTGGCATTTATTAAATTTAAAAATACTAAAATAATGCAGTAAATTAAATATGGTTTGTCAAATTCCTAAAACCTCATCAAAACACCAAAGAAATGGCCATGAGATTTATCATAGGTCAAACAAAGTCAAAGGACCTTGGAGAAAAAATTTCAGAATTTTTGGAGACTTAATAGTATTTTTAAACAATTAAAAATATTTACAAACTCAATTAAATCATGAAAAATATTAATAATGATCCAAAAAATAATTTTAATTCAGAATATGAAAGAGGAATTTATTTAAATTTTTTTGGTGAAACTCTAATATTTTTTGGATCAACATCAAAAATAATATGAATTAATGAAAATCAAATGAAATAAGATGAAAATCAGAAAATCAAAAAAATGTGGACCACTTGATCTCCCTCATTAATTGAGGTGGCAAATCAAGTGGATGGAAACGTGTGTTCCATGATGGAACTCAGTTAGCACGCCACACGCGTGGTAATCACAACCAACGCCCAAAATTAAAACAATTTAAATGAGATCAATGGCTCAGAACCTGTCCAGCACACCACCGACGTTGGACCTCCGCTCACTTTCTCAGGCGAGGTCCACCGGACTGGTTCACTCATCACCGTCAAGAAAATGAAAAAAGAGGACATGATCTGAAAGAAAAAATGGCGTAGAGCACGAATCTGACCTCAATTTCAACTAACTCCAAATATATAGAAAGATATGAGAAGTTGAATTTTGAGGTGTGTCAACTGAGTTGCTTCAATTTGACCTCAAAGCAACTCAATCTTCTTTCCTACATTGGTAGGACTTCAGACAACCAAAGATCCAAGAGAATTGATGAGAATTGAGTGAGAATCAAAGAGAAGAAGTTTTCTAAAGTTTACCTTCAATGCTGTGCAAAAATGGATCTTGCTTGCTTCAAACTTGATCTGATCACACTTGAGAAGCTTGGAGAAGAGGTTTGGCAATGGTACAAAGCTTTGGATCCTGGAGTTTCTGAATCTCCAAACAGTGAGATTCAAACTCAATTTTCAAGTTGAAAATTCTCAGGTTTTCCTTTGAATGGTGAGGGTTTCAATTGAGGGGCAAAGCTGGTGCGCAAGGTGTGTTTGAAATAAGCTTCAAGGGCCTGTATTTATAGCATTTGAGAGTGATATTTGCACACTTGAAAAATTGCTAAATTTGGACATGGTGATGCACAAGCTTGCATGGGCGTGTACAGGCTCATGAAGCAATCCAATTTGATCCATGTACAACTGTTCTGAAGTTCAAATGAGGCTTGGATGTCAAGACAAGGTGAAATGGGATTTTAAACATTTGATTTCTTCCAATGTTGCAACCCTATTAAGACCATGTGCAGCCCTAACAAATCGCATCCAAAATGCATGAAATAGGACTCTTTGGAAAGCTTAGGTCAAGGGGAACAAGTTTGATGTTAAACACATTTTCATTTGAGACTTGGATCATGGTGAATTTTGAGGTGGAAGTTTGGAAATTTCAACATGTTGAAAAGTTTTCTAAGTGTTAAGCCATATATCTCAATATTCCACCTTGATTAACTCTTTATGTGAGCTTCAAATGAGAAATGTGTCTTTATCAAAGTTGTATCTCTTTCAAACACCTTAAAAATGGTCACAAATTTCATGTCATTTGGATTTAGAATGATAGAGTTATGCATTTTCAAAGTTGAGGAAAATCACTTGTTCAATGGTATAGGGCAAAAATGACCTATAATGTATCCTTATATCACATGCTCATAAAAGTTGAATTAGATCTCACTCCAAAAAATCAAAGTTTAAGTATACATCTTGAATTTGATTGTGCAACTTGGAAATCTTTTATCTCATAAACATTGAGCAAGTTATGGCCTTGGGAAGTTGACTTTCAAATTAGGGTTTATACAAAATGACCTATAATGTTTCAACATAGAAAATGATTTTCCAAGAAAAACTAGATCTAGGTATCAACACGAAAGTTGTTTGGAATTTCATTTAGAGTGACGTTTCTCTTGGAATCATTTTCATATGGTGAAAATTGTAGGAGATAGGGGCTAGGGAGACCCACCTTTGATCAGATGAATTCATCTGGCCAACCACCATCAACCAACTTGCTAACCTTCACTTATATTGACTTTTTAGGCTCATGGTAGATCATATATGCATAAGATTATGTATTTTGAAGTGTCCTTGGAGAAATTCGATCAATTGGTGAGATAGCTTGTTGGAGAAGTTACTTAAGATACCCAGTCAAACTATGGTTTCCAAGGCAAATCACCTCCAAACTCTCGAAGAATATTTGATCAATATGACATGTAGAGATCATTGGGACCCATATATGATACTTTGAGACATTGTGGATCATTGTTTGATTATGCTCTTAGCCATGAGGGTCTTAAACCCTAGATATGAACTTGATAGATCAATGAGGATCATGTCCTACCTGCAAAAGAGTTAGGCAAATACAGAGACATATTTTTGGTATTTTGTTTAGTAAAATGACAATATATAAGTATGATATAATCACATGGTGCTTGGTGATCTCTCCCAAAACAAACCCAATGAAAGAGGGGTAAGGAGAAGGCCAAGGTGTGATCCCAATGCTAATGGATATGATGAAATTGCATGAGGGATCTTAGGGTCAAAGGTCTTACACAAAGTAAGGAAAAAAGGTCAAGTTTCCACACAATACCATGAAAGGGGGGAGACTTACAATCTCACTAACTAGAATGTTATGCCTTTTGTATCAAAAATTTAGCGCTATGTTAAGCAATCATAATTGGACTTATGTAGAAGTCACAACTATTTAAGGTCGGGCAATAGAATTTTGGTGTTAATGCATGTTAGAGACATAGTATAATAGACTATGCTCATGAAACATACCACACACAAAAAGAATATGCAAAAGAGGTGGCCTGATCTCATCCATACTTATGTTGATTTTTCAATCAACTAGCCTTAGGACCTTGAGATATCATATGACCATGACATGAATGCACAAAGAAAGGGAATAAGATGAAGAGGGAGGGGAATAGATCAATACTCAAATTGGACAAAGGAGGACTTTCACCAAATTAAGATCATTCATTCATTTTGGGAGATGGAATGTACATTTCATCAATCCCCTAAATCCAATGATCTTAACCTAACAAAGTCAAATCAACCTTTGACCAAGGCCCAACAACACAAATCAAACTTATACAAATAATTAAAATGGCTCAACATAATTATTTGACATTTATTTAATTTAAAAATACTAAAAATAATGCATTAAATTAAATATGGTTTGTCAAATTCCTAAATCTCATCAAAACACCAAAGAAATGGCCATGAGATTTATCATAGGTCAAACAAGGTCAAAGGACCTTGGAGAAAAAATTTCAGAATTTTTGGAGACTTAATAGTATTTTTAAACAATTAAAAATAGTCACAAAATCAATTAAATCATGAAAAATATTAATAATGATCAAAAAAATAATATTAATTCAAAATATGAAAGAGGATTTTATTTAATTTTTTTTGGTGAAACTCTCATATTTTTTTGGATCAATATTAAAATTAATATGGATTAATGAAAATAAAACAAATTAAATGAAATTCAAATAATCAGAAAAAACATGGACCACTTGATCTCCCTCATTAATTGAGGTGGCATATCAAGTGGTCTAAAACGCGCGTTCCACCGAACACACGAGTCAGCGCACCACACCAAGGGTATTTAAATGCAACGCTCAGGATTAAAACAATTTGAACTGATCATGTGGCTCAGAACCTATCCAGCACACCACCGACGTTGAAACTCCAGTCACCTTCTCAGGCGAGGCTCACCGGACTGGTTCTGTCATCACCATCACATAAATGAAAAAGTAGGACATGATCTGAAAGAAAAAATGGCGTAGAGCACGAATCTGACCTCAATTTCAACTAACTCCATATATATATAAAGATATGACGAGTTGAATTTTGAGGTGTGTCAATTGAGTTGCTTCGATTTAACCTCAAAGCAACTCAATCTTCTTGCCTACATTGGTAGAACTTCAGACAACGAAAGATCCAAGAGAATTGATGTGAATTGAGTGAGAATCAAAGACAAGAAAATTTCTGGAGAATACCTTCAATGTTGTGCAGAACTGGATCTTGCTTGCTTCAAACTTTGCTTGATCACCTTCAGGAAGCTTGTAGAAGTGGCTTGGCAATGGAACAAAGCTTTGGATCCTGGAGTTTCTGAATCTCCAAGCAGTGAGATTCAAACTCAATTTTCAGATTGAAAATTCTCAGGTTTTCCTTTGAATTGTGAGGGTTTGAAAAGAGGGGGCAAAGCTGGCACGCTAGGGATCCTTCAAATGAGCTTAGAGGCCTTGTATTTATAGCAATTGGGAATGATATTTGCACACTTGAAAATGTATCCAATTTTGGCAATTGCATGATGAAAATTTGCATGGGTGTGTACAGGCCTTTGAAGCAATCCATTTAGGTCCAAATTCCACTATTCTGAAGTCTCAAAGAAGCTTGAATAGTAAGGCAATGTGAAATGGTGTTTTGGACATTTGATCTTTCCACTTGATGTAGACCTGTTAAGACCATGTGCATCCCTAGCAAATCTCATCTAAAATGAATGAAATATGACTCTTTGGAAAGCTTATATCAACTGGAACAACATTGATGTTGAACACTTTTCCATTTGGAACTTGGATCAAGGTGAATTTTGAGGTGGAAGTTTGGAAATTTTAACATGTTGAAATTATTTCTAAGTGTCAAGTCATATACCTCAATGTTCCACCTTACTTAACTTTTCATGTGAGCTCCAAATGAAAAATGTGTCTTCATCAAAGTTGTATATATTTCAAATACCTTCAAAATGGTATCCAATTTCATGTCATTTGGATTTATAATGATAGTGTTATGCATTTTTGAAGTTGAGGAAAATCACTTGTTCAATGGTATTGGTCCAAAATGACCTATAATGTATCATCATATCACATGCTCATAAAATTTGAATTAGATCTCACTCCAAACATAAAATTTTAAGTAGACATCTAGAATTTGATTGTGAAACTTGTAAGTCTTTCATCTCAGAAAAATTGAGCAAGTTATGGCCTTGGGAAGTTGACTTTCATATTAGGGTTTAGACAAAATGACCTATAATGTTTCAACATAGAAAATGATTTTTCAAGCCAAATTATCTCTAGGTATCAACATGAAAGTTGTTTGGAATGTCATTTAGAGTAACGTTTCTCTTGGAATCATTTTCATATGGTGAAGATTATAGGCGATAGGGCCTAGGGAGACCCAGTTTTGATCAGATGAATTCATCTGGCCAACCACCATTAACCATCTTGCTAACCTCCAATTCTCTTGACGTTTTGGCTCATGGTAGATCATATATGCATAATATGATGAAATTTGAAGTGTCCCTTGAGAAATTTGATCAATTGGTGAGGTAGCTTTTTGAAGAAGTTACTCAAGATACCCAGACAAACTAGGGTTTCCAAGGCAAACCAACTCCAAACTCTTCAAGAAATATTGATCAAAATAACATGCAAAGATCATTTGGACTCATATATGATGCTTAGATACATTGTGGATCCATCCTTGGTTGTGCTTTTAGCCATGAGGGTCATAAACCCTAGATATGAGCTTGCTAGATCAATGGGGATAATGCCCTACCTATAAAAGAGTTAGGCAAATGCAAAGACATATTTTTGGTACTTGGGTTAGTAAAATGATAATATACAAGTATGATACAATCACATGGTGCTTGGTGATCTCTCCCAAAATAAACCCAATGAAAGAGGGGTGAGGAGGATGCCAAGGTATGATCCCTATGCTAATACATATGATGAAGTTGCATGAGGGATCTTAGGGCCAAAATTGGGTCTTACACTATTTACTACCTCCGTAAGAAGTTCACTGATTGTGAGTCTCAGTAGTTTATGCTTGAGAAGACATGTTGTGCTTTGGCTTGGGTTGCTAAGCATCTGCGCTAGTATTGTTAAATCATACTACTTGGTTGATATCCAAGATAGATCCAATCAGGTACATATTTGAAAAGCCTGATTTAACCGAAAGGATTGCCTGTTGGTAGATGTTGCTATCTGAGTATGATATTGAATACCGAGCTCAGAAAGTGATTAAAAGGTAGTGTCTTGGCTAACTATTTGGCTCACCAACCTATTGATGATTATTAGTCAGTGCGGTTTGATTTCCCCGATGAAGAGATATTGTATTTGAATATGAAATATTATGCTGAACCATTGCTTGAAGAAGGGCCAGAGTCTGGTTCCCGTTGGGGCATGGTATTTGATGGAGCTGCTAATTCGTATGGTAATGGCATTGGGGCATTGATTATTACTCCTCAAGGCACTCATTTTCCATTTACAACTAAATTGCCCTTCAAATGCACAAATAATATGGATGACTATGAAGCTTGCATTATGGGGCTCGAAGAAGCCATTGATCTTATGATCAAATATCTTGACGACTATGGAGATTCAGCTTTGGTTGTTAACCAGATCAAAGGTGAATGTGAGACGAATCAACCCAGTTTGATACCATATAGAGATTACGCAAGGAGGATGTCATCTTTATTCATAAAGGTTGAGTTTCATCATATTACTCAAGATGGAAACCGAATGGCAGATGCTCTTGTAATGTTAGCTTCTATGATTGTTATGAAGTATTAGAATGAAGTTCCTAATCTGATTGTGATGCACCTTGATAGGCCAGCTCATGTATTTTCTATTGAAGAAATCAAAGATGATAAGCCATGGTACTATGATATCAAATGTTTCCTCCAAATTCAGATTTACCCGCTTCGGGCATCTTTGAAAGATAAGAAGAATTTGAGAAGACTAGTTGGCAGTTTTTACCTGAATGGTGATGTGTTTTATAAGAGAAATTTCGATATGATTTTGCTTAGATGCATGGGTAGATATATAACGGGCCTATTTATGACAACAATTTATGAAGGTTCCTTTGGTACTCATTCCAATGGACATGTTATGGTAAAGTAGATGTTGAGAGTAGGTTCCTATTGGCTGACAATGGAATCTGTTGTTGCAAGTATGAAAAGAAATGCCACAACTGTCCAATATATGTGGATAAGATTCATGATCCTCTGACACTTTTGAATGTCATTTCCTATCCATGACTCTTCTACATGTGGGGAATTGATATGATTGGCATGATAGAGCCTAAGGCATCAAACAAACATTATTTCATTTTAGTGGCTATTGACTACTTCACGAAGTGGTTTGAAGCAACATCGTATGCAAACGTGACTAAGCAAGTTGTTGTAAGGTTTATCAAGAATGAAATTATATGTCGGTATGGTGTGCCAAGTAAGAACATTACTGATAATGGATTGAACTTGAATAACAATATGGTGGAAGATATCTACAAAAACTTCAAAATAGCACATCATAATTCTTCTCCCTACATACCCAAGATGAATGGGGTTTTGAAGCTGCTAACAAGAATATTAAGAAGATTATCTAGAAGATGGTTGTGACGTACAAAGATTGGCACATGATGCTCCCATTTGCTTTGCATGGGTACCGTACATTCGTCCTCACTTCAACATGGGCAACCCCTTTCTTTCTTGTTAATGGCATGAAAGTTGTCCTCCTAGTGGAGGCTGAGATCTCGTCAATATGTGCACTGATGGAAGCCAAGTTGACCGAAGATGAATGGAGTCAGAGCAGATATGATCAGTTAAATTCGACCAAAGAGAAGAGATTGACTGTCGTGTGTCATTGTCAATTATATCAATAGAGAATTAAGAATTGTTTTGATAAGAAGGTCAAGCCTCGTGTGTTTCTAGAAGGAGATTCGTGCTCAAGAAGATATTATCTTTTAAACCTGATTTTAGGGGCAAGTGGACTCCTAATTATGAAGGCCCATATGTTGTTAAGAGAGCCTTCTCAGGCGGTGCATTGATTCTTACAACTATGGATGGTGAAGAGTTCACTCATCCTGTGAACACCAATGCAGTCAACAAATACTTCGCCTAAAAAATAAAAGAGCAGCTTGCTAAGTTAAAAACCCAAAAGGGCGGCTTAGGCAAAAATGAGCGTCTCGGTGGATTGAAAACTCGAAAGGGCGATCCAGGCAAAAGTTAGATACATAAAATAAAAAAATCATCTTGGTAGATTGAGTACCCCACCTTGGGGAAATCTAGGAAAAATTGGGGATTATGGAAATTAATTGCATCCGGCTAGACCTGATTGTTGAGGCAGCATTGCTAGTCAGTTTGGTTCTGATTCGTCGTTCTCAGCCAAGGACAAAAGCACCATAGATTTCAAATTTGGCATGGAGACTAGTGGTCATTGTATCCAATGTAGCCCTTTTCCATGTAAATTACCATTTTCAAACTTTGTAAAGATCCACGGAGTCCTGTCATTCGCAGTTTACCATTCTATTTAATAAAGTTGAGCCTTTATCCAATTGATTACTATTCTTATTTGCTTCTGTTTAATAAAATTGTATTTTTATGATGATAATTTTGAAATAAAAAAATCAATGAATAAACATTTTTCTGAAATAATAAGACATTTACTTTAAAGAACATTGAATTCAAAAAGGAATGTCAACAACAATATGAGAACAGTAAGTCTTGATATGTGAAGCATTATTGTCTTCCCCAAGCAGTGTTTGGAGGTGTTTACTCCCTAAATGGTCTGTCATTTATCCCCAACATGGTTGATGGGTTATTCTCCTTGTAGTTCTTCATCTTTCCCCAACTGTGAGTCTTCATGGATTTTTCATCCTTGGTTTGCATTGATATTATGATTGAATCTTGGATCTCTGGTAAAACCTTTATTTGGTTTTAGAATCCCATCACACCTTTATTTGGTGGTTGCTTAGCCATGGCATGGTTTCTCCCTTTGCGAGTTTCTACAGGCTAGTTGATATTTCTGGTACCTTGGAATTGGTTTATTTCTCAATCTCCAAGAAGAGTAGGGATGACAATGGATAGGGTTTGGGCATGGTACTATAGTACTCATCCTCATACCCGTGATTTGAAAAAATCCCCGTGTCCGAGCCTATACCTGTTAGGGTGCCAAAGTTAGCACTCGTACCCGTGTCTTATGGGTATGTAAGTACCCATACTCGTATCCATGACTCGCATTCCTATTAAAAATAAATAGATCAATTATAAAATATCATATAATTTTAAGTTTTTAAAAACATTAAAAAGTTTTCAAATAATTTATTATTGAAATAAACGAACACTTATATTAAATACATAATGGTTTAACATTGATATATATTTTATAATTGATAGAGATACATTTTTATATAATAATATAAATTAAAATACATAAATATATAGTGTGCGGGTATGGGGCGGGGTGGGTATCAAAGTGCTCATACCCGCACCCATACCCGCTTATTTTTGTAAGTAATTACCCGAGCCCATGCCCGTATCCATTTTTGTGGGTTTTTAGCCTACCCGTTGTGGATAAATTTGCGGGGGCCCATTAGGGATAGATCAAATTTCCATCCCTAAAGAAGAGTCTTGTGACTGTTGTTTTTCCTCTTAAGAAATATGTTATTGATTGCATCCTCGTGCGGCGCATGATTTGTCCTGACGGATTTTATTACCTAGTGAAGTCCCCACAGAGTTGATTTTGATTGATGGAATCCCCAGTAAGTAGCTCGGTTCCCCACTCAGAGTTTTGCCTCTTATTGTGATGTGGATTCCCCACGGAGTTTCCTCTTTTGATGAAAGATCTCCTCATTCAGACGGTATTTGACTTTGAGCAGTATTGATGAAGTCGTCCCCTGCAGGGTTGTCTCCCATTTGATATGGTCTTGACATAAAATTCCCCGCAACATTGACTTGTTGCTATGAAATATATATTGGTTGATGTCCTCAGCAGTGCTTTCATTCCCTAACGGAGTTGCCAAGTTGTATTTTCTCCTCTCCCAGAGAGTTTGAGCTTTAAGAAAGATCTTTGTCAATCATTGCTTATCCCCTAGAAGTTATTCCTCCTCTCCCAAGAGTTGAGTGTTGAGATTTGGATTTATTTTAGTCCCTATGATTGCTACTAATATATGTAATCTTCATTTCCTCTGAGCGCTGAGTCTTCAGCAGTTTTTGGTCGGATGTATGTTCTCCATGACTTTCCCTAACCAGAGTTGAGCATTTAATTTGGATTGTAATATCCCCAGTCTTCCTTGAGTGCATGGTTGTGTGTTATCCCCAGGGAATTGAATATTTGAAATAGGATTTATATCCTCGATGATTTATTTTCATCCATAGCAAGTTCTCCAGTTGGTGTTCCCATCTTGTTGAGATTAGTTGAGTATCTAGTGGTGATGATTGGATCTTAATGTCTGTTTCCTTTGTGCTCATTTGTTAGCATAATCATAAACATACTCATGCATATATATGCATATGCATAAAATCAGATATTTCATTGTGCATTTTTACATATTGACCTAATTTTTCCGATCCCTTACTTTGGTGATATCATTTCCCCATGTAGATATTGTGTGTTTGTCCTCCATCAATGTAGAGTGTCAGCCCCTTAAGCAGAAAGAGTTTATCCTTTCTTCTTCCCCACTAAGTTATTTCCTCGTGGATGAATATTATTTATGTTTCCTCCCTAACTCGTTATCTAGATGGAACCACTCCCATTGAGTTATATCCTCATTGGATTGAGTCTTGTTTGACCATTTCTTTCTAGTTCTTACCTAGATAGATCTTTTGGTCCCCAAGAGTTTATTAACCAGTAACTGGTAATATCCTTCTTGGTGTTGAGTACTTTACCTGTGTTAATTTACCCAGTAATCGGTAATGGATATTCCTCTTTTTTCCAACAACAACCGAATTTTGAGAGGAAGAAGGTCTCTTTCGACCCCATTCCTATGTCCTATGCTGAATTGTACCCATCTTTGGTTCTCAAGAACCTTCTCCAACCAAGAAATCCGCCACAAATTCCAGAACCACTTCCATAGTGGTATAAGCCAAAACTCCAATGTACCTTTCACCAAGGGGCTCCTGGCCATGATATTAAGAACTGCTACCCGTTGAAATATGAGGTCCAAAAGCTAGTGAAGAGTGGGATGGTGTCCTTTGAAGACCGTGCGCCAAATGTGAAAGCAAACCCATTTCCTACTCATGGTAATTCCTCTATTGATATGGTAGATGGCTGTCTAGAAAGTTTTCGAGTATTTGATATGCGGCGTATCCGTCGATCCTTGGTTGAGATGCATAAGACCCTGTGCATAATTAGTGATTATGAACACAACCATGACAGTTGTACAATCTGTAGTGTGATCCCCCGTGGGTGTTCGATTGTCAAGAGAGATATCCAGAAGTTGATGGATGAGAATGTAATCCAGATCCAACAGTCAAGGGATATAGATGATGTCAACGTGATAGTGCCAATGTTTAAGACCCCTGAGTGGGTGGTAATTCAGTTTGATAGCAACAACAGTAACAACAACAACATATCGGTATCGCCGTTGGTAATATGGTTAGTGGGTCAAGTCCCGTATGCATCCGATAGAGCTGTTCCGTATCAGTATGATGCGACAATGGTAGAGAATGGTCAAGAGGTTCCATTGCCTACGACTAATTATGTTGTGAGTATTTCCGATATAGCGAAGGTGACCCGTTGTGGTCGTGTTTTTGGTCCTGTTTTCCCAAAGGATGTAGAGGATGTCAGTAAAAAGGTGGAAGTGCCTATAGTAGATCCAGTTAGTGCTCCAAAGTGTCAGTGTGGTGAATCCAGTAGTTTGAAGCCTAATGATGATGATGAGGTTCTTCATTTGATTAAGAAGAGTGAATTTAATATGCTGGAGCAGCTGCTCTAAATTCCTTCCAAAATTTCAGTGTTGTCTCTGCTTATGAATTTGAAGCGCACAGAGAAGCATTACAAAAAGTATTGGAGCAAGCTTATGTGGAACATCATGTGACAGTAGATTGGTTTGACCATATTGTGGCTAATATCACTTCCTGCAACAATTTGAGCTTTTGTGACGAAGAACTTCCCGAGGAAGGCAGAAATCACAATCTAGCATTGCATACATTGATGAATTGTAAGGAGGATGCATTGTCAAATGTGTTGGTTGATACCGGTTCTTCATTGAACGTACTACCGAAGTGAACTTTGTCCAGATTGTCGTATCAAGGAGCTCCGATGAGGTACAATGTCGTGATCGTCAAAACTTTTGATGGTTCTCGCAAGACTGTTATTGGTGAGGTGGACATTCTAGTGAAGATAGGTCCTAGTGATTTCCAAATTACTTTTCAGGTAATGGATATCCACTCGGCCTATAAATCTTGTTAGGAAGGCCATGGATACATGAAGCGGGAGCTGTTACGTCAACTCTGCATCAGAAATTGAAATTCATGAAGAATGGAAAGCTCGTTATCGTTGGTGGAGAGAACACGTTGTTGGTGAGTCATCTGTCGCCCTCATATGTTGAAGGTGAGGATGAGATTGGAACTCCGTTCCAAGCTCTATTTATTGCCGAAGAAAAGAAAGTTGGGGCATCTATGTCCTCTTTTAAAGATGCTCAGAAAATTATTGAAGATGGTAGTTCTGATCAATGGGGCAGGATGGTAGAGGTCTCTGAGAATAAGAATCGTGCTTGTTTGGGTTTTCAATAAGGGTCGTCTATTGAAGATGTTCAACCCAGTTTCCATAGCTGAGGGTTCCTCCATGGTAATGAACAACACTCAGCTGCAGTGATTGAGGCAGATGAAGATGAAGACTGCACCAATTTTGTGGCGCATGGAAAAGCTTGCAACAATTGGATCGCTGCCGACGTTCCAGTTATTATTCATCGCTCTAAGTAATTGCTTTATTGTTTTTGAAAATCCTTCTCCTATGCCTAAGGGAGAAGTGAACATTGTTTGGCATCTTTCAAATTGATCATTAATAAAATGCAATTCTATTCATCCACATATATGATGTTTTATTTTTTACTTTTTTGCTTTTCTGAAAAATGGTAATCACAAAAAACATAAATAAATAAATAATAATTGTCCATCTGCATAATATTTGATCACAACTCACTTCTCTAAAATCAAATATCAAATCATTATGCAGGGTGGTTTCTAAACCCATTCAATACAATGATCCTACTCCTTCTCCAAACTTTGATTGATCTTCTTCGAGAGTATTCAGATGTGTTTACTTGATCCTATCAAGACATGCCTGGTTTAGATTCTAAGATTGTGGAGAATAGATTGTCGTTGAAGCCAGAATGCCCGCCAGTCAAGCAGAAGTTGAGGAGGACTCATCCTAATATGGCAGTGAAGATCAAAGAAGAAGTGCAAAAGCAAATTGATGTCGGTTTCCTTGTTACTGCTGAGTATCCGCAGTGGGTGCCAATATTGTGCCTGTTCCTAAGAAGGATGGGAAAGTCCATATGTGTGTCGATTATAGAGATTTGAATAAAGCTAGTCCGAAAGATGATTTTCCTTTGCCACACATTGATATGTTGGTAGACAATACAGCTAAATTCAAATTCTTTTCGTTTATGGACAAATTTTCCGGTTATAATCAGATCAAAATGGCACCCAAGGATATGGAAATGACCATATTCATTACACCCTAGGGAACATTTTGTTATAGAGTGATGCCTTTCGGTCTAAAGAATGCTGGTGCAACATACTAGAGAGCAATGACCACTCTTTTTCATGATATGATGCACAAAGAGATCGAAGTCTATGTTGATGATATGATTGCTAAATCCAGTGATGAAGAAGAACATGTTGAGCATTTGTTGAAGTTATTACAGTGTTTGAGGAAGTACAAACTCCGCTTGAATCCCACTAAGTGTACATTCGATGTTCGTTCTGGTAAGTTGTTGGGCTTTATTGTCAGCGAGAAGGGTATTGAAGTTGATCATGCCTAGGTCAAAGCAATACAAGAAATGCATGCGCCAAAAACTGAGAAGCAAGTCAGAGGTTTTCTCGGCCGCTTGAATTATATCTCAAGATTCCTTTCACACATGACTGCCACATGTGCGCCTATATTCAAGCATCTTCAGAAAGATCAGTCTTATGATTGGACTGAGGATTGCTAGAAAGCTTTTGACAGTATCAAAGAGTATCTACTTGCACCTCTGATTCTGTATTTTCCTGTTGAAGAAAGACCTTTGATCATGTATTTGACTGTGCTTGAAGAGAGTATGGGTTATGCGCTTGGTCAGCAAGACGAGACTGGAAAGAAAGAATATGCTATTTACTACCTCAGTAAGAAATTTACTGAATGTGAGACTCAATATTCTATGCTAGAGAAGACTTGTTGGGCATTGGCTTGGGCTGCTAAGCATCTGTGTCAGTATATGTTGAATCATACCACTTGGTTGATATCCAAAATGGATCCAATCAAGTACATTTTTGAGAAGCCTACTTTAACTGGGAGGATCGCCTGTTGGAAGATGTTGTTATCAGAGTATGATATTGAATACCGATCTCAAAAAGCGATCAAAGGTAGTGTGTTGGCTGACCATTTGGCCCACCAACCGATTGAAGATTACCAGTCAGTGCAGTATGATTTTCCTGATGAAGAGATATTGTACTTGAAGATGAAAGATTACGATGAACCATTGCTTGAAGAAGGGTCAGAACCTGGTTCCCGTTGGGGCATGGTATTTGATGGAGTTGTTAATCAGTATGGTAATGGCATTGGGGCATTGATTATTACTCCTCAAGGCACTCATTTTCCGTTTACAGCTAGATTGAGTTTCAAGTGTACAAATAATATGGCTGAGTATGAAGCTTGCATTATGGGGCTTGAAGAGGCCATTGATCTCAGAATCAAGTATTTAGACGTTTATGGAGATTCAACTTTGGTCATGAATCAGATCAAAGGTGAATGGGAGACGAATCAAACCGGTTTGATACCATACAGAGATTACGCGAGGAGGATTTCAACTTTCTTTACAAAGGTTGAGTTTCATCATATCCCTCGAGACGAAAACCAGATGGCAGATGCTCTTGCAACGTTGGCTTCAATGATTATGGTGAAGTATTGGAATGAAGTTCCTAATCTAACTATGATGCGTCTTGATAGGCCAACACATGTGTTTGCTGTTGAGGAGATCAAAGATGAAAAATCGTGGTATTTTGATGTCAAATGTTTTCTCCAAAGTCAGATTTACCCGCCTGGGGCATCTTTGAAAGATAAGAAGACTTTGAGGAGATTAGATGGCAACTTTGACCTGAATGGTGATGTACTTTACAAGAAAATTTCTATATGGTTTTGCTCAGATGCGTGGATGGACACAAAGCAAACCTGTTGATGAATGAAATCCATGAAGGTTCCTTTGGTACTCACTCCAATTGAAATTCTATGGCTAAGAAGATGTTGCGAGCAGGTTACTATTGGCTGACAATGGAATCCGACCGTTACAAGTTTGTGAAGAAATGCCACAAGTGTCAAATTCATGCAGATAAGATTCATGTTCCTCTGACACCGTTGAGAATCATTTCCTCCCCATGGCCTTTCTCCATGTGGGGAATTGATATGATTGGCATGATTGAGCCCAAAGCGTCGAATGGACATCGTTTCATTTTGGTGGCTATTGAATACTTCACAAAGTGGGTTGAAGCAACATCGTATGCAAATGTAACCAAGCAAGTTGTTGTGAGGTTTATCAAGAATTAGATTATATGCCGTTATGGTTTTCCAAGTAAGATCATTACTAATAATGGTTCGAACTTGAATAATAATATGGTGGAAGCTCTTTGCAAAGACTTCAAGATTGCATATCATAATTATTCTCCCTACAGACCAAAGATGAATGGGGCTATTGAAGCTGCAAACAAGAACATCAAGAAGATCATTCAGAAGATGGTTGTGACGTACAAGGATTGACATGAGATGCTCCCATTTTCTTTGCACGGGTATCGTACGTCCATTCGCACTTCAACAAGGGCAACCCCTTTCTCACTTATTTATGGCATGGAAGTTGTGCTCCCCGTAGAGGTCGAGATCCCATCATTGTGTGTGCTGATGGAAGCCAAGTTGACTGAAGCTGAATGGTGTCAGACCAGGTATGATCAACTGAATTTGATTGAAGAGAAGAGGTTAACTGCCATGTGACATGGTCAGTTATACCAGCATAGAATGAAGAAAGATTTTGATAAGAAGGTCAGACCTCGTGTATTCAGAGAAGGTGACCTTGTGCTCAAGAAGATTCTATCTTTCAAACCAGATTCTAGGGGAAAATTGACTCCTAATTATGAAGGCCCATATGTTGTTAAGAGAGTCTTTTCAGGAAGTGCTTTGATTCTTACAACTATGGATGGTGAAGAGTTCACGCATCCTGTGAATGCCGATGCAATCAAGAAATACTTCGCCTAAAAAAGAAAATAACAACTCGCTAAGTTGAAAACTCGAAAGGGAGGCTTAGGCAAAAATGAGCGTTTCGGTGGATTGAAAACCTAAAAGGGCGATCCAAGAAAACGTTAGAGACATAAAACATAAAAATTATCCCGATAAATTGAGTACCCAACCCTGGGGAAATTTATGCAAAAATTAGGGATTATGGCAAGTAACTGCAAGCTGTTGATCTCCAGTCTTGAAGACTTTCTTGAGCACAATGTTCGGTTCTGATTCATCTTCAGCCAAAGCCAAGAGCACAATGGATATTGAATGCGATAGAAGGATTAGTGATCATTGTATTCAATGTAGCCCTTTTCCATGTAAATTACCATTTTTCAACTTTTGTATAGATCTATGGAGTCTTATCATTTACAGACTACCATTCCATTAAATAAAGTTGAGCTTTCTATCCAATTGTTTCTAGTCTTATTTATTCAGCTAAATAGAATTAAATTTTACTGTGATCATTTTGAAATTAAAGTTTTAAAATAAAAAATCATGTTTTCTTAAATAATAAAAGCAATTACTTTTTAAAGAACAATCAATTTCATTAAAGGAATATCAACAACGGTTTAGGAAATGGTAAGGCTTAAATACAAAGCATTATTGGTTTCTCCCCAAGCAGTTGGTGCAATCTCCGTTTATTCTTAGCAACTTTTCAGCATCTCCAGCCGAGTTGTTGGTTTCCCCAACTGAGTTCGTAATGGCCTCCCTCGAGTTGTAGGCGCGTCATCGCAGCAGGATGCATAGATTCAGCAATTTTGTTCCCCCCGCAAGTCGCCATCAGAGTTATGCCTAACCTCTGTTAGCCCCGACTCTTAAGCAGTATTTTCAATCCTCTGTAAGGTTGTCTCCCATTTAATATGGTGTTGACCTAAAATCCCCCGCAGAGTTGAAAGCGCAGATCTTCGGAAACCTTTTTCTTCTCCCTAGCCAGGTTTGAGCCTCTGAGGTGGATGATTCTCTCCAGCAGATACTTCCCTCTTGTGAGGATTGGCTGAGAATTGTATCGATGATTCAGACCAGTGACATTTGTATCCTTTGTGATCGTTTTTTAGCATAATCATTATACACACACACACACACACACACACACACACACACATATATATATATATATATATATATATATATATATATATATATATACATTTAGAGATTTCATTATTTGCATGCACTTTGTGATCCATTGTTTCTCTGATCCTCTGCTACGGTGGTATACCTTGTGTCGCAACGCGAAAAACAACCGGCGGAAAAAAAACATGTTTACAGAGCCGCCACCGACGCTATTCATCCTATGACGGAAAGGAAGCGCATGACTAACCTAAGAAAGGGAAAAGGAACGGTCTTACGACCAGAGATTGCAAGGTACGGGAGTCGGTTACGCAAGGGGAAGGTATTAGCACCCCTCACGTCCGTCGTACTCGACGGGATCCACGCTCAAAAGAATAGAAAAAGGTTGCTGATAACCTGCTCAAAGAGAATGCACACACACTGGAATGATAAATAGGTGAAAGAAGATGGAGGAAGGGGACTTGGCAGGATGTCGCATCCTGGGCCTACGTAGTTTGTCAGAAACAAACATCAGAGTCGACATAGTTCGGGGAAATGGGGAATATGCTCGCTACGATATCGCATCCTATGCCTACGTATCTTCTCTATCCAGAGTAAGAATCAGAGCACTCGTACCTCGGCTAACGCACGCCGAAACGAAACACCGAAAAGGAGACGCTGAGACGTCAAAAGAAACACTCAAAAAGGAAACAAAGTGCCAATAGATGGACTTACATCCGACTCCGAACAAACACCAAAAGGAAACAGAATGCCAATACATGGACTTACATCCGACTCCAAACAAACAACACAAACAAGGAAACAGAATGTCAATACATGGACTTATATCCGACTCCAAACAATAGCACACGCTAACCAGCAAATACCAAAGAAAAAGGGTTATCAGATTGACAAACTAATAGGGAGTATGGAACTCGAGCGTAATAGTTGTCACACACACACAAAGAGACGTTGAGACGTCAAAAGAAACAAAAAGGTTGAAAAAGAAAAAAAGGGCGCCCGGAGAGATCTCGCTCGATCTCCTGCCTACGTATCTCATCTGGCATGAGAATCAGGGCGACGTAGTTCCCCTTAACAGGGGAGAAACTCTCTCCTAACCAGAGACCAGGGAAACAACAAACTAAAAGGGAGACTAACTCGAGCCTAATAGTTGTCATGCAATCCACAATCCCTAAGTTGAGATCTCTAATCATGCATCTAACTCACACAGGAAGCAAGTCAGCTCAAACAGCAAGTAAACACCAATCACAAATGATCAAGCATCACACTCTATATACAAACAAGAGGCTCAGACAAATGGTTGGGCTTTAGTCAAGGGGTCATATCAACCTCGACAAACAAGCCAAAATTGTAAGGGTATGCTGAAGCTCTTAACCACTGACATTGACCGTCAGGGTGAGCAGATCAAAAATGGTAATGAGGGTTAAACCTCATGGCTCTTAACCCTGGCCTGGGTGAGCTCAAATCAAAGAAAGCGTGGGGGTCCAGAAAGAGGGACCCTATTCCACTTGACTGACTCTATACACAGATCTTGGGTACATTGTTCAAGAGCATCAGCACGTAGTGCGAGCATAATGAACGACTCACTGACTAACAGGGGACTGGCTACTAGTCCCTTCTATCTGTCAATTGCCTCTTCACTTAGGAGGACTTATCAAGTAACATGCCTCACTTGGAGGTCTTTGGCACAAATATAAACAAACACAGACATTGCCTCTTAAGGAGGACTTCAGCCAAACGCCTGCCAAAAAAGCGACAGGGCTTCCAGACTACATGGAGTGAGAAGGCTAAACTACCTCAGTGGTGTACCAACCACACTCCAAAGCAAAAGCAAAGCAAGCTAAAAGCGACTAATGTACCTGTACAAAAAGGCAAACAGTTAGTATTGTATTCAGAAAACCAACAGACAACAGTAGGACTTTCCAATATCTACACAATGCAAGTCACAAATGCAAGCACTCAAGGGAGTTCATCATATCAATGGACCTACAACACAACAAGAGTTAGTAATCAAAGCAATTGGCATCTCAAATAATGAGGCCACACCAATCATTAGTGCTAAATACCTTAAACACAAAACACAATTGGTGAGTACAAACCACTAGTACAAAGACTAGGGTCAAAGGCAAGTCAAATGACCAAAACAGAAGTCAACATTTCATATGAAGCACATTCAATCAAACAAGAAAGAGACCTCAAAAGGACCAAAGCCAATTCAATAGACAAAGCCAACACATAATAAAGATAAAGCAAAGGCAAACAATGTGATCAAAATTGGACATCAAGAATAGAAAATCCACATTAAAACAGAAATGTATCCAATGATCATGAAATTTTTTATGTGAGTTTAACATGTTATGTACAAGCATCATACGAAAAATTAAATCCATAAGAGGTCAATTGGTGTATGAATGAAAATGCACAAATGCAAGGCACAAAATGTTACACCAAATGTCACACCACATGTCTATGTGTCCAAAACAGTGGTATCAAATGATAAAAATGCCAAACAAAAGCCAAAAAGTCATGTTACATGTTATGATCAGGCATGTTAAATTTCAAGGCAATTGGATTAACCATGAGCATTTCACAAAACAATTGGCACAACATAGCAAATTGGCATCATGTTCAAACAATCAAGCACAACAAAAAATCCAGAAGCACAAAAATCATGAGATAAATGCTAAAAAAAACTAGACATTAAAACAAGAATATGAAAAAAGGTTTGGATCAATTTGGACATGTCTTCTATTTTTTATGATTTTTGGAAGTTGAATGAAATAAAATGGATTAAATGAAAATAATGTGGAAAAATGGAATTCAAAATGAAATTCACAAAGTGCATTCAGCAGGATTCGAACCAACGTGCTGAAGGATAAAGTGCGCTCAAACAATTAAATTCACAAAACACATTGCCAGGAATTGAACTCAGGCCAAGGAAGGTCCAGAAGAATATCAAATTAAATCTACAAAAATACTCACGCCAGGATCGAACCCAAGCGCTTAAGGATAACAAGTGAAACGCTGCGTTTAGGAAATGAGAAATCAATTGGAATTCTGAAAATGCTTGCACCAGGTTTCGAACTCGCGCGCGGACGGTTACAAACGCTCCAATGCCAAACCCTAAGGTCTGAACCAGACGGCCGGAATAGTGATTCCGGTCGTCTTCTCCGGTGGTTCTCCGGCGGACACGCACCAAAAAATTTCCAGAAACGCATAAAATTGGTACCGTTCGAAAGGCCTTGCTACGAGGATAACGAATATCACATTTATTTGTCCTAAAACTCCATCAATCAAGCGGATCGAAGGAAAACATTTTTCACATCCAAACTTTAAATCATCATAACTAACTCAATTCTTAACCAAATTCAAAACAGGACCTATCAACATGCTCAGTGAATCAAGATCTTCATGTTCATGGCAAGAAATTGGAGAAAAGAGAGAGTCGAATTTCACTTACTTGAACCTGCAGTGATCTATATACGCGTCGCTCAAATTCTCCAGATCTGCTCCAGTACTTGTATCCTGAAGCTTTGTGTATAAAGAAGCACTTGAAATCCACTATATCTTGTGTATGAATGTTCATGAACCAGCTCAAATCTCGCTCAATTCTTCAAACCACACGTTGAATCTTTCTCAAAACTCTTCCATGATCATGAATGTGCAAAGAAAATCAAGGTTTGGGTGAAGAAATTTTGAGTTTTGAAGAGAGAGAAAAATGGAGGGAAATGTGAATTCTAGATCTGAAATTGTTCTTCTGAGCCAAAACAGTTATGATTAGGCTTTTATATGAAGTGCTAACGACAATGCTAATCCAAATTAGGCTTGGTTAATTAAAATTAAGGAGATGTGAAGCAAAGTGCAAAAACATGCAAATGAGGTTATGCATGGACATGTGCACGTGAACAGTGCATGCAATGGCTATGATCTCACTTAAAACCATCTAATAAACACAATGGAAGTGGTATTTTATTAGTAGCATCAACCAAATTTAAATTCTTGAATTTCCCTCCAAAATATACATGAATGAACAAGTTATCACATGAGCTTTTTCCATGCAAGGCAATGGTTGATTTGGAAAGTATTGGTCACAAAGAGCATTTTGCAAAAAGAGTGGACCAATTTGGAGTTTTGAATCAAAAGTTATGCCATGTTGAACTTCCATGTACACTTTGTGATAATTTGGCCATAACTTCTCAACCAATCATCAGAAGATCATGATCTTGGACTTTTTGAAAAGAGGAGAGAAAGATCTTAAACTTTCATGTTCAACAAAAATCCATTTGAATCTTATTTGATGTTGATAAGTCAAGTTGAATGTGGACCAAAAACTTGCCATTTTTGGAAACTTGAAATTACAGGTCACTTTCCATTTTCGGAAACTTTTGCCATGACTTCAAAATATTCAAGATAGGTATTTGAAATTACAAATGGACCTCTTTGGAACATGATTGAAGTGTTGACACTCATTTCCCCACCTCATAGCCCTCAGTTGACTTTACAGTTGACTTTCTGGTCCACATATGACCTTGAAATGCCCTGATCAGCTTGAACCTCCACCACTTGGGGAAATTGCTCAAAAATGACACCCTAGCCCATGCAAGCCCAATATAATGATCATGTGATCCTCTTCTTCAGCAAATACCTTATCTCCTTGAGAAACCCTGGCTGGAAGAATGTCATTGATTAGGGTTGACCAGAGGTCAAAACCCTAATCCAAAGGAACCTGAGCATGAATCATGAAACCCTTGGTGATGATAGAACCATGATGATGGTGATATATCCTTGTAATCAAGATAATGTTCAATACCTTTGAAGAATCAGGAAACCCTAATTGAAGTGCACACCCTCAGATGGTTGATCATCCATTCATGGAAACCCTCAGGCTTGAACCACGTAACTCCTCCATCTTTTGAAAAGACTTTGGAGGATGACTCTCTTACTTTCATATGATATGCAAAATGCAATGCCTAATGTCCTAAAATGAAATGCAATGTGCTAAACTAGTCCCAAGAAGAGGAGGGCAAACTTTGAGGTGTTATAGCTGCCCCTATTCAATCCACTGTGAACCTGTCGATATGAACAACCTCGGCTTTCAGATGATCAGAGTGAAGAGTGGTTGAATACAAAGAACAGACGAACAATTTGCGCTCCGCTGGGAATTATGTAACCATGCCTTTCAGAATCGGCAAAGAGGTGATCTCAAAGAAAAATCCGTCTGGTACAGTGAGAGTCGGTCTGAATACCGAAACAGAATGTTAACCTGGATACCAAAATAAATGGTAACACAAGAATAGCCATGGCCTGAACGCCGCTCATCAGTCTGAATACTTAGCATCGGAATATGAGAGTATTGATATCGGTCTAAACACCGGAAATCTGGTCTGAATACCACTTCGGTCTGGATACCACTTCGGTCTGAATACCACTTCGGTCTGAATACCACTTCGCGCTGACCTGAACGTCGGAAACTTCTTCGATCTGAACATCGGAAACTTGGCCTGACTGCCACAAGTGCTTCAACCCGAACGTCAGAAACTTCTTCGATCTGAACATCGGAAACTTGGCCTGACTGCCACAAGTGCTTCAACCTGAACGTCGGAAACTTCTTCGATCTGAACATCGGAAACTTGGCCTGACTGCCACAAGTGCTTCAACCTGAACGTCGGAAACTTCTTCGATCTGAACATCGAAAACTTGGCCTGAATGCCACAAGTGCTTCAACCTGAACGTCGGAAACTTCTTCGATCTGAACATCGGAAACTTGGCCTGACTGCCACAAGTGCTTCAACCTGAACGTCGGAAACTTCTTCGATCTGAACATCGGCAGAAAATAGGGAAAATGATAATTGAGGCGGCACGCGGGCCAACGACCTATGCTGGGGATAATAAGTCATAAACAGGCTGGTCTTTCATTCAATCCACTGTGAACCTGTCAATATGAACAACCTCGGCTTTTAGATGATCTGGGTGAAAAAGTGGTTGAATATAAAGAACAATCGAACAATTCGCGCTCCGCTGAGGATTATTCTTATTTTTTTTGCTTTTCTTGAACCCCAAAATTTTCTGATTTTTTTTTTGCTTTTTCTTGAACCCCAAAAGTTTTTCTTTTCTTGAACCCCAGAATTTTCCTTTTCTTTCGCACGGACGATCCCTGATCACCGCATTTGGACCCCGACAACTTCATGTCACTCTTGCTGCCAAACAATGAACCCCATTCTCCATTTGAACCCCAGTCGCCTGACGATAACTCGTGATCATCATTGTGAACCCCGTTCTCCAGAAAACACCCCGTGTCTCCTTTTCTCCATTTGAACCTCGTTCTCCATTTTCTTATGCTAATTCCGTTGGCAACGCCGGAAATAACACCAAACACCACTCTGATGACGACATACCAGAGGGTACACCTTCACGACAGGAAGGTAACATGTGCGTTTCTTCACTTGAAGACACCCATAACGAATTCACTGGGCCTCGCCAAAGTCTAAGGTGACACATGATCAGAAGACAATCCTGAGGACCTCATCCCGGATACAATCTTCAATTCCAGTTGAACCCCGTTCTCTAGAAAATGCCCCTCACTTCCTTTTCTCCAGTTGAACCCCTTTCTCCAGAAAATGCCCCGCACTTCCTTTTCTCCATTTGGACCCCGTTCTCCAGAAAATGCCCAACACTTCCTTTTCTCCATTATTCTATGATCTTCATTTCCATCTCCGCCCGACGGAAAATTTTCCTCCAATATCGCACTACTGGGGAATATTTCTAATTCAAAAACACGATGCCGAACTCCTCAGAGTAACCTCTTCCAACTTCCATCTCCGCTCGACAGAAATCTTCCTCCAATATCGCACTACTGGGGAATACCGTTGACCCAACGTCACGATGCTAAGCTCCTCAGAGTAACATCTTCCAACTTCCATCTCCGCCTGACAGAAATTCTTCCTCCAATATCGCACTACTGGGGAATACCGTTGATCCAACGTCATGATGCTAAACTCCTCAGAGTAACATCTTCCAACTTCCATCTCCGCACGACAGAAATTCTTCCTCCAATATCGCACTACTGGGGAATATCGTTGATCCAACGTTATGATGCTAAACTCCTCAGAGTAACATCTTCCAACTTACCAGCAAAACCAATTCTCAAACGGTAACCACGGCTTGAGACTAGCTTATGCTTGCAATGCTAATGCATGATTTTTTTACAGCATAATGCTCCATAACCATGGAAATGCTACGCAATTTAATATGCAATATGCTATGCTTCTCTAAATGATGAATGCATAAAAAAAATATCCCCCTCAGGGGACTCTACTGAGGAGCTCGAGGAACTCGATATCGCTCCAATCTCCAACCCTGCTGGGGAATAGCACTGCTGTTGGGGAAAGGATAACCCTCACTGGGGATGACCTCCGCTGAACCCGATCTGCTTGGGGACTTCGCTGGGGAAATAGCTACCAACGCACACCTCCGCTGGGGAAACAGCAACCTTCAGACTTGCTGGGGAAGTAACAATCTCAACCCTGCTAGGGGAAACAACAACCTTCAGGCTTGGCTGCCGAAGAAATAATCTCAACCCTGCTAGGGGAAACAACAACCTTCAGGCCTGGCTTCTGAAGAAATACCGATCTCGAACCTGCTGGGGAGGTACAACAACCTTCGGTCCGAACTGCTGAGGAAATATCGATCTCGAACCTGTTGGGGAGATAACAATCTCAAACCCTGCTAGGGAAAATATGGAATTTTCAACACGGAACGCCTGTCGACTCATCGAACACGGACATTCACCATCTAATCACAGTGTCAACTTTCCACTTCTTCAGACTTTGAAGAGTCTTCTTGATTAACCTTCCAGGATCGTCGCAATCCTTTCGCCGTCTTTTCACCATTCTTCAACTCCTCGTCTCTGATCGGACCTCAAAGAAATCTTTCGTCAAAAAGATTCACATCACAACCTGCAAGTGAGTGAAAATATCTAACAGCACCTGCAAAAGAGATCGTTAGATAAAAACGTGCCCCAGGCGTGCCAAAATTTCAACACCTGGGTCACTCAACCTTCCGAATAAGATTTCAGGCTTTCAATCTTATGAACATGCATTGGAAGGGACCCCTATGTCTCAAAATGCAAAAATTCTTTATCAAAATAAACGGATGTTTTTGCAATCAAGGCGGTAATGAAAACAAAAAACAAAATTATTTGACTGAATATGCATTTTATTGATTGAAAGAGGTGGCTCGAAACTGAGCAATACACCGGAAGCAATCCCTGAAAAGAGATAATTACGCACAAAATGAAAATCTATCCTAATGGCAATGTGAACCCGTGATCTCATTGAGTTCCAACTCAGTTACAGCCCATATGTCCTCAAGACTCTCCGCGCTTTCTGCCTTCTGACCAAGACGCTTCCGACCGATCCCTGCCGGGGATTATCCATGTGTCTTAACCAAAACACAAACGATCATGCTAGACGCAGTTGTTCGTTTCATTCCCTCTTTTGCCTAGACCGCCCTTTCGGGTTTTCAGTCCACCGGGATACCCTTTTTTGCCCAAGCTGCCTTTGTGGGGTTTTCGACTTGCCGGGTGTACAGTTTTTTTTCTTTTTATCCCTAATTTTTGCCTGAACCTTTTCCATTTTTTCTTGGTTCGCCGGAATGCCCATTTTTGCCTGGAGTATTTTATTCTTTTCGTCCAGCGGGTCTCTTATATGAAGTATTTTTTAACTGCGTCCGCATTCACAGGGGATGGAAAATCCTCGCCATCCATGGTCGTCAACAACAAGGCTCCGCCAGAGAAGACCTTCTTGACCACGAATGGACCCTCATAATTGGGTGTCCACTTTCCCCGACGATCGTTCTGAGGAGGAAGGATCCTTTTCAACACCATATCTCCCACATGATACACGAGGTCGCACCTTTCGGTCAAAAGCACGCTTCATCCGCTGCTGGTACAACTGCACATGACAAATGGCTGCCAGCCTCTTTTCCTCAATCAGGCTCAACTCTTCAGACCGAGTCCTTACCCATTCAGCCTCTTCCAATTTCACGTCCATCAGGACTCTCAACGAAGGAATCTGGACCTCAACCGGTAGCACGGCTTCCATCCCATACACAAGCGAGAAGGGCGTTGCCCCAGTAGATGTACGCACCGAGGTCCGATACCCGTGCAAGCTTCGTATTCAGCCACATTGTTGGTGCATTCAAATGTTAGCCGGGCAGCAAAAGGAACATGGGATCCCTTGCGTAACCAAAACAGCACCAACTCCACTACCATTCACGTTAACGGCCCCATCAAACATCAGAATCCATTCGGATTCAGGGTCAGGCCCCTCCTCCGGGATCGGTTCCTCACAATCTTTCGATTTGAGAAACATGATGTCCTCATTATGGAACTCAAATTTCATCGGTTGATAATCCTCAATGGGTTGATGGGCGACGTAATCAGATAATACACTCCCCTTGATCTCTCTTTGAAAAGTGTACTGAATATCGTATTCAGTCAAAATCATTTGCCATCTCGCAACCCGTCCGGTCAATGCTGGCTTCTTAAATATATACTTGATCGGATCCATCTTGGAAATCAACAAAGTGGTATGAACCAGCATATACTGTCTCAGTCGGCGAGCATCCCATACCAAAGCACAACAAGTTTTCTCGAGCAGTGAATATCTTGTTTCACAGTCGGTAAACTTTTTGCTAAGGTAGTAAATTGCATGCTCTTTTCGACCAGACTCGTCATGCTGCCCCAGTACACACCCCATAGACCCCTCGAGGACTGTCAAGTACATAATTAACGGTCGTCCCTCCACGGGAGGCATCAGAATCGGAGGCTCCTGCAAATATTCTTTTATTTATTCAAATGCCGCTCGGCAATCATTATTCCACCTGACCGTTTGATCTTTTCTCAACAACTTGAATATGGGTTCACACGTGGCTGTTAGATGAGATATGAACCGTGAAATGTAGTTCAATCTACCTAAGAAACTACGAACCTCTTTTTATGTTCTCGGTTCAGGCATTTCTTGTATCGCTTTTACTTTAGCAGGATCAACCTCGATTCCTCTTTCGCTCACAATAAACCCTAGCAACTTACCGGACCGCACTCCAAAAGTGCACTTATTCGGATTCAACCTCAGTTTGAATTGTCTCAACCGGTCAAACAGCTTGGCCAAATCTACCAAATGCCCCTCTTTTGTTTGGGACTTCGCTATCATGTCATCAACATAGCATTCAATTTCATGATGAATCATATCATGAAACAAAGTCACCATAGCCCTCTGATACGTGGCACCGGCATTCTTGAGACCGAACGGCATCACCTTATAGAAAAAAGTGCCCCACGGTGTGATGAATGTTGTTTTCTCCATATCATCTAGCGACATTTTAATTTGATTATATATAGAAAAGCCATCCATGAAGGAAAACACCAAGAATTGAGTTGTATTATCTACCAACACATCGATGTGAGGTAATGGGAAATCATCCTTCGGGCTAGCTCTGTTCAAATCCCGATAGTCCACACACATCCTCACCTTCCCATCCTTCTTCGGGACCGGCACAATGTTCGCGACCCAAGGTGGATAATTAGTAACAGCTAGGAAACCAACATACAACTGCTTCTGTACTTCCTCTTTGATTTTCATGGCCATCTCGGGTCGAGTTCTGCGCAACTTCTGCTTCACTGGAGGACAATCTGCTCTCAATGGTAACCTGTTCACAACAATATCGGTATCCAACCCTTGCATATCTTGATAAGACCAGGCGAAGATATCAACATACTCTTTCAACAAGGCTATCATTCTGCTCTTGACATTTACCTCCAAAGCGGCCCCAACTTTCACTTCTTTTCTAACCTCCTCGGTACCCAGATTCACAACCTCGACTTTCTCCTCGTGCGGTTGAATCACCTTCTCCTCTTGCTTCAACAACCTGGCTAATTCCTCCGGCAGTTCACAATCTTCTTCGCCTTCTTCTTCGGCATGATAGATCGGATTGTCGAAGTCATATGAGGGTGTAACAAGATTGTTATCAATGAGATCCGGAGAATGATCGAATTTGCATGAATGTTGATTCATGCATTGCTTTTAGAACCGGTACGAGACAAATTAAAAGGAAGAAAAATGAAAATAAACATTGCCATTTTTATTTTTGTTTTAAACTGCAAAAATAAATGAAAAACAGAGAGCACCGCTTTTAATGTGAAAAACATCCATTTATTGATGATGCAAATATTGCAAAATGAAACACATGAGGTGGCCCTTACAATGAACCATTACGTTTCGGGCAAAACGTATGGTTTTCATGCAGACAGAATTGAAAAACAGAAATATTGCTCTTCACGTAGAGTGACAGTGATGATCTTTTCGGCCTTCCAGTTCTGGATCTCCATCCCTGGTACGCACGGTTTTATCCAAGAGTCGAGCACGCAGTCACTGTCGATCTCTTCACCCACCGCACAGACGCGATCTGGATCCAGCATTCCATCACTGGTGAACGTGAATGGCTGACGACGGCGTCTATTCTGCCCCGACGAGCCTTGGCCCGGCTGATAACCAACCCCAAACATGTCTTCCTTGGCGGCGATGTCAATCATTCTTCCCCAACCTGGGGCTTCTCCACTCTTCACCACTTCCGCAGCCTGTTTGTAAGAAGAAATGGACGGCTTCTTCTCTTCCTTAGCAAAAATAGCATTCTCCACCTTGACGGTTTTGAATGCCTGACTCGGTGTTTCCCATATTTCACCGTCCATTTCTACATACTTGAACGATGACAGTTGGCTGACAAAGATATCTTCCTCCCCACACACTGTTACGACCTGCCCGTCCCAGATATACTTCAATTTCTGGTGCAAAGTCGAAGTTACTGCCCATGCAGCGTGTATCCACAGTCGACCCAACAAGCAACTGTATGTCGGCTGAATATCCATGACATAAAACACAGACTTGAACACCTCGGGCCCGATCTTCACAGGGAGCTCCACTTCCCCAAACACAACCCTCTTAGAGCCATCAAATGCTCTAACCACCAGGTCAGTCGGCCTCAAAATCAACCCTTCACAATCCAGCTTTGCCAGGGCCTTCTTCGGCAACACATTGAGTGACGAGCCGGTATCCACCAAAACGTGCGAGAGCACTGCTCCTTTACACTCCATTGCAATGTGTAATGCCTTATTGTGATTACGCCCGTCCACTGTAAGATCCAAATCAGTGAAGCCCAACCCATGGCTGGCATTAACATTACACACCACTGTCTCCAGCTAATTGATCGTAATATCTTGCGGGACATAGGCTCTCTTTAAGATTTTCAATAAAGCATCTCTATGCCCTTCGGAGCTTAACAGCAATGACAGGATCAAAATCTTGGACGGAGTCTGCTGCAGATGGTCAACAAGCTTATACTCAGACTTCTTGATGATCCTCAGAAATTCCTCAGCTTCATCATCAAGTTCTTTTTCCGACCCACCAGGCGCCGCTGTCGCTACAGGAATACCCTCACTCACCACCTGCTTCCCTCTTGCCCTGGCTAAAGCCTCGGCCTTATCTTTCTTTTCTTTTTCTCCTTCCCCCCTCTCAACGTATCGGGCGCAAACAACCTCCCGCTGCGAGTGAAACCACTAGGTCCGGCATTATCCACCTTTGAAATGGTGGTTTCACCTACAGCCTAATCCTCCTGCTTCTCTCCATTGCAATATACCTCCCCACCATAATCCCACGACACAGCATCGTCGTTTTCATATGGAATAGGCCCCGGTACCGTGATGGTAACTGGAGCTGCATCTGCCGGAGCTGACAAGTCGATTGGATCAAAATAAATGGTTATGGTGGAAACATCCTCCCTCTCCAAACCAGCTTTCTCAAAGCTGAGACTTCCATCATCCATCATCCTCTGCACTGCCTCCCTTAACAATACACACCCATTTGGAGCAACCGTGCAAGCGGCACAACAATCATCACAGCCCGGAAAGACTCCATTCTTCAACAACTGTCTCTTGACCTCAACCATCGGAGTCCTCAACTGATCCACTTCCATCACCCCATTTTTTCCTTTATCCTCAGAAACTGCATTCACCCCCATCTGACCATGCGTCGGCATGGGGTTAGCATTAACATTCGGAGATGGTGCAAAATTAATGGCCTTGGAATCTACCAAATCCTGAACCACATGCTTAAAAGCTTTACAATTCTCCACATTGTATCCAGGGGCACCAGAATGGAACTCGCATTTGGCATTCTCATCATAACTGGCAGGCCTCAAATCTGGTCTCACCGGAGCCAATGTTCTCAGCTAAACCAACCCCAAATCTTTCAACTTCTTCAGCAAAAAGGCATATGTCACAGGTGGCTTATCAAACTGACGATCTGCCATCCTTCCTCTCACTTGGTACCCAGCTCTCTGCGCTCTCTATTGAGGTGACTGCTGTTGCTATTGTACAAATTGATTACCAGCAGGAATCGTTACTGCAGCAGTGTGCTGGTAGTAATGATTCCTACCGTGTCCCCTTTGGGCATACACATCACTCGATTCACCCTCCTTCTTACGCTGACAGTTACCAAAGGGCTTCTTGGATCCAGACGACGAAGCATCTCCCTGTATTTTCCCCATTTTCAGCCAGCTTTCAATTCTCTCCACCTTCTCGGCGATTGCTTTCTGCCCCAAGGCGAACCCTTGCATGGCATTGATCAACTCACTCATCTTCTCTTTCAGCTAGAGAATGTCAGCGTTGGGTGGATCCATCAGTTTGGATTTGCTGCGCCTGGTAGGGTAGCTGTGCGAACAAGCTACGTGCAGAGGAATGACTCGGCGTGTGCAAGCAACGATTCCTGAGTCAATCAAACACGTTAGAAACTGACACCTGTAAAACAGAAGACAGGTTATTATGACTCACGCATGAATTCAATGTCTATCTGCATGAGGAACATTCTGTCCTTTGATTTTGGCTTCATCGAGACGAATAATAATTTGACAATAACATTCTGATATCAGGATGTCTCTCAACCAAAATCTCAATCGAGAATGTATCTTGAGTATGGATAGACATGAATTAGATGCGAATGAATGCAAAATGGGAATGATGCAGATGCATGAATGCAAGTCACGGTTCCATCCTCCAAGTCATCTGAATAATCAACTATACTGGATTCTGGTCTTTGTACTGATCACAACCATCTGAGGGACTGAGTAACCATAAATCCAACTCGGAGTTCCGAAATAAACGGAACGGAGGATATATCACCATCATCACAGGAAAATCACTGACCAAATAGCAACAAGATCCTCTGAACAAGTACCCTCAAATTCAGCCCGAGGATCCGAAATAAACGGAACCCGCTGATAAATACCACGGACAGCACTCCGGCATGCCGGAAATAAATATCCATAAATCCAACTCATAACTAGGACCCTGATCAAGAACAGAACCATTAGTCACCATCAAAGAGTCACCACCAGAACATGCATCTGTAGGAATCAAACCCTCCCCTCACAGGTGAATTCTAAATAAGGTCATCCTAAGGCGAATAATGGTCTCGACAATCGGACAAGATACTCAACGGGTTTGCCCTTTCGGGTGTGCCGTTGCAGCTCTCATAAGATCATCTAAACCAAAGATCCGGGAAAGAACGGTCACCGAAGTCAACAGCTCAAAAGAGGTAACCCAACCAAAGTGGACTACTCCACCCGGAAGAGCTCTCTCAGATGAACCTCGTCCGGATGTGGTATGTCACATCGCAACAACATGCTGATCTAACATGTGAGGAGATGTGAGACCACGTTAATCCTAGGTGTATACTCGGGCCTGGGTTTTAGCCCCACTCAGAACACCCACCCCAAATCAAAGGAACCAAACCTGTCCAGAATCCAGCACAGTAATAATATGATGCATGCAAACATATATGCAAATATATACAATCACAGTATAATAATCATAAATGAAATAAATAAGCAGTAAAAGCAACCAAAACTACCCTAGAGAGCGCTAGGATTGACTCGCTTAGGGAAGATGGACCAGCCAGAGGTCAACTTACATCCCCATCAGAGTCGCCAGCTGTCGCAACGCGAAAAACAACCGGCGGAAAAAAAACATGTTTACAGAGCCGCCACCGACGCTATTCATCCTATGACGGAAAGGAAGCGCAGGACTAACCTAAGAAAGGGAAAAGGAACGGTGTTACGACCAGAGATTGCAAGGTACGGGAGTCGGTTATGCAAGGGGAAGGTATTAGCACCCCTCACGTCCGTCGTACTCGACGGGATCCACGCTCAAAAGAATAGAAAAAGGTTGCTGATAAACTGCTCAAAGAGAATGCACACACACTGGAATAATAAACAGGTGAAAGAAGATGGAGGAAGGGGACTCGGCAGGATGTCGCATCCTGGGCCTACGTAGTTTGTCAGAAACAAACATCAGAGTCGACGTAGTTCGGGGAAATGGGGAATATACTCGCTAGGATATCGCATCCTATGCCTACGTATCTTCTCTATCCAGTGTAAGAATCAGAGCACTCGTAGCTCGGCTAACGCACGCCGAAACAAAACACCGAAAAGGAGACGCTGAGACGTCAAAAGAAACACTCAAAAAGGAAACAAAATGCCAATAGATGGACTTACATCCGACTCTGAACAAACACCAAAAGGAAACAGAATGCCAATACATGGACTTACATCCGACTCCAAACAAACAACACAAACAAGGAAACAGAATGCCAATACATGGACTTATATCCGACTCCAAACAATAGCACACGCTAACCAGCAAATACCAAAGAAAAAGGGTTATCAGATTGACAAACTAATAGGGAGTCTGGAACTCGAGCCTAATAGTTGTCACACAAACACAAAAAGACGTTGAGACGTCAAAATAAACAAAAAGGTTGAAAAAGAAAAAAAGGGCGCCCGGAGAGATCTCGCTCGATCTCCTGCCTACGTATCTCATCTGGTATGAGAATCAGGGCGACGTAGTTCCCCTTAACAGGGGAGAAACTCTCTCCTAACCAGAGACCAGGGAAACAACAAACTAAAAGGGAGACTAACTCGAGCCTAATAGTTGTCATGCAATCCACAATCCCTAAGTTGAGATCTCTAATCATGCATCTAACTCACACAGGAAGCAAGTCAGCTCAAACAGCAAGTAAACACCAATCACAAATGATCAAGCATCACACTCTATATACAAACAAGAGGCTCAGACAAATGGTTGGGCTTTAGTCAAGGGGTCATATCAACCTCGACAAACAAGCCAAAATTGTAAGGGTATGCTAAAGCTCTTAACCACTGACATTGACCGTCAGGGTGAGCAGATCAAAAATGGTAATGAGGGTTAAACCTCATGGCTCTTAACCCTGGCCTGGGTGAGCTCAAATCAAAGAAAGCGTGGGGGTCCAGAAAGAGGGACCCTATTCCACTTGACTGACTCTATACACAGATCTTGGGTACATTGTTCAAGAGCATCAGCACGTAGTGCGAGCATAATGAACGACTCACTGACTAACAGGGGACTGGCTACTAGTCCCTTCTATCTGTCAATTGCCTCTTCACTTAGGAGGACTTATCAAGTAACATGCCTCACTTGGAGGTCTTTGGCACAAATATAAACAAACACAGACATTGCCTCTTAAGGAGGACTTCAGCCAAACGCCTGCCAAAAAAGCGACAGGGCTTCCAAACTACATGGAGTGAGAAGGCTAAACTACCTTAGTGGTGTACCAACCACACTCCAAAGCAAAAGCAAAGCAAGCTAAAAGCGACTAATGTACCTATACAAAAAGCCAAACAGTTAGTATTGTATTCAGAAAACCAACAGACAACAGTAGGACTTTCCAATATCTACACAATGCAAGTCACAAATGCAAGCACTCAAGGGAGTTCATCATATCAATGGACCTACAACACAACAAGAGTTAGTAATCAAAGCAATTGGCATCTCAAATAATGAGGCCACACCAATCATTAGTGCTAAATACCTTAAACACAAAACACAATTGGTGAGTACAAACCACTAGTACAAAGACTAGGGTCAAAGGCAAGTCAAATGACCAAAATAGAAGTCAACATTTCATATGAAGCACATTCAATCAAACAAGAAAGAGTCCTCAAAAGGACCAAAGCTAATTCAATAGACAAAGCCAACACATAATCAAGATAAAGCAAAGGCAAACAATGTGATCAAAATTGGACATCAAGAACAGAAAATCCACATTAAAACAGAAATGTATCCAATGATCATGAAATTTTTTATGTGAGTTTAACATGTTATGTACAAGCATCATACCAAAAATTAAATCTAGAAGAGGTCAATTGGTATATGAATGAAAATGCACAAATGCAAGGCACAAAATGTTACACCACATGTCTATGTGTCCAAAACAGTGGTATCAAATGATAAAAATGCCAAACAAACGCCAAAAAATCATGTTACATGTTATGATCAGGCATGTTAAATTTCAAGGCAATTGGATTAACCATGAGCATTTCACAAAACAATTGGCACAACATAGCAAATTGGCATCATGTTCAAACAATCAAGCACAACAAAAAATCCAGAGCAACAAAAATCATGAGATAAATGCTAAAAAAAACTAGACATTAAAACAAGAATGTGAAAAAAAGTTTGGATCAATTTGGACGTGTCTTCTATTTTTTATGATTTTTGGAAGTTGAATGAAATAAAATGGATTAAATGAAAATAATGTGGAAAAATGGAATTCAAAATGAAATTCACAAAGTGCATTCAGCAGGATTCGAACCAACGTGCTGAAGGATAAAGTGCGCTCAAACAATTAAATTCACAAAACACATTGCCAGGAATTGAACTCAGGCCAAGGAAGGTCCAGAAGAATATCAAATTAAATCTACAAAAACACTCACGCCAGGATCGAACCCAAGCGCTTAAGGATAACAAGTGAAACGCTGCGTTTAGGAAATGAGAAATCAATTGGAATTCTGAAAACGCTTGCACCAGGTTTCGAACTCGCGCGCGGACGGTTACAAACGCTCCAATGCCAAACCCTAAGGTCTGAACCAGACGGCCGGAATAGTGATTCCGGTCGTCTTCTCCGGTGGTTCTCCGGCGGACACGCACCAAAAAATTTCCAGAAACGCATAAAATTGGTACCGTTCGAAAGGCCTTGTTACGAGGATAACGAATATCACATTTATTTGTCCTAAAACTCCGTCAATCAAGCGGATCGAAGGAAAACATTTTTCACATCCAAACTTTAAATCATCATAACTAACTCAATTCTTAACCAAATTCAAAACAGGACCTATCAACATGCTCAGTGAATCAAGATCTTCATGTTCATGGCAAGAAATTGGAGAAAAGAGAGAGTCGAATTTCACTTACTTGAACTTGCAGTGATCTATATACGCGTCCTCAGGTGCTCAAATTCTCCAGATCTGCTCCAGTACTTGTATCCTGAAGCTTTGTGTATAAAGAAGCACTTGAAATCCACTAGATCTTATTCAATTTCAATCTTCCATCAATGTATGAATGTTCATGAACCAGCTCAAATCTCGCTCAATTCTTCAAACCACACGTTGAATCTTGCTTAGAACTCTTCCATGATCATGAATGTGCAAAGAAAATCAAGGTTTGTGTGAAGAAATTTTGAGTTTTGAAGAGAGAGAAAAATGGAGGGAAATGTGAATTCTAGATCTGAAATTGTTCTTCTGAGCCAAAACAATTATGATTAGGCTTTTATATGAAGTGCTAACGACAATGCTAACCCAAATTAGGCTTGGTTAATTAAAATTAAGGAGATGTGAAGCAAAGTGCAAAAACATGCAAATGAGGTTATGCATGGACATGTGCACGTGAACAGTGCATGCAATGGCTATGATCTCACTTAAAACCATCTAATAAACACAATGGAAGTGGTATTTTATTGGTAGCATCAACCAAATTTAAATTCTTGAATTTCCCTCCAAAATATACATGAATGAACAAGTTATCACATGAGCTTTTTCCATGCAAGGCAATGGTTTATTTGGAAAGTATTGATCACAAAGAGCATTTTGCAAAAAGAGTGGACCAATTTGGAGTTTTAAATCAAAAGTTATGCCATGTTGAACTTCCATGTACACTTTGTGATCATTTGGCCATAACTTCTCAACCAATCATCAGATAATCATGATCTTGGACTTTTTGAAAAGAGGAGAGAAAGATATTCAACTTTAATGTTCAACAAAAATCCATTTGAAGCTTCTTTGATGTTGATAAGTCAAGTTGAATGTGGACCAAAAACTTGCCATTTTTGGAAACTTGAAATTACAGGTCACTTTCCATTTTTGGAAACTTTTGCCATGACTTCAAAATATTCAAGATAGGTATTTGAAATGACAAATGGACCTCTTTGGAACATGATTGAAGTGTTGACACTCATTTCCCCACCTCATAGCCCTCAGTTGACTTTATAGTTGACTTTCTGGTCCACAGATGACCTTGAAATGCCCTGATCAGCTTGAACCTCCACCACTTGGGGAATTTGCTCAAAAATGACACCCTAGCCCATGCAAGCCCAATATAATGAACATGTGATCCTCTTCTTCAGCAAATACCTTATCTCCTTGAGAAACCCTAGCTGGAAGAATGTCATTGATTAGGGTTGACCAGAGGTCAAAACCCTAATCCAAAGGAACCTGAGCATGAATCATGAAACCCTTGGTGATGATAGAACCATGATGATGGTGATATATCCTTGTAATCAAGATAATGTTCAAGACCTTTGAAGACTCAGGAAACCCTAATTGAAGTGCACACTCTCAGATGGTTGATCATCTATTCATGGAAACCCTCAGGCTTGAACCACGTAACTCCTCCATCTTTTGAAAAGACTTTGGAGGATGACTCTCTTACTTTCATATGATATGCAAAATGCAATGCCTAATGTCCTAAAATGAAATGCAATGTGCTAAACTAGTCCCAAGAAGAGGAGGGCAAATTTTGAGGTGTTACACCTTGCCCCCACGCAAATTTGGTATGTCTATCCTCTTTCAACTGTAGAGTGTCAACCCCTTAAGCAGAAAGAATTTAACCTTTATCATTCCCCACTGAGTTACTTCCTCGTGGATGATCATTATTTTAGTTTCCTCCCCAGTTGATATCCTCATTGGGTTGAGTCTTTGATTGACCGTTTCTTTCTAGATCTTACCTAGATAGATGCTTTTGGTCCCCTAAGAGTCTATTACCCAGTAAATGGTAATATACTTTTCAATTTGCAAGTATTTCACTTTTGCTTAATACCCGGCAAAAGAAACCCTTTTCTCCCCGGCGAATTTGTTTTCACGTTTCCCAGGAAGTCTATCCTTGATATGTTCATCCTAACCGATGACGAATATTTTCTTCCCCCGCAGTTGAGTCCATCCTTGATATGTTCATCCTAACCAATGACGGATTTTCTCTTTTTGGTATTCTACCCAGTAAAATGGTAGTTGTAATCCCAATTTCTTTCCCCAGAGAGTTAATCCTTGATATGTTCATCCTAACCGATGACAGATTTCCTCTTCTTTTTGGTCTTCTTCCTAATAACCGGTAGTTGTAAATCCTGCTTCCCCTTGGAGTTTATCCTTGATATGTTCATCCTAACCAGTGACAGATATTCTCTTTTTGGTATTCTAGCTAATATTCGATAGATATAATTCCTACTCTTTTCAGACAATTTATCCTTGATATGTTCATCTTAACCGGTGACGGATATCCTTCCTAATGTCCCCAGGTGAGTCTATCCTTGATATGTTCATCTTAGCTGATGACGGATATTCTTCCCCTTTTAGTCTATCCTTGATATGTTCACTTTAATCAGTGACGAATATTCTTTTTCTTTGCGGTCTTTTGCCCAGTAACCGGTAGTTATAAATCCTATTTGGCTTTCCCCAACAGGTTATTCTTACCCAGTAACTGGTAATGAATACAACTCTGGGTTGCCCCCAGCGAATCATCCTTGATATGTTTACCCTAACCGGTAACGGATGTCCTCTCTGACAAAATATGTTATCTCCTTACCTAGTAATTGGTAGTGGATAATATACTTTTGTTGCTCCTGTGTTGAAGATCATTTCTTCCCCGGTTGAGTTTGAGTGCGCATTTCCTCAGTGAAATCACCATTTTCCTGGCTTGGATCGAGTATTTTGGCTTTGTTCTGATCTACTAGTTTCCCCTGCAGATTTTTCCTTTTATCCTCGACTAAGTCTTTCCATTGATTTATTTTCGTGGAATCCCTCGAGTCCCCTAACAGTTTTAAAGTCGTAGCCTCGCCTACGTACAACCTTTTTCCTCTAGAGTTTTTGTCTTCCCAGTGAGTTTTCCTTACGGAATGTGTTATGCTCCTGCGGATTTTCGGTCTCTTCGAATTCTTTTCCTTTGTGGCAACATTATCCCACAGAGATTTTTTTTTAACATTTCATATCATATGCATCATGAGATCTCTTAGGGACCAAAATTTGTTTCTATTGTTGTTATTTAAGTCCATTCTACTGAGTCGATATAAAGATTTAAACCTTCATCTCCTCAGCTAGAACGTCCTTAAATAGGGGCAGTTGTAAGACCCCAATTTTGACCCTAAGATCCCTCATGTTATCTCATCATATGAATTAAGATTGGGATCACAACTTGGCATCCTCCTTACCCCTCATTCATTGGGTTTGCATTGGAAGAGGTCACCAAGCACTTTAGATTGTATCATACTTTGTTTTTCTATCATTTACTAACCAAAATACCAAAAATATGTCAATGTATAGTTTGTTGCTTTTGTACGTAGTGTACATGCTCACCTATGCTCTATCAAGCTCACATCTAGGGTTTGAGACCCTCAATGCAAGGAGCTCAATCAAGAATTGGTTTACTATGACTCTAAGTATCATATATGAATCCCCATTGATCTTCACATGTTATTTTGATCAAGAAATCATCAAGAGTTTAGAGTTTGTTTGCCTTGGAAACCCTTCTTCATCTGGGTTTACTACTTAAACTTTTATGTTTGGAGGAAATGCAAATTCAACTTACAAATACATGTGATAAAGGGAAACATTATAGGTCATTTTGGGCCAATACCATTGAACAAGTGATTTTCCTCAACTTCTAAAATGTATAACTCCTTCATGCTAAATCCAAATGAGGTCAAATTTGTGACCAAATTGAAGACATTTGGAAGAGATACAACTTTGATGAAGGAATGTTTCTCCTTTGAAGTCCATAGAAAATGTTACTCAAGGTGGAAGAAGTGAACATATGGCTTGATACTTAGAAATATTTTTGATATGTTTGATTTTCCAAACTTCCACCTCAAAATTCATCATGATCCAAGCTTCAAATGAAAATATGTTCAACATGAAAGTTGTTCCTCTTGATCTATCCTTTACAAAAAAATGCAAAATCGTCTCATTCGGACAAAGTATGAATGACTTGTGCATGGCTTAAAGTTGAAGGACCATTTGGAAGAATTGAAGTTCCACTTTTCATACACGATTGCATGGCCCTTCCACATAATTTCAACATTGCTTACACATAATTTTGGACCTAAGTGCATCATTTGATGGGCCTATCACACGCCCATGCAAGCATGCAAGTGAGATTTCCAATTTTGGCCAAAAATTGAAGTGTGCAATTATCAATCTCCTTGGTTATAAATAGAGGTCCTCTTGCTCAGAATTTAGGACCCCTGGCATGCAAGCTTTGAATCAGCAACCCTAAACCCTCACATTCAAAGGATAAGCTTAAGGATTTTCTTTGAAAATCGAGTTTGAATCTCTCACTATTTTTGAAATTGAAAATCCAAGAGTCCTTCCTTCTCTTTGATCCATTTCCACTCCATCAAGCATCTGAAGCAAGGACAAGCATAATTGAGAGCAAGATCGTGCCAATTTGAAGCTACAATGAAGGTGATTTTCAGAATTTTTCATCTCTTTGATTCTCACTCAATTATCCACTATTCTTGTTGATTTTTGGTTGTCTGAAGTCATACCAATGTAGGCAACAAGATTGAGTTGCTTAGAGGTCAAATCGAAGCAACTCAGATCATGATCCTCAAATTTCAACTTCCTGTATCTTTCTATATACTTGGAGTTAGACAAAATTGAGGCCAGATTCAAGCTCCTGAGCATTTTTTCTTTAAATTCATGTCCTCCATTTTCATTTTGGTGATGGTTGAGGGTGGACCAGTCCAGTGAGGTCCACCGGAGAAGAAGACCGGAGCTCTGACTCCGACGATGTGGTGGCATCCTTCTGAACCACATGATCCGTTAAATTGTTTTAATCCTGAGTGAAATTCTGGTATCAGATATGAGATGTCGAAGGTAATGTCACGACACTAATATCTGAACAATATAAACAGGATAGAATATAAAGAACAGTAATATAAGTGACACAAGCAATTGTTAACCCAGTTCGGTGCAAAGTCACCTACGTTTGGGGGCTACCAAGCCAGGAAGGAAATCCACTAAACAAAATTAGTTCAAAGACTCTCAGTAAACAACTTTAAGTTACAGTCTTTTCACCTAATCTCTACCCGTGTGACTTCTACCTAAGAAGTCTTAGATATGAGATCCTACTCACTGCCCCTCAATCACAGCAGTGATGTAAAAACAAGTATTACAATAAAAAGAAGACACTCTTCAAGAACACATATTTGATCTTTCTTAAAAGCTTCAACCAAGTAAACACACACTCATGCTTCAAAGCTTAGAGTGGACAAATTACAACTCAAAAGTCAGTCCAATTCAATCATCTATGGATGAATGAATGACTCACAATACACACGACCACACAAGACTAAAACCCTTATTCTCTCTCAATATTTCGTTCGTTATTTCTTGTGTATTAAAACCAGGTATTCCATGCCCTTTTTATAGAAGTGTTTGGCTGGGCTTGGACATCACAAAACCCTAAAACTATTTTCCATTCATATCTTCTCATGACAGCTGATTATATCTTATTGGAAAATAAGTCAATCTGGTTTTAATTACTGATTGAAGGCGCGTTCAATCATTACATCAATCACATATATATTAGCATAAAAAACGCAATCACACAATACATAACATTCAGACTGAAGGTTCTGTATACAGACGTCATGACATCGGGTCTGACATCTCAGTAAAATCCTGCATATCCATATTTTAAACACCCTGCAGGAACATGTTATCTCATGTCAAGACAACACTTGTGACAACTTGTGAACACTCTAGGTTTTACCAAAATTGCTGCCCACCCATAGAACCAAGAAACTCCCCCTTGGCAAATTTTGGCTAAAACATACATCAGACCATTTGTTCACAAGATAATAACCACATCAGCAGTTTAGCAGCAGAAGTATTAAAACATACATTACTAGCGAAAATAGCAACTAGTAAACACATATTAAACACACATGCGCTTCATCCCCCTCAGTCTGTTCAACACAGACATCTCCTTCAACATCACCTGTGACATACACCTCCCCATCTGACATCTCCTTCAACAACACCTGTACTAAATATATTATCTCCAACATACATCATCTTCAATATCATCTATCATCTGTTTATAGCATAACTACTTTAGCTACAGCTCCTTTAGCTACTTCTCCCCCTTTTTAGCCAAAAGAGACCAAAGAGACCAATGAGACAAAATAAATGCCTATTAGTCAAACAAAATATCACATAGAATGTTAAAGCATATTGTTAGGTGTTACAAAACCACAAACATACACAACTTAACAAGTTGAGATAAAAATCCAGAGAAATAAAAAAGAACCCAGAAAAAAATACATCAAGGCATCAAAACATGACTGCCAAAAGAACCACCATCAGAACATCCAGAACAACACATCATCAGAAAAGTGGGGGACAACTTCCCCAAAACTAGTCAGAGGAGCTTGCATCTTCATCAGCTTCTAGATCACATGCACCTCCTGTTCCTCTTCCTAAAAACTTATTAATTATAGTTGGAGAAAAATTGATACACTTCCCTCTTACAAACACCTTACAAAACTCTTTATTGTTTTTGTCAGCAATGTCCTTAGGGATGTTGACCACAAATTCTTTCACCAGTCCTTCATAACACTGAGATAACCCAGCAACAGTTTTCATTTATCCAACAGTTTTAATCAGGTCCATGACCTCTTTAACCTCCACAACATCCTTGCCCAGTTCTCTTTCCACAACCACCCTTCTTTGGATTACAAATTTCCATTTTACTGCTCCATCTTCAAGATGGAAGGAAATATTATCCAAGTGTACAACTGCAACTTTTGTAGGGGATTTCCTAACAGTTGTACTCTTGACAAGAGAGATATCAGGGACATCTTCTTCAATATCTTCATCTGAGTCAGAACTTTCTCTTACTTTTCTCTTCTTCACCTCCACTTTGCTCCAAGACTTTGAGGGGCCTACAGCAGTAGCCTTCTTAGCAATTTTGGTTGTCATCATTTCAGCCACAGACCTACCCTTTCTTGCCTTCATCCTCTTAGCCACACTAGGTTTCAAGTGATGAAGAAATCTATCATCTTCATCATCCGAATTCTCATCTTCTAGGTTAATCACCTTTGAAATTCTAGTAACAGACTATCAATGTCACACTGGATGTTATGACATCCAATTCTGCGCAGACAGGAAATGTATGCAGAAGGTAAATGAAAAGTGCAGTAAAAGACACAGACAATTGTTTACCCATTTCGGTGACAAACACACCTACGTCTGGGGGCTACCAAGCCAGGGAGGAAATCCACTATAAGTAGTATTAATTCAGGACTTAAACCAACTGTTTAATCCTATCACTTAAGACCTACCCAATGCAATTTCAATCTAAACTAAGACCAGAGTTCCTACTCACTCCCCCTCAATCACCATAGTGATTACAACCTTTAATTAGTTTAAAGTCAATGGCGAATTTATACTTCAAACAACTCTTGATTGTGCTTAACAGCTTTAATCAAGAAACACAACACTCACGCTTAAAAGCTTAGAGTGACACAACAATTACAACTCAATAAACACCCTAGTCCAATGCAATCATCTAGGTGATAATTGCTTAGCTCATAAGTAAAACCTAATACAAGACACAATAAAAACTACAACTATGAAATACATTGATGTATTTAATGCTTCACACTTTGAAATCCCTGAATTGCTGAAAGTAGGATTGTCATCCTTTTATAATGCAGTACTTGGGCCTTGTACTTGAATTTCCTAAAATTAAGGTTAAGCAAGTTAACCTAATTTCCACATATTAGGGTTCTAACAAATAGGCTATTTGTTAGGGCTCTTGAATTTAGCTCTTCTGTTAGTTTCCTAGATTTTAGCACAGCTGTTAGATTCCTGAAAAACAGCCTGAGATAAATACTGAAACAGAAAAAATAACTAGCCTACACTTTAGCATATGCTGTCAGGAATGAATGTCATAACATTCAGTTTGACGTCTAGAACATAGGCCATATGCTAGACAGCTTTAATTCTAGCTCAGCTGTTGGTTTCCTGAAACAGCAGCCTGTAATAAATACTGAACTATACCAGAAAAACTAACTGGCCTATAATTCAGTATCTGCTGTCAGGAATGAATGTCATAACATTTAGTTTGACATTCAGACAGTAGGCTATATGCTAGGTCTGTTATTCTCCTAAAAAATAGACTGAAACAAATACTGAGCTATAACAGAAAAACCAACTATTCTATAGTTCAGTATCTGCTGTCAGGGATGAATGTCATAACATTCAGCTTGACATTCAGACACTAGGCTATATGCTAGGTCTGTTATTCTCCTGAAAAATAGACTGAAACAAATATTGAGCTATAACAGAAAAACCAATTATTCTATAATTCAGTATCTGTTGTCAGGAATGAATGTCATAACATTCAGTTTGACATTCAGTAAATCATGTATTAGCTAATCCTGCAGCATACTACTCAAGCATGTCATGACATCAGCCCAGACATCAGAGTACAGTAAGTGTTTTAACACAAAATGCATCCAATCAAAAACATCTACAACCTGCTTTATAGAATCATGCTTCTTAGACTGTGAAGCATTGGCAGCAGGTGATGCCACAAATTTCTTACTAGACAAAGTTTGCCCTAAAGAGCATATCCTTCAGCAACTATATCTTTTTCATACCTAGATGAATCATCCTCCTTCTCATTTTGAGGTCCAACCTCAGGAGAGTGGTCCCTTCTTGATAGAGGAGTAGAAACTCCCTTTATAGAGTGTCCCTCATTGAGGATTCTCGTGACAAGGTTCCTTATGACACATTCAGTGTGATGCATATCATCCATAGAACTAGGAGTATAAGTAGAGCTGGAGGGGATATTGGAACTATTACCTTGAGTAGGGCATGCAGTGGAGGATGAACCAGGAGCTTCGCCTGGAATAAAAGACAGGGGAATCACGTCCAAAATATCTTCATCAAGAAAGTCCATAGAGGGCGTTCTAGCTTTGTGCGCGGGTTTGGTAGTTTTAGAACAAGATGGTGAAGGATGTTGTGACATCTTGTTGTTCTTGTGGAAAGGTTTCTGTTGCCCTAGCAGAGAAGGTTGATGAAGTTGAAGGAAGGTGGAATTGTTTGAGTAGAGGTTGCGTGTGAAAAGGCTATAGATGGAAGTTCCAATTATCTAGGTGATGATTTACCATAAATGGGGCACTTCATTTTAAATGGACAGACAAGATTTTTATTACCTTCCCCACTCCAAATTAATTGCTATAAATTCTCATAGATACAAATCCCTAATTTCCCTCTTAGACATTCAAATTGATTAGCATCCAAAGCCTTTGTAAATATATCAGTTAACTGCATTTTAGTAGCAACATGCTTCAGGGCTATGCTTTTCTCTTCCACTAGTTCTCTAATAAAAAGATGACGAATATCAATATGTTTTGTCCTGTTGTTCTGAATAGGATTCTTAGAAGTATTTATAGCACCCAGGTTGTCACAGTACAATGTCATGATATCTTATGTGACATTGTATTCAGTTAGCATCTGTTTCATCCAAACCAGTTGAGAACAACTACTTCCAGCTGCTATGTATTCAGCTTCAGCAGTGGATAGAGACACACAATTTTGTTTCTTACTAAACCATGATATTAAGTTGTTCCCCAAGAAGAAGTATCCTCCTGATGTGCTCTTCCTATCATCAATACTTCCAGCCCAGTCAGCATCACAGTATCCAGTCAACATAGATCCAGATCCATGAGTGTACAACATCCCATAGTCACTGGTGCCATTGACATATTTTAGTATCCTTTTCACTTGGTTTATATGACTGACTTTTAGTTCAGCTTGATATCTAGCACAAACACCTATAGCAAAAGTAATGTCAGGTCTGCTTGTTATGAGATATAGCAGACTTCCTATCATGCTTCTATAGAGACTTTGATCTACACTAACACCATTTTCATCTTTGGAGACTTTCAGATGTGTAGGAGCAGGTGTCCTTTTATGACTTGCATTCTCCATGCCAAACTTCTTAACAATGTTTTTGGCATATTTGATTTGAGATAGAAAGATAGAATCTTCCATCTGCTTGACTTGTAGCCCAAGAAAATAGGTCAGCACTCCAACAAGGCTCATTTCAAATTCAGACTGCATTTGTTTAACAAAATGTTCGACCATCTGATCTGACATCCCACCAAACACAATATCATCCACATATATTTGAGCCACCATGAGTTTTCCTCCTTCATTCTTAACAAATAAGGTCTTGTCAATGCCTCCCTTCCTGTATCCATTGTTAATGAGAAACATTGTGAGTCTATCATACCAAGCCCTAGGAGCTTGTTTCAAGCCATAGAGGGATTTCCTTAACTTATACACATGATTTGGAAGATTTGGATCAATAAACCCTTTAAGTTGTTCAACATACACTTCCTCATTTAAGTAACCATTCAAGAAGGAACTTTTTACGTCCATTTGGAACAGTTTAAACTTCAGAATACATGCCACTCCAAGCAATAGTCTAATGGACACAAGGCGAGCTACAGGGGAAGATGTTTCATCAAGATCAACTCCTTCAACTTGAGTGTATCCTTGTGCTACTAATCTTGCTTTATTTTTAGTAACCACCCCTTGTTCATCAGATTTATTCTTGTAAACCCACTTTGTTCCAATAACATTTATTCCTTCAGGTCTTGGAACCAGTTCCCATACTTCATTTCTCTTGAATTGGCCTAACTCTTCCTGCATGGCATTGATCCAGAATTCATCAGTCAAGGCTTCCTTGAAATTCCTAGGCTCAATCTTGGATACAAAACATCCATGTGAGATCACATCCCTTGATCTAGTTGTGACCCCTTTATTTGGGTCTCCTATAATGAGATCTTTAGGATGATCCTTCTGAATTCTGATAGAGGGTCCTTTATTAATTTTGCCAGCTTCAGGTTCAGCTTGAGTAAGTTCACTCTCATTACTTTTGTCTGGGAAATCAGCTGGGCATCATTTTGAGATGTCTCAACATCGTCTGTGACATCAGTCTGTTGATCATCAACCACAACATTGATAGATTCCATCATTACTTTTGTTCTGGAATTAAAGACTCTAAATACTCTGCTGTTTGTTGAGTAGCCCAGAAATATTCCTTCATCACTTTTGGGATCCATCTTCCTTATTTGTTAGCGATCAGTCAAGATATAACATTTACTACCAAACACATGGAAGTATTTGACAGTAGGTCTTCTTCCTTTCCAGACTTCATATACAGTAGTAGGAGTCCCTTTCTTCAAGGTTACTATGTTGTGAACATAATAGGCTGTGTTCATAGCTTCAGCCCAGAAATGGTAGGGCAATTTCTTAGCATGAATCATAGTTCTGGCAGATTCTTGGAGAGTTCTATTTTTCCTTTATACCACACCATTTTGTTGAGGGGTAATGGGAGATGAGAACTCATGACTAATTCCTTCAGATGCACAGAATCCAGCAAATTTGTTGTTCTCAAATTCTTTCCCATGATCACTTCTGATTCTTATAACCTGACTTTCTTTTTCTCTTTGAAGTCTTAGGCAAAGATCTTTGAATACCTCAAATACATCAGATTTTTCCCTTATAAAATTGACCTAGGTGTATCTGGAGAAGTCATCCACCAACACATAGGCATACTTTTTCCCACCAAGACTTTCCACCTGCATAGGTCCCATCCAGTCCATATGGAGAAGTTCCAGCACTCTGGAAGTGGTGTCATGTCTGAGCTTCTGATGTGACATCTTTGTCTCTTTTCCAATCTGACACTCCCCACAAACTCTTCCTTCATCAATCTTTAAGTTTGGGATTCCTCTGACAGCTTCAACAGATATAATCCTCTTCATTCCTTTAAGATGCAGATGGCCCAATTTTTGATGCCATATCTTCACTTCTTCTTCTTTGGCTAAAGTACACATTGATGAATAACCAGTTTCTTGAGAACTCCACATATTCCAGTTGTCCTTAGACCTGACTCCTTTCATGATCACTTCATTTTCTTTATTAATAATCAGACATTCAGTTTTTGTGAAGTTTACATTTAGACCTTGGTCACATAGTTGACTGATGCTAATTAGGCTTGCAGTTAGTCCTTTAACAAGTAGGACATTGTCAAGGTTAGGAACTCCAAGGCAGTTTAGATTTCCAATTCCCTTGATTTCACCCTTTGCTCCATCACCAAAGGTTACATAGTTGGTGGCATGAGGATGAAGATCAATTAACAGGTTTTTGCTTCTAGTCATATGTCTGGAGCATCCACTGTCAAAATACCAGTCTTCTTTGGCTAAAACTCTGAAGGAAGTGTGAGCTATCAGGTTAGTAACACCAGTCCTAGGAACCCATTATTTTCTGTTGATAGGGATGTGATGTTTGGGTCTAGGTTGATGATGAGAAGGACTAGGGTAGCCATACAACTTATAGCAAAATGGTTTTAAGTGGCCAAATTTTCCACAGTAATGACATCTTTATCTTTGGTGTTTTCCTTTATGTTGTCTTCCCTTATGATGTTGTGACACATGATGTGACATCTTTGGTTTGCTACTAGTGTGACTACACTCAGGTTTGGATTCATTGAACCTAAGGCCAGACTTGTCTCCTGCCATTTTTCCAGTCTGAAGAATTTTGTCTAAAGTGTCAGATTCATTGTTTAGCATTCTGACATACTTTGTCATCTCATCCAGTTTGGAGTTCAAGAACACTGCTTGAGTCTTCAACTTAGAGATGGTTTCCAAGTGTTATGTCTTCTCATTCTCCAGTTGAGTTATCACTTTCTTCTGAATTTCAACTTATTGACACACTTCTTCACTTCTGTGACACAACTTTCTGTAGGTAGCGGCTAACTCATCAAAGGTTACTTCATCATCACTTGAGTCTTCATCAGAACCCTATCTTCCAGTCAAGGCAGTCACAAGATTTGCAGACTCTCCTTCTATTTCACTTTCATCAAACCAAGTAGTAGCAAGACTCTTCTTCTGTTTCTTGAGGTAGGTCCCATATTCAGCTCTAATGTGTCCATACCCATCACATTCATGGCACTGAACTCCTTTTCCTTCTTTGGACTTTTCATCAGATCTTGTTCTTCTTCCAGCATTATTGGACCTACTGATGTCAGATGAGATGTTCTTGACATTAGACTTAGAGCTTACATCCATCTTTTTCAGAAGTTTGTTCAACTATCTTCCCAGTAATGCTACATCATTTTCCAGATCTTCATCAGTATCTTGACCACTTTCTTCCTCTTTCTCTTCAGTGTTTGACAAGAAGGCTATGCTTTTGACTTTCTTTTCAGATCTATCACACATTCCCAACTCAAATGTTTGGAGGGATCCAATTAGCTCATCCACTCTCATATTGCAAATGTCTTGAGACTCTTCTATGGCTGTCACTTTCATGGAAAATCTCTTAGGAAGTGACCTGAGTATTTTCCTCACTAGTTTTTCATCTAACATCTTCTCACCCAGGGCTCCTGAGGCATTAGCAATTTCAAGGATATTCATATGAAAGTCATGAATATTTTCATTTTCTTTCATCCTCAAATTTTCAAACTTGGTAGTGAGCAGCTGCAATCTAGACATCTTCACTCTAGAGGTGCCTTCATGAGTGGTTTTGAGAATATTCCAAGCATCTTTAGCCCCCTCACAGTTGTTCACCAATCTGAAGATGTTCTTGTCAACCCCATTGAATATAGCATTCAATGCTTTAGACTTTCCAAGGGCTAGATCATCCTCCTCCTTGGTCCATTGTTCCTCAGCCTTCTTATCAGTTGTAGCTTCTCCTTCCTTAGTAATAACTGGATGTTCCCAGCCTGTTAAAACAACCTTCCAAGCCTTATTATCCAAAGATTTCAGGAAGGCTACCATTCGAGGTTTCCAGTAGTCATAGTTGGATCCATCCAGAATAGGTAGTTTGTGAACAGATCCTCCGTCTCTATCCATAGTACCAGAAAATAACGTCCCTAGATCTCACCCAGAACCAGAGCAGGATGCCGGCTCTGATACCAATTGAAATTCTGGTATCAGATATGAGATGTCGAAGGTAATGTCACGACACTAATATGTGAACAATATAAACAGGATATAAGATAAAAAAACAGTAATACAAGTGACACAAGCAATTGTTAACCCAGTTCGGTGCAAAGTCACCTACGTCTAGGGGCTACCAAGCCAGGAAGGAAATCCACTAAACAAAATTAGTTCAAAGACTCTCAGTAAATAACTTCAAGTTACAGTCTTTTCACATAATCTCTACCCGTGTGACTTCTACCTAAGAACTCTTAGATATGAGATCCTACTCACTCCCCCTCAATCACAGCAGTGATGTAAAAACAAGTATTACAATAAAAAAAACACACTCTTCAAGAACACATACTTGATCTTGCTTAAAAGCTTCAACCAAGTAAACACACACTCATGCTTCAAAGCTCAGAGTGGACAAATTACAACTCAAAAGTCAGTCCAATTCAATCATCTATGGATGAATGAATGGCTCACAATACACACGACCACACAAGACTAAAACCCTTATTCTCTCTCAATATTTCGTTCGTTATTTCTTGTGTATTAAAACCAGGTATTCCATGCCCTTTTTATAGAAGTGTTTGACTAGGCTTGGACATCACAAAACCCTAAAACTATTTTCCATTCATATCTTCTCATGACAGCTGATTATATCTTGTTGGAAAATAAGTCAATCTGGTTTTAATTACTGATTGGAGGCGCGTTCAATCATTACATCAATCACACATAGATTAGCATAAAAAACACAATCACACAATACATCACATTTAGACTGAATGTTCTGTATATAAATGTCATGACATCGGGTCTGACATCTCAGTAAAATCCTGCATATCCATATTTTAAACACCCTGCAGGAACATGTTATCTCATGTCAAGACAACACTTGTGACAACTTGTGAACACTCTAGGTTTTACCAAAATTGCTGCCAACACATAGAACCAACACTGAGCGTCCAAAGTGATTACCACGCGTGTGATACATTTGACTAGGGAACACATGGATAGTGCGCTCTGATCCACTTGATCTTCCACCTCAATTAATGAGGGAGATCAAGTGGTCCACGTTTTTTTGTAATTTCTGATTTTTATTTTAATTGCCTTATTTTCATTAATTCATATTAATTTTAATATGGATCCAAAAAATATGGGACTTTCACCAAAAATTTTCAAATATTTATATCTTTCATTTTCTGAATTAAAATTATTTTTTGGATCAATATTAATATTTTTCATGATTTAAATTGTTTTTGTGCATATTTTTATTTGTTTAAAAATACTTTTAAGTTTCCAAAAATTATGAAATTTTTTCTCCAAAGTCCTTTGACCTTGTTTGACCTATGATAAATCTCTTGGCCATTTATTTGGTGTTTTGAAGAGGTTTTAGGTTTTTGATCAATCATAATTTAATTTAATGCATTTTTAATAGATTTTTAATTGTTTAATTATGAATAAATTGCGTTGAGCTATTTCCATTGACTTGTTGAGTTTGCCTATGTTGTTTGGGCCTTGGTCAAGGTTGATTTGACTTTGTTAGTTTTAAAATCATTGGATTTAGAGGATTGATGAAATATACACTTCATCTCCCAAAATGAATGAATGATTTTAATTTGATAAAAGTCCTCCCATGACCAATTTGTGTTTGTCTCATTTCCCTTCCCTCTTAGTCTTCAATCCCCTTCTATCCCATCCATTTCATTGACATATGATATCTCTTTATCCTAAGGCTAATTGGTTCATAAACCAATACAAGTATGGATGAGATTATGTCCACCATTTTTCCATTTTCTTTTAAGCGGGTATGTTTTAGGAGTATGGTTCATCATACCATATCTCTAACATGAATTAACACTAAAATTTCTATTACCCAACCTCAGATAGTTGTGACTTCTACATAAGTCCAATTACGATTGCTTAACATAGCGCTAAATTTTGACCCAAAAGCATATCATTCTAGTAAGTGAGATTGTAAGTCTCCCTCCTTTCATGGTATTATGTGTAAACTTGGCCGTTTTTCCTTCCTTTGGAAGATGTCTTGGTTCAAGGATCCATGCTTGTGAATAGAGGGTTGAGTGTTCTCTAAAGAATGACTTAAACAATTGAAAAGCAAAAACAATACTAACTTCTAATCAACTAACATTTGACTAACTTTTAATTTCAAGCCATTTACTTTTATGCACTTTAAATTCAAGTATTTTATCATTTTCCATTACTCATACCATTTAACTTGTTTATCTTAATGTCATTTTCACTTTGCTCATTTGAGCCATATATTGTGATTATATATACTTGTTTATGTATTTTGTTTGTATTTGTGGTCTTTTGACCTTAATGTATATAATAACAACAAAAACCCCTAAAAAAATGTTTGTGTGGACTGTTGGATTTGATCTGAGACTTGGACTTAGAATTAGGTAACATTCCCTATGCAAAAGGACTTGGCCAATGCCAACTTTTCTGAAACCAAGTGCTTGTATATTGAATTTCCATCTGATGCAAGTGTTGAGATCCATTTGAGTTCATCTTCTACATGGTCTTGATGAAGTTGTTACTTTGAACCTGTGTTAATGCCTTATTCTGAGCCATTCAAGGAGTATGTCATCTGATGCATGAGAGATTATAAAGAAGACTATGGAGTTGCTTGCTTGGATGTGGTTATCTTTATTTGGTTCCTTGCTCTTCATCTTGCTATGTGTGTATTGTTATTGCTTGATTCTAAAGTCCAAGGGAAAATTGGGTTTCTATAAGACATTCTTGTCTATTGGATTGCATCCCGTTGGTCAAATCTTTTCAACTCTTAACTTTTAAATTTTTGCTTAGGATTAGTCTCTTCATCTACTCCCACTTCTTTAATTTCAAATCTCTCCCTCCTTTTAAAATATTATTTGCTTGTGATTTCTAAACTTAGACTCTTTATTGCAAATTAGAAACTTTAGCCTTATGTCATTGCATTTTTCAAACTCTTTTTCTTAATCAAACTTGTAAATGAATCTAACCATATCAGACTTAAAAATTCAAAAGAAAAAAGAACTAACACTCATTCAAACTCTTTTAGGCCTTTGGTGCCTCTTTTAAACTTAAAATTTTGTTAAAAGCAACTCACTCACTTTGAAATTGTTACCACGAACTACGAGGTTTTTATCCCTCATTTTTATGTTGGTACGCAGGCACAAGTCCGAAGATCTTGTCAAACACAAAAATATATTTAATGAATTCTTTTCTCATCCCCACACTCTATTTATTGCAAACATCATTTTATACCAAAACACATGTACACACAAAAAAGGGCTCCCTAGGAGTACCTAGGACACTTTGGGTGCTAACACCTTCCCTCTGTGTAACCAACCCCCTTACCTGTAATCTATGGAATTTTATTAGTTTTGATTTGAAAACTTCTTATCTTTGGGTTTTGTTCATACTTTTCCCTTTTCCCTTGGAAAAAATAAAAGTGCGGTGGCGACTTTGGTTTTATTGACGTTAAGTTTATCCATAGCTTAATGGTCATGAATTTACCGCTACATCATGGTAATGCAAACCAAGGGTCCAGATTAGAACATTTAAACATGATCAGATGGCCAGGAAGCGTGACAACACACCACCGGAGCTAGGGCTCCGATCATCTTCTCCGGTGACCTCCACCGAACTGGTCCAACTTCATCTCAATGAAAAATGAAAAACATGGATACTATTTCAAAGAGAAAATGCTCAGGATCACGAATCTGGCCTCAATTTTCTCCAATTCCATGTATATAAAAAGATATAGGGATTTGAGTTTTGAGGATCATGGACTGAGTTGCTTCGATTTGACCTTAAAGCAACTTAATCTTGTTGCCTACATTGGTAGGAGTTCAGCCAACCAAAAATCACAAAGAATGGTAAAGAATTGAGAGAGAATTGAAGAGATGAAAATTCTGGAAAATCACCTTTGAGGGAGATTTAAACTTTCTTGATCTTGCTTCCAATTGGCCCTGGCTTGACTTCAGAAGCTTGCAGAAGTTGAATTGGATCAAGTAAAGGCTTGGATTCTTGGAGTTTCGATCTCAAAATAGAAGGAGATTTGAAAATCGATTTTCAAATGAAAACCTTCAAGATTGTCCTCTAATGGTGAGGGTTAGGATTGCAGGTTTAAAGCTTGGGCCAGGTCTCCTTAATTCTGAGCAATGGGGGTCTTATTTATAGGCAATACAATTGATTTATATAGATTTCCAAGATTGGCCAAAAATATAAATTCACCCTTGCATGGTTGAATGGGCGTGTGATAGGCCCATGAAATGATGTAATCATATCCAAAATTCCTCATGTGCAATGCTGAAAGTGTGTCATGTGATCATGCAATTGTAATTGAAATGTGAACATGAAATTCATCCAAATGAACCCTTGTGAATAACACATGTGCAAGTCCTCCAATTCTTAGCCAAATTAGATGATCTTGGACTTTTTGGAAAGGTGAGATAAAGGGGAACAACCTTCATGTTGAACACTTTTCCATTTTAAGCTTGGATCATGATGAATTTAGAGGCGGAAGTTTGGAAAATCAAACATATTTGAAAAATTTCTAAGTACCAAGTCAAATGTTCACTTCTTCCAACTAGAATAACTTTTGCTATGGGTTTCAAATGGAACAAGTTCCTTCATAAAAGTTTTATATATTTAAAACCTATTAAATTTGATCACAAATTTGACCTTATTTGGATTTTTCATGGAAGAGTTATGCATTTTAGAAGTTGAGGAAAATTACTTGTTCAATGGTAATGGCCCAAAATGACCTATAATGTTTCCTCTTGGCACATGCATTTGAAAGTTTAATTTGAACTTATTAAAAGAATTAAAATTGTATAGGACATATTTAATTTTATAATGAATCTTAAATGGCTTTCAGATCATAAAACTTGGGCAAGTTATGATCCTCGAAAGTTGACATCCTAACTAGGGTTCAGACAAAATGACCTATAATCTTTCACCATAAAAAATGACTTTCCAAGAAAAACTAGCTCTTGACTTAAACATGAAAGTTGTTTATAATGTCATAAAGAGTAACGTTTCTCTTGGAATCATTTTCATATGGAAAACGTTGTAGGAGATAGGGTCTAGGGAACCCCGGTTTTGACCAGTTGACTTTCTCTGGTCAACCCTCATGAACCATCTTGCAAACTTGAATTTATCTTGATCTCTTGGACTCATGGAGGATCATATATGTATAATATGATGTAATATGAAGTATCCCTTGAATTTTTTAATGAAAATGATGAAGAAACTTGCTGAGGGAATCACACAAGATACCTAGATGAATTAGGGCTTCCAAGGCAAACAAGCTTCAAACTCTTGATGAATTATTGATCAAAATGATATGTGAAGATCATGGGGACACATATATGATGTATAGAGTAAATTTTAACCATATCTTGATTAGTCTCCCTTCATTGAGGGTCTCAAACCCTAGATGTGAGCTTGATGAGGCATAGGTGGACACATACACTACCTACAAAAGAAGTAAACTATACATTGACATATTTTTGGTATTTTGGTTAGTAAATAATGAAAAACAAATTATGATACAATCAAATAAACTTGGTGACCTCTCCCAATGCAAACCCACTAAATAAAGGGTAAGGAGGATGCCAAGGTGTGATCCCAAAGCCAATGCATATGAGGAGATATCATGAGGGATCTTAGGCTCAAAATTGGGGTCTTACAGTATTGTGTGAATATTTTGCCTCTTTTCCATTTGTGAGAGATAGTGGCATACTTGTTGATTTTATACAAGTTAGATCCTTTCTCATGAATGATGTCTAGGTTCATATTTTCATGCTTGTGAGTGGATGGTTAAGTGTTCTCCAAAAAATGACTTAAACAATCTTTTCTTCTTCCACTAACATTCACTAACATCTCTTTGTAATGACTTTATTTTTATGTCATTTAATTTAATGAAATTTAAATTCTTTCACTTTATCATTCATTGTTATTTACATTCATGCAAATTGTTTATGTTTTAGTCATTTTCACTTTGCTCACTTGAGCCATATTGTGTGTTTGTGATATATTTGTGTTTGTGATCTTGATTTGTTTGTGGTATTAGGACCTTAAAACACTTAATAAAAACAAAAACCCTAAAAAATATATTGGTGGATTATTGGACCTCTGTCTGTGACTTGGTTTGGACCTATGGACTTAGTGTAGACAACATCCTTGAGCTATGGAAAAACCTGGCCAATACCATTAATTTGAGACCATTTCTTGGCCAATGCCATTCATCTGATACAAGCTAGAGAGACTCTCTTAGTTTATCTGTTGCACCCATTCTTTCCTGTCTAAATTGTTATTTTAATCTTATTGATATCATTTGATTCTTTCTTTTTAAGTATGTTTCAAGGGACTTTTCATCTGATACATCTAAAGGATATTGAAGATTGCTTGATTTGGAGTGCTTGCTTGGATGTTTGGTTATATTTATTTGATGTCATTATTCTTATTATTAATTTCTTGGATGATTATGGCTTTATTGTTTGCTTGACAATCAAAGGAAATGAGTTTTTATCTGACAATATTGTCTTATGGATGCTTCCCATTGGTTACATCTTTTCAATTCAAAAATTTTAAATCTTTCCTAGGATAGTCCCTTCATCTCCTCCTCCTTCTTTAATTTCAAAATCTCTCTCTCATTTTAAAAACTTCTTTGCTTGTTGTTTTCAACTTAGATTTGTTTTAATGAGTAGAAACCTTGGCATTATGCCATTGATTTTCAAACTATTTTCTTAAATCAAACTTGTAAATGAACTTAATCATATTGACTTTATTTTCCAAAGGACAAAAAAGAAATAACAACCTCATCTAATCCTTTTGGCCATTTTGTGCCTTTTCCTTTTAACTTTTTCAAAAGAGAGCATTTATATTTGATTTATATTTGGTTGATATATAATTCTCCCATTCCATGATATATTGATTGTGAGACTTTCCATTTATTAGGGGTTAGTGGCATGCTTGTTGGTTGAATCTGAGTTGGAGTCCTCCCTCTTAAATGTTGTAAAGCCCTCATTATCGGTGGATGTTTCGTTGAGTATTCTCTCATTGATAACAAAAGATATTTAAGCTTTTGTTAAAATCAATCCACCCATCTTTAAATTTTTTACCACGAATTACGAGGTTTTGATCCCTCATTTTGATGTGGGTACGTAGGCATAAGACCAAATGTCTTGTCTAACACAAAAATTATAAATAATGAATTCTTTTCTCATCCCCTCATTCTATTTTTTAGCAAACATCTTTTTCAACTAAAACACTTGCACACAAAAAGGGCTCCCTAGGAGTACCTAGAACACTTTGGGTGTTAATACTTTCCCTATGTGTAACCAACCCCCTTACATGTAATCTCTAACATTTTATTAGTTTTGATTTGAAAAATTCTTATCTTTGGGTTTTATTCGGACTTTTCCCTTTTCCTTTGGAAACAATAAAAGTGCAGTGATGACTCTTGTTTTATCGACGTTTAGTTAACCAATAGCTCAGTGGTCATGAATTTACTACTACAGTAAGGTCTTGGTTTCCTGTAGAAAAAACCCAATATCCCCTCAAAGGTAGTCCCTAGAAGGTTCCCAGAGTCATCGATCCAAAATAAAAATATCCTATTGAAATAAATTCTCGTAGGATAAAAGCACTTCCAAGTGAATCTAGTTTGGGTGTGGGTCTCGTGTCAACCCAATGCACAAAACACAGGTTGACACGACTATCCACGATTCTATCATATGTATATGCTCAAGCTTAGGTATAAAGTTTCTCTCTCATATCATAGCCCAACCCCAAGAGAGAGTATAACTAATATATCCAGAGTATGCTTAAAATTTAAAGCAATAAAGGAATGCAATAAATAGCATAAAGATAAAATGAGTAAAGAGATAAAGATAAACATCTAAAAATGAAAGAAAGCAAATAAAACTAGGCTCAACTTACTTAGGGATCCCCACCAGAGTCTCTAACTGAAGCTAGCGGAAATATACCTGAACGCATCGCACGCTCAAAGATAAAAAATAGTCACCATAGAACTTTATTTATTCCCGAGGGAAAGGGAAAACATCGATAAAACTCGGGGTAAGAGAAATAGGGTAAGGAAGTCGGTTATGCAAGGGGAAGGTATTAGCATCGCTCACATTTGTTGTACTCAACTGGAACCATTTCGATTGTTCTTTGCAAGAATGATTGTTACTATCTAAAGATTACTTTTGAAAGGAGAAAAAGGGGTTTGAATAATTAGGGTGCTCGCCAAGGATTGGGCCCCTCAGGCCTAAGTATCCTCATAGTGTAATAAGGAAGTCAGAGCTCCGTATTTGGTGGAACTAAGATGGATTCGTTAGTTATTTTAGTGAATAATATTAACATCTGTGTTCTAAAATTAACTTGCTTGTATGCTTTAGAATGAGAGACTTAAGCGTTTGTTTGTTTGCGATAGAATGGATGCGCATGGATCATAGTTTAGCAGTTAAACATTGCTTATATGATCATGCATGGATGCTTAGGCTTCATTCACGGTAGAACTAAAGTAACACGTCCTTTCTGAAAAGATTTTAAACAGAAGATGCCCAAAGGCAAAAATGAGTTTGATGAGACAAGTTTGCTTTTACTCTGAAAAGTATGTCATGATTTAAACCATACTAAAGTCTATGAATGGAGGGGAATATGATGAGCAACTGGGTCATTCATTCTGTACCAAAAAATGTTCAAATTGAGGATAGGAATTCTCCACTCTCACCCCTTCTCCATTGTTGAAGGCTTGTGCCATACAATTCTAATCGTAATGTTAATTTTTTTTTTAGTTTATTCACAAAAATGGTTTTAGTTTTAAAGGAGAAAGAAAGTAAGGGGAAGAGAAACCCTAGAAGGTTGAAAGCTGATCTTCAGTCTAAATCCCACATCTGTGTAGAAAGACTTTAAATTGCACTAAAGTCTATGAATAGAGGCAAATATGATGAGTAACTGGGTCACTTGTCCCGTACCCAAAGATATTCTGGATGAGGATATGAACTCTCCACTCTCATCCCTTCTCTATTACTTAAGGCTCATGACATGCAATTTTCATCATAACTGATGAGCGTTGAGGTTGAATCTCCTTGTTGCCTTCGGTGATGAAGTGTTGCTTTGAAGAAAGAGACTTGGCAATTTTTTATTTAAATTATATTAAAGTCTATGAATATAGGTGAATACAATGAGCAACTGGGTCATTTGTCCCGTACCTAAATATATTTAGAATGAAGATAGGAATTCTCAATTCTCGCCTCTTCTCTATTGCTTAAGGCTCATGGCACACAACTTGAATCATGACTGACAAGTGTTTATACACCTTTGTTGTGCTTGAACTGTAGTTCACTCTGCCTACAATGTGAATGCCTTGTACTTACTTGAAGTCTTGAACTCTTGGTCTTAAATCTTGAGGTCTTTAGCTTCTGAGGTCCAATACAGTTTGAACATAAGGGACTTATCCTATCGAGTGATAGAGGGTCTTTTGATCACTTGAACAGGCTTGGGGAATTGAGCATAATACAAAATATTTGGTTGATCAAAGTAAACTTTTGATCAACATAACCAATGGGAATGGAAGATACTTGAATTATACATATTATCTAAAGGATTAATCAGTCAATAAGATGAATTCTTTCTTCTCTTATTGATTGTTGTGTTGTGAGCTTATTCTCCTTCTCCGTTCAACGTGTGTTGTTCGAGAATTATTGTGAGAGTTTGGTAATTATTGATTCGTGAGGAGAAGTGAGTTATGGATTTGGGATTTCTGTTTGTGAGGAGCTTGAGGTTGGTGATGAAAATGTGGTAGTTTCGAAAACGAGAGTTGAAGATGAATTCAAAGGTGATGAAAAATTCAGAAAAAAAGAGTTCCAAATCCTGATGAAATGTGAAGTGAATTGTTTATACAGTGTTTGAAAATTTTGTTAGTTCCTCTCAAATTCTATTAGGAGATTTTGATTTTGTTAGAAGTTTGTTGAGATGGTTGGGAAATTCGTTGAGAAAATTTGAATTTTTTGGAAGAGTGTTATGTTGTTTATTATAAGTCAGGTAGGTGGAAAGTTAGACTGTCGTGAGAAAATAGTTAGAAGGTTTGTGAGGAAGTTAATGAATTGAAGTGAAAAGTGAGGTTTGTTAGTATTGGCTATTTGAAGTCAGAAGTTAGTTGGTTAAAATATTTAGGTTAGTTTGCATTGGTTTAGAATTTAGTTGGTTAATTTCTATGTCTTGTGGAATTGTGCAGGTCAGTGCTTGGAGTTTTCTTGAATTTGCTCGTGGAATTGAATTACTTGGAATAGCTATGAAGCTTGTTGGTCATCATGTGGAATTTTTGCGTTGGATATTTTGTAAGTTTGAAATGGTGTAATCTTGTTGTATGGAATTATGGTGAAACTTGATTGTAATTTGAATTTGGTAATAATATGTAATTTTGAAATAGAATGAATTTGGGTGTATATGAGTCGTTCCGCCTCCGCGCCCAATCTCTGATCCCAACCCTCGAAGTCAGTATTTGGAACTTCAGAAGGATAGGCATTAAGATATGTGAGCTCTTCTCTAGCTATCTCTAGGCATCTCATATAGCATTCAAGAGCCACTTGTTGATCTCCTCGAATTGTACCCACTCCCCCATCATGCAGTGGATATTTTTAGGTTACGTACCAGGTGGATATGACCTCTCATAGGGCGTTGATAGCAGAATGCCCCAGGATGATGTTGTAAGGTGAAATGGTGTCTACAACGAGGTAGCTGATGGCAATGACCTTGGCATTCGCTCCCTCACCACATGTGTTTTTTAGGGTAACATGGCCGATTATTTGTACATGTTCACCTTATAATCATATCAAGGAACCTTTGAACCTCTTTATGTTGTTTACGTCCAGTTATAGTTTCTAGAAGGCATCCTAGAGCAGAACATCAATAAAGCTACCTAAATCTATCAAGACTCGCTTGATGTCCCAATTTTCGTGCTGAATAGTGATGACTAGGGAATCGCCATCGTGAGGGTTAACATCGACGACATCCTCCATGGAGAAAATGATATCATCATATGTTTTCCCTAGTGCGCTTCTAGGAAGGCTAGGGGATATAACGGTGGCCGCGAACATCTATTCCGTGCATCTTATTCATGTGGCTTTAAAGTTTCCTTTCCCAGAGATTCCCCCAATGAGGGTGTTTGCTTCATAACATAGACCATGTCAGTCATATTCAATAGAGATGAAAGGGTTAGAATGGCGATGTGACCCATATTAGTTTTACTAGGTCCCCACTGTGGGTGTCGTTATACTAGTCAAAATATATAGGTGTGCGTTGTAACACCCGAGGCCAAAGAGCAAGAAGAATGATTGTAACACCCGAGACCGAAAAGGGCGGGGAATGGTTTTTCGAATTCACATCGAAATTATAGGATCTTGAGATTGTGCAGGTATGTGACTGTATGGTTGAAGGAAGGCTTATACAGATTGATTAATACTACCTATACCAAAAAAATAGATCTTCTTTTTAGTAACCTAACAAATAAGAACTCCATAGTTAAGCATGCTTGACTTGGAATAGTATTTGGATGTGTGGCCTTTTGGGAAGTTTCCTAGAAAACCTGTGAGTGAGGACAAAGCATGCTAAAAAGACTCGTGTTAGTTTGTGGGGTCAGTCGATAATCTTGAAAGTAGTCTGAGGAATTTAAAATGGTATTAAAGAAGACCTCTCCCAATACGATATGGTTCGGAGATGAACCAAGTTGAAGTTGGTGGGTATGTAACACCTGAGGCTGAAGAGGGTGAGGAGTGGCCGCTTGAATTCACATTCGAATGAGAGGATCCTAAGGCTGTGTAGTTATGAGACTACATGGATGAAGGAAGGCTTATAAGGATTGATTTGTACTATATATACCAATAAAATGCATCTTCTTTTCATTAGTCTAACAAATAAGAACTCCACAGTTAAGCGTTCTTGACTTGGAGTAGTATTTGGATGGGTAACCTTCTAGGGAGTTTCTTAGAAAGCGTGTGAGTGAGGACAAAGCATGCCGAAAAGACCCGTGTTGGTTTGTGGGGTGAGTTGGTAATCATGAAAGCAATATGGGGCCTTATAAATGGTATCAAAGAAGACCTCTCCTAATACGACATGGTTTGAGGATGAACTAAGTGGAAGTTGGTGGGCATGTAACACATGAGGCTGAAGAGGGTGGGGAGTGGTCGCTCGAATTCACATCGGAATAAGAGGATCCTGAGACTGTGGAGGTATGAGACTACATGGTTGAAGGAAGGATTATATGGATTTATTAGTACTGCATATATCAACAAAATGCATCTTCTTTTCGGTAGTCTAAAAAATAAGAACCTAGGATATGTCCACATCTTCTTGAGAGGAGGCATATTTTTAGAGATATCTATAACCTAGGATTTTCTCAAAAAAGACCATCGCCCTCTTAGTCAATAGTGGACAATTGGACTCCTAGTTTCAAGGGAGACGTGGGTCAGTTGATGACCTTGACTTTCTTTTTGTCCTAGAAAGCATTTTATCACACGTTTCTCACGTAGGGGCAAGGGAAAACCACAGGACGAGACGATACCTCCCTTTTAGTTACATCCACCCAGGCATCGCCCTAGGCGAGTTCCTTTATAATTATAACACTACAAATAGGTTTATTTATGCAAATTTATTGTAAATGTATCTGAAGTTAATGTAATTTATTGAGCAAAATCCGTGTTGGAATAATTTTGTTACAATTCTTTTACAATTTGTTGAAATAACTCTATTAAATTATGGTGTTTATCATTTATTATGATATATATATTTCTGTAAAGTAGTTATGTTTCATTTATACATTTATTTTAAGTCACTATGATTCACGCATTGTGTTTGTTTTATTTTGAGAAGATACTAAATAATAGTAAACTTTGTTATAATGTACAAAATATAAAGTAAGGTTGAGAAGATATTAATCGAGTCTGCATTCAAATGTCAATATAATCGGTTATAATTTTGTACAAAAGATGCCATCAAACACAATATTGTAGGTATTGGGATATCAAAAGATTACAAAATGACATCAAATAATCACAAAAGATTACATCAATTAATGTTGGCTTAAAACAAGTTTTGAAATATTTTTAGAAGATTACATCAATCAAAGTTTACAAAAAGATTGAGTTAAGAAGGGTCATGTCGGCTAAGTTGGTGTTGTCTGACTTAAGTGATTCTTCGATTTGTAATAACTTCATACAACTAAATAAAATTACAAAGAATCGTGAATTAAGAATGTTTTTATCGCAGAACAATCACTGGAAAAATGCATGATTTGTATGCCATATATACTTAAACCCCCCTCATGTTGTATTTTGGTTTCACCTTGAATCTAACTTTTCCCACAAATGAAACACTCTATTAATGACATAATCAACTAAAAACCCTTTTTGCATAAACATTGATAGCTATTAAAAGGTTGTTGAATTTTTTGTCATTATCCTGTGCATAATTTTTCTCTAAAATGTAAGAAGTATTGTGGAATGTCATAATAGCCTAATGCTAAGCATTCATAAAACTAGAGTATATAAAGATAAGAGCATGGCCATATATCATATTAAGTCAAATATTATGTAGTTATGATATGAGATACATAAATACATAAATATATGGATGTTAAGTTGGGGAACCATAAATGCTTAGTGGAGTGATGGAGTAATGTCTTGATGCAGTGAAGTTGATCTCTGGTGCAACGGTGTAGAGGTGAACATGTAATATTAACACTCCAACATCCAAATTAGTAAAATAATTAAAAGTAAAGTAAGTTATGGGTTAAAATTGGAAAATTTGGTACCAAAATCTTTGGAATTAACCGTGAAATTGTAAATGACCAAAAAATGAAGAATAAATTTATATACCAAATCTACTCGTGTTAATAACTATTTGAAACCTTTATGGCTTAGAAGGCAAGTCTCGTATTGGGTTTTGAAATTAGTATAAAGGGTTTGAAACTTAAATGCCAAGCCTAGGAAAATCTTAAGGTTTCATTGCAACAAGATAAGGAGTAAGCACCAATTCCTTTTACCAAACCATCTCCTCGTCTAGTAATTGAGCTTGAGGTAGATCCTACAATGGAGAAATAAGAGGCTTCTATGTCTAGACATCTAGAAATCCCTCAAAGTGAATGATTGGAAACCGAATAAAATCATAATTATGAGGTGTGTTTTATTGTAGAAAATGTTTATACTCAATAAGATAAAGAAGTTGTTGAAACTAGTAAGGAGAATATTGAAGACCCGCCCTTTTAGGCTTCTTATGTAGTTTATATTTGAATCGGCGAGGAAACTAACTTATGGATATCATTATTTTTATACATCATTGGGATTTTATCATTGTTCTTCAATGTTTTACCAAATAGTAAGATATTATTTCTTCAAATATTTATCACTTGCGCTTGTGTTTAATTCTTAGTGTTCCATACTCACTAGAACATCGGCTAAAAAACTTACTAAAAAGTTTATTAATTTGGCAACTATTACTTTGGCGATCATTTTCGAAACTTAGATTCTTTAATCTCGATTGGTAAAATAGTTTTCCAAACTATTTCTCCTTTAATACTGATTTTGACTTGTTTGTTATAAGTTGTATCCGTTTTTTTATTTTTAACTCCCAATTATGGTTAGAACCATGAGTCGATCTTCAACCAGTAAGGATTCTAATTCCATCAAGTTGATTGTGTCCAATAGTGTTGCTGTCAACGCTTATTCCTTTTAAGGAAACATCAATCCCTTTGATTTTAAAACACTTTGAATCTCTAAGCGCATCATTGGATAAAGATTTTCCTTGACCATAACTGACTATTTTGTTGCATTTTTTCCTATATGCCACCAACCAATCACCATGAACTACATTTATTTCTCCAAACTCTTTTGCTACAGTTTCGGTGTTGTCATCGCCCACTTCCTGATGCAGTTTTGTTAGTCTTTACTCATGGGCATCATCGTTTTTCTGTGGACCTCTTTGTTTCGCCACCATAGGAACGACAAGTTGTGTCGGATTATTTGGTGTTTTCTTACAATGACTGACGTGATGTCCATAACATCCACAGTTGGAGCAATTAATGTGAAGACCTTTATATTACACGTTGTGACAGTAGCCATTTACATTGACCTTTCTGACAACTGGCAAGGCCTGATCAATCTCTACACAAATTATCGCAAACCTTCCCCTCTCTACAGTCAGGGTATTAATATCTACCTTAACAGGAGTACTCACAACAGATGCCAAATCAAGGACACCTTCATAATAATACAATAAATTAAGTCCTGGAAATCAAATCCAAACTAGAGTCTTCTCCATTTTTACGAGATGAGATGCAAAGTCTGGAGTCCATCAAGCCATTGCCAAAAAATGGTCAAACAACACCCACGGGCCTTCTGTGCAAGGCCCATCATTATTTCATCATAAAAAAGCAATTTCAACGTCCATGATCTCAAAACCTTCAATAAATCTCCACATCTTCTTCAATCTATCCTTTATCAAATGGCAATCAATGTTATTCCTAAAGAGTTTAATGACTAGCGCCTCCTTCCAAGGGTTGCACAATTCATGAAAGATTTCTCATCCATTATGACCTTGGATAGCAATCGATTTCCTCCCATTTTTCAATCAGGTCCACTATCTCCCGGAGTAGTGACTCCTTGACATTCAGTGAAAATATTCCAAAATGACGGTCTAAAAAGTTTAGATGCACCTCTATCCGATAACTTGACTAGTAGCAGCAGCGTGGAAGCGTATGTGTTACTTTATCTTAATTTATTTATGAGTAATGCTAACTTGCGCCCTAGGGGCACAAGATAAGAACTAAAGAAAATAATTTTGTATTGGAAATTGTGCATTGATTTTAATAAAGATATAAAATTAATTTTTCAATACAAACTTTCTATAAATGGGTATCTTATCTTGTGTCCCTAGGACACAAATTAGCATTACCCTTTATTTAAAAATAAATATATGTTTGCCTTTAAAAAAAAATTGTTTATATATCATAGTTGAGTTTTTTTACCGAGATAACCCACTTTTTCGAAAAAAATCCCAAAATACCCCACTTTTCAGGAAAATTCCCAAAATACCCCACTTTTAGGAGGAGGCGCCAATTGGATTGGCGACCCCTCTTAAAAATTGCAAGGAGGCGCCAATTGGATTGGCTAGGGCATCTGCCCTAGCCAATCCAATTGGCGCCTATGTGTAATTTTTAAGAGGGGGCGCCAATCCAATTGGAGCCTCCCTTAAAAAAGCCTCCAATGAAAAAACCTCCAACATGCAAGTTGTAGATCTTTTCAAGACAATGAATTTGGATATAAATTTTGCATCATTTGGATTTTTTATGAGAAAGTTATGGGCAGTTGAAGTTGGACTTCTGAGTTTTTCAACTATTATCTGACCTATAATGTTTTGTAGTATTGAAGTAGACATCTTAAATTTTCCAATGCACTTGGTCCCACTTAAAAATAATTAAAAATGAGTGAGTTAGGTCTTTGCGAACTTGACCCAAAATTAGGGTTTATGTCAAAACATGAGTATGTGAATTTTACCAAAAGGGACCAACTTCAAGCCCTTCTGTTTGAATGATAAAATCCTCAAATGACAAAACCTTCAACATAAAAGTTGTAGATATTTTCAAGATAATGAATTTGGACTAAAGTTTTGAATCATTTGCAATTTTTATGAGAAAGGTATGGGCACATGAACTTGGACTCTTTGACATTTTAACTGTTATCTGACCTATAATATTTTGTATTATTGCATGTGTTTGTGTTAGAGTTATGAATTTTTGTCCAACATAACAAGTGAAGTAGACATCTTAAATTTTCCAATGCACTTGGTCCCACCTTAAAATAATTAAAAATGAGTGAGTTAGGTCCTTGCGAACTTGACCCAAAATTAGGGTTTCTTTCAAAACATGTGTATGTGAATTTTGCCAAAAGTAGGGGTGTTCAAAAATTTGGTTAACTGATCCAAATATCTAATCTGAATTGAATTGAACCATAAAAAACTTAAACCATTTAAATGGTTAATAAATTGAATTGTTTATTTTAACCAATTCAATTAATCTAATTGAATTTAAAAACCAGTTTAAACTCTTATAAACTCTTTCCACAATTTTATATAAAATATAAATACTATTATTTCACAAATTCAATAAACTTAATAAATCATTATATTAAAATAATAAATTTTTTAATTATAATTTTTTAATATTTTTTAGTTAGTTACTATTATCATAATATTTTCATTTTCACATTAGTGTTCTTCCCCAAATATGAAATATGAACCCTAAATCATCTTCTCTCCAATTCAAACTCAACATCAATTTCAATTTCACCTTCTATTTGTTTTGAATCGATTTCGATTTCAATTGATTTCAAATTTCACTCGATTTCATTTTCGATATGTTCCATTTTCACTGGATTTCGATTTAACTCGGTTTCGATTTAACTCGGTTTCAATTTAACTCGGTTTCGATTTCACCAGATTTCACCTTCTCTACTCGGATCTTGCTCGTAGAAACTCTTGTCTCGACTCTTTTTGAGGTAAACCTGTTATTTTCTGCTCTCAATTTCACTTTGAATTGAAATAATATCCGAAAATTGCTTTTAGTCTTGATAGGATTTTATTTGAATTTTATTCTACTGGTTGATTTGTGTTCTCCTGAAAATGATGGTTTGGTTCCAGTAATTTTAGTCTGGATAGGAACTTGCTTTTTATACAGTGTATTAATTCTTTTTGTGCATCATCTACCTTTCACCTTTGTCAGGAATATGTTATAGGTACTTTCTCAACGTAATTCTCTAAATTCTTTTTCTTAAGTTCTTAAAACCCTTTATTGATTTTAAGTGGATGCCTGTTAGGTTAGAATATTCTTTTTCAGCTTTGGAAAATTACAAGATGGTTGTGAATGAAATCAGTAAAAAATTGAACATTACTCTGTATGTTTATTCATTTCTTGGCTATGAGATTAGGGTTTGTATGTTAAATCTAATTTTATTGCTCTAAAATTTCATCTCATTTATTGTATTGTGATCTTATTACCAAGACTGTTGCTTTTTTTTTGTTTGTTCAAGTTAGATTTGCATCAATTTGATATTGAATTGTTGGCTATTAGAAGTTAGAAAGTTAGTTAGAAAGGTAATTGATTGCGGTAATGTCTGTATCCGCATTGGGCTGCAATTGCAGTGTGATCCTAAATCACACTAAAAACCTAATGTCGCAACGGCCGCATCATATCACCGCAACGACCGCATCAGTCTGCATCAGTCTGATCAGGCCGCATGATAATACCGAATAACTCAGGGATAGGAATAGACCTCGTCAGTAATGATATGGAACCGATTTCCTTACCTGTAAGTGTAAAACAGGAGATCTAGTAAGGTGAATCAGGTGATGAATATGTAGTTTTGTTGTTCATGTTGTACATTTTGAAACTGTGATTTCAATATGCCATGAATATCTAGCTCTTGTAGTACTTGCTAATGATCAACTTAGGAGTACTGAATCTTGATGTTTGGTCCTGTTGATTAGGTGTTGTAATTTTCAAAACTAAAATGAACTTGGTTGGAAAGTGGGCTTATGCACACCCTTGTGATAAATGCTGAAATGTAGTATTCTATATTTCTTCTACATTTTTGTTCTTGTCTCTGTTACACTGCATAATGTGTGATATGCTGTTAAATTTATACCAGATCACAGTATGTTTGGTTCGACTATAATATTCATGCTGTCACTGTGAAACAATTTCTCCAAACACAGATATGATTAGCTTAATTAAAGTTCTTCAACAAATTAGGAACTTAGGGAGAAGAAATAACTTGTATTAATTACAAATCTGTGAGATTATTGAAGCATTAACTTTCCAATCAAATTGAAGAAGTTTTCTAAACCTTCCGAAGTCTGCACTAGTATGAGCCCAACAACCAACTCACCTTCACTGCTTCTTAAAAACCCTCAACACTCATCCATCAAACCATTCTTATTCCTTGCAATGTTGGTATTCAAATCCACCTGCGCCAAAGTAGGTGGAAATCACCAAATAAAAACTGAACAATGGAAGAAATCATCTCACAAATTGACACAAAGTGACATGTAATTTATACAGTGGCTTCCTACTTCCTTTTATGTATTTTTGGTTAGTGAATAGACTTTATTTCAAAAATTTAACTATTCTATTGGTTTTACTTTATCTTCTTGAGAATGAAAATGCTACCTTTATTCAGAACCATGATGTTGTGCAGTATGTAAGAATATAAGTGAATAACAATTTATCTTATGGCTTTTGCAGCTAGTAACTTTGATATGGATGGTCATGACAGTGTTATGGACTTTGAGACAGAAGAACATATTGGTTCTACACCTCCAGTTTCTAATAATGCTGGTTTGTTGCCTCAAAAGCGTAAAAATCGGTCAGAATCATGGAATCATTTTACACCGATGCCGTCGAACACAGAAATGTCAAAGTTAGCAAAATGCAAGCATTGTGGCTCCTTAATCAAGTATAATGGTGGAACAAGCGCTATGCTAGCTCATTTGAGAAGATGTAGTGATAATCCAGACAATGCGGTGAATGTGACGATGCATGAACCATCTTCAAGCTCAATGGAAAATAGGGAAGCGGTTGTTAATTCATCTCCTTCGGCTCCCAAATTTGACCAAGAAGTTAGCCGAATGGACTTGACAAAAATGTTTGTAGCCATGGAACTTCCGTTTCAAAAGGTAGAGCATCCATATTTACATAGGTTCATTTATGGCTTACAACCAAAATTTAAGTTCCCGTCACGCAATACACTAGCACGTGATATTTTGAAGAATTGGGACGTGGAGAAAGCGAAGATGAAGACTATTTTGTCACAAAATTGTCGCCGAGTTTGTATCACTACAGACACATGGACATCTACCCAAGACTCTAATTACATGTGTCTTACAGGGCATTACATTGATAACAATTGGAAGCTACAAAAACATATTTTGAATTTTACTCAAGTCACAGACTACACAGGAGAGATTATGGCCAAAACAGTTAAGAAGTGCTTAAATGGTTGGGAACTAAATCGTGTGCTTAGTGTTACCGTGGACAATGCATCTTCAAATGACGTCGGAATTCAACATCTCAAAAGATGGCTTCACTCTCAGAATGGCATAGTTTTGAATGGAGAATATCTTCATACACGTTGTTGTGCCCACATATTAAACCTTATTGTAAAGGATGGGCTGAAAGAAGTTGATGATTCTATTGTAAGAATTCGTGCAGCGGTGAGGTATGTGAGGCGTACTCCTTCGAGGTTTCAGAGATTTAAGAAATGTATTGATCATGAAACAATTGGATATAAAGGTTATGTTGGGAGAGATTGTGAGACTCGGTGGAACTCAACATATCTAATGTTAAAGGGTGCATTAAAACATAATAAGACCTTTACAGAGTTAGAATTCAGAGATCGGAAATATTTTAATGAAATGAGTAAGGACAAAGGAGTGCCTAGACCGGAAGATTGGGAGCATGTTGAGTTAATCCTTCCATTTCTACAGATATTTCATGAAGCTACAGAGCGTATTTCAGGATCTTCTTATGTGACAAGCAACATGTATATGCTTGAGGTTTTTGGTGTTGGAAGAAGCATTCTGAACATGTGTAATTCGGAAGATCAAAAGGTAAGGTCAATGGCTATAAAGATGAAGGCAAAGTACAATAAATATTGGGGAAAACCTGACCACCTTAACATGTTGTTATTGATTGCAATGGTATTAGACCCTAGATGTAAATTGAAGCTTGTGGTATGGATGGCAGCTAGGATTTATGATACTAGTGATGCAGAATATTTGAAAATCAAGTTGGGTTCATATTTGAAGTCTATTTTTGATGAATACTCTGGCAGGGCAGTGTCTCGTCTAGGTAGTTCAGTTAATCTATCAGGTGGTTTTAATGCAGTTAATGATCCGTACCATTGTGCTGAATTCTACCAATCAGATGAGTGCAGCACATCAGAGACAGAATTACAGAAGTATATTCAAGAAGAAGTAGAAAACCGTCCTCCAAATTTTGATGTGCTAGAGTGGTGGAAGGTGAATTCAAGCCGATATCCAATACTTGCAAGCATTGCAAGAGAGGTTTTAGCCATACCGATATCCAGTGTAGCCTCTGAATCAGCTTTCAGTACCGGAGGAAGAATCCTTGATGCATATCGTAGTTCTTTAACATCGGCTAGTGTGGAAGCACTTATGTGTACTGAAGATTGGCTCAAAGGAGTAGTTCCATCTTTTCTTAGTAGTGAGGATCTCGATAATATTGATCGAATTGAGGATGGTAAGATGTCAAAAGATATAAAAACTAGTGTCTTATTACTTTATTATTACATGTTAAATTTTCATTCTTTCTTTTGCAGAACTTTATTCTGCGCCAGATGCCGGAAGTTGCTCATCCTTTGTGTCAGTTGTTGATGATTGAGGGTAAGATTTTTGATGATCACTATTCACTACTCTTGCATTGCAATTATAATTTAGATTTATTGGCACTTGAAATACTCTCATAATCGTGCTGCATTGCAATCATCAGTGTGTGTTACTTGTCACTATGATTGTTGTTGGATGCAGATTTCTTGCTGTCATCAATGCACGCATTCACACATTGTATTAGTGACTGTCAGATCAATATCAAACAATTTATATTTAAGTTTTATATTTTAAATTATAATTCAAAAATTAAAAAGCATATTTTTTAAACCATCAGATCTCGATAGAACAGTCACTAATTCATCGAATGTGTGCATCCGTGACCGCAATGAATCACATTCATGATTGTTCTTCTTTGCTATTAATGTGATATGAGAACTTAATTTGACTGCTATGAAACAGTCTTATGAGGTGAAATCAAGAGGGATAGAGATCTTTTGGAAAAGCTGGATTCCCAAAGAATCTAAGCCAAAAGCAACAGTTTTTTTCTGTCATGGATATGCAGACACTTGCACTTTTTTCTTTGAAGGCATGTAACTGGTATTCAGAACTAATAATAGCTATGAGTAATTCATTATATTCGGTTATCTTTTGCATTGCAATTATGGAAATTCAGTAACAGAATCAACAGAAAATAAAGGTAGTATTTGTGGATGATCTATTTTGAAATGAACTTGGACTTAAATTGTAATTTCGTTTTAGGTTAGTTTCGAAGTCAATTTGAGAATCAGTTGATAGTGGAATTTCAATTGATTTTAAAGTTAGTATTATTTTGCATATTCTGCAGAATGTTGTTAGCTTAGCAGGGCAATGTTTGTGTTAATTTTTTTCCTGACAAATTATTGGTCTCGTTCTGGTGTAGCAGTAGGGCATTATCCTCATGCTAACTTGTTTTCTTTTTTTTGCTTGGAATTGAATACATGGTGAAACTCATATTGCCGTGCATGGATGATTTTGCAGGTTGGAGATGGCTTGGATTGCCTTTGAAGAAGATGGCCATGGGAAATTGTGGTTGAAAATTGGATGTTAATGCTTATGAGCTTAGATTAAAAATTAGAACTTTTAGGTCACATGTTAGTTTAGGTTCATTTTTGGAATGTTCATTTGTAATGTGCAATGAGTTTATCATGGAAACTATGTATTAAGATGAACTTATGGTTCATGATTATGTATGTGGACCATTTTCTGATATGATATAAGTGTATAGCATAAAAAATTGTCGGTTGTGGCATTCGCTGATGAATATGAATTCAATTTTTTAAAAAACAAAAAAGAAACAGTTTTTAAAAAATCCAGATTTGAATTCAATATTTAAATTCAATTTTTATTATAAAAACAAAAAAGAAACAGTTTTTTTAAATATATAAAAAAAACCAGTTTGGAATTTGGTGAAAAAATTAATCCAATTTTTTAAAAAATTGGTTTTAAACTGGTTTAAATAAATTAAACTGGTTTAAATAAATTAAACTGGTTTAAAATTATGAACCGGTTCTGAATTGGTTTTAAACCGAATTGAATTGATTAAACAGATTAACCACTTTTTGCTAAAGTGGTTTTTAAAAACTGCATTGAACCATTAATATGGTTCGGTTCAATTCAATTCATGAACCACGAACACCCCTAGCCAAAAGGGACCAAATTCAAGCCCTTCTGTTTGAATGATAAAAGTCTCAAATGACAAAACCTTCAACATAAAAGTTTTAGATCTTTTCAAGATAATGAATTTGGACAAAATTTTTGCATCATTTGCATTTTTTATGAGAAAGGTATGGGCACCTGAAGTTGGACTCTTTGACATTTCAATTGTTATCTGACCTATAATGTTTTGTATTATCATATGTGTTTATTTTAGAATTATGAAATTTTGTCCAACATAACAATTTAAGTAGACATCTCAATGGAGTTTCAGTCAAAACATGTGTATGTGAATTTTGCCAAAATGGAGTTTAGACAAAGAAACCTAATGTTTGGAGTTTACACAAAGATAAATTTGATATAATACGAATTGATATTAATAAAATTTGGATTTTACACAAAGAATCCTAATGGTGATGACCGGGATCACCTAACCGACCTCCGGTCCCACATCCCCTAGCTACCCTAACCCTTGGCCCTAACCCCCGTTGACGATTCTGCACCGGTGTTTGTTCATCTGATGGTCCAGGAGCGTCATTACCTCCTACAGGAGAAGATCTGTTGAGGTATTCAGCCAACTCAGCATAGTCTTCAGTATTCAATGATGGTGTACCGGTGTAGCTGAGCTCATGACCCATGCTAGAGAAGTTGGGGTGTGGTTGACTCATAGATGGGCGACCGGGACGGTTGAAGGGAGACATGGGTGTGAATGATGGGTCTAGGAACGGTTGGAAAGGTTGTTGGGGTGTTTGGAAGAGATATGGTTGTGGGATGTTTTGGTATTGTGATGTTTGGGGTTCTTGGCTACGGTAGGAGGAGGGGCGGTTAGTGTTTTGGCTAAGGCGACTTTGGTAGGGTGATGGTGTGGGTGCGAAGCGATGTTCGGTCTGAGGTTGATGGTCCATTTGTTGGTGGTGGTATGGGGGATGTTCTTGGTATTGGGGTTGGGTGAATGGCATGTTTTGGTTGTATGTTTGTGTGTTTGTGGAACGGAAAGTTTGACGGATAGGTGGTTGTGAGTAACCGGGCTGAGAATGTTGTTGGGGGTTAGATGTTGATCCTTCTTGTGTGTAACTTGTCTGGCGTGGGTCGTAGAGGTACATATCATCAGTGATGAATTGAAATCCAACCGATCTGTACCAAGCCATATAAGTACGACTTGGTTTTACCTCATTTGGCATGACTGCGTCAGTTAAGACATGGTCATGACGGTGCTTCCACTTGCGACACTCTGATCTTGCGAAGGATTGCCAAGGGTTGTAGTTCCATTGGTCGTTCACTTTACGTATATGCCATTCTCCTAGGCTAGCTGGGGGGTCTGGAATATTCTGGACCATACCGAACTGCAGCTTCACACGATCGGTGTTGTGCATCTCCACTATTGTGAACCGTATTATCGGTGTGCATGTTGTCCATACGGCTGCGTCTTCAGGGTTGACCTGACGCTCATGATCCATATTAAGGTATGGACGCCAAATGAACTGAAATGTTAAAGAGGATAGGATTTAAATGAATGTAGAAAAAGTCAACATAATATGACGAATTAATGAAGTTATTTTGCTTACGTCTGTCGGTCGAAGGTGATCCAACAGGTTGCGATACTGAGTAATACAGTGTCTCGGACATCTGCTGTAATTCATACCACGTGCCGACCATCTACACCAAAAAGTTAAAATAAATTAGTTATGGGTACTAAACTGTAAGGAAGTAAGTAAATATATATCAATTTAAACAACTTACTTTTTTGCATATGGAAAAGTGAAGGGGTTGCTATTGACCGGTGCTAGAGACGGTAGTCTTGACCATCCCCATGCTTGTAGCAAAACATCACATCCAGAAAATATAGATGTGTCTTTGTGGGAGTTTTTGCACAACGAACTATAGAGATAGGCTAGACATGCGGATCCCCAACTGTAACTACATATTCTATCTATATGTCTAAGTAAAGGTAAGTACATAATATGCATGCTAGAACCACTACCTTCGGGAAATAAAAAGGATCCTAGTAACAACATAATGTAACATCTAGTTTTGATTATTCGAGCATCTTCGGTAGAATGCTCATCTAAATATAAACTATTATAATATGACTTTAGGCGTGAGAGTAGTATACCTTGACCTCTAGCATTATCATCTAACAAATCAGTGTCTAAAAGCTCCATGCAAATTGAATTTGCATAGTTGGTCTTACCATTAACAGCTTTGCCTTCAATTCGTAGTCCTAAAAGCATGTAGACGTCTTCTAACGTCACGGTACACTCACCGGTTGGAAACCAAAATGTGTGTGTCTCTGGCCTCCATCTTTCGCATAAGGCTAGAATGAACTTGTTATCTATAGACCAAGACATAATCTTGCTAATGTGACCAAAATCGGCGAGTTCAACATAAGGTTGAATCATCGGGTCCATTGGGACAAATTCGTGGACTCGAGTTCGAAACATTGATACATCCTATAATAGAAATAATATAACACTTGACTAAGTTGGTATTTCAAAATAAAATGGGGTTTGTGGAGATGAAACATAAAAAATTAGTATAAGAAAAAACTTACGTATGTTGCGATGTTTGCAACTGTTCCTCTGTGTGCTTCGCCCATTGTAAGTAAAGACATGTTGTTGGGGAGTTGGTGTAGATGAAATTGGAAGATTTTGTTGAAGATGAAATTGTAAAAGAAGTAATGTAGATGAAGTAGTGAGAATGTTGGTGTGGAAGAATTGTTGAAGGAGTGGATGAATTTATAGGCAAATGGAGGAGAGCATAAAAAATTGTGTTTGCATGGTGTCTCCACCTCATTTGGCGACCATGTACAATAATAAAGAGGGGGCGCCATTCAAATTGGCGACACCATAGGGTACATGCATGCAAGGCTAGTTCTGAATGCTTGGTTTCGAGGACTGACTCCATGGGGGTACATGCATTCAAATATGGATCTTCACGACGATGAAACGTCCGACAGTGTCTTCTATAATCCGTATCCGAGACCAGTAGGAGAATTAAAGGTGGGAGACATGTTTCGTACCAAAGAAGAATGTGTCTTGGCAATCAAAAAATTCCACATGAACAACTTTGCTGACTTTACAGTGAAACGCACTGATTCTAGAAGGTATGTTATCGAATGTCGTAACATGCTTTGTAAGTTTCGTTTGGCTGCATCTTACAAGAAGAAAAATGACTCTTGGGAGATCGCTTCAATAGACCCACCACACAGTTGCGTTGCAACTAACGTTGAACAAGATCACCGTAAACTGAGCACAACTTTGATATGTCAAGACATTCTGCCATTGGTAAATAAAGACCCATCAGTGAAGGTGAGCATAATTATATCCCATATCCGAACAACATATAATTATACTCCATCTTACAAGAAAGCATGGATTGCGAGGACAAAGGCTATTGAACAGGTTTTCGGCAATTGGGAGGATTCATTCAAGGAATTACCACGGTTTTTATGGGCACTAAAAACTTATGTCCCAGGAACTGTGGCAATTCTGGAGACAGTGCCAGCAATGATGTCAGACGGAACCTGTGCTACAGGTAATAGAATATTTCACCGTCTCTTTTGGGCATTTGACCCGTGCATCAAAGGTTTCGCTTTCTGCAAACCTCTCCTGCAAATTGATGGCACCTGGTTATACGAAAAATACAAGGGTACTTTGCTCATGGCAGTTGCACAAGACGGTAACAACAATGTATTTCCCATTGCCTTTGCTCTTGTTGAAGGTGAAACGGCTGGTGGATGGGGTTTCTTTCTTCGACATCTCAGAACGCATGTCGCTCCACAAGCCAATCTATGTTTGATTTCAGATAGACATGCTGCCATTGAAAGTGCCTACAACAACCATGACAACGGATGGCATGATCCTCCTTCTACACATGTCTACTGTATCAGACACATTGCACAAAACTTCATGCGTGCTATAAAAGATAAGAATCTTCGCAAGAAGGTGGTGAATGCTGGGTATGCTTTAACTCAACCGTCATTTCAATATTATCGTGATGAGATTCGACTGTCTAATGAAGACGCGGGGAGATGGATAAATAACATCCCAGTAGAGCAGTGGACAAGAGCATTTGACGGTGGTTGTCAATGGGGCCACATGACAACAAACATTGTGGAATGCATGAACGGGGTTTCCAAAGGGATTCGAAATCTGCCGATAACCGCCTTGGTAAGATCAACCTATTATAGGTTGGCTTCTATGTTTGCAACCAGAGGTGAAAGATGAAGTGCAGTGTTAATGTCCGGACAAGTATTCAGTGAGTGTTGCATGAAGGTCATGAAAGAGGAGAGCATCAAAGCTACGACACACGCTGTAACAGTGCTTGACCGTCATAGACAAAATTTCAGCGTCCAGGAAATAATGGGCAACAACGAGGGGAGACCAAATTTAGCCTACGCTGTTAGACTACACAGAAGTTGGTGCGATTGTGGAAAATTTCAGGCCTTCCGCATACCTTGCTCCCATGTCATTGCAGCATGCGCTTATACTCGTCAAGACGCTTACACCCATTTATCTGATGTGTACAAGGCTAGCACCATCATGAATGTATATAGTCAAAGCTTTTCAGTACTACCAATGGAGGATTACTAGCCTCCATATGAAGGAGATATTGTTTGGCACAATGAACAGATGCGTAGGAAGAAGAAAGGAAGGCCAAACAACACACGTATCAGAACAGAGATGGATTCCACAGATAAAATGATAAGATTATGTAGTATCTGTCGTCAACCAGGACACAACAAAAACAACTGTCCCAATCAAGGAGCATCATCTAGATCTTAAAATTTATTAACATTTTATCTAGATCTTAAGCTTTTTGTAACATTTTATCTACATCTTAAGCTTTTTGTAACATTGTATTTCTGTAACAATCAATCATTATATATCATTAAGTTCTTGTTACAACGAGTTTCATAACCAACATCAGTACAAAACATCTGAAAACATAAATAATTCTAACTGATTACAACAATCAAATTAATGTCGTCTCGATCGAACATCATTTCCCTAGCATCCTTATCAGTCTTCATTCGCACCCAACCAAAGATACTGTCAAGTCTCTCAATACTTCTGATTTTTTCCCCTTCTGGTATTTTCCCGTCTAACCATCGAACCAGCTCCCTCTTCAGTTGATCTAACGTGGTGATGTTCCAAAACAGCATCAACAATTGAGGTTTGTCTCTCGCATAAATCACCTTACCGTATCGGCGACGAACACCAAACATGATAGCCAAATGATTATATGAGTTGTCGAACAATAGGTCACACAACGCATCTATTTATAAGACAAAAAAGGCATTTTATGAGGGACTCGCCAATTGAGTTGGCGCCTCCTTTTAAAACCTACACAAAGGCGCCAATTGGATTGGCTAAGACACCTGCCCTAGCCAATCCAATTGGCGCCTCCATTCAAGTTTTAACAACAGTCACCATATGAACAACTTTCATGTTCATCAAAAATCCATTTGAAACTTGGAAGCTCATCATTCATTTCAAAACATTATAGGTTATTTTGACAGAAACCCTAATTTTGGGTCAACTTCGCAGGGACCTAACTCACTCATTTTTAATTATTTTGAGGTGGGACCAAGTGCGTTGGAAAATTTAAGATGTCTACTTCAGTTGTTATGTTGGACAAAATTTCATAACTCTAAAATAAACAAATGAAATAATGCAAGACATTATAGGTCAGATTACAGTTGAAAAACTCAGAAGTCCAACTTCAACTGCCCATAACTTTCTCATAAAAAATCCAAATGATGCAAAATTTATATCCAAATTCATTGTCTTGAAAAGATCTACAACTTTCATGTTGGAGGTGTTTTCATTTGAGACTTTTTTAAGAGAGTCGCCAATTGGATTGGCGCCTCCTCTTAAAAATTACACATAGGCGCCAATTGGATTGGCTAGGGCAGGTGCCCTAGCCAATCCAATTGGTGCCTCCTTGCAATTTTTAAGAGGGGTCGCCAATCCAATTGGCGCCTCCTCCTAAAAGTGGGATATTTTGGGAATTTTGCTGAAAAGTGGGGTATTTTGGGAATTTTTTCGAAAATGTGGGTTATCTCGGTAAAAAAACCTTTTAGTTGTGTTGGACTCTAATTAAAATCTATTGCTATTTTTATAATTAGAAGTTTTAAATATTTTAAATGACACTCTTTATAAGTTGTATAATGTAATTTAAATAAATAAATATTTTAAAATTTCTTACTATTACATTTATTCCACTGGTCTGCGTAAAGAACGTCGCAACGTCCGGTATAGTACAACTACATCAAAATTTATACTCAGAACATTAACCAAAAAATCATGGGTTAAAGACACTAGTAAGGATACAGTTGATGGTTTTTTCTATCTTCTTTAATTCTTTTCTCTAATTCAATTTTTTTGGTTAAGTTCACTCCCCCTCTCTAGTTTTTATCTCCGACAAAGAAACGAGAAACACATGAGAAACCAATTTTTTATTAGTTTAAGGTGCATTCATTTTCGTAACATGTTTAAATGAGGTCATGAGGCAACTCGTTGTTAGCATTAATTATTTGAAGTTATTCATGAAACTTTAGTAATTGGAGTTTGGCCTCTTATTGAGAGAGTTGGTGGTGACGGTGTGTTGCACGTAGAAAGAGGGTTATGAGAGTTTGACTAGTACTTTTAAACTTTTGTTGCACGCTTGGGTTGTAAACCCAAGGTCAAATAGTGGTTCAAATCGAGGGCTAGATTTTGGGGTGCATGGAGTTTTCACTGACTTTTGAGTCCCAAGTTTTTCATTTGACTTGCTCTAAATTTGCATTTAATCAGTGGTACGGCCCTTGTTATCCAACCACTAGACATATTTGGCAAAGCAAGGAATTTGAGAATATCTAGATATAATTAATGTATTTTTAGCTTCTACCATGAAGAATTGTGGGTAAAAAAAATAATTTATTTGAAATAAAAAATGTTTTAAAATAAATGATTTATTTTGATTTTTAATATATATTTTTTAATCTTATTATCGAATTTATAATATTTTATTACTTTCATTATTCTCAATACTTGACAAATGATATTTTAATAAAAATATCATTATATATTTTTATTTATTCATTATTTTTAATTTGTGTAAAATAGTCAATTAGACCACTCGTTATGGGATGGAGGGAGTAATACTTTATATATCTATGAATCACAAATGATGATTTTTATTAGTGTTGAAAAACTATCACAATGATTTAGTTGTATTAATTTTAATGGTCAAATAATTTTATTTATTAAAATATTTTTATTAGTACATCCTACATTCAAATTATAAATTATTATAAAGGAATAATTTTAAATTATAAGTTGTTAAGATTTTCTTTTTGCGCAAGCTAAGATTTCCTTTCTCCAAAAGTTTTTATTGGTTTTACTATATATAGGTCATCTTGATCCTTCAGACAAAGTTTTTCTTTTTGCGCAAGCTAAGATTTTCCTTTCTCCTCGCAAACTATTGAAGGTAGAGAAAAACAAGAAAGGGGGGTTTTTAATTGTTTTCACAGACAATAAAAACTTTTGGAGTTTCTACACACATACAAAGTAAAGACAAACAACAAAGAAGTTATCCTGGTTCGCTTGAAATTCAAAGCTACTTCAGTCCACCCTACCAAGGTGATTTCGCCTATAATAAGGACTTAATCAATAATCTAGAAAGATTACAACAACGTCTAAGAGTACAATATATCTTAGCCCTCTCAAATCTACAGACTTCACAAGTCACTTGAGGAACTTTACAACAACTATTTTAGAAATACAAGAAGGTGTTTAGTGCTTTTAGATAAGCGATATGAACACATTAAAAACACTAGAATTTCACACTAAGAGCAACAACTCGTGTGATAATGTAAAATAAGAATTAGTGAATGATTGAATTTTTTATGTATAAAATTCTTGTAGGATAGCTTCGTGTCTTGGTATGATGAATGTTGGACCTTTATATAGTGCTTGGAGATGATACCGTTGAATGTGGCATTGATGTTGATATCTTGTCAATAATGGGACTTAATGCCATTAATTTTGTTGTCCTTTCTATAGCAGTTTAGTATAGTATTCAATGTTTATCCATATTGAGATTCATACCTGTAGCACCTCAAATTTGCCCTCCTTATTCATGCATTCATTTTTTAGGTCATTTAACATTTCATATTGTATTTCATCATGTCAATCAGAATTAGCTCCAAGAGGATGTCATCCAAGTCACTTTGTGGGTTCTATCTGAAGGATCAAGCTTAATGGGCTCAGTATAGTTCAAAATCCAACTATGAAGCCAAAAGTCAACTGTTGGTCAACTGAAGGTGAAATGGCCAGGGAATGACTTGAGTTACTTCCAACATGTTCAAATAGGGTCTATTCATCATTCAAAACGTTACTCTTGAAGGAGCAAAAGTTTGTTCATGAGTTGTCATGCTCGCTAGGCGAGCAGAATGGGTCGCCTAGGAGTCCCAAGAAAAGCCACCAGAATCACCTGCGCTCAGAGGAAATTCCTGAACTATCATGCTCGCTAGGCGAAGCCCACGCGTTTTGAAAAAAAAACGAATATATATATATATATATATATATATATATATATATATATATATATATATATATATATATATATATATATATATATATAATAATAAAAAAAAAAATAACAGAAAAATCTTGGACTTGGACCTCTCTCATTTGAGCCCACAAAGCCACGAAAATCAGGTTATAAATTCTAAAAAAAATTCAATGGAAAAACCCTAGAGAGATTCTAACTAATTCAGAGCAACCTCTAGAGACTGAAGGGAACTCATCTGCAAAGAACCAATTCCCTCTCATATAAACCCTAAGATTGTTCTGCAAAGCCAACGGTGCAATTCAATTTCAATCGATCTCTCCAATCAATAGGTATGTCATGTCTCGATGTGTGGATCCTTGCCCCTGACTTTGAGTTTTGATACCCTTTTGATGCATTTGTTTGACAAGGGGTATAGGCCTCCTACCCTTGGTTGCTTTGTGTGAGCTTTTTGTGAACTTTAATGGCATCATTCATGTGATTCTCTGTTTGGTGCAACTCTTGATTGCACTCCATCTTGTTTCTCTAACCTGTTTGTTGAGTTTTTTTTGTGAGGGCTCACATGACTCTTGAAGAGATAGTTTGCTTGGTATTCCACTTTATTTGTGGGATATCGTTTGGAGATTTATTCTGATTGCTTTGCTGACTTGCTTTCTTTGATGGTGCTAGCTTGAGAGATCTCTGGGTTTCTTATTTCTTGAGTTGTTGTTACTTCGGATCTTTATCCGTGTGGTAGATCTCTCGATCCCTTTTACATCTTTTCCCGTATTTTACCGCTTTCTTAGCTGGAAGACCTCAATAGGAGGCAATGTTTTTGTGTCTTTACTTTTGTGCCTAAAGACCTCCAAGAAGAGGCACCAGTGCTAAAGACCTCCATGAAGAGGCAATTGACGGATAAAAGGGATTAGTAGTCAATCCCTTTTATTCAGTGTGTCGTTCTTTAAGATCACACTACGTGTCGATGCTTCAGAACAAAAGCCCAAGATCTTTTGTTCGGTCAGTCAGTGGAGAGGGTTCCACCTTTCTGAATCCCCACTTTTTGTCATGAGCTCACCCTGTCCAGGGTTAAGAGCTATGAGGTCTTATCCTCATTACCCTTTTGATCTGCTCACCCTGACGTTCAGTGTCAGTGGTTAAGAGCCCGTTTGATTACCTTTCCATGGCTTGTTTGTCGAGGTTGATATGACCCCTCTTGACTAAAGCCCTACCCATGTATGTTTGAGCCACCTTGTTGGCGTGTTTACTTTATGCATGTTTGTTTTGTATGGTGTGATCGTCTCCCCCATAGGATTGCTAGGCTTCGTATAGTCTCTCGTTTGCATGTCAATTAAGGTAGTACGGTTCCTTCGTCTAGGACTTCCTTTTTGCATGAGCATTCCTAAAACAAACAAACTCATTGATTTTTCTTCTCCTAAGAACACGTTAACTCCTTCTACTACAGGTGAGTAAGTCTCAAAAGGTCGAGCATCCGGTAGATTGTGTAGTAACGTCATTCATCACAAAAATCAAACACATAGGTTAGCCGAGCTACGGTGCTCTGATTCTCAATCCTTCTTGAGATACGTATGCAGCAGGGTAGGGCCTGTGCGAGCAACAACTCTTTATTTTCCCTACTTTGATTTTCTCTCTTTCGCATCGCATATAGGACTTTTCATACACACACTTTAGACATAAATAGCAATCGTGGATCCTGTGGAGTACCACAAATGTGAAGGGGTGCGATAACCTTCCCTTCACGTAACCGGCCCCCTTACTCAGTTTTCTTTGGTTCGAGACTTTGTTTTATCTGTTCCCTCTTGGTTATGCAGTACTACCTTTCCCTCCTCTTGGGATAAAAGTACATAGCTGGCGACTCTACTTTCTTCCGCGCCACTCTTTCGCGTTTGTACTTGGATTCGGGAAATCCGGGGAGCGACAGTTGGCGACTCTGCTGGGGACTTATTTTCCCTAGTGGGCCTTTCCTAGCGTTTGTTTGTTTATTGTCTATTGTGTGTTATTTATTTATTGCTTTGCATACTTATCTGCTTGCATTGCATCCTATGTGCACTTTACTGTTTCATGCATACTGTGCTGGCTGTGTATCTGTTTCGTTGTTGGGTGGGAGTCACAAGAGGTAAAAGGCCCAATACACAGGCTATGAGTGAACTTTAGGACACCTAGGAATAGAGTGATTCATGGGAAGCGGGTGGTATGGCGCCACTTAGCAGAACATGGTATCACGAGCAATTCAGATTCTGATGGGGTATTATCGCTGCATACACCTGGTGTGCATATGGTGATATTCTTGAAAGGATTGTTTATCCTGCGTTTCTCTTGACCTTACCCTGGCCTAGATTACACCCGTGAGTGGGGCGGGAACGAATCATTTATAGGTATTGATGGTGACTTGTTCTGTTGGTGACCGTGTCCTGTTGGTGACTTTTGTTTGGTTCTTGTTGGTGACCGTTGGTTCTGAAGTCTAGGTTCTAAGTTGATGACTATGTTCTATGGTTCCCGGTTCCGAATTCATGCTGGAGTTCTAATCCTGTTCCTTGAGATACACAGCCAACCATCCATTGTTTCATCATTTTGCATAATAGCATATTTACTTTCAAAAAAATAATGCATAAAAAAGAAAAAAAGTTAACCCGCATATGCATATCATTTTTTAGGTTTATTCAGAAGTCTGTTCACATCGAGAGATGGCTGCCATTCCAGAGTTGAAGAGGAAGACTTGCACCTACAGCTTCTACCGTGAGCCGTTGACATCTTTGGAAGAATTGGGTAATCTCGTGACCGACCGTAATCAGAAAGTTTTTGATGATCAGTATGGGGGTATCTTGGCATTGTTGAAGATGGTAGTTGATCCGGTACCTCTGCAGACTCTCTTACAGTTCTATGATCCGGAGCTTCGTTGCTTTACTTTTCAGGACTACCAGCTAGCTCCCACTCTTGAAGAGTATTCCATCCTTATGAATGTCCGAATCAAGAATCGAGTACCTTTCCTGGATGTGCCAAAGGAGGTGGATTTCAAAGTTGTTGCTAAGGCTCTTTACTTGAGCATCAAGGAAGTGAGCGATAATTGGAAACCAAGCAGTGATGTTGTGGGCTTGTCCTTGAAGTTCTTGGTAAGGATGGCTAAGGAAAAAGCGAAGAAAGGAAATTGGGTAGCTTTCAACGCTCAGTTGGATGTCATGATTTATGGAGTTATTTTGTTCCCTAGTATGCCTAGTTTCTTGGACTTGGCAGCAATCACTATTTTCATTGGAGGAAACCCGGTGCCTACCTTGTTAGCTGACACCTATTATGCGATACACAGCAGACATGGTAAGTGTGGAGCTATCAGGTGTTGTCTCCCGTTGCTACTCAAGTGGTTCTTTTCTTTTCTACCAACCAATGGACCGTTTGTGGATACTCAGAATACTCACAAATGGACTCAGAGGATCATGTCGCTTACATCTTATGATATCAAGTGGCAAGCTTATAGGATTAATGTGCGCAACATCATTATGAGTTGTGGAGAGTTTCTCAATGTTCCACTCATAGGGACTAGAGGTTGCATCAACTACAACCCGGTTCTTTCTCTCCGTCAGTTGGGTTTTGTCATGAACGAAAGGCCGCAAGATGTCGAGATAGCTGAAAGTGTGTACTTTGAGAAACAGAGCGATCCAGCAAGATTGGAGCAAGTGGGAAAAGCTTGGGAGAATATTGGTATAAAAGATGGATCTGTTTTAGGGAGGAAATTTGCAATTGCTATGCCTGCTTACACTGAGTAGGTCAAGGAAAGAGTTGGGACTTTGTTGCTACCATATGACCGGATGGAACCATTACAGGAGCAACCGCCTTTGATCCTTTCTGAGAATGTGCCTGCTGAGTATTACAAACAAGCCTTAATGGATAATCGCCAGTTGAAAGAAAATGAACAAGAGATCCAAATGGAGCTTTACAAAGCAAAAACTGATAGGCTGAATTTGGCTCATAAACTCAAAGGAGTGCAAGGTGAAAGTGCTAGTAGATCAGGAAACAAAAAGAGGTCCTATGATGAGATAGAAACAATGTTGGATAAAGAACACCATGAACGTTTAAGATTACAAAAAGCGGAAGCCAATTACAAAAAGAAGATACGAGACTTAGAAAGACAGCTTAAGGACAAAGATACTCAGTTGAAGAAAGAGGTAGATCTGAGGCATGCAACAGAGATCTAGCTCAGAGGAAGTGACATCCATGCATCTCATTTCCTAGAGGAAGTTTTTGAACTCAGGGTGCAACTGAAAGAGAAGCTCACCCCTTTACCTGAGTGTTCAGAGTGTGACCGATTGATGGATCAGTGCCAGTATTTGAAGACTTTCATTCCTGAAGGACGACTTCCCTAGTTTGTCTTGTTGTTTATTTTGAAGATCACCTCCAGGATTGTTGGATGGGATTCCTTGTTCTACACTGATGAACTGAATCTTTGATTGAACTATGTTTGTATGAACCTTATTTCTCATGACTATAGATGAGATTATTGATGTTTCACTTTTGCTTGCCGTCAAGTGTATGTTGCTTCTTTGTTGTTTATGTTCCGCCTACAAGTGCAGGTTGCCATTTTTCAAAGGTGGACGAGACTCTTGAATACCCGAGAAATGATAAAACATAGCATACGCATCATACACATATCATTCTTGCATCATTACAGGTGTTCTGGAAGAGGATTTCTCATTCTGGTTCCCGTTTCAGGCAGAATTGCTGAGTACCGCCCGCACCATTACGCGACAAGGCAGAATCAACAGAAGACCATGGATCAATTTCAAGCAGATCTAGCAGAGATGAGGACCAACATGGCCCAGTTCATGAGTATGATGCAAGGGCAAGAGGAACTCCGAGCCTTGGTCCAGAGACAAGAAACTGTGATTCCCCCTGTCGGTCAGAATCCGCCAGAAGGGACCCCTGTCGATGATGCTGCTGTTACCAACCCTGTCAACAACCATGTTGATGATGATGAATTGCGTGGTATTAGAATCAATGGCCAACCCATCATTACAGAGGCTGCTAATGCTCGAGCGGCACGTGCTCCAGTTCACCATCCTTCTCATTTGGTTGACAAGCAAGAAGATATGTTCACTATTCCCAGTGATGATGATGAATTTGGAAAGGCGGAAGAGGGAGATAGAAAGGTTGACGCCCTTGCTGAAAAGATTCGTGCCATGGAGTGCCAGAATTCTTTGGGCTTTGATGTTACTAACATGGGTTTAGTTGATGGGTTGAGGATCCCGTACAAGTTCAAAGCGCCATCTTTCGACAAGTACAATGGCACTTCTTGTCCCCGAACTCATGTGCAAGCTTACTACCGGAAGATATCCGCTTATACTGATGATGAAAAAATGTGGATGTACTTTTTCCAAGACAGCTTGTCTGGAGCCTCTTTGGATTGGTACATGGACTTGAGAAAAGAATCTGTCAGAAGATGGAGAGAGTTAGGTGAAGCTTTTCTGAGGCAGTACAAGCATAACATGGACATGGCTCCGAGCAGAACCCAGTTGCAGAGTTTGTTTCAAAAGACTGGTGAGAGTTTCAAGGAATACGCCCAGAGGTGGCGCGAGCTAGCTGCGAGAGTACAACCTCCGATGTTGGAGAGAGAATTGACTGATATGTTCATTGGAACCCTGCAAGGTGTATTCATGGATCGTATGGGAAGTTGCCCATTTGGTAGTTTTTCGGATGTTGTGATTTGTGGAGAAAGAACTGAAAGCCTTATCAAAGCAGGAAAAATCCAAGACCCTGGTTCTTCAAGTTCTTCAAGTGCTAAGAAACCATTCTCAGGGGCACCCAGAAAGAGAGAGGGTGAGACAAATGCTATATATAATCAGAGAAATGGAAACAGAGGACAACAATACCGTCAAGTTGCTGCTGTGACTATTCCAGCAACCCAACCTCAACAAACACAAAGAGGACAACCACAACAACAACAACGCCAATTCCAACCAAGACAAAGAATGCCAAATCGTCATTTTGATCCGTTGCCAATGACTTATGCTGAATTACTCCCTAAATTGCTCAGGTTAAAGTTTGTTGAACTTCGCACTATGGCTCCATTAACAAGGATTCTCGCTGGTTATGATGCTAATGTCCGCTGTGATTTTCATTTTGGTGCGCCAGGGCACCACATCGAGAATTATCGGGCTTTTCACCATAAAGTCCAAGACTTGATCGATGCCAAGACGATTAACTTTGCTCCTACTCCAAATGTGGTGAATAATCCTATGCCTCAGCATGGAGGGGCCAGAGTAAATAGTGTGGAAGATGGGGAAAATTTGAACTTGGTAGTCAATGTTAATGATGTTCAGACTTCGTTGTTTGTAGTGAAGGAACGTCTGCTTAGAGGGGGAGTATTCCCGGGATGTGACAAGAATTGTTCAGATTGTGGTAATCATGAAAACGGCTGTGTGAAATTGAAAGAAGGTATCCAGGAATTGATGAATGAAGGTTGTTTACAGTTTGATCGGGTAGTGAAAGACTGTGAAGAGGTATTGACTGTGATTGATGTGCCCGTAAAAGAAGACATGTTTGGCATTGGTTATCAGCCTTTTCAATCATCAGAGCAGGGTGTCCAGGATCAGAAAGGGCCGTGTACTTTGACTAGTGTTGGATTGATGAATCATGGGATGTCTTTGCAACAGACAATGAAGATGGTGGCAGTGATTGTGATATGGATAATTGGGTGCGCCCGTGTGCTCCGGGGGAGAAGATCAACAATTGGACTGCTGAAGAAATAGTACAAGTTACTCTTCAGACAGAGTAATTTTCTTCTGTTTTCCATTTTGCATGAAAGCCCTACGCTCTGCCCAAGGTGTAGTGGTTCATTGTAGGGCCACATCATGTTTTGAATTTTCAATGATTATCATCAATAAATGACGTTTTGCAATCAAATTTGTGCTCACTGTCTTTCTGTTTTTACTTTCATTTTCAAAACAATAAAAATGGCAATGTTTTTTTGTTTTTTGTGACTTTCTTGAACTCTTTTCTAAAATAAAGCATGAAACATCATTCGTGCAGAATTGATCTTGTGGATTCCATTAAAAACAGTTATGTTATGGCTCAGTATGACTTTGATAATCCCATTTACCAAGCCGAAGAGGAGAGTGAAGAAGATTGTGAACTCCCCAAAGAATTGGCCAGACTATTGAAACAGGAGGAAAGGGTCATTCAACCTCATCAGGAAGAGTTGGAAGTCATTAACCTTGGTACTGAGGACGCATAGAAAGAGATCAAGATAGGGGCTGCTTTAGAGGAAAAGGTCAAGAGAGGGTTGATTGAAATGCTGCAAGAATATGTGGACATATTCGCATGGTCGTATCAAGATATGCCTGGTTTGGATACAGATATTGTGGTGCACAGGCTACCTCTCAGAGAAGATTGTCCTCCGGTAAAGCAGAAGCTTCGCAGAACTAATCTTGATATGGCTGTCAAGATCAAAGAGGAGGTTCAGAAACAATTGGATGCAGGTTTTCTAGCAGTTACCATTTATCCCCCTTGGGTGGCCAACATCGTACCCGTGCCGAAGAAGGACGGTAAAGTCAGGATGTGTGTCGATTACCGAGATTTAAACAGAGCCAGTCCGAAAGATGACTTCCCATTACCTCACATTGATGTATTGGTCGATAACACTGCTCAGTCCTCGGTTTTCTCTTTCATGGATGGATTTTCTGGCTATAATCAGATCAAGATGGCGCCAGAAGACATGAAGAAGACGACATTCATTACACCTTGGGGCACATTCTGTTATAAGGTAATGCCATTTGGGTTGAAGAACGCTGGTGCTACCTACCAAAGAGCTAAGACGACTCTCTTTCATGACATGTGTAACACCCCAAAATTTTCCCTCCTCATTCATGCATTCATTTAGCATTTCATATTGCATTTCATCATGTCAATCAGAATTAGATCCGAAAAATAAAAAAAAAAAAATAAAATAAAAAAAAAACGAAAAAAAAATGGAAAAAATGGAAAAAAAATGATTTTTTACAAAAAAAATAAATAATAAAATATATATATATATATATATATATATATATATATATAATAAAAAATTTTGAACTTGGGTCTCTCTCATTTGAGCCCACAAAACCATGAAATTCAGTCTATAAATACCAAGGCTTCACTTGAGAAAAAGGAAGAGAAGCAAAATACTCTGAGGTTTCCTTGGAACAAAATCCTGGACAAAACCTGAAGAGAAACCTGACAAAGAACTCAGAGCAGCCTCCAAACCCTGAAGGGCCTCACGGGTGCAACTCAATTTCAATCAAGCTCTCCAATCAGGTTTGCCCTATTCCCATTATTTTACGCCTTCGATTTGAATGTTCTAAATGTGTGATGTATTATGAATGGGTGAAACATATGCCTTGAATGTTTAATCACATGATTTCTGAAGTGTATGTCACAGGGTTTGAGGTTTCTGAAACCATACTGTTATCCATGAAAAAAATGCTTATGGTGTTTCACTAACCCTTTTGTTGAGTTTTTGTGAGGGCTCACATGACTTTTGCAGGGATAACTTGCGTGGTTTCCCACTTTATTTGTGGGATAACCCCTGAAGGTTCATTCCGATTACCTGTACTGACCCACTTTCTTTGATGATGTTAGCTTGGGAGGTCCCTGGGTTTCTTACTCCTTTAATTATTGTTACTTCAGATCTTCATCCGTGTGGTACTTTTACCTCTTTTCCGCATTTTATCGCTTTCTTAGCTGGAAGACCTCGATAGGAGGCATTTAGTTTCTTTTGTTTATTTACTTCTGAGCCCCTTGTTGGCACATTTACTTTATACATGTTTGTTTTGTATGTGTTCGTATCCCTGCAGGTAGCGCGGTTCCTTCATCAAGGACTGCCTTTTTGCCCTTGAGCGTCCCAAACCCTAAAACCCAAAGCAACACGTTAACTCCTTCTACTACAGGCGAGTAAGTCTCCAAAGGTCGAGCATCCGGTAGATTGCGTAGTGACGTCGTTCGTCCAAAACCCAATCCATAACCCCATAGTTAGCCGAACTACGTTTTGCTCTGATTCTCAGGCCAGATGAGATACGTAGGCATAAGACGCGATGTCTTAGCGAGCACACATCCCCCCAACCCATAGGTCAGCCGAGCTACGAAGACTGTGATTCTCATATTCAGATGAGATACATATGCAGTGGATGCGACATCCGCGCGAGTCATTTTCATTTGACCCTTTTTTTTTGGCAAACAGCACAAGATAAACCCACACCCTTTAGACGAAAACTACAAAACTGGATCCCGTAGAGTACTACGGATGCGTAGGGGTGCTAATACCTTCCCTTCGCATAACCGACTCCCGAACCCAAGATTTGGTTGCGAGACCCCGTCTTGTCCTTTCCTTTTTCAGGTTTACTTCGAGCGTTTCCTTTCCCTCCTTTGGGATGAATAACGCACGGTGGCGACTCTTCTGTCTTTTTCTTTCGCCGGTTGTTTTTTTTGCGCACTGTATTTTTCAGGTTGCGACAGCTGGCGACTCTGATGGGGACTAAGAAGTTGACCTCTTGCTGGTCCATCTTCCCTAAGCGAGTCCCTTCTAGCTTGTGTGATTTCTTGTTTATTGGGTGTTCATGCTTTTGTACATTTATTTGCTTACCTGCTTGCATGCATCTGTTGTATCTATTGGATATGTTTGTTTGTTTGTTGGGATGGGATGTTCTATGAGAGATAAGCCCATTACCCAGGCTTGAGTGTACACACAGGTTTTAGAGTGGATGATCATGAGGCTTGCGTGGCATGTTGCTACGTTAAGTCGTTCGTGAAGAACCACACCCAGACGAGGTTTCTTTTGGATATATTATGTCCTACGGATGTTCCATAACGACATGGTGTTCCTTTAGAAATCGTCGACTCTGGTGACCATTTCCCGAGAACTCAGTCGAGGCCTCTCCTCCGAGACGTGATTATGTTAGCTCTGGTGGGCGCATTCTCACTGATCAATCCGAGGACCCCGAGACTGGGAACTTTCTTTAGGATGTCCTGTTGAGGGGAGTCAGTGGAGGTCTTTTATCCCGTAATAATGTCAAACCTTCAGTGGTAAACGTATTATTCGCGACTGAAGGGATGAAGCTGACGAACTTCTGTTCTTAGAACCTACCAGTGAGGGGTGGGCTAAATTCAGGAAACCTTAACCTCCAACCAACCCGGTTTTCTGGAGCAGAGTTTTGGTCTTGTATTATATTCCTCAGTGAATTTCTCTCCAGGAAGTGCAACCTGACAGATGTTCAAGCGGATCCATCAATTCTGATTGACATGCCTTTGCATTGCATAACATCATCTGCATATTTGCATCCAACATCTCATGCTTATTCATTTGCAGGGTATTCCCTTTCAAAATGGGGGTGCCTTAAAACTGAACAGGCAGTGCATCGCATACCATGCATATTAACCCTTCTCTGTTTTGCAGGTGTCACCGCAGTGTCTAATGTTTGTTCCCTGTATCAGGCAGTTATTGGTCCCAAGCGAGTTCACAGATACCCGACAAAAGAAAACCGTCCACGACTAGCGATGGACCAAGTACAGAAAGAGCTGGCTGATATGCGTGAAAGGATGGATCAGTTCATGACATTGATGACTGGTATGGCAGCAGGTCAAGAAAAGCTGAGGGAATTGGTTGGGCAACTGAGGCCTGAGGTGGAGATACTAAATGCTGAGGGAAACCCTGGTAACCCTGGGAATGCTGATAACCCTATGAACACTGGTAATGCGGGTAACGCAAATGCTGATGGAAACCCGGGTAATGTTGGCAACACAGGGAATGTTGGAAATGGTATTGACGGAAGGTACAATGTGAATCAAGGAATTCGAATTAACGGGCACCTCGTTACTGAAGATTATCAGTATGATCAATTTTCTTTGCACGACGAGGCCCTCGAGACCACTCGCCGTATGGATGAGCTTGTTGAGAAGCTCAAATCTTTGGAGTCTCAAAATTCCTTAGGCTTTGATGTCACAAATCTTGGTCTGGTTCAGGGAGTAAGGATTCCTCACAGGTTCAAACCCCCTACTTTTGAGAAATACAACGGGGCTTCTTGCCCACGCACTCATCTCCAATCTTATTTGGGAAGGTTGGAAGCTCACACGGAAGATGAAAAGCTGTGGATGTACTATTTTGAAGACAGTCTAACTGGAGCTTCTCGTGAATGGTATTCTCATTTGTCTCGTACTACCATCAAGAGCTGGAAAGACTTGGCAGAGGCTTTTGTCAAGCAATATCAATACAACTTGGACATGGCTCCAAATCGGACCTTGTTGCAAGGTATGTCTCAGACTGCCAAGGAAACCTTTAGAGAGTATGCTCAGCGTTGGAGACAGATTGCTGCGTCCGTCCAACCCCCTATGTCTGAAAGGGAGATGGCGGACATGTTCATGAACACTCTTCAAGGCAATTATATTGAGAGATTGGCTGCTTGCCCGTCAATCAGCTTTGCAGAGATAGTAATTGCTGGAGAAAGAATCGAGAGTCTGTTGAAGAGGGCCGAATTCAAGACAATAGTGCTTCCAACTCATCAGGTCCCAAGAGACCGTTTGCTGGTAACGGTCAACGAAGAAAAGAAGGCGAGGCAAGCGTTGTGTATGCCGGCAGAGGCAGGGGTAGAGGACGCCCTAATTATTATCAAGATCAAGTGGCCGCAGTCACTATTCCAACACCTGTTCCTCAACCGCAATATCATCCGCAGCAACAACCCAGGTACAACAATCAACAACAAGGAGGTAATCCGGGTCAGCAGAGACACTATCAACAACGTCCAAGGCAGACGGACCGGGTCATCGAACCAATCCCAATGCCTTATTCAGTATTACTTCCCAAGCTGATTGACATGAATCTGGTTACATTGAGAACTCTGGCCCCACCAATCGATCCCAATAATTTGCCTAGAGGTTATGATGTCAACGCCAGATGCGCTTTTCACTCCAACGCACCTGGCCATACTACAGATAATTGCAAGGCTCTCCAGTTAAAGGTACAAGATTTGAGAGATGCCCAGGCTATCAATTTTGCTCTGGTGCCTAATGTTATCCAGAACCCGATGCCGGCTCACGGCGGGCAGAGGATTAATGTTGTTGATAGTGGGGAAACTTTGAATTTGGTTTTTGATGTGACTAAGGTGAAGACTTCGCTATCGGTGGTTAAAGACCGACTTCTGAAAGGACAGATTTTCCCGGGCTGTGGGGAAGAATGCAGAAATTGTCAAGCTGCCGAAAACGGATGTGACAGTTTGAGAAGGGGTATTCAGCAGCTGATAGATGAAGGTTGTCTTCAGTTCGATCAGGCCCGTCCGATGAAGAATGATGTATCGACGGTGACATTTTATTTCACTCCTGAAGAAATATATGTTCCCGAGAGACTCGCTCCGACAACAATATATTTCCCAGAAAGTACAAAACCAGCAGCGGTGAACATCGAAAGTTTAGCACCAGTCGCAATTTACTCTGACAGCCCTCAACCGACTTTGGTTGGTCCAATCACCATCACGGTACCAGGACCTGTTCCGTATGAGAAAGACAGTGCTATCCCGTGGCACTATGGGGCTGATATCTACTGCCAGGGCTGAAAGTTAACAAAGAAGACATTGACATTGGTAGCTCCGCTGTAGACAATGTTGGAGGGGTTGGTGGCTTCACTCGCAGTGGACGCCTATTTGCACCATCAACATTACGCGCGAATACTGAAGCCGAGGCAGCTGCCAAGGCTAAAGGGAAACAGGTATCCACCGAAGAGGTTACTACTGAGGAAGATCCTCCTAAGACCGCATTCGAGAAGGAAGTGGATGAGTTTATGAGGATTATCAAGAAAAGTGACTACAAGGTAGTCGACCAGCTAAATCAGACACCCTCAAAGATCTCCATTCTCTCACTATTGCTGTGCTCTGAGGCGCACAGAGCAACCTTGTTGAAAGTACTGAATATGGCCTATGTTCCACCGGAGATAACTGTTAACCAGCTGGAGTCGGTAGTTTCCAATGTAAACGCTAGCCGGGGGCTAGGTTTCACCGATAATGACCTGACACCTGAGGGCAGGAATCACAACAAAGCCTTGCATATCACAATGGAGTGCAAAGGGGTGGTGTTTTCCCATGTTTTGGTTGATACAGGCTCTTCTCTGAATGTTCTTCCAAAGAAAGCCTTAATGAAGTTGGATTGCGATGGCATCATCCTGAGGCCAAGTAACTTAGTTGTGAGGGCTTTTGATGGCTCTAAGAGAGCTGTCTTTGGCGAAGTTGAGTTGCCAGTTAAGATTGGACCGCAGGTGTTCAAGAGCACCTTTTATGTGATGGATATCCAGCCTGCCTACAACTGTCTACTAGGTCGGCCTTGGATTCATGTTGCCGGTGTTGTTACTTCTACCTTCCACCAGAAGCTCAAATATGAACTAGAAGGTCAGATCGTCACTGTATGTGGTGAAGAGGATATTTTTGTTAGCCACCTGTCTACATTTAAGTATGTAGAGATGGATGGCGAGATGCATGAGATGCTGTGTCAGGGCTTCGAAACTACAAACATCAATGAGGTCGCGCCCGAAGCTGTCTTTTCACCTGAGTTTGAGAAGGTCGGGACTTCTATCTCTTCATACAAGCAAGCTGTCGAAGTGGTTAAAGCTGGTAATGCCCAAGGCTGGGGCAAATTTGTGGAGCCAGTCATCAAAGAAGACAAGTTTGGATTGGGGTATGCTCCGGGATCTCAGAAGAATGAAACCGGTACTCTCTCCAGCGGGGGTTTGGTTTCCCCCCACATCGTCAATGCTGCAGATGAAGACAAGGCTGACAGCGACTGTGACTTAGATAGCTGGATTCGCCCGTGTGTCCCGGGAGAAAAGCTCGACAATTGGTCGTCTGAAAAAACCGTCCGGGTTACTCTACTGAAAGAGTGATTTTTATTGTTTTCCTTTATTACATGCATAATAAAGTCTTACACTTTGCCCAAGGTGTAACGGCTCATTTGCAGGGCCATCCATTTAGTTACATTTCGCAATTATTTTTATCATCAATAAAGGACGGCTTTTGCAAACAATTTTGTGTTCTCTTTCTTTCAGTTTTTTTTACTTTTTACAAAAAAAAATGGCAATGTTTCTTTTTTCGTTTTTCCTTTCTTTCAAAAAAAATCTCTCATTCTAAGGTAAAGCATGATCCTCCATCATGCAGAGCCGACCACTCGGATCTCACTGCTAATGACACTGCTATGGCCAAGTATGACTTCGACAATCCTATCTATCAAGCCGAAGAAGGGGCTTAGGAAGATTGTGAATTGCCTGACGGGTTAGCTAGATTGTTGAAACAGGAGGACCGAGCTATTACACCTTATCAGGAGGTGGTTGAGACCATCAACATTGGTACCGAAGACGACAAGAAAGAGATCAAGATCAGGGCAAGTCTACAGGCCGAGAGGAAAGACCGTTGATCATGTACTTGACTGTGTTAGAAAGGTCAATGGGTTGTGTGCTCGGTCAGCATGACGAGTCAGGTCGAAAAGAGCATGCAATATACTACCTTAGCAAAAGTTTACCGACTGTGAACAAAGATACTCATTGCTCGAGAAAACTTGCCGCGCTTTGGCATGGGCTGCTCGCCGACTAAGACAGTATATGTTGACTCACACGACTCTATTGATATCAAAAATGGATCCAGTCAAGTATATTTTCGAAAAGCCATCACTTACCGGAAAGGTTACTAGGTGACAAATGATGCTGACAGAGTATGACATCCAATACACTTCACAAAAAGCCATCAAGGGAAGTGTCTTGTCAGACTATCTTGCAGAGCAACCGATTGATGATTACCAACCTATGAGGTTTGACTTTCCTGATGAGGACATCATGTTTCTCAAATCGAAAGATTGAGAGGAACCACTCGCGGAGGAGGGGCCTGACCCTGAATCCAAATGGGTTATGATGTTTGATGGGGCGGTCCACGTCAATGGTCGCGGAGTTGGTATAGTGTTGATCACACCGGAAGGGGGTTCATATGCCAGTTGGTGCCAGAATAACTTTTCCCTGCACCAACAATGAAGCCGAATACGAAGCTTGTATCCTAAGACTTGAGGAAGCCGTCAATATACAGATTAAAACCCTGGATGTATACGGGGATTCAGCTTTGGTCATCAATCAAACCAACGGGAAATGGTGCTATGCTGGAACTACGTATCTCGGTCAGAGACGAATGAAGAAAGCATTTGGTCAGAAAGTGCGCCATCGGGGGTATCAAGTCGGTGAATTGGTACTCAAAATATTTCTTCCTCCCAACACAGATCACAGGGGCAAATGGACACCGAACTATGAGGGTCCGTACGTGGTTAAAAGGATTTTCTATGGCGGAGTTTTGATGCTAACAACCATGGATGGCGAAGGATTCCCGTCCCCTATTAACTCAGACGCAGTTAAAAAAAAATACTTCGCATAAAATAGACCCGCTGGACGATAAAAAGAATAGTCCAGGCAAAAAAAAAGGGCATCCCGACGAACCAAAAAAAAAGAGAATAAAGAGGTTCGGGCAAAAATTAGGGATATAAAAAAAGAGTACACCCGGTGAGTCGAAAACCCAAAAGGGCGGCTCAGGCAAAAATGGGTATCCCGATGGATTGAAAACCCGAAAAGGGGGCGATCCAGGCAAAAGTTAGGGAATAAGCGAATGATTGTGATCTGAGTTCATCCGTGTTATATCACCGTTTCATTCAATCTGGCAATCTTCGAAGGTTAAAGATCGACTAATCATCCACTTCAGAAAGCAAGATGAGCAGAGCGTCTTGAGGACATACGAGTCATAGCAGAGTCGAAACTCAGTGGGACCCCGTATCCCCGTTGTCATTAGGATAGTTCTCTTTTTATAGCGATCACCTCTTTTCAGGGATCAGCTTCCTGATACCCTCGCCTATTCCTGGCACAAATTTTCTCCCCATTAAGAGTCGAATAATTCAGTTAAAGAGCCTCTTTATTTTTCATTTATCAGTTTGTTTGCAAAAATGTCCGAATTTTTGATAAAACATATTGCATATGAACATAATGGTGGCTTTTGCAGATGATTTGCACAGGAAAACATTTAAAATTGCTTTGAATGTGCTTAATCCCGAACGGTGAATTCAAACCGAGTAATTCCCCCGAGGCATACGTGTATTTTTGGTTGCAGGTCACAGGAACCGGATGCCAAGTCATGAATCCTCATCCCCAGGCGGTTGACAAAGTCTCTCCTCAGCAGAGCATGTTCCCCAACAGAGTTGACAGTATCCAGACTGTCTATCCCCAGTAGAGTTGACAGTATCCAGACTATATATCCCCAGTGGAGTTGACAGTGTCAGACTGTATCTTCCTAGCAACAGCGGAGTGGTTGCATACCCAACAGACAAGAGGGTGGTGTTCCCAGTGTTCATCTCATCCCCAACAGATTATTTCTAACAGATTTGTTCTAATCCCCAGCTTGAGGATGATTAGCAAGTTCATATCCCCAGCAAAGGTCGTTTCCTACGACATTTCCCCAAGAAGTGTTTTCCCCACAGACTCTCCTCACAGAGCCTCGCCGAACAAAGTTTCCATAGTTGATACTCCCCCCGCAAGGTCAACTTTTCAAGCAGCCAATTTATTTTTGGTGGCTCATTGGTCCCGACAGACGGATCATTCCCCACAGAGCATTCAAGGATTGATACAGCGATCTGTTCCCTACCGGAGTTTGTTTCCCCAAGCAGATTTCTTTTTACACCATGCATAATATTTGCATTTGCATGCATATCATATCAAGCATACACATAAGCTGATAAACAGGTTCTTCCAAGCAGACTGAAGAATTACTTTACAACCAAGGTCATGAGATCCAGCCAGAGGATCAAGCGTGAGTGATCCAGCCTGAGGGTCGTTTTGAAGATTCAGCCTGAGAATCGTTTTCCAGTGATCCAGCCTGAGGGTCATTTTGAAGATTCAGCCTGAGAATCGTTTTCCAGTGATCCAGCCTGAGGGTCATTTTGAAGATTCAGCCTGAGAATCGTGTTCTAGTGATCCGGCCTGAGGTTCATTTTGAAGATTCAGCCTGAGAATCGTGTTCCAGTGATCCAGCCTGAGGGTCCATTTCGAAGATTCAGCCTGAGAATCGTGTTCCAGTGATCCAGCCTGAGGGTCATTTCAAAGATTCAGCTTGAGAATCGTGTTCCAGTGATCCAGCCTGAGGGTCATTTCGAAGATTCAGCCTGAGAATCGTGTTCCAGTAAGTCAGCCTAAGGCTCAATTTGAAGATTCCCCAGTGAAGTCACCTACAAGCTTTATTTCCCCAGCAAGCCCAAGTCTAATTGAGGAGTCGTTACAACATGTTCTAGCCCGAAGAATATGTACGAAGCCCAAAAGTGGAATATTCTCGAAGCTGCATATCTAATATGAAGGTTGGGTGTAGATTTCAAAAGAGGGTCAACTAGCGCATGCCTCAGATGCGGGATCCTAATGACGGGAATTTATCATCAAAACAATCCAGATCTAGCCAGAAGATCGAAGTAGATTCAGCCAGAGAATCGAAACAAAGAAGATCTAGCCAGAAGATCGAAAATCGCAACAATTCAGATCTAGTCAGAAGATCGAAGTAGATTCAGCCAGAGAATCAAAGGAAATAGATTCAGCCAGAGAATCGAAACGGAGGAGATCTAGCCAGAAGATCGAAGAAGATCTAGCCAGAAGATCAAAATCGTATCCAGCCCGAGGATCAAAATTAATGTCCAACCAAAGGACTAAATTGAATATAGGTTCAGCCAGAGGATCGAAACTCCAGATTAAGTCAGAAGACTGATTCAGATTCAGCCAGAGGATCAGAAGAAAAATAAACAGCGCGGTGTATTTCCGCATTTTTGTGGTGTTCTCGGAGCGCAAATTTTCGGTCTGTCTTTGGTATTCAATCACAGCTCACCCCGTTTGTCTGATAAGTTGTTCGCTTTCATCCTACTCGGTTTAGCTGATGATTGAATAGGGGCAGCTGTAACACCCCAAAATTTGCCCTCCTCATTCATGCATTCATTTAGCATTTCATATTGCATTTCATCATGTCAATCAGAATTAGATCCGGAAAAAATAAAATAAAATAAAACGAAAAAAAACGAAAAAAAAAAATTAAAAAAAAAACGAAAAAAAAAATGGTAAAAAAAATGAAAAAAAAAACGAAAAAAAAAATGGTAAAAAAAATGAAAAATAAAACGAAAAAAAAAATAATGATTTTTTACAAAAAAAATAAATAAATAAAAATAATAATAAAAAATAAATTAAATATAATAAAAAAATTTGAACTTGGGTCTCTCTCATTTGAGCCCACAAAACCATGAAATTCAGTCTATAAATACCAAGGCTTCACTTGAGAAAAAGGAAGAGAAGCAAAATACTCTGAGGTTTCCTTGGAACAAAACCCTGGACAAAACCTGAAGAGAAACCTGACAGAGAACTCAGAGCAGCCTCCAAACCCTGAAGGGCCTCACGGGTGCAACTCAATTTCAATCAAGCTCTCCAATCAGGTTTGCCCTATTCCCATTATTTTACGCCTTCGATTTGAATGTTCTAAATGTGTGATGTATTATGAATGGGTGAAACCTATGCCTTGAATGTTTAATCACATGATTTCTGAAGTGTATGTCACAGGGTTTGAGGTTTCTGAAACCATATTGTTATCCATGAAAAAAATGCTTATGGTGTTTCACTAACCCTTTTGTTGAGTTTTTGTGAGGGCTCACATGACTTTTGCAGGGATAACTTGCGTGGTTTCCCACTTTATTTGTGGGATAACCCCTGGAGGTTCATTCCGATTACCTGTACTGACCCACTTTCTTTGATGATGTTAGCTTGGGAGGTCCCTGGGTTTCTTACTCCTTTAATTGCTGTTACTTCGGATCTTCATCCGTGTGGTACTTTTACCTCTTTTCCGCATTTTATCGCTTTCTTAGCTGGAAGACCTCGATAGGAGGCATTTGTTTTCTTTTGTTTATTTACTTCTGAGCCCCTTGTTGGCACATTTACTTTATACATGTTTGTTTTGTATGTGTTCGTATCCCTGCAGGTAGCGCGGTTCCTTCATCAAGGACTGCCTTTTTGCCCTTGAGCATCCCAAACCTTAAAACCCAAAGTAACACGTTAACTCCTTCTACTACAGGCGAGTAAGTCTCCAAAGGTCGAGCATCCGGTAGATTGCGTAGTGACGTCGTTCGTCCAAAACCCAATCCATAACCCCATAGTTAGCCGAACTACGTTTTGCTCTGATTCTCAGGCCAGATGAGATACGTAGGCATAAGACGCGATGTCTTAGCGAGCACACATCCCCCCAACCCATAGGTCAGCCGAGCTACGAAGACTCTGATTCTCATATTCAGATGAGATACGTATGCAGTGGATGCGACATCCGCGCGAGTCATTTTCATTTAACCCTTTTTTTTTTGGCAAACAGCACAAGATAAACCCACACCCTTTAGACGAAAACTACAAAAGTGGATCCCGTAGAGTACTACGGATGCGTAGGGATGCTAATACCTTCCCTTCGCATAACCGACTCCCGAACCCAAGATTTGGTTGCGAGACCCCGTCTTGTCCTTTCCTTTTTCAGGTTTACTTCGAGCGTTTCCTTTCCCTCCTTTGGGATGAATAACGCACGGTGGCGACTCTTCTGTCATTTTCTTTCGCCGGTTGTTTTTTCGCGCACTGTATTTTTCAAGTTGCGACAACATGATGCACAAAGAAATTGAAGTGTATGTGGATGATATGATTGCGAAGTCTCAGACAGAAGAGGAGCACTTGGTAAACTTGCAAAAGTTGTTCGAAAGATTGAGAAAGTTTAAATTGAGGCTGAATCCAAACAAGTGTACATATGGAGTGAGATCTGGAAAGCTGTTAGGTTTCATTGTCAGTGAGAAAGGGATTGAGGTTGATCCAGCGAAAGTAAAAGCTATTCAAGAAATGCCTGAACCAAGAACGGAAAAGCAGGTTCGCGGGTTTTTAGGGAGGCTGAACTACATGGCACGGTTCATATCTCACCTAACAGCTACGTGTGAACCGATATTTAAATTGCTAAGAAAAGATCAAGCAATCAGGTGGAACAATGATTGTCAAAAAGCTTTTGATAAGATAAAAGAATATTTGTAGAAACCTCTAATTCTTATACCTCCAGTTCCTGGGAGGCCTCTGATAATGTACCTTTCAGTAACAGAGAATTCGATGGGGTGTGTATTGGGGCAGCATGACGATTCTGGTCGAAAAGAGCATGCAATATACTACCTTAGCAAAACGTTTACCGACTGTGAAACAAGATATTCGCTGCTCGAGAAAACTTGTTGCGCTTTGGCATGGGTTGATCGCCGACTAAGACAGTATATGTTGAACCATACTACCTTGTTGATTTCTAAGATGGACCCAGTAAAGTATATCTTTGAAAAGCCGGCTCTTACCGGACGAGTGGCTCGTTGGCAGATGATTTTGACAGAGTATGATATCCAGTACACGTCGCAAAAGGCCATCAAGGGTAGTATTTTGTCTGATTACCTTGCCGAGCAACCAATTGATGACTATCAACCGATGATGTTTGAATTCCCCGATGAAGATATCATGTACTTAAAGATGAAAGATTGCGAAGAGCCTCTTGTCGAGGAAGGACCGGATCCCGATGACAAGTGGACACTGATGTTTGATGGGGCGGTAAATGTGAATGGAAATGGTGTTGGGGCAGTACTCATTAATCCTAAAGGTGCACACATACCTTTTTCCGCCAGATTGACTTTTGAAGTAACCAACAACGAAGCTGAGTACGAGGCATGTATCATGGGGATTGAGGAATCCATCGATCTAAGGATCAAAACTATGGACATTTATGGAGATTCTACTCTAGTGATTAACCAAGTCAATGGAGACTGGAATACTCATCAACCGCATTTGATTCCTTATAGAGATTACACCAGAAGGATCTTGACTTTCTTCAAGACAGTAAAGTTGTATCATGTACCCCGAGATGAAAATCAAATGGCTGATGCCTTAGCCACTTTGTCTTCCATGATTAAAGTCCATTGGCAGAATCATGTGCCACACGTTGTTGTGAATCGACTTGAGAGGCCTGCGTATGTGTTTGCAACCGAGTTTGTTATTGATGAGAAGCCGTGGTTTTATGATATTAAGAATTTCCTCAAAAGCCAAGAGTATCCTGAAGAAGCGTCAAAGAATGACAAGAAGACACTGAGAAGGCTAGCTGGAAGCTTTTACTTGAACAAGGATGATGTGTTGTACAAGAGGAACTTTGACATGGTTCTGCTCAGATGCGTGGTTAGACACGAAGCAGACATGTTAATGCAGGAAGTACACGAGGGATCTTTCGGTACCCATGTTGGTGGTCATGCAATGGCCAAGAAGTTGTTAAGAGCCGGTTATTACTGGATAACCATGGAATCTGATTGTTTCAAATACGCTGGGAAGTGCCACAAATGTCAGATCTATGCAGATAAAGTGCATGTACCACCAAACCCTCTGAATATTATGAATTCTCCTTGGCCATTCGCGATGTGGGGCATCGATATGATTGGAAAGATTGAACCTACTGCTTCTAATGGACATCCCTTCATCCTAGTCGCGATTGATTACTTTACCAAGTGGGTGGAAGCAGCTTCCTATGCCAATGTTACCAGACAAGTGGTTGCTCGATTCATTAAGAAAGAAATTATATGTCGTTATGGGGTTCCTGAGAGAATCATCACTGATAATGGTTCGAATCTCAATAACAAGATGATGAAAGAGCTTTGCAAAGACTTTAAGATCGAACACCGCAATTCTTCTCCTTGCAGACCAAAGATGAGTGGTGTTGTAGAGGCGGCAAACAAGAACATTAAGAAGATTGTGCAAAAGATGGTTGTGACATACAAGGATTGGCATGAGATGTTGCCTTTCGCTTTGCATGGGTATCGTACCTCAGTACGTACGTCAACCGGGGCAACTCCTTTTTCACTTGTGTATGGCATGGAGGCAGTCTTGCCAGTAGAAGTTGAAATCCCTTCTTTGAGGGTGATGATGGATGTAAAACTTGACGAGGCTGAGTGGGTTCAAGCCAGGTTTGATGAGTTAAATTTAATTGAGGAAAAGCGATTAGCAGCTGTGTGCCATGGTCAACTATATCAGAGAAGGATGAAGAAGGCATTTGATCAGAAAGTGCGTCCTCGAAGCTATCAGATAGGTGACTTAGTTTTGAAGAGGATCTTTCCTCCCGGTACGGATAACAGGGGCAAGTGGACTCCGAATTATGAAGGTCCATATGTTGTTAAAAAGGTCTTTTCTGGTGGAGCCTTGATGCTTACAACTATGGATGGTGAAGATTTTTCGTCACCTGTGAACTCTGATGTAGTCAAAAAATACTTCGCATAAACTGACCCGCTGGACAAAAAAAAAAGTCCAGGCAAAAAAGGGCATCCCAGCGAACCAAGAGAAAAAGAAAAGAAAAAGGTTAGGGATAAAGAATAAAAATAATATGTACATCCGGTAAGTCGAAAACCTGCAAAGGCGGCTTAGGCAAAAATGGGTATCCCGGTGGATTGAAAACCTGAAAAGGCGGTCCAGGCAAAAGAGGGATTAAAGCGAAGACTACAGTCTGAGTTATCTGTACTTCATCGCGTTTCAGTGTCTACCATCTTGAAGGATATGATCGGTTCAATCACTCTTCTTAGAAAGCAAAGAATTTGGGGGAAAGTGAAGATCTATGAGTCATAACAGAATTGGAAAATAGTGGAATGTCGTGTTCACACTGCCAATAGGATAGTTTATTTTCTCTTTTGGCGCAATTACCTCTTCCTAGGAATTGCTTCCTGATGTATTTGCCTTTATAGGCCATTTTCAATCAATAAAAGTCGTTATTCAGTCAAATTGCTCTCTTGTTTTTTATTTTACTGTTTTGTTTGCAAAAAACGTCCGAATTTTTTATAAACATTGCATCTAAAAACATGAAGGCTAGACAATGATGTGCGGAAAGATAAAACATCTGAAAATCATTTTGAATGTTGAGTACACTTGAGTATATCTTGTCCATACGATCCCCTGGGGCATGTATGTACTGCCGTTTCGCATGTCACTATCTTTGATTGATGGCTAAAGTAGATGAGCCAAAGTTTGTTCGAAGGAAGACCCTGTTGTTTCAACACTGTCCAGTCACGTAAGAAGTTGGATCGTCTAAGTCGAGTTCAGAATTTGTTTCCCCAGCATGGTCGAGAGGTTGGTGTTTTCCCAACATGTGACTCCCCAGTTGAGTTGGTTTCTCTACCGTTCCGAGAATGTCAGTTCAGTAAGTATCCTCAGCAGAATTGTTGTATGTCCCTACAGAGTTGGAAGATCGAATCAGAAATGGTGTGCTCAGTAAAGTGATCATTTGCTTTCCCAGCAGAAGTTTTCCTCCCTTTCCATCTTACATATAGTAATCATCTTTTGCATTCGCATTCTCAAATCGCGTAGCATTTCCATTAAGTGTGGAGCATTACGCCATAGAAAACTCAAACATATGCATACATGTAGTAAACCAGATTGGATCATATCTCCGGAAGAGACGGATCATTTTTCAACATCAGTGTAGCACATTTGCAGCAGTTGCTCTTGGCAACATTCAGAATCGATAATCCTAGTGAGATTTATTTTCTCACCAGTCCGTGAAAGGAAAGCTTGATTCTCTTCCGATTTATTCACCAGTAAGTGTCTGCCTTATTTTTGACATATGTAAATGTCATCCTTGCGATACCGGTAAGTGTCGTGTTGATCCCCGTAAATGTCTGTGCTTTTCTTTGATGTCGGTAAACATCATCTTTCGATGTCGGTAAACATCGAATTCCAATCGTTGGCCATCAGTAAATGGCATGTCTCTCACGGTGTCTACAAAAAATCGTTCTATCAACACCCGTGTATGTCCTTTCCCTTTGGTGTCGGTAAACATCATTGTTCGGTGTCGGTAAACATCATTGTTCGATGTCGGTAAACATCGGTCGCTTGTTGACCATCGGTAAATGGTTTTGTCGTTTAAGATTCCCCAGCAGATTCGCTATCCGTAAATATCGAGTGTTTCATTTTCGCCATCGGTAAATGGTTTCGTTTCATAAGCGTATTCTTTCTTTGGTGTCGGTAAACATCATTGTTCGGTGTCAGTAAACATCATTGTTCGATGTCGGTAAACATCGAGTTCCTTCCCAGTCATCGGTAAATGTCTGGCCTTGTTTCACTTATAAACATCTTTGTTCGGTGTCGGTAAACATCATTGTTCGGTGTCGGTAAACATCATTGTTCGATGTCGGTAAACATCGAGTTCCTTCCCAGTCATCGGTAAATGTCTGGTCGTGTAGCGCTTTCTTTGACATCGGTAAATTTCTGGTCTTGTTTCACTTATAAACATCCTTGTTCGATGTCGGTAAACATCGAGTTTCATCCCAGTCATCGGTAAATGTATGGTCTTGTTTCATCTTGTTCCTCCCCAGTGAAGTCGCCATCGGTAAATGGCATCGCTTTCCTTGATATCGGTAAATATCAAATTTTGTTTTGAAGCCGCCATCGGTAAATGGCCTCGTTTTCCTTGATATCGGTAAATATCAAATTTGTTTTGAAGTCGCCATCGGTAAATGGCCTCGCTTTCCTTGCTTCGTCACCTACAGAGTGCAAATTCTCCTGTTCTTTTGGTATTCAATCCCTGTTTACCTTGAAAGTCTGATAGCCGCTGCTTTCATCAGTTCAGGTTCACAGTTGATTGAATAGGGGCAGCTGTAGCACCTCAAATTTGTCCTCCTCATTCATGCATTCATTTTTTAGGTCATTTAACATTTCATATTGTATTTCATCATGTCAATCAGAATTAGCTCCAAGAGGATGTCATCCAAGTCACTTTGTGGATTCTATCTGAAGGATCAAGCTTAATGGGCTCAGTACAATTCAAAATTCAACTATGAAGCCAAAAGTCAACTGTTAGTCAACTGAAGGTGAAATGGCCAGGGAATGACTTGAGTTACTTCCAACATGTTCAAATAGGGTCTATTCATCATTCAAAATGTTAATCTTGAAGGAGCAAAAGTTTGTTCATGAGTTGTCATGCTCGCTAGGCGAGCAGAATGGGTCGCCTAGCGAGTCCCAATAAAAGCCACCAGAATCACCTGCGCTCAGAGGAATTTCCTGAACTGTCATGCTCGCTAGACGAAGCCCACACGTTTTGAAAAAAAAAACCAAAAAAAAATAATAGAAAATTTTTGGACTTGGACCTCTCTCATTTGAGCCCACAAAGCCATGAAAATCAGGTTATAAATTCTATAAAAAAATTAGTGGAAAAACCCTAGAGAGATTCTAACTAATTCAGAGCAACCTCCAGAGACTGAAGGGAACTCATCTGCAAAGAACCAATTCCCTCTCATATAAACCCTAAGATTGTTCTGCAAAGCCAACGGTGCAATTCAATTTCAATCGATCTCTCCAATCAGTAGGTATGTCATGTCTCGATGTGTGGATCCTTGCCCCTGACTTTGAGTTTTGATACCCTTTTGATGCATTTGTTTGACAAGGGGTATAGGCCTCCTACCCTTGGTTGCTTTTTGTGAGCTTTTTCTGAACTTTAATGGCATGATTCATGTGATTCTCTGTTTGGTGCAACTCTTGATTGCACTCCATCTTGTTTCTCTAACTTGTTTGTTGAGTTTTTTTTGTGAGGGCTCACATGACTCTTGAAGAGATAGCTTGCTTGGTATTCCACTTTATTTGTGGGATACCGTTTGGAGATTTATTTTTATTGCTTTGCTGACTTGCTTTCTTTGATGGTGCTAGCTTGAGAGATCTCTGGGTTTCTTATTTCTTGAGTGGTTGTTACTTCTGATCTTTATCCGTGTGGTAGATCTCTCGATCCCTTTTACATCTTTTCCCGTATTTTACCGCTTTCTTAGCTGGAAGACCTCAATAGGAGGCAATGTTTTTGTGTGTTTACTTTTGTGCCTAAAGACCTCCAAGAAGAGGCACCAGTGCTAAAGACCTCCATGAAGAGGCAATTGACGGATAAAAGGGATTAGTAGTCAATCCCCCGTTATTCTGTGTGTCGTTCTTTAAGATCACACTACGTGTCGATGCTTCAGAACAAAAGCCCAAGATCTTTTGTCCGGTGAGTCAGTGGAGAGGGTTCCACCTTTCTGAATCCCCACTTTTTGTCATGAGCTCACCCTGTCCAGGGTTAAGAGCTATGAGGTCTTATCCTCATTACCCTTTTGATCTGCTCACCCTGACGTTCAGTGTCAGTGGTTAAGAGCCCGTTTGATTACCTTTCCATGGCTTGTTTGTCGAGGTTGATATGACCCCTCTTGACTAAAGCCCTACCCATGTATGTTTGAGCCACCTTGTTGGCGTGTTTACTTTATGCATGTTTATTTTGTATGGTGTGATCGTCTCCCCATAGGATTGCTAGGCTTCGTATAGTCTCTCGTTTGCATGTCAATTAAGGTAGCACGGTTCCTTCGTCTAGGACTTCCTTTTTGCATGAGCATTCCTAAAACAAACAAACTCATTGATTTTTCTTCTCCTAAGAACACGTTAACTCCTTCTACTACAGGTGAGTAAGTCTCCAAAGGTCGAGCATTCGGTAGATTGTGTAGTAACGTCATTCATCACAAAAAACAAACACATAGATTAGCCGAGCTACGGTGCTCTGATTCTCAATCCTTCTTGAGATACGTATGCAGCAGGGTAGGGCCTGTGCGAGCAATAACTCTTTATTTTCCCTACTTTGATTTTCTCTCTTTCGCATCGCATATAGGACTTTTCATACACACACTTTAAACATAAATAGCAATCGTGGATCCTGTGGAGTACCATAGACGTGAAGGGGTGCGATAACCTTCCCTTCACGTAACCGGCCCCCTTACTCAGTTTTCTTTGGTTCGAGACTTTGTTTTATCCGTTCCCTCTTGGTTATGCAGTACTACCTTTCCCTCCTCTTGGGATAAAAGTACATAGCTGGCGACTATTCTTTCTTCCGCGCCACTCTTTTCGCGTTTGTACTTGGATTCGGGAAATCCGGGGAGCGACAATACCATATTTGGAATACTTCATATTAAGTTCTGGATTTTGTTATGTTTGGCGTGATTCAGAGTGCGCGGAATCTAGATACTTTTTCTTAGATCTTGTTTTCTTCAGATAGTTGATTGTAGTGTCTTCTTCAGAGGTTCTTGACATTTCTCTGACTAGACATCCTTCTGATGTAGGGATCAACAAAGTTTTCATATGTGAGATCCTTCAGATGCAGAGTTCCAGAGTCTTCAGATGGGAGATGTTATGGACATCGTTGTGTTCAGAGTCAGAGTGGGTACCTTTGACTCTAAGTCAGTTGTTCTGGACTTTTGTGACGTCAGATGTTGTTTCACCAGATGAATTTTTTCGTTAGAGTCCTTCACACTTAGAGAAATTTATTAGGGTACCAAAACATTTCATCCTTCATTATCATCAAAACTTAGAGATAAATTTCAGAATCAAAATCTTGTTCTAACAATCTCCCCCTTTTTTATGATGACAAAACTTCAGACTTTTGATGAAATAGTGATACTGCACAATAATTAGAAGAAGATAATTTCAGAGTCAGATATACTATGGCTCCCCTTGAGATAAGCAAGCTCCCCATAAATCTGATACTCGAGAAAGTTTGGAGTTTCTTACTAGAGCCTCTTATGTTGTTTAGCTTGTTTCTCATATGTTTTACTTAGTTACTTCCTACAAGAAAACTTAAACTGCATAGTATATATATATAGAATTTTAGAATGTAAGTAGTGCATTACGAGAATCAGATATTAGTTTCATCAGGAGGCTGTTGAATTATTTCTCCCCCTTTTTGTCAGACTCAAAAAGACATTAAAAAACAGATAGTGCAAAAACATACTTTCATTAGATAAGATAAGAGGTACAGAGAAAAGCAAAAAAGCTAAAACAGTTAAAGGAAAAACACAACAGATAGAGCCTAAGGTGCCTAAGGGTTTGGAGGATGAGGCATCCTCTTAAGCAGCTGAGTTAGGAGGGTCTGAATGCTGGAGTTGACAGAGTCTTGTTGGTCGAGTATGGCTCTCACAAGTTGTTGTTCCTTCTGGAGTTCTTCTAGAGTCTTGAGCACCAACGGAGCAAGAACAAAGTTAGAAGACTCCCCTTGAGTCAGAGCAACTTCTTTTTCTTTAGTAGTTTCTTCTATAGTAATGTGTGATGCTTCTTCAGCACCAGTATTGGCTTTGGCTTCAACAACAACTTTTGCTTTGGGTTCTCTTCTTGTCTGCTCTTCAACTTCCAGTCTTGCCTTTTCTTCAGCTTCCTAGTGTGCCTTCTCTTCAGCTTCTCTGGCCAGATGTGCCTCTAGCCTCTCCTCAGCCTTTATGATATATTCATTTATGACATGCTCAGAGAGTCCTTTCAGCTTGAAGACCTCAGATGTCATCCATATGAGAAATCCATTCCAGTGATTCCTCACTTCAGAGGGATTATCACTTAGGCTGGATTGTTCAGACAGTGTTATGAGCTTCACAACTGATGATTAAGAAAATAAAGCAACTGACTCTTCCAGGGTAGGGAAGTTTGTTTCAGGTGCAAATGATGGATTAATGGGTTCTGATAAGGTGATGATAGTTTAAGTGGTTAGGTCAGAAGCTTGTGCAGTAGGGGGTTCAGATGAAGGTTCAGTGGGAGGTTCAGATGGTGGTTCAATTTGAGGTTCAGATAGTGATTATGTTTGAGGTTCGGATGGTGAAGGAACTGAGGGTTCTGGAACAAGAGGGGGTTGGTTAGACAATGATATGGCTTGGAGTTGGGCCAATGTTGGAGATGGAGAGTCAGTGGTTTCTGGCTGGTCAGAGTCAGAAGACAGGTCATAGTAAGGTGGTGATAAAGGGGTTAAAGAGGGAGGTGAGATGGGTTCATTCATAAGTAACGCTTCTGATATGGGAAGTGTTGTGGTAGTGAGATAAAATAGTTGAAAAGGGGTGAGGAAGGGTTAGAGTTGTGAGGTTTAGAGGGAGTTAGAATAGATGTTATGGGTTTAAAGTTTGTGTAGGTAGAGGATGGTTGAGGTAGAGAGGAAGATAGTTGCTTTAAATTAGAATTTAAAAGAGTTTCAGAGGGAACTGACTTACTTGAAGAAGAGGAGTTTAGAGGTACAGGCGGTCTAGTTTCTGACGTTTCTCCCAGCTTCAGAGTCTTCTTCTTCGACTTCCTTTCAGAGGACTCTCTCATCCTCTTCATGAAGTTTGGTGGATGTTTTGGTAGCCAATCCACCGAGAACTCTGAGATATCCACTCCTTGAGATGCCAAATCCTAGAGGTAATAGGCGATGACCTCAAGAGGATCTATCTTGGAAAATAAATAGAGGCCATTTGGAATATTTCTCTGATCCTTCAAAGCTTCCCAGGATGTGTCCAGAGTTGGCCTGGCTAAGAATCTTTCAATGACTCCCATGCTCTTCATATTCCTGGCATTCAGAGGTTTGCCAACGTCTACAGTCACATCTTCCATCAGATTGTGGGATATCAGATGGTCGACCAGCCCGCTTTCAATCAGAACATCAGAGATGAGTCTTCCTAGAGGAATGTAGTTTCTGGGCTTCATGTGGTTCCTTGTGTCTTTGACTGAATCCTTTAGATACTTGAAGAGTAACACTGGGAGATTCAACTTCAGCCCCTTGTGAAGGCAATATAGGATGAACTTCTGATCGATGTTGATGTAATCAGAAGAGTTTGATGCTAGACAGTGGTGGATGGTACCCAGAATGATCTTCAACTAGACTCTCAAATTCAGGTGAAGTTCCTTGTTCTTAGAGGATCTGCCTTGAGAGCTTTGTTTGAAGATAGTGGGAAAAATCTCCTGGGACATGTATCTTGCCCTAGGGTTTATGTTGTAAATCCTTCTACCCCCAGTTTTCTCCATGTTCAGAAGCTTGGCAATAGATTTCTCAGTGATGACCATCTTAACACCCATAACATATGAAACTATGCAGTGGCCATCGTAATCTGCAAATCTCCAGAACTCTTTGACGAGGAAGGTATAGATGGTACCATAGAGCCTTTGAAAATAATTTTCCCATCCTTGTTTCTTCAGTTCCTCAGTGAGATCAACTCCATTGAGCTTCATGTTTTCAAAATCCACTAGTGATTCACACAGTACCTCCAACTTTTCAAAGGGTGTGGCAAGGTTTATGTGGGGTGGACGATCAAGGACGTGGGGTTCCTTATAAACCATTGTTGAAGTTGTAGCAGTTTCAGTAGTGGTTTGTTGAGGAGCTTCAGTAAGTTGTTCATTTGCTTCCATTTGTTGGGAGAAGTTGTATACTTGTTGTTGTTGAGAATCCATTTGGAGAAGATGAAGATGTTGTTGAAGGTTGATGAAGATTGAAGAACGTTTGAAGAACTTGAGAAATGTTGAGTACAAGAGGGGGTTTTTTAGGTTTGTGAGTGAAAAATGTGAAAGTGAGACTTGTGAAAAATATATATAAGCAACATGTAACATGAAAAACGACAGCGTTAGAGGGGAATAGAAAACACCACAATTAATTATTTTAGAATTCTGAGTTGACACGCTTGGGGAGAATTAATTGCAGCTAATGATGGTTGTCTAATCTCAAAAATATGCACACTACTCGAGGAGATCTCAATAGTTTAGCTCTTGAGTTCTGATCTAGACAGTTGTCTAGAAGATCCAAGGCCACACGTTTAAGAAGCTACATGTTGATGTTTCTGACATCAAGAATACCAAAGGGTTTCTGATTCAGATGGATTCTAATTCAGATAACGTCTAACTGGTAGCAGTATCAGAACCAGAACCAGAGGACCAACATAGATTAAGTTAGAGCCTATTATAACATCAGAGGAGAAGCACAAGTTCAAAATTATTCTGGGCAATCTGCCATGTTTAAATGTTTTAGAATAAAGGCGAATCAATCTTCAACTAAGGGTTTTGTGAAGATATCAGCCCATTGATGGTTTAAATCTATACATTTTAAATTTGTTACCCCTTTTTGAACATAGTCATTGATAAAATGGTGTTTAATTTCAATGTGCTTCGCTCTAGAATGTAAAATAGGATTCTTACTTAAACATATGGCAACAATATTATCACAAAAGATAGGGATATACTCTCATATATCTGAAATTCCTCAAGTTGGTTTTTCATCCAGAGCATCTGAGTACTGTATAGTGAAGCTGAGATGTATTCTGCTTCTGCAGTTGAGAGTGCAATGGTTCATTGTCTTTTGCTAGCCCATGAGATGAGGTTTCCTCCCAGAAACTGACAGTTTCTAGATGTGATTTTACATTCCAATCTGTCTCCAACGTAATTTGCATCATAATACCCAGAAAGCCTATATGTTAATGTAAGAAGTTCATGTAGGATTTGTCGCATTACGCGAAAAACCGGCGGGAAACAGAACAACAAAGCCGTCACCGTGCGTTATTTATCCCAAAGGAGGAAAAGGAAACGCTTGAAGTAAACCTGGAAAAGACATGGTCTCGCGACCAAAGAGAATGGGATCGGGAGTCGGTTATGCGAAGGGAAGGTGTTAGCACCTCTACGCATCCGTCGTGCTCGACGGGATCCACGCACAAAAGGAAGGAAAAAAGGTTGCTAAACGCTGCTCACAAACACAAACACTGGCTGAAAGAGACACAAGAAAACAAAAGAGACTGACTCGGCAGGATATCGCATCCGGGGCCTACGTAGTCTGTCAGGCACAGACATCAGAGTCGACGTAGTTCGGGACAAAGGAAAAAACGTGCTCGCTAGGATGTCGCATCCTATGCATACGTATCTTCTCGGAATAAAGAAGAATCAGAGCACTCGTAGCTCGGCTAACGCACGCCAAACAAAACACAAACAGGAAACCGACTGCCAATCGCTGGACTTATGTCAGACTCCAACAAACAAACAAAACACAGGAAACCGACTGCCAATCGCTGGACTTACGTCAGACTCCAAGCAGAAAAAGAGAAATAACTCACACAAACAAAACAAAAGGGCGCCCGGAGAGATCAGCTCATCTCCTGCCTACGTACCTCATCTGGTATGAGGATCAGGGCGACGTAGTTCCCCTACGCAGGGACAAAGGACTAGCCTAACCAGATAATAAACGGAGACACAACTAGGGAGACTACGACTCGAGCCTAGATGTTATCATGCATATCATCCCTAAGTTAAGGTTGCTATCTAACTTGCACAGGGAGCAAGCTAAACCTAAACAGCACAAACAGTCAAAGCAAACAATCACAAATAGCACACACTATATACACACAAAGTGGGCTCACACAAGGGTTAGGCTTTAGTCAAGGGGTCATGTCAACCTCGACAAACAAGCCACTGTATCAGGGTGAAGTTAGCTCTTAACCCTAATGTCATACCCCAAAATTTGCCCGTTAATCTCGCAAAACATTTTCCGAAGCACTCCAGCTCATTTTTCAAGGGGTTTACCTTAAAGAAACAAAGGCCCAGCTCACAAGGGGCCCAATCCAGAAAATGACCCAAACTGGCCTGCTCGTTAGGCGAGCAAATCCTTCGCCTAGCGAAGCTTGCGAATCCCAGAATTGTTGGGCTTCATTCGGAGCCCATTAGGTCACAAATGGCCTGCTCGCTAGGCGAGCAAATCCTTCGCCTAGCGAAGCTCGTGATATATCAGAATTTTTGGGCTTCATTCCGAACCCATTAGGTCACCTCAATCACTATAAATACCGACACTTCGGTCACGAAAAGAAGAGGAAGGAAGACGGAAGGAAACCCTGGCATAGAAACCCTGCTAGCCCAGAGAATTCAGAGTAAGGGAACCCTGAAGGCAGCTCATCCGCACCGGAGCGACCGCCGCCCAACTCAACCCGATACCTAGAGTGATCAGTCCTTTTCAACATTGCAATTGCAAACAGGTTTGCGCATCATTACTGTTTTATGCTTCCAATCGGTAATCTTTACATACATAATGCATCATGATTAAATTTTTGGATATGTAATTTGATTTCACATGCGAATTTAAGTATGCCTGAATATCCTGAATGTTTGTCCCTGCTATTCCTGTAATTAAATGCCATAAAGTTCAAGGTTCCGGAGATGGTGCTGTTGTCAAACTCAAAATCCGTAGCCGCTCGTTAGCACATCGCTAAGCGAGCCTGTAGCGAGTATTCGCTAAGCCTTCGCTAGGCGAGGCAGGAGCGAACGTAGCAGTGGCTGTTTTTCTTTTTTTGCTTTGTCTTATGTTTGTCTTATTATAATCACGCATTATTTGGCCATGTGACTGCTGCGTTTATTTCGTGGTGCAATTTTCTATTGCACCTTATCTCGATGTCCTAACCCGTGTGTTGAATTGTGTAAAGGCTTACATATTCCCGAAGAAACGGCCGGCTAGGTATTCCACTTTATTTGTGGGATACCCTTATGGAGATGGATTCTGAATTACTTAATTAATTTTAATGTGGAGATTCATCCTAATTGATCATAATGTGGAGATTCATCCTAATTGTTTAATCGATTTTAATGTGGAGATTCATCCTAATTACTTAATTAATTTTAATGCGGAGATTCATCCTAATTGATCATAATGTGGAAATTCATCTTAAATACTTAATTGCAAGATATTGCCTTTGAATATGTGATCTTGGACCTCTCTTTGTTGCCTTATGGTATTACGGTCATGTTCCGCGAATGTGGGGATACTCTTAGCCAAGACCCCTCGATTAAATCATCATGTCCCTCTAAAATAAATCATAGCCCCTCGGATGTTGCCTTCGCATATATGATTTTGTCCCTCGATGACCCTTCGGTGTAGCCTACGGTTAAATGATGATAGTCCCTTCGAATGCTAAGGTATCCCTACAACTGTTGCTTTCAATGACCAATCGATGACCCTACGATGACCCTCTTACATCCAAAAGGATAAAACTACTTATTTCTCAATAATAAGGACGGTTTTACCCTCACAAGGATAGGAAATGCCCATCAAGACCTTGGGCAGGTATAACTCTTAATTGCTTATTCACCATTTAAAAATACTTTTCACACTTCACAAATACTAGAAAATCACCACTTGGGATACATTCATACTAGAATCATTACTGAGTTATATTTTTCTAAACCCTTTTCAAAACTAAACGAGATAACCACTTTGTATACATTCATACGAGAATCATTACAAAGTTAAATTCTCTTTTTCAAAACCTTTTCTAAACAATTCACGAACACTTTTTCAGACAAGAAAAATAATATAAGTGATCAAGCAATTAAGAGCCCATGGATAACCATGGATACAAAGGGTGCTAATACCTTCCCTTTGTATAATGTACCTCCCGAACCCAAAATCTAATTAAGGTCTTTCCTGTTCTTTTCCACCTTTCCTTATTGGATAAAAGAAAAGTCGGTGGCGACTCTTGCTAACCGCGACATTTGCTTTACAAAGCAAAATACATAAAGTCAGTTCACCGTATGACAGAACTGGCGACTCTGCTGGGGAATAGAATTAAAGAGAGGTTACCTTAAAAACAAGATCACTTATTCAAATTGTCTGATTTACTTTTAAGGGATTGCTTGGGTATTTTACGCTTGAGTGAAAGATCCTACACCCGGATCTAGTGTACCTTAGGTGAGTAGCAAAAGATCATCGCGACTATCCGGCGTATACTGGAATGGTCAAAATGATGGCTACTGTTAATGTGACACTTTGGATGTCCTGATGTTCCCCATGTTTACTTGAGGAAAAATTTGGCTTCCGCGTGGTGTCATCAAAGCATTAACCAGACCTTTAGAACCCTAATTGACTCATCCTAGTCATTAGAAAGTAGTGAGATAACTGACTTCGGTTCCGACTGGGGTTGGTTGAGACTCGATACTACACTCTTTGAGATTGGACTTTAGGGAAGCTTTGGTCAACCACTTGGTGTTGCACTGAAGTGGACTTAAAGGAAGGTCAATGATTTGAGATCCTTCTAGAACCCGGTTACTATTCTAGGACAGGTTGAACCAACCAAACTTCAGTGGGGAGGGTATTTACCTATGGAACTCATGCAAGCCTTAAAACCTAGGAATGATTATTGTGTGACTTGTTTGTGCTTGTTGTTTACTTAACATCATAACATCATAACATCATAACATCCTAACATCATAACATTGTACTAACCATTTCAAGGACTTAGGGATTTAGCTTTGCTCTGTTAAACAGGTTATGGCTTCCAGGAAGACCATCCGGATCAATTTTGTAGCAATCTCTCCTCAACTCAAGAGTTTAGTGTCGGAACTTCCCGATCATGCTCAGTTCATCAAGAAATATGGTTCTCTCCTCAATTTGGTTACTACTGGTTTCAAAGAAGATATGATGAGAGTCCTATTCCAGTTCTTCGATCCTAAACATCATTGCTTCACATTCCCAGATTATCAGTTGGTACCCACATTAGAAGAATTTTCCAGGATGCTTGGGATACCTATCCTTAATCAAACACCTTTCAGTGGCTTAGAAAAGATTCCGAAGTCTGAAGAAGTTGCCGCGGCTTTACACATGACAAAGTCCGATATTGAAACCAATTGGGTAACAAGAAGTGGAGTTAAGGGTTTACTTGCCAAGTTTCTGATAAATAAGGCCCGAGAATTCTTAAAGGGTATGAATGTCCATGCTTTCGAAGACGTTCTAGCATTACTAATCTATGGTTTGGTGTTATTCCCTAATCCAGACCAATTCATAGACGTGAATGCTATTAAGATATTCCTCACTCATAACCCTGTGCCTACCTTGCTTGAAGACATTTTGCATTCCCTTCACACCCGTACTATGAAAAGGCAAGGGACTCTCATGTGCTGCATACCGTTATTGTCTAGGTGGTTTATTTCTCACCTTCCTCAATCAATCTTGAAGAATGAGCGAAATCTGAAATGGTCTCAAAGGATAATGTCACTCTCTCATTCAGACATCCGTTGGTGTCCCAATCTTAGAGAAAATGTTATCATCATTGACCGTTGTGGAGAATTCTCTAACGTACCACTCCTGGGGATAAGAGGAGGTATTACTTATAACCCAGCTTTAGCCCTACGCCAATTGGGGTATGCTCGAAGAGAGGGTCCACATGAAAGAATTATTCAAGGCACTGTGTTTGACTATGACAACGATTCCCAAGGTCTCCGTCAAAGATTTGTACGAGCTTGGGGCATGGTGAAAAGAAGTACTTTAGGACCGAAAAACTCTATTCCTATGGAACCTTATCTCAGATGGGTACGCGCAAGAGCTCGTGAACTTGGCATGCCATATCCTGCAGTCGGACTGCTGACTGTGGAACCAGAAGTTGAAGGAGGTACTTCTCAGATCATTCCTTATCCAGATATGCCTACCGATGTCGAAGAGTTGAAGAGATCCTGGATCCAGTTGAGGGAGGAAAGGGATACTTTTGAGACTCAGTTCGTTGCAGAAAGGAAGAAAGTATTAGAGCTCACCAGCCAGCTTAATGAGGAACGAAGACTCAATACATATCTTCGCCCAAAAAGAAGCCGTCCCTGGGAGACTTGAGCTTTCATTGTATTTTTATTATTTCCCTTTTGTAATGAACATTGATTAAGGAAATTATTAATCAAGATTCCCCTCTTTTTGGTGGTTTACGCAAAGTTAAATTCCAAAAGTCCTTGAAAACATTTCATACATTGCATAGCATGACATAACATTGCATAACAGGTATTCTAAAGGATCTATATTCTCACGATCTTCATTGCAAACAGAAAAATGGCTCTCGAACAAACTGTCAAAGATCTCCAGGCTCAGAATGCTCAATTCCAGGAGATGATGCTGAGCTTATCCAAGGGGCAGGAGGAACTGAAGGCTCTCTTGCTCGAGAAGAAGAAAGACCAGAAACCTGTGAGTTACATTAACCCGGGAAGAAGGCGTAAAGGACAGGCTGCGGGAATCAAGATTAGACTTCCGAAGGATCAAGAGGAGGAGACAGAAAATGATTCGGAAGATGAGAATGCTGATCCCCTCAATCAGGAGGACAACGGTGAAGATTATGAAGATGAACAGTACTCTCCAAAAGAGGATAAGTATAAGTTGCTGGAAGAACGTATGCTAGCTATGGAGGGTCAAAAGGCGCCCGGTCTGGATTTTGAAAGCTTGGGACTGGTCTCTGATGTGGTCATTCCTCGCAAATTCAAGATCCCCACTTTCACTAAGTATGATGGTGCGTCTTGTCCTCAGATGCATCTGAGAGCTTATGTGAGAAAGATTCAGCCATATACCACTGATAGGAAGCTATGGATCCATTTCTTCCAAGAGAGTCTATCGGGCACACAGTTGGAGTGGTATTATCAGCTCGAAAGCTCTAACATCCACACCTGGACTGATTTAGCAACAGCTTTCTACAAGCATTACCAGTATAATTCTGAATTAGCGCCTACTCGGCTACAGTTGCAGAATATGACTATGGGATCTAAAGAAAGCTTCAAAGAATATGCTCAAAAATGGAGAGATTTGGCTGGCAGAGTCAAACCCCCTATGACTGATCGAGAATTAGTGGACATGTTCATGGGTACACTGACTGGCCCATTCTACAGCCATCTACTGGGAAGTTCTTCATCGGGTTTCACTGAACTTATATTGACAGGAGAAAGGGTGGAGAGCGGCATTCGAAGTGGAAAGATACAGGCGGCTACCTCTGCAAGCAGCAAAAAGTCCTATCAAGGGAAAAATGAATCAAATGCGGTGTACGGTCAAAGGAGTCATAATAAGAAAAACAGTGACCATGCCGTTGGAGCAGTTACGATTGCAGCCCCGCCAGCTCAAAACTTCCAGCACAGACAAGACAAGCCGAGAAGGCAGTTTACCAAGATCAATATGACTTTAGCACAAGCACTGCAGGGTATGCTGAAGGCGAATTTAATTACCCTCAGAGGCCCTCCTGCGAATGTCAACACTACTTCTCCTCGTTATAATCCCAATGCCAGGTGTGCATATCACTCCGATAGCCCCGGGCATGATACAAACGATTGTTGGTTGTTGAAGAATAAAATTCAGGATATGATTGACGCGGGAGAAATTGAATTTGATCCTCCGGAGACGCCTAATGTCATCACTGCTCCTATGCCTAACCATGACAAGACTGTTAATTCTGTGAATGACAATTCTCACATTGCTAATGTGGCGGACTTAACATCTCCTCTCCTGATCATCAAGAAGAATTTATTGCAAGCTGGTTTATTTCCAGGTTGTGCTGAAAGTTGCGATATTTGCGTACTTTGACCCAACGACTGCTTGAAGTTGAGAGATGGTATTCAACGGCTGATGGATGATCGCACAATTCTCTTCGAAAAGGTTCCTAAGGTGGAAGACCCTACTGAAGAAATATCTGTGATTGCTAGGTCCAAAGCTCCAGTGAAGATTACCGCTACCAGAGCACCTGTGAAGATTACTGCTGAGCCCAAGGTAGCTCCCCTAATCATCACTGCACCTGGCCCAGTACCGTATTCCTCCAGCAAAGCCATTCCGTGGCATTATGGAGGTGATGTTTACATCCATGGCGTAAAGCAAGTTGGTAATTCTGCTAATCCTAATGACATTGCCGGGACTAGTAAAGTTACTCGAAGTGGAAGGATCTTCTCTCCAGAAATCTCACCTCCCGCCCCTGAAACCCGAGGAAAGGAACCAGTTAACCCTTCTCAGTCAGGGACACCCGTCGAAGTTACTACTGAAGATGTTGCCAATCATCCGCAAGAGTGATTTTGATGTGGTAGAACAGCTGGGGCATACCCCGTCTAAGATCTCGATGTTATCCTTGTTATTATCTTCTGAATCTCATGCCAATGCATTGATAAAATTCCTGAAGACTGCTCATGTACCTCAGGAGACATCCGTCGATCAGTTCGAAAACTATGTTGCTCACCTGGCTGTTGACAATGGCCTAGGCATTTCTGATGCTGACCTGACACCAGCAGGAAAGAATCACAATAAAGCTCTGCATATCTCCATTGAGTGTAAGGGGATCACTTTGTCTCATGTGTTGATCGATAATGGCTCTTCTTTGAATGTACTACCGAAAGTCGTGCTCGATAAACTTGACTGTAAAAGCATTGAACTGAAGCCTAGTGACATTGTGGTGCGTGCTTACGATGGTGCGAAGAATGTTGTCCATGGTGAAGTGGTTCTCCCTATCAAGCTAGGACCTCAAGTCTTCAACACTATCTTTCACGTAATGAACATTCGTCCTGCCTATTCCTGCTTGCTGGGACGCCCTTGGATTCATGGGGCAAGTGTTGTAGCTTCATCTCTCCATCAAAAGCTGAGGTATCCAATAGAGGGTAAGATTGTCACTGTGTGTGGAGAAGAAGAGTATATTGTCAGTAGTGTGCAAGCCTTCAGATACGTCGAGATGGATGGTGAATTCTTTGAGACTCCTTCTCAGTCATTTGAAGTAGTTCCTCCGACCAGCCCTGTTCTTAAGTCAACTCCCCTGGTGCCCAAGGTTATTCGTGCTCCTCCTGCCATGATTTCTCTGAAAGACGCTCAAGCCGTGGTTGAAAACGGTGGTCGTACTGGTTGGGGTCAACTGATCAACGTACCATACAAGTCTGACAAGTCTGGTCTGGGATTTAACTCTGAAAGGGTGGTCAAAGATCAGATTAATGTTGTAGTAGATGCTGATAGCGATTGCGACCTGGATAGCTGGATTTTCCCAACAATTGGTGACGAACTCAATAATTGGAAGGCTGAAGACACTATCCCGATTTCCTTTAGTCAGGAGTAATTGTTATTGTCTGTTTTAGTGTTGCATTTTTTTAATTTTTACAATTGAACTTCTTAAAGCATTGTGTCTATGCCCGGGGCACAATAGCTAATTTGTTAAGGGTTTTGTCATTTTCATAAGCATATTCACATTCAATAAATCAATGGACTTTTTGCATTCAAATATTGCGCTCTTTATCTTTCCTGTCATCTTCCAAACAAGCTATGTTTTCTTACACACACTCACGTAACGAATTGCAGATCCATACCCACTCTGGATCCTGTTGATAATAGTCCTACTATTGTTCATTATGACTTTGAAAATCCGATCTACCAAGCCGAGGATGGAAGTGAGGAAGATTGTGAAGTACCTGGAGAACTTGCCAGACTGGTACTGCAAGAAGAGAAGACTATACAGCCGCATGGAGAGTCAATCGAAATTGTAAACCTGGGTACTGAAGTGGACAAGAAAGAAGTCAAAATAGGAGCAGGCTTGGAAAACAGTATTAAGGAAAGATTGATTCAGATGTTACATGACTATGTAGAGATTTTTGCTTGGTCTTATGAAGACATGCCAGGATTGGATACTGATATAGTAGTGCATCGTTTGCCAACGAAGGAAGATTGTCGTCCTGTTAAGCAAAAGGTTCGCCGCATGCGTCCTGAAATGTCTGAGAAAATCAAAGCCGAGGTTATGAAACAATTTGATGCAGGTTTTCTGGCTGTTACTTCTTATCCTCAATGGGTTGCTAATGTGGTACCGGTACCGAAGAAGGATGGTAAGGTGCGAATGTGCGTCGATTACAGAGATTTGAACAAAGCGAGTCCCAAAGATGACTTTCCACTCCCGCACATTGATGTACTGGTAGACAATACCGCTCAACACAAAGTATTCTCCTTCATGGACGGATTCTCGGGTTATAACCAGATTAAGATGGCACCTGAAGACATGGAGAAAACTACGTTTGTGACGCAATGGGGCACTTTCTGTTACAAAGTAATGCCATTCGGTTTAAAGAACGTCGGGGCAACGTACCAGCGTGCTATGGTGGTTTTGTTCCATGATATGATTCATCATGAAATAGAAGTATATGTGGATGACATGATAGCCAGATCTCATACTGAAGAAGAACATCTTGATCATTTGTACAAATTGTTTGAGAGGTTGAAGAAATACAAGCTGAGATTGAACCCGAACAAATGCACCTTTGGAGTAAGATCCGGTAAACTCTTGGGATTTATTGTCAGTGGTAAAGGAATTGAGGTTGACCCGGCTAAGGTGAGAGCTATCCAAGAAATGTCAGTGCCCCGTACAGATAAGGAAGTCGGAGGTTTCTTGGGACGTTTGAATTACATCGCCCGGTTTATCTCCCATTTAACTGCTACCTGCAAACCCATCTTCAAACTACTGAGGAAGAATCAAGAGATGATATGGAATGATGAATGTCAAGAAGCTTTTGACAAAATCAAGAAGTATCTCCAGGAACCTCCGATCCTGATGCCACCAGTTGAAGGAAGACCTCTAATCATGTATTTGACCGTGTTAGAAAATTCAATGGGGTGTGTGTTGGGGCAACATGACGAGTCTGGTCGAAAAGAGCATGCCATATACTACCTTAGCAAAAAGTTTACCGACTGTGAAACAAGATACTCACTGCTCGAGAGAACTTGCTGTGCTTTGGCCTGGGCTGCTCGCCGACTAAGACAGTATATGTTGAATCATACCACTTTGTTGATTTCTAAGATGGATCCCATCAAATACATATTTGAGAAACCTGCCCTCTCCGGGAGAATAGCGAGATGGCAGATGATTTTAATAGAGTATGATATCCAGTATACTACCCAGAAAGCAATCAAAGGAAGCGTGCTAGCTGATCATTTGGCTCATCAAGCAGTGGATGATTACCAATCTATGAATTTTGAGTTCCCAGATGAGGATGTCATGCTCGTTACTGATTATGAAGAACCTGGACCGGATGAAGGACCCGAACCGGGATCCCGATGGACTATGGTTTTTGATGGATCTTCTAATGCATTGGGCAATGGTGTTGGTGTTGTAATCATTTCCCCCAAGGGTTGTCATACGCCTTTCACTGCTAGACTATGTTTCGATTGTACCAACAATATGGCCGAGTATGAAGCATGTATTTTGGGACTCAGAGCTGCTATAGACTTGAGAATCAAGTTTTTGAGTGTGTACGGAGACTCAGCATTAGTAATCAGTCAGATCAAAGGAGAATGGGACACTAAACATCCGAATCTCATCCCTTATCGAGAGCGGGTGTTGACATTAATCCCATACTTTGAAGAGATTACATTCGAACATATCCCACGAGAAGAGAATCAGTTGGCAGACGCCTTGGCCACCATGTCATCTATGTTCAGAGTCAGATGGGACAATGAAGCTCCCAGGATCACCATTGAACGACTAGATGAACCAGCATATTGTTATGAACTTAACGCTGATGAAGTAGAAGAGAAACCTTGGTTCCACGAAGTAAAAAGATATTTAGAAGCTCAGGAATACCCTGAAGGGGCATCCATCAATGACAGAAAATTCCTGAGGAAGTTCTCCGCTAAATTCTTTTTGAGTAATGGAATATTATACAAGCGTAATCATGATTCGACTTTGCTTCGTTGTGTGGATAAAAAGGAAGCAGAAAAGATTATGGTAGACATGCATGACGGTATTTTTGGGACTCACTCTAGTGGACATACAATGGCCAAGAAGATTCTGAGATCAGGGTATTATTGGTCTACCATGGAAGCTGATTGCCATCATCACTCCAGAACATGTCACAAGTGCCAGATCTATGCGGATAAAGTACATGTGCCTCCTGCTCCATTAAACGTGTTGACAGCACCTTGGCCCTTTGCAATGTGGGGCATTGATATGATTGGAGAGATTAAACCTACTGCTTCCAACGGACATCGTTTCATCCTCGTGGCTATTGATTACTTTACAAAATGGGTAGAGGCAGCCTCATTTGCTTCTGTCACCAAGAATGTGGTGGCACGGTTCATCAAGAATAGTCTTATTTGTCGATACGGCGTCCCTGAAAGAGTTATCACTGATAATGGCACTAATTTGAACAACAAGATGATTACTGAACTCTGCACGCAGTTCAAGATAAAACACCATAACTCTTCTCCGTACCGGCCAAATATGAACGGTGTCGTGGAGGCTGCTAATAAGAATATCAAGAAGATCATACAAAAGATGACAGTAACGTACAAAGACTGGCATGAGATGTTACCATTTGCTCTTCATGGTTATCGCACTTCAGTACGCACTTCGACAGGGGCAACTCCTTTCTCTTTAGTCTACGGAATGGAAGCCGTCTTACCGGTGGAAGTTCAGATTCCCTCTCTAAGAATCATGAAAGAGGCAGGTTTAGACGAGGATGAATGGATTCAAACTCGACTCGATCATATAAATTTGATTGATGAGAAGAGACTTGCGGCTGTATGTCATGGGCAGATATATCAGAAGCGCATGACCCAGGCATTCAACAAAAAGGTCAAGAGACGGGTGTATCAAATCGGCGACTTAGTTATCAAGCGTATCATTCTACCACAAGGTGATCCCAAGGGCAAATGGACTCCCACATACGAAGGGCCATTTGTAGTTAAGAAGGTATTCTCTGGTGGAGCCATGATACTTGCTACGATGGATGGCGAAGACTTCCCACATCCCGTGAATGCAGACATAGTCAAAAAATACTACGCGTAAAAGAGACCCGCTAGGTCGACGTACCTAGGCAAAAGTAAGGGCATCCCGGCGAACCAAAAGGGTTCGGGCAAAAATTAGGGATAAACATATAAAAATGTACACCCGGCAATTCGAAAACCTGAAAAGGCGGCTTGGGCAAAAAAGGGTATCCTGGTGGACTGAAAACCCGAAAAGGCGGTCCAGGCAAAAATTAGGGATTAAAAGCGTATGACTATGTCCCGTTCTCAGTCAGCTTCACCCAAGTCGAAGGGACTGAACAAGCCAATCATTTCTATCCGACAGCAGGAGATGAGATGCGTGAAGACATAATGACAGTAGCAGAATTAAAATCAATAGGAGTTTTCCTTCATAGCTTTTTGTTTGTTTTCTCGACAGTTTCCGCTTACTAGGATTTCTGTCTCCTTGTACACAAATTGCCTGTTTATAGGCCCTCTTTCAAAATCAATACAATTTTGTTTCCAAAAAAAAAAAATGCTTTTGTTTTACGTCCTCTGTTTTGTTTGCATAAACGTCCATTGATTTAGATTGAATTGGTATATGCATTTGAATATGATCGATGTTTATCAAAAATACATGCATAAAACGGAAATAGCGATTACTACAAGACTTCAGGATTGAGGGGAAGGTCTAACCATGCTTTCCAATGAATCCGCTACCAATTCTATTCCCCCGGCAAGCATGTTATTCCCCAGAAGGAATTGGCATTATTCCCCGGCAAAACCAGCTATTTCCCAGAAGAGGTCAGAATCACCAGACAGGCTGATCATCTCATCCATCCCCAGCCAAGCTCAGTTGAATATTTCTGCCACCAGACAAAAACCAAGTACCCCCCCAGCTGAGAAAGGGTCATTAACACAAATATCTCCAACCAGTATCTCGGGATTTATTTTCCCCAGTGGAGTCGCCAGGAAAAACTTCTCAGATGCATAATTCATTCATTACATCATTTCACAGCATACGCGTGCATACAACATTCGCATTTATTTTCGCAAGCATAAAACATCTCATGCATCATGACATGGCATGAAGCTAACTTTTCTTTTCAGGTTAATTATCCTCCCGGTATTGTCGAATTAAGAAATTCATTCAGACACCGTTATCAATCACATCCAAGATTCAGATACATCTTTCAGATATAATCTACATGAACGTCCATCCCGACAAGCACACCCCAGACATTCATTGCATATACAACATATACAAATACTATCAGATACAACCTAACGTACGGTTCATTCTGATTCAGCTCAACATATGACTCCTTCAACTCAGATACGATCTAACGTACGATCCATTCTGACCTTCAGCAACTCCAATACGGTCTAACGTACGACTCATTTGGATACTCAAATCCTCAGATGCTGCCTAGCGTACGGTACATTCCGGGGTGTAGTCTAGCGTACGACTACTTTCTGCTTCAGATACAGCCTAACGTACGGCTCATCCTGCAACTCCAATACGGTCTAACGTACGACCCGTTTGGATACTCAAATCCTCAGATGCTGCCTAGCGTACGGTACATTCTGGGGTGTAGTCTAGCGTACGACTACTTTCTGCTTCAGATACAGCCTAACGTACGGCTCATTCTGCAACTCCAATACGGTCTAACGTACGACCCATTTGGATCTTCAACTCAGATACGATCTAGCGTACGATCCATTCTGATCTTTCCTCCCCAGCGAAGTCACCAGCCTAATGGATAACTCATTCTGCTACTCGGATGCGATCTAGCATACGATCCATCCTGATCCTTTATTCCCAGCAGCATATGATCCATCTGATCTTCCGTCATCAAACTTCCCCGATGGCATCTCTAAGCCCATCTCCATCAAGACTAATCGACAAGTGCAAAATTTTGGGGCATTCTAGTGTTCAATAATCTTCCACCTCCAGACCACGAATGGCGTACATACCATTCTAACTCTCTCGGTTCAAGAATATTGAACAAGGGCAGCTGTCATACCCCAAAATTTGCCCGTTAATCTCGCAAAACATTTTCCGAAGCACTCCAGCTCATTTTTCAAGGGGTTTACCTTAAAGAAACAAAGGCCCAGCTCACAAGGGGCCCAATCCAGAAAATGACCCAAACTGGCCTGCTCGCTAGGCGAGCAAATCCTTCGCCTAGCGAAGCTTGCGAATCCCAGAATTGTTGGGCTTCATTCGGAGCCCATTAGGTCACAAATGGCCTGCTCGCTAGGCGAGCAAATCCTTCGCCTAGCGAAGCTCGTGATATATCAGAATTTTTGGGCTTCATTCCGAACCCATTAGGTCACCTCAATCACTATAAATACCGACACTTCGGTCACGAAAAGAAGAGGAAGGAAGACGGAAGGAAACCCTGGCATAGAAACCCTGCTAGCCCAGAGAATTCAGAGTAAGGGAACCCTGAAGGCAGCTCATCCGCACCGGAGCGACCGCCGCCCAACTCAACCTGATACCTAGAGTGATCAGTCCTTTTCAACATTGCAATTGCAAACAGGTTTGCGCATCATTACTGTTTTATGCTTCCAATCGGTAATCTTTACATACATAATGCATCATGATTAAATTTTTGGATATGTAATTTGATTTCACATGCGAATTTAAGTATGCCTGAATATCCTGAATGTTTGTCCCTGCTATTCCTGTAATTAAATGCCATAAAGTTCAAGGTTCCGGAGATGGTGCTGTTGTCAAACTCAAAATCCGTAGCCGCTCGCTAGCACATCGCTAAGCGAGCCTGTAGCGAGTATTCGCTAAGCCTTCGCTAGGCGAGGCAGGAGCGAACGTAGCAGTGGCTGTTTTTCTTTTTTTGCTTTGTCTTATGTTTGTCTTATTATAATCACGCATTATTTGGCCATGTGACTGCTGCGTTTATTTCGTGGTGCAATTTTCTATTGCACCTTATCTCGATGTCCTAACCCGTGTGTTGAATTGTGTAAAGGCTTACATATTCCCGAAGAAACGGCCGGCTAGGTATTCCACTTTATTTGTGGGATACCCTTATGGAGATGGATTCTGAATTACTTAATTAATTTTAATGTGGAGATTCATCCTAATTGATCATAATGTGGAGATTCATCCTAATTGTTTAATCGATTTTAATGTGGAGATTCATCCTAATTACTTAATTAATTTTAATGCGGAGATTCATCCTAATTGATCATAATGTGGAAATTCATCTTAAATACTTAATTGCAAGATATTGCCTTTGAATATGTGATCTTGGACCTCTCTTTGTTGCCTTATGGTGTTACGGTCATGTCCCGCGAATGTGGGGATACTCTTAGTCAAGACCCCTCGATTAAATCATCATGTCCCTCTAAAATAAATCATAGCCCCTCGGATGTTGCCTTCGCTATATGATTTTGTCCCTCGATGACCCTTCGGTGTAGCCTACGGTTAAATGATGATAGTCCCTTCGAATGCTAAGGTATCCCTACAACCGTTGCTTTCAATGACCAATCGATGACCCTACGATGACCCTCTTACATCCAAAAGGATAAAACTACTTATTTCTCAATAATAAGGACGGTTTTACCCTCACAAGGATAGGAAATGCCCATCAAGACCTTGGGCAGGTATAACTCTTAATTGCTTATTCACCATTTAAAAATACTTTTCACACTTCACAAATACTAGAAAATCACCACTTGGGATACATTCATACTAGAATCATTACTGAGTTATATTTTTCTAAACCCTTTTCAAAACTAAACGAGATAACCACTTTGTATACATTCATACGAGAATCATTACAAAGTTAAATTCTCTTTTTCAAAACCTTTTCTAAACAATTCACGAACACTTTTTCAGACAAGAAAAATAATATAAGTGATCAAGCAATTAAGAGCCCATGGATAACCATGGATACAAAGGGTGCTAATACCTTCCCTTTGTATAATGTACCTCCCAAACCCAAAATCTAATTAAGGTCTTTCCTGTTCTTTTCCACCTTTCCTTATTGGATAAAAGAAAAGTCGGTGGCGACTCTTGCTAACCGCGACATTTGCTTTACAAAGCAAAATACATAAAGTCAGTTCACCGTATGACACCTAACATTGAGAGTTAGGGTGAAGCAGATGAAATAGGAAGTGAGGGGTGTGCCTCACAGCTCTTATCCTTGGCCTGGGAGAGCTTTAAATAGATGAAAGTGTGGGTTCAGAAAGTTGGAACCCTTCTACACTTATGACTGACACAACTGTACAAGGATCTTGGGTTAATATCCACAATGCATCAACACAAGGTGTGTGAGCAAAGGGATGACTCAACTGAATAGCAGGAGATGGATTGCACATCTCTTGTATCTGCCAATTGCCTTATCAAAGGTCTTTTCCTGCTTGGGGACAAATATAAACAATCACAAGCATTGCCTCTTAAGGAGGACTTCAGACAGGTGCCTGGCCAAGTAACAGGCCAGGTCTTCCAGACTACATGGAGTTAGAAACATTATACCTCAGTGCTCAAGCTAGCAAGCAAAGCAAAATCAAGTTCACAATGGAACTATAGCAACTAAGGTACCTGAAAACAATCCAACATAATCAGTACACAACTCAAACAAAAGTCAAACAGACAGTTACAAGTCAACAGACAACTGTACATAAACAGACAAACAAGCATCAATGCACAAAGGTGCAAGCCATAAAGCCTAAGCTCAAGTCTCAAAGCCTACAAAATAAACTCAAAGTTAGTCATCAACAAGCAATGGATCAACTCCAAATGAGTGAATATCATCAAGCATGGCAATTATGCTCTTTAACCTGAAACAAAGCTCAAATGTGAGATGCAAACCTCTAGGACAAGGCCTAGGGTCAAGATGAGAGGAATAAACCAAAACAGAACATGAAAATTGGTAAGAATCAAGTTAAATCCAATAAGAAACAAACCCAAGTGGTCTCACATTCATATCATCAACCAATTTCATGTCATCAAGCATAGAAGGCATAGCATGCATATTCAAAGCTCATAGAACCAAACAGAAAGATTCAATTCAAACCAACTCAAAAATATTTCAATAAATCCCTAGAAAAATCATGGCTAAACAGCACTCATAACATGATCAGCATACCAAATTTCAAGTCATTTGGATAAGTGGAAGCGTGTCAAATAAAATCCATAAGTCAAGGCAAGGCCAAACAAGCTCATACAAGGCACAAAACCATACATCAACTTCAAGCAAGCACAAAACAGAAACCAAACATAATATGGACATCAAACCAAATCCATGGCAAACTTCAAGGTGTCTAGAATACATGTGCAAAATTTCAGGTCCATCCAATAAACATCAAGAATTTCACAAATCATATAAGATCATGACTCACAAAAAGTCCACAATTAGTCAAACAGAAAGGAAATTCTCAAACAAATTGGAAATGCACTCAAAAATTCTACAAAAATTCATACTCAAACCTATCATCCAGAAGAGTCAACATACAAAAATTCAGATTATTTGGCAAATGAATGGCATGGAAAATAAAATCAACAAGTTGGACAAGAAATGGTGTGACACAAATTATCACACCTACATTCATCATAGCATATCTCTACAACCAGAAACGATAAAATCACAAACTCTATACCAAAAAATCCCTAAAGGTGTCTAGATTAAGCATGCAAATTTTCAGCTCCATTGGATTAAGCATCATCATTTCACAACCAAAATAGCAATCAAGGTGCAAAGAAACACATGTTCACACATTCCCTAAGCAAAAATGAAAATCCACATGTGCACAATTTTTGCAAAAATCATCAAAAAATAGTAGACATGGCAAGGATCATGGCACAAAAAATCTCACATCAATTGGACAAACCATCATTGAGATATGAATTTTTCAAATGGATGAAAAAATAAAAATCAGCATGAACAAGGTGTGTGAATATGGAAGCATAACATAGAAAAAATGCCAAGCCAAATATGTGAAACGCGCTGGAGCGGGATCGAACCGCTGGCGAATTTGAAATTGAGCGCTCACTTAATGAAACGCACTGTTTCATTAAGTGAGGTGGCGCGCTCTGATTGGTGGCATGGGAGACAAACACAAAACGCATGCAACAACACGGCCAGGCGGATCAAAATGGTTCTGGATACGAAAATATTAGGGTTCTTCAATGTTCTTCATGAAATCTCCAGCTCAAGAACAAATGTTCACGAAAATCAACAAGCAGCATACCATTGTGTTCGTATTCTAACGTACATCAACAATCTAAGTTCAATTCATCCTAATTCTAACCATACCAAACGCATCGATCCAAATAAGTTTCATCAATCAAATCTTAAAATCCAGATATCTCTCTTAATTCTTGATGAAAATCAAAACTACAAAGTTCAGCACGTTCTACAATCAAAGATCTACAAAACACATAGCATGATTTCACGAATTGCAAGATTCGAAATCTGACCTGAGTTGGAATGCAGAGCTGGATTTGTGATTTTCTGGCCTTGTGAGGTTGAAACAGAAGCTCTATAGTGATTAGGAAGATGAATGAATGAAGGATCGTGGCTCAATTGTCCTGGATCTTGCTCCAATTTCCAACTGCCATTGGTGATGCTTGCTTTAACAGTCCAAGAAACAGCACGAAAATGGAGGATTCTGGCTTCAATCTTCTTCAGAAATGGTGGTGGATGATGATTCAGTGAAGATCAATGCAAGTTCTATGAGAAAAAATTGCAGAAAAATGGAGAGAAAAAGTTTGTGCAATTTCCAATTTCGATCTAGATCTGGTGCAAATGATGTGTTAATTGTGAATTCAATTAGGATTAGGAATATATATGGTTTGCTAATGAAGTTTGTTAAGCATGATTAGCCAAAACCAAAGTGATTAATGAAATGCAAGTGTATGTGCAAATTGGGAATTCACCCTCATGTGCAAGGGAATGTTGCTACAGTACATGAATTCTGACTCAAGCACACTCCAAATATCATTTAAGACCAAGTGCAAGTGATTGGAAGTGTGGAAAATGCATATTTTCAAAATTGATATTTTCCCTCCAAAATTCAAATTCAATTCACATAAAAAATGCAATATTTTTATGATGATTTTTGATGAAATGTAATGAATTATTATGATAGATCATGTTAAAACAAGATTGTAGCAAAAAACCCCACATGATTTGGCCATTTGGTGTGAAAGTTATCCAAGTTTGAAGTTCAAATTTGCTTGACAAAGATCAATCCATAATTTCTCAACCACACATGGGAAATTCATGTTCTTGGACTTTTTGGAAAGGTGAGAGCAAGATCTTCAACTTTCATGTTGGACAAAATTTCATTTGAAGCTTCCTTGGACATCTAAATTTGAGGAGAAGACCTTTCCATTTTTGGCAGTTTGAAATTACACGTCACTTACTATTTTTGGAAACTTTTCATCTGACCTCAAATTCTTCAATGTTGATCTTTGAAATGTCAAATGAGACTTGTATGGACATGAATGAGGCCTCTCTAACCATCTCCCACCTTCAAATCCATGATTTCAGGCACAGTTGACCACAGTTGACTTTCTAGGGTTTCAGATGAAATTCAGCTTGACTGTTGAGCCTTGATCATCCAATCCTTTGTCAAACCACTTCAAAATGATCCCTAGGTCATATGAACTCATTGAACCAACCTTAGGGCTTTGCTTCCATAGGAAATTCACACACAACTGATCCTTCTAGCCAATTAACTAATGACTTGCACTTGGGCAAAGGACAATGCAATGCTATGCAGTGGACTACGTAATGTTAATGACCTAATCATGAAAATGTATGTACAAACTGGGAGGTGCAAATTTGAGGTGCTACAGGATCCTTTGGTAATGTAGTGGTAAATTCATGACCATTAGGCTATGGATAAACTTGATGCCAATAAAACCAGAGTCACCACCGCGCTTTTATTGTTTCCAAAGGAGAAGGGCAAAAGCACAAACAAAACCCAAAGATAAGAAGTTTTCAAATTAAAACTAATAAAATGTTAGAGATTACAGGTAAGGGGGTTGGTTACAAAAATGGAAGGTGTTAGCACTCAAAGTGTCATAAGTACTCCTAGGGAGCTCTTTTTGTGTGCAAGTGTTTTGGTTAAAAATGATGTTTGATAAAATTTAGAGTGAGAGGATGAGAAAAGAATTCATTAATTATATTTTTGTGTTTGAAAAGACCTTCGGTCTTATGCCTACGTACCAACATAAAAATGAGGGATCAAAACCCCGTAGTTCATGGTAAAAATTTAAAAGAAGTTGGTGAAGTGATTTTTAAAATTTTTTAAAATAAAAGGCAAAAAAGGCCAAAGACTTGAATGAGGTTGTTAGTTCTTTTTTGTCTTTTTGAAATTAAAGTCAATATAGTTAAGTTTATTTACAAGTTTGATTTAAGAAAAAGTTTAACAATTCAATGGCATAAGGCCAAAGTTTCTAAACATTAAAATATGTCTAAGTTGAAAACACAAACAAAGGAAGTTTTGAAAAGAGGGAGAGATTTTTGAAATTTAAAAAGTTGGAGGATATGAAGGGACTATCCTAGACAAAAATTAAAAGTTAAGAGTTGAAAAGATCTGACCAATGGGATGCAATCCAACAGACAAGAATGTCATATAGAAACCCATTTTCCTTTGGACTTTAGTAAGAAACAAGCATAAACAACATCCAAGCAAACCATATGAAGGCCAATGCATCAAATAAATATAGCCATGATATTCATGTAAGCAATCTAGTGGCTAGCAGTCTTTAATGTCTTCCAATGTATCAGATGAAAATATTCCTTGTGGTGAACTCAGAAGCAATCATCATACATCAATAATAACCAGTATAACAATTTAGCACCAAGACAAAGCAACATATGAATCAAAGGACACTCAAGGTCTTACATCAGATGAAAAACACAGTCATAGATCACTCAGTCTCAAATAATGGCATTGGTGTAAGACCCCAATTTTGTCCCTAAGATCCCTCATGGCATCATGTCATATCATATCATTGCCTCAAGGATCATTGTACACCTTGCTTGCTTCCCTGTGGGTGGGTTGTCTTTTGAGTGTGGTCCTTGATCACCAAGCATGTTTTGCATTTGTATATCATTGCTTTTCATTTGTTTACTAACCAAAAAGTACAAAAATATTGTCATCTAACCTTGTCTTGCAGATGAAGCAATCACTAGGTCAAGCCAGTCAAAGGTAATTCATTGAGCTATAGATGGTGGCCATTCTGAAGAATTTGGGCACCATAATCATTCATAAGAGTTCATATGAACCATGACATCATTTTGAATCAAGATCTCAAGTGGAAAAGGCTTGAATTTCATCTGAGCATAGTTAGGTCAGTTGAAACCCTAGAAAAGTCAACACAAGTCAATTGTGCATTCAATCATGGATTTGAAGGTGGGAGATGGTTAGAAAGGCCTCATTCATGTCCATACAAGTCTCATTTGACATTTCAAACATCAACATGGAAGAATTTGAGGTCAGATGGAAAGTTTCCAAAAATAGTAAGTGACCTGTAATTTCAAATTGCCAAAAATGGAAAGGTCTTCTCCTCAAGATTACATCATCAAGCAAGCTTCAAATGAAATTTTGTCCAACATGAAAGTTGAAGATCTTGCTCTCACCTTTCCAAAAAGTCCAAGAACATGAAATTCTCATGTGTGGTTAAGAAATTATGGATCAATCATTGCAATGAAATTTTGAACTTCAAGCTTGCATAACTTTTGCACCAAAAGGCCAATTGAAGTGGTTCTTTTTCGAACATTTCTCTCTTGATCCCTACTATCATAATCTTGCATGACATTGCATCGTTTCTCATTTTATGAACATTTGCAAAATTTTGGATTTTTGGAGGGAATTTTCACAATTTGAAATTGGCAATTCATTTGAGTATTTTACAATTGCCAATGGTTTTAAAATGTGTTTTTGAGTGAAAATCATGCAGCCACGTGCACTGTTCATCATGCACACCATGCATAGGGTAAAATGGTCATTTTGCATTTGCACTTCATTTGAGCTAATTCTCATTACCACTTGATAAGCATGATTAAGGATTGGATTAAGAGAGAGTATATAACCATAATCCTAACAGAAATTCAGTAACCACACTTCACAAATTCAGATCTCAAATTTTTGCTCTCACTTTTCTCTCATTTTTTTCTCTCAATTCTTGAAGCAACTTGCATTATTCTTGCTCTGTTCATCATCAAGCATCATCACTGAGCAACATTCAAGCAGGATCTACTTGAATTCGTGCCATTTGAAGTTGTTCCAAGCAAGAGTTCATCAATGGTGAAATCTCAAATCCGTGGATTCAAAGCCAATTAAGCATCAAAGATCCTTCCATTCACTTATACAAGCACTCTAGAACACGATTGAAGCATAGCCAAGCCATAAACTCGTGGATTTGAAAGCTGCTCTACAAGAGGTGTGAAAATCGATTCTCTCTATTCTCAATTTCATTATGTGATTCGTATAGATCTCTCTCTTGTGAGCATTCTGAGCTAAAAACCACTTGATTCCATGCATTATCCATGAAGTTTTGAAGATTTAAAGTTTTGACATGAAATTTTATTGTGCTCGATCTGTGCGTTTTATGTTGTTATATGCTTGTTGATTGTTTGATTTATGATGTATGATGTGTAAGCTATGTGATTATATGCTCAATTTGTGTTTCTGGAGAGGTTGAGAATTTTCTGGAAATTGATGATGAAGATCATGAAGATCTTCATCGTGTTCTTGCTGGCTGCGTTTTACCTGCGAAATTTCTTGCGGCCTTCATACTATTTCCTGCGGATTTACCCGCGTGTTCATCCGCGTTACCTGCGGATTATGGACATGCATGCGCTAGGGTTTGGTCCAAAACAACCGTGTTTTGGTAGCGCGCGCCTGGCATTTCAAATTTGAACTCCCTTCGATCCTTGGCTCGGTCACTTTTCAAATGTTGCTTTGCATTTTATTTCATTGCATCATCCATGTTCACATGCCTTATCTCATGCATTTTTAATTTTCCTCTTCATTCAAAAATCCATAACTCCATGATTACTCATCCAAATCACATGAGGTTTTTTGCACAATGTTCCTTATGATGTCTTCTATTTTATGGATATTTTTACAGAATTTGTGCACGGTTGAAATTGTTTTTGGCCTAGGATTTATGTTTACATGTCATACTTTGCACCTTGCTTGCCTTTTCCTTTGTGAAATGATGATGATTAATCCAATGAAGCTGAAAATTTACATGTGTAAACTAAACACTTGGCATGATCTTTTGGTATAGAGTTTGCATTTTTCCCATTCCTGGTTGATGAGATATGATGTGATTAATGTGGGTGTGACAATGTGTGTCACACCATTTCTTGTCCAACTTGCTGATTTTATTTACCTTGCCAAATAAATGCCAAATGATCTGATTTTTTGCATGATGCTACTTCTGGATGTTAGGATTGATCATGATTTTTTGTAGATTTTTTAGATCCATTTCCAATTTGTTTGAGATTTTCCTTGCTGATTGGTCATGTTTGGACTTTTGAAGAGTGTTGAACTTAGATGATTTGTGAAATTCTTATGCCTTATAATATGAACTTGAAATTTTGTAAATTGATTCTTGACATGTTGAAGTGTGTCTTGGCTTTGGTTTGAGTCATTTATCTTATGTCACTTCTGTTTTAGGATTGCCTTAAGTTGATGCACCATTTGTGGTCTTGTTTGAGTTTGTTTATGCTTACCTTGACTTGATGATTTTAATTGACATGCTTATACTTATCCAAATGCCTTGATTTTTGGTGTGCTGATCATTTGATGTGTGATTTTTAGCCATGATTTTTCTTGAGATTTATTGAGTCATTCTGGAATTAATATGCCTTTGATCATTCTGTTGCTTCAATGTGGTTTCAATTTGCCTATCTTGACATGTTTTGATTATGAAATTCTTTTGGTGATTGATATTGACATGAGACCTTTTGGAATAGTTTCTTGTTTGATTGAAATTGATTCTTGTCAATTTTCATGTTCTGTTTTGAATTATTTCTCCCCCTTTGACCCTAGGCTTTGTCCTAGTGGTTTGCCACTCATGTTTGAAGCTTTGTTTCAGGTTGCACATGCAAGTTGCACAATTGATGATGCCTCATCTTGAGAGCATTTGATATTTGCTTTTGATTACTAATGTGTGTTTTGTAGGTTGATGTTGATTCAATTGGGATTGACTTGTGGCTTATGCCTTTGCCTATATTGGTTGTCTGTTGCATTAACTGTTGGTTGTTTATCTGAGTTGTATACTGATTTGTTTGATGTTTCCTCAGGTACATTAGTTGCTTAAGAGGCAATGCTTGTGATTGTTTATCTTTGTCCCCAAGCAGGAAAAGTCCTTTGATAAGGCAATTGGTAGATAAAAGAGATGTGTAGTCCATCTCCTACTATTCTGTGTGTCATCCCTTTGCTCACATTACATGTTGATGCATTGTGGATCTTAACCCAAGATCTATAGAGTCATTAACTTGTGGAGAGAGTTCCAACTTTCTGAATTCCCACACTTTCTATCATTCAAAGCTCTCCCTGACCAGGGATAAGAGCAATGAGGCACACCCCTCATATCCTTTCATCTGCTTCACCTTAACTCTCAATGTTAAGGTTAAGAGTACCACTCACCCCATTCCAGTTGACTGTCAAGTCTAACCCTTGTTTGAGCCTAATTTCTTGTATATAGTGAATGCTAAATGACTTTGTTTGATTGATTGCTTGATTCATTTGTACATGTTTGCTTGTTTGCCTTTGTGCATTTATCATCATTAATTGTTCATTATTGCATGATCATCATTTCATATCTTTGTGATTTGTTTGAGTTTGCCCATTGAGGAATCAACAGTAAGCCCATTCATTGGCCATTGTTCCTATGATTTGGAAGGGATTGAGTGTAAGACCATTTCATTGGCCACTTACGTCCACTTTGCTTAGTGCTTTTGTTTGTTTGTTGTATGTGAGGATGCAATTGTAAGTCCATGTTGTTGGCATTTGTATTCCCATGATCATCTATTGGAGATTAGATTAAGCCCAGATAGATTGGCATCTGACATCCATGTTTTGTTTTGCTTTAGGAGATTAGAATAAGTCCATTTATTGGCATCTGATATCCTTGTTTGTTTTAGGAGATTGGTGTAAATCCATTGATTGGTATCTGATATCCATGTTTTGTTTCATCTTAGGAGATTGGAATAAGTCCATTTATTGGCATCTGATATCCTTGTTTGTTTTGGGAGATTGGTATAAGCCCAAATAGATTGGCATCTGATATCCAGGTTTTGTTTTGTTTTGTGAGATTGGAATAAGTCCATTTATTGGCATCCGGTATCATTGTTTTGTTTTAGGAGATTGGTGTAAATCCATTGATTGGTATCCGGTATCCACCTTTGTTTGTGAGATTGGTATAAGTCCATTGATTGGCATCCGGTATCACCTTGCTTTTACTTGCTTACTTGCTTTGTTGCCTCATTCCAAAGGATACACTTGAATCATCTTCTATATGATTTCAAGAGGTGAACTTCTAGAAAGTCTTACACTCCTTCATCCACATCCTTTTTGTTTCAAAACCCCTTTTCACTTGTTGACTTTTGAAACTTGTAAATACTATTGTGCAAACATCTTCATGTCTTTTCAAATTAGAAACCTGGACCTTAAGTCCTTGACTTTTTCAAACTCCATTTTGATAATACTTCTTTCTGAATTGAATCTTAATCATACTTAGACCATCCTTTTGTGAATACTCATAATCAATTAACTTCACTCATTCAATTGTTTTATGGCTTTGTCCATTGTTGATATGTTTTCATACATTAGCCATAGTTTTCAATTCTCATAGTGGTTGATGTAAATCTCACCACATCCTTAGTGAGTTGATTGTAAGTCTTCCATACTTATTATAGGGTTAACCCCTCACTAGTATGTTGAAGCTATCCTCGCATGGTGGATTGTTGGTCTTGGTTGAGTTTTCTCCCGTTGATAATGAAAAGCCTTAGTGCTCTTGTTTTAAAATGAACCCACTCATATTTTGGAAAAATTTTAGCCGAACTACGGCGTTTTGATCCTTTACCTTTTCATGGAAAGGTACGTAGGCAACGGGTTCATCCGTTCAAACACAAAAATAATAAATTGTACATTCTTTTCTCATCTTCCCAATCATGTTTGCACAATATGTCATAAACAAATAAACTTTTTTATACAACAAGTGTGAAAAGGGCTCCCTAGGAGTACCTAGGACGTTTTGGGTGCCTAACACCTTCCCATTGCGTAATTAACCCCTTACCCAGATTCTCTGATCTTTTCATTGGTTTTCTATGTGTAAAACTTCTTAGGCTTTTGTTCGCTTTTTAGCCAATCCTTTGGATAAATAAAAGTGCGGTGGCGACTCGATTTCTTTGTATGCTTTGCTTTTGATTTAATCAATAAATCATAAAGTGACGAATACACCGCTACAATTGGCCAAGTCTTCAAAGCAAAATGGAAGTTGCCTATCCTAAGTCCAAAAGTTCAGATCAAGTCCAACAGTCCACCAAGATGTTTTTTAGGGTTTTTGTTGTTATTAAGTATTTTAAGGTCCTAAGACCACAAGCAAAATCAAAACAAAGAAACAATATATATAATCACAAAATATGTCTCAAGTGAGCAAAGTGAAAAAGACAGAAACATAAACAAGTCGCATGAAATTTAAATGACAGATGAATGATAAAGGTACTGAAATTTAAAGTGCATTAAGTAAATGACTTGAAAGTAAAGAGAAAAGTTAATAAAGTGTTAGTCAAATGTTAGTGAAGAGTTTAATTATTTAAGTCATTCCTTGGATAACACTCAACCATTCATTACAACTACGAATTCTTGAACGAAGACATCATCCATGAGAAGGGCTCCAACTTGGATAAATCAACAAGTATGCCACTAGCTCTCATGAAAGGAAAAACGGTCAAGTTTTCACACAATGCAATGAAGAATTGGATACTTACAATCTCACTTACAAGAATGATATACCTTTTTTGTCAAATTTAGTTCTATGTTAAGCAATCGTAATTGGACTTATATAGAAGTCACAACTATCTGAGGTCGGGCAATAAAAATATATGTGTTAACACATGTTAGAGATTTGATACAAAGAACCAAACTCCTAAAACATACTACACACTAAAAAAATGGGAGGGACCTATCTTAGTCAGGCTCATGTTGATTCATCTGACACAAGGTCATTAATGAATCAACTAGCATTAGCCATGAAAAGAATTCATTGGTCAACTATGTATTGGGGAAGAATAGGGATGAAGATGAAAAGGGAAGGGGGAATAGAAACCCAAAGTGACCACAAGAGGAAATTCATCTGATCAATATTATTCCTCCATTTTGGGAGATGAAATGTAGATTTCATCAATCCCTTGAATCCAATAGTATTGGTCAAACAAAAGTCAAATCAACCATGATCAAGGCCAAACAGAAAGTCAAACATCTCAAGACCAATTAAATAGCTAAACACAATTTTTAAACAATCATTCAATTAAAAATCAAATTAAAAATGAATTAAAATGCATTTTAAAATGGACAAACCCTCAAATCCCTTCAAAACACCAAATAAATGGTCAATGGATTTATCCTAGGTTAAACGAGGTCAAAGGACCTTAGACAAATAATTTCACCATTTTTGGAAAGTCAGAAGTATTTTAAAATATTTAAAACAAGTCTAAAATCATTTAATTCATGAAAAATATCAAATTAATCCAAAAATGATTTTAATTCAAAATATGATAGAGTAAAATATTTAAAGATTTTTGGTGAAAGTCCCATATTTTTTGAATTAAAAATAAAATTTCTATGAATTAAACAAAATAAAAGGATTAAACATAAAATCAAAAATCAAAATAAAATCCAAAAAACAAGGGCCATTTGATGGCCACGCGTGTGCAGTCCACCAAAGGCTAAGTCAAACGCGCTGCAGGGGTGGTAATCACAACCAAGGGACGAGATTAAAACGTTGGAGCAAGATCAGAGGGATGGAAACACGTCAACATATCACCGGAGATAGGGCTCCGGTCATCTTCTCCGGTGGACCTCACCTGACTGGTCCACCATCAAGAAAATGAAAAGTGAGCATACTATTTTAAAGGTAAATTGCTCAGGAGCTCGAATCTGGCCTCAATTTCTCCTAATTCCAAGTATATTGAAAGATACGAGAATTTGAATTTTGAGGTACACGATATGAGTTGCTTTGATTTGACCTCAAAGCAACCCAATCTTGTTGCCTACATTGGTAGGACTTCAGACAACCAATAAACAAGCAGAATAGTGGAGAATTCAAGGAGAATCGAAGAAGAGAAAAATCTGAAAATTCACCTTCGGTTTGCTTCAATTAGGCTTGATCTTGCTTCCAATTTGCCTTGGCTCGACTCTAACAACTTGCAGGAAGTGAAATGGATTAATGAAAGGCTTGGATTCTTGGAGTTTCAATTCCAAAACATAATAAGAATTGAAACTTGATTTCAAGTGAAATCTTCAAGTTTATCCTTTAATGGAGGTTAGGGAGGCAATGGTGCAAAGCTTGGGCAAGCAGGATCCTCTTTCTAATCAGCAAGGGCATGTATGTATAACATGAGGATTGCTTTCCACACCTTTCCATAATTTGTCCAGAAATAGCAACTCAAGTTGCATGGGGGCATGGGCAGGCATTGGGCCCAAAATGATGATTGCAATCCACTCAAATTCGTGCACAAATGCTACTGATGTCATAACATGGAGCCATGCAAAGGTAATTGGAATTTGAGTTCGCCAAAACAAGCCACGAGAAGAATCCATGTGCAAGTCCCTCAATTCTTGTCCAAATGAAGTGATCTTGGACTCTTTGCAAAGGTGACATGAAGGGGAACAACTTTTATGTTGAAGACGTTTTCATTTGAAACATGGATCATGATGAATTTTAAGGTGGAAGTTGGAGAAATCAAACATGGTTGAAACTTTTCTAAGTACAAAGTCAAATGAACACTTCTTCCACCTTGAATAATGTTTGCTATGAGCTTCAAATGAAAATGTTTCATTTACCAAAGTTGTATCTCTCTCATTCCTTTTCAATTTGGTAACAAATTTGACATCATTTGGATCATGCATGAAGGAGTTATGGAGTTGAGAAGTTAAGGAAAATTGCTTGTTCAATGGTGATGGCCTAAAATGACCTATAATGTATCCTCTTGGCACATTCCCTTGCAGTTGGAATTTTACATTTCTCAAAGAATCAAAGATAGAGAATACATCTTAAAAGTAATCATGAAACTTGGATGGCCTTCATATCATAAAAATTGAGCAAGTTATGGTCCTTGGAATTTGACCTCCTAACTAACCTGAAGTTCCTTTGATCTTTGGAGCTCATGTAGAATCATATATGCTTGAGATGATGTATAATGAAGTATCTCATAATATCTTTGACCAATTGATGAAGAAACTTGTTGAGGAAGTCACACAAGATACTCAGATGAATTAGGGCTTCCAAGGCAAACAAGCTTCAAACTCTTGATGAATTCTTGATCAAATTGACAAATAAAGAACATGGGGATCCATATATGATGCTTAAAACCATTGTGAATTTTTCCTTGGTTGATCCCTTTCATCGAGGGTCTCAAACCCTAGGTATGAGCTTGGTGAGGCACAGATGGATACACACACACACACATACATACACACACACACACACACACATACACACACACACACACACACATACACACCTACAATAGAAATAAAGATATACATAAACATATTTTTGGTATTTTGGTTAGTAACAAAAAAAAGTATGATACAATCAAGTGTGTTTAGTGATCTCTCCCAATACAAACCCAATGAATGAGGGGTAAGGAGGATGCTAAGGTGTGATCCCAAAGCCAATGCAAATAATGAGATAGAATGAGGGATCTTAGGGTCAAAATTTGGGTCTTACAGGTACTCATGCCAATGGACATGCAATGGCTAAAAAGATGTTAAGGGCAGGTTACTATTGGTTGGCAATGAAATTTGATTGCTGTAAATATGTGAAGAAGTGCGATAAATGTCAGATTTATACTGATAAGATTCATGTGCCTCCGACTCTTCTCAATATTATTTCATCCCCATGGTCTTTCTCTATGTGGGGAATTGACATGATTGGTATGATTGAACCAAAGCTTCAAACATACATCGTTTCATTCTGGTGGGTATTGATTACTTCACCAAATGGGTTGAAGCAACATCTTATGCTAATTTGACCAAGCAAGTTGTGGTCATATTTGTCAAGAATCAGATTATTTATCGATATGGTGTTCCAAGTAAGATCATAACTGATAATGAGTCGAACTTGAATAATAAGATGATGTAAAAACTTTGTGACGACTTCAAGATTCAACATCATAATTCTTCTCCTTACAGACCTAAGATGAATGAGGTTGTTGAAGTTGCAAATAAGAATATTCAGAAGATTATCCAGAAGATGGTTGTGACATATAAAGATTGGCATGAGATTCTCCCTTTTGCTTTGTATGGGTATCGCACATCCGTCCGCACTTCAACAGGGGGAAACCCCTTTCTCCTTTGTGTATGGCATGGAAGCAGTGTTTCCCGTAGAGGTTGAGATCCCATCAATGCGAGTCTTGATGGAAGCCAAATTTTCTGAGGCTGAGTGGTGTCAAATTAGATATGATCAATTGAACTTGATTTAAGAGAAGAGGATGGCAACTTTGTGTCATGGTCAATTATATCATAAGAGAATAAAGAAAGCATTTGACAAGAAATGACAAATTTCCTTTCCCTTTTGATTACTAACATCGTTCACTAACATTGTACTAACTTTATTTTGATGTCATTTATCTTATGTTCTTTACCTCTTTTGTCATTTGCTTTACGCTCTTTACTTTAGCATCCCATATCATATTGTTTATATTTATGCTCTTTTACTCTTTGTCTATTTGGATATCTTTTTTCTTTTGAAGACATTAATAAAGGAATAAACTTTTAAAAAACTGGTTCTCTTGATCCATGGACTTGAGATTACTATCCTTAGAACTGTTGTGGAGTTATGGACTTAGAACTAAGACTTTGACCCTTTCTTTGGGAATTGGTGATTTGAGACTTTAGGATTCATCTGATACCTTTGAATTTGGACCCTCTTTTGAATACTTGGCTTGGTTACTTTGATTTCATCTGATGCATGACATATTCTTTACTCATTTTGGCTTGCTTGAGGCTTAACCCAAAGGAGGGAATTCTCGCTTGACTTATGTCATAAAGCTTGCTATCTCTTGGTCAGATATTTCCTTCCTAACTTTTAATTTATGCTCTAGGATAGTCTCCTCTTCTCCTCATCCTTCTTTAATGTTCAAAATCTTCTCCCTCTTTTCAAAAATCTTCTTGTTTTCAAACTTGAATCATTTTCTCAATAAACCTTGACTTATGTCAAGTAATTTTCAAAATCTTTTCTTAATAAATACTAATTCATATTAAGACCATTTTTAAAAACTAAAAAATACATCAACTCATCCAGATCATTTTGTGCCCTTTGTGCACTTTTTGCTTTTAATTTTTTTTCTCAAAGTCTAGAAATGAGTCATTTCCATAATTGAGATATAATTCTCCTACCCCCATAGTATTGATGATAATTCTTTTTCATCTATGAGAGCCAGTGGCATACTTGTTGATTTTATCCCAGTTGGAGCCCTTCTCATGATGAGGCAAAGTTCTCATACTTGTGGGTGGCTATATGAGTATCATCCTTAAAATAACAAAATGTATTTTCATTAAAATAAACCAACATAAATATATTTGTTATTTTTACCACGAACTACGAGGTTTTGATCCTCCATTGAACTTTATTGGTACGTAGGCATGAGACTCAGGAAGTCTTTGCAAACACAAAATAAAATAAAAATATATTCCTCTTCTCATCTCACCAAACTTTAGCAAACAACACATTTGCATAACTAACCTCCGAACCCTTATCTCTTTTTATTGGTTTTGCTTTAAAATTTCTTTGCGTTTTGTTCGTACTTTTTCCCTTTTCCTTTGGAAAAAATAAAAGTGTGGTGACGACTCTTGTTTTGCGAGTTAAGTTAATCAATAGCTTAATCTCAAAAAATTTATCACTACAACATGTTTTTCTAAAACCTTTCAACTAAGCAAGCCATACATAACACAATCCAATAATTCAATACAACTTTCAAGCATTCAAGTTCCCATGCACATTCAAGGCCGCCCAACATTCAAATCCAATTCAACCAAACAACTTATAACACATTCAAATGCAAAACAAATTTCTAACCATACACAATTTCATATAACCATTCAATCCCAATCACATTTCAATTCTACATAGCAATGAGACCAACCATATATCCAAGCAAACTAAGTACAACACACATAACAACTCACAATACAATGACACCCTGCAAATTTACTTCAACAAAGCAACACATTGAACTCGGACACTCACCTTAACAGGCCAAAACAATTTCCCTGCAACCTACTGACCAACAATCCACAACATATCAATTACCCTGCAACCTACATTCTTTAACATGACAATTCTACAGAAAAGCGAGTTTGAATTGCATTCACACAGTCATCACAAAGCATTAACCTTGCAAAATTCAAAACATTCACCCTGATACAAAGTGAAGTACCTGCATAATTCAATCATAACAAACATTACACCTGCACGTTTCAATTACCCGCACAAAATGAATAAGCTCACAATAACTAACCTATGTGCAACACACAAAATCATTAACTCAGCTGACCGAATCTGCAATTCAAAGAAACTCATTTTCGCTCATTTTCAGAAACTAACAGAATCTCTAATCTGTAACCAACAAGACGTGATTTTCAATTGAATTTCATGTACATTTCTACCTGAAACTGCGAACTAGAATTCTATAAATGCAATCACTTTTCACTCATTCACTTCACTCTAACACACTTCACAACTCATAGGAAGGAAACTCTCCACGCCTCCCAAATCATAAAGAGAGAATCATCACAAATCATAAATCATACAAACTCAGAAGTATGTTCAATTCTCTCAACTCACAGAAGAAGAGAATAGGGAGCGAATCGAGCAAAGCAAGGAAGAAGAGAATTCGATACCTGTTGATTAGGGGTGTTCGTGGTTCATGAATTGAATTGAACCGAACCATATTAATGGTTCAATGCAGTTTTTAAAAACCACTTTAGCAAAAAGTGGTTAATCTGTTTAATCAATTCAATTCGGTTTAAAACCAATTCAGAACCGGTTCATAATTTTAAACCAGTTTAATTTATTTAAACCAGTTTAATTTATTTAAACCAGTTTAAAACCAATTTTTTAAAAAATTGGATTAATTTTTTCACCAAATTCCAAACTGGTTTTTTTTATATATTTAAAAAAACTGTTTCTTTTTTGTTTTTATAATAAAAATTGAATTTAAATATTGAATTCAAATCTGGATTTTTTAAAAACTGTTTCTTTTTTGTTTTTTAAAAAATTGAATTCATATTCATCAGCGAATGCCACAACCGACAATTTTTTATGCTATACACTTATATCATATCAGAAAATGGTCCACATACATAATCATGAACCATAAGTTCATCTTAATACATAGTTTCCATGATAAACTCATTGCACATTACAAATGAACATTCCAAAAATGAACCTAAACTAACATGTGACCTAAAAGTTCTAATTTTTAATCTAAGCTCATAAGCATTAACATCCAATTTTCAACCACAATTTCCCATGGCCATCTTCTTCAAAGGCAATCCAAGCCATCTCCAACCTGCAAAATCATCCATGCACGGCAATATGAGTTTCACCATGTATTCAATTCCAAGCAAAAAAAAGAAAACAAGTTAGCATGAGGATAATGCCCTACTGCTACACCAGAACGAGACCAATAATTTGTCAGGAAAAAAATTAACACAAACATTGCCCTGCTAAGCTAACAACATTCTGCAGAATATGCAAAATAATACTAACTTTAAAATCAATTGAAATTCCACTATCAACTGATTCTCAAATTGACTTCGAAACTAACCTAAAACGAAATTACAATTTAAGTCCAAGTTCATTTCAAAATAGATCATCCACAAATACTACCTTTATTTTCTGTTGATTCTGTTACTGAATTTCCATAATTGCAATGCAAAAGATAACCGAATATAATGAATTACTCATAGCTATTATTAGTTCTGAATACCAGTTACATGCCTTCAAAGAAAAAAGTGCAAGTGTCTGCATATCCATGACAGAAAAAAACTGTTGCTTTTGGCTTAGATTCTTTGGGAATCCAGCTTTTCCAAAAGATCTCTATCCCTCTTGATTTCACCTCATAAGACTGTTTCATAGCAGTCAAATTAAGTTCTCATATCACATTAATAGCAAAGAAGAACAATCATGAATGTGATTCATTGCGGTCACGGATGCACACATTCGATGAATTAGTGACTGTTCTATCGAGATCTGATGGTTTAAAAAATATGCTTTTTAATTTTTGAATTATAATTTAAAATATAAAACTTAAATATAAATTGTTTGATATTGATCTGACAGTCACTAATACAATGTGTGAATGCGTGCATTGATGACAGCAAGAAATCTGCATCCAACAACAATCATAGTGACAAGTAACACACACTGATGATTGCAATGCAGCACGATTATGAGAGTATTTCAAGTGCCAATAAATCTAAATTATAATTGCAATGCAAGAGTAGTGAATAGTGATCATCAAAAATCTTACCCTCAATCATCAACAACTGACACAAAGGATGAGCAACTTCCGGCATCTGGCGCAGAATATAGTTCTGCAAAAGAAAGAATGAAAATTTAACATGTAATAATAAAGTAATAAGACACTAGTTTTTATATCTTTTGACATCTTACCATCCTCAATTCGATCAATATTATCGAGATCCTCACTACTAAGAAAAGATGGAACTACTCCTTTGAGCCAATCTTCAGTACACATAAGTGCTTCCACACTAGCCGATGTTAAAGAACTACGATATGCATCAAGGATTCTTCCTCCGGTACTGAAAGCTGATTCAGAGGCTACACTGGATATCGGTATGGCTAAAACCTCTCTTGCAATGCTTGCAAGTATTGGATATCGGCTTGAATTCACCTTCCACCACTCTAGCACATCAAAATTTGGAGGACGGTTTTCTACTTCTTCTTGAATATACTTCTGTAATTCTGTCTCTGATGTGCTGCACTCATCTGATTGGTAGAATTCAGCACAATGGTACGGATCATTAACTGCATTAAAACCACCTGATAGATTAACTGAACTACCTAGACGAGACACTGCCCTGCCAGAGTATTCATCAAAAATAGACTTCAAATATGAACCCAACTTGATTTTCAAATATTCTGCATCACTAGTATCATAAATCCTAGCTGCCATCCATACCACAAGCTTCAATTTACATCTAGGGTCTAATACCATTGCAATCAATAACAACATGTTAAGGTGGTCAGGTTTCCCCAATATTTATTGTACTTTGCCTTCATCTTTATAGCCATTGACCTTACCTTTTGATCTTCCGAATTACACATGTTCAGAATGCTTCTTCCAACACCAAAAACCTCAAGCATATACATGTTGCTTGTCACATAAGAAGATCCTGAAATACGCTCTGTAGCTTCATGAAATATCTGTAGAAATGGAAGGATTAACTCAACATGCTCCCAATCTTCCGGTCTAGGCACTCTTTGTCCTTACTCATTTCATTAAAATATTTCCGATCTCTGAATTCTAACTCTGTAAAGGTCTTATTATGTTTTAATGCACCCTTTAACATTAGATATGTTGAGTTCCACCGAGTCTCACAATCTCTCCCAACATAACCTTTATATCCAATTGTTTCATGATCAATACATTTCTTAAATCTCTGAAACCTCGAAGGAGTACGCCTCACATACCTCACCGCTGCACGAATTCTTACAATAGAATCATCAACTTCTTTCAGCCCATCCTTTACAATAAGGTTTAATATGTGGGCACAACAACGTGTATGAAGATATTCTCCATTCAAAACTATGCCATTCTGAGAGTGAAGCCATCTTTTGAGATGTTGAATTCCGACGTCATTTGAAGATGCATTGTCCACGGTAACACTAAGCACACGATTTAGTTCCCAACCATTTAAGCACTTCTTAACTGTTTTGGCCATAATCTCTCCTGTGTAGTCTGTGACTTGAGTAAAATTCAAAATATGTTTTTGTAGCTTCCAATTGTTATCAATGTAATGCCCTGTAAGACACATGTAATTAGAGTCTTGGGTAGATGTCCATGTGTCTGTAGTGATACAAACTCGGCGACAATTTTGTGACAAAATAGTCTTCATCTTCGCTTTCTCCACGTCCCAATTCTTCAAAATATCACGTGCTAGTGTATTGCGTGACGGGAACTTAAATTTTGGTTGTAAGCCATAAATGAACCTATGTAAATATGGATGCTCTACCTTTTGAAACGGAAGTTCCATGGCTACAAACATTTTTGTCAAGTCCATTCGGCTAACTTCTTGGTCAAATTTGGGAGCCGAAGGAGATGAATTAACAACCGCTTCCCTATTTTCCATTGAGCTTGAAGATGGTTCATGCATCGTCACATTCACCGCATTGTCTGGATTATCACTACATCTTCTCAAATGAGCTAGCATAGCGCTTGTTCCACCATTATACTTGATTAAGGAGCCACAATGCTTGCATTTTGCTAACTTTGACATTTCTGTGTTCGACGGCATCGGTGTAAAATGATTCCATGATTCTGACCGATTTTTACGCTTTTGAGGCAACAAACCAGCATTATTAGAAACTGGAGGTGTAGAACCAATATGTTCTTCTGTCTCAAAGTCCATAACACTGTCATGACCATCCATATCAAAGTTACTAGCTGCAAAAGCCATAAGATAAATTGTTATTCACTTATATTCTTACATACTGCACAACATCATGGTTCTGAATAAAGGTAGCATTTTCATTCTCAAGAAGATAAAGTAAAACCAATAGAATAGTTAAATTTTTGAAATAAAGTCTATTCACTAACCAAAAATACATAAAAGGAAGTAGGAAGCCACTGTATAAATTACATGTCACTTTGTGTCAATTTGTGAGATGATTTCTTCCATTGTTCAGTTTTTATTTGGTGATTTCCACCTACTTTGGCGCAGGTGGATTTGAATACCAACATTGCAAGGAATAAGAATGGTTTGATGGATGAGTGTTGAGGGTTTTTAAGAAGCAGTGAAGGTGAGTTGGTTGTTGGGCTCATACTAGTGCAGACTTCGGAAGGTTTAGAAAACTTCTTCAATTTGATTGGAAAGTTAATGCTTCAATAATCTCACAGATTTGTAATTAATACAAGTTATTTCTTCTCCCTAAGTTCCTAATTTGTTGAAGAACTTTAATTAAGCTAATCATATCTGTGTTTGGAGAAATTGTTTCACAGTGACAGCATGAATATTATAGTCGAACCAAACATACTGTGATCTGGTATAAATTTAACAGCATATCACACATTATGCAGTGTAACAGAGACAAGAACAAAAATGTAGAAGAAATATAGAATACTACATTTCAGCATTTATCACAAGGGTGTGCATAAGCCCACTTTCCAACCAAGTTCATTTTAGTTTTGAAAATTACAACACCTAATCAACAGGACCAAACATCAAGATTCAGTACTCCTAAGTTGATCATTAGCAAGTACTACAAGAGCTAGATATTCATGGCATATTGAAATCACAGTTTCAAAATGTACAACATGAACAACAAAACTACATATTCATCACCTGATTCACCTTACTAGATCTCCTGTTTTACACTTACAGGTAAGGAAATCGGTTCCATATCATTACTGACGAGGTCTATTCCTATCCCTGAGTTATTCGGTATTATCATGCGGCCTGATCAGACTGATGCGGTCGTTGCGGTGATATGATGCGGCCGTTGCGACATTAGGTTTTTAGTGTGATTTAGGATCACACTGCAATTGCAGCCCAATGCGGATACAGACATTACCGCAATCAATTACCTTTCTAACTAACTTTCTAACTTCTAATAGCCAACAATTCAATATCAAATTGATGCAAATCTAACTTGAACAAACAAAAAAAAAGCAACAGTCTTGGTAATAAGATCACAATACAATAAATGAGATGAAATTTTAGAGCAATAAAATTAGATTTAACATACAAACCCTAATCTCATAGCCAAGAAATGAATAAACATACAGAGTAATGTTCAATTTTTTACTGATTTCATTCACAACCATCTTGTAATTTTCCAAAGCTGAAAAAGAATATTCTAACCTAACAGGCATCCACTTAAAATCAATAAAGGGTTTTAAGAACTTAAGAAAAAGAATTTAGAGAATTACGTTGAGAAAGTACCTATAACATATTCCTGACAAAGGTGAAAGGTAGATGATGCACAAAAAGAATTAATACACTGTATAAAAAGCAAGTTCCTATCCAGACTAAAATTACTGGAACCAAACCATCATTTTCAGGAGAACACAAATCAACCAGTAGAATAAAATTCAAATAAAATCCTATCATGACTAAAAGCAATTTTCGGATATTATTTCAATTCAAAGTGAAATTGAGAGCAGAAAATAACAGGTTTACCTCAAAAAGAGTCGAGACAAGAGTTTCTACGAGCAAGATCCGAGTAGAGAAGGTGAAATCTGGTGAAATCGAAACCGAGTTAAATTGAAACCGAGTTAAATCGAAACCGAGTTAAATCGAAATCCAGTGAAAATGGAACATATCGAAAATGAAATCGAGTGAAATTTGAAATCAATTGAAATCGAAATCGATTCAAAACAAATAGAAGGTGAAATTGAAATTGATGTTGAGTTTGAATTGGAGAGAAGATGATTTAGGGTTCATATTTCATATTTGGGGAAGAACACTAATGTGAAAATGAAAATATTATGATAATAGTAACTAACTAAAAAATATTAAAAAATTATAATTAAAAAATTTATTATTTTAATATAATGATTTATTAAGTTTATTGAATTTGTGAAATAATAGTATTTATATTTTATATAAAATTGTGGAAAGAGTTTATAAGAGTTTAAACTGGTTTTTAAATTCAATTAGATTAATTGAATTGGTTAAAATAAACAATTCAATTTATTAACCATTTAAATGGTTTAAGTTTTTTATGGTTCAATTCAATTCAGATTAGATATTTGGATCAGTTAACCAAATTTTTGAACACCCCTACTGTTGATTAGACAGAGAATCACTGCGCCGGAGTTCAAATCCGGTAAGCCTTCTTCTACGTTCTTGATTTCAATCGCAATCCATAATTCGTCTGTATTTCCATGATTCCCTCCTATGCGATTCAATTGCGATTCATTTTCGGTTGATTGGAAATACGAATGATGAAGATGATTATGGACACAAATAGGATTTAGTGACGCTGGTTATGCAAAATCTTCTATTAACATTTGAATATTCAAGTTGAGAAGATGAAAGTTTGAGGATGTGTATTGAGAAAGGTCAATGTTGCTGAAGGTCTCGTGTTTGGAGTTTGGAGCTTTGACCTGGATTTTGGTGTGTTAACGTGGACATGAACCCGGGCATTTGGACCTGCACTGCTTGTGTAGTTTGGGCTTGAAGCCCAAACTTCCTATCTACACCTCCCTCAAAGATCCATACCCCCTGCATCATTTCTCTTCATATTATTTCTTGCTTTTGTTCATATATTTATTTTTTATTGGTTTTTACTCTTTTTAATTTCTGGCATTTTTCTACATTTTTATGCTTATTTCAATGGTAGATTTAGGATAATTTTATATTGGCCTATGTTTTTATCACATAATATGATTATATTTAGTTAGAATTAACTAGGTTTAATTGATTTTAATTAGATTTTAATTGTTAGAATTCAATGCAACATTAATCAATTTATGCACAATGACCCCCCTAGGGTTTAGGAATTCTTGTTATGCATGCTCCCTTAGTTTAAGACTTGTGTAGATTCAATTGGTACAATTTGACTGATCCATTCATTAGGTTGTGTACATAATTTAACTGATATGTTTCATTCCCACTTATTGTGTTAATCCAACTTTACTTTTACCAACCAAATCCTTTGCACTATGCTCAATTCTCTAAGCCTATTCAAGTGATCAAAAGACCCTTGATCACTTGATAGGGAAATTCCCTTGTGTTCAAGCTGCACTGAACCTCAGGAGCTCAAGACCTCATGATTCAAATTCAAGTCCAAGAATTTAAAGTCAGTAGAAGGAATTCACATTGCACACATACTGGAATATAGTTCAATGACAACAAAGGTATCAACACTGGTCAATCATGATTCAAATTGTGTTCCATGAGCCTTAAGCAATAAATAAGGGGTGAGAGAGAGCATTCTTATCATCATTCTGAATATCTTTAGGTACGAGATAAATGATCCAGTTGCTCAGAGTATTCACCTCTATTCATAGAATTTAGTATAATTTGAATCAAATAATGGTCAAGTCTCTTTGCTTCAAGCAACCTTATATCTTCAATATCCACAGGCAGGAATCTTCTTCAACAACTTATCATTTATGATGAGAATTTCACGACACGGGCCTTAAGTAATAGAGAAGGGGTGAGAGGGAGCATTCATATCCTCGTTTTGAATATCTTTGGGTACATGAGGAATGACCATGTTGCTCAGAGTATTCACATATATTCAAAGACTTTAGTGCGATTCAAATCTAGTAATTGAAAAGTCTTCTCCATTCAAGCAACTCAATTATTCAATGCTATTCAATAAACTTTATCCCTCCAATCTACTTTTGTGTCTCTATCAATTTACACATTATCCTCAATCATCTTTTTGTTTAATTACCATTTCCTTTCAGTTTAAACAATATTCTTCAATTGCCTTTGTTGGTTTAAACACCATTGCATTGCTTCGGTTTACAAACCATATTCAATTACCTTCCTCAGGTTTAAACACCATTGCATTGCTTCAAGTTTACACCCCATCTCGAGCTACCTTTCTTAGGTTTAAACACCATTGCATCCTTTCAGATTTAAAAACCATATTCAACTACTTTTATTGGTTTAAACAATATTGCATTGATTCAATTTGAATAACCTTCCTAGTTTAAACACCATTACCCTTGCTTTGGTTGAGTATCATTACCATTACATTGGTATAAACCCCTTTCTAATTTAGACACCGACCTTTTGATTTAAGCATCACTCTTCAGGTTTAAACACCGTTACCCTACTTTAAAAGTCATTCCCTTAGTTCAAACACCATCATCTGGTTCAAACGCCACATTATCCCCCACCTTTAGTTTAAACACCATGATCTGGTTCAAACACCAATCATTCGGTTCAAACACCACTTTTAGCCCATCCTTTGATTTAAACATTATTTCTTTGGTTCAGACACCATATTTATTACCTTGGTTTAAACACTACAGTCATATTACCTTTTGGTTCAAACACCACATATACCAATTTACCATCCTGTTTAAACACCACATCAACCAATTTGCAATCACACTTTCACACCTATTTTGTTTAAACAGCACTATAAGTTTCTTCTTTTGTTTAAACGCCACAATCCACTATCCGGTGTAAACACCACATCTATTAATTCCCCATCATTTTACACCATTTTTTCACTTTAATCAATCTCAGTTTACCTTTCCTCTGGTTCAAACATCACAGACACCAATTCTTTCCAGTTTTCTTTGTTCTTCTTAGTTCTATGAACTACAGAGCTTTGAATTTCTCATTGCACGATGAGAATACGTAAGCACAAGGATTTGAACCCTTGGCGAACATATTTATTATTATTCCTCCTTCTTCCTTAAGGCAACATCCATATTTGTCATCATCTATTATCATCTATCATTCAATCATAACCATTCATCTTAGTGATATAATATTTATTTAGATCAAAACCAATATTTCTTTAGATTCCATATATACCTTTTGGGCTAATAACCAGGGTCCACCTTTGAACCAAGAGTTGTTTGTCTCTTTGGCAAATATTTCATTCCCTTTTATTTTTGGCCAATATGCCTGCTTTACTCTTGGGTTCAAATTTTATTCCTTTATGGATTACAACAATATCATTATCTTTTGGTTCCAAATTATACATTTATGTCACTTCTGCCAAACCTTTCAGTTTTTTACACTTTAATTATTTCTCTCTATCCTACGATTCACTTTCCATTATTCACTATTCACTACCTACATTCAATATCTTCTACATTCATTCGTCCCATTGATATACTTTCTCTTTGAGCCAAATACACTATTTCTTTAAGATCCATACATACTTTTGGTCAAATAACTAGTGTCCATCCTCTGATCCAATACCCTTTATTTTTGGCTTGATGCGAGTTTACCCTTAATTTTTAGCTTGATGACAGTTTACCCTTTATTTTTGGCTTGATACTAGTTTACCCTTTATTTTGGCTTGATTCCAGTTTTCCTCTTTAGTTCAGATATACCTATTCTATGGGTTCAAACAACATTATCCTTTGGTTCAAACCACACCTTTATCACCCCTCTTTCATCTCCCACCATTAGTTATGCGAACTACAGAGCTCTGAATTTCTTATTGCATTATAAGGATACGTAGACATGGGAGCCCTAATCCTCTCCGAGCACTTTGTTTATTCCATTCCTTTCCCTTATTCTTTTGCGAGTATCTTTAGATAGTAACATCCATCCGAGCATATAATGATCAAAACGGTTCCCGTTGAGTACAACAGATGTGAGGGGTGCTAATACTTTTCCCTTGCATAATCGACTTCCTTACTCATTTTCTATTCCCTCGGGTCTTATCGATGTTTTTCCTTTCCTTCAGGAATAAATAAAGTTTGATGAAGACTTTGTTGTATCTACGAGCGTGCGATGCGCTCAGGTATTTTTCGCGTAGCTTCACATACATTTTATTTTTTTAACCAAAATAAATAAAATATATTGTGATAATGAGTTATGGTGGAAGAGTGGACAATAGAGGAGTAGGAAGGGAGGCACTCGTTGGACATAAGAAGGGCAACACTAGTTAGTTGGATGGTAGAATTATTGAAGTGAGGTCTAGAATATAGAAGAAGATTAAATATGAAATGACCAAATAGAATTTATATGGAATGTGAAAGGTTTTCTTCAAAGAAAACTACAAAAAAAGACTAATTTTTTAGTAGATAAAAAGACAGAGTATAATAAATATGGGTGTTCATTGGTTCGGGAAAATCCGAACCAAATTGGAATCCAAACCAAACCATGGTGTTTGGATCAAACACTTTTTTAGTTCGGGCAAAAATCGAATCAAACCAATGAAACACAATGTTAATTGGTTTTGGTGACAAATTTTTAAAATTCTACCCGGGAGCCCGTCTACTCGAACCAACCATATTAATTCATACAACTTATATCATCATTATTATGGAAACTAATATAAGATATTCAACTTCTAGAAGAAAAATAATACTAAAATTCCATTTATGACATTCATAATCTATACGAAGAAAAAAAAATTAAGAACTTTATATTATTAAAAAAAAAATTGTTGATGTAAATTAGACATTTTTTAAAAAGATATTTACAAATTTGTTTATAATGTATCTGATCAATCCAACTAAAACCAACCCGCTTTTTCTCGGTTTGGTTCGGTTTGGATTTTATGAAAAAGATGTACAAATCCAACCCAAACTAATCCATATATTTTTTTTATCGGTTTAGGCGTCGAATTCTCTCAAAACTGCACCAACTCGACCCGCAAACACTCATAATAAAAAACTAAGGATATTTACATAATTTTTATAATTTATTAACATATACGAATATTCGTGACTATATGTGTCATTATACACACATCCATATCCATTAAAAATTAACTATTTAAATATCCATCTATTTTATCTGCAGATATCCATTAAGTTGTTTGTCCCGTATTTGTGGTGGATTTCATCAGCGGATATCTGCGGGTACAATTTTTTTTCCATCCATAGACCTCATGATCATGGTATGAAAAGTTGCATCATGCTTTGATTAAGTTTGGTTTTGAATCTAGCAGATGTGACCATTCATGGTTTACCTACAATCATCATAATCTCACATTTTATGCCTTTGTGTATGTGGACGATATTCTTATCACTGGCTCATCCTCCAAACTAATCAATGCACTCATCAACAAACTTCATGACAGGTTTTCACTCAATCAGGTTGATATTCCTTAATATTTTCTGGGCATTGAGTTTCATCATCAAGTCAATTACATTTTTCTCCTTACACAAACCAAGTATATATGTGATCTTCTATCTAAGGTCAACAACATGAATGAAGCGTATGATGTTGTCACTCCTATGTTCAATCAATGCAAATTAACCAAACATGGAACTAATGTAATCTCATATCCTCTTCTCAATCGATCCATAGTTAGTGCCTTACAATACGTGAAACTCACCCTCCCTGACATAGCTTTCTCTATCAACAAAGCTTGTCAGTTCATGGAATCACTATTGGAATCTCATTGGTCTACAGTGAAACACACTCTACGTTACTTGAGTGGCACGACAACCCATGGTCATCTTCTTGCACCAGCTAAACACCTTCTAAAATTCTCTCTTCGTGCATATAACGACTCTAATTGGACTAGCGACCTTGATGACAGACACTCCACTTCAAGCTCTTGTGTGTTTTTTGGTCCAAATATCCTGGCATGGAGTTTCAAGAAACAATTGTTGGTTGCATGATCAAACACAAAAGTTGAGTACCGCGCATTGGCTCACACCACTATTGAACTGTTGTGGCTCCAATCCCTTAACTCTGAGCTCAAGATTAACCACCTTGTGCCTACATTGTTATGTGATAACATAAGTGTTGTCCTACTTGCACACAACATTATTCTTCATGCATGCACCAAACACATAAAACTTGACATTCATTTCCATGAGATAGTTGTGACAAACCACCTACAAATCCAGCATGTTCCTGCACACACTCAGATAACTTATGCCTTGACGAAGCCTCTACCTACTGCCATGTTTTCAGACTTTCAGGACAAGTTCAAAATTTTCTTACTCAATCCACCATGATTTTGTGGGGGTATATATTAGAAGAAGATCATGTATGTGTGTATGATAAACATGCATGACTATGGTTGCATAGCTAGGTTGCTAGAGGGAATAACTAGAAGTTTTTTTTTAAATATCCAATTTTAAAAATAAAAAATCCAAAAATACCCTTTATTTCAAAAAAATTACAAAAATGGCCATTTTTTGCCCTAATTTGGCCTTAGGCGCCACCCTAGTTGGCGCCTACCCTTAAATTTAGGGCAAGTCGCCACTAGGAGTGGCGCCTACCCTTGTTTTCATTTTTTTTAAAATTATTTTTAATATGTTTTTTTTTAAATTTTTTTAAGTTATTTTAAATTTATTAATTTATATTTATTATAAATTATATTAATTTATATTAATACATATATATAAATAATGTTATTTACAAGATATATATATATATATATATATATATATATATATATATATATATATATATATATATATATATATATATATATATATATATATATATATATATATATATATATATATATATATATATATATATATATATATATATATATATATATATATATATATATATATATATATGAATTTATATATATTAATTTAATTTTTGAGTAATTAATATTATTTATAAATTTTTGGGAGAATTAGGGTTAATCATGTTAGGGTTAATTAATCAATTATAATTATGGTTTATTGATCGGTTATAATTAGAGTTTGGTAGTTATGACCTAATTCAAACCCTAATTCCCCCTAAGACTAATTAATCAAGTGCGACACTAATTAGGGTTAAGTACATTGGTGTACAACCTAGATCTTTTCCTATAAATAAAGTGTTATTTCCTTGCATTTTCTTCACCACTATTTCCTATCACTTTCTCTATCAAGTTGAGTTCATGGCATCCCTCAGACCGTCGTCATGGCAGCGAACATCATCAAGGCGGCCGGATCCTGAACAAGTAATCTTAAAAAGGGATGGGCATGTTATTTTCTCGCTTGTGAAACCCCCAATGGAGATGAAATTTTGGAACATCCGTTCGTTGGACCAACTAAAAAGGTCCTTGATGTCTTGGTTAGAGGGAGATTTCGAACCTGGTGAAGTCATCAGAAGGATTCAGAGGCTTAGAAGAAGTATCTTATTTGAAACTGGAGAAATGGTATGTTCGTGGGTTGAAGTTGAAAGCGACATTGATTGCATCCAAATGATGCATGGATCAGACGAGATAGTGTTAACTGTTGTAATTTCCTAGATTTTAATGGTTGTTTGTGTTGTTGTTGTTGTATTTGTTATTGTTCTAGTACTTGTTCTTGTTTTAGTACTTGTTCTTGTTCCAGTATTTGTTTTTGTTTTAGTAATTGGTGTTGTAATGTTAGATGTTTGTGTTTGTTGTTCCAGTGTCATCTTCTATTTGAAATAAAAAGTAAACTTTATTGATAAATAGCATTGGTACACAGATTTATGAATATGAAAACTAAGTTGTGGAACTAGATCCACGATATGGACATTTGTTCTTATTATGCCCTAGTTGTCTACATATGCTACACTTCCTCTGCATTTTCTCTGCGACGTCCATTTCAGTTCTAATGCGCCTGCTATTTGGACGACCACTTTTATTCCGCCGCATCGATTCATTGTGCCAAACAATTTCCCCGTCATACTCTGGCCAATATGCCTCCAATGCTACCACCGGAAAGGGATTGTCGTATACATTTAGCAATGTTGCAACTTTGTAGATGGGAGACACTAGCGACAATGCATCGAAGTGGCTGTGTGAACACGCTGCAATGACATGGGAACAAGGCATACGATAGGCCTGAAATTGACCACAGTCACACCAACAGTCTGGTATTAGGACCCTATACTCTTGTCTGGGCAGCCCCTGGTTGTGGTCAATTGTTTCCTTGACACTAAAAGTGTGGCCATGGCGGTCGAATTCCGTAACCCGACGGTTGCTGGCTTTGGCAGATTCCTGCCTCATAAACTTTATGCAGGCATCACTATATACTTGACTTGTCTGTAACACTTCATGCCAGCGCTTCCCTCTTGTTACGAACAACGTTGCCATCCGAAAATAGGTCGCACTCACCAAAGCGGTTACCTGGAGGTTATGTATGCCCTTAAAGACGTCGTTCATTGATTCCACAAGATTTGTTGTCACGTGGCCCCACCTCACCCCATCGTCGTATGACCTAGTCCACTTTGCTCTGTCGATATTATCGATCCACCTCCCTGCATCAGAATTTTCCAACACTATTTCCCGGCGGTAGTATTGGAATCCAGGTTGGTTTAATGCATACCCCGCGTTTATCAAATTTTGCTTCAAGAAATTATCTTTGAACTCCCGCACAAAATTTTGAGCAATATGCCTGATGCAGTAGACATGCGTAGACGGGGGGTCATGCCAACCATTTGCTGGATTATTGTATGCACTGTCTATAGAAGCGTGCCTGTCAGAAATCACACAGATGCTAGCTTGTGGAGTCACGTGCGTTCGGAGATTCTTAAGGAAGAAACTCCAAGCAACAGCCGTTTCTCCTTCTACCAATGCAAAGGCTATTGGGAAAATATTAGAATTTCCATCTTGTGCGACCGCCATCAGTAACGATCCTTTGTATTTCCCATACAGCCAAGTTCCATCGACTTGAATAAGTGGCTTGCAGAATGTGAAACCGATGATGCAGGGACGGAATGCCCAGAAAAGTCTATGGAATATTCCATTACCTTCTAGACGAGTTCCGTCAGGGGATTGTGCCAGCAAGGTCTCCATTATAGAAACCGTCCCAGGTGAATACAAATGTAGTGCAGCCAGGTAGCGCGGAAGTTGTTTGTATGATTCCTCCCAATTACCGTATACCAGTTCAATTGCCTTGGTTTTCGCTAACCAAGCCTTTCTGTACGACGGTGTATATTTGAAAATAGCAACACAATGGGAGATAATAGTTTTGACCTTGAGTGACGGGTCAGCCTCAACAAGAGGTATTATGGAATGGCAGATCATATCATGGCTAAGTTTGCGATGATCCTGTGCCATGTTTGTGTTGACGCAAGTGTGAGCTTGAGAAATGGACCCTATCACCCACGCATTATGTTTCTTCTTGTACGATGCCATCAACCTATACCCACACTCCGGACTTTTGCATAAAATAACGTATCTTTCTGGGTTTGATTTGTTAACATCGTAGTCAACACAGTTTTTCAAGTGCCAGTTTTTTATTGCTAACAGACATTCTTCCTTGGTCCGAAATTGGTCACCCTTCTTTAACTCCTCATCAGACCTCATATATGGGTTGTAGAACATATCTGATGAGGGCTCAACCTCGCCCAAGTTAAGGGTTGTGAAGTGTGCAGGCGGTGAGTAGCGTTGCGCTATAGGTATTTGTACTTGGTCTTCATTTTCGGAATCACGGTTCACCAAGTCATCAACCACGTCTTCTGCATCATCAACCACATCGTCTTCAACGTGGTGTTCAACATCTTGTTCGTCATCATCCACAGGATCAATAACCTGTGACTGAATATTCTGAGTTGGTTGAAATTGTTCCAACATAATGTACAACACTATATATTCGTAACCAGAATACTCATGGTTACGAAACATGTATTGTGCCTCCATGTCATTTTGAATCAATGACTTATAAAACCTGACTGAATTATTTTCAGAAAAAAAAAGGTTGTTGATAAAAAATTTGGGACACGGGTTGTCTAAGTTTGGACTCAATCTTTTTTTTCAGATAAGAGAAGTCAGCTCCTCTATTTAGACAAAAACGAGTGCAATCGGTGTTTCTAAATAGGAAGCCAGACATATCACATTCATAAGTCTCACCATTTACGTGAGCTTTGATTTTGTATTGTGATGAATATGCCATGATATGTGAAGATTTTGTGAAGATATTGTGAAGATATATGTGAAGATATTGTGAAGATATATGTGAAGATATTGTGAATACCTTTGTGAAAATTTGTATGAATACTTATACTCACACATCCACCAAGCCTCCCTCACGCATGCCTATCCATCAAATGTATTCACCACCTAGTCTGCAAGATTCCCGCACATGCCTTACACGTGTCACATCTTTGCATGCAACACTACCAGCAAGCCTTCCCCTAGACAAGACAAGTGCAACCTAATCTGTACCAATGCATGCCAACCTATCCACCTAGCCCGCACCTAGCCTGAACCTAGTCTGCAAGATTCCCACGCATGCCTATCCATCAAATGTATTCACCACCTAGTCTGCAAGATTCCCGCGCATGCCTTACACGTGTCACATTTTTGCATGCAACACTACCAGCAAGCCTTCCCCTAGACAAGACAAGTGCAACCTAATTTGTACCAATGCATGCCAACCTATCCACCTAGCCTGCACCTAGCCTGAACCTAGTCTGCAAGATTCCCACGCATGCCTATCCATCAAATGTATTCACCACCTAGTCTGCAAGATTCACGCGCATGCCTTACATGTGTCACATCTTTGCATGCAATACTACCACCAAGTCTTCCCCTAGACAAGACAAGTGCAACCTAATCTGTACCAATGCATGCCAACATATCCACCTAGCCTGCACCTAGCCTGAACCTAGCCTACAAGATTCCCACGCATGCCTACCCATCAAATGTATTCACCACCTAGTCTGCAAGATTCCCGCGCATGCCTTACACGTGTCACATCTTTGCATGCAACACTACCACCAAGCCTTCCCCTAGACAAGACAAGTGCAACCTAATCTGTACCAATGCATGCCAACATATCCACCTAACCTGCACCTAGCCTGAACCTAGTCTGCAAGATTCCCACGCATGCCTATCCATCAAATGTATTCACCACCTAGTCTACAAGATTCCCGCGCATGCCTTACACGTGTCACATCTTTGCATGTAACACTACCACCAAGCCTTCCCCTAGACAAGACAAGTGCAACCTAATCTGTACCAATGCATGCCAACCTATCCACCTAGCCTGCACCTAGCCTGAACCTAGTCTGCAAGATTCCCACGCATGCCTATCCATCAAATGTATTCACCACCTAGTCTGCAAGATTCCCGCGCATGCCTTACACGTCTCACATCTTTGCATGCAACACTACCACCAAGCCTTCCCCTAGACAAGACAAGTGCAACCTAATCTGTACCAATGCATGCCAACCTATCCACCTAGCCTGAACCTAGCCTGCAAGATTCCCACGCATGCCTATCCATCAAATGTATTCACCACCTAGTCTGCAAGATTCCCGCGCATGCCTTACACGTGTCACATCTTTGCATGCAACACTACCACCAAGCCTTCCCCTAGACAAGACAAGTGCAACCTAATCTGTACCAATGCATGCCAACCTAAAAACAAGGTTTTACATTATGTTATTGTTTGGGAACTTGTTATTTCCCGAAGGCACGGGAAATAGCATAAACTTTATGTACTTGAGTTTGCTCGAGGACATTGATAGAATAAGCACGTATAGTTGGGGTTCTGCTGTATTGGCTTTCCTATATAGCTCTTTGTGTAAAAATGCACAAAATGACCACTGTACATTTTCTGGATGTGCTTTTTTGCTCCAAACATGGGGGTGGTGGAGATTGCCGAGTCTAGCCCCAGAAAATCCTAACGTCTACTCCTTCCCCTACGCAACTAGGTAAATTTATGATGTTATTTTATTTTGTATATTTATTCTATAAATATTTGTAAATAATATTATTTATCTTTTTTTGTTTAGGTTCATTACAACCGGACTAGATTACAGTCTTACCCCGAAAAATAAAATAATATTTTATCGTCAACTCTTGGATCGTCTCCGAGCACAAGATGTATTACCACTAAATCACTCATCTTCTAACTAATTTATTAATATCAAGCATTCTCAATAAATAACATATTTACTTATTTCTTTGGAGTTTATTTGGAGGCCATATTTGGGATTGGAACATCAACCCAACCCCGAAGATGCAGCTGTTTGGACAGCAAAAACGGCTATAATGCGGTTCACCACTGTGGAGATGCACCAAAGTGACCGTGTCAAACTGCAATTCAGAATGCATCAAGAAATCTCAGGCCCCCCAATGTCTTTGGAACCTTGGCATCTTAAAAAAGTCAGCCACCAGTGGTATGCCCAAAATTGGAAGGAATTTGCAGAGTTCCGTAAAATGTGGAAAGACCGTGCCCACTATGTTCTATAATTTCCGGTGGCGCCCAACGAAATGAAGCCGACAAGGGAATATGTGGATTGGTATAGAGCAAATACAAATCCAGAAATGATTGTGTCTGACCCATTCTATTTGGACGATCCCCGAATGCAACAACCATATTTCCAACAACAACAACCACCACAATATTCCCAACAACAACAAGCACCACAATATTACCAACAACAACCACCACCACCGTATTACCAACAACAACCACCACCACCGTATTACCAACAACAACCACCACAACACATGTCCACCCCCTAACCAAATCAACACTACATACCACAAACTCAACCCCAATATCATGAAGATTTCCAACACCAACCTCAACATTCCCACCATCATCAACAGTCCCAACACCTACCACAAACTCAATCCTCCCACCGACACCAATCCCAACACTTCCATCACGACGATGTCCCGGGCTCTTCCAGTCCTCCACTTAGCCCCGACACAGGTATACAAGAGGATTACCAACAAGACTACTACACACCACAACAGACATTGTTCTTTAGCCAACCCGATTCAACCCTCAACTACCAAAGGCCACATTTCGAGGGTGCACCCAACAGGAGTCAGTTTGTCCCACCGAGACAAAGCTTTGAGGGCGTAGAGGACACCCGCCTTTCCTACAGCATTGAAGGGACTTCGACCCAACCACAACGGCAAACAGCAAGGGGACACATTAGGACTAGGGGTGACAATAGGGAAGCACCACCACCACGTGAACCGTCTAGACGAGTAGTTAGACCTCCCTCGTGCGGATCGTACCAGGGACCGCATAATATGTGATAAATCCTAAATTAATAATGCATTTTAATCATATCTTTATAATATTTTTCTTGTGTATTATTTTAATATAAATATATTATGTTTATTAATATAATTAATATATATATATATATATATATATATATATATATATATATATATATATATATATATATATATATATATATATATATATATATATATATATATATATATATATATATATATATATTTGTACAATTTTACAAATATATACATAATATTATTTATTTACATGTATATAAATTAATATATTTTAATAATTTATAAATAATATTATTTACTCATAAATAAATTTTTTATATATAAAAATTAATATATATATATATATATATATATATATATATATATATATATATATATATATATATATATATATATATATATATATATATATATATATCTTGTAAATAATATTATTTATATATATATATATATATATATATATATGTATTAATATAAATTAATATAATGTATAATAAATATAAATTAATAAATTTAAAATAACTTAAAAAATATTTTTTTTTAAAAAACATATTAAAAATAATTTTTAAAAAAAATAAAAACAAGGGTAGGCGCCACTCCTAGTGGCGACTTGCCCTAAATTTAAGGGTAGGCGCCAACTAGGATGGCGCCTAAGGCCAAATTAGGATAAAAAATGGTCATTTTTGTAATTTTTTTGAAATAAAGAATATTTTTAGAAAAAAATTTAAAAAATTGGATATTTAAAAAGAAAACTTCGAATAACTAACTCAATGTTAGTTATAACCAATACTCACTTTGTAATCTAATGATTAAATACACCATGCAAGCTAAGTTTGCATGATTTCAAAATCCAAATATTTATTCTCTCATTCATGGAATTATCCATTCCTTTCAGTAACCATCCAATACACTCTTATAGACCTAAATATTTAAGTGGGTCCCGCTTTCAGTCAAATAAAGAAGAGACGAAGCTTGGAGAATGAAGATGAACCACTTTGAAAACAAACAAATATTTGAATTCATCCGGTGATAAACCCTTAAGTTTTCCTATTTAATTTATTAATGTTATTTTGTTTTTGATAGAAAAAGAAAAAGAGTTTATTACTACACGGTGAAAATAACTCAGAAAACAGTGTGAAACACCACATAGAAAATAGGTTTCACCTAACTCTCATGTTAAGTTAACGCATTGATATTAATTAAATGAGCAATGCTACAATGGCTTTCCAAGGTCAAAATTTGGACATAATGTTCCTATAAGGGCAAAGCGGTCCCCTCAAGCATATATTTTAGACTTAGATCACACGCTCGCTTGTTTTTATTTGAAACTTTAGAGTAATAATATTATTAAACTGATTCAAACCTGGTAAAATCAGTAGAATAGAAACTCTGAGAATGGAATAGAAACTGGATTTTGGTATTCCGAGAAGCCTATAATTATATAATCCTAAATGTGTCATAGTGGAATTTGCAGTTCAATTTTATATTTGAGGTCTGTTTTGGAATCTGGTTCAGTCCCACGTTTCCAAATGTTATTTCAAAGTTTCCAACATTATAAATATTATTCATTACATGGAACTTTGATATTCTGTCTTGACTTGTAGTTCTGGATATAGATTATAATTTTCATGACATTAATGTGTTTAAAGGGTTATTAAGTGATTCATAATCCCCAAACCTTCAAATTAGCCATTTTATTGAGATTCCACGTTTCCATGGTCATACTTTTCGTACAATTTTAAGTTTTCTGCATGCAAACACAGTTTAAATATGATAAAATAAATAGAGGTAATATTTTATTAAAGTTTAGGTCTTCCTCCTATTTCACTTCTTTTTATCTGATTTGTTGTCCTTATCACAGAATCAACATGTTTCTATCCAAATCATTAATCTTGAGATCTTTCTTAATAACTTCTGTTATGATTATTTTAGATCTTCCTCTAACTATTTGACTTCTTTTCATATGATTTATTGTCCTTATCACAGAATCTATATGTCTTCTCTCTACATGTTTAAACCCTCCATCTATGATAATCTTCATCCCATTTGTTTATCTGACTTTTTCGATGTACCAAAGCTTAAATTCCGAGTTGTCTAATTCTTTAGTTTTTTCACCTTTTCACTTAGTTTCTTGTAGGTACATTAAACGGATCTTCCTCCTAACCATATTGTCCACTATTTCCATAGATTTTTCAGTAAACGTGCCTACATTCTATGATCCAGAATAAATCCTACACTCATGAACTAATTTATTTACCCACACCCGTTCACGAAATTATAGGAACTCTTGCTTATTTTTCACTGCATCCAGCCGACGAAGCAGTAGGTCTTACTCTTTTGACACTATACCGGAGCCATATAACGTGTTGTTTTTGGAAAACGACCTAACAATACCATTATTTTATAATTGATACATGTCATACATTATATTCAAATCAACCTTAAAAAATTTAAGTATGATAAATCTCTAGTATAGTGATCTCTTGTTGACTTGAATAGTAGTAAGTACTTTTAATTAATTAATTTTCTTGGTAATTGTTCATTTTTAATTAAGAGTAATTGCCCTTTGCTTATTGTGATGAACCAAATCTAAGCAATCCTCGCAAAACACACAATGCTTTAAAAGTCACCAGAAAAGGTGGCTGATCCTTCGGTGGCATACCCCTTATCAGGAAGCATATAATCACTTCATATTAACTCTTTAACTTCACTCTCATTTCACACTTCATTCGCTTCCAAGTTTTCAACCCTTCTCATTTCATGCACTTCTAGGGTTCTTGTTCTTGTTTTTAAAAACTTTCAATCATCTCTTTGAACCATCTTCCACTTTTCTACCTTGTTTTTAGTCTTTAGTTTTATGATATGGAAGAGATAAATGACTGTGAAAAAGTTGATGAAGTTATATTACCAGGGTTTAGGTTTCATCCAACTGATGAAGAGCTTGTTGGTTTTTACCTAAAGAGAAAAGTTCAACAAAGACCTCTATCTATTGAACTCATCAAGCAGCTTGATATCTATAAATATGACCCTTGGGATCTTCCAAGTAAGACAATATATCTCTATAAGCACTTTTTCAAAAACATTATAATATAAATACTTATGTATAAGTTATGATTTTATGTATGTAGAATTTGCTAGTACAGGAGAGAAAGAGTGGTATTTCTACTGTCCAAGAGACAGAAAATACAGAAACAGTGCAAGGCCAAATAGGGTTACTGGAGCTGGATTCTGGAAAGCTACAGGTACAGATAGACCAATCTATTCCTCAGAAGGTTCTAAGTGCATTGGTTTGAAGAAATCATTAGTCTTTTACAAAGGTAGAGCTGCTAAAGGACTCAAAACTGATTGGATGATGCATGAGTTTAGGTTACCTTCTCTCGTGGATCCGCTTTCGTCAAAGAAGTACTTCGACAAAAACATTCCCGCTAATGTGAGTAAAAATACTTAAATCTTTATCTTAGCAAATTTATTATTTTCAAGCGAAGTTTTAAATATGAGTTGCACTCGCGATTTGATATTATAGAGATTCGAAGGTTAAAATGACTCATGCAAAGTCAATTTTAATTGCATGATATTCGATTTGTCTCATTATAAATGTCTCTGACTTATCCAACTTTTATCTTAGCAAAGTTATCATTTTCGAGCTAGGTTTTAAATAACAGTCGCACTTGTGATTTGATATTATATAGATTAACAGTCAAAAATGATTTACTCATTCAAAGTCAACATTGATTGAATGATACTCCATTTGTCTCATTATAAATGTCTCTTTAACTTATCCAATCTTTATCGTAACAAAGTTATATTTTTGAAATTTTAAACAGTCAAAAATGACTCATGCAGAGTCAACATTAGTTGTAAGATATGGATACTCTATTTGTCTCATTATAAACTCTCTTTATTAACTTGTCTTTTGAATAACATGCAGGAATCTTGGGCTATCTGCAGAATATTCAAGAAAACCAATTCTACAGCTCAAAGAGCTTTGTCTCACTCTTGGGTTTCTTCTCTTTCTGAAACAAGAGCCTCTATGCTAACCAAAAATCAAGAAATCAATCAATTTTGTTCGGACAACATGTCACAAACAAAGAAAGAAACCTTATCAAACAACTTCTTCGCTAACAACAATGATAGCCAAAATTTTGATGTTGATGTTAATCCCTTACTACACAAAGCCTTTGATCATCATTTACCCATTTCAAATGACTATCTCAATACAAACTTGATATTCTCACCATCTCAACTACAAACATGTGATAACACTTCCAAACCTACATTGGATGTTTCATCAATGTTGTTGAATATGTCATCATCTTCAATGCTTTGTGATGAGGTTACAACTACAAATTTCAATTGTGGGTTGCAAGAGCAATTTAGTGACTACTCATTGCAACTACAAAGTACATTTGATAACCAATATGATAATAATGCATTGGTAAAGTCTCCTTATTACAATGTGAATGTGCCTCGTATTGATGAACAAGAATTGATGCATTTCAATATTGGTGATGCATGGAAGTCAAATTTGCTTTGGGATACTTCATTGTGTCCATGTGATGTTCCCTCTAGTTATTATTCTACAACAACCAAGTGTTATACTTAATTAGTCCTTTTTATCTTTACATATTAGGATTTAGAAGCACTTTTTTTCTTCTTCTAGTTAGCTTCTATAGTAGGAAGTGAGTACAAGTGATTCTGACTTATTTTTTAACTTTGATTTGTGTTTAATTTAAATTAACATGTAGAATTTGTATTTTCAGTTTTTATTTGATGTTAAGGTAATTTGAAACTTTTTGTAACTTAGGAAATATGTGAACTCAAATGTCAATGGAATAGAAATTTGACTGCAATGGAAGAGTTTGAAAATGAGCCTCGAGTCGATTATCATTTTATTGAGAATACCTTCATATAATTTATATAAAAAACTCGAATTTATTTTATAAATATATATATATATATATATATATATATATATATATATATATATATATATATATATATATATATATATATATATAAAAGTTGAGATCAATTTATCTTAAAAGTAAATTTTTTATTAAATTAGCTATTAAATTAGATTCAACTTAAAGAGTATGATTTTGAGTAAACTAAAAAATTTATTATTAAAGTAAATTGATCCCCACTATATATAAAATTAAATTGAAATTCTTTAAACATATATGGTATTTTTTTTTTTTAAATTGTCTTTTTTTTAAATGATTATTTGATTCATTCCTATTAATGATTGAGATTTGGTATAGAACTTTAGACTTACACAGAATATCAAAGGATCATACACATATATTGTTCATTATTAGAATATATTATATATTGCTATTATTAGAATATTATTATTATTTAAATAAAAATCTTTATTTATTGAATAATAAGCAAACAATAATATATTATAATACATTATAATATTAAAATATAAGTATATATTGTTTTAATAAATAAACATTAATTTAATTGTATTTAAAAAATGTTTAAAAATATATAGTTCAAGACAAAATTTTTAATATGTTGTGCATATATGAATATAGTTACATTTATAATTAAGTTAGTAAGTAGCAATTTTAGAAAAATAAATTAAATTAGTTTTTTTTATTTTAGTATAATACAACTAGTTAACAATATCAAGTGAAATTTGAAAATATGTTCTTTAGACAGAAAGATGTCAAATTTCGTAGCAGACTGAATTAAGGTAAAAATAAACAACACTTGAATTAATAATCCATTTCGGTGCAAAATCACCTATGTGTGGAAAACATTAACCCGATGAAAGAAAATTCACTCTTAATAGTAAGAAGTATAAATTGATCTTAGTTTAATCCTCCTGATTCAATGTATTTGTTTTCCTAATACTACCCATGAATTTCTATTCAGGACTCCCTATAAAAAGAACATTTGTTCCTAATAATCAGAACTACAAAAACAATGACTCAACTAAAACAAATTTAGTCTAATGAGAAGATATTTTCTCTTGAAGTCTAAGTCTTCACAAAGTAGATTGCCTCCATATCAATTTCAGAACAAACTTGGATAAAATAAATTTTAACCAAATCTTCCTTCAAAACATATTAAAATAAATCTTTTTTTCAATGCAAATTCAATCAAATCAAACATTCTTTATCTTTAAATCCACGAATATGTTCTTGCATTATATAATCAAATTCTGCAATCATTTTAATAACATTTAAGAAATTTCCATTATGTTCTTGGTAAATATTTCCATTTGTTCCGCGAAAGGCTAAGTTATTTTTTCCAAGAAATTTAACAACTGTTATTAATTTAAATAAAATATTTCTTCAATGTTCTCTATCTCTATTTATTTGTTCTTGAGCATGCATATTTGTTGTCTCATTTTTTAACAATCTTATTTCTAGATCAACTCATGAACTCATATTAACGATGTGTTCATTAGTCATCTCATGACTCTCAATTTAGAACTCAAATTTTTCCAATCCTTGCTAATTTGCTTATATTAGAAAGAGTATTAAACAATTTACAATAAAAACAAAATACTTATCCAAATCTTGAGAATAAATTAATCTTCTTTCACGCTTTTTTCCGTTGGGTAATTTCTTAATATAAAATGAGGAAGAAAAATGTCTTCGAGGATTCATCTTTGGAAAATATATATCTACAATTTTAAGGGGACCTTTTTCTACTAATAAATCTCTCATATTTGTACTAATGTATGTCCATTGACTTGGATCACGTATAATTCTAGTCGTGTCTACACTATCAAGTTCTTATATTAATAAATTATTATTTTAATTTTTATCATTATATAAGTTGTTAACTTCATCTACATTATTAAGTTCTTCTACTAAATCTACATTTTTATTTCCGTGCATCTCTACGATGTTAGCTTCTACATTGTTAGTAACTTGTTGAATAATCACATAAATTTTCAAATTTACTTTTTTTATTTGTTTGTTTTGATAAATTTATCTAAAGTCCCCTTTTATGATTCAACTAAATCTTCATTTTTTTTTTCTCAATTTTGAAGCTCCTGATTCAAATTTTCGAATTGACATTGTTCTATTCTAAAATAAAATAATGAATATTTTGCAATGTATACTAATATAAAATAAATAAAATTCATTAATAAAAAAATTAAAACATCTAAAATGATTAAAAATAATAATTAAATATTAATAACAAAATATTAAATAAATAAAACATGTTTTTTGAGACATTTTTGTTCTTCCTTTTGTCTATTTCTTTACAATTTTTTTATAGTACTTGTAAAAGAGAAAAATGTGTGAGAGAGGTGAGAGACAAGGCTGAAGTGGTGACAAGATTAGAGAGAAAGAGAGGAAAAAACACATAAATTTGAGAATTTTGTGATTGTAGAATTATACTTTGAGTTTGAGAGAGAGAATGAAAATGAAAAAAGATTACTATTTAAAAGACTTTTACGTGTGATTGTACATTAATGAAAATAAAAAATTTCAACTAATATTAATTAATTGTACCTCCTTAAACTAATTGTAACAATAATAATTATACTGCTATAGTTTACTTATAAAAAAATTAACGGTAACATATTATTACCTATAACATGTTATTAATTCTAATAGTCATAATAGATAAGTCATTATACCTAATCTATTAATTCTAACCATTTTGCCATAATACCTAAAACATATACCCTTATAAAAAATAAAGGCCTCAATTACCTTGCCATAGGGCGATATATATATATATATATATATATATATATATATATATATATATATATATATATATATATATATATATATATATATATATATATATATATATATATATATATATATATATATATATATATATATATATATATATATATATATATATATATATATATATATATATATATATATATATATATATATATATATATATATATATATATATATATATATATATAGTCTAACACCAAATCTCATCCCTTAATAGAAATTAATTAAATAGTTTTTTTTTAAAACAACATTTTTGACAAATGAGATATCATATATTTTTTAATTTTATTTATTTAATTTTATATAACAATTTGATTCAGTTCTATTAACGATTAAGAATATATATATATATATATATATACTCAGATCCGGCCTTATGACTATATATATATATATATATATATATATATATATATATATATATATATATATATATATATATACTCAGATCCGGCCTTATGTCATGGCAAGTGAGGCCTTTATCTAGGGCCTAACAAAATTTTATAAGGGTATAGGCTTTAGGTATTATGGCAAAACTGTTAGAATTAATAGATTATGTATTATGACTTATCTATTATGTCAACGAATCTAGACTATATATATATATATATATATATATATATATATATATATATATATATATATATATATATATATATATATATATATATATATATATATATATATATAAATCAAATAATATTAAGGTGTCAACTTAATAATAAGACGCCTCCGATAATTTTTTACTGTTTACTCGGATAATAAAATTCACCGTTAAATTGAAAGATATTATTATATAGATCATTTCTATAAATTTTTAATACAACCGAGAATCATTTGATATGTTAAAGAGAAAGATCAAAATTAAAGATTTTATAAAAAATTATTAAGACGTCAATTTTTATGCATCTCGTTGACATATGAAATGATTTTCGATTGATGTTAAATTTTATATAGATGATCTATATGATAATAGCTTTCAATCCAACGATAGATTTGTTAGTTTCGGAATCAGATGACGATTTGTTACAAAATCTTCTTTCATGGATTGTAATTTATGTTTTCTTCTTTCACTTTAATTAAAATCATCATACAAAATCTTTTTCCTTACCCATTTGAGATGTTTTCGAGTTTAGGAGAATCCATTTTTGGTTTTTTTCTTATCTTTTAGACTACTTTTACGATGCGAAGTACGTGCTTCTAACAAAATACTATTTTTACTTATATTTCATACATTTGGGCCTTCTATCTAATAAAAATACTCAACTCATTTTTTTACACGCCCAAAGTCATTTGACCTATTTCCGAATCAATGCCTTTTTAACATTTGTCCTATTCCAAAATCTTCTAAATTCCTATTTTTCTTTTGCTAGAATTCATTTCCAATTTTTATATATCTCCCCTATTTTTTTTATTCATTTGTTTTTTTACACACTACAAATAATTTATTCTCATCAAATTTAAAAAAACTTTCACGACTTCCATTTTTTAAACTATTAAAACTTACTCTCTAAATTGGTTATTAGCAAGTCCATTTAAATTCTATCTCAATTCAGCACGTTTTTATTTATTCATTTTTATTTCATTAACTTTCTGTAAACAAATTTCATCAACTATTTTGATTTACTTATACTACTTTTTAACCATTCTTTGTTCAATGACTTCAAATTTTATGTTTAGATTGTCATTATGTGGAAATGCACATTTATTAATCAAACATAACTACATTATCGATTATAATCAAATTTGATTTTATCACTTATGACTTCAACATAACACTCTCATTTTATTCCATATGATTAAGAATTAAGAGTCCATAAACGAAACCCCTCAAACATTTCGGCTCGTGCATCAGCACGAGTTTGTTACTAGTTTGACAATAAAGGAGTAATACAGTCTTTTCATGCTAAGTACAGGGGTGCTGCAACCTTGGATTTTTTATAGGTATGGGCCATAAAACTCTTTTTCTTGAAAAGACATAAAAAAGAGAATTTTTTAATGCATCCTAAATACTTCTTAGCCACCACGCAAAATTATTTAAATGCCCTCATCCGGAGATGCATCTTCCGACGCACCTATTTCTGAATAAACGTTGAAATATTTCGGAGATGCATCTCCGGAACAATTTCAAACATTCAATACAACCTACTCAAAAGCCATTTACATTTGAATTGTACAAGAGATGCATATCCATGGATATTCCGGAGATACATGTCCAGAATGTATCATAACAGGTATTTAATGTTATAAGTTATTTATTTGTGTTCAGATGAAGTATAATGTACGATCGAAAATAAAAAAATCGGCGCACATAATAATAAGAGACTACTATTGTGTGTCGAAAATAAAATAACAATACATGTCAAAAATGTCATTTAATCGAGATCTAAAATGTAGTAAGATTGTCAAAATAAAGTACAAACTATACTACTACAACAAAATAATAAGAGACTATTGTTGTGTGTATCTGACAACCTCTCATCTACCTCCTTTATCTGTTCTACCTCCTCGACCATCAATCCCATCATTCGTTCAGTGATGTCTCCTATACAACAATGCCTCATGTGCCTCCGCCATGATGGTATCTAGGACAAGCCTGACAGCATACCCATCAGGGAAGATACCCTCTTCAATGTTTGCCCATGCAATTTCCACTATGTGACGACACATAGGCAAGACATCATCAGTATGATCTATCGAGTCTGTCATCCATTATGCTTGTAAGTTAAAGTAAGACATACCATTAGTGCACGCAAACAACACACACAAACAAGAAAATCAAATATATATATATATATATATATATATATATATATATATATATATATATATATATATATATATATATATATATACACACACACACTGCAAAAAATTCCGGAGATGCATCTTCGGAAGCATCAGATAACTAAAACATTGAAATATTATGGAAATGCATCTCTGAAATTTTCTACCGTATATGAAACACTCAGAGATGCCTCTCCGAAATATTCTACAACTCAGAAGTTGCGTCAATGGTGAATGTACCACATGCAAGTTGGAAAAAAAATATTTTGATCATCATTTTCAGCCAACAAACAACTTATACATTATGTTTAAACTATGTTACATGTGATTTCTACACATTTCTAACCTTAATCATTGATTTCTACTCATTTACACTAAAACTCAAACATTTATCGAAAACTCAAAAAACTTACTTGAAATGATGGTTTTTATGAAGTTGAATGAATTGATGGTTCACATCCCTTGAGCCTAATCATTGATGTCTATTCATTTACACTAAAACTCAAATATTTATCGAAAACTCGGAAAACTTACTTGAAATTGATGGTTTTTATGAAGTTGAATGAATTGATGGTTCACATTCCTTGAGCCTTGTTTGATGAAATATGATTTGGTGTATAGTAGTGTATTGAAAAAATTTGAAGTCGTGGTTGAAGAAATGTAAAATAAAAAAGGAGCAGAGTCTGGCGCGACTCCTATGCTCCAAAATGTTCCGAAGATACAACTCCGAAATATTTTATATTTAAATGCGTTCGAAAATATCTCTCTAAAAGCATAGCACATTTGTAAAAATTCATGTAGTGCATTTGAAACATCTAGAGTGCTATAAGAAATTCTTTATAAAAAACTAGTACATTAAAAGTAAATCAGAGGTATAAGAAATGCCAATGTATCTGATTAACATCCTTAACCTTACCATGCCTTAATAGTCCTCTAAACCCATAATCCATAGAATTAATAAAGGATAATAATGAATCTATTTCAGCTTTAAAAAATTATTTTTTTAAAGGATAATAATGAATCTATTTCAGCTTTAAAAAACTATTTTTTTTATTTTATAAAATTATTTTTTAAAATATTATAAATCTTTTTATATTCTTTTTTTTTTAAATTAAAGGGAGTAACAAAATATAGTATCTCAAATAATTTTTATAAATAATTATTTGAAATAACCTCAAAATTAAATAATTTATAAAAAAAATTAATAACCAAAAAGACTTTTAACAAAATAATAAAATATCATTATTTTAAAAATAGCTGTTCAAACTAAATTATATTACAATATAAAAACATTTTTTATAAAAAAATCAAATTATATTAACACTATAGAAATCATTTTTTAGAAAAAAATCAAAACAAACAGCCCAATGCCTAGCTGGTAAATAGATTATTGAGTGGATGCCACACGAATTAGACACGTAGGCAGCCTTAGAATAAGTATGGGAGACTATTCACATCATTTCTCTTGGCTTCTACAAGAGTTAATGCACCAGCTATAATTAGTAAGTATGTTAAAACTTATGAAACTACGACAATTGCATTGAAGCTAGAGATACTATTATATCGGATATAAAGAAACCAATAAAACATGGAAAAAAATGAGACAAACAAAATTGTATCACAATAGAATAGGTGACTGTTATAACAATTGCTCAGTAATGAGTTCAAAAAAGCATAACACAAATAACATCGGAAAAACTAATAAAATGTGATTTACTATAACCACATAACTATGATTCCTTCAAAAAGATCGTCATCTCATCATGTGGTCCAAAATCATGCCTTTGAGGCCTGCTTTTCTTTTGTCTTTTGAATTTTAAGGACCTTCTTCACGATTTTTTGCTCTTCAACCAAGAAAGCTCTAATGATCCTATAGAGCAGAGACAGATTTTATAAGATAACACATGATTTAATCAAACATATAATTGTTAAATCTAAAACAGATAATTCAAAAAAAAAAGTACACAAACCTTTCCCTAACAGCACCTCCCGACAAAACTCCACCGTATGCACGGTTCACAGTCCTACGGTTTCTAGACAACCTTGATCTCTTGTACTCGGTGGGCCTCAAGTGTGGAATCTGCAATTAACAAGCATAAACTATAATGAATTTGGAAATTCAAATAAACGTATGCCAACACAAAACAAAAAGCATATTATACCTCAAATAATGCAAAAACAAACCATTGATGAAAATCATACATAATAGAGAATACATTTCTACATAAAATATCATATACTGAACTTATACTACGCATACAAAGCAACCAGACTGTTCAACATTTTTAACTAGTCTAATCACTGCTCACCAACAGTCCAAAATAACATCCAATAATAAACTATGAAGTGAAACTTTGTGTTAAAGAACATAGTAATAGCTATACACAAATATGGAGACTTCGGATCTTCATAATGTAAAGGGTAAAAAATTCAAGGCATTTATCTGTATAAAGACAGGGATATGACAATTTTTTGTTTCATAAACTAAACTGGAAATGCTGCCGTTCAAAACATGACCCAGTCTCAAGTTAAACACAATACACAATTGTTAACCAAACATCCACACCAACGTTCAGCATCATAAGCAGAAACTAATTGTTAACCAAGCAACCATAACCACATTAAGCAGTAAGTTGTAAGCAGCAAGAAAAATCAAACTCAAGGGAGCAATCAGCCGTAAGCATTAAGTTAGATAACCGTTTCTTTATTTTCACACAGCTCCAGTAACACATTAATCTAACATCATACCAAACAATTATCATGACAATTTGCTTTAAGTTTTATAAACTAAACTGGAAATGCCATTCACAATCTGATTCAGTTTCTAGTAATACCTAATGTAAATCTGATTCACAATTATCATAACAAGTCGCACATGCATGAAACAACCAAAATCACAACCATCAAAACACCAATCATGGTAATCAACAATTTAGAAACACGGGTGAAAATTTACACAAACCCAAAATAAAACAAATTTCAAGTAGAAAAATTAATGAAATGCATACTCCTTGAATTCTCTTGCCAGTAACAGGGCACTTAGGTCCACTAGCCCTCTTCTTTGTGGTCTGATAAACAAGCTTACCACCTACATTTCCATAACACAAAATCAAAACTCAATTCAAAACAAAACGAAAGCGAATAAATCTGAGATTCGGAATCGACTATTGAAGAAAAAAATGAAATTACCGGGGGTTTTGACAACCCGGTGCTGGTTAGATTTTGTTGCATAGCTGTGACGCCGGCGATAGGTGAGACGCTGCACCATCTTCGATCAAGCTCTGCCTCACCGTTTAGTTTGCTAGGGTTTTCAGAGGAAGTGAATGATGCGCCGTAATGAGGTATAAAAGAGAGCGAATCGATTTGATATACCCTAGATCTAACGGTTCTAGATACACGCTCATCATCCGCCATTGGATGTGTATATTATTTTATCATTTTATATTGGGGATTTTATTTTGTTTCATTATTATAATTTTGATGTTTAATCATTTAATAATAGTAATTAAATTAATTATGAAAATATTTACCCAAGAATTACTCATCACCAAGAATTACTCATCACGCCAGCTATTGGTGAAAGTAGACAATGACCGTAGTCACATTTTAATGATTTCTTTAATAAATGAAATTTAGGATTATTATGATAAATAGTAACAAAAGATTTTCAGGTTTATAAAATAGAATTTTTTTACTTAAATACCCTTAATTTAAAAAAAATTATAAAATAATCGTGATTTCAAAAAAAATCTCAAACTATCCCACTTTTAAGAGGAAACGTCAGACCAATTGGCGTCAGCTCCTAAAATTAGAGAGGAGACGCCAATTGGATTGGCTAGGGCACATGGTGTTGTCAATCCAACTGGTGTCCATGCGTTACTTTTGAGGGGAGACGTCAATTGGTCTGGCGCCTCAGTGTAAAGTGCAATTTTTTTTGTTATAAGTAGAGCTATTTTGTGAATCGTTTTTCCACATCTCATTTCATGTAAAATGCAATTTTTTTTGTTATAAGTAGAGTTGTTGTGTGAATCATTTTTCCACATCTCATTTCATCATTTTGCAAACATGTTTGGTGTTCGTCGCCGCTATGGAAAGGTGATTTATTCTAGAGACAAACCTCAGATGCTGATGCTCTTCTGGAACATTACTACTTTCGATCAATTGAAGAGAGAGTTGGTTCGTTGGTTAGAAGGAAAAATACCAGAAGGGAAAAAATTAGAAGTATTGAGAGACTCGACAGTATATTTGGTTGGGTGTGAATCAAAATTGATAAGGATGTTAGGGAAGTGATGTTTAGACGAGATGACATCAGTTTGATTATTGTAATCAGTTAGAAATATTATGTTTTAAGTTTGCGTATGTTGTAGTGATGTTTGACGTTAACCTTGTTGTAACAAAAAATTAATGATATATAAAAATTGAAGGTTACAAAAAGATTATGACGCAGATGTTGCTCCTCGATTGGGACAGTTGTTCTTATTGTGTTCTGATTGACGACATATACTACATAGTCTTGTCATTTTATCAGTCGTATCTATATTTGTTCTAATATGCGTGCTGTTTAGCCATCCTTTTTCTTTCTACGCATCTTGTTGTTGTGTCAAACTATGTCACCTTCATATGGAAGTCATTATTCCTCCATTGGTAGCACTGAGAAGCTTTTGTTATACACATTCATGACGGTAATGGCCTTGTAAACATCAGATGGATGGTTGTAAGTATCTTGGTGAGTATGTGCGCATGCTGCAATGACATGGGAGCAAGGAATGCGAAAGGCCTGGAACTTTCCACAGTCGCACCAACTTCTGTTTAGTTTGACAGCATAGGATAAATTTGGTTTCCCCTCATTATGGTTCATTGTTTCCTGTACGTTGAAATTTTGCATATGACGGTCAAAGACTGTTAGCGCGTGTGTGCTAGCTTTGATGTTCTTCTCTTTCATCACTTCGATGCAACACTAACTGAATATTTACCCAAACATTAACATCGCACTCCATCTTCCACCTCTGGTTGCGAAGGTAGAAGCCAACCTATAATAGGTTGATCTGACCAAGGCGGTTATTAGTAGATTTCTAATGCCTTTGAATACGTCGTTCATGCATTCCACGAGGTTTGTTAACATGTGGCCCCACCGACAACCTCCGTCAAATGCCCTTGTCCACTACTCTAGTGGTATGTTTCTAACCATCTTCCTGCATCTTCATTAGACTAACTAATTTCATCACGGTAATATTGAAATGACGGCTGAGTTAGAGCAGACCCAGCATTCACCACTTTCTTGCGAAGGTTCTTATCTTTGATTGCACGCATGAAGTTTTGTGCGATATGTCTAATGCAATAGACATGGGTAGAAGGAGGATTGTGTCATCCGTTGTCATGGTATGGTAAGCACTCTCAATGGCAGCATATCTATCAGAAATCAAATAGAAATTGGCTTGTGGAGCCACAGTGTTATGAGATGTCGAAGAAAGAAACCCCAACCACCACCAGTTTCACCTTCAACCAGAGCAAAGGCAATGGGAAAGACATTGTTGTTGTCGTCTTATGCAACCTCCATAAGCAAAGTACCATTGTATTTGTCATATAACCATGTTCCATCGATTTGAATAATAGGTTTGCAGAATGCAAAACCTTTGATGCACGGGTCAAATGCCCAAAAGAGACGGTGAAAGATTCTATTTCTAGCAACACATGTTCCGTCTGGCATAATTGTTGGCAATGTCTCCATAATTGCAATAGTTCTTGATACGTATGTTTTTAGTGCCCATAAAAACCGTGGCAATTCTTTGTATGAATCCTCCCAATTTTCGAATACCTGTTCAACAATCTTTGTCCTTGCAATCCACGTTTTCTTGTAAATATAATTATATCTTGTTCTGATATGAGATATTATTATACTCACCTTCATTGATGGGTCTTTGTTAACAAGCGGCAAAATGTCTTGACATATCAATGCAGTGCTTAATTTACAGTGATCTTGTTCAACGTTAGTTGCAATACAACTGTGAGGTGGGTCTATTGAAGCTATCTCCCAAGATTCGCTTTTCTTTTTGTGAGACGCAGTCAACCAAAACTTACAAAGGATGTTACGACATTCGATGACATACCTCCTCAAATCAGTGCATTTCACTGGGAAATCAGCAGAGTTATTCATGTGAAATTTTTTGATAACTCGCACACATTCTTCTTTAGTGTGGAACATGTCTCCCACCTTTAAATCTCCTTCGGATTGTGGATACAGGTTATAAAAAACATTGTTGGATGTTTCATCGTCATGCAAATCCATGTTTGTCATATGTTGAGGCAGATTGTAGACATGACTTGGAGGTAATGGCGATGGTTGATCATCATATTCAATGTTGTTGTTCAACATATGATCGATCTGTGTCTCGGTCTCTTCTTCTTCTTCATCAACGACGTTGACTTCTGCTTCTGCTTCTGGGTCAACATCATCTGAGTATTGTGAATCAAATTCATCAGATTCATCCTAAATAGTTATTTGAGATTGCTGAGATGGTATACTTGGTTGAAGAGTAATATACAACTCAATACAATTGCAACCAGAATGTTCGTGACTAACAAACATATATTCAACATCTTCATCATCCCGTACCTTTAGTGGGAAAAACTTGCATTGACTGTTCTAAAAAAAATTGGATATTGATACGTGATCTTTGACACAATACTAGATCCTATGTAGGATTGAATTCGTTTTTTCAGATGCAAGAAATTTGAATTTCTCTTGATCGTAAGTCGGATGGTATCAATGTTTCAAAAACAAAACCTGTATGTCTCATACTCATATGTCTCACCATTGCAGTGAACATTGACAATATATTTCGGTGAAGATGACATTGTAATGTTTCTTGTGTAGATGAAAATTAATTTCCTGCTGCAGATGAATGTGTGTTGATTGTTGGATGTAGATAGTAAGACACTTAAATAGGTAAGTCATGTGTCTAACATGCAAGCAAGTCTGAAGTGATGTGTCAAACATGCAAGCAACTCAGACTCATGTGTCAAACATGCAAGAGAGAGGGGAGCCACATCTCACACATGCAATCCCTAGCTTCAATCCAATTGGCGCTTGCTTGCAATGCTTGCACATGAGCGCCGGTCCAATTGGCGACACCATGTCTTGCATGCAGACATCGTAACCAAGCATGCAGAGCCATGCATGCGCCAGGTAAGGTCTAGATGTGTCATGCATGAGCCTAGGGAGGCGCCAATTTGATTGGCGCTAGCATGTAGCAAATGCACATGGGCGCCAATTCATTTGGCTATCACATGCAATCACATTTTTCTAAGCTTCCACACTTTTGCATGACACACCTTATAAATAGTTAAGAGACTCTCACATTTCTCCCACACCAACACTCATTACTTCCTCAACAACATCAAATCTTTCATCTGCAACAACCTCTTTAATCTGCACCAACCTCTTTCATCTCCAACAAGATGTCTATCCTCACAATGGGCGAATCGCACAGAGGAAAAGTTGCAAACATAGCAACTTATGTAAGTGTTTAATTCTTTTGTTATTTGTCTAGAATACCTTTTAATAACATATCAACTTAGTAACGTGTTTTATTGTTTCTTTTATATGATGTTTCAAGGTTCCGTACTCGGATCCACGAATATGTACACATGGACCCGATGATTCAACTGTATGTCGAACTCGCCGATTTTGGACATATAAGCAAAATAATGTCTTGTTTGGTGGATAATAAATTCGTTCTTGCATTATGTGGAAGATGGCGTCCCGAGACACACATTCTGGTTTCCAACCGGTGAGTGTACTGTGACGTTAGAAGACGTCTACATGCTATTGGGACTGCCTATCGAATGTAAAGTTGTAAATGGTAAAATCAACTATGCGGATTCAATTTGCATGGACCTCTTGGATGATGATTTGTTAGATGATAACTCAAGAGGTCAAGGTATACTCTTTTCACGCCTTAAGGCATACTATAACAACTTACATTTAGATAAGCATTCTACCGAAGAGGCTCGAATAATAAAAACTAGGTGTTACATTATACTTTTAATTGATTCTTATTTATTTCCCGAAGGTAATGGTTCTAGTATGCAGGTTATGTATTTACTTTTACTAAGACATGTAGATAGAATATGAAGTTACAGTTGGGGATTCACTTGTCTGACCTATCTTTATAGCTCTTTGTGTAAAAATTCACAAAAGACACATCTACCTTTTGTGGATGTGCTGTTTTGCTCCAAGCACGGGGTTGGTCAAGACTACCGTCCCTAGCGCCCGCCAACAACAACCCTTTCACATTCCCGTATTCACAAAAGTAAGTTATTTAAAATGCTATATATTTACTTACTTTACTGATTATTATCTCTAACTAATATTTTTACCTTTACGGTGCAGATGGTCGACACGTGGTATCCAGTGCCACCTTATAGATGTGCATTTGTGTTTCTCTTTTCCCTTACCTTTTACATTTCACATTTGTGTTTCTCTTTTCCCTTACCCTTTACATGTAATAGATGTGCATCTCTTAAGTTCAAAATTGTTAAACTAGAAAGAAAATATTATTGTTTGTTGTGTTTCATTACATAAATCAGGTATGCTTAAATACATGTAGTGATATGAAACCACGATCCTAGAATCATGTTAATGGTAATTATAATAATTGTTATACTAATGTAAAATGATGTGTCGTAAAGGTATTGATGCGTGATTACTATAATTAATGATCACCGTGTCATAAAAATTAAGTTATGATCCTTAACAATAAATTATGGGATTTTGACTTTTCTCTAACTCCCCTCCTCAAACAGGTGGTGACACAAACACTCCAAGTTTATTTCTCAACTTGTTGAGTCTTGTGTGAGTGAGAGGTTTGGTCAAGTAATATGCAATCTGGTTAGTAGTAGGGACATAAGCCACAATGACTTAATTTTGTAGGACTTGATCATGTATGTAGTGGACATATATCTCAATATGTTTGGAACGAGCGTGCATAACTAGATTAGATGCAAGTGACTTAGCACTTAAGTTGTCACACCATATGACTGGCTTTTTGGGAATTGGTAACTTTAGTTCTGCTAGTAGTGATATAACTCATGCTACTCCAGCTGCAAGATCAGTTAAGGCCCTGTATTCTGATTTTATGCTCAATCGTAACATTATTTTTTGTTTTCTTGAGGACCAAGAAATACACATCGTCCTGCCATGGATTTTCTATCATCGACACTAGTTGCCTAATCAGCATCATAAAACCCTATTATGTCAAGGTCATTAGAAGGTTTTGTGTGCAAACATGGATCTATTGTGCCTTGAAGATATCTCAATATTCTTTTTATCCCTTGTTAATTATCCATAGTAGTTGAACTCGTGTATTGGCTGAGTTTGTTGATAGCAAATGTAATGTCAGGTCTCGTGGTAGTCAGGTATTGTAGTGCACCTATTGCTTGTCTATACAAAGTAGGATTAGGCATTGGTTCCCTCTGAACATTGGATTTTCTACCGGTTACCATTGGTGTTGGACAAGTTGATTATTTATCCATGTTGAACTTCCTAAGCATATCCCTTATGTACTTTGTTTGTTTTAGATACATTCCATTATCATTTATGTGAACTTCAATACCTAGAAAATAGTGTATATGCCCAAGATCTTTTAGTGATAAGGCACCATTAAGTTGATTGATGAATGTCCCTAAGAACTTGTTGTTGCTACCGATTATTATTATGTTATCAACATAAATAAGGATAAATGTGATATGGTTTGTACCTATGAAAGTGAAAAAGGATTAGTCACTTTTAGTGTTTTGAAATCCCCATTTCAGTAAAGTGTTTCTTAGGTTGTCAAACCATGCTCTTGGAGCCTGCTTTACACTATAGATGGCTTTGGACAATTTGCATATGTGATTAGGTTTGGTTGAGTATATGTATCCCTCAGATTGATACATAAACATAGTTTTCTTGAGCCTTTTATTCAAGAATGCATTATTTATGTCAAATTGCCTAGCTTTCCAATTGAGATGTGAAATAATAGCTAAGATGATTCTTACTGAACTGGATTTGACCACATGGTTGAATATTTCATCTAAGTTTAAACCAATTGTTTGATGAAACCCTTTTGCAACCAATCACGCTTTCCTCCATTCAATTGAGCCATTTGCTTTGTACTTAGTCTTGAAGGTCCATTTTGAGTCTATGATGTTTTCTTGACTCTGAAATGGCACTAATGTCCAAGTCTGATTAGACATTAGCGCCTTGAATTCTAGATTCATGGTTGCTTTCCATTTTGGTTTGATTAGTGTTTCTTTGACATTTTCTGGTTCTTTGTCATCTTTGTGTGCCTCTGTCAGTCCTATGTAAGGATATTTAGGGTTTTAAATCCCATATTTGCTTCTGGTGCGCATCCAATGAGTGTTGGTGTTATCTTGATGAGTTTGTTGGTTAATCTCATGAGCAATTTTATTTATGCTATCCACTGGTTCTGTTGAGGTTGAATCATTTGCTTCACTTTCTCTTGATATGTTACTATCTGCATTGGCAAAGGACTCACTGAGATCTGGTTGACCTTCACATGTATCATTGTCAACTGGATTGTCAGTTGAATTTTCTTCCAGCTGGTTTGCTGCAAAGTTGTTTGGTTCATCATGTTGTTTATAACAGTACTTGCAGGAAAAATGGGCAACATAATATATGTATTTCTAGTCGGTCTCTTTAATGGGTTTCTTGTATTAATGAAACCATCGTGGAAGGGAAAGTGATTCTCATTAAAGATCACATGTCTTAAGACAAAATTTCTCCCATTAGAGTTGATGCACTTGTAGCCTTTGTGTGAGTTGTTGTAACCTAGGAATACACACCTAGTTGTATGGAATTGAAGTCTGTGTTGATTGTATGGTTTAAGGCAAGGGTATCAGGCATAGCTGTCGTACCCCAATTTTGTCCGGGCATATTTAATTTTCACAAAATTTACTTCATTTTATTTTTGCATCATACGCATAGCATGACATACATTTGCATCATGAATAAACACCTGAAATGTCAGTCGGAATGAATTTATTTGAGAATACAGAAAAAACGGTTGAATCGGTAAAATTGGAGGAAAGACTGTATTTTTAATAAAGTACATTTTGTCCTGACAAATTTAGTGTGTCTGGTTTAAATTTTAGAACAAATTGGTACTCAATTCCTTTTTTTAATTGGTCAATTTTTTTTTAGAATAATATTAAATATTAGTTAGATTTTTTTAAATATTAGTTAGTTTAAAATTAATTGTTAGTTAGTTATTTTTATGATTTATTATAAATAATAATTGTGAAATATATATTCTTACATTGGATCCTCCAATCTACTAAAAACAAATTCTAATTCCACTCCCAATCCACTCCCAACGGTCTGCCAGCTGCTACCCACTATCTCCCTCCACTCTCAACAAGCTCTCCACGCGTCCCTCTCTCTCTCGCTATATCCCTCCACGCCTCACTCTCTTTCTCCTACACACTCAACTCTCAGCTCATACGATTCCTCACTCTTCTCTCGCTACAAACCTCACAAACCTCACAAAACCCAGCTCCATCGCTCTCTCTCCCTCCGCCGTCACAAACGAAACCCTCCGCTCACATCTCACCGTTACTCTCTCACTCTCAGCTAAAACAATTCCCGCACACCCTCATCTTCTTCATCACCACTACCGAACCACCTCCACCGCGCCTCCACCTTCAATCGTCGCCGCGACTTCCAATCACCAACAAACGCCCTCGCAAACCCTCATCACCGGCGAATCCGCCGCTAAACCCTTACTCCGCCGTCAACCATCTTCAAACCCTAAACATCACGCGAATCACCAACAAAACGCAAATGAAAATCTGGAAAATGACTGATTTCGGTTTCGGTAAACCGTAGTGTGGGTGTTAACTTGAGAAGAAACCCACTTCTTGTTTGAAGAATGTTCTGTTTCTAAACTGGGTTTGTGGAAGATGGATACTATTGACGTCAGGAGAACGAACTCACAGGCAGCGATGCAGATTGAAAAGCGAACTATGGGGAGTCTGAATTACAGCACAGAGCAACAACTCTCTTTCCAACCAGCAAAGGTAATTTCGGTGTCGGCAACTTTGGATTTTCCTTTGTGCTTGTTTGAGTATATCTTTTGATTTACATTATGAGCATATGCGTTTTCGGTTACATTAGGATTAGGCTTTGTTGAGTAGGCTTTGTTGAGTTTGTTTGTTAGCGTCATAGCGTGTTGGTGTTGAAACAAGCTTTGTGGATTTTGTTTGTTAGCATCATAGCATGTTGTTGTTGAATCGTGTAGAGAAAATTTTGATTTGATGAACCTGGTTATTATTTATTCTAATAATTACTTTGGAGGATGTCCAAATATGCCCGAACTTAGAGTCTGCTTGTATGCCATGGTTTGTTCACCAATTTTCTGCAGATGGAAGTATTAAGGCCTAGCCGTATCCGCTTGCGGTTCGATCGTTTCATGTTGCGGCTTCATGAGCATAGGACACATTAGAATATCTCTCAATCCATGGCTTTGTAGTCCTGTAACTCGTTTTCTGTTGCTTTTAATCATTATATTTTTTCACTTGGATATTATATGTGCTGATTGGTACTTTTGCTCTATCTCATCATCCTAATACTGCTTGGTGTGGTTAATCCGTTAAGCTCATATTATCATAGGTATTCTGTTAACCACATAGTTGGCTTGTGTTATTAAGATTTGAATCATATTGTTAAATGCCTATCCAATTCTGTGAGAGATATAGATTCCGGTCCAATAATATCAATTTGTTTAGCTCGAATTAAATAAATGGATCCGGCAATGTCATGCCGGTATACCACCAAAATTGTGATACATTAATTATATAATTTCACCGAGTTTCGAATTTGCGAATAATATCCATCATTGTTATTACGCTCAAATCGGTTCCGAGTACATATTCATTATCCTATGCTAATTGAATCAATGTTAATTTCCATTTTTCTTTCTCTTTTGATTTAATTAATTGATTAAAATATTTAATTAGTTTAATTTCTATTAATTAATTGTAATTAACTTAATTATTTGATTTAATTCAATAATTTTGATAATTAATTTTAATTAATTTAATTAATCAATTTAAACAAATTTTAATAAGTTAATTTTGCTAAAAAAGAATTGGATTAATATCTTCCACTATCACAAACTTCACATTATTTCAAACTAAATTATTTCACAAATCATCTTTTCATAAATCATTTTCAATTGCAATTTTATTTCAATTCATCATCCAACACAAACCAATTTCAAAAAGCACATCATACAATTCTCGATTAATATCGAGCCCATATTAAAACACCCTTGTAAGTCGATTGCTCTTCGCATCGCCATCAACCTCACATAGCTTACTCTTGGGCTTCCTTACAATGAAACCTACTTGGTTATTGATTAATCGAGTAGATGAAATAATACACTAAATAAATTTCATTTCCTTCATAAACATGAATTCAAAGCATTTTTCCAAACCATTCAACTTCTAAAGTTTTTTTTTCAAACATAAACTTGGGATGAAAAGGAGATAGTAAGCATACGCTTCACTATTTCTCAATTACTCGAATAATTGGCGTACGCCATATTGCGCGAGTTCTTGTCACCCGATTAAACCTTAATCACACAAATTCAAATCATTTCAAATCATAAACATTTCTACAAATTCCAAATCCTTGTAATTCCATATTTCAGATGAAAAGAGGATAGGAGGCGTACGCCTCACTATCTTTCGATTATTCGAATAATTGGCGTACGCCACATTGCTCGAATCTTCGTCATCAAATCAAAACCTATCAATCCAAAATTCAAATTATTTTCGCAAATTGAATACGACATCTAAACATATCTTTTACAATTTAAACCTCGGATGATAAAAGAGGGGAGGCGTACGCCTCACCATCTCTCGATTATTTGGATAATTGGCGTACGCCATATTGCACAAATTATCGACTTCCGACTAAAACACGCTAAATAAATTTGGATAAGGGAATAGGTGGTGTACGCCTCATTATTCCTTGAATAAAGCAAGTAGGAGGCGTACGCCTCACTACCGTGCGTATTCAACATCCACAAACAAACTTTCATAAAAAATTCGAACGAAAAGGGAATAGAAGGCGTACGCCTTATTACTCCTCGAAAGAATTGGACAATTGGTGAACACCACATTGCTCAACCTTTCGTCGTTCTCCAAAAACATCTCAAACAAATCAAACCTAATTTCTCGCCCCCGAGCGATCGAAACCAACACACCCAAACACATCAATTCAACCTGTCACCCCCGCGTGACCAAAACCCTTTCAAAAAGAACACTGTCAACCCTTTCTAATGCGCACAACAAACCAGTGCTAGAGCCTCCCCCGAGAGTAGACAAGTCAGCGTTTAGCCGTTAGAACGCCGACCTACACAGTCGTTCATCAAAACAAAACACACCAAAATATTCGTAGTAGCCCGAACTACGAATGCTCTGATTTCCTTATTGCACTATAAGGATACGTAGGCAGGAGATTGCTGTATCTTCGCGAGCACACTAATAAAAAACCTCATATTCCCCCTCCTGAGGTCTTCATCCATATCTATCATCAATTCTAATCACTCGAAGCAAGCAGATAAACAGTCAATTAACAGTCAAATAGCAAAATCAAACTAAGAGGTTCCCGTTGAGTACAACGGACGTGAGGGGTGCTAATACCTTCCCCTTGCGTAATCGACTCCCGAACCCGAATATGGTTGCGACGACCATTATTCTTATCTTTAAAGGTTTTCTCGATATTTTCCTATTCCTTCATTGGAATAAATAAAGTTCGGTGGCGACTCTGTTTCGAACAACATTTTTCCGCGTCCCATCGCGAGGGATCGCATTATCACTCATTTTTGAGGTGCGACAATAACCAAATGGTTTTAAGTCCTCATAGTTTGGTTTTTTCTTGAAATTAAGGAGTATGGAATGTTATTTGGATTTATTGATGATGGTAATCTATTGACTAGGTAAACGATAGTGGAGAAGATTTCCCACGAGTAATGTATGGGAATTTTAGCCTATGCTAAAAGTGTTAGTCCTAGTTCCGCCATATGTTTATGCTTTCTTTCAGCCCTGCCATTTTGTTGAGAGATGTAGGGACAAGACATTCTGCATAGAGTTCCTGATTCCGTGGTGATTTTTTTGAACTAGTTTATATTCACCACCTCCATCATATTGAATGATTTTTATTTTCTTGTTAAATTGATTTTCAGCCATAACTTTGAACTAGTCAAAGGTATAAATTATTTCTGATTTTTGTTTTAAGGGAAAAATCCATGTGAATCTACTAAAATCATCAAAAAAGTGAACATAATATTTAAACCCATATGAGGAAAAAATTGGAGCAAGATCCCATACATTGGTATGAATTAAATCTAAAATTTCCCTAGCATGAGAGGAAGAAGATTTGAAAGGTAACAAGTGTCATTTGCCAAATTGACAAGCTTCACAGAATGTGAATTTGTCATTAGATGATATCTTTATATTGCATTCCTTCGACACCTTTTCCAAAACTTTATTATTGGGATGTCTAAGTTTTCTATGCCAATTTTCCTTAATATACATGTATACATACGAATCTTTATTGATTTGAGAGATGACATCAGAAAGTTGGTATAGGCCATTTTTAAGTTTCCCCTTTAAAAGTGTCGTCCTTGTTAGCTTGTCCTTCATAAAACAGTAATTTGCATGTCAGTAGTTAACTTAAATATAGTCAATAAATTTTTGGTGATTTATGGCACATACAACACATCATGCAGATTGAGGTTACTCAATTTGGTTGAACCTGAGGAAATTATTTTCATTTTATCACCATTACCAACTAACAAAGAATTCTAACCATTGCTTTCAGTGAGGTCTTGGATTTTGTTAGTTTGGTATGTTACGTGATTGCTAGCTCCATTATTAAAATATCAATCATAGTCTTGACCATGATATGGTGAGGCTACGGATGCACTATGTGTTTCTTGTTTCTCACCCTCAGCATAGTGATTTTTCCTGTATAGGACTTATCAAAACGATAATAACATTGTATTGCAGTATGGCTGATTTATCCACATACCTGGCACGTTGGTTTTGACATCCTTCATCTTACTTTTCCACCTCTCATGCCTTTGGAACTATATCCTCTCCAATTGTCTCATGATCCAAATTTGTTGCCTCCTGACTCATCTTTACTAGCAAAGTTTGTAGATGCATTCAAGTTGATACTGTTGAAGCTGCTGAGTTGACCAATCTAGTTTCAGAGCCTAGTAATTGATCTTGTAAGTCAACCCAACTTAAGTTGATTTGGTCTGAGAGTTTGACTATCACTGGATTGTATTCATAACCCAGCTGTAGCGATGCATTCGTGATGATCGAGCTATGGATAAACCCGACATCAATGAAAAGTCAGAGTCGTCACCGCGCTTTATTTGTTTCCAAAGGAAAATGGGAAAAGTACGAACAAAACCCAAAGATAAGAAGTTTTCAAATCAAAACTAATAAAATGTAAGAGATTACAGGTAAGGGGGTTGGTTACACAGAGGGAAGGTATTAACACCCAAAGTGTCCTAGGTACTCCTAGGGAGCCCTTTTTTGTGTGCAAGTGTTTTGGTTGAAAATGATATTTGATAAAAATATAGATTAGGGGCGAGAAAAGAATTCATTTATTATATTTTTGTGTTTGACAAGACTTTCAGTCTTATGCCTATGTACCAACATAAAAATGAGGGATCAAAACCCCGTAGTTCGTGGTAAAAATTTCAAAGAGGCTGATGGATTGGTTTTAACAAAAGTTTAAAAGAAAAGGGCACAAAATGGCTAAAGGCTTAAATTAGGTTGTTGGTTCTTTTTGTCTTTTTTGAAAGTTAAGTCAATATGATTAAGTTAATTTACATGGTTTAATTAAGAAAATGTTTTGAAAATTAATGGCATAAGGCCAAAGTTTCTACTCATTAAAACAAGTCTAAACTTAAAACACAGACAAACAAGGTTTTTAAAAGGAGGGAGAGATTTTGAAATTTAAGAAAGAAAGAGGAGATAAAGGGACTACCCTAGACAAAAAATTTAAAAGTTAAGAGTTGAAAAGATTTGACCAATGAGAAGCAATCCACAAGACAAGAATGTCAGATAGAAACCTATTTTCTTTGGACTTTTGAGCAAACAACAAGCATAAGAAAACATTCAAGCAAGCAATATGAAGACCAAGGCATCAAATAAAGATAGTCATAACATCCAAGCAAGCATTCCAATAGCAAGCAGTCTTCAAACGTCTTTAAATGTATCAGATGAAATATTTCTTATGGCAAACTCATAAATAATCATCAGACAACAACAACAATAATAACAGTATAACAAACTAAGCACATAGACAAAATAGCAGATAAACCAAGGGAAACTCAAGGCTTGCATCAGATAAATGGCATTGGCCAAGATAACTCAATCTCAAATAATGGCATTGGCCAATTCCTTCAAAGCATAGGGATGTTGCCTACTTCTAAGTCTTGGAGTTCAGATCAATTCAAGCGTAGAGGTCCAACAGTCCACCAACATATTTTTTAGGGTTTTTGTTGTTATTAGGTATTTGAAGGTCCCAAGACCACAAACAGAACAAAATCATAAGATTATAAAATATATACAATCACAGAAATATAACTCAAATGAGCAAAGTGAAAATGACTAAAACATAAATAAGTTGCATGAAATATAAATGTCAATGAATGATAAAGGAGCTGAAATTTAGATTGCATTAAGTAAATGACATAAAAGTAAAGCAAATAATAAAGGAAGTTAGTCAAGTATTAGTGAATAGTTCCATTTGTGTAAGTCATTCTTTGGAGAACACTCAATCATTCATTCACAAGTATGAAGATATGAACCAAGATATCACCTATGAGAAGGGCTCTAACTTGGATAAATCAACAAGTATGCCACTAGCTCTCATAAATGGAAAAAAGGTCAAGTCTTCACATAATGCCATGAAGAATGAGAGACTTACAATCTCACTTAGAAGAATGTTATTCCTTTTGGGACACCTTTAGCTCTATGTTAAGCAATCATAATTAGACTTATGTAGAAGTCACAACTATCTAAGGTCGGGCAATAAAAAAATTGATGTTAATGCATGTTAGAGACATGGTACAAAGAACCAAGCTCCTAAAACATACCATACACAAAACTAAAAATGGGAGGGACCTATCTCAACCAAGCTCATGTTGATTCATCTGACACAAGGTCATTGATGAACCAACTAGCATTTGGTTTGTAAAGAAATCATTGGTCAATGATGGATTGGGGAAGAAGAGGGGATGAATATGAAGAGTAGAAGGGAAATAGAAACCCAAATTGATCATAGGAGGAACTTCATTTGATCAATATTATCCATTCATCTTGAGGGATGAAGTGTACACTTCATCAACCCCCTAAATCCAATAGTATTGATCAAATGGAAGTTCAAATCAACCATGAGCAAGGCTAAATAGAATATGAAACATCACTAGGTCAAACAAGGTCAAAGGACCTTAGACAAAAAAATTAAGAATTTTTAGAAAGTCAGAAGTATTTAAAAATATTTAAAAATAAGTCAAAAATCATTTAATTCACAAAAAGATCAAAATTAATCCAAAAAATGATTTTAATTCAAAATATGGAAGAGGAAAATATTTAAAGATTTTTGGTGAAAGTCCCATATTTTTTGGATTAAAAATGAAATTTATATTTATTAAACAAAATATGGGTAATTAAAATAAAATCAAAAGAAAAAAACAGGGCCCATCAAATCTCACTCATTAATTGAGGTGGCAGATCTGATGGCCACGCGCGTAGTGTCCATGATAGACCAAGTCAAACGCGTTGCAAACTGAGTCAAACAAACCAAAGGCCATGATTAAAACGTTGGAGCAAGATCAGATGGCTGAGACTAAGTCAGCACACCACCGGAGCTAGGGCTCCCGTCATCTTCTCCGGTGGACCTCACCGGACTGGTCCGCCACCGATGTTTATAAAAATGCAAGATCTATATACTATTTTAACGGAAAATGCTAGAGAGCAGGAATCTGACCTCCAAATTTCTCAATTCTCACTATATAATTAGATACGTGGAATTGAAAATTGAGGTGGAAGAAATGAGTTGCTTCGATTTGACCTCAAAGCAACTCAATCTTGTTGCCTACATTGGTAGGATTTCAGACAACCAAAGATCAAGTCAAATAATAGAGAATTTAGGGAGAATCGAAGAAGAGAAAATTCTGAAAAATCACCTTCGGTTTGCTGCAATGGAGCTTGATCTCTATTCCAAATTGTCTTGCCTTGCTTCTATCAACTTACAGGAAGTGAATTGGATGTGAAAATAGTTTGGACTCTTGGAGTTTCAATCCCAAAACAGAAGGGGAATTGAAGCTCAATTTCAAATGAAATCTTCAAGGTTATCCTATCAATTGAGGGTGGGAAGGTTGCAGACCAAAGTTGGGGCGAATGGGGTCCTTATTTTAAGCAACAAGGCAATGTATTTATAGCAATTTCAAGTTGCTTTCCACACACATTCAAATTCTGTCCAAAAATAGTAATGGGGTTGCATGCTTTCATGGGCATGCACAAGGCCCAAAAAATGATGTGAACAAGTCCAAATTCATGTGCTAATGATGCTGAAACCTTAACAAGAAGCCATGCAATGTGAATCTGAAAAATGATCATGCAACTTTCCAATTAGGGTCATGCATTACACTCATGCGTAAGTCACTCAAAAATAATCCAATTACCATGATCTTGAATGTTTTGGAAATCTAACATGAAGGGTAACAACTTTTATGTTAAAAAAATTTCTATTTGGAGCTTGGATCATGATGAATTTGGAGGTGGAAGTTAGAAGAATCAAACATAGTTGAAAATTTTCTAAGTTAAAAGTCAAATGACCACTCTTTCCACCTTGAATAACTTTTGCTATGAGACTCAAATGAAAATTGTCCCTTCTTAAAAGTTATAGCTATTTAAATAATATTAAATTTGGTCATAAATTTGACACCATTCGAATGTTGCATGAGGGAGTTATGGATTTTAGAATTTGATGAAAATGGCTTGTTCAATTATGATGGCCCAAAATGACCTATAATTTTTCCTCTTGGTACATGACCTTGCAAGTAGAATTTGAACTTTCTAAAAGAATAAGAATTGGATAGGACATCTTGAAATTTATCATGAAACTTGGATGGTCTCCATATAATAAAAATGGAGCAAGTTATGGTTCTTGGAAGTTGACCTTCTATTTAGGTCACAGACAAAATGAGCTATAATCTTTCACCATAAAAAGTGACTTTCCAAGAAAAATTAGATCATGATGCCAACATGAAAGTTGTTTGGAATGTCATAGAGAGTAACATTTATATTGGAATAATTTTCATATGACAAAAGTTGTATGAGATAGGGTCTAGGGAACCCTAGATTTGACTAGTTGACTTTCTTTGGTCAACCTCTTTGAACCAACTTGCAAACTTGAAGTTATTTTGCTCTTTGGGGGTCATGGAGGATCATATATGCACGAGATGATGTATAATTAAGTATCCATTTAGATATTTGACCAAATGTTAGAGAAACTTGTAGAGGAAGTCACACAAGATACTCAGATGAATTAGGGCTTCCAAGACAAACAGGCTTCAAACTCTTAATGAATCCTTAATCAAATTGACAAATAATGAACACGGGGATCCATATATAATGCTTATAACCAATGTGAACCTTTCCTTGATTTATTTCTTGCATTACGGGTTTGAAACCCTAGATATGAGCTTGATAAGGCACAAATGAATGCACACACTACCTACAAAAGAAATAAAACTACACTAGACATATTTTTGGTATTTTGGTTAGTAAACAAATAAAAAACAAAGTATGATTCAATCAAATATGCTTGGTGATCTCTCCCAATGCAAACCCAATGAATGAGGGATGATGAGGATACCAAGGTGTTATACCAAGGCTAATGCAAATGATGAGATGACATGAGGGATCTTAGGGTCAAAATTAGGGTCTTAGAGCTGCCCCTATTTAAGGACATTCTAGTAGAGGATGTGAAGGTTAAAATCTTCATATCAACTCAGTAAAATGGACTTAAATAACAACATCGAGAAACAAATTTTGGTCCCTAAGAGACCTCAAGATGCATATGGTATGAAATGCAAAAAATAATATTTGTGGGGAATATATTGCCACAAAGGAAAAGAATCCGGAGAGACAGAGACTCTGGGGACAAAAAGTTATGCGTAGGCCAGGCTACGAATTACAAAACTGCTGGAGACACGAGGGGATTTTCTATGAAAATAAATCAATGGAAAGACTCGGTTGTAGGAAATTCGATTTCACAAAGTTTAAGTACTTACACAAAAGGAAATTCGATTTCAGGGGGAAGAGAGTAGATCAGAACAAAGTTGAAGTACTTACACAAAAGGAAATTCGATTTCACAAAGAAATACGAACCCAAATTCAAATGGGGAAGAAAAAATTCAACACAAGAGTAAAAGAGATATATTATCTATACACTCGGGAAGACGGACATGTGTTACCGGTTAAGGTAAACATATCAAGGATGACTCGTTGAAGAAAAATGAGGAATATTCAATATTGGTTATTGGGTAAGAATAACCTACTGGGAAAAAGAAACCAAATAGGATTTACAACTACCTTTCACTGGGTAGAAGACCAAAGAGAGAGTATTTGTCACCGGTTAAAGTGAACATATCAAGGATAAACTCAAAGGGAAGAATATTTGTCACCGATTAAGGTGAACATATCAAGGATAGACTGTCGGGGAAAATAGGATTTACAACTACCTTTCACATAGTAGAAAACCAAAGAGAGAGTATCTGTCACTGGTTAAAGTGAACATATCAAGGATAAACTTAGAGGCGAGAATATTTGTCATCGGTTAAGATGAACATATCAAGGATAGACTTTCATGGATAATCACTAGCTATCGGTTAAGGCAGCTTAACAGAGGTGATCGAACACAAAAACATAGGATTTATATCTACCGGTTACTGGGTAGAATACCAAAGATAGAGAATACCCGTCACCAGTTAAAGTGAACATATCAAGGATAGACTCTCTGGGGAAAGAAGGAATTACAACTACCTTTTTACTGGGTAGAAAACCAAACAGGAAGAATATTCGTCACCGGTTAAGGTAAACATATCAAGGATAGACTTACTGGGGAAACGAAAAACGAATCCACTAGAGGAATCAAAGAAGTAAATTACCTATTACCAATTACTGGGTAATTAACATCGGGTAAAGTACTCGACCATCAAGAGGGATATTACCACTCATTGGTTAATAAACTCTTGGAGACCAAAAGATCTATCTAGGTAATAACTAGAAAGAAACGGTCAAACGGGACTCAACCTAATGAGGATATAACTCAAGGGGAGCGGTTCCATCCAAATAATGAACTGGGGAGGAAACTAAAATAACAATCATCCACGAGGAAGTAACTCAGTGGGGAAGAAGAAAGGATAAACTCTTTCTGCTTAATGGGCTGACATTCTACAATTGAGGGAGGACAGACACACAAAACCTGCATGGGGAAATAATACCACCAAAGCTGGGGATCAGAGAAAAAAAAGGTCAATATGGCAAAAATGCTCAATGAAATATCTGATGCTATGTTTATGCATGAATATGCATATGTATGTACATGATTATGATGACAGACGAGCACAAAGGATACAAACATGCAAATCTGAATCATCACAACTAGATACTAGGATAATCTCAACAAGACGGGAACACCAATTGGAGAACCTGCTAGGGATGAAAATAAATCATCGAGGATAAAAATCCTAGCTGCAAAATAAATTCAATTCCCGAGGATGGCACACAACCATAGCTCAAGGGAGACTGAGGATAAAACAATCCACAATAACACTCAACTCTGGTTGGGGAAAGGCAAGAAGAACATGCGTCCGACCAAAAACGGCTAAAGACCCAGTGCGCAGAGGAGATGGAGAATATATATATATATATATATATATATATATATATATATATATATATATATATATATATATATATATATATATATATATATATATATATATATATATATATATATATATATATATACGTAGCAATCAAAAGGATTAAAACAAATCCAACTCAAACTCAAATCTCAAAAGAGGAGTAGATACTACTAGGGGAAAAGTCGAGATTAACCAAGATCTTGCTTAAGACTCAAACTATCTGGGAGAGGAGAAAATACAACTTGGCAAACTCCGTGAGGGATGAAAGTAGTACTGACAACATTAATCAATAAGTTGAGGATCCACATCTCAAGCTGATGGCTGAGGGATATATATATATATATATATATATATATATATATATATATATATATATATATATATATATATATATATATATATATATATATATATATATATATATATACACATATATATATATATATATATATATATATATATATATATATATATATATATATATATATATATATATACATACATATATATATATATACATACATATATATATATATATATATATATATATATATATATATATATATATATATATATATATATATATATATATATATATATGACAACATTAATCAATAAGTTGAGGATCCACATCTCAAGCTGATGGCTGAGGGATATATATATATATATATATATATATATATATATATATATACACACACACACACACACACACACACACATAAGATAATGCAAATTGAGGATGAAAATATCAATGAAGTCCTCAACTGGGGAGGGAATAACGAACTACAAAAAGAATAACACATCAACTCTACTGGGGATGAATGACAATTGCTTGGGGAGAAAACACTATCAAACAACTGCTTGGGGAAGACAATAATGCTTCACACGTCAAGACTTACCGTCCTCAAATTGTTGTTGACATTCCTTTTCGAATTCAAAGTTCTTAAAGTAAATGCCTTATTATTTCAGAAAAATGTTTATTCATTTATTTATTTTATTTCAAAATTGTCATCATAAAAATACAGTTTTATTAAACTGAAACAAATAAGAATTACAAATAATTGGATAAAGGCTCAACTTTATTTAATAGAATGGTAATCCACAAATGGCAGGACTCCATGGATCTTTACAAAGTTTGAAAATGGTAATTTACATGAAAAAGCACTACATTAAATACAATGACCACTACTCTCCCTACCAACTTTAAAATTCTTTGTGCTCTCGTCTTCGGTTGAGAATGATAAATCAGAACTAAATGACTGTTCAAAACGATTTCAAAGATCATGACCATCCAGATGCAGTTACTTGCCATAATCCCTAATTTTTGCCTAGATTTCCCGAGGTGGGGTACTCAATCTACCGGGGTAATTTTCCTATTTTATGTCTCTAACTTTTGTAAGAATAAAAAATGTTCTACAACAGATTCCAAGATTTTGATGATAACAAAGGATGAAACCAAAAATGGCACTCTAACGAAAAGTTTCTAAGTGTGCAGGACTCTAATAAAAAAGAAAGGAATCTGACTGCGTCATCAGATACAGAATCATATCAGATACAAATTACCAAAAGATCAGAAGCATCTGAAGTAGAAACACGCTCAAGAAGTTCTAACTCTGAGCAAAACAGCTGAATATCAGAAGCATCTGAAGAAGGAGTGCACTCTAGAAGTTCTGACTCTGAACAACGGTATATCATTCTAGAAGCTCTCAGCGTCATCTGAAGACATCATCAGAACTCTCCAAGATTCCCAGAGCCACGCAGACTCTGATATTGGACTTCCTTATAGAAAGAGTAACGACAACTTCAATCTCAAATGGAAAGAAACTATTATTGGAAAGAAGTTATTCAGGGAGACAAAGTTGTTTTGGCAAGAAACAACAGAAGTTATGGCATTAATTCCTATTCAAGACAAATCATCTGCCATCAATTTCAACGGTCCTTTCACCCCTATATAAAGGACAGCAAACAGCATTGAGAGATACTCCAACGCACATAAACGTTTTACTCTCTCTCTCTCTCTCTCTCTCTCTCTCTCTCTCAATCTTTCACGAAGCTTTTGCTTAGAACGTGAAACATTCTTTTGATCTTACTGTTGTAATATTTTGCTTATCCTAGAAGCACTCTAAATTACATTGTCTTTTTATCTATTGTTTTATTTCCTCAAGTGACTCTGCGCAGTCTGTATACTTGAGAGGACTAAGAGATCTTTCTCTTAGATGTTGGTTGTAAACTATCTTGCAAGAATAGTGGATTAAGTCCTTGTTGAAGGCGAAATCACCTTGGCCGGGTGGACTGGAGTAGCTTTGTGTTATAAGCGAACCAGTATAAATTCCTTGTGTGGTCTTTGTCTGAAAAAGCGCTTATTTTTCAAAACAATTCAAACCCCCCTTTCTTGTTTTTTCTCACCTTCAATTGGTATCAGAGCTTCGGCTCTGTTATTGATTTTCTAATCAAACACTTAACAGTGTAGAGAGATCTAGAACGAGAAAAACCATGGCCCACACAAACGAAAGAGACAGTTACAATGCTAAGCCTCCTGTCTTTGATGGAGAAAAATTCGACTACTGGAAAGATAGGATTGAGAGCTTCTTTCTAGGCTATGATGCTGATCTCTGGGACATTGTCACAGATGGATACAAACCTCCTGTCACAGAGGATGGAGTTGAAGTTCCCAGAAGTAAGATGTCAGATGATCAGAACGCGTATTTTCAAAAATCATCACAAGGCCAGAACCATACTTCTCAATGCTATATCTTACAACGAGTATGAAAAGATCACCAACAGAGAAACAGCCAAAGAGATACTTGACTCTTTGAGGATGACTCATGAAGGAAACTCTCAAGTCAAAGAGACAAAGGCTCTGGCGCTTATCCAGAAGTATGAAGCCTTCAAAATGGAGGATGACGAAGCCATAGAGGTAATGTTCTCTAGATTCCAAACTCTTATTGCAGGTCTCAAAGTTCTAGACAAAGGGTACACAACTGCAGACCACGTCAAAAAGATAGTCAGAAGCTTGCCAAAGAAGTGGAGACCTATGGTCACTGCTCTGAAGCTGTCTAAAGATCTGAACAACATCAGCCTTGAAGAGCTTGTAAGTTCCCTCAGAAGCCATGAGATAGAACTAGAGGAAGATGAACCTTAGAAGAAGAACAAGTCTGTAGCATTAAAGTCCAGATCTGAAAGACGCAAATCTGACAGAACCAAAGCATTCCAGGCCGAAACAGAAGATGTTGATGACTCTGAACCGAAAGATTCTGATGATGAAGAAGAATTGTCCCTCCTGACCAGAAGAGTTAAACAACTCTGGAAAAAGAGGAACAACAACTTCAGAAGACCAAGACCCAGAGGGGATCGATCAGAATCAACCTCAAAAGGTAAAACTAACAAAGATATTACTTGTTATGAATGTAAAGAAACAGGTCACTACAGGAATGAATGCCCCAAGCTAAAGAAAGACAGTTCCAGAAAAGAAAGCTTCAAGAAAAATACCTTCAGGACAAAGAAAGGATTAATGGCTACCTGGGATGATAGCGAATCTGACTCATCAGAATCTGACTCTGATGAACAGGCCAATGTGGCATTCATGGCTACCACATCCAGGAACAGTTCAGATGAAGAATCTGAAGAGGTATTTTCTGAACTCTCTCGATCTGATCTAGAATCATGCTTGTCAGAAACTCTTAGCTCATATCAGAAATTAAAACAAAAGCTTAAGGCAATAAAAAGCTGTCTTGAAGCAAAATTTGAAGAATGTGGCAAACTTGAGATGACAATTCTAAAACGAGAAGATGAAATCAGATCTTTAACATTACAAAGAGATGGAGCAATTAAACATCGTTTAGAACTGGAAGAAGCGTTGTCTCAAGCTCCACAGACTTCAAATACGATAATTTATAAATACGAAGAAGCCTTTCAAGAATTTCTGAAAATGGGATAGGAAGGAGTGTTATGGCATCCATGATTTATGGAGTCAGTCAAAACAATAAAAAGGGAATTGGGTATGATCCTAAGGAAGATAAAACTTCTACTAGTGACCAACTCAAATCTCCATTTTCATATCACTACACACACACACAAGAACAAAAATTTGAAAATGCTAGAAAACCCAAAGTTGTAAGAAACTCTGGGAAAACTAATCAGAAAGGACCCAAGAGACTCTGGGTACCAAAAGATAAGATTGTTTATGTTGCAGATATCCTATGCAGCAAAGTTCAAACACCAGTCATGGTACCTGGACTCTGGATGCTCGCGACACATGACGGGAAGAAAGTCTATGTTCCAAAGCCTGGAACTTAAAGACGCTGGATTTGTAGGCTTCGGAGGAGATCAGAAAGGAAGGATCAGAGGCTCCGGAACTATTGGTAATGGTACTCTTCCCTCTATATCTGATGTCCTTTACGTGGAAGGATTAATGCATAATTTGTTATCCATAAGTCAATTAAGTGATAACGATTATGATGTGATCTTTAATCAAAAAACATGTAAAGCCATAAATCAAAACAATGGTTCTGTCCTATTCACAGGCAAGAGGAAAAACAACATTTATAAAATTAATCTTTCTGATCTAAAAGAACAAAATGTGAAATGTCTGATGTCTGTTCACGAAGAGAAATGGGTATGGCATAGACGCTTGGGCCACATTAGCATGAGAAAACTATCTCAGCTAAATAAACTCGAGTTAGTCAGAGGCCTACCTAAACTGAAGTTTTCTTCAGATGCTCTATGTGAAGCATGTCAGAAAGGAAAATTTTCAAAAACATCTTTCAAAAAGAAAACTATTGTTACTACCTCTAAGCCTCTGGAACTTCTTCACATTGATTTATTTGGTCCTGTGAAAACAGCATCAGTCAATGGAAAGAAGTACGGACTAGTTATTGTTGATGATTTCAGTCGCTGGACATGGGTGAAATTCCTCAAACACAAGAGTGAGTCTCACTCTGTATTCACTAGTTTCTGCCCCAAAGTGCAAAAAGAATTTGACTCTAAAATCATCAGAGTCAGAAGTGATCATGGTGGGGAATTCGAAAATAAATCCTTTGAGGAATTATTTGACTCTAATGGAATATCCCATGATTTCTCCTGCCCTAGAACACCACAACAAAATGGAGTTGTAGAGAGGAAGAATAGGACACTCCAAGAGATGGCCAGAACTATGATCAACGAAACTAATGTGGCTAAGCACTTTTGGGCCGAAGCTGTAAATACAGCGTGTTACATTCAGAATAGAATCTCTATAAGACCTATTCTGGAAAAGACTCCCTATGAACTGTGTAAAGGAAGGAAACCAAACATTTCATATTTCCATCCATTTGGATGCTCTTGCTTTATTTTAAACACTAAAGAACATCTGAACAAGTTTGATTCCAAAGCACAGAAAGGTATTATGTTAGGATACTCAGAACGCTCTAAAGGCTATAGAGTATACAACACAGAAACCAAAATTGTGGAAGAATCAATTCATGTCAGATTTGATGATAAGCTTGACCCTGAAAAGTCAAAGCTAGTTGAAAATTTTGCAGATTTAGAAATCACTCTTGCAGGATCTGATAAAGCTCTAGAAGCAACTGCCACTCAGAACTCTGAGGAAATTATTTCCCCAGTAATCCCCAAGAAAGCTAAAAGTCGTATCAACGTATCTGAAGAATTGATTCTGGGCAACAAGGACGAACCTGTCAGAACCAGATCTACCTTCAGGACCTCTGAAGAGACGCCTCTGGGACTAGTGTCTCTGATCGAGCCTACGTCCTGTGATGAAGCACTTCAAGATAACGACTGGGTTTCAGATATGCAAGAAGAGTTAGATCAATTCACAAAGAATGATGTCTGGGATCTTGTTCCCAAGCCCAGAAGCACTCACGTTATTGGAACCAGATGGGTATTCAGAAACAAGCTGAATGAGAAAGGAGAAGTCGTCAGAAACAAAGCTCGACTGGTAGCTCAAGGTTACAGTCAACAAGAAGGTATTGACTACAATGAAACCTTTGCTCCAGTCGCAAGGTTAGAATCTATTCGTCTTCTTGTATCTTTTGCTATTAACCATTCTATTAAATTATATCAAATGGATGTCAAGAGCGCATTCCTTAATGGTTATATATCAGAAGAAGTGTATGTCAACCAACCTCCAAGTTTTGAAAATCCAAATTTTCCAGAACATGTCTTTAAACTTAAAAAATCTCTATATGGACTTAAACAAGCTCCTAGAGCTTGGTATGAACGTTTAAGTAATTTTCTTCTGGAACACAATTTTATCAGAGGGAAAGTTGACTCCACACTCTTCTGTAAGAACCTTAACAATGATCTCATGATATGCCAGATATACGTTGATGATATTATTTTTGGTTCTGCTAATGCCTCTGTTTGTCAAGAATTTTCTGAGTTAATGCAGGTAGAATTTGAAATGAGCTTAATGCAAGAACTAAAGTTCTTTTTAGGAATTCAAACTAACCAAACTTCAGAAGTCACGTACGTTTATCAAAGCAAATATATAAAAGACGTTCTGAAGAAATTTGACATGGCTGAATGCAATTCTGCAAAGACTCCCATGCATCCAACATGCATTCTTGAAAAGGAAGAAGTCAGTAAAAAGGTTTGTCAGAAGCTCTATCGTGGTATGATAGGCTCCCTTCTCTATCTGACTGCTACTCGACCTGATATTCTCTTTAGTGTCTGTCTCTGTGCCAGATTCCAATCAGATCCTAGAGAAACTCACTTAACAGCAGTTAAGAGAATTCTCAAATATCTGAAAGGAACCCCTAACCTGGGCCTGATGTATGAGAAAACATCAGAGTATAGACTTTCGGGTTATTGTGATGCAGATTATGCAGGAGATAGATTGGAACGAAAAAGCACATCTGGAAATTGTCAGCTCCTAGGAAACAATCTGATATCCTGGGCAAGCAAAAGACAGTCAACTATCGCTCTATCAACTGCAGAAGCAGAATACATCTCAGCATCACTGTGCACTACTCAGATGCTCTGGATGAAGAATCAGTTAGAAGATCTGCAAATCTTCGAGAGTAACATTCCTATCTTTTGTGATAATACTGCTGCCATTTGTCTAAGTAAGAATCCCATTTTACACTCCAGAGCTAAGCACATTGAAATAAAACATCATTTTATCAGAGACTATGTTCAGAAAGGGATAGTAACATTGAAGTTCATTGATACAGATCATCAATGGGCAGATATATTTACTAAACCTTTAGCTGAAGATAGATTCATTTTTATCTTAGAAAATCTGAACATTCAAAATTGCCCTGAATAAATTGTGCCTCTAAAGATGTAAAATGAGACTCTGACATAAACAAATGAGCTTCTGCCTCTGACTCTGATACTTCTACCAAGTTAAGAAGGTATCTGAGTTAGAAATCTCCAGGAACCAACCCTTTGGTATTCCTGAAGATCAGATAAAGCAAACACGTGGAGTGAATTACGTCTAACCTTGGAACTTCTAGACAGATGTCCAGAAGAAATTCAAAGGGCAGACGTTTGAGATCTCCTCGAGCAGTGTGCATACTGTTGGGATTAGACATTCATTAATGAGCCATAATCATTTCTTCCTCTAGCGTGCTAACTTGATTTCTGTGCTAACGCTGATTTGTGTGTCGTTTTGCATGCTTTTTGTGTAGGGTATTTAAACACTTCTCTCACACTTCACACACACTTCTCTCTCACTCACTTTCTCAAACCAGTTCTCTGAAGCATTTCTGCAAGCAGTTCATCTTCATCTCGTTCTTCATCAACAATGGATGCTCAACAACAATCAGTTTTCAACTATTCTCAACAAATGGAATCCAGCAACACAGCCCAAAGCACAAGCATTCCCACTCCAACAGTTACAGGCGTAACTATTACACCAGTTTACAAGAAGCCTCATATACTTGATCGTGAAGCTCATATCAACCTTGCAACTCCTTTTGAGAAACTGGATGTTTTGTGTGAATCACTGGTAGATTTCAACAACATGAAGAGGAATAGAGTAGACCTAACTGAAGAACTCCGTCAACAAGGTTGGGAAAACTATTTTCAACGCCTTTATGGCCCTGTTTACTCAAACCTCATCAAAGAATTCTGGAGATTTGCTGACGCTGATGACAACTTCATAGTTTCCTTTGTATTGGGGGTCAAAATAGTGATTACTGAGAAATCAATTGCCTCATTGCTGAACATGGAGAAAGCTGGAGGAAGAAGGATTTACAACATCAATCCTAGGGCAAGGTACATTGCTCAGGAAATCAACCCCACCATCTTGAAACTCAACACAGAAGGCAATCCATCAAAGAACAAAGAACTTCATCAGAACCTCCGAGTATGGCTCAAGATCATTCTGGGTACCATTCATCATCGCCCAGCATCAAATTCATCAGACTACATCAATACAGATCAGAAATGTATTCTGTATTGCATTCACAAGGGTCTGAAGCTGTGCCTCCCAGCCCTCCTCTTCAAATATCTCAGAGACTCCGTACGGGAGACCAGGAACAACATGAAACCCAGAACCTACATCCCTCTGGGAAGACTTCTATCTGATATTCTGATAAAAAATAGGCTTGTAGATCATCTGGAGAAAAATAAACTCATGGAAGATTTGGCAATAGACACTGGAAGGCCTCTGAACTCCAGAAATCTGAAGAGCATGAGGATTCTGAAGAAGATTCAGGTCAAACCTACGCTGGACACCTCTTGGGACGCTTTGAAAGATCAGAGGAAGATGCCACATGGTCTCGCAAGGTTCTACAAGAATGAACTCAGAGAGGCAATCCTCCACTATCTCCAACGTCTGAAGGATGAAGGAGTAGACATCTCAGACTTCAGACTAGACGATATGCTAGATTCTGAATCAGACTTCGTCAAGTTCGAAAGAGGCCCATCTGAAAAAAAAGCTTCAAGAGCAAAGAAAGCAAGGCTAGGAGAATCTTCTGAATCAAGACCTCCAGCGCCTCTGCAAGAATCCTCTGGTAAGTCTGCCCCTACTATTCCCTCTGAACCATTTTTGGCTTCCTCTACTCCTCTATCATCACCAATCTTCACCCCATCTGAAACCCCTCCTTCTACAACCAGAACCTCACAACCTTTACCAAAATTCAATCTTGCCCATACCTCTTTACCACCTTCAGAAGCTGAAGAATTAAACCAAACCACTTCCTCATCCACAACCCCAGAATCACCTCCCTACTTTACCATTTCCTCAGATACAGAACACTCTGACCCAACTTCTCCAACCCTAGCTCAACTTCAGGCTCAAAACTTTGCCTCTCAACAACCAACCCAACCTCCACCTGAAGTAACTTCACCACAACCAACCATCACTCTTTCTGTAGTTCAACCCTCTGACCTTCATACCTCTGACACTATCCCTCCAAACCCTTCCACTGAACCTGAACCTGAATCTGAATCTGAATCTGAATCTGAACCTGAACCTGAACCTGAACCTGAACCTGAACCTGAACCTCAAACACTAAACCTAAGCCCTCCAACCTCTCCACCTCAAACATCTGATCCTGACCATTCCTTGCCTACCCTAGAGGAAGCCATTATGCTGTTCGCAGAGGCTTCAGTACAAAAGGTCAAGTCTCTGACCATAAACTCTGGCATCAGTGATGATCCTGACTCTGTAAGGACACACTGGAACAGAGTCATTGGTTGGATGGCTTCTGAGGCTTTCAAACTGAAGCACATCTCTGAGCAAGTCAGAAACGACTTCATCAGAGATGCTGAGGCAAGACTACAGGAGAGACTTGCTAGAGAAGCTGAAGAAGAAGCCAGAAGGCAAGAAGAAGAAAGAGCTCGACAAGCAGAAATCCAAAGGGCCAAGGAAGCTGAGGCCAAAGCTCTAGCTGACGCTGCTGCTGCTGCTGCTGCTGAAGCTGAAGCAAAGGCAGCCGCAGAAGCTGAAGCCAGAGCTGCTGAAGAACAGAGTGCTCTGACTCAGGGGGAGTCCTCTTCCGTCATTCCTATGGTTCTCAAGACACTTGAAGAACTTCAGAAAGACCAGAAGGAACTCAGAGCCAAAATGGATAAATAGGACACCGTCAACGATAATATTCAGAACATGCTGGCTCAACTGCTTCAGAGAATGCCTCCTCCTCCCAACCCTTAGGCACTTAGGATCTTTTGTTTGTTGCCTTGTTTTCCTTGTTTCTGATGTTTTTTTTTCTTGTCCTTATCTCTGTTGTCTGATTATCTGGATATATAAAATGCCTTTTCTTGATTATTTTCTGTTTAAGTCTTTTTGATTCTGACAAAAAGGGGGAGAAATCAAATATAGCTCTGATGAAAAATTGCCTAATTCCTTAAGCACTCTGCAACATACTTTTCTTAAAAATAAATTTCTAACATTGAACTTAAGAAATTGCAGAAGGTATCGAAACTTCATTGCTTGGAAGCTCTGGTAAGAACTTCTAAACTCCCTAGCCCATCTCAGGGGGAGCTCACTTCTATCTGATCTGATTCCTTTAATGTTTCATCTGCTAATTGAGTTTGTTTTGTCATCATCAAAAAGGGGGAGATTGTAAGAACAAAAACTGTTCTACAACAGATTCCAAGATTTTGATGATAACAAAGGATGAAACCAAAAATGACACTCTAACGAAAAGTTTCTAAGTGTGCAGGACTCTAATCAAAAAGAAAGGAATCTGACTGCGTCATCAGATACAGAATCATATCAGATACAAATTACCAAAAGATCAGAAGCATCTGAAGTAGAAACACGCTCAAGAAGTTCTAACTCTGAGCAAAACAGCAGAATATCAGAAGCATCTGAAGAAGGAGTGCACTCTAGAAGTTCTGACTCTGAACAACGGTATATCATTCTAGAAGCTCTCAGCGTCATCTGAAGACATCATCAGAACTCTCCAAGATTCCCAGAGCCACGCAGACTCTGATATTGGACTTCCTTATAGAAAGAGTAACGGCAACTTCAATCTCAAATGGAAAGAAACTATTATTGGAAAGAAGTTATTCAGGGAGACAAAGTTGTTTTGGCAAGAAACAACAGAAGTTATGGCATTAATTCCTATTCAAGACAAATCATCTGCCATCAGTTTCAACGGTCCTTTCACCCCTATATAAAGGACAGCAAACAACATTGAGAGATACTCCAACGCACATAAACGTTTTACTCTCTCTCTCTCTCTCTCTCTCAATCTTTCACGAAGCTTTTGCTTAGAACGTGAAACATTCTTTTGATCTTACTGTTGTAATATTTTGCTTATCCTAGAAGTACTCTAAATTACATTGTCTTTTTATCTATTGTTTTATTTCCTCAAGTGACTCTGCGCAGTCTGTATACTTGAGAGGACTAAGAGATCTTTCTCTTAGACGTTGGTTGTAAACTATCTTGCAAGAATAGTGGATTAAGTCCTTGTTGAAGGCGAAATCACCTTGGCCGGGTGGACTGGAGTAGCTTTGTGTTATAAGCGAACCAGTATAAATTCCTTGGGTGGTCTTTGTCTGAAAAAGCGCTTATTTTCCAAAACAATTCAAACCCCCCTTTCTTGTTTTTTCTCACCTTCAACTTTTGCATGGATCGCCCTTTCGGGTTTTCAATCCATCGAGACACTCATTTTTGCCTAAGTCGCCCTTTCGGGTTTTCAACTCAGTGAGTTGTTCTTTTCTTTTTAGGCAAAGTATTTCTTGACTGCATCGGCGTTCACAGGACGAGTGAACTCTTCACCATCCATAGTTGTAAGAATCAATGCACCACCTGAGAAGAATCTCTTGACAAAATATGGGTCTTCATAATTAGGAGTCCACTTGCCCCTAGAATCAGGTTTGAAGGATAAAATCTTCTTGAGCATGAGGTCACCTACTCTGAACACACGAGGCTTGACCTTCTTATCAAAGGCTTTCTTCATTCTCTGATGATATAACTGACATAACACATGGTAGTCAATCTCTTTTCTTCAATCAAATTGAGTTGGTCATATTTAGTCTGACACCATTCAGCTTTAGTCAACTTGGCTTCCATTAGCACATACAATGATGGGATCTCAACCTCTATGGGAGCATAACTTTCATGCCGTAAAAAAAAGGGTTGCTCCTGTTGAAGTGCAGACGTATGTACGGAACTCATGCAAAGCAAATGGGAGCATCTCATGCTAATCTTTATAAGTCACAACCATCTTCTGAATAATCTTCTTAATGTTCTTGTTCGCAGCTTCAAAAACCCCATTCATCTTTGGTTTGTAATGAGAAGAATTATGATGTGCAATCTTGAAGTCTTTATGAAGAGCTTCCACCATATTGTTATTCAAGTTAGACCCATTATCAATAGTGATCTTACTTGGCACACCACGCCGACATATAATCTGATTATTGATAAACCTTACAACAACTTGCTTGGTCACATTTGCATACAATGTCGCTTCAACCCACTTTGTGAAGTAGTCAATAGCCACCAAAATGAAACGATGTTCATTCGATGCTTTGGGCTCTATCATGCTAATCATATCAATTCCCCACATGGAGAAGGGCCATGGAAAGGAAATGACATTCAATAGTGTTGGAGGAACATGAACCTTATCTGCATAAATTTGACACTTGTGGCATTTCTTCACAAACTTGCAACAGTCAGATTCCATTGTCAGCCAATAGTAACATGCTCTCAACATCTTCTTTGTCATAGCATATCCATTGGAACGAGTACCAAAGGAACCTTCATGGACTTCTGACATCAACAAATCTGCTTCGTGTCTATCCACGCATCTGAGCAAAACCATATCAAAATTCCTCTTATAAAGTACATCACCATTCAAGTAGAAGTTGCCAACTAATCTTCTCAAAGTCTTTTTATCTTTTCAAGATTCCCCAGACGGGTAAATCTAACTTTGGAGGAAACATTTGATATCGTAATACCATGGTTTTTCATCTTTGACTTCTTCAACAGCAAACACATGAGTTGGCCTATCAAGACGCATCACAGTGAGATTAGGAACTTCATTCCAAAATTTCACCACGATCATGGAAGCCAACGTTGCAAGAGCATCTGCCATCCGATTTTCATCTCGAGAGATATGATAAAACTCAACCTTTGTAAAGAAAGTTGATATCCTTCTTGCATAATCTCTATACAGTATCAAACCGGGTTGATTCGTCTCCTATTCACCTTTGATCTGGTTAAGAACTAGAGCTGAATCTTCATAGACGTCGAGATATTTAATTATGAGATCAATGGCTTCTTCGAGCCCCATAATGCAAGCTTTATACTCAACCATATTGTTTGTACATTTGAAGGTCAATCTAGCTGTAAATGGAAAATGAGTGCCTTGAGGAGTAATAATCACTGCCCCAATGCCATTGCCATATGAATTAACAGCTCCATCAAATACCATGCCGCAATAAGAACCGGGTTCTGGCCCTTCTTTAAGGAATGGTTCATCATAATATTTCATCTTCAAATACAAAATCTCTTCGTCAGGAAAATCATATTGCACTGACTGATAATCTTCAATAGGTTGGTGAGCCAAGTGGTCAGCCAAGATACTATCTTTAATAGCTTTCTGACCTCGGTATTCAACATCATACTCAGACAACAACATCTGTCAATGGGAAATCCTCCCAGTTAAAGCAGACTTCTCAAAAATTTACTTGATTGGATCCATCTTGGATATCAACTAAGTAGTATGATTCAATGTATACTGGCGCAGACGCTTAGCAGCCTAAGCCAATGCATAACTTGTCTTCTCAAGTATAGAATATCGAGACTCATAGTCGGTGAACTTCTTACCGAGGTAGTAAATTACATATTTATTCTTCCCAAATTCATCTTGTTGACCAAGAACACAACATATACTCTCTTCAAGCACAGTCAAATGCATGATCAACGGTCTTTATTCAATAGGTGAAGATAGAACCAGAGGCTCAAGAAGATACTCTTTGATACTGTCAAAAGCTTTATAGAAATCCTTGGTCTAATCATAAGACTCATCTTTCTGAATGAGCTTGAATATAGGCGCATATGTGGCAGTCATATGCGATATAAATCTTGAGATATAGTTTAAGCGGTCGAGAAAACCTCTGACTTGCTTCTCAGTTTTGGGGCATGCATCTCTTGTATTTCTTTGATCTTGGCATGATCAACTTTAATATCCTTCTCACTGACAATAAAGCCCAGGAACTTACCAGAATGAACACCAAATGTACACTTATTGGGATTCAAGCGGAGTTTATATTTCCTCAAACACTGGAATAGCTTCAACAAATGTTCAACATGCTATTCTTCATCTCTTGACTTAGCAATGATGTCATCAACATAGACCTCAATCTTGTTGTGCATCATATCATGGAAAAGAGTGGTCATAGCTCTTTGGTACGTTGCACCAGCAGTCTTTAAACTGAAAGGCATCACTCGATAACAAAAGATTCCCTAAGGTGTAATGAATGTGGTCTTCTCCATATCTTCGAGTGCCATTTTGATTTGATTATAACCGGAAAATCCGTCCATAAATGAAAATACTTTGAATTTAGCTGTATTGTCTACCAACATATCAATGTGTGGTAGAGGAAAGTCATCTTTCAGACTAGCTTTGTTCAAATCTCTATAATCAACATACATACGAACTTTTTCGTCTTTCTTCATAACAGACACAATATTGGCCACCCATTGTGGATACTCCAAGGTAACAAGGAAACGAGCATCAATTTGCTTATGTACTTCCTCCTTAATCTTCACTGTCATATCAGGATGAGTCCTTCTCAATTTCTGCTTGACCGGTGGGCATTTTGGGTTCAAAGGCAATCTATGCTCCATAATATAAGTATCAAGACCTGGCATATCTTGATAGGACCAAGCAAACACATCAGAGTATTCTCGAAGAAGATCAACCAACCCCTTCTTAACTTCTGGACATAGTTGAGACCCAATCTTGACTTCCTTCACATCATCCTCGAAACCCAAGTTGACTAATTCAATCTGCTCTTCAAATGGATGAATGGTTCTTTCCTCGTGCTCAAGCAAACAGGACAACTCATCAGACATGTCTTCATCATCATTCTCCTCCTCAGACTCAAACACAAGAAAATCAAAGTTTGGAGAGGGAGTAGGATCATTACCTTCAATGGGTTTAAGAACCAACCTGCATAATGATTTGATATTTTGATTTTAGAGAAATGAAGTGCAGACAAATATTATGCAAATATGGGAAAAATTATTGCTTATTTATGTTTATTGTGATTACCATTTTCAGAAAAGCAAAAAGTAAAAATAAACATCATAGATGTGGATGAATAAAATTGTATTTTTATTGATGATAATATTGAAATGCCCAACAATGTTTCACTTCTCCTTTAGGCATAGGATAAGGATTTTTATTTTAATAATAAAACAAATTACTTTGAACGGTGCACAACAACAGGAATATCAACAACAACCCAATTGTTGAAAGTCTGTCTGTGCGTCACAAAATTGGTACAAGCTTTGTCTTTATCGTCATCTTCAATGATTGCATTTGATTGTTGATCATCCTTATGAATGAACCCTCAACTGCGGAAAACTTCTTGCATTGCCTTGACACTGCTGTTGAACGGTCCTTTCTGAAATCCCAGACCCGCTCTGTTCTTGTTTTCAACAACTTCTACAACACGACCCCACTTGTCGGTGCTGCCAACCTGAATAACCTCCCGTGCATTCTTCATAGAAGACATGGATACCACGATCTTCTTCAATTAATTAGCAATATACAAAGCTTGGAATGGCGTTCCAACTTCTTCTTCAGCTTCCACATAGGTGAAGGATGATAAATGGCTCACTAAAAGCGTTTTCTCCCCACCAACAACGACGAGCTTGCCGTTCTTAACAAATTTCAACTTCTGATGCAGCGTAGATGTCACAACCCCAACCTCATGGATCCATAGCCTTCCCAACAAACAATTGTAGGTCGGGTAAATGTCCATTACTTGAAAAGTAATTTGAAAGTCACTCTGACCAATCTTAACCGGAAGGTCCACCTCTCCAATGACAATTTTTCGGGAACCGTCAAACAATTTAACCACTACACCAATGTACCTCATCGGGGCACCTTGATGAGAAAGTCTTGCAAAAGTTGACTTGGGAAACATATTCTATGATGAACCAGTATCAACCAATACATTGGACAGAGCATCCTCTTTGCAGTTCATTGAAATGTGAAGCACCAAGTTGTGATTTCTACCTTCCTCAGGAAGTTCTTCATCACAAAATCTCAGGTTATTACATGAAGTAATGTTGCCAATAATATGGTTAAACTGATCCACAATAACATCATGTTCTATGTAGGCTTGCTCTAATACTTTATGCAAAGCCTCACTATGCGCCTCAGAGTTCATCAATAACGATAACACAAAAATCTTTGATGGCGTTTAGAGCAGCTGCTCCACAATGTTGAACTCACTCTTCTTGATCAAACATAGAACCTCATCATCATCATCATCATTAATCTTCAAGCCGCTGGATTCACTAGACTGACAAGTTGGAGCATTAACTGGATCTACTGTAGGAATATCTTCCTTCTTACCCACTATAACATCTTCTACAACTCTAGGAGATACAGGGCCAAACACACGACTGCTACGGGTCACCTTCACTACATCTGCAATGCTTACCACTGAATTCGCAGCGGGAAGAGGAACCTCTTGCCCATTCTCAATCATGGTGGCATTATACTTATAAGGCACATATTTATCATATGAATAGGGGACGAGGCTCGCTAACCGTATAACCAACGACGATACCAATCTATTAACATTCTTGTCACTGCTTCTGTCAAACTGAATAACTACCGCTCGGGGGTCTTAAACATCAGTATTATAACATTAACATCATTGCCCATATCTCAGGACTGCTGGCTCTAATTGTACCTTCAACTGCCAATTTCAGAATATCCCTCTTGACTATTACACACCCTCGAGAGTTGATGTTGCATATAACACAATTGTCATGGACATGTTCACAATCACTGATTAAGCATAGAGTCTTATGGATCTCCACCAAAGACTGGCGAATATAATTAATATCAAAGACTCTGAAATTCTTGGGACAACCATCTACCATGTTCACAAAGGCATTGCCATGAGCGAGCAACAAATTGGCTTTAACATTGGATGCTCGGTCCTTGAAGTACACCATACCGCTTTTAATCAGTTTCTAAACCTCATACTTCAAAGGATAACAGTTTTCAATATCATGGCCAGGATCTCCCTAATGAAAAGCATAGTACAGAGCTGGCTTGAACCACCATGGAAACGGTTCAGGAGTATGTGGAGCATTTTTTGGTTGAATTAGATTCTTGACAACCAAAGAAAGATACAATTCTGCATAAGTCATTGGAATAGGGTCAAAAGTGACCTTCTTCCTCTCAAAGTTCTGATGATGATTATTGTTGTTGTAGTTGGCATATTGTTGTGGTTGTTGCTGATGTTGTTGCTGAACGAGGACTGATTGATTTGGTGAATTATTGGTGAGTACCAGAATAACTAATGATACTTGATGATGATGCTGACGAGACTGTGAATTCTTCCTTCTAAGAGGCCTCTTCCGCTTCCCCATAAACACTGCATTGGCTTCCCATTCCTTTCTTTTGGGGAACTTACCACAATATTTCTTGCTAACAGAAGCTTCATCTTTGGATAATCCCCTCTAAGACACCTTCTTCCGACCGTATTCCCATGATCACCATTTCGATGAAATCATTAGGAGCACTAGCAATCATGCATTCATAGTAAAATGAACTCAGGGTCTTCAAAAAGATCTTGGTCATTTCTTTTTCCTCTAAGGGTGGGCTAATTTGAGCAGCCAACTCTCTCCATCCTTGGACGTATTCCTTGAATGTCTCTTTATCCTTTTGAGACATTGATCTCAACTGATCCTGATCGAGATTTATATCAATATTATACTTGTATTGCTTGATGAATGCCTCACCCAAGTCATTAAAAGTACGAACATTAGTACTGTCCAAGCCCATATACCATCTGAGTGCAACACCAATTAGATTGTCCTGAAATTAATGGATGAGTAGCTAATCATTGTCTGTATGAGTAGACATCTTGTGAGCATACATGACAAGATGACTCAGAGGACAAGTATTTCCCTTATACTTTTTAAAGTCCGGGACCTTGAACTTGACTGGGATCTTGACGTTGGGAACCAAACACAACTCAACAACACTTTTACCAAACAAGTCCTCCCCCCTTAGGGTTCTCAATTCCTTTTGCAGCTCAAGAAGTTGGTCTTTCATCTCATCCATCTTCTCATAAACATCGGGTCCTTCAGACGGCTCAGAGTGATTGATGGTTTCCTCTACACGGGGCAAAGTATACACAATGGGAGGAGGAACAGATAGGACCGGGCTAGATGTTGGCATAGAAGCAAAGGTTGAAGCATAACCCTCAGGTACAAAGTTGGGTGGCATTCCCCACGAGAATCCAGCAGGCATGGAAGGCACAAACTGGCTGGCAACCATGGGCACTGGTGTCGAAGCAATTTCAGAATAACAGTCCTATGAGGAGGAGGAGTTGCAAGAGGCGAAGATGGTTGATTCTAAGAACTAATCATAGATTCCATAAAAGTAGTGAGTTTGGCAATCTCATCCTTGAGCTCTTTGTTCTCTTGTTCAAGATGCTCCATTCTTCTTTGGCGATTAGCACGAGTGTAGTAGTGATGAGTCAGTTTGATTGATACATAGAAGAAGAACCAATAAGACATATGGCTGAAGAAAACCTGTTATGCAAATGATGCATGAGATGCAATGTTTTTGTTTTTGATTTTCAAGGAACATATAAAGTCCTATTTGCAAATATTTCAATTAATAATATTCAACAATAATAATAATTTTGACCATAAAAACTCTTTTTATTCATAAAACTTTGGAAGGATTACACTGAGTACAATTTCAGAAACTAAAAAAATACAAATACAAGAGAAAAGGAAAATATCATCCTAAGGATCCCTAGCAACTGAATCAGCAGAACTGGCTAGGGGAATGTACTTCCTTCGGATGCATCTGATCTCGGACTCAAAGGTCGTCTATATCTAATCTTTCTCGAGGACGAGTCGATCAACAATCTTCTTCCAAGCACCGGAAGGCTGAGGAATACTGAAGAAAAATAAATCCTTTGGCTCTCTCTATATCTTCACTGCACGCTCTTCAAGTACCTCAATAAGTGCATCCTTGTCTCTCGACTCAAGCTTAAACTCTACATACTCCCGGTTCAAGGCATGGAACCGCTCTCCTCACATGTATCTCTCTTGCTTCATCTTGGAGAGTGCATCTTCCAACTCCTCTATATCTTGGTTAGGGAGAGTTGATGGCTCAACCACAACCATAGACATAGGTCTTTCATAGGCGTACGACACCTTAAGCTCCAGGTTGTTGTTGCGGCTGAAGGACGTCGTTGAGGCTGCTACTGCTACTGAAGCTGAAGCCAAAGCCAAGGCTGACGCTGAAGAAGTATCACACATTGCTGCGGAAGAAGCTGCCAAGGTAAAGGAAGTGGCTCTGCTCAGGGTGAGTCATCTAACTCCGACGTTGCTCCGTTGGTGCTCAAGACTCTAGAGGAACTCCAGAAGGAACAACAGATTATTAGAGCCAGACTGGATCAATAGGACTCTGTCAACTCCAGCATTCAGAATCTACTGACTCTGCTGCTACAAAGGGTGCCGCCTCCTCCAAACCCTTAGGCACCTTAGGATTTCTGCTGTTTTTTTCTAAGTGTTTTAACTTCTATGGTTTTCTTCTAAGTTTTTTTCTTCTCTGTACCTGTTTCCCTTATCAATGAAGTTTTATCTTGCTGTAATTGTTTTTGACTATGTCTTTTTGAGTCTGACAAAAAGGGGGAGAAATAATTAAATAGCCTTTTGATGAAATTAATATCTAAGCCTCATAATGCACTACTTACATTCTAAAAATATTTCGCAGTCTAAGTTCTTGCAGGAAGTATCTGAGTAAAACATCTGAGAAACAAGCTAAACAACATAAGAAGATACGGTAAGAACCTCTAAACCTTCTAAAGTATCAGATTTAGGGGGAGATTGCATATCTCATGGGGAGTCATAATACATCTGACACTGAAACAACTCTCCTCAAACTATTATGAAGTATCATTGTTTCATCAACAGTCTGAAGTTTTGTCATCATCAAAAGGGGGAGATTGTTAGAACAAGATTTTGGGTCTACAATTTATCTCTAAGTTTTGATGATAACAAAGGCTGAAACATTTTGATACCCTAATGAAATTCTTAAAGTGTGTAGGACTCTAACGGTAAATGAATCTGACGAAACAACATTTGACGTCACATTAGTCTAGAACAACTGACTTAGAGTCAAAGGCATTCGTTCTGACGACTGAAGACTCTAATATTATGTATCTGAAGGATCCCACACATGATTACTCTGATGATCAATACATCTGAAGAAGGAAAAACTGAAGATCAATCAATAACTTCTGAAGAAAAACACATCTAGCAACTATCTGAACAATACAAGATCTAATAGAAGTATCTGGTTTCCGTGCACTCTGATTCACGCCTAACAGATCATCATCAAGACTTAACAACAAAGTATTCCAAAAATGGTATGAATCTTTATATGGAGAAAAATTGAATACTCTCCTAAACTGCTATGGAAAGGACAATAAACTTAATGTCATTTAAGTCCCATCATTGGCAAAGTATCAACATCAATGCTTCATCCAGCATTATCATCTCCAAGCACTATAAAAAGGCCCAAGTATCATCATACCAAATAAGAAGCTATAACACAAGAATACTGAAAATCAAATTCAATCATTCACTAATTCTTGTTCTATATTTTCACACGAGTTATTGCTCTTAGTATGAATATCTATTGTTCTTACTGTGTTCATATTGCTTACTTAGAAGCACTAAACACCTTCTTGTATTTCTAAAGTAGTTGTTGAATATTTCCTCAAGTGACTTGTGAAGTCTGTAGACTTGAGAGGACTAAGAGATCATTATACTCTTAGACGTTTTTTGTAATCTTGATAGATTATTGGATTAAGTCCTTATTGAAGGTGAAATCACCTTGGCCGGATAGAATGGAGTAACTTTGAATTTCAAGCAAACCAGGATAAACTTCTGCGTTGTTTGACTTGATTTTTCGTGTGTGTGGTGTTTGCAAAAGTTTTTATTATCTGTGAAAACAATTCAAACCCCCTTTCTTGTTTTTCTCTACCTTCAATTGGTATTAGAGCTTCAACTCTGTTATTGATTTTCAAATCAAAGATTTAACAGTGTAGAGAGATCCAACATGAGAAAAACATAATGACTAACGCCAATGAAAGAGATAGCTACAACGCTAAACCTCCAGCGATTGATGGACATAAATTTGATTATTGGAAGGATAAAATCAAAAGTTTCTTCATAGGCTATGACACCGACCTATGGGACATAGTTACAAATGGCTATGAACCACCTATATCTGATGCTGGCATCATCATTACCTAAAGTAAAATGACCAATGATCAGAAGCGTGATTTCAAAAATCACCACAAAGCCAGAACAATTTTGTTGAATTCTATATCCTACAATGAATATGAAAATATCACCAATAGGGACACTGCTAAAGAAATACTTTATTCCCTAAAGATGACTCACGAAGGCAACACTCAAGTCAAAGAGACTAAGGCTCTGGCTCTAATTCAAAAATATGAAGCCTTCAAAATGGAGGATGATGAAGCTACAGAGGTAATGTTTTCTAGATTTCAAACTTTAATTGCAGGACTCAAGGTTCTGGATAAGGGCTATACAACTACAAATCATGTCAAAAAGATTATCAGAAGTCTGCCAAAGAAGTGGAGACCTATGGTCACTGCCTTGAAGCTATCAAAAGATCTAAACAACATAAGCCTATAAGAACTCGTCATCTCCCTCAGGAGTCATGATATAGAGCTAGAGGAAGACGAGTCCAAAAACAAAAGTAAATATGTGGCTCTAAAGTCCAAATCAGAAAGACGAAAGCCAGCAAGGAACAAAGCTTTTCAAGCTGAAGAAGAAGACAATGATGACTCTAAAAAGGATGATTTTGATGATCAAGAAGAGTTATCTCTTCTAACTAGAAGAATTAAAAAACTTTGGATAAAAATGAATAACAACTTCAGAAGACCCAGACAGAAGGGAAAACATTCAGAATCAACTTCCAAAATCAAACTAAACAAAAAGGTAATCTGCTATGAATGTAAAGAACCAGGACACTACATAAACGAATGTCCAAAGCTCAATAAAGATAGTTCCAGAAAAGAAGGATTCAAGAAAACCTCCTTCAAAACCAAGAAAGGACTCATGGCTACCTGAGAAGACTCTGAACCTGACACCTCAGAATCAGACTCTGAAGAGGAACATGCAAATGTTCCATTCATGGCTACCACATCTAGAAGTACATATGAAAGAGAATCTGACTCTGAAGAGGTATTTTTTGATCTCTCTCGCTCTAATTTAGAAGCCTGCTTATCAAAATCTCTAAGCTCCTATTAGAAGCTTCAACAGAAATTCAAGATCCTAAAAAGGGTCCATGAAGAAACTGTTGAAGAGTGTGATAAGCTTGAAACAGAAGTTTCTAAACTTAAAGGAAACATTTTTGTCCTAGAAAAAGAAAATGAATTTTCAAATAAAAAATGCTTAAAACTTGAAGAAACTCTTTCCAAAGCTCCATAAACTTCTGATACTATCATATATAAATATGAAAAAGCTTTTCAGAAATTTCTGAAAAAATGGGCTTGAAAGAAGTAAAATGGCTTCTATCGTTTATGGTGTCAGTCAAAATAAGAAAAGAGGAATTAGATATTATTTTGATGAAGATGAGCAAATACCTTATGCAGGTGACAAACCTAAGTCTCCTTTTTCTTATCATTACACACATGCACAAACTCAAAGTTTTAATAATGCTAGAAAACCCAAAGTTTCCAGAAACTCTGGGAGAACTAATCATAAAGGACCCAAAATATTATGGGTACCAAAAGATAAAATAATATATGTTGCAGATATCTTATGCAACAGACGGGAAGAAAGCATATGTTCTAAAGCTTAGAACTTAAAGACGCTGGCTTCGTAGGCTTTGGAGGAAATCAGAAAGGAAGAATCAAAGGATCTGGAACGATTAGTAATGGATATCTTCCCTCTATTTCTGATGTTCTTTACATAGAAGGATTAATGCATAACCTGTTATCGATAAGTCAATTAAGTGACAACGGCTATGATATAATCTTCAATCAAAAAACGTGCAAAAGCCATTAATCAGAACAATAGGACAGTTTATTTCACTAGTAAGAGGAAGAACAACATTTATAAAATTAATCTTTTAGATCTAAAAGATCAAAATGTAAAATGTTTAATGTATGTAAATAAAGAGCAATGGGTGTAGCATAAACGCTTGGGTCACATTAGCATGAAGAGGATTTCTCAGCTAAATAAACTTGAGTTAGTTAGAGGCCTACCTGAGCTGAAGTTTTCTTCAGATGCTCTTTGTGAGGCATGTTAGAAAGGAAAATTTTCTAAAACAACCTTCAAAAATAAAAATGTTGTTTCTACCTCTAAGCCTCTAGAACTTCTTCATATTGACTTGTTTGGACATGTTAAGACAACTTCAGTCAATGGTAAGAAGTATGGACTTGTCATTGTTGATGATTATAGTCGCTGGATATGGGTAAAATTTATAAGACACAAGAATGAGTCATACTCTGTGTTTACCAGTTTCTGCTCAAAAGTGCAAAATGAATTTGAATCTAAAATCATCAGAGTCAGAAGTGATCATGGTGGTGAATTTGAAAACAAACTTTTTGAAGAACTTTTTTATTCAAGTGGAATATCCCATGACTTCTCTTGTCCTAGAACTCCACAATAAAATGGAGTTGTAGAAAGGAAGAATGTGACTCTCCAAGAAATGGCCAAAACTATGATCAATGAAACAAATATGGCTAAGCACTTTTGGGCTGAAGTAGTGAATACAACGTGTTATATTTAGAATATAATCTTTATAAGACCTATTCTGGAGAAGACTCCTTATGAACTGTGTAAGGGAAGAAAACCCAACATTTCTTACTTTCATCCTTTTGGATGTTCTTGTTTGACCCTAAATACTAAAGATAATCTGAACAAGTTTGATTCTAAAGCATAAAAATGTATTATGTTGGGATACTCAGAATGCTCTAAAGGTTATATGGTATATAATACAGAAACACAAACTATGGAAGAATCAATAGATGTCAAATTTGATGATAAGCTTGACTCTAAAAAGTCAAAGCTAGTTGAGAAATTTGTAGATTTGGAGATAACACTTGCAGGTTCTGATGAAAAGACAAAAGTATCTGAAGAAGTAGAAAAGGAAATATCAGAAGCACCTGAAATATCAACTACACAGAAAAGATCAAGAAATAGACTAAACTTTTCTAAGGAGCTGATTATGGGAAACAAGGATGAACCTGTCAGAACAAGATCTACATTCAAGATCTCTGTGGAAACACCTCTGGGATTAGTATCTCTGATAGAAGCAAAATCCTGTGAAGAAGCTCTTCAAGACAAAGAATGGATTCTAGAAATGAAGGAAGAACTTGATCAATTTGCAAAGAATGATGTCTGGTATCTTGTACCAAGACCCAAGGGAACTCATGTGATTGGAACCAAATGGGTATACAGAAACAAACTCAATGAGAAAGGCGAAGTGGTTAGAAACAAAGCTAACTGGTAGCACAAGGTTACATTCAACAAGAAGGTATTGACTACAATGAAACCTTTGCTCCAGTCTCCAGGTTAGAATCTATTTGCTTACTTGTATCTTTTCCTATAAATTACTCCATCAAACTATATCAGATGGATGTCAAAAATGCGTTTCTGAATGGATACATTTCTAAAGAGGTGTATGTTCATCAACCTCCTGGTTTTGAAAACTCAAAATGTCCAGAATATGTGTTTAAACTGAAAAAATCTCTTTATGGTATGAAACAAGCTCCCAGAGCTTAGTATGAAAGACTAAGTTCTTTCCTTCTGAAAAACAATTTTATCAGAGGCAAAGTCGATTCCACTCTCTTCTGTAAAAACATCAGAAACGACCTTATAATCTGCCAGATATATGTTGATGATATAATTTTTGGTTCTGCTAACCCATATGTTTGTCAAGAATTTTCTGAGTTAATGCAGGCAAAATTTGAAATGAGTCTGATGCAAGAACTAAAGTTATTTTTGGGAAGTCAAATCAACCAAGCTTCAGATTCTACCTATGTATATCAAAGCAAATACATAAAAGACATTCTGAAGAAATTTGAAATGTCAGAAAGTAAACTAGAAAAGACTCCCATGCATCCTACCCGCATTCTAGAGAAAGAAGAGGTAAGTCAAAAGGTTTGTCAAAAGCTCTATCGTGGTATGATATGCTCTCTTCTCTATCTGAATGTTATGCGTCCAGACATTCTATTCAGCATGTGTCTCTCTTCCAGATTTCAATCAGATCCAAGGGAATCTCACTTAACTGTTGTTAAGAGAATCCTGAGGTATCTGAGAGGAACATCTAATCTTGGCCTGATGTATAAGAAAACATCAGAGTATAGGTTTTCTGGTTATTGTGATGCAGATTACGCTGGAGATAGACTTGAGTGCAAAAGCACATCTAAAAACTGTCAATGTTGGGGAGGAAACCTCATCTCATGGGCTAGCAAAAGACAATCAACCATTGCACTCTCAACTTTAGAAGCATGATACATTTCAGCTTCACTATGCAATACTCAGATGCTCTGGATGAAGAATCAGCTAGAGGACTTTCAGATATATGAGAGTAACATCCATATCTTTTGTGACAATACTGCTGCCATATGTTTAAGTAAGAACCTTATTTTGCATTCCAGAGCGAAGCACATAGAAACTAAACATCATTTTATCAAAGACTATGTTCATAAAGGGGTAATAACTTTAAAATTTATAGATACAGACCACCAATGGGCTGACATCTTTTCTAAACCCTTAGGTAAAGATAAATTCTCTTTCATTCTGAAACATTTAAACATGGCAGATTGCCCATAATGATTATAAACTTGTGCCTATCCTCTAACGTGTTGTAATAGGCTCTAACTTAAATCTATCTCTGGTATTTGGTTCTGATTCTGATACTCCTACCAGTTAGATGTAATATGAATTAGAAACCCCCTGAATCAAGAATCTCTTGGTATTCTTGATATCAGAAACATTAACATGTGGCCTCTCTAGCGTCTAACCTTGGATATTCTAGACAACAGTCTAACACAGAACTCAAGAGCCAGACTGTTGAGATCTTCTCGAGCAGTGTGTATATTTTGGGGATTAGACATCCATCATTAGCAACAATTAATTCTCTCCTTAGCGTTTCAACTCAGATTTTGTGCTAATTATTTTTTGTTATTCCCTATTCTCTACTAACATTGTCATTTTGCTTGCCACTTATATGTATAAATACTTGTCACAACTCACACTTTCACACTTTTCACTCGCAAACCTACACAAACCCATTATGCTCAAACTTTCTCCAAGTTCTTCAACGGTCTTCAACTTCATCAACCTTATTCAAGTCTTCATCGACATTCAACAAACTCATCATCTTCTTCAAATGGAGTCCTAACAACAACAAGTATACAACTACTCACAACAGATGGAAACAACTGGATAACTTGTAAATGATCCCCAGCAAACCACTACTGAAACTGCTACAACATCAATCGCTGTCTACAAGGAACCCTACGTTCTTGATTGTCCAGCTCATATCAATCTTGCAACACCTTTTGATAAATTGAAAGTTCTTTGTGAATCTCTCGTGGACTTCGAGAACATGAAACACAATGGTGTTGATCTTAATGAGGAACTAAGGAAACAAGGCTCGGAAAACTACTTTCAGAGACTCTATGGTCCCATCTACACTTTCCTCGTCAAAGAGTTCTGGAGATTCCCAGACTGCGATGACCACTGCATCGTTTCATTTGTTCTGGTTGAAGATGGTCATAAATGAAAAATCTATTGCCAAGCTTCTGAACATGTAAAAAACTAGGGGCAGAAGGATATACAACATAAACCCTTGGGTAAGATACATGTCCTAAGAGATTATCCCCACTATCTTTAAACAAAGCGTTGAAGGCAGATCCTCTAAGAACAAGGAACTTCACCAGAACCTGAGAGTCTGGCTGAAGATCACTCTGGGTACCATCCACAATTGTCCAGCCTCAAACTCCTCTAACTATATCAACACAGATTAGAAGTGTATTTTGTACTGCCTCCACAAAGGACTCAAGCTGAATCTACAAGCACTACTGTTCAAGTATCTGAGGGATTCCGTCAGGGATACCAGAAATCACATGAAGCCCTGAAACTACATTCCTTTGGGAAGACTCATCTCCAATGTTCTGATCCAAAACGGGTTGGTGGATCATCTGATATCCTACAATCTGATGGAAGATGTGACGGTAGATACCGGGAAGCCTCTGAACTCAAGAAATCTGAAGAGTATGGACATCATTGAAAGAGTTATGGTCAAGCCAACTCCGGACACCTCCTGGGAAGCTCCGAAGGATCAAAGAAAGATACCCAATGGTCTTTATCTGTTCCCTAAGATAGATCGCCCAGAGGTCATCGCCCAATATCTTCAGGACCTGGCATCTCAAGGGGTAGATATCTCAGATTTCTCAGTGGACTGGCTCCTAGAGCAGCCACCAAACTTTATGAAGAGGAAAAAAGATCCCTCTGAGAAGTCCAAGAAGTCCAAGATTCTGAAGCTAGGAGAATATTCTGCAACCAGATCGCCTGCGCCTCTAGACTCTCCTATCTCAAGTAAGTCTTAACCATTTGAAACTCCTATTTCGAATTTAAAGCAACTATATTCCTCCTTGCCTCTACCATCTTCCGCATATACCCCCTATGAACCCACTATACCAAATCCACCCAACTCTAAACATCAAAACTCTAACCTTTCCTCACCCTCTTCATGACAAACAAATCTAACTACCACAACACTCCCCACATATGATCTTTCACCACTAAATGAATCTTTCTCATCCTTCTCCTCCTCAACTCCCTTCTCACCACCATACTACAACATATCCTCTGACTCTGAAAACCCTGACCCTTCTTCCCCAACATTGGCCCAACTTCAAGCCGCTGCACTATCTGAACCACCTCCATATATCCCAAACACATATGTGCCTTCTCCTTCCGCACCTCCAATAAAACCACCCTCTGAACCTCAAACAGAACCACCCACTGAACTTGTGTCTGAACCCCCAACTGGACAACCCTCTAAACCTCCCACTGAAATAACCCCCACCTCACCATAACCCATAAATTCAGCGTCTGACCTTGAACCAACCTTCCCCACCATGGAAGAGTCAGTTGCTTTATTTTCGGAGTCTTCAACTCTAAAGCTCAGATCACTTTCTAAAAAATCCAAACTAAGTGATAATCCATCTGAAGTGAGGAATAAATGGAATGGATTTATTAGATGGATGACATCTGAGATATTCAAGCTGAAATGCCTCTCTAAATAAGTCAGAAATGACTACATCAGAGAAGCTGAAGAAAGGCTAGAGGCTTGTCTGGTAAGAGAGGCTGAAGAGAAAGCACGCAGAGAAGCTGAAGAAAGAATAGAAGTAGAAGAGAAGGCCGCCACTAAGGCTACTGCTGCTGCTGAAGCTGAAGCCAAGGCTGACGCTGAAGAAGCAACACACATTACTACGAAAGAAGCTGCCAAGGCAAAAGAAGTGGCTCTAACTCAGAGTGAGTCATCTAACTCTGACCTTGCTCCGCTGGTGCTCAAGACTTTGGAGGAACTCCAGAAGGAACAAAAAATTGTTAGAGCCATATTGGATCAACAGGACTCTGTCAACTCCAGCATTCAGAATCTACTGACTCAGCTGCTGCAAAGGATGCCGCCTCCTCCAAACCCCTAGGCACCTTAGGATTTCTGCTATTTTTTTCTAAGTGTTTTATCTTCTATGGTTTTCTTTTAAGTGTTTTTCTTCTCTGTACCTGTTTCCCTTATCAATGAAGTTTTATCTTGCTATAATTGTTTTTGACTATGTCTTTTTAAGTCTGACAAAAAGGGGGAGAAATAATTAAACAACCTTTTGATGAAATTAATATATAAGCCTCATAATGCACTACTTACATTCTAAAAATATTTCGCAGTCTAAGTTCTTGCAGGAAGTATCTGAGTAAAACATCTGAGAAACAAGCTAAGCAACATAAGAAGATCCGGTAAGAACCTCTAAACCTTCTAAAGTATCAGATTTATGGGGAGATTGATTATCTCAGGGGGATTCATAATATAACTGACTCTGAAATAACTCTCCTTAAACTATTATGAAGTATCATTATTTCATCAATAGTCTGAAGTTTTGTCATCATCAAAAAGGGGGAGATTGCTAGAACACGATTTTGGGTCTACAGTTTATCTCTAAGTTTTGAAGATAACAAAAGATGAAACATTTTGATACCCTAATGAAAATGAATATGACAAAACATTAGTCTAGAACAACATCTGACGTCACATTAGTCTAGAACAACATCTGACGTCACATTAAATCTAATGGTAAAGGAATATGACGAAACAACATCTGACGTCACATTAGTCTAGAACAACTGACTTAGAGTCAAAGGCATTCGTTATGACGACTGAAGACTCTAATATTCTGCATCTGAAGGATCCCACACATGATTACTCTAATGATCAATACATCTGAAGAAGGACAAACTAAAGATTAATCAAGAACTTCTGAATAAAAACACATCTAGTAACTATCTGAAGGATACAAGATCTAATAAGAGTATCTGGTTTCCCCTCACTCTGATTCACGCCTAACAAATCATCATCAAAACTTAACAACAAAGTATTCCAAAAATGGTATGAATCTTTATATGGAGAAAAATTGAATACTCTCATAAACTGCTATGCAAAGGATAATAAACTTAGTGTCATTTAAGTCCCATCATTGGCAACCCATCAACATCAATGCTTCATCCGACAGTATCATCTCCAAGCACTATAAAAAGGCCAAAGTATCATCATAACAAATAAGAAGCTATAACACAAGAATACTGAAAATCAAATTCAATCATTCACTAATTCATGTTCTATATTTTCACACGAGTTGTTTCTCTTAGTGTGAATCTCTATTGTTCTTACTGTGTTCATATTGCTTACTTAGAAGCACTAAACACCTTCTTGTATTTCTAAAATAGTTGTTGAATATTTCCTCAAGTGACTTGTGAATTTTGTAGACTTGAGAGGGCTAAGAGATCACTGTACTCTTAGATGTTTGTTATAATCTTTCTAGATTATTGGATTAAGTCGTTATTGAAGGCGAAATCACCTTGGCCGGGTGGGTTGGAGTAGCTTTGAATTTCAAGTGAACCAGGATAAACTTCTGCATTGTTTGCCTTGATTTTTCGTATGTGTGGTGTTTGCAAAAAAAATTATTGTATGTGAAAACAATTCAAACTCCCCTTTCTTGTTTTTCTCTACCTTCAGACAATACCTTCAGTCTTATGCCTATGTACCAACATAAAAAGGAGGGATCAAAACCCCGTAGTTCATGGTAAAATTTTCAAAGAGATTGATGGATTGGTTTTAACAAAAGTTTAAAAGAAAAGGGCACAAAATGGCTAAAGACTTAAATGAGGTTGTTGGTTTTTTTTTTCTCTTTTTGGAAAGTTAAGTCAATATGATTAAGTTTATTTACATGGTTTAATTAAGAAAATGTTTTGAAAATCGATGGCATAAGGCCAAAGTTTCTACTCATTAAAACACGTCTAAATTAAAAACACAAACAAAGAAGGTTTTTAAAAGGAGGGAGATATTTTTAAATTTAAGAAAGAAAGGAGGGGATGAAGGGACTATCCTAGACAAAAAATTTAAAAGTTAAGAGTTGAAAAGATCTGACCAATGGGAAACAATCTACAAGACAAGAATGTCAGATAGAAACGCATTTCTTTTGGACTTTTGAGCAAACAACAAGCATAAGCAAACATCCAAGCAAACAATATGAAGACCAATGCATCAAATAAAGACATCCATAACATCCAAGCAAGCATTCCGATAGCAATCAGTCTTCCAACATCTTCAAATGTGTCATATGAAATGTTCCTTGTGGTAAACTCATAGAAACAATCATCAGACAACAACAACAATAATAACAGTATAAAAAATTAAGCACAGAGACAAAAGTAGATAGACCAAGGGAAACTCAAGGCTTGCATCAGATAAATGGCATTGTCCAAGATAACTTAGTCTCGAATAATGGTGTTGTCTAAGTCCTTCAAAGCATAGGGATGTTGCCTACTTCTAAGCAGATAGTCCAAGATATTAGGTATTTTAAGGTCCTAAGACCACAAATAGAACAAAATCACAAGCATACAAAAAATATGCAATCACAGAGATATAGCTCAAATGAGCAAAGTGAAAATGACTGAAACATAACCAAGTTGCATAAAATGTAAATGACAATGAATGATAAAGGTGTGTAGTGGTAAATTCATGACCATCGAGCTATGGATAAACTTGACGTCAATAAAACCAAAGTCACCACCGCGCTTTTATTGTTTCCAAAGGAAAAGGGAAAAGTACGAACAAAACCCAAAGATAAGAAGTTTTCAAATCAAAACTAATAAAATGCCAGAGATCACAAGTAAGGGGGTTGGTTACAAAAAGGGAAGGTGTTAGCACATAAAGTGTCCTAGGTACTCCTAGAGAGCCCTTTTTTATGTGTTTATGTGTCTTTGGTATAAATGATGTTTGAGAAAAAATAGAGTGTGGGGATGACAAAATAATTCATTAATTATATTTTTGTGTTTGACAAGACCTTCAGACTTGTGCCTACGTACCAACGTAAAAATGAGGGATCAAAACCTCGTAGTTCATGGTAAAAATTTCAAATGAGTTGGTGAATTGATTTTAACAAAAAGTGTAAGTAAAGGGGCATAAAAGCCAAAAATTTGAATGAGGTTGTTAGTTCTTTTTGTCTTTTGAAATTTTAAGTCAATATGATTAAGTTTATTTACAAATTTGATTTAAGAAAAGAGTTTGAAAATTCAACGGCATAAGGCCAAAGTTTTTAATCATTAAAATAAGTCCTAAGTTTGAAATCACAAATCAAAGAAGGTTTTGAAAAGGGAGAAAGATTTTGAAATTTAAGAAGTGAGAGGAGATGAAGAGGCTATCCTAAGCACAAATTAAAAGTTAAGAGTTGAAAAGATCTGACCAATGGGATACAATCCAACAGACAATAATGTCATATAGAAAACCCACTTTCCCTTTGAACTTTGAATTAAGCAATAATCAATGAGCAATTAGCAATATCCAAACATTATGAAGATCAAGGCATCAAATAAAGATAGCCATATCCAAGCAAGCAATCCCAGAAGCTAGCAGTCTTCTTTCTCTTCTCATGTATCAGATGAAATATTCCTTGATCAACTCAAAGCAAAGTATCAGACATAAGGTCAAAATAACAATTAGCACAAAGACAGAGTAGCAGGTGAATTCAAATAAGATCCAAGGCTTGCATAAGATGAAGGCTCGATTCACAATAGCTTGGTCTTAAAATATTGGCATTGCCCAAGTCCTTTTTGCATAGGGAATGTTTCCTAATTCTAAGTCCAAGAGTTCAAATCAAGATCAACAGTCCACCAGATGTTTTTTAGGGTTTTTTTGTTGTTATTAGATGTTTTAAGATCCTAAGACCACAAACAAAACCAAAACACACAAACAAATATATACAATCACAAGATATGGCTCAAATGAGCAAAGTGAAAATGACATAGACATAAACAAATTAAATGAAATGTAAATGGAAATGAATGATAAATTACTGAAATTTAAATTGAATAAAGTAAATGACTTGAAAGTAAAACAATATTAACAAGAATTAGTCAAATGTTAGTCAAAAGTTAGTTAAGTATTAGTGGTGATTTTTAATTGATTAAGTCATTCTTTAGAGAACACGCAACCATTCATTCACAAGTATGAATCCTTAAACCAAGACATCTTCCATGAGAAGAGCTCCAACTTGGACAATTCAACAAGTATGCCACTAGCTCCCATGAAAGGAAAAAAGGTCAAGTCTCCACACAATACCATGAAGAATAAGAGACTTACAATCTCACTTACTAGAATGTTGTGCCATTAGGGTCAAATTTAGCTCTATGTTAAGCAATCCTAATTGGACTTATGTAGAAATCACAATTATATGAGGTCGAGCAATAAAAATTTAGGTGTTAATGCATGTTAGAGATTTGGTATGAAGAACCAAACTCCTAAAACATACCACACACTAAAAGAAAAGATAAAGATGGAGGGACCTATCCCAGTCATACTTGTATTGGTTCATCTGACACAAGGTCAAATGAGGGAATGGGAAAGAATATGGATGAAGATGAAGAGGGGGAGGGGGAAATAGAAACACAAATTGACCAAGGGAGGATTTTCATCAAATCAAAACCATCCATTCATTTTGGGAGATGAAATGTACATTTCATCAATCCCCTAAATCCAATGGTTTTGATCCACCAAAAGTCAAATCAATATTGACCAAGGCCCAAACAAAAATTCAAACATCACAAGACCATAAAAATGGCTCAACAATATTTTTGAACATTTAATCAATTAAAAATCCAATTAAAAGTGAATTAAAATACATTTTAATTTGGTCAAAACCTAAAATCCCTTCGAAACACCAAATAAATGGGCAAGGGATTTATCCTAGGTCAAACAAGGTCAAAGGACCTTAGACAAAAAAATTCACTATTTTTAAAAAGTCAGAAGTATTTTTAAACAATTAAAAATATACACAAAAACATTTAATTCATAAAAAATATCAAAATTAATCCAAAAAATAATTTTAATTCAGAATATGGAAGAGAAAAATATTTAAATATTTTTGGTGAAAGTCCCATATTTTTTGGGTTAAAAATGAACTTAATATGAATTAAACAAAATAAAAGGATTAAATGAAAATTTAGAAAACAAAAAGAAATTAGAAAAAACAAGGGCCGTCAGATCTCCCTCATTAATTGAGGCGACATATCTGATGGCCTAGCGCGCGTTCTGTGGTGCATTGCAGTTAACGCGTGGCACAAGTGATATTCAAAGGCAATGGCTCAGATTAAAATATTCAAGCAGGATCAGATGGCCAGGAGGTGTGCCAACACACCACCGGAGCCAGGGCTCCGGTCATCTTCTCCGGTGACCTCCATCGGACTGGTCCAACTTCATCTCAATGGAAAATGAAAAACAAGAACACTATTTCAAAGAGAAAATGCTCAGGATCTCGAATCTGGCCTCATTTTTTTCCAATTCAAGTATATCAAAAGATACATGGATTTGAATTTTGAGGATCATGAACCGAGTTGCTTCGATTTAACCTCAAAGCAACTCAATCTTGTTGCCTACATTGGTAGGACTTCAGCCAACCAAAAATCAAAGAGAATAGTGAAGATTTGAGAGAGAATCAAAGAGATGAAGTTTCTGAAAATTCACCTTCAAGGGAGCTTTAATCTTGCTTCCAATGGGCCTTGGCTTGACTTCAGAAGCTTGCAGGAGTTGAATTGGATCAAGGAAAGGTTTGGATTCTTGGAGTTTCGACTTCTAAACTGAAGTGAAATTGAAACTCGATTTTCAATTGAAAACCTTCAAGTTTGTCCTCTAATGGTGAGGGTTAGGATTGAAGGTTCAAAGCTTCGGCAAGGTCTCCATAATTCTGAGTATGATGGGTCTTATTTATAGGCAATGCATTTGCTTTTCACACATTTCATTCATAATGCCAAAAATAGAAATCTCCCTTGCATGGATACATAGGCGTGTGATAGGTGTCGCATTACGCGAAAAAACCGGCGGGAAACAAGAACAACAGAGCCGCCACCTTGCGTTATTTATCCCAAAAGAGGGAAAGGAAACGCTCGAAGTAAACCTGGAAAAGACATGGTCTCGCGACCAAAGAGAATGGGATCGGGAGTCGGTTATGCGAAGGGAAGGTATTAGCACCCCTACGCATCCGTCGTACTCGACGGGATCCACGCACAAAAGGAAGGAATATGGTTGCTAAAACACTGCTCAAACACACATCAAACACTGGCTGAAAGAGACACACGAAAACAAAAGAAACTAACTCGGCAGGATATCGCATCCTGGGCCTACGTAGTCTGTCAGGCACAGACATCAGAGTCGACGTAGTTCGGACCGGGGAAAAACATGCTCGCTAGGATGTCGCATCCTATGCATACATATCTTCTCGAACTAAGAAGAATCAGAGCATCCGTAGCTCGGCTAACGCACGCCAAACAAAACAACACAGGAAATCGACTGCCAATCGCTGGACTTACGTCAAACTCCACACAAACAGGCAAACATGGAGACCGAATGCCAATCGCTGGACTTACATCAGACTCTGAACCTAACACACACACACTGGAAACCAAATGCCACTTGATGGACTTATATCGGACTCCAAGTACACAACAAGAGGATACAGAATGCCAATCGCTGGGCTTACATCCATCTCCTAACACACACAAGACAAAACAAAAAGGGCGCCCGGAGAGATCAGCTCATCTCCTGCCTACGTACCTCATCTGGTATGAGGATCAGGGCGACGTAGTTCCCCTACGCAGGGACAAAGGACTAGCCTAACCAGATAACAGAGGGAGACACAACTAGGGAGGCTACGAGTCGAGCCTAGATGTTATCATGCAAATCATCCCTAAGTTAAGGTTGCTATCTAACTTGCACAGGGAGCAAGCTATCCTATTCAGCACAAGCAAAGCAAACAATCACAAATAGCACACACTATATACACACAAAGTGGGCTCACACAAGGGTTGGGTTGTGAAACACAAGCCATCTGGAATCAGGTGATGTTAGCTCTTAACCTTAACATTGAGAGTTAAGGTGAAGCAGATGAAATAGGAAGTGAGGGGTGTGCCTCACAGCTCTTATCCCTGGCCTGGGAGAGCTTCAGACAAGAATGTGTGGGTCCAGAAAGTGGGAACCCTTCTACACATATGACTCTGACTCAACATAGATCTTGGGTTAATATCCACAATGCATCAACACCAGTTGTGTGAGCAAAGGGATGACTCAACAGAATAGCAGGAGATGGATTGCACATCTCTTTTGTCTGCCAATTGCCTTATCAAAGGTCTTTTTCTGCTTGGGGACAAAAATAAACAATCACAAACATTGCCTCTTAAGGAGGACTTCAGACAGGTGCCTGGCCAAATAACAGGCCAGGTCTTCCAGACTACATGGAGTTAGAGACATTATACCTCAATGCTCAAGCTATCAAGCAAAGCAAAAGCAAGTTCACAAAGGAACTATAGTAACTAAGGTACCTGAAAACAATCCAGCATAATCAGTACTCAACTCAAACAAAAGTCAAACAGACAGTTACAAGTCAACAGACAACTGTACATAAACAGACAAACAAGCATCAATGCACAAAGGTGCAAGCCATAAGGCCTAAGTACAACTCTCAAAGCCTACAAAACAAACTCAAGGTTAGTCATAAACAAGCAATGGACCAACTCCAATTGAGTGCACCTCATCAAGTATAAGCAATTGTGCTCTTTGACCTGAAACAAAGCTCAAACATTAAGCACTAACCACTAGGACAAGGCCTAGGGTCAAAATGGGAGCAATAAACCAAAACAGAACATGAAAATTGGTAAGAATCAAGTTTAATCCAATAAGAAACAAATCCAAGTGGTCTCATATTCATATCATCAACCAACTTCATTTCATAAAGCAAGGAAGGCAAAGCATGCAATTTGAGGCTCATAGAACCAAACAGAATGATTCAATCCACATCAACTCAAAAACAATTCAATAAATTCCAAGAAAAATCATGGCTAAACAGCATTCATAACATGAACAACACACCAAATTTCAAGTCATTTGGACAAGGGGAAGCAAGTCAAATAAAATCCATAAGTCAAAGCAAGGCAAAACAAGCTCATACAAGGCACAAAATCATACATCAACTTCAAGCAAGCATAAAACAGAATTGGTACAAGATAAATGCATCAAACCAAAGCCATGGCAAACTTCAAGATGTCTAGAATACATGTGCAAAATTTCAGGTCCATCCAATAAACATCAAGAATTTCACAAATCATAGAAGTTCACGACTCTCAAAAAGTCCACAAATGGATAACCAAAAGAGAAAATCTCAAACAAATTGGAAATGCACTCAAAAATTCTACAAACATTCACAAGCATTCCTAACATACAGAAGAATCAACATGCAAAAAATCAGATTAATTGAAGTTCATATGGCATGGTAATGAAAATCAGCAAGTTGGCCAAGAAATGGTGTGACACACATTGTCACACCTATATTGATCAGATCATATCTCACAAACCAGAAATGATAAAATCACAAACTCAATGCCAAAAGGTCCCTAAGGATCTCTAGTTTACACATGCAAATTTTCAGCTTCATTGGATTAAGCATCATTATTTCACAAAAGGAATGGCAAGCAAGGTGCAAGAAATGACATGTATGAACATTCCCTAGCCAAAATGAAAATCCAGGCGTGCACAATTTTTGTAAAAATCATCAAAAAATAGTAGAGATCATGAGGAATACAATGGAAAAAGTCTCATCTCATTTGGACAATCCATCAATAAGTTATGGTTTTTTGAATGAAGGAAAAAATAAAAAAAATAATGAACAAGGCATGGTATAAGGCATAGTATAACATGGAAATAATGCAAAAGGTCCAATGTGAAATTGCTTGCGCCCGGTATCGAACCGGCTAGCTATTTAAATCTGGCGCTACTTAAGTGAAACGCTGCGTTTCACTTAAGTACATGTGGACATGAGAGACGCGCTGCACCAATGAAAATGCCACGCCAGATCCATGCAACCAATCCATGCGCATAAACAAGAAATTACATGCAGACACGGCCAGGCAAGATCAAATAACTTTCTGGAAACGAAATTCTAGGGTTTCATACGTGTTCTTCATGAATTTCCAGATGATGAACAATTATTCCAGAAATCAACAATGAATACACCAATAGCTTCGTCTTCTAACGCTCATCACTCATCTAAACATGATTTGCCCTAACTCTAACTAAAACGCCTGGATCGAGCAAGATAAAGTTTGCACATCAATCTTAAATTCCACATAACTTCCTTGTTTCTCAATGAAAATCAAAAATTCAAAGCTCAACATGTTCATCACGGAAAGATCTTTCATAAACACATGATAATTGCATGAATCGTGGAATTCGAAAACTGACCTTCAATCAAGTGCAGTGATGAAATCGGTGGATTCAGGCTTGGCAAGGTGAAAACAGATGCTCTCCAATGTTTATGTAGATAAATGTATGAAGATCCAATGCTCAGTCTTGCTTGATCTTGCTCAACTCAACAGCTGCCATGGATGAAGCTTGTTCCAACAGTTCCAAATTCTGGTCAAAAATGATGAACTCTTGCTTGCAGAAGATTCAATAACACTTGTGAATGATGAACCAATGAAGAATAGGCAAAGGATCGTGCAGAATTTGGATGAAAAGTTCAGAGAAAAAGTTTTGGAGATTTGCAATTTTGATCTAGATCTGGTTTGAATGAAGTGTTAATTGTGAATTCTGTTATGATTTGCAATATATATGTGCTGTTAATCAAGTTTGCTAATCAAGGTTAAGCTAAATGCAAGTGTTTAATGAAAATGCAAGTGTAGTGCAAATTTTATCAAAACACCTCATGTGCATGGAATGCATGCTACAGTGCACGAAATTTTTGCCAAACACACTCCAAATGCTGTTTAAGACCAAGTGCAAGTGAATGGAAGTGTGGAAAATGCTTAATTCTCAAAATGAACTTTTCCCTCCAAATTTCAAATTCAAATCAAGTGGAAAATCCAATATTTTTGTGATGAGAATTGATGAAAGGTAATGCATGATTATGATAGCTCATGTTAAAACAAGATTGTAGCAAAAAATCCCACTTCAATTGGCCTTGTGGTGTGAAAGTTATCCAAGTTTGAAGTTCAAAATTTCTTGACAATGATTTGATCATAACTTGCCAACAACCAATGAGAAATGGATGTTCTTGGACTTTTTGGAAAGGTGAGAGCAAGATATTCAACTTTCATGTTGGACAAAATTTCATTTGAAGCCTTCTTGGACATGTAAACTTGAGGAGAAGACCTTTCCATTTTTGGCAATCTGAAAATACAGGTCACTTACTATTTTTGGAAACTTTTCATCTGACCTCAAATTCTTTAATGATGATCTTTGCAATGTCAAATGAGACTTGTATGGACATGAATGAGGCCTCTCTAACCATCTCCCACCTTCAAATCCATGATTTCATGCACAGTTGACCATAGTTGACTTTCTAGGGTTTCAGATGCATTGTGCAATGACTGATGACTTCTGAACATCCAACCTTTGGCCAAACCACTTCAAAATGATCCCTAGGTCACATGAACATGTTGAACCAACCCTAGGGCTTTGCCTCAATAGGAATTGCACTTGCTTGCTTGCTTGACTGGATCTCCTGACCAGTCTTGACTGTTGACTTGCACTTGGGCAAACGGACAATGCAATGCTATGCAGTGGACAATGTAATGTTAATGACCTAACATGAAAATGTATGTACAAAATGGGAGGTGCAAATTTGAGGTGCTACAGCTGCCCCTATTCAATCAACTGGGAACCCGAACGGATGAGAGCAACGACTGTCAGACTTTCAGGGTAAACAGGGATTGAATACCGAAGAACCGCAGAAATTTGCACACCGGGGATCCGACAGTAACTTCAACTGGGATCTGATGTTTTATCACTGGGTATTTTGATTCTTTCTCAAAGGTATAACCACATCCATACATCGCAAGACGATGAATGGGGATAGAAATCTCAACTAGATGCCAACGGACAACTAGGAAAAACTCGACGTTTATCGAAACCAACGGAGAGGTAACCAGACATTAACGAATGACCGGAAGAGCTACAACCATACGTCAACGGACGTAATGGGAAAAACTCGACGTTTATCAAAACCAACGGAGAGGTAACTCTACCAGACGCCAACGGACGAACGGGAGAAGCTCGACGTTTATCGACACCAACGGAGAAGGAGACCCTACTGGGGAAGAGAGAAATACATCTAGATGTCAACGGACAACTAGGAAAAACTCGACGTTTATCGAAACCAACGGAGAGGTAACTCTACTGGGGACGACCAGGAAAAACTCGACGTTTACCAAAACCAACGGAGAGGTGACCAGACATCAACGGATGAATGGGAAGACTCGACGTTTATCGACACCAACGGAGAAGGAGAAGACTCGACCAGACGTCAACGGACGAAAGGGAGAAGCTCGACGTTTATCGACACCAACGGAGAAGGAGAAGACTCGACCAGACGTCAACGGACGAAAGGGAGAAGCTCGACGTTTATCGACACCAACGGAGAAGGAGAAGACTCGACCAGACGTCAACGGACGAAAGGGAGAAGCTCGACGTTTATCGACACCAACGGAGAAGGAGAAGACTTCACTAAAGAAGGGATACAACAACCGGAAACCGAATAGGACGTCCACCGACGACTCTACTGGGGATTTTGACCGGGAACCAGCCAGACATTAATGAATGACTGGGGAATAGGATATACAATCAAACGCCAACGGACGAATGAGAAAAACTCAACGTTTACCAAAACCAACGGAGAGGTGACTCTGTGGAGAGCAACTACACGTCAACGGACGCAATAGGAAAAAACTCAGCGTTTACCGAAACCAACGGAGAGGTAAATCTTACGGGGAAAAGTGAACACAACCAATCATCAACGGACGATTGGGAAAAACTCATCGTTTATCGAAACCAACGGAGAGGTAACTCTGAGGGGAATCAACAGTCATTAACAAATGATCTGTGGGGAACAAGCAACTATATGTCAACGGACGCATAGGAAAAACTCGACGTTTATCGACACCAACGGAGAAAGGTGACCCTTATTGGGGATAATTTGACTAGACGCCCACGGACGAATAGAAAAAACTCAACGTTTACCAAAACCAACGGAGAGGTAATCAGACCTTAACGAATGACTGGGGTAGGACTCGATGTTTACCGACACCGAAGGATGGTGTTTACCGACACCGAAGAAATAACACACGCGGGAGCTGACATGACACTGACCAGTATCACAAGACGACATCTATACATGTCGGGACAAGGCTAAACACTTGCTGGGGATCTCACTGAGGAGAAAACAGGCTTTCCTTTCACCAACGGATGAGGAAATAAACCTCTCTGGGGTATCAATCCTGAATGCCGTCAGGAGCAACTGTAGCAAACGTGCCGTACATATGTTGAACAAAGATCCGCCTCTGCCGGGGATAGGGTTTGACTGGTTTAACACATGAGTGCATATGTTTGAATTTTTCTATGGCGTAATGCTCCATATTGAATGGAAATGCTACGCAATTTGAGGATGCAATGATTACTATATGCAAATGCAAATGATGAATTCTGGCTGGGGAGCCAAACTGATCGAATACTCCAACTCAGCGGGGAGACTCTGCTTGAGGAATACTCTGCGGGGAGAGCGTCGACTTCTCACTTGTGCTGGAAAAAATAGCACTGATGCTGGGGAAAGAATAGACTCCGCTGGGGATATCCTTCACAGAACCAATCCACTCGGGGACTCCGCTTGGGGAATAATCAAAGCAACTTTGCTGAGGACTACCCAACGGCGACTGCGCTGAGGAACCAACAGTACTACTCCACCGGGGAACATAAACGAGGCAACTCGCTGGGGGGAGTAACAAATCGACTCTGCTAGGGATAATCAGGCGACTTCACTGGGGAAAGCCAACCAATCCACAAATAGGATAAACTCTGCTTTGGGAAATAAATGCTACTCCGCTGGGGACAACCCACCCAATCCACAGGTAGGATAGACTCAGCTTGGTGATGCAGATATCATTCCGCTACGGAAAACTCATCCAATCCACAGGTAGGATAAACTCTGCTGGAGATAAATTTCTTTGAACCCGCTCCACTCGGGGAAAATAAACAAGGCAACTCGCTGAGGAAAATCATCAACACCAACCTCTACTCGGGAGATCTGATAGGGAAAACAATTCTGTCGGGGAATAACACACCAACTCTGCTGAGGAAGAGCAAACGCTGGTGGGGAAAGTAATATACCATACTCTGTGCTGGGGAGAGACATACACAATCCTGCTAGGGATGAGCGCTCACGACCACGTTGGGGATAACAGTACTTCAAACCCGACTGCTGGGGAACAACACTCCACTGACACCTCCGCTGGGGATACCACATCCTTCATACTCAGTGGGGATCTCAACTGGGGAAATATTTGCTGGGGAATAAACCCACTTCCAGGCTTGCTGGGGATAGGCCATCCTTAGATCTGCTGGGGATAGAAGACAATATCCAAAGGCGCCTCTGCAGGGGAACATAGCTCTGACAGTTTCCATACTTGCTCGGGAAATATCTGTTGTGGAAACATCCCTACAGATGACGACCTGCAAAACAGTACAACAAATGCCCCAGGGGATACATGGACAAGATACGCTCAAGTGTCCTCAACACTCAAAATGATTTTCAAATGTTTTGTCTTTCTGCAAGTTATTGTTTAGCCTTCATGTTTTTAGATGCAATGTTTATAAAAAATTCGGACGTTTTTGCAAACAAAATAGTAAAATAAAAACAGGAGAGCTATTTATCTGAATAATGACTTTTATTGATTGGAAAATATGCCTGAAAAGGCAAATACATTGGGAAGCAATTCCTAGAAAGAGGTAATTGCGCGCAAAAGGAAAAATCTATCCTAATGGCAATGTGAACACGGCATCCACTATTTCCCAATTCTATTATAACTCACAAATCATCAGCTTTTCCTCCAACTCCTTGCTTTCTGAGAAGAATGACTGGACCGATCACATCTTTCAAGATGGCAGACGACAAAGCACGATGAGGTACAGATAACTCGGACTGTAGTCTTCGCTTTAATCCCTCTTTTGGCTGGATCGCCCTTTCGGGTTTTCAATCCACCGGGATACCCATTTTTGCCTAAGCCGCCCTTGCGGGTTTTCGACTTACCGGGTGTACAAATTCTTTTCATTTTTATCCCTAATTTTTGCCCGAACCTTTTCTTTCTGTTTTTTTGGTTCACCGGGATGCCCCTTTTTTGCCTGGACTCTTTTATTCTTTTTGTCCAGCGGGTCAATTTATGCGAAGTATTTTTTGACTACATCTGAGTTAACAGGGGACGGGAAATCTTCACCATCCATAGTTGTAAGCATCAAGGCTCCACCGGAGAAAACCTTCTTCACAACATATGGACCTTCATAATTAGGAGTCCACTTGCCCCTGTTATCTGTACCGGGAGGAAGGATCCTCTTCAAAACTAGATCACCAGTCTGATAGCTCCGAGGACGCACTTTCTGATCAAAGGCTCGCTTCATCCTTCTCTGATACAACTGCCCATGGCACACAGCTGCTAGCCGTCTCTCTTCGATAAGGCTCAACTCATTGAACCTTGTTCGAATCCACTCGGCTTCGTCTAGCTTGACATCTAACAAAACCCTCAGAGAAGGAATCTCCACTTCAACAGGTAGGACTGCTTCCATACCATACACAGGGGAGTACGGGGTTGCCCCGGTCGACGTACGTACGGAAGTACGGTACCCATGCAAAGCGAAAGGCAGCATCTCATGCCAATCCTTGTACGTAACGACCATCTTCTGCACAATCTTCTTGATATTCTTGTTTGCCGCCTCTACAGCACCATTCATCTTCGGTCTGTAAGGAGAAGAATTGTGATGTTCAATTTTGAAATCTTTACACAACTCTTTCATCATCTTGTTATTGAGATTCGAACCATTGTCAGTGATGATTCTCTCAGGAACTCCATAACGACAGATGATTTCCTTCTTAATGAACCGGGCAACCACTTGTTTGGTAACATTAGCATAAGAAGCTGCTTTCACCCATTTGGTGAAGTAATCAATCGCGACCAAGATGGAGCGATGTCCATTCGAAGTAGTAGGCTCAATCTTCCCAATCATATCAATTCCCCACATGGCGAACGACCAAGGTGAATTCATGACATTCAGAGGGCTTGGTGGTACATGCACCTTATCAGCATAAATTTGACATTTATGGCATTTCCGAGCGTACTTGAAACAATCGGATTCCATTGTCATCCAGTAATAACCGGCTCTCAACAGTTTCTTAGACATCGCATGACCACCAACATGGGTACCAAACGAACCTTCATGCACTTCTTGCATCAATATGCCTGCTTCGTGTCTATCCACGCATCTGAGCAAGACCATGTCAAAGTTTCTCTTGTACAGCACATCATCCTGATTCAAATAAAAGCTTCCAGCTAGCCTTCTCAGGGTTTTCTTGTCATTCTTCGACGCACCTTCAGGATATTCCTGACTTTTGAGGAAGTTCTTGATATCATAATACCACGGCTTCTCATCAATCACAACAGACTCGGCTGCAAACACATACGCAGGCCTCTCGAGTCGATTCACCGCAACATGTGGCACATGATTCCACCAATGAACTTTGATCATGGAAGACAAAGTAGCCAAAGCATCAGCCATCTGATTCTCATCCCGGGGGACATGATACAGTTTCACCTTCTTGAAGAACGTCAGTATTCTTCTGGTGTAATCTCTATAAGGAATCAAATGCGGCTGGTTCGTATTCCACTCTCCATTGACCTGATTGATCACTAGAGCGGAATCTCCGAATATGTCAAGAGTCTTGATTCTCAAATCAATGGCTTCTTCTATCCCCATGATACAAGCCTCGTACTCAGCTTCGTTGTTGGTGACGTCAAACGTCAATCTAGCAGAAAAGGGTATATGGGCACCTTTAGGATTGATCAGCACTGCACCAACACCGTTACCATTCACATTCACAGCCCCATCAAACATCAATGTCCACTTGTCATCAGGATCCGGTCCTTCCTCGACAAGAGGCTCTTCACAATCTTTCATCTTAAGATACATGATGTCTTCATCAGGGAATTCAAACATCATAGGCTGATAATCATCGATCAGTTGCTCGGCGAGATAGTCTTACAAAATACTACCTTTGATAGCCTTCTGCGACGTGTACTGAATATCATATTCTGTCAAGATCATCTGCCAACGGGAAACACGTCCGGTGAGAGCCGGCTTCTCAAAGATGTACTTCACTGGATCCATCTTAGAAATCAACAAGGTAGTATGGTTCAACATATACTGCCTCAGTCGGCGAGCAGCCCAAGCCAAAGCACAGCAAGTTTTCTCAAGCTGTGAATATTTGATTTCACAGTCGGTAAACTTTTTGCTAAGGTAGTATATGGCATGCTCTTTTCGACCAGACTCGTCATGGTGTCCCAATACACACCCCATCGAGTTCTCGGTCACTGATAGGTACATTATCAATGGTCTCCCTGGAACTGGAGGAATCAGGATTGGAGGTTTCTGTAAATACTCTTTTATCTTGTCAAAAGCTTTCTGACAATCATCATTCCACCTGATTGCTTGATTCTTTCTCAGCAGTTTGAATATCGGTTCACACGTGGCAGTTAAGTGAGATACAAACCTTGCAATGTAGTTCAATCTCCCTAAAAAGCCACGAACCTGCTTTTCTGTTTTCGGTTCAGGCATTTCTTGAATAGCTTTGACTTTTGCTGGATCAACCTCAATCCCTTTCTCGCTGACAATGAAGCCTAACAGCTTCCCTGATCTCACACCAAACGTACACTTGTTTGGATTCAGCCTCAGTTTGAACTTTCTCAATCTGTCAAACAACTTCTGCAAATTAACCAGGTGCTCCTCTTCTGTCTGAGACTTCACAATCATATCATCCACGTACACTTCAATCTCCTTGTGCATCATGTCATGAAAGAGAGTCGTCATAGCCCTCTGATAGGTAGCACCGACATTCTTCAGCCCAAATGGCATCACCTTATAGCAGAACGTGCCCCAAGGTGTAATGAATGTCGTCTTTTCCATGTCCTCTGGCGCCATCTTAATCTGATTATAGCCCGAGAAACCATCCATGAAAGAGAATACCGAGGATTGAGCCGTATTATCCACCAATACATCGATGTGAGGTAATGGGAAATCATCTTTCGGACTCGCTCTGTTCAGATCCCGGTAATCGACACACATTCTGACTTTGCCATCCTTCTTCGGCACAGGAACGATGTTGGCCACCCATGGGGGATAAGTTGTCACTGACAAGAAACCCGCATCAAACTGCTTCTGAACCTCTTCCTTGATCTTCATAGCCATATCAAGACTCGTTCTACGAAGCTTCTGCTTGACCGAAGGACACTCTTCTCTGAGAGGTAGTCTATGCATCACAATATCAGTATCCAGCCCAGGCATATCTTGATACGACCAGGCGAATATCTCCACATACTCTCTCAGCATTTCAATCAATCTGCTCTTGACCTCTGTCTTCAACGCAGCCCCGATCTTAATATCTCTTCTGGCGTCCTCAGTACCAAGATTCACAATCTCCAACTCTTCCTGATGAGGTTGGATGACCCTTTCCTCTTGCTTCAACAATCTAACCAATTCTTTCGGGAGTTCACAGTCTTCCTCACTCTCCTCTTCAGCTTGGTGGATGGGATTATTGAAATCATACTGAGCCATAACAGAACTGTTCATAGTAGATGCCGTGAGGTCACTTCTGCATGTTTAATGCTTTGTTTTAGAAAAAGAGTTCAATAAAGTCACAAAAACAAAAACATTGCCATTTTTATTTTTTTGAAAAAGTGAAAACAAAAATAGAAAGACAGGGATCACAAAATTGTTTGCAAAACGTCCTTTATTAATGATAAAAATTGTAAAACATGATGTGGCCCTACAATGAACCCTTACGCCTTGGGCAGAATGTAGGGTTTTGTGCAGAATGAAAAAACAAAAGAAAATTACTCTGTTTGAAGAGTAACTTGGACTACATCCTCTGCTGTCTAATTGTCGATAATCTCCCCTGGTGCACACGGGCGGACCCAGTCGTCGAGATCACAATCACTGTCACCATCCTTAACATCAACTGCGAAGACGTCACCGTGATTCATCAGCCCAACGCTGGTAAAGGTGTTCGGACCCGCTGGTACACCCTGCTCCGCTTGCAAAGGTTGATAGCCAATACCAAACTTATCCTCTTTGACCGGCAGATCCACCATTTTGCCCCAGCCTTCAGCTCTACCGGAGTCAACAACCTCTTTAGCCTGCTTGTACGAAGCAATCGAAGCACCTGGCTTCCTCTGATCAGCACACGCCACCCTCTCGAGAGCAACCGTCTCAAATGCCTGGCATAAAGTTTCGTGGATCTCGCCATCCACCTCGACATACTTGAACGAGGACAGGTGACTCACCAGAATATCTTCTTCGCCACACACGGTCACAATCTGACCGTTCCAGACATACTTGAGATTTTGGTGGAGAGTTGACGAGACTGCCCCTGCTGCATGGATCCACGGACGTCCCAACAAACAACTGTAAGCAGGCTGGATGTCCATAACGTAGAAGATGATATCAAAGACCTCCGGACCTATCTTCACCGGCAAGGTAACTTCACCAAACACGGAACGTTTGGATCCGTCGAATGCACGAACTATCAGGTCACTCGGAGTAAGCACAACCCCTTCAACAGATATCTTCTTCAGAATTTGCTTGGGCAAGACATTCAACGACGAGCCTGTGTCTACCAACACGTGAGACAATACAACACCCTTGCACTCCATGGTGATATGCAAGGCTTTATTATGATTACGACCCTCAGGCGTCAGGTCTAGGTCAGTGAACCCCAAACCATGCCTGGTGCTCACGTTGGCAATTACACCTTCTAACTGGTTGACAGAAATCTCTTGAGGTACATACGCCATATTCAACATCTTCAGCAAGGCGTTACGATGTGCCTCAGAGCACAGCAGCAAAGAGAGAATTGAAATCTTGGACGGAGTTTGGTTGAGCTGATCTACGATCTTGTAGTCACTCTTCTTAATTATTCTCATAAACTCCTCCACGTCCTTTTCAAACGAACCCTCAGGCACATCCTTTTGAGCCGGTTCTTCGTCAACCACAGCCTGTTTGCCCTTCGACCTAGCAGAAACCTCAGCATTGGCATCCCTCAACGGTTGAGGAGCAAACAGTCGTCCACTTCGAGTAAAGCCTCCTGGCCCTCCGACATTGTCCACAACGGGACTTACAACCACAGGAGCTTTACTGACTGGCACACCAATTGTCACGGGCGCTTGATTCGATGGCCTAACCCGATTCTCAGTCCTTCTGTTGCTACGGTAGGAGTTGTCGTATTTTCACGGAACAGCCCGACTGTCAACAACCCTTCTGACCGGAGCGACGATAGTTGTTGGGTTACTGGCAGTTACTGGTGCAGAGATGGTAACAGGATTACCACTTGTTGCAGGCGCACTACCAACCATTTGCTCACGTCCTTCAGACGGTTTGAAAAAGATAGTAACAGTTGACACTGCCCCATGATCTCTGACATCCCTACTGAATTGCAGACAACCCTCGTCTATCAAACTCTGAATACCAGCCCGCAATTGATCACACCCATTATCTGATCCTGCACATGCAACACAGTCTTTATCACAACCCGGGTATACACCCCCAACCAGCAAACGGCCCTTGACAACAAGCAGAGAAGTCTGAACATCCTTAACTCTAACAATCAGATCTTCAGCTTCAACCCCTTCGATATTGTTCACCCGGTGGGCACCATGCGGCGGCATAAGGTTATTAACAACATTCGGTACAGGAGCGAAATTGATAGTTTTGGCATCAATCAGGTCCTGGACTTTATGGTGGAAAGCCCTGCAGTTCTCTATATGGTGTCCCGGCGCACCAGAATGAAAGTCACAACGCACATTGGCATCATACCCAGGTGGTATTTTTGTCAATGGCGCCATGGTCCTCAATTCCACAAACCCTAATCTAAGCAACTCAGGCAGTAACTCAGCATAGGTCATGGGCAGTGGGTCGAAACGTCTGTCAGGCATCCGCTGCCTTGGCTGATACGGACGTTGCTGTGGTTGTTGTTGTTGTTGTGGCATCTGTTGTTGAACCCTCTGTTGTTGCGGTTGTTGTCGTTGTTGAGGTGCAAGAATGGTCACTGCGGCAACCTGACGATACTGATTTCTGTTCGGAACTCGGTGATGCTGAACAGCATTAGTGTCACCCTCTCTCCGGCGAGGTGCCCCAGCAAAAGGTTTCTTTGAAGACGAGGAACCCACATCCTGAATTTTACCAGCTTTGATCAGGCTTTCAGTCCTCTCTCCACAAATGATAACATTAGAAAAACTACCGAATGGGCAGCTCCCCATCCGGTCCATGAATACTCCTTGAAGAGTGTCGATAAACATATCAGTCAACTCCCTTTCCAGCATAGGGGGTTGAACTCTCGCAGCCAATTCACGCCACCTCTGGGCGTACTCCTTGAAGCTTTCTCCTGACTCCTGACATAGACTCTGCAGCTGAGTCCGGCTAGGTGCCATATCCATGTTATGCTTATATTGCCTCAAGAAGGCCTCACCCAGATCCCTCCAGCATCGGATCGAATCTCTCTTCAGTTCCATGTACCAATCCAAAGAAGCCCCAGATAGACTATCTTGGAAAAAATACATCCACATCTTTTCATCATCGGTATAAGCAGAGATTTTCCGATAATAAGCCTGCACGTGGGTACGAGGGCAAGAGGTACCGTTGTACTTGTCGAAAGAAGGTGCTTTGAATTTATATGGGATCCTCAAACCTTCAACCAACCCCATATTAGTCACATCAAAACCAAGGGAGTTTTGACATTCCATCGCTCTTATCTTCTCAGCCAGGGCATCCACCTTACGATCCCTATCCTCAACTCTGACCACCTCATTATCTTCACTCAGCAGCGTGAACATGTCCTCTTGTCTGTCGACAATAGGAGCAGGATGACGAACCGGAGCCCCGGGTAGCTCTAACATTGACAGTCTCAGCAGCAAGAGGCTGTCCATTAATCCTTATCCCCCTTAACTCATCCCCGACGACATAGTCATTGGCGGGCGCAGCAGTGACGTTCTCATGAGCAGGTGCAACAACAGGTGAAGCACGGTTGGACGTCTGAATCACGGTCTCTTGTCTCTGAACCAGGGCTCGAAGCTCCTCCTGACCTTGCGCAACCCCTTGCATCATCGTCATAAACTGGGCCATGTTCGCCCTCATCTCAGCCAACTCGGTCTGAACCTGATCCATACTTCTTTGTTGATTGAGTCTGGTTGAATACCGGTGCGGTCTCCGATCAACTATCCTGCCTAACACAGGAACCAGAGTGAGAAGTCGCGAGCAAGAACACCTGTTATGCAATATGATATGAATATGATGCTAATGCATATGATGCACATGATATGATCATTTCTCAGGCATTCAAAGAGCCTGATTCATCCTCAAAAGATGGCAACCTGCAACAAAAACAACACAGGAAGCACAGGAACAACATACAAGAGCAATGAGTACAGAGTGAAACCAACAACCTCATCTATAGATAAGCAACAAGATCATACAACAATGTCAACAAAGATCCAGGTACATCAAAGTACAACAATGAATCCCACCCAACAAGCCTGGGGGTGATTCTCAACATATACATCAGGAATACAAGCTAAGACAAACGACTTCCAGGAATGAGCGTCTTCAAGTAGTGACACTGGTCTATCAACAGTTCACACTCTAAACATTCTGGCAAGGGAGTGATCTTCTCCTTCAACTGTCTTCTAAGCTCTACAACTTCTGCTCCAAGTTGGTTCTCTGATACAAGTCTCAAGTCGACTTCCTTCTTTAACTGGATATCTTTGTCTCTGAGTTGCTTCTCCAAATCTCTGATCTTCTTCTGATAACCGGCCTCAGCTCTCTGCAATCTCAAACGCTCTCTGTGCTCTGCATTCAGCAAGTTCTCCATCTCTGCATAAGATCTCTTCTTGCTCCTTACTCCACTAACATCTGCACTTTGGACATCTCTGAGTTGATGAGTCAGGTTCAACCTATCAGCTTTGGCTTGATACAACTCCATCTGGGCATCTTGCTCTTTCTCCTTCAACCGGCGATTCTCCATCAGGGCTTGCTTGTACTGCTCGGCAGGTACACTCTCAGCAAGGATTAAAGGCGGTTGCACTTGCAACGGGTTCATCCTATCATAGGGCAACAGCAAAGTTTCCACTCTCTTCTTGACCCAATCAGTGTAATCAGGCATAGCAATGGCAAACTTCTTCCCTAAGACAGATCCATCCTGGACACCAATAGACTTCCAAGCTCTTCCTATCTGCTCCAACCTAACAGGGTCGCTTCGCTTCTCAAAATACACACTCTCAGCTATCTCAGCTTCAAGTGGTCTTCCACTCATAACAAACCCCAACTGGCGAAGAGAAAGAACTGGGTTGTAATTGATGCAACCCTTAGTCCCCACAAGTGGCACATTCCGGAATTCTCCACAACTCATGATAACATCACGCATATCCATCCGGTAAGACTGCCATCTAATATCATAAGATGTAAGAGACATAACCCTCTGAGTCCACCTATGAGTACTCTGAGCATCCACGAAAGGTCCACTGACTGGCAGGAGAGACAAGAACCATCTGAGCAACAGTGGGAGACAACATCTGATAGCTTCACCCCTACCATGCCTACTGTGAATAGCATAGTAAGTGTCAGCTAGAAGAGTCGGAACCGGGTTTCCTCCAAGAAAAATGATGACTGCAGCATAGTCCACAAAGTTGGGCATACTCGGGAACAAGACGATCTCATAGATCATGATGGCTAACTGAGCATGGAAAGCTTCCCAATTCCCCTTCTCTACTTCTCCTCTAGCAACTCTCAGCAGAAACTTCAAAGGCAAACCCACAACATCCCCACTGGACTTCCAACTATCACTGACTTCCTTGATACCCAAATGGAGAGCTCTAGCGACAACTCTGAAATCAACTTCCTTAGGCATGTTCAAGAAAGGCACCTGATGCAAGATAGGAACATTCAACAGAATGGAGTACTCCTCGAGAGTAGGCGCCAACTGATAATCCTGAAAAGTGAAACAGCGAAGCTCTGGGTCGTAGAACTGAAGAAGAGTCTGCAACGGCACCGGATCAACTACCATCTTCAACAGTGTCAGAATATCCCCATACTGATCGACAAACCCCTTCTGGTTACCACTGGTCACAAGGTTGCTCAACTCTATCAGAGACGTCAAAGGCTCACGGTGAAAGCTATAGGAACAAGTCTTCCGCTTCGGCTCTGGGACTGTTGCCATCTCTATCAGTGAACCGACTCTGGAATGTACCTGAGAAATGATATGCATGCAGAGATTAGTTTTTTTTTCTTTTTTTTCCTTTTTTTTCAATTCTTTTTTTTTTGCGTTTCTTTTGAAAATAAACATGCTATGATACAGATGATGCAGACAAGACTGGCAGACTGTGCATCTCGGAACACAGGATCGAAGCTTCGGCTCAAACTTGGAACCACAATTCATCTGAAACCCAAAGTCATCTGATAAACTGTCATCTGAACCCAATCTGAGAAACCAAGTCACCAACAGGACCACAAGTCACCAACTGTACCTGTAATAATGATCATTCCCTCCCCACTCACGGGTGTCATCTAGGCCAGGGTAAGGTCGAGAGAAACGCAACATAAATAACCTTTCGCAGAATATCATCATATACACACCCGAAGTATGTAACGATAATATCCCACCAGGGTCTGAACTGCTCGTGATATCAATGTTCCGCTAAGTGGCGCATACCACCCGCTTCCCATGAATCACTCTATTCCTAGGTTTCCTAGATTTCACTCATAGCCTGGGTATTGGGCCTTTTACCTCGAGTAACTCCCACCCCAAACAGAGAAACACAGCACAACCAGCACAGATGAATATGAATGAATGCAAACATTAATGCACACATAAATGCAAACAATAAATAAATGAATGCAATAAATAACAGCAAACAGCAACCAAAACCTAACCTAGAGAGCGCTAGGAGAGACTCGCTTAGGGAAGATGGACCAGCAAGAGGTCAACTTCTGTTGTTTCCCCAGCAGAGTCGCCAGCTGTCGCATTACGCGAAAAAACCGGCGGGAAACAAGAACAACAGAGCCGCCACCGTGCGTTATTTATCCCAAAAGAGGGAAAGGAAACGCTCGAAGTAAACCTGGAAAAGACATGGTCTCGCGACCAAAGAGAATGGGATCGGGAGTCGGTTATGCGAAGGGAAGGTATTAGCACCCATACGCATCCGTCGTACTCGACGGGATCCACGCACAAAAGGAAGGAATATGGTTGCTAAAACACTGCTCAAACACACATCAAACACTGGCTGAAAGAGACACACGAAAACAAAAGAAACTAACTCGGCAGGATATCGCATCCTGGGCCTACGTAGTCTGTCAGGCACAGACATCAGAGTCGACGTAGTTCGGACCGGGGAAAAACATGCTCGCTAGGATGTCGCATCCTATGCATACATATCTTCTCGGACTAAGAAGAATCAGAGCATCCGTAGCTCGGCTAACGCACGCCAAACAAAACAACACAGGAAATCGACTGCCAATCGCTGGACTTACGTCAAACTCCACACAAACAGGCAAACATGGAAACCGAATGCCAATCGCTGGACTTACATCAGACTCTGAACCTAACACACACACACTGGAAACCAAATGCCACTTGATGGACTTATATCGGACTCCAAGCACACAACAAGAGGATACGGAATGCCAATCGCTGGGCTTACATCCATCTCCTAACACACACAAGACAAAACAAAAAGGGCGCCCGGAGAGATCAGCTCATCTCCTGCCTACGTACCTCATCTGGTATGAGGATCAGGGCGACGTAGTTCCCCTACGCAGGGACAAAGGACTAGCCTAACCAGATAACAGAGGGAGACACAGCTAGGGAGACTACGAGTCGAGCCTAGATGTTATCATGCAAATCATCCCTAAGTTAAGGTTGCTATCTAACTTGCACAAGGAGCAAGCTATCCTATTCAGCACAAGCAAAGCAAACAATCACAAATAGCACACACTATATACACACAAAGTGGGCTCACACAAGGGTTGGGTTGTGAAACACAAGCCATCTGGAATCAGGTGATGTTAGCTCTTAACCTTAACATTGAGAGTTAAGGTGAAGCAGATGAAATAGGAAGTGAGGGGTGTGCCTCATAGCTCTTATCCCTGGCCTGGGAGAGCTTCAGACAAGAATGTGTGGGTCCAGAAAGTGGGAACCCTTCTACACATATGACTCTGACTCAACATAGATCTTGGGTTAATATCCACAATGCATCAACACCAGTTGTGTGAGCAAAGGGATGACTCAACAGAATAGCAGGAGATGGATTGCACATCTCTTTTGTCTGCCAATTGCCTTATCAAAGGTCTTTTCCTGCTTGGGGACAAAAATAAACAATCACAAACATTGCCTCTTAAGGAGGACTTCAGACAGGTGCCTGGCCAAATAACAGGCCAGGTCTTCCAGACTACATGGAGTTAGAGACATTATACCTCAATGCTCAAGCTATCAAGCAAAGCAAAAGCAAGTTCACAAAGGAACTATAGCAACTAAGGTACCTGAAAACAATCCAGCATAATCAGTACTCAACTCAAACAAAAGTCAAACAGACAGTTACAAGTCAACAGACAACTGTACATAAACAGACAAACAAGCATCAATGCACAAAGGTGCAAGCCATAAGGCCTAAGTACAACTCTCAAAGCCTACAAAACAAACTCAAGGTTAGTCATAAACAAGCAATGGACCAACTCCAATTGAGTGCACCTCATCAAGTATAAGCAATTGTGCTCTTTGACCTGAAACAAAGCTCAAACATTAAGCACTAACCACTAGGACAAGGCCTAGGGTCAAAATGGGAGCAATAAACCAAAACAGAACATGAAAATTGGTAAGAATCAAGTTTAATCCAATAAGAAACAAATCCAAGTGGTCTCATATTCATATCATCAACCAACTTCATTTCATAAAGCAAGGAAGGCAAAGCATGCAATTTGAGGCTCATAGAACCAAACAGAATGATTCAATCCACATCAACTCAAAAACAATTCAATAAATTCCAAGAAAAATCATGGCTAAACAGCATTCATAACATGAACAACACACCAAATTTCAAGTCATTTGGACAAGGGGAAGCAAGTCAAATAAAATCCATAAGTCAAAGTAAGGCAAAACAAGCTCATACAAGGCACAAAATCATACATCAACTTCAAGCAAGCATAAAATAGAATTGGTACAAGATAAATGCATCAAACCAAAGCCATGGCAAACTTCAAGATGTCTAGAATACATGTGCAAAATTTCAGGTCCATCCAATAAACATCAAGAATTTCACAAATCATAGAAGTTCATGACTCTCAAAAAGTCCACAAATGGCTAACCAAAAGAGAAAATCTCAAACAAATTGGAAATGCACTCAAAAATTCTACAAACATTCACAAGCATTCCTAACATCCAGAAGAATCAACATGCAAAAAATCAGATTAATTGAAGTTCATATGGCATGGTAATGAAAATCAGCAAGTTGGACAAGAAATGGTGTGACACACATTGTCACACCTATATTGATCAGATCATATCTCACAAACCAGAAATGATAAAATCACAAACTCAATGCCAAAAGGTCCCTAAGGATCTCTAGTTTACACATGCAAATTTTCAGCTTCATTGGATTAAGCATCATTATTTCACAAAAGGAATGGCAAGCAAGGTGCAAGAAATGACATGTATGAACATTCCCTAGCCAAAATGAAAATCCAGGCGCGCACAATTTTTGTAAAAATCATCAAAAAATAGTAGAGATCATGAGGAATACAATGGAAAAAATCTCATCTCATTTGGACAATCCATCAATGAGTTATGGTTTTTTGAATGAAGGAAAAAATAAAAAAAATAATGAACAAGGCATGGTATAAGGCATAGTATAACATGGAAATAATGCAAAAGGTCCAATGTGAAATTGCTTGCGCCCGGTATCGAACCGGCTAGCTATTTAAATCTGGCGCTACTTAAGTGAAACGCTGCGTTTCACTTAAGTACATGTGGACATGAGAGACGCGCTGTACCAATGAAAATGCCACGCCAGATCCATGCAACCAATCCATGTGCATAAACAAGAAATTACATGCAGACACGGCCAGGCAAGATCAAATAACTTTCTGGAAACGAAATTCTAGGGTTTCATACGTGTTCTTCATGAATTTCCAGATGATTAACAATTATTCCAGAAATCAACAATGAATACACCAATAGCTTCGTCTTCTAACGCTCATCACTCATCTAAACATGATTTGCCCTAACTCTAACTAAAACGCCTGGATCGAGCAAGATAAAGTTTGCACATCAATCTTAAATTCCACATAACTTCCTTGTTTCTCAATGAAAATAAAAAATTCAAAGCTCAGCATGTTCATCACGGAAAGATCTTTCATAAACACATGATAATTGCATGAATCGTGGAATTCGAAAACTGACCTTCAATCAAGTGCAGTGATGAAATCGGTGGATTCAGGCTTGGCAAGGTGAAAACAGATGCTCTCCAATGTTTATGTAGATGAATGTATGAAGATCCAATGCTCAGTCTTGCTTGATCTTGCTCAACTCAACAGCTGCCATGGATGAAGCTTGTTCCAACAGTTCCAAATTCTGGTCAAAAATGATGAACTCTTGCTTGCAGAAGATTCAATAACACTTGTGAATGATGAACCAATGAAGAATAGGCAAAGGATCGTGCAAAATTTGGATGAAAAGTTCAGAGAAAAAGTTTTGGAGATTGGCAATTTTGATCTAGATCTGGTTTGAATGAAGTGTTAATTGTGAATTCTGTTATGATTTGCAATATATATGTGCTGTTAATCAAGTTTGCTAATCAAGGTTAAGCTAAATGCAAGTGTTTAATGAAAATGCAAGTGTAGTGCAAATTTTGTCAAAACACCTCATGTGCATGGAATGCATGCTACAGTGCACGAAATTTTTGCCAAACATACTCCAAATGCTGTTTAAGACCAAGTGCAAGTGAATCGAAGTGTGGAAAATGCTTAATTCTCAAAATGAACTTTTCCCTCCAAATTTCAAATTCAAATCAAGTGGAAAATCCAATATTTTTGTGATAAGAATTGATGAATGGTAATGCATGATTATGATAGCTCATGTTAAAACAAGATTGTAGCAAAAAATCCCACTTCAATTGGCCTTGTGGTGTGAAAGTTATCCAAGTTTGAAGTTCAAAATTTCTTGACAATGATTTGATCATAACTTGCCAACCACCAATGAGAAATGTATGTTCTTGGACTTTTTGGAAAGGTGAGAGCAATATCTTCAACTTTCATGTTGGACAAAATTTCATTTGAAGCCTTCTTGGACATGTAAACTTGAGGAGAAGACCTTTCCATTTTTGGCAATCTGAAATTACAGGTCACTTACTATTTTTGGAAACTTTTCATCTGACCTCAAATTCTTTAATGATGATCTTTGCAATGTCAAATGAGACTTGTATGGACATGAATGAGGCCTCTCTAACCATCTCCCACCTTCAAATCCATGATTTCATGCACAGTTGACCATAGTTGACTTTCTAGGGTTTCAGATGCATTGTGCAATGACTGATGACTTATGAACATCCAACCTTTGGCCAAACCACTTCAAAATGATCCCTAGGTCACATGAACATGTTGAACCAACCCTAGGGCTTTGCCTCAATAGGAATTGCACTTGCTTGCTTACTTGACTGGATCTCCTGACCAGTCTTGACTGTTGACTTGCACTTGGGCAAACGGACAATGCAATGCTATGCAGTGGACAATGTAATGTTAATGACCTAACATGAAAATGTATGTACAAAATGGGAGGTGCAAATTTGAGGTGCTACAATAGGCACATCCAATGATGCCAAATGATCCATAATTCTGTGTTATTCAACCTGAAATAATGTCACATTACCATGCATAAAGGAAATGAATGTTAACCATAAATCTTACCAAATGGAACCTTGTGAAGAACACATGCGCAAGTCACTCAATTCTTGACCAAATGAGATAATCTTAGACGCTTTGGGAAGGTGAGATCAAGGGGAACAACTTTAATATTTAACACTTTTTCATTTGAAGCTTGGATCATGATGAATTTTGAGGTGGAAGTTTGGAAAATTAAACATAATGGAAAATTTGGAAAATTTTCTAAGTACCAAGCCAAATGTTCACTTCTTCCACCTTGAATAAATTTTGCTATGGACTTCAAATGGAAAATTTCCTTCATAAAAGTTGTATAGCTTTCAAACCTATTCAATTTGGTCACAAATTTGACCTCATTTGGATTTGGCATGAAGGAGTTATGCATTTTAGAAGTTGAGAAAAATCTCTTGTTCAATGGTAATGGCCCAAAGTGACCTATAACGTTTCCTCTTGGCACATGCATTTGCAAGTTAAATTTGAATTTCTCAAAACAATAAAAGTTGGGAAGGACATATTGAATTTGATAATGCAACTTTAATGGCTTTTATATCATAAAAATTGAGCTAGTTATGGTCCTTGGAAGTTGTCCTCCTAACCAGGGTTTAGACAAAATAACCTATAATCTTTCACCATAAAAATGACTTTCCAAGCAAAACTAGCTCTTTGACTCAACATGAAAGTTGTTTGTAATGTCATAAGGAGTAAAGTTTATCTTGGAATAATTTTCATATGACAAAAATTGTAGGAGATAGGGTCTAGGGAACCCCAGTTTTGACTAGTTGACTTTCTCTAGTCAACCACCATGAACCAACTTGCAAACTTGAAATTATCTTGATCTTTTGGACTCATGGAGAATCATATATGCATCAGATGATTTAATATGAAGTATACCTTGAAATGTTTGATCAAATGTTGAAGAAACTTGCTGAGGAAATCACACAAGATACCTAGATGAATTAGGGCTTTCATGGCAAACAAGCTTCAAAATCTTGATGAATTCTTGATCAAAATGATAAGTGAAGATCATGGGGACCCATAGATGATGAATAAAGTCAATTTTAACCATCTCTTGATTAGTCTCCTTGCATTGAGTGTCTCAAACCCTAGATATGAGCTTGATGAGGCCTTGGTGGATGCACACACTACCTATAAAAGAGGTAAAGCTATACATAGACATATTTTTGAAATTTTGGTTAGTAAACAACGAGAAATAAAGTATTATACAATAAAATGTGCTTGGTGACCTCTACCAATGCAAACCCAATGAATGAGGGTTAAGAAGGATGCCAATCTGTGATCCCAAAACCAACTCATATGATGAAATAACATGAGGGATCTTATGGTCAAAATTGGGGTCTTACAAGGTGCTGAAATTTAAATTGCATTAAGTAAATGATATCAAAGTAAAGAAAATAATAAAGGAAGTTAGTCAAGTATTAGTGAAGAGTTACATTTGTTTAAGTCATTCTTTGGAGAATAGTCATCCATTCATTCACAAGTATGAAGACATGAATCAAGACATCACCTATGAGAAGGGCCATAACTTGGATAAATCAACAAGTATGCCACTAGATCTCATAAATGAAAAAAAGGTCAAGTCTTCACACAATACCATGAATAATGGGAGACATATAAGCTTACTTACAAGAATGCTATGCCTTTTGGGAATATTTAGCTCTATGTTAAGCAATCGTAATTGGACTTATGTAGAAGTCACAACTATCTGAGTCCAAGAAATAAAAATATTGGTGTTAATGCATGTTAGAGACATGGTACAAATAACTAAGATCTTAAAACGTACCACACACAAAAATAAAAATGGGAGGGACATATCTCAACCAATACCATGTTGATTCATCTGACACAAGGTCATTGATGAACCAACTAGCATTTGGATTATAGATCAATGATGGATTGGGGAAGAAGAAGGGATGAAGATGAAAAGGGGAAGGGAAATAGAAACCCAAATTGATCATAGGAGGAACTTCATCTGATCAATACTATCCATTCATCTTGGGGGATGAAGTGTACACGTCATCACCCCCTAAATCCAATAGTATTGATCAAATGGAAGTTCAAATCAACCATGATCAAGGCCAAACATAAGATGAAACATCATTAGGTCAAACAAGGTCAAAGGACCTTAGACAAAAAAATGGGAATTTTTAGAAAGACAGAAGTATTTAAAAATATTTAAAAACAAGTCAAAAATCATTTAATTCACAAAAAATATCAAAATTAATCCAAAAAATGGTTTTAATTCAAAATATGGAAGAGGAAAATATTTAAAGATTTTTGGTGAAAGTCCTATATTTTTTGGATTAAAAATGAAATTTATATGAATTAAACAAAATAAGGATAATTAAAATAAAATCAGAAAATTAAAATTAAAGGAAAAAAACAGGGGCCACCAAATCCCCCTCATTAATTGAGGTGGAAGATCTGATGGCCACACGTGTAGTGGCCATGATATACCAAGTCAAACGCGTTGCAAACTGAGTCAAACAAAGCAAAGGCCATGATTAAAATGTTTGAGCAAGATCATATGGCTGAGACTAAGCCACCACACCACCGGAGCTAGGGCTCCGGTCATCTTCTCTGGTGGACCTCACTGGACTGGTCCACCACCAATGTTCATAAAAATGCAAGATCTATATACTACTTTAAAGGAAAAATGCTGGAGAGCACGAATCTGACCTCCAAATTTCCCAATTCTCAATATATAAGTAGATACGTTGATTTGAAAATTGAGGTGGAAGAACTGAGTTGCTTCGATTTGACCTCAAAGCAACTCAATCTTGTTGCCTACATTGGTAAGACTTCAGACAACTAAAGTCCAAGTCAAATGATGGAGAATCGAAGAAGAGAAAATTCTGAAAAATCACCTTCGGTTTATTGAAATGGAGCTTGATCTCTGTTCCAAATTGCCTTGCCTTGCTTCTATCAACTTGCAGGAAGTGAATTAGATGTGAAAATAGCTTAGAATCTTGGAGTTTTAATCCCAAAACAGAAGGGGAATTGAAGCTCGATTTTGAATGAAATCTTCAACGTTATCCTATCAATGAAGGGTGAGAAGGTTGCAGATCAAAGCTGGGGCGAAGGGGATCCTTATTATAAGCAGCAAGGCAATGTATTTATAGCAATTTCAAGTTGCTTTCGACACACATTCAAATTCTATCCAAAAATAGCAATGGGGTTGCATGCTTGCATGAGCATGCACAAGGCCTAAAAAATGATGCGAACAAGTCCAAATTCGTGTGCTAATGGTATTGAAACCTTAACATGAAGCCATGCAATGTGAATATGAAAAATGATCATGGATCTTTCCAAATAAAGCGATGCATTACACCCATGGGCAAGTCACTAAAAAACAATCCAATTGCCATGACCTTAGACTTTTTGGAAAGCTAACATGAAAGGAAACAACTTTGATGTCGAAACTTTTTCCATTTGGAGCTTGGATCATGATGAATTTGGAGGTGGAAGTTAGAAGAATCAAACATAGTTGAAAAGTTTCTAAGTTAAAAGTCAAATGATCACTTTTTCCACCTTGAATAACTTTTGCTATGAGCCTCAAATGAAAATGGTTCCTTCTTCAAAGTTGTATTTATTTCAATCCTATTCAATTTAGTCACAAATTTGACACCATTTGAATCTTGCATGAGGGAGTTATGGATTTTAGAATTTGAGGAAAATGGTTTGTTCAATGATGATGGCCCAAAATGACCTATAATGTTTCCTCTTGGTACATGCCATTGCAGGCAGAATTTGAACTTTCTCAAAGAAGAAAAGTTGGATAAGGCATATTGAAATTGATAATGAAACTTGGATGTTCTTCATATCATAAAAATTGAGAAAGTTATGGTTCTTGGAAGTTGACCTTCTATCTAGGGCACAAACAAAATGACCTATAATCTTTCACCATAAAAAGTGACTTTACAAACAAAATTAGCTCTTGATGCCAACATGAAAGTTGTTTGTAATGTCATAAAGATTAACGTTTCTCTTGGAATCATTTTCATATTACAAAAATTGTAGGATATAGGGTCTAGGGAACCCTAGATTTGACTAGTTGACTTTCTCTGGTCAACCTCTTTGAACCAACTTGCAAACTTGAAGTTCTTTTTCTCTTTGGGGATAATGAAGGATCATATATGCATAATATGATGTATAATGAAGTATCTATTTAAATATTTGATCAAATGTTGAAGAAACTTGTTGTGGAAGTCACACAAGATACTCAGATGAATTAGGGCTTCCAAGACAAACAAGCTTCAAACTCTTGATGAATCCTTGATCAAATTGACAAATGATTAACATGGGGATCCATATATGATGATTATAACCAATTTGAAACTTTAATTGATTGATTTCTTGCATTGAGGGTCTCAAACCCTAGATATGAGCATGATAAGGCACAAATGGATGCACACATGGATGCACACTACCTACAAAAGAAATAAAACTACACTAGATATATTTTTGGTATTTTGGTTAGTAAACAAATAAAAAACAAAGTATGATTCAATCAAATGTGCTTGGTGATCTCTCCAAATGCAAACCCAATGAATGAGGGGCGAGGAGGATACCAATGTGTGATACCAAAGCTAATGCAAATGATGAGATGGCATGAGGGGTCTTAGGGTCAAAATTGAGGTCTTATACCAAACCATTCAATGTATGAATCATAAAGTTAGAACTGGAAATGAGTGGTCCTTCCAGTTTTAATTTGTGAGTAAGATTCTTCATCTTAGAAAGGTCTTGCTCCATGTTCATCTCCCCTTTGTGGATGTTGTGAAATTCTGATTTCAAGTAAATGATTCTTGATCTGGTATGTGCACCTATAAGGCTTTGAGCTTCATGCCAAAGTTTCTTGGAGGTTTCGCAATGTAGCAGATGAGTTGCAATATCAGTTGCCATAGAATTTATCAGTCATTCTAAGAGGGTTTGATCATGAGCTTACCAACGCTCATATTTATGGTTGACTTTCTTGGTTGTGTCAACCGAGGTGACAAATTATTCTGGACATTCTTTTGTCCCTAGCATATAACCATTAAGTTTGTACCCTCTAATTAGTGGTAAGGCCAGTGATTTCCATAATTTGAGAGAAACTGTTTAAGGAAGGTCATTTTTATAGTTTGAGTTTGCAACAAATGATATGATTGGTTTGGATGGGTCGAGAGCCTTCATTTTTACGTGCTATGGTACCAAGAAATAAAATGTTACTGTTTGTTATGTTTCATTACATATATCAGATATGCTTAAATACACATAGTGATATGAAATCATGATCCTAGAATCATGCCAATGGTAATTACAATAATTGCTATAATAATGTAGAATGGTATGCAATAAAGATATTGATGTGTGATTGATATAATTAAGTGTTAGACGGTGTGGCTAGTGATCGAGAGGGGGGGTGAATAGATCACCTCTTAAAAATTAACGGATTTAACGTTTAATCAGAGTTTTCAAAAATGGCGGAAAGATCGGTCCCGAATCGACTTCCGTCTATCCTGAACCGCTACTAGAAAGCCGGACACGCAAGTGCAGTTGCTGGATTTTAATGAGAATGACAGAAATAATACACACAGAATTTTAACAAATTGAATGCGCTTATCCTCAAATACTATTTCCAATGAACACAATCAAGTTAACCGTTTTGTCAAACAGTTGGTGTGTGAGTGTTTGATGATAAACAGCAATGGAGTATGACTAAAGGTTTTATTATCACTGCTGTCCAAAAATATGATCAATCACCACACACTAACAGAATTGCAAAACAGTTTTGAAACGTAAAGAAGATTAAGGTAAGAGTACGATACGCAGAGATTTGTTAAGGAAGTTCCCCACGTCGTCCTCGCGTGTGGGTACGTCTCCCTCTCAATTTCAAATGAAATTGAGAACTTTGATTATCAATTATTGCCGAATCCGTTGGTACAAGGTTTTGATACAAAGACAGAATTTCTAAACTCCAAGAACCTCTTCTTGTATAAACCTTCACTTGATCTGAGCTCGATCAAGATTTTCCTGCACAAAGTTGCAAACAATTCACCGGTTCCACGACCTGCTTGCGAAATCCCCCGATCTCCAAACGCAACGCTGCGGCTGAATCTGTTCTGCAAATGTGACTCCCAAACCCTCAAGAACACACCAGTTCTTGAAGGACAAACCAGTAGGTTTTTCCTAGAAACCCCCTTCAATCTTCGACTCAGCTAGATCCTCGATCGTTCCACTGCAACCCACAGCTAGATCCTTGATCACACCACTGAACGTTATCTCAATGCTTCTTTAATCCAAAGAACAAGAATTGTTATGTGTAAATGTTCTTGAAGAGAAGTGATTGAGAAGATGAAGAAGATGAAGTCTCTTTCAGGTTTCTATGTGCTCACTGACAATTGCTCCAACACTTCTTTGATCTTGTGTTCAATTGTCTTTTTGCTCAAAGAATTCGTCCCTTTCACCTGCTGTTGAAACCTGTATTTATATCCTTTAAAAAAACAGTTGCTGTTATGACTTAAAATAACTCTGTGTATTGATACATACAAGGGTGCATCGATGCATACTGTAAGTTGCATAGATTTTTGGTGAAATTAACAAATCATGTATCGATGCAGGAATCGTGTGTATCGATGCATGTGAATTTTACACTAATATGTATCGATGCTCAATGCGTATGTATCGATGCACAGGCTGACTCAAGTAGTCATGTATCGATGCAGGTGTCGTGTGTATCGATGCACAGAGTTTTTGGCTTTCCATGTATTGATGCATGGTTCGTATGTATCGATGCATACTGAACAAGAATTGTTTTGTGATTAATCACAGGCTACATGTATCGATGCAAAGGGTCATGTATTGATACATACTGACATAAAATGCATTTTAATTGTTATTTTAAAGGAAATTTTCAATGTAGGCTTATATGTGTGTTTATGCAACAATAGAATGGGATGAATTACAAAGTAAGAACACAAATATATCATGTAATGCAATGCACAACCAATTTGGATGATGATCACACAATTTGCTATCATTAAAAGTTAATTCAAGTTAAAGAATTCTTTCACATTAAGGACCAACATATCATAGAAATTAAGTCATGATCCATAACAATAAATTATGGGATTCTGACTTTTCTCTAACTGAACTAAATCAAGTTATATGCAAATATGAAAAAGATAAGCATGGATTGGATATTTTATTAAGTAATCAAATGTATGCAAATGATAGAAGTAAATTAGGATATTCTAAACATGAAAATACTATTTTATTAAATATAGAAATGCATATAACAATGTTCAAACAAGAAAGGTGCAGGATAATTTTCAATAAAAAAGGACTTATATTTATAATTATTTCTATGTTCCTAAGAAGAATGTGACTTGCATACCTGCTTTTATCGTAATGGTAAATGACATACTCCTAATGAATGTTATATTCGAAAAGTAGCACAACAACATAAAACATATTATATTATAACAACTAAATTAACTACACCAAAACACAATAGCACAACAACATAAAACATAAAATTTTCATTGATTGACACTGAAATTGCAATGATATAATGGAAATTGAAAAGTTGAAATTGTAGGAACTTAAAACTAAACTAAGAGATAAATGATTAAACTAAACTAAGATGACTATGGTTTATTGGATTGGTAAATTGAAGTTATGATGGAAGCTGACACATCCCCAAATATAGAGTAAGGATATGGTTCTCACTGTCATTTGGTGAATTATGGCACGACATGACTCGTCAATTGAAAGAGTTTAGAAGGAAATATTAGATTGGTTCTAAGATGGATACTCTTCCTTATGGATTTTTCCTCATCTTGTTTCTTCCTTTTATTTCTCTCATATTTCTTGTCTTTTCCTCCCTTAGACTCATTCACCTTCTTATAAGCCTCACTGACAGCTTTTGTCTTGACAACAATGTCGTATCTCGAAAAATACGATCTTGTAGAAAACATAGGGGGTTAAGAAAAAGGAGTGCTCGAGGAGGATTATGACCCTCATGCCTACATATTCTCATGGTGCAATGAGAAAGTAAGAGCATCATAGTTCATGGAATCGGGGAGGACAAAGAAAAGAAAAGAAGGTGCTCGCCAAGGATTCACATCCTTGTGCCGATGTATCCTTATAGTGCAATAAGGAAGTCAGAGCTTTGTAGTTCGGAGGACAAAGACTGAGAAAAGATATGATTAATGGGTGGTGTTTAAACCAAAAGGAAAGAAAAGGGGGTTAACCACAAAGGTGTGTCCCTAAAAAGGAAAAGAAATTGCGATGGTATTTAAACCAACAAAAAGGGAAAACATGTCAAAGCCAGAGACTCATATGACAAGGGTCTTATCAAAGGACAAAGATTGACATGGTAAGTAAGGAAAGCAGGAACCTGTCAAAGCCTGAGACTTATATGACATGGATCTTACCAAAGCACGGGGACTGATATGGTAATGAGGAAAATAGGAACCTGCCAAAGCACTGGGTCTGACATGATATGGGTCTTGCCAAGGCATAGGGACTCACATGGTAATGAATTGGTGTCAAAACCAAGAGTGGGGAATGACAATGGGGTGTATCACTGAATTGTGGTGTCATAACTAAGAAAATGACGGGGGTTAACCATAAAGGTGTGTCCCAAAATGGTGTCAAAACCAAGAAATGGGAATGACCATGGGGTGTATCCCTTAATTGTGGTGTCATAACCAAGGAAATGATGGAGGTTAACCATAAAGGAGTGTCCCAAAATGGTGTCAAAACCAAGAAAAGGGGAATGACCATGGGTTGTATCCCTGAATTATGATGTCATAACCAAGCAAAGATGGGGGTTAACCATAAAGGTGTGTCCCAAAAGATAAATAAATTGCAATGGTGTTTAAACCAAAAGGATTTGAAAAAGAAGTCACAAAGGCTAAGTGCATACCTACTAGTGAATTAACTGGAATTGCACTAAAGTCTATGAATAGAGGCAAATACTATAAGAAATTGGGTCATTTATCCTGTACTTAAGGATACTATAGAAAAGTGTAGGGAATATCCCCTCTCATCATTCTCTATTACTTAAGGCTCATGGCATGCCAGCCTAGTCAATGACTGATAAGTTGTTGAAACAGGTTCCCAAAAATGCATGTGGGGATGAGTCAGATGATTGACTGCTGAGGAGATATGTGTTCCACTGAGGGTCTTAGACTTGTGGGGAGGTTAAATGTTCCAAGGTGGCAGAGGCAAGTCCCATCAAGTGACCAAGGGACTTATAGTCACTTGATAAAGACAAGGGAGAGATGTAACAAATGAAGGAATTTAGTAGATTTAATGTGAATTTGATTAAGCCAAATCAAAGGAAAGGATTGATGAACAAATAAAGATGCATGATCATATAAAGCTAGCCTAGGGTATCATTGTTAAGTAGCCTAAGAGAAAGCCATGTGGGCGAAAAGTGTATTGTCCTCTGTCTCATTGTAAGGTAGCCCAAGAGAAAGCCATGTGAGTGCAAGAGTGTACTAAACATAAACATATGCATGCAAGAGGCATAAAACAGATGAAACAACACACAAGCTCAAAAGCTAAATAGGGACAAGGGCAAGTCAGAGTGTCCACAAGATCTCAGGGTCAATGTCACTCCAAGTCAAGCAAAGGGACCTAAGTCCTAAATCAAAGTCCAGAGTCCAAAAGGTCTTCAATACTCCAAATCAAGCATAAGATTAGGATTAGGTCCAAGTTACTTTATCATGTTTTGATTCATTAAGTTTTAACAAGCCAAAAGTCAAACAAGATAAGAGTAACAGATTAATATAAATGGATAAAGTATGGAATGATGTGATGATTAATGAGACACAAAATAAAAGTGCATTAAGTAAATGACAAAAAATTTAATGACATAAACTTAAATGACTCGAATTAAAGGCAATGATATAAAGAGTAATGAATAATGTTAGGAGTTAATGATTAGTCACTTGAATTCAAGTCATTTTAATAATTAACTTTTGATTCCATCGTGCATTTTAATTCAAACTTGTGCTAAATGATCTTTGTCATAAGCTTAACACAATGCAAAAGGAATGAGGGTCAAGAGAGAGATTGAGCTGAAAATGGCAAGGGTAAAAAGTAGGGGTCATGACAAGGCTTTTGACCCATTTTGAAACCTTTGTCATTGGTACAAATGAGGTCTTAAATGGATGAATGATGTTTGACCCTTGAACCAAAGATGTAGAGGATTCCAAAAGGCACATTTGGCTCAAAGAAGCTTGACATTTGGATAAAAATTAAAGGAGTTATGGTGTTTGGACCAAAGGCATGTCATTAGGTCAAACCACCTTGCACCCTGTCGTACCCCAAATTTTGATCATTCCTTTTTTCCTTTTTTCAGCTAACTCATGGTTTAGATTATTGATATGTCTAGAATTCTATACATGTTATTTGTTAAAGCCTAATGACCTAAAAAGTCAAAGGAGGATCATTTTGACTCGTTAGGAGTTTTGATCTCATCATACTTTAGTTGCTATTTTTTAGCTTTCTAGGGTATAATTTTAATTTTTGTTTCATATATAGTTTCAATTAATTAACTAATTAGGATAACATATAATCCTTACTTTAGAAAAGAAATTCGGACTAACTAGAAAAATATTTGGAGTAGATTTATTATTATTAGTTAGAATTTGATTATGATTAGTCAGTAAAGTTAAATAATTCATTAAATATTTAAATTATATTATTTTTAGTAGAAGTTCATTTAGAATAAGTGGAGAAGCCTATTTGGTTGAGAACAAGGTATACAAGCATGAGATCATGAGTTTGAGATTAACATTTTCCACTTGTTAAAGCTTTTTACCTTTTTTCACAAAAATTGTTTTTTTATCTTTTTAAATTAATTTTCGTTTTTTCTTTAATAGTTATTTTAAATTTTTTTCTCCCTTTTATTTAATAAAAAATAATATAAAAAAATATAAAAATATTAAAAGTGTCTAGATTCAATGTATTTGGACATAATCTTCTAGATTTGATTTCTGATTGGTTGTGCTTTATCACAATTAATTCATTTTCATTTGTAATGACCTAATTTATCCTATAAATAGGACTTTTTTTTCTCACAATTCGTATGAAACCCCTTGTACACATAGTTTTACACGGGGTTTCATACGAGTCTCACAAAGTCTCAAACTTTTTGCTCAAGGGTCTCAAACTTTATTTTTGCATTTTAATTCTTTCTATATCTTTTTAATTTAATCTTTTGGTCATATGATGATTGATGACTGTTTATTTTTATTTTTCCTTGTAAAAATTATTTGATTAAACTCTCTCACCGAGGATTACAAAGTCCCAATTTTTCTTGTTAAAATTGTTTTCTACTTTTTATTTTTCCAAACCACATGATGATCATCTGATGGTTTATTTTTTCTATTTCATTATTCTTTTATTTTTTAATCGTTTTTTAGATTATCTACTAATATAATTTTTATTTTTCTTATAATTTACTAATAATTTATAATTTTTTTAAATAATATGAACCAATTACTAACTACACCACCACATGATGATTATCTGATGGTTTTTTGTTTTGTTTTTTATTATAATTTAGATTATTTATTACCACAATTTCTTATTAATAATTTAGAATAATTATTTTACTAATAATTTACAATTCTTGTAAATAATAGACAAACTAACCCAATCATACTAAACATTACTATTCCCCTATCCACAATCTACCAATTATCTATCATAAAGTTGTTGTTCTTCACATTGAAGAACAACAACACTAAACCCTAAAACTCCTACCGGAATCTATTCTATCAAGGGAAAAAGGAAAAGATTGGATCAAAAGGCAAGGATTATAATTGATGACGTGAAGAATGTGAAAAGCTTAAAAGAAATTATTTTGCTCACTGGGGACAATCTCTTCCTCGTAGGTTGGTTTTCATTTTAACCTCTCAATAATAATTTATGCATACTTATATGAATTGAAGTTGGTATCAATTTGCTTTTCGTTATATTTGATTTTTGTACATCTAATATTTGTTACTTTGTGGTTAAAATATTTAATTAAGATAAGTTCCAGTTTTAAATCCTTTTTTAATAAATATATATTTAAGTCATCAAATATTTAATAAATAAAAAAAATTATATAATTAATTAGGGTTCTAATTTAAAATCAATTAAATTAATTTAGTATGTGATTAATACAAAAAAATAATTAGTTGATTATTTAGATATGCATAATTAACATGGAAAATATGTAATTAAGGGTTTAAGTTGAGATTAGAATTAGTTCTATAATTAAGCATATTGAAATTAAGGATTAACTTTTAAATGAGTTAATATAAATAATATATAAAAAAGGTTAATCATGGGATATTAATCAATTAGGGTTAGTTTATGGGATAATTTTTGGAAAAAAAATTAGGGATAAGGGATATAATACTTGAGTTTTTATAATTACAAATAATTAATTGGGATAGTTTTAGGGATAATATTGGATAAGGTTATAGGACAAAACCCTAGGATTTTAAGGGATAAAAATTTATGGGATAATTATGGGATAATTTAAGGATAACTTTGGGATAAATTTTGGGATAATATTGGATAAGGTTATGAAACAAAACCCTAGGATTTTAAGGGATAAAAATTTAGGGATAACTTTTGGATAAATTTTGGCACAATAAATAGGAATAAATTTTTAGGGTTTTATCGATAAAAAATTAGGATAAGGGATATAACACTTGAGTTTTTATAATTACCCTTTTAATTTTTTTCTTAAATAAACTAATGATTATATTTTTTGCAAATAATTAATTTGTATAATTTTAGCGATAACATGAGATAATTTTATGAGATAAAACCTCATGTTTTTAAGCGATAAAAATTTATGGGATAACTACAGGATGATTTAGGAATAACTTAGGGATAATTTTTGGAATAATAAGTAGGGATAAATTTTTAGGCTTTTAGGGATAAATTTTTTTATAACATTTTTAGGGATAAAAACAAGGGACAAACATCAGGATAAGGGATATGATCTTTGAGATTATATAATTAAACTTTTAATATGTTTGTTAAAATGATTATATATATAATATCATTATGGGTTTACTTTCTTAAATTAAAATAGTTAGATTTTTTTCAATCTATCAAAAGGATAAGTCATATAAATATATAATATTTATTTTCATAAATAAATAAATTATTTTTTGTAATCAATAATGGGGATAATCATGCGATAAATCTCTAAGAAATTTTTAGGATTTAAGGGATAAATAATTAGGATAAGGGATATAATACTTGGGTTTATACAATTATCTTTTGATTTATTTTCTTAAATAAATTAATAATTATATTTTTGCAAATAATCATTTGGGATAAAATCAATCTAAACTCACCTCAAACTATAAGTCCTTTGCCTTAGTGCATTGAGGCATTTTTCAAAATCATTACTTCTCCGCCCCTAATGCGTGAGTACTTTTAAGGGATAAAAATAACCAACCAACCAACATTTTAAAGATGAACTACGGGGCTCTGATCCTTCAATAAATTTGAGAGTACGTAGGCATAGAGTTGTAAGACTCTAACGAGTATAATAATCAAAAACAATTTTTAGGGTTTCCCTTATTAAAATAATAAAATATTTTTGTAAATAAATGAATAATTAAATGATTAATAAATATTAAAGCAAACGTTCCTTAGAAACACACTAACCCTAGAACTAAAGGAGGATCCCATTGAGTACAATGGAGGTAAGGGGTGTCTAACACCTTCCCCTTACTTAACCGACTCCCGAACCTAGTATCTCACCCTTAGTTTATAGGTTTTATCATTATTTCCTTGTTCCTTAGGAACGAATAAAGGATGGTGGCCACTCTGTCATCTTTCCAACTGCGACACACCCTTTTTCCAATTTGAAGGGTTCTTGCATTTTAAACCATGATATGATGGAATGAGCATCCCTTGATAAAATCTTGATTAGGGCTCAAGTGATATGTGATTTGGCTTGAATATTGAGGGTTGTGGCATGGAGAACAACACATGAAACACCTTTGACACAACTTGAACCAAACTTGTATTTCCCTTTATCAAAGACCTTGACTTTGTCTTGCTTTGAAGCATGATCACCTACTTGAGTAACAAGAGAAAACAAGTACCATCCCTTCATAAAGTTAGGGTTAGTTGATAAGTAAAACAAAGTAAAACCCTATGGTTAAGATATAATACACAAAGTGGTCATGCTTGTGATTCCATGACCAAATGCAATGACCATGCATGATATGACTTAATGTATGCAAATGAGGTATGTGAAAAGAAGAAAAAAATGGGTAAATTTTGGTGTATGACAGTCGTCACCAAACTTTTTTTATTCCATTTCCAATAAAAGAATAGGAAAATATCGATAAAACATTTAAAAAATAAAATGGTCACCGCAACTAAATTCAAGGTTCGGGAGTCAAGTACGCAAGGGGAAGATATTAACACCCCTCACGTCCGTTATACCCAATGAGAACCTTTTAGTTAAACTTCCGATTAGAATGTTAGCTTACGTGAATTATTTTCTTCGAATTATTGAAAGTGTAAAATAAAAGGGATCGCAATTTTTTTTATTAGGGTGCTTGACGAGATTATGGGTTGTAAGACCCCAATTTTGACCCTAAGATCCCTCATGCAATTTCATCATATGCATTAGCATTAGGATCATACCTTGGCATCCTCCTTACCCCTCTTTCACTGGGTTTGTTTTGGGAGAGATCTCCAAGCACTATGTGATTGTATCATACTTGTATATTATCATTTTTACTAACAAAAATACCAAAAATATGTCTTTTGCATTTGCCTACCTCTTTTGTAGGTAGGGCATGATCTCCATGATCTACCAAGCTCATATATAGGGTTTGAGACCCTCATGACAAAGAGCACAACCATGAACTGATCAAAGAATGGTTATGAGCATCATATATGAGTTCCATTGACCTCTACATGTTATATTGATCAAATTTTCTTCAAGAGTTTGAGGGTGATTTGCCTTGGAAACCCTAGTTTGACTGGGTATCTTAAGTAACTTCTCCAACAAGCTATCTTACCGATTGATCAAATTTCTCAAGGGACACTTCAAAATTCATCATCTTATGCATATATGATATACCATGAGCCAAGAAAGTCAAGAGAATTGAGGGTTAGCAAGTTGGTTGATGGTGGTTGGCCAAATGAGTTCATTTGATGAAAACTGGGTCTCCCTAGACCCTATTGATCGCTCTATTCGTAAGTGCACGAATCGCGTCAGAGTAATATAAAAGAATATCGATCCCACAGAGACTAAATCGTCAATCTATCGATTACTATCGTTACGATGTTTATCTAAGGCGGTATAAAAGAGATATTAATGTCGCGAAATAACAGTAAATAAAGAAAATAATAAATACAGTGCAGATAAAGACAAGTTTCAATGTATTTCACGTCACTTAAACGATATTTCGATTGTCTAAATAGAACTACTTATGGGGCAATATTTTCTACTCTTGAAAAGAATCCATTTAACAGGAACTGTCGCTTTCGCGTATTCAGAACCGAGTTTACCCTTAAATTAAGGTCTTTTATTGTCACTTATAAAAGGTGCGCCAAATGCTAAAGTAGTAAACCTATTTTTAAGAAATAAGTCTCGTAAGCTTATATGAAAAGTGGGTTTGATTCAAAAAGTTTTACCCAAGGAGTTTCCTGATTTTAAATCTATCAACGCGTCCAAAAACAGTTTCAAAAATCATTTTCCTTAAAGTGATAAAAATTCCTAGTTAACTAAGCCAGGGTGCTTTCGCACTCCTTGAGTAGTTAAATCTAACCAAGTTTGTTTCGGAAAACTCAAATTAAAAATCAAAACAATCCTTAAAGCATTTCTACAGATGCAATATGTGAAACATCTCTTTAACCGCGATCCTTACATTCTAACCTTTGAAAGATTTAGCCAGACACGGTAATAAAAACAAACACAATGATATTGATCATGATGTAAAGTTGTTTTAGAATGTAAGGCGTAAAGAACCAGTAAAACGTGTAAAATAATTAAAATGAGCAATAAAGATAATGGCGAGAAATTTAAATAAAGTAAAGACAATGACAAGAATTAAATAAAGTAAAGCATGACAAGAAATTAAATAAAGTAAAGCATAGCAAGAAATTAATTAAAGTAAAGCATGACAAGTAAAATAAATAAAAGCGATTACATTAGAACCTGCTCCAAACGGAGGCTTTAAATCTGGTACAAGGAAAATAAACCTTTGACTTTGAAGATAAAGACGACAGCAAAATCAAAGTGCTCCAACTCAATTACACCACGGTGTGATAACCCCTCGATGTGACGGATTACCGCTTTTACAAATGATAATATAGTCTTAGTGTTGTAAACTAAGTTGGATGATTTGGAAATGAACTAGAACGACCTATTTATAGAGGAATTCAGCAGCTTGCAAAGACCATGATGCCCTTCAACTTCTCCTTAGTGGGAATGTGAAATGCAAAGGTGGCGCGTGCCACCCCTTCATGGCGCCCGCCATGTGTGTGAATGGGAAAGTTCATGGGATCGTGGCGGTTACCTCCTGGTTGAGGGATGATGTGTTATGGCTCCTCCTATAGCGGCCGCCATGCATAACGCCATGTGTACAATATTTTCCGAAAAACCCTAATTTTTGGTCTTTTTGCTTCGTTTCTTCTAAAAAGGTCCCGAAAGGGCTAAATATCTGAAAACAACATAAAAGAGAGCATAACACAAGCAAAATGGTAATAAAGACCTAATAAACATGTGAAATATGAGTCAAAAACACAGTGTGATTCAGTGTGACCAAATTCTCCCACACTTAAACCTTTGCTTGTCCTCAAGCAGAACTCTTTATAGCTCATGCAAGAAAAACAGTATCAACCAGAGTTAATTCAAGGCAAAAATGCTTATCAGTTCATTCAAGGAATGTATCGATAGGTACTAACGAATCGAACTAAGGATATTGTAGTGACACTTCCCGCAAATACGGTCGTAGGCTTCGTTCCTATACAAATCAATCCACATCACCCCACCATACCTAGGCCTTCTTTTCATCTTCTTTAAGTCCTTTTCATTCAGGTGCAATCACATTAAGCCCGTTATTCGTACATACTCATAGTAAGGTGACCAGTTAGTGTTTATGATCTTAAGCATGGGGCTCTGGTACATAAGTTGGTGTAACCCCTTTATTTAACCCAATTTGTAGTTGTGGGGGATTGGATCATAATCCATCCTACCAAGTTCAGCACCAGATACCTCTGAACCAACCAACAATAGGCATGTTATTATATATATATATATATATATATATATATATATATATATTTTTTTTTTTCTTTCTTTTTTTTCTTCTGCATGTTTCGCAAATGTCTTTATTTTGCTGGGTTAAATGACTGCGCGAAAGTCACCTAGCCCGAATTTTCTTACAACTAGAGAACAAAGCAGGAATTTTTGTGATCATTCACTTATTTTCATCGGTCCCCTACGTAGAGCATGCTTAAGCCGGAGCTGACGACAAGGATAAACTACTTAAGGACTTATTTGGAACAAAAATTAGGGCCACAACATATGGGGTATCGAGATCGACTCTTATAATCATGAAGCCTACGGTGTTAAGACAATATCGATTTTTAGAAAAAGTTTTCCCAAGTCTTTTACATCCCGTCGTAAACCTGTCTTATAGCTTGAATATTCAAGATACACTATTTTCTTTTCTCACAATTTTTTTGGCAAGGTTAAAGAAATGGGAGAAGTACAGATACACTACACATATTACTCGTCAAACACATGTTATTTATTGAAAGAAAAAGCAAACAACTAAAACACACAAAACATACTAAAAATAAAGGAAAGCGATAAAAAGCGATAAAAATCTCCTCCCACACTTAAACCGAACATTGTCCTCAATGTTTCAATATGAGATAGGGTAGAAGTAACCTGGAAGAGAGAGAGAGAGAGAGAGAGAGAGAGAGAGAGAGAGAGAGAGAGAGAGAGAGAGAGAGAGAGAGAGAGAGAGAGAGAACTATGGGTGATCACCGGTACCGTCACCGCCCTGGTCAGGATGCCTGGGTCGATGACGCCTGCTACGAGTACTAAGTCCTTCCTGCATCTTCCTAGAGCGACCTAAGAGAGACCCTTGGTTGGCCTTGATAAGTGCAAAGTGACGCTCAGTAGCCTGTCACTGGCGATGCTGCTCATTAGTGATCGCAAGTAAGGACTCAGTGATAGTCCGATGTGCTTGCTCACTACGCTGTTGGGAGGCTACCATAAAACTCATATTATCTGTTAGTTGTTGGTTTATGGTATTCAGAAGGGTGTCACGCCTTTCCTCTCGAGCCAGGTGCTCGCGCCACATCTCCTCACTGATGTAAAAACCGGGAGCGGTACCTGCAAAATGGTCAGAAGAAGAAGGTGAAGTGTGTGCAGGTGATACAGTAGGAGTATCATGAGCAGGTGATTGGTCGCTCCGGTCATACTCATCATCAGTCCCTTGCCCATCGTCCATAGGAACATTAGGTGGCAAAAGACCGATAAAAGGTGGAGCATCGAGATCATACGTCCAGTTCCTTGCATGTCGCACGTCTGTACGCTGAGAGCAAGGTAAAACAACACTGGATATAGCTACACCATGGATCATGAGGTTATAACCACTTGCTCGGCGCACCTTACATAATTTCATATCCTTCAAAAAATTTAAGTTAATGGTGCAGTGAGGGAGTGGTTCTAAGGTGGCTAACTCAGCATTGAGATTTAATGTTCTAGCAATAGAAGTAATTAAACCACCAAAATAAATGGTTCCTACCTTTTTAAGAATGGCGTACATATGTGCAAGCATAAAAGGAACATGATTGATCCTTCGATTAGTGAGGCAACCCTGTAAAAATAGCAACTCGCGAGCATTTACTTTATTAGAATTCTCCCGACCGAAAATAGTACATGCCAAAAGATATTGAAAAATACGGATGGCCGGGTTATGAATATTGGAAGCTAAAATTCCTTCAAAGGAAGTGACAACCACATTTGATAATCTATTCCAAAAAGTAAAAGTTTCGAGTGCCCATTCAGCATCTAAGGGTGTCTCACAGATGACACCCTCTCCGTAAGGCATTCCTAACAAACTTGCTAAAACATCGGTAGTGTACTCATATTCAATATTAAACATTCTAAAACATACGGCACCAACCGTGCTAGCAGTGCCAAGATAAACAGTGTAAATTAGGGAACTCAAAAATTCCCTAGCCAGTCTATCATAGTTGTATGCTTTATTAGCAAAAATATTATGTAATCCTAAAGTATCAAGCATATGAAAAACCCTATGGTACGTTCCTAAAGTATACAAATAATCTTCATCTATATACCTGGTAGCGAGAATTTCCCGTGATTGCAATTTTTGTAAAATTTTGTTTTGTCGCTCTCTGGGTTTTCCTCCGCGAAGAATGATGTTGTTGAACTCCATTCCGACCATTGACGGTGAGTGAAGAGAAAAATGGGTGTTTATGGAAAGGAAGTGAGAAATGGAGTTTTAGTGGGTTATTGGTGGAGAAATGGATGAGTGAAGTTTGGAAATGGTAATGGCTTGGAGTTAAAATGAGGAAGTTGTGATTTTTCGTGGACTTTGGTGGAGTTGGGAGGAGGAGAAAATGGGTTTTGAGAGATTGAAGAAGGTGAAAATGGTGAAATTAGGGATTCTGTCCCGTTAAATGTTCAGACCTCATGGCGGCCGCCATGAGGCTTATGGTGCCCGCCATGGCTTCGGAATTGGTTGGATCGGATTTGTTCATTGCTTCTTGGGCCACAACTTTTTGTCTTCATTTTTGCAAGAAGGGGGGTGCACATAGGTTTCTATGGTATGCTATTTTTTTTATTAAGCTTGACAAAATAAAATAAGATAAAATAAAATAGTAAAGTGAGATAAAATAAAATAAAATGGACATAAAAACATAATAATAATAATAATGCATATATATATATATATATATATATATATATATATATATATATATATATATATATATATATATATATATATATATATATATATATATATGTGTGTGTGTGTGTGTGTGTGTGTGTGTGTGTGGTGTGTGTGTGTGTGTGTGTGTGTGTGTGTGTGTGTGTGTGTGTGTGTGTGTGTGTGTGTGTGTGTGTGTGTGTGTGTGTGTGTGTGTGTGTGTGTGTGTGTGTGTGTGTGTGTGTGTGTGTGTGTGTGTGTGTGTGTGTGTGTGTGTGTGTGAAGAGTTAGTAATAAGTCACGGGTCGAGAGATCCTACGAAAGAAAAAGCAAGCATAAAGTCAAGAGAAACAATAAAAACAAGCATAAATAATAAACAATGGGAAATAGGTAAATTAAACAGCATCTCTTGGTCGGTGATAGCATCAATGCTCAGGGAATAATGGAGTCTCCTCGACTTCGTATTCTCGGAGCTCTGCGATCTGGTGTCGGAGGTCGGCGATCTCATTATTCAGTATATTGGCTTTAGTGGCATGTGTGGCATCTGACACTTCAACCTGCAAAGCAACATCAGCGAGCTCCTGGCGGCGCTGGGCTATCTCCATACGGAGCTTAACTAGCTCAGAATGCATGCTTGGACTCTGAAGATTTGGATTATTGGTGAGGACTTTGATTCTGGTAGGTACGATTCTCTGCTCATCTACTGTCTCACCTTGGCCTTCTATGGCATAGGCCCAGTTGGACTGATCATAAACACAAGTTACCTGAGGGTCCGATAAAGTAAAGTAGTGAATAGTCTCATCCTCGATCAAGAGCCTGTATTGATCCGGTTGGAAGGAAGATCTCCTCATGAGGCCACGGTCCAGACAGAAGTCAATATCCATCAAAGTATAGCTGCAGTAAGACGTCAGGTGAAATAGTCTTCTATCAAGTACTAGGGCGGAGGATATATGAGTCACCGTGCTTCCAACGTGTATAGGGCTCACATCAGAGCGAGCATTAAGATAGAGACTCTCGATCAGAAAAGCTCCGCAATCTACTGAGCGTGACTGAGTGGTACAGTACATGAAGAAAATCTCTTCAGCACTTACATGTGTATCAGTGTCACTCTTACCCAAGAAGGTGTGGGCAATAATCATCTGAAAGTATCTGAAAGCAGGATTATGGATCTTGTTAGAGATTTGGATGGAAGGGTCAGGGCTACCTCCACATGTAATATCACTCCAAAACTTCTCAACGTCTCTGCTCAGGAAATAGCTCATGGGGAGCTTAGATGAGGCATCATAAGTAGTCTGAAATCCAAGCAAGTCACCGAAATGCTTGTGGTTGAAAGTGTATTCAGTCCCAAATAACCTGAAATTAGTGTAGCCACCATCACTAACGTGACCAACATAGGGCTTGTAGTTTAGCGAGCTCAAGAACTCCAAAGTGAGGTTCCTGTAAGTCACATGCATCACATCGGTATACTCATCCCATTGCAACTGATTGCACAAATGCCTGACACTAGGCTCAACGCCTAATGCCTTTATGCAGCTTGAATCAGGATGTCGAATGGACAGCATTAGACGCTGGGAAAGCATGGCATAGCGCTGCTCCTGAACTGGGTCACGAAAGATCACTGGCATAGTGTCGAAATTCTCCATCCTGAAAAGTTAGGTTAAAAACAGAGGACACCTGAAATCGCAAATATTGTAAATGTTAGTATATATATATATATATATATATATATATATATATATATATATATATATATATATATATATATATATAACAAATGAAAATATAAATTGAAATAGTAAAAGTAAAGCAAAGGAAAAGAAATCATGGGTTGCCTCCCATGCAGCGCTTGTTTAACGTCGTTAGCTTGACGATTCAAACTTTATATATCAGAGGTAGGAACCGGAGGGTCGATCAGAGAATGGCCAGGGCATTCTGTGGGGATGTCACCTCCTTGATATTGCTTTAATCTTTGTCCATTTACCACAAACGGGTTACAGGAATTGTTCCGGATTTCAACTGCTCCAGATTTTAGGATTTTGGAAACCTTAAAGGGGCCTGTCCATCTCGAACGCAACTTACCTGGAAAAAGTCGTAATCTCGAATTGAAAAGGAGAACAGAGTCGCCTATATTAAAGTCCTTTTTCACAATCCTTTTGCCATGCCATGCTTTGGTTCTTTCTTTGTATATAATGGCATTCTTGTAAGCGTTCTGATGGAGTTCCTCCAATTTGTGGATATCGAGGATTCGCTTCTCGCCAGATGCTAGGTAATCTAAATTCAGGGCCTTGATGGCCCAATATGCCTTGTGCTTGAGTTCAAAAGGTAAGTGGCATGACTTCCCGTAAACTAACTAGTATGGTGTAGTTCCAATAGGGGTTTTGTAAGCAGTTCTGTAAGCCCACAATGCTTTTGTTAGCTTTTCAGACCAATCTTTTCTGGATATTGAAACAGTTTTTTCCAAGATTTGCTTAATCTCTCTGTTAGATACTTCCACTTGACCATTAGTTTGGGGATGATATGGTGTTGCTACTCTGTGTTTTACTCCATACTTTCTTAAGAGTTTATCAAATATCCTGGATATAAAATGTGATCCACCATCACTTATGACAAGTCGTGGTACTCTAAATCTGGGAAAAATATTATTTTTAAACATCTTGATGACTACTCTTGTGTCGTTAGTGGGTGAGGCTATAGCTTCTATCCATTTGGACACATAGTCAATGACTACCAAAATATACTTGTTTCCCATCGAAGATGGAAAAGGTCCCATGAAATCAATACCCCAAACGTCAAATAATTCCACTTCTTAGATGTTCTTCAAAGGCATTTCGTCGCGTCTTGAGATGTTTCCAGCGCGCTGGCACTAGCCACATTGGACAATATAAGTATGGACATCACGCCATAGTGTTGGCCAATAAAGACAAGCTTGAAGGATCTTAGCGTATGTCTTGGATGTGCTTGAATGTCCACCATAGGGTGAAGAGTGACAATGCTATATGATATTTCTAACTTCTTCTTCCGGGACACAACATCGAAAGATGTTATCTGTTCCTCTTTTAAAAAGGAGTGGTTCGTCCCAATAGAAATGTCTTATATCTTTAAAGAACTTCTTATTTTATTGATAATTGAGGTCAGGTGGTATGATATCAACGGCTAGATAATTCACAAAATCAGCGTACCATGGTACTCTGCTAATTTTTGAAACTGTCTCAAAGTTGTCTCTATCAGGTTCAAGGGGAATGATATCTAACTTATCTATCAATCTGTCATAGGCGAAATCATCATTTATAGGTAAATGGTCTGGCTTCAAATGCTCTAGTATGGAAATATGGTCAGCAACTATGTTTTCTGTTCCTTTTTTGTCTCGAATATCTAAGTCAAACTCTTGTAGCAAAAGGATCCATCTGAGTAATCTAGGTTTCGCATCCTTTTTTCTTAGAAGGTAACTGATAGCTGCATGGTCTGTATAGACTATAATCTTAGATCCGACAAGATAAGACCTAAATTTATCAATTGCAAAAACCACAACTAAGAGTTCCTTCTCTGTTGTTGTATAATTTAGTTGAGCGGCATCTAGGATTCTACTAGCGTAATATATTACATGTAATTTCTTATCTTTTCTTTGCCCTAAAACAGCTCCTATAGCGAAATCGCTAGCATCACACATTACTTCAAAGGGTTAAGTCCAATCCGGAGTTTGTAAAATGGGTGCTGAAATTAGTGCTTGTTTTAATTGATTAAAGGCTTCGATATATTTTTCATTGAAAGTGAATTCAACGTCTTTCATCAGAAGGACGGTCAGGGGTTTTGTTATTTTAGAGAAATCTTTGATGAAGCGTCGGTAGAAACCGGTGTGTCCAAGAAAACTACGGACTTCTCTAACTGTCTTAGGAGGGTTAAGGTTTTCTATAACTTCTATCTTTGCTTTGTCGACCTCAATGCCTCTTTCAGATATTATATGTCCTAACACTATGTCTTCTTTAACCATAAAGTGGCACTTCTCCTAGTTTAACACAAGGTTAACTTCTTTGCATCTCTCTAGGACTTTCTCAAGATTAATGAGGCAATTCTCAAAGTGGAACCCACATACTGAGAAATCATCCATAAATACTTCCATAATTCCATTGAGATAATCTGCGAAGATTGACATCATACAACGTTGGAAAGTAGCTAGCGCATTTCAGAGTCCAAACGACATTCGTCTGTAAGCAAATGTTCCGTAAGGACATGTGAATGTTGTTTTCTCTTGATCCTCGGGGTGTATGGGTATTTGGAAAAATCCATAATATCCATCTAGATAATAAAAGTAAGAGTGTCTTGCAAGACACTCAAGCATTTGATCTATGAATGGAAGGGGGAAATGGTCTTTCCTAGTTGCCTTATTGAGCTTCCTATAATCTATGCACATCCGCCATCCGCCTTGTATATGTTTAGCTACATGCTCGCCCTTCTCGTTCTGCACGACTGCGATGCCTCCCTTTTTGGGTACCACATGTATAAGACTTACCCATTTACTATCGGATATCTGATAGATTATACCAGCTTCTAGCAGTTTAAGGACTTCCTTCTTTACCACCTCACTCATTACAGGGTTGATTCTTCTCTGATGTTCTCTGGAAGGTTTTGAATCTTCCTCTAGCGAGATCCTGTGCATACACACGGATGGGCTTATACCTTTTAAATCAGAGGTGTTGTATCCTAAGGCAGAGGGGTATCTTCGTAAAACATTCAAGAGTTGGTTTGTCTTGTCTTGGTTTAAGGTGGCACTAACTATTACTGGGCGGTTCATTTCTTTATCCAAAAACTCATATCTTAGGTTCTTGGGCAATTCCTTAAGTTCTTGAGCTGGTTTTTGAGAATTTGGTGAAAGGCCAGGAGTAAGGGCCAAACATTCGTTAGTGTGAGGTTCCGTTTCCTTTAGCTCGTCATCCTTTTCATTCGGGTTTGAAAATGGTTCGATCACAGGTTCTTCTTGATCAAATTCCCTTATGCATTCATCTATGATGTCGATCGCGTAACATGCGTCTCCTATGATTGGTGCCATCAGGAACTTTGAAGGAATAAACTCTATCTTTTCATCCCCTACTTCGAAAGTTAATTTTCCTCTTTTAACATCTATTATAGCTCCGACTGTTGATAAAAATGGTCTACCTAAAAGGATAGGGATATCGTCGTCTTCCTTGATATCCATGACCACAAAGTCCGTTGGGATATAAAGTTAACCGATCCTAACTAGGATGTCTTCTAAAATGCCTACAGGATACTTAACAGACCTATCGGCTAATTGGAGGGACATCTTAGTTGGTTGTAATTCTCCTAAGTTTAACCTTTTACACACAGCTAAGGGCATTAAACTTACACTAGCGCCTAAGTCTAGGAAAGCTTTGTCGATCACATGACTCCCTAGAATGCAAGGTATAGAAAAACTACCAGGGTCTTTCTCCTTCTTAGCAAGTTTATTCTCGGAAATAAAGTTGCATTCCAAGGGTTTGGGATCGTCAAGCCTACGCTTGTTGGTTAAGATTTCTTTGAGAAATTTGGCGTAAGATGGAATTTGGGTGATGGCTTCGGTGAAAGGAATCTCTACATGAAGCTTCTCTATTACTTTTATAAACTTTTGGTATTGGTTATCGATTTTGGTTTGTTTAAGTCTTTGCGGATATGGGATTAGTGGTTTGTACGAGGGTGGTGGTTTGTAAGTTTTATCCTTGGCTTCTCCTTCTTGGTCGGTTTGTTTTTTGGGTTCCACTGGTTCCTCTCCTTGGTTGGTAGGTATATTTTATTTAGAAGCTTTGGACTCGCTCATTGCTGGGTTACGAGGCCCTTCGTAAGCGGTCCCACTTCATAATGAGATATCGTTAGCTTTCCCTCGAGGGTTGAGTTGAGGTTGTCCAGGGAATTGTCCTCTAGGTGTAGTTTGTGGGGCTTGGTTTTGTGCTACCTGTGAGATCTGGGTTTCAAGCATCTTGTTGTGAGTGATTATCTGATCAACCTTGGTCCCTAATTGCGTTATCAGTTTGTTTATGTGAATGTTCTGGTTTAGGAATTCTTTGTTTTGCTGAGTCTGGCCTGATATAAAGTTCTCCATGATCTTCTCAAGGTTAGACTTCTGAGGCACAACTTGCATAGGTTGATTTGGTTTTTGGGCTTGATAACCTTGTGGTCTTTGAGGTGCATAATTTTGGATAGGGTTCTGGTTTTTATAGGAAAAATTTGGGTGATTTTTCCATCCAAGGTTATGAGTATTAGAAAATGGGTTACCTTGGGCGTAATTCACTTGGTCGGTGTTCAGGTCGTTCAAAAGGTTACACTCCGCCGATTCATGTCCTTTAGATCCACAAAGTTCACACTCTGTGTGGACTACCGTTGTGGTGTTAGTGTTTGTAGAAATATGTTCGGCCTTAAGGGCTAAGGCGTCCATTTTCGCTTGCATCATGTCCATAGAGCTTATCTCATGTATTCCACCTTGGGTCTCTTTTTTCTCTATTGATGCTTGTTCAGTTCCCCATTGGTAATGGTTTTGGGCCATATCCTCAATTAGGTCACAAGCTTCAGGGTAAGGTTTGTTCATCAGCGCGTCACCAGCGACAACGTCGATGCTCATCTTTTTGTTATAATGGAGTCCATTGTAGAAAGTATGAACGACCAGCCATTGTCCTAGGCCATGGTGTGGACAGACTCTTAACAACTCTTTATATCTCTCCCAAGCTTCAAAAAGTGATTCTCCTTGGTTTTGAGTAAATCTAGTTATTTGGTTTTGAAGAACAGAAGTCTTACTTGGGGGAAAACATCTAGCAAGGAATACTCTCCTAAGGTCTTCCCAGGTAGTTATTGAATTAGCTGGAAGTGAATCTAACCATGAACATGCTCTATCCCTGAGGGAGAAAGGAAATAATCTTAAACAAATCCCATCAGGTGAAGCACCGTTGGATTTAAAGGTGTCAGCCAGTTGGATAAAGACTTTTAAATGTTGATTTGGGTTCTCAGTAGCGAGACCTGCGAATTGGTTCTGTTGCACTAATTGCAGTAAAGATGGTTTTAGTTCGAAATTGTTGGCAGGAATGAGGGGGTTTACTATACTAGAACTAGGTTCCTCGTTGGAGGGTTGTGAAAATTCCTTAAGAGGTCTCCGATCGCGGTTCTCGGCTATAACTTTCTTAATTCGGACGAGTAAGAGGCATGCACGAGTGTAACGTTTGGGTTCCTCTAAAGGATCTACTAAATTTCCGGTACTACGGGTTCTTCACATTTATCGGCTGATAATGCCTTAGTCTAGACGGTGTAACAACAGGGTACGAAATTTGACGAAGTTGGTCCCGGCAACGGCGCCAAAAACTTGGTCGCTCTATTCGCAAGTGCACGAATCACGTCAGAGTAATATAAAAGAATATCGATCCCACAGAGACCAAATCGTCAATCTATCGACTACTATCATTACGATGTTTATCTAAGGCGATATAAAAGAGATATTGATGTCGCGAAATAACAGTAAATAAAAAAAATAATAAATACAATGCAGATAAAGACAGGTTTGAATGTATTTCACGTCAGTTAAACGATGTTTCGTTGTCTAAATAGAACTACTTATGGGGAAATATTTTCTACTCTTGAAAAGAATCCATTTAACAGGAACTGTCGCTTTCGCGTATTCAGAACTGAGTTTACCCTTAAATTAAGGCCTTTTATTGTCACTTATAAAACATGCGTAGAACGCTAAAGTAGTAAACCTATTTTTAAGAAATAGGACTCGTAAGCTTAGTTGAAAAGTGGTTTTGATTCGGAAAGTTTTACCCAAGGAGTTTCCTGATTTTAAATCTATCAACGCGTCCGAAAACAGTTTCAAAAATCGTTTTTCCTTAAAGTGATAAAAATTCCTAGTTAACTAAGGCAGGGTGCTTTCGCACTCCTTGAGTAGTTAAATCTAACCAAGTTTGTTTCGAAAAACTCAAATTAAAAATCAAAACAGCCCTTAAAGCATTTCTACAGATGCAATATGTGAAACATCTCTTTAACCGCGATCCTTACATTCTAACCTTTGAAAGATTTAGCCAGACATGGTAATACAAACAAACAAAACGATATTGATCATGATGAATTTATTTTTTAGAATGTAAGGCGTAAAGAACAAGTAAAGCGTGTAAAATAATTAAAACGAGCAATAAAGATAATGGCGAGAAATTTAAATAAAGTAAAGACAATGACAGGAATCAAATAAAGTAAAGCATGGCAAGAAATTAAATAAAGTAAAACATAGTAAGAAATTAAATAAAGTAAAGCATGACAAGTAAAATAAATAAAAGCGATTAAATTAGAACCTGCTCCAAACGGAGGCTTTAAACCTGGTACAAGGAAAATAAACCTTTGACTTTGAAGATAAAGACGACAACAAAATCAAAGTGCTCCAACTCAATTACACTATGGTGTGATAACCCCTCGATGTGACGGATTACCGCTTTTACATATGATAATATAGTCATAGTGTTGTAAACTAAGTTGGATGATTTGGAAATGAACTAGAACGACCTATTTATAGAGGAATTCAGCAGCTTGCAAAGACCATAATGCCCTTCAACTTCTCCTTAGTGGGAACGTGAAATGCAAAGGTGGCGCCCGCCACCCGTTCATGGCGCCCTCCATGTGTGTGAATGGGAAAGTTCATGGGATCGTGGCGGTTACCTTCTGGTTGAGGGCTGATGTGTCATGGCTCCTCCTATAGCGGCCGCCATGCATAACGCCATGTGTATAATATTTGCCGAAAAACCCTAATTTTTGGTCTTTTTGCTTCGTTTCTTCTAAAAATGTATCGAAAGGGCTAAATATCTGAAAACAACATAAAAGAGAGCATAACACAAGCAAAATGGTAATAAAGACCTAATAAACATGTGAAATCTGAGTCAAAAACGCGGTGTGATTCAGTGTGATCACCTATCTCCTACAATTTTCACCATATGAAAATGATTCCAAGATGAAAGTTACTCTAAATGACATTCCAAACAACTTTCATGTTGAGACCTAGAGCTAGTTTTTCTTGGAAAATCATCTCCTATGTTGAAACATTGTAGGTCATTTTGTCTAAACCCTAATTTGAAAGTCAACTTCCCAAGGTCATAACTTGCTCATTTTTTATGAGATGAAATATTTCCAAGTTGCAAAATCAAATTCAAGATGTATACTTACACTTTGATGTTTAGAGTGAGAGCTAATTCAACTTTTATGAGCATGTGATATGAGGTTACATTATAGGTCATTTTTTACCTATACCATTGAACAAGTGATTTTTCCAAACTTCAAAAATGAATAACTCTATCATTCCAAATCCAAATGACATGAAATTGGTGACCATTTTGAATGTCTTTGAAAGAGATACAACTTTGATGAAGACACTTTTCTCATTTGAAGCTCACATAAAAAGTTAAGCAAGGTGGAATATTGAGATATATGGCTTGACACTTAGAAAAATTTTCAACATGTTGAAATTTCCAATCTTCCACCTTAAAATTCTCCATGTTCCAATCTCCAAATGAAAAAGTGTTGAAAATCAAACTTGTTCCCCTTGATCCAAGCTTTCCAAAGAACCCAAGCTCATGCATTACAGACAAGAATTGCTAGGTCTGCACATGGCTTTAACAGGGCTGTATAATTGGAAAGAATCAAAACTTCAAAACTTCAGTTCACTTTGCCTTGCCAATCAAGCTTCCATTCAGACCTCATTTGGAATCATTTTGGACCTTTTTGCATTGCATCACGGGCCTGTACATACCCATGCACTCATGCCATCAACATTGCTAATTTTGGACAGATTTTTGAAGTGTGCAAATATCATTCATTCATGCTATAAATACATGACCTCTGTGCTCATTTGAAAAAGACTTTGTGTGCCAGCTTTGCCCCCCACTGAAACCCTCTCATTCTAAAGGAAAACCTAAGAAATTTCAATTTTAAATTTAAGTTTGAATCTCAACTGTTGGAGATTCAAAAACTCCAGGATCCAAAGCCTTGCAACCTCTCTAATCACTTTCTGCTAGCTTCTCAAGTGTGATCAGATCGTGTTTGGAGCAAGCAACATCAAGAACTGCATATCATTGAAGGTAATTTTCAGAAAACTTCATCTCTTTGATTCTTTCTAAATTCTACTCAATTCTCTTGGATTTTTGGTTGTCTGAAGTCCTACCAATATAGGCAAGAAGATTAAGTTGCTTAGAGGTCAAATCGAAGCAACTCAGTTGTTACACCTCAAAATTCAACTCCTCATATCTTTCTATATATGTAGAGTTAGTTAAAATTGAGGTCAGATTCGTGCTCTATGCCATTTTTTCTTTCAGATCATGTCCTCCTTTTTCATTTTCTTGATGGTGATGAGTGAACCAGTCCGGCCAGGGTCATCGGAGAAGATGACCGACATTTGGACTCTGACGATGCGCTAGAAGTGTTCTGAACTATTGATCTGTTTTAAAATGTTTTAATCTCATGCGTCCATTGTGATTACCAAGCCTATGTCGCGTCGACTGCAGTGCATCATGGAACGCGCGTTCTAGGCCACTTGATCTACCACCTCAATTAATGAGGGAGATCAAGTGGCTCAAGTTTTTTCACATTTTCTGATTTTTGTTTTATTCCTTTTATTTTCATTAATTCATATTAATTTTAATATTAATAAAAAAAATATGAGAGTTTCACCAAAATTTTTCAAATAATTTCCTCTTTCATATTCTGAATTAAAATTATTTTTTGGATCATTATTAATATTTTTCATGATTTAATTGATTTTGTGATCATTTTTAATTGTTTAAAAATACTTTTAAGTCTTAAAAATTTTGAAATTTTTACTCCAAGCTCCTTTGACCTTGTTTGACCTATGATAAATCTCATGGCCATTTCTTTGGTGTTTTGATAAAGTTTTAGGAATTTGACAAACCATATTTAATTGAAATGCATTATTTTAGTTTTTTTTAATTGAATAAATGCCAAATAATTTTGTTGACCAATTGTGATGACTTGTTTGAGTTTGACTCTTGTTGTTGGGCCTTGGTCAAGGTTAATTTGACTTTGTCAAGTTAATATCATTGGATTTAGGGGATTGATGGAATGTACATTCCATCTCCCAAAATGAATGGATGATATTAATTTGGTAAAAGTCCTCCTTTGACCAATTTGAGTTTTGATCCATTCCCCTCCCTCTTCATCTCATTCCCCTTCTTTATGCATTCATATCATTTGGTCTATGATATCTCAAAGTCCTAAAGCTAGTTGATTGAAAAATCAACATGAGTAGGGATGAGATTATGCCACCTCTTTTGCATATTATTTTTGGGTGTGGTATGTTGCATGAGCATAGTCCATTATACTATGTCTCAAACATGCATTAACACCAAAATTCTATTGCCCGATCTCAAATAGTTGTGACTTCTACATAAGTCCAATTACGATTGCTTAACATAGCGCTAAATTTGTGACACAAAAGGCATAGCATTCTAGTTAGTGAGATTGTAAGTCTCCCCTCTTTCATGGTATTGTGTGGAAACTTGGCCTTTTTTCCTTCCTTTGGAAGATGTCTTGGCTTAAGGATCCATGCTTGTGATAAGTGGGTTGAGTGTTCTCCAAAGAATGACTTAAAAAATGAAAAGCAAAAGCAAAACAATACTAACTTCTAACTCATTAACAACTAACTTTTAATTTCAAGCCATTTACTTTAATGTCATTTAGTTTTAGCCTTTATTCATTTGCCATTATTCATACCATTCTAATTGTTTATGTTAGTGCAATTTTCATTTTGTCCATTTGGACCATATTGTGTGATATATTTTGTTTGTCTATACTTTGATTGTTTGTGTGGTCTTTGACTATTAATGTACATAATAACAACAAAATCCCTAAAAAACTTTTGTGTGGACTGTTGGCTTGATCTTGGACAAATGGACTTACAACTTAGGAAACATTCCTATGCTAAATGACTTGGCCAATGCCAATTTTTGTGAAACCAAGTACTTGCAATTTGGAACTTCATCTGATACATCATTCAAGATCCCTTTGAGTTCATCTGCAACATGATCATTGTGAAGTTGTTATCTTGAACCTGTGACTTGTGGAATCCATCTGTTACATGGGCTAATTTGAAGAAGATCATGGAGTGGCTAAAGCTTGGATGTGACTATCTTTTTTGATGCCTTGCTCTTCAAGATAATATAAATGTGCATTTTTGTATTGCTTGATTCTAAATGTCCAAGGGAATTTGGGTTTCTATTGACATTCTTGTCTATTGGATTGCTACCCATTGGTCAAATCTTTTCAACTCTTAACTTTTAATTTTGTGCATAGGATTAGTCTCTTCATCTTCTCCCCATTTTTTTAATTTTAAAATCTCTCCCTCCCTTTTCAAAATCTTCTTTGATTGAACTTATTTTGTTCTAAACTTTGACCACTTTGTAAAAAGATAGAAACTTTGGCCTTATGCCATTGAACTTTCAAACTTCTTTTCTTAAATCAAATTTGTAAATAAACTTAACTATACTCGACTTAAACTTTCAGAAAAGCCAAAAAGAACTAACTCATTCAAACCATTTTCAGGCCTTTGTGCCTTTCAAACTTAATTTTTGATAAAAGCAATGCATCCACTTTGAAATTTGTATCACGAACTATGAGGTTTTGATCCCTCATTTTTATGTTAGTACGTAGGCACAAGTCCGAAGGTCTTGTTAAACACAAAAAAATATAACTAATTGAATTCTTTTCTCATCCTCTTATTCTATTTGTTTGTAAACATCATTTTGTACAAAATACATATGCACACAAAAGGGCTCCCTAGGAGTACCTAGGACACTTTGGGTGCTAACACCTTCCCTCTGTGTAACCAACCCCCTTACCTGTAATCTTTGAATTTTTTTTTAGTTTTGATTTGAAAACTTCTTACTTTTGGGTTTTTTTCGTACTTTTTCCCTTTTCCCTTGGAAACAATAAAAGCGCGGTGGTGACTCCTTTTTTTTTATCTCTAGCTTATCCATAGCTTGATGATCATGAATTTACCGCTATACGGGTCTCACTCCTACGTATCCTCAGGTATAATGAGGAACTCAAAGCTTTGTAGTTCAGAGGAAGGCTACAATTTTTTTGTTGGTTTGTTTTAATGAGAGAGTGCTTAGATCGTATTCTAATGGTTAAACATGGACTTGCATGCTCGCGGGAGAGACTTAAGCATTGGTTTGTATATGCATTAGAAAGGATTAAGCATCGTTCTTTTGAAAATATTTTGATTAATTTAAAGTGTGTTATGGTGAACACGTATTTAGATCACATTCTAATGATAAAACATGACTTGTTTACTCGTGGTGGAGGCTTAAACGCTTGTTTGTATGCACTAGAATGGATTAGCCAAATGTACTCTTATGAAAGGTTTTCAATTTTACGGGGGCGAGAAAGTGGTGAGATAAGTTCTAACCTGAACTTGAGTGCAATTAAGATAGGAGGATGGTATAGTCATGTTCGACTTGTGTGGAGTAGTCCTTAACAAGTTGGCTTGAGATCCATTTGCTCAGTGGAGACTCTTTTGGATTTGGAAATGTCACATAAGTATTTATGGTTAGGCATTACTATTTCTAATTCGGGTCCGAGAAGCTGAGGACCGTAGAACATTTACCCCCTCTTGGCCTATTTAGGACATAGTGCGGAAACTGTTCAAGTGTAGACTTGATAACAGTTGTTACACGACACTACACTCAAACGAGTTTCTCTTGAGAATATTATGGGTCGATGAGTCAGTCATCTTAACCTGTAATATCCGATAGATGGAATTAAGACCCTGGGAACTTTTTAGAACATGATCTACAGGTTTTATCCTTAGTTCACTCCTTTGGGATGGTTCTTACCCAGACTCCATGCTCGTGACTTACAACAAACCCTTGATTCTTGGTTGATCCAATCAAGCCTTGTCAATATCAATGGAACTTGGGTGTTGATAAGGTGTGAACCATAATCCACAAAAATGGATGATTGATCTTGACAATGACTTGATTCATCCCTTGACCTTTGTTTTCCTTGTGTGTGATCCCTTATTTGTGATTGTTGCATTCATGCATTCATGCGCATCATAACATTCATCACACGAAAATTTCAAGGAACTGAGGTATTACTTGCAAATATTTTTAGACTATGGATTATGGATGAAGGAACACTAAGAAGTACAATTTGAGATGTCCCGACTTGAAAGAGTTAAGGAAGCTAGCATCTTTTGTATTAGATCCCTTGGACTTCAAACAACGCCATGGGAAGCTTTTGTCTAATTTGTCTGCTGATGTGGTTGAAAGACTTTTGAGTGTGCTAGTGAAATTCTATGATCCTCTCTACCACTGTTTCACTTTCCCAGATTATCAGCTTGTGCCTACATTGGAGCAGTATTCTCATCTTTTGGAGATACCTATTTCTAGTAGAGTGCCTTTTAGTGGATTGGAGGAGATTCCCTGATCTAATCTTATTGCTGAAGCTCTTCACTTGAAGAAGTCTGAGATAGAGGCTCATTGGGTGAAGAAAGGAGGATTGTTTGGGTTGCCGTCTGAGTTCCTCAGCAAGGAAGCTACTGCTTTTGCTCAAGCTGGTAGTGTGGACGTTTTTGAAGCTATCTTTGTGTTGCTCATTTATGGATTAGCTTTGTTCCCTAACATTGACGGTTTTGTTGATGTTAACGCCATAAGATTTTTCTTGATTGGGAATCCTGTGCCTACTTTGTTAGGTGATATGTATTTCTCTTTGCATCTAAGGAATTCTAAGGGTGGTGGAACTATTGTCTGTTGTATTCCTCTTCTGTACAAGTGGTTTATTTCGCACTTGCCTCAGACACCTACTTTTGTGGAGAACAAACAATGTCTAAGGTGGTCTCAGAGACTTATGTCTCTCACTAATGATGATATAGTTTGGTATGATCCGTCTTTAAGAAGTTTGGAGATTATTGACAGTTGTGGTGAATTCTCTAATGTGCCTCTTGTAAGACCTCAATTTTGACCCTAAGATCCCTCATGGCATCATTACATTGCATCTGCATAGCCTCAAGGATCATGAGCATCTTGGTTCCCTTTGCCTATTGAGTGGGATGTCTTGTGAGTGGTTTGAGATCACCAAGCATACTTGAATTGTATATCATTGCTTTTCTCATTTTTATTAACTCAAAAGCACAAAAATATGTCACTAACATCTTTTGTTTGTAGCTTGAGCAGTCACAAGGTCTAAAGCTTCTAAGGAGATCCTATGTGCATTGATATGGTCAAGAGGAGATGGAAGCAAGCATGGTAATGGTTCCCAAAGCTCTCATCCATCAAATAAGCCTTCCAAGTATCTCAATTCATCATTTTGATCAAAGTAAAGCAAAGGGTTTGAGGTTTGTTTCCCAAGGAAATCCTAATTCATCTGTTCATCAACTGTGCCTTGGTCATGAAGCAACCTCAACCCATGGTTAAATACAATCAAGGGAAGTTCTTTAATTCATCATTTAATGCATATTTGAACTTATTTGAGTATCCTCAATCATCAATGCATCAAGATATGAGGTGTGGACTTGAGAAGTTGATCAGTCAATTCATCTAACTATTTTGAAATACACTGAGACCTACCTTTTTATGTGTTGGTCAAATGGAGATGACCCCAAGCGAAACAATGTTCTTAAGAAAAATATGAACAACTTTCATGTTCATAAAAATTTGATTTGAAGCTTGGAAGGTCATCATCCATTTCAAGACATTATAGGTCATTTTGACTGAAACCCTAATTTTGGGTCAACTTCCCAAGGACATAACTCATTCATTTTTCATGATTTTGAGGTGAGACTTAATGTATTGTAAATCTTATTGTGTCTACTTCAAATGTTATGTTGAGAAAAATTGCAAAATCTCAAAAGAAATACATGTGATAATGCAAAACATTATAGGTCACTTTGGACCAAATGCATTGAAATGTGAAAAAGTCCAACTTCAAATGCCCATAACTTCTTCATTAAAAATCCAAATGATGCAAAACTTAAGTCCAAATTGATTGCCTTGAAAAGATATACAACTTCACATATGCATGTTTTGCACCTTACACTTCAAGCTCAAATTTCATTAATTTCCAATGCCCAATTGGAGTTTTGATCAACATAGAATTTGTTCCTTATGCAACAAGCTTTCCAACCATTACCCATAAGCCTATGTTTCAATTTTTGAAATATCATTTTCGAAGAAGAGAACCTTTTAGTGCATTTTTGGAAATTCATTTCAATTACATTGCATGAGCTCATGATATCATATCTGCACGTCCATTCCTTCTAATTATGATATAAGCAATCAATTGCAATCAGAATTGGACCCTCCATGCGCTTGTACAGGCCCATGCATGGAGGCCCTCTTCTCCTATGCAATGCTTTATTCATGCTCCCACCTTGGCTTTGGCTATAAATACAAGTGCTTTGCTCTTCATTTCCTCAACCTAATGGCACCTAAACCTCTGCTGAATTGAATCCACACCCATACCAAAGGAACAAATCTCAATTTTCTCTAAAAATTTTAGATCTAGAATTCAGTTTCCTCGACTGTTTTCTTAAGATCTAAAGTTTCTAGACCTCTTCACCTTGATCCATTGAAGCTTCTGTTTGCAAAAGAACTCAAAGATAGTGACTCCATTCATCTCAATTTTAAGGTTTTGCTCAACTGCATTTTGCTTTGAAACAACTCATATATTGTTCCATTTGCCTTGATTGTGTGTGATCTGAATTCCTCTGTATAGAGGCATCATTATTGTGTTCTTCATTTTTGAAATCAAGCAAGTTTAGTTGAGCACCACCAAAGTTCCATCTCTGATTTCTCTCTCAATAGGAATCTAGAGTGGAATTGAGTGACATAGGAGTGATGTACATCACTTCACCTTTCGAACGGTACCTAGATCGTGCGTTTTGGTGCACATTTTAATCTCTGCAAATTGTGACCTTCGCCCGAGCTAGCCGGAGAAGACGGTGGCGCTGGCCACCGTCTGGTCTCCAGATTAGATCAGGACCGTTCATTTCTTTGTCCAGATCTAATCTCAGCTCTCCATTTTTATGACTTTATTTAACTCGTTTTGTTTCTCATTGACTTTGGACCATGGTACGCGCGCAACTCATTGCCATTAGATCCTCCACGTCAATTAATGAGATCTCATCCAACGCATGTGGTTTTTTCTAATTTCTGATTTAATCCATTTTATTTCTTTTATTTCATTTTATTTCTAAAATCCATATCTCTTTCATTATTGGTCCAAAAATTATGGGACCAATTGCATTATTTGTCTTTTAATTTCTAGTTTCTAAAAATGATTTTTAATATTTTTTATTTTATCGTTTGCTATTTTTTAATAATTTTCTCTTTTTTGGTTATTTTTAATTCATTTTAAATAGTTTTTGATATTCAAAAAATACAAAAATATTTTCTCAACCTCTTTGAATGATGATAGTTCTATGAAAAATATTCTCATCAATTTATTAATTGATTTGAGATTTATTTGAGATTTTAGTTCAATTAGGTTATTTTTATGCATTTTTAATTGATTTAAAATAGTTTCTGACTTTTAAAAATGCTGAAATTTTTTGTCAAACTTTGTTTGACCTTGTTGAACTTGGGATAGTTCACTTGGACTTTTCAAAGTTGATTTGAAGTGAGTTTGAAGTTTGACCTTTCTTTAATATTTTAATTCAAGTTTTATTTTAAATATTAAAAATGCCAAAAATATTTTGTTTATTTCTTGACTTCTAATCTTCATTTTGCTTCTGTTTTCCATTGTTTGACCTTGATCTTCTCTATCTTTGGTCATAGCTTGTTGATTATCTCATTCCATTTCATTTAATGCACTTTAATTCTTCATTTCTTTTCTTCATCTTCTTCTTCTTCTTCTTCTTTTCTTTTTTTGATCAATGAGTTAAAGGTTGATGGTTAGCATTGATTAGGGAGGTTTAATCTTCCTTGATACAAATTTAATTCATCTTGATCAATGATCAAGTGAATGGGTTTGCATTAAGGATAGATTGCTTTCTAAATCATGCAAAGGACCTAAATCAATATAAGATCATTTCTCATTTTCTTTTTGGCATGGCAAGTTGTTGGAGTTTGATTCACTAATCAAGACCTCTAACTTGTGTTGTTGCCTACATTATTATTGATCGGCCTCAGATAGTTGTGACTTCTACATAAGTCCAATTACGATTGCTTAACATAGCGCTAAATTTGCCTTATCGCACACTAACCATTAACACTAACTATTAACCATTAACATTTACTTCTTGCACTTTACATTTATGCAATTTACTATTCTTGTACATTTTATTCATTTGCTTTTTCTCTTTGCTCACTTGAGCACATGTTTATGTTAATGCAATTTGCTCTTTGCTCACTTGAGCACATAATTGTGTATATATCTTTGTGCTTGTGTTTTGTTTTGATTAATGTGGACCAAATGGAAAGAAATGGACAAATGGACTTAGTTTCTAGGACTTTCCATATGCAAATTGGAGTAAAAGGACCTTAATGTGAGAGATGGACTAGAAGGACCAAACCTCTAAACTCACTCATGTCCATTCTTGATTTACTTCATGGAACTTTTGATGTGTGTGCTTTTGTGCTAGGGAATTCTATGAGAGCTCAAATTGAAGAACCATTGCCATGTTCATCCAAAGTGAAAGATACAAGATACATTGAGGATCTCCTAAGAAGCTTATTTGATTGTGTTGATTGTTTGAGCTTACTATTATTCTGCTTGCATATTCCAAAGGATGGGAGCTACTTGGATCATCAATATGATCTCAAGAGAGGAACTCCATCTGTGATCTTGTTTCTTATCCCTTATCTCTTGTATGATTAGGACCTTAGCCATTCTTCTTCTTCCCTCCATTCTAACCCAAGCCAAAACTTTTGTGCAAACATTTAACACTTCTTTTAAAACATTAGAAACCTAAGCCTTATGCTTTTGATTTTCAAACTTTCATTTCGTAACACTTATTTTGAATTGAACTTCTAAGTCAACTTTGACCATATTTTTGTAAATACTTTTCATTGGTAAATATAACTCACTCAAATACTTTTGTGGTTTCAATGACCACTTTCTTAATCAAAACTTTTCATAACCTTTAGCTATTAGGTTTGAGTTCTTCTTGAGGTAGATGTAATACTCACCATATCCTTAGTGATGGACAATGAGTCTTCCATGCTTATTATAGGGTTAACCCCTCACTAGCATGTTGAAGCTATCCTCACATGGTGGATTTGTGGTTTTAGGTTGAGTTTTCTCCCTTGGATAACAAAAGACCTTAAGGCTTTTGGACCAATCAATTCACCAACTCATTTTGAGATTTTTACCCCGAACTACGAGGTTTTGATCCAAATCTTTTTTTTTTAAGATGGTACGTAGGCAATGGGTTTATCCATCCAAACACAAATTGTAATTAACTTGTATATTCTCTTCTCACCTCTTCAATCATGTTTGCACAAACAAATTTTCGCAAAATACCAACCTTACAACAAATGTGAAAAGGGCTCCCTAGGAGTACCTAGGATGTTTTGGGTGATTAAAACCTTCCCATTGCATAACCAACCCCCTTACCCCGATCTCTGACATTTTTACTAGTTTTTGATTCGATAAAACTTTTAGGTTTTTGTTCGCTTTCTAACCATTCCTTTGGATAAATAGAAGTGCGGTGGCGACTCGACTTGTATGGTTTACCTTAGATTTAGTCAATATCTCTAATGGTAACGAATACCCCGCTACAGAAAAATGGCGACTCTGCTGGGGACATTTTCCTAGTGGGTTATGCCTACTTTTCATTTTTTGTTGTATTGTATTGTATATTATTGTGTGACATATTTTTTGTGCAATTTGGGATTACTGTATTGTATGTAATGATTGAATTGCTTGAATATTAATTACTTGTATGCTTGGTGATCTTTGTGAGAGGAGTTCCATACCCGAACTCGAGAGCACTTAGGATAGGAGAATGGCATAGTCTGGTTGACTTGTGTGGAGTTATTCCTTAGCAAGTTGACTTGCAAGCCCATTCACTTGGTGGAGGTCATGTTGGGATCAATAATGTCACACAAGTAGTTGTGGTTAAACATTACTCTTTCCAATATAGACCTTAGAAGCCAAGGACCTTAGTCTACCAAGCCCATCTTGGCCTATTTTTAGGACGTAGTGCGAAAGTCGTTCAAGTGTAAGATTTGATACGATTGTTACGCGATACTACACTCATAAGAGTCTCTCTTGAGAATATTTTTGGAATACGAGTAGTCGTTTCTCCGATAATATTCGAAAGATGGGATAATGACTATGGGAACCTCTTGTAGAACATGTTTGGCAGGTTTAAACCCTAGTACACTCCCTTTGGGTGGTTCTTAACCGAGACTCCATGCTCGTGACTTGCAACAAACCCTTGATTCATGGTTGATCCATTCTTGTATCCTTAATATCAATGGAACTTGGGTGTTGATAAGGTGTAAACCATAATCCACCAAAATGGATGATTGATATTAAGGATGACATGATCCATCCCATGACCTTTGTTTGGTGTGCTTTGCTTGATCCTTGAGTGTGATTGTTGCATTCATGCATTCATGCACCCATTTGCATCCATATCATCAATAACGAGAAATTTTTTCAAGGAACTTAAGAGGTCTATTTGCAAATTTTCAGACATGGAAAGACAAAGAAGGAATACAAAGAAGTACAGTTTCAGACAACCCGACTTGAAAGAGCTAAGGAATTTGACATCCTATGTATTAGATCCCTTGGGCTTCAAGGCTCGTTTTGGGAAGCTCCTATCTATGCTGACTACTCAAGTGGACAAAGGATTGATGAGTGTATTGGTGCAGTTCTATGATCCCTTATACCGCTACTTCACATTCCCGGATTTTCAGCTTTTGCCTACACTTGAGGAGTATGCCTACCTTGTGGGTATACCTATTCTAGACCAGTTGCCGTTCAGTGGCTTAGAGAGTGTTCCTACTTCTCAAGAGATTGCTGATCTGTTGCATATGGATGAATCTCTGGTTAGTGCTCATATGACTACCAAAGGTGGAATTCAAGGTGTCCCTTCTGAGTTCCTCATTGCTCAAGCTACTATGTATGGGAAGGCCATGAGTGAGGACGCCTTTGAAGCCATATTTGTACTTCTCATCTATGGGCTAGTGTTGTTCCCCAACATCGACAAGTTTGTGGATGTGAACGCTATTAGGATCTTCTCTACTCTTAATCCCGTTCCGACTCTGTTGGGTGACACTTACTTCTCTTTGCATGTGAGGAATGCAAAGGGTGGAGGTACCATTGTGTGCTGTTTGCCTCTGCTGTACAAGTGGTTTATTTCGCACTTGCCGCAGACGGTCGCCTTCAAGGAGAACAAAGGATGTCTACGGTGGTCCACGAGACTTATTTCTCTCACTAATGATGATATCTTTTGGTACAACCGTGTGTATGATGGGGTGCAGATTATCGACTCTTGTGGTAAATTCTCCAATGTGCCTCTTCTTGGTACATGTGGTGGGGTTAACTACAACCCTGTTTTAGCACGTCGTCAGCTTGGGTTCCCCCTAAAGGATAAACCCAATAACATTCTGTTAGAGGGTGTGTTCTTTCAGGAGGGTAGATCCCCAAGGCTTGAAGGGCAGAATGGTCCGCGCTTGGCGCAAGATCCATAGGAAAGGAAGGAAGGAGCTAGGTTCGAAGAACTGTATCGCTTTGGAGCCTTATAACTCTTGGGTGAGGAGGAGAGCTTCCGAGTACCTCATGCCTTATGAGTATCCAAGACCTACACCTTTGGTTATGGCTGGGCCTTCAACCCTCCCTAACCAAGGAGTAGAGGAGTTGAGAGACGAAGACCGTTCACGTGCTTGGATCCGTGAACGAGAGGAGTTGCTTCAGCAGATCAAGGAGAAGGATGCTTTGATAGAGTTCCTCGAGCACTAGGTTATTGATGATCCTGATGATGCATGGACTTCTCTACTTCCTCAGTCTTCCAAGTTTTGGAAGAGGAAGTATGATCGACTCGCCAAGGAGAAGGAAGACATGGAGGCAGCCTATGAGGAGGAGGTGAAGAGGCTTCGTGCATCTTATTTTCCATTCTCTCGAGCTTTAGATGATTGTTTTTAGGGTTCCATAGGATGATCATTTTCCTTCTTTCTTGTATTGTATTTGGTTACCAAGATTGTACTCCTTTGGTGTAAAAATATTTTCCAGATATTATTGATATTATATTTCCATATGTGATAAATTCTTAATATGTCCAATATTTGCAAATAGAACTCTAAAGTTCCTCTGATAAATAAAAACAAATCATATGCACACGCATTGCATGCATCATGTGCATAGGCAGGTTTTGCTCCAGGTTTCTTGGTCTATGGTCTAACTCCGTGCTCTTCATTTATTTTGAAGACAAGCTGACTCACCGGTACTACACCAGACCCAACATTTCAAGACTAATGGATCATTTGGAACAAGAGAACCGTGAGCTTAAGGAGGAAGTAGCCAGATTGACTGCCCTGATGGAGTCATTCATGGCTGCCCATAGCCAGTCGTCTCCAACACCTTCAACTCCTCCCCAGAGGACAATCATCTCTGAGATTCTTTTCTCAACTGTGCCTGCGGCCAGTGCACACTTTGCTCCAACAGCCATGCCAGCCGGGTTCCCGTGGGGGATGCCTCCTAATTTCATGTCTGAGGGTCCTGCACCCACCTTTGCTTCTCCGCCGGCATCTAGCATGGTCCTTGCCGTTCCTCCCCCTGTCGTGCATACTATGCCCAAAGTAGACGACACCATCTATCATTCTGAGCCGTCTTAGGGCCCATATATCTATGAAAAGATGGACGCTATGAATGATCAATTTCTTGAGCTCCGTAAGGAATTGAAGACTCTTCGATGAAAGGATCTTTTCGGCAAGACTGCTGCCAACTCTTCCTGGTTCCGAATGTGAAGATCCCTGTGAAGTTCAAGGTGCCTGACTTTGAAAAGTACAAGGGAAATACTTGCCCTCTCAGCCACCTGGTCATGTATGCCAGGAAAATGTCGACTCAGACCGACAATGACCAATTGCTCATCCACTATTTTCATGACAGTTTGTCCGGTGCTGCCCTACGTTGGTACATGGGCTTGGACAGTGCAAACATCCGATCCTTCAACGACCTTGGCGAGGCTTTCGTCAAGCAATACATGTATAATATGGATATGGCTCCCGATAGGGATCAATTGAGGGCCATGTCCCAGAAGGATAAGTGTAACACCTCAAAATTTGCCCTTCTCTGTTGGGACTAGCTTAGCATATTGCATTTCATTTTGTAGGTCATTAGTCATTGCATCTTGGCATATCATGTGGCAACATTGAGCAAGCCATCCTCCTAGGTCTTGATCAGAAGATTAAGAGGTCAAAAGATTCAAGCTTGAGGGTCTCAAGAATTGATCACTAGCCATCTGAGGTTTGGTTCTTCAAATTAGGGTTTCTTGGTTCCTCAAGGAGGTTGATCATTATCTTGGTTGAAATGGTACATCATCATCATCATGGTCTTATCATCACCAAGAGGTTCATTGTGACTGATCAGTTCCTTGGGATTAGGGTTTTGACCTCTGGTCAACCCTAATCATCTACATTGTGCCAGTCAGGGTTTGTCAAGGAGATGAGGGTCTTCATTGAGATGGGGGATCATCCTATGGTTTTAATGAGCTTGTGGAAGCTAGGGTTTCATTTTGGAGCCATTTCATCAGAAGATTGAGGCTCAAATTCATCTGTGCATAACCAATTCATCTATCAGTCAACAAAAGTCAACCAAAGGTCAAATGATGGATTTGGAGGTGGGAGAGGGTTAGAAACACTTCATTCATGCCCAAACAAGTTTCATTTGACATTTCAAACATCAACATGGAAGAAAATAAAGTCAGATGAAAACATTCCAAAAATAGAAAGTGACTTGTAATTCAAAATTGCCAAAAATGGAAAGGTTTTCTCCTCAAGATTACATGTCCAAAAATGCTTCAAATGAAATTTTGTCCAACATGAAAGTTGAAGATCTTGCTCTCACCTTTCCAAAAAGTCCAAGAACATGAATTTCGCATATGTGGTTGGCAAGTTATGGATCAATCTTGGTCAAGAAAATTTGAATTTCAAAAGTGCATAACTTTTGAACCAAAAGGCCAAATGGAGTGGGATTTTTTGCCACATTCTTCTCTTGTCATGTACTATCCAAATTACACATCATAGGCCATGCATTTTGTTCACAAAAATATTTGAATTTCCATTGGAATTTTGGAGGGAAAATACTAATTTGAAAATTATTCATTACATTCACTTGCTACCACTTGAATTTGGCTCTACACAGCATTTTGAGGTGAATTGAGACAGAAAATTGCACTGTTACATTGAATTGCATGCATGAGGGGTGAATTCCCAATTTGGCATAAAACTTGCATTTCACTAATTCATGTGCATTTTGGCTAATCATGATTAGCAACATCATTAACAACACATATAAAAGGCTAATCATAACTGTTTTCTGGCTAAGCATAACAGAATTGTGAAATTGAGATCTAGATCAAAAAACTCTTCAACTTTTTCTCTCAACTTTTCTCCATTTTTCTGCATAAACCTTGCATCACTCTTGATCCAATCTTCATCCACGAGCACAATTGAAGCTATTTGAAGCAAGATCCATTGATTCTCAAGCTAATTCGAGGACTGTTGCAAGTGAAGCTCATCCATGGCAGCTTGATTTTCTGGACATGTCAAGCACGATCAACTTCCAAATCCTTTTTCATTCACGCATATGAGAGCTGAGGAATTGCTGTTTTGACCTTACCAAGCCTGGAACAACCTAATTCACTTCTGCCATTCAATTGAGGTCAGTTTTCGACTTTGATGATTCATGAAATAATTAGGTGCTTTTGGTAGATCCTTGAATGTAGAGTACACTGCAATTTGAATCATTGAATTTCATGGAGAAATGAACAAGTTATGTTGATTTTAAGTTTGATGAGTGAATATGTTTTGCTTCGAATCTATGAATCTAGGATGAATTAGCATAAACCAAGCTTAGATTGATGATGTACATTGGAAGACGAATCCATTGATATGCGTTTCGTGAATTTCTGTGAGAAAATGTTCTTGAGCCATGAATGTTGATGAACGCGTGATGAACTTAGGGTTTTCCATGTCCAGAACTTGTTTGATCTTCATTTGCCTCGTATGCATGTGTTTTTGTGTTATTCCTTCATGCAGTGGACCACGTGTCCTGGTCCATTAGTGTAGCGCGCGCCAGTTTGAAAACGTACTCGCTTCGATTCTCTGCTGGAGCAAATCCAAACCATGCCTTTGCATTTTTATTCCTTATGCCATGCCATTTCATGTACAAGCTTCCATGCATTTTTTATTTTTTTCCTTCCATTTAAAAAATCATAAATCCAAAAATACTTATCCAATTGATGTGAGATTTTTTGCATGCTGATCCTTATGATCTCTAGAATTTTATGATGATTTTTCCAGAAATTGTGCACTGTTGGATTTTTATTTTGCTTAGGGATTGTGTATGTGTATGTTTTCATGACCTACTTTGCCATATCCTTCATGAAATGATGAGATTTTATCCAACATTCTTGAAATTTTGCATGCTCAAGATAGACATCTCAAGGAACATTTTGGTATAGAGTTTGCATTTTTCCCATTCCTGGTTGATGAGATATGATCTGATCAATATAGGTGTGACAATGTGTGTCACACCATTTCTTGTCCAACTTGCTGATTTTATTTGCCATGCCATATGAACTTCAGTTGATGTGAATTTTTGCATGATGCTACTTCTGGATGTTAGGATCACTCATGAATGTTTGTAGAATTTTTGAATGCATTTCTGATTTGTTTGAGATTTTCTCTTCTGATTGGTCATTTTTGGACTTTTGATGAGTGATGAACTTAGATGATTTGTGAAATGATGGATGTTTATCCTATGAGCTTGAAATTTTGCACATGTGTTCTAGACTCTTTGAAGTTTGCCATGGCTTTGGTTTGATTCATTTATCATGTGTAGATTCTGTTTTATGCTTGTGTGAAGTTGATGTATGAATTTGTGCTTCCTTTGAGTTTGTTTTGCCTTGCCTTGCCTTATAGAATTTATTTGACATGCTTCCACTTGTCCAAATGACTTGAATTTTGGTATGATGGTCATGTAATGAGTGCTGTTTAGCCATGATTTTTCTTGGGATTTATTGAATTATTCTTGAGTTGATTTGGATTGATTCATTCTGTTTGCTTCAATGAGCTTTGAAATTGCATGCCTTGCCTTAGATGCTTTGTGAAATGAAATTGGTTGATGATATGGACATGAGACCACTTGGACATTGTTCTTAATTGATTGAACTTGATTATTGTCAATTTTCATGTTCTGTTTTGAATTATTTCTCCCCCTTTGACCCTAGGCCTTGTCCTAGTGGTTAGTGCTTATGTTTGAGTTGTGTTTTCAGGACAAGAAGCATATGGCCTTGAGGAGTTTGATTCATTTGCTCATTTGGATTGATATTTGGTTGAGGTTGGTTAACATTAAGTTGTTTTGTAGGTGGATTAGCTCCTTTGAGTTGAGCTTGTGCTTTGCTTGATGCATTGCTTGTTGTCTGTTTGTACAGTTAACTGTTGACTTTTAGTCTGTCTGTTTGACTTTTTGAGTTAAATACTAATTGTGTTAGATTGTTTTCAAGTACATTAGTTGCTTAAGTTCTTTGAACTTGCTTTTTCTGTTGCTTAGTTGCTTAACCAATTGAGGTATAACCCACTGACTTCATGTAGTCTGGAAGACCTGGCCTGTTATTTGGTCAGGCACCTGTCTGAAGTCCTCCTTAAGAGGCAATGCTTGTGAATGTTTATCTTTGTGCCAAGCAGGAAAAGACCTTTGATAAGGCAATTGGCAGATACAAGAGATGTGCAATCCATCTCCTGCTATTCAGTTGAGTCATCCCTTTGCTCACACAACTGGTGTTGATGCATTGTGGACATTAACCCAAGATCCATGTTGAGTCAGTCATAAGTGTAGAAGGGTTCCCACTTTCTGAACCCACACTTCCTTTGTCTAAAGCTCTCCCTGGCCAGGGATAAGAGCTGTGGGGCACACCCCTCACTTCCTATATCATCTGCTTCACCCTAACTCTCAATGTTAGGGTTAAGAGCTAACATCACCTGATACAGTTGGCTTGTGTTTCACAGCCTAACCCTTGTGTGAGCCCACTTTGCTTGTATACAGTGTGTGCTAATTGTGTGTATGTTTGCTTTGTTTTGCTTGTATGCTTTGCTTTGCCTGTTTAAGATAGCTTGCTGCCTGTGCAAGTTAGATAGAAAACTCAACCTAGGACCATTGTGGAATACATGATAACTATTAGGCTCGAGTCAGTCTCCCTTCTAGTTTGTCATTTCCTAGTCTCTGGTTAGGAGAAAGTTTCTCCCCTGTTCAGGGGAACTACGTTGCCCTAATCCTCATACCAAATGAGGTACGTAGGCAGGAGGTCGCACGAGATCTCTCCGGGCACCTTTTTTTCTTTTTGTGTGTGTTTGTTTGACAGTTGCTAGGCTCGAGTGCCAGACTCCTTAGTAACTTGTTGTCTGTTATCCTTCTTGTCGTGTGCTTGGAGTCCGATATAAGTCCAGCAATTGGCCTTTGGTTTCCAGTGTGGGTTTGTTTGGTTCGGAATCTGATGTAAGTCCAGCAATTGGCATTCGGTTTCCATGTTTGCCTCTGTTTGCGTGTGTTTTGTTTCGGCGTGCGTGAGCCGAACTACGGTAGCTCTGATTCTCATTCCAGATGAGATACGTAGGCATAGGATGCGATATCCTAGCGAGCCCGTCCCCCTTTTCTTTCACCTGTGTTGTGTGTGTGTGTGATGTTTGCGAGCAACTTCTGTTTTGGCAACCTTATCCTATCTTTTTGAGCGTGGATCCCGTCGAGTACGACGAATGCGTAGGGGTGCTAATACCTTCCCTTCGCATAACCGACTCCCGATCCCATTCTCTTTGGTTGCGAGACCATGTCTTTTCCAGGTTTGCTTCGAGCGTTTCCTTTCCCTCCTTGGGATAAATAACGCACGGTGGCGGCTCTGTGTTGTTTTGTTTTAGCCCGCCGATTGTTTTTCGCGGATGCGACAGCTGGCGACTCTGCTGGGGACTTAGAAGTTGACCTATTGCTGGTCCATCTTCCCTAAGTGAGTCTCTCCTAGCGTTCTAGGATAGTTTAGGTTGCTTGTGTTGCTCTATTTATTGCATTTATGATTATTCTGATGTGTATATATTTGCATAAATATTTGCATGCATCATACTATCATGTTGCTGTCCTCTATACAGGTGGTTCCTCTGTTTTGGGGTGGGTGTTCTGAGTGGGGCTAAAACCCAAGCCCGAGTATACACCTAGGATTAGTGTGGTCTCATGTGCCTTTCATGTTAGGTCAACATGTTTTGGGCAACGTGACATACCACAAGCCGGACGAGGTTCATTTGAGAGTGCTCTTCCTTTGTGGGGTATTCCACTCTGGTTGAGTCACCTCATCTGAGCTATTGACTTTGGTGACCGATCTTTCCCGGATCTTTGGTTCAGATGATCTTAAGAGAGCTACAACGGCACACCCGAAAGGGCAAACCCGTTAAGTATCTTTGCCCGATTGTCGAAACCACTATCCGCCTTAGGATGACCTGATTAGAATTTACCTGTGAGGGGCGGGGTGATTCTTACAGATGCATGTTCAGATGGTGACTGTGATGGTGACTAATGGTTCCGCTGATCAGAGTCCTATTTATAAGTCGGATTCATGGATTTATGCCCGAGATGCCGGAGTTCTGTCCGTGTTATTTATCAGTGGGGATCCGTTTATTTCAGGATTCCCCGGGCTGGTTCAGAGATCTTGTGGTTATCTGCTAAGAGATTGTTTGATGATGATGGTGATGTATCTTTCAGTTCCGTTTATTTCGGAACCCCCAGTCGAATTTATGGTTAATCAGTACCTCAGATGGTTGGGATCAGTTCAGAGATCAGGCTTCAGTACAACAGATGTTCAGATGACTTGGAGGATGGCACAATGCATTGCATTCATACATCAGCATCATCACATTTTGCATTTACCTGCATCTAACTCATGTTTATCCATATGCAGGGATATTTTTGATTGAGATCCTGGTTGAGAGACTTCTTTGCTCCAGACATGAGGACCGGTTTGAAACATGACGTCGTCTACAGTTTCTTCGACCCAGAGATTGGTGTGTTGAGAGATATGATAGCATTGATTACACCCGACCATGTGGGGATGTTTCGTGAGGCATACGGTGGTATTCTGAAGTTGGTCTTCAGGCTTACAGACGGTGACAGGAGCGCCATTCATACTCTTCTCCAGTTTTATGACCCGGGCTTGAGATGTTTTGTCTTTCCAGATTACTTGTTGGGGCCCTTGATGGAGGATTATGCCAGTATCCTGGGTATTCAGATCCGAGATCAGATTCCTTTCTTTGCCACTAAGGGGGAGCCTGATATTGCTGAGATTTCTCGTGCTCTTTATTTGAGCCCGGAAGTGACAAAGGGGGGTTTGAAGGAAAAGGGAAAATTGCCCGGTTTTCATTTGAGTTTCTTGGAGGCTAATGCCAAGGAACATGCTGCTGTGGGTAATTGGAAGACTGTCTGTGCCTTGATCGCTGTGAGCATTTATGGGACCATCCTGTTTCCTAATCAGAAGAACTTTGTGGACATTAATGCCATCCGGTTGTTTATGAAGAGGAACCCTATTCCTACTCTGATTGGAGATGTCTATTACTCGGTCTATAATCGGAACGAGAAGCGGCGTGGGGGACTGATCCGGTGTTGTGCTCGGTTGCTGTACAAATGGTTCATGAGGTATTTGCCTTCCAGGGGTGCTTTTGCCTTTCTTGATCCTACTGTCAAGTGGTTATTCAGACTGATGGGTTTGCGAGCCAAGGACATAGCTTGGACTCACAATGGTATGGCTGGACGTGATTTCATATACAGTTGTGGGAGTCTACCTAATGTGCCTCTTATAGGAGTTCAGGGTTGCATTAATTACAACCCGGTGCTTCTTAGGAGACAGATGAGGTTTGCTGTAGAGGGTCCTCCTCTCGGGCGAGAGATTCAGGAGTCCTTCTACTTCCCAATTGAGGGCAATCAGGCCAAGGTGAGACAAGTGTTGGATGAATGGCGTGATATTCAGAGAAAGGGCAAGGTTCCGTTTGGCAAGGTCAACAGCATGTCCTCCCCCCCATTTGATGATTGGCTTAGGAAGAGAGTCGAGCTTACACATCTACCATTTCCGGGAGGTGATCCTTGGTGTCCTTTGATTGAGGGGCCGCGTTCTTCTGTCAGTATGGACGAGTTCCTTGAGATGAAGAAAGCTAGAGATCAGCTGCAGGCGGAGAAAACTGAATTAGAGATGAGTATTGCTCGGATTCAGATGTCTAATCAGGAGATCAGAGGGAGGATGGAGGATCAGGATAAGCGACATGCCCTGGAGGTGAAGCGTTTTGAGATGGATACCGCTTATTATGGGAAGATCAGTCAAGCTTTAGAGTCGTCCACAAGGGAGCATGACATCACCAAGGAGAGGTTATCCAGAGCTTCAAAGGTCATTGAAGACGAGAAGATGAGGCAAATCCTTGTGAGAGATCAGAGAGATGCCAGAGCCAGAGCCCTTGCAGCAGAATGGGAAGCGGAGAAAGCGAAGATCATTGCCGAGAGAGATCACTACATTGCTGAGAGAGATCATTACTTCAGACAGATGAAGATTCACCAGAAGGAGGTGGGGAGATTACAACAGGAGAACACCGAGCTCAGGTTCACCGCGAGGTTTGCTAGGATGGTTGATGATGTAGGGCCTTCTGTGGGACCTTCGTCAGGCTAGACCTTTCTCATTTGTGTGGATTACCGTCAGGCCTGTTGACGGAATTCATTTGTTTGTATTTCCTTTCTGATTCTGGAGAATTGTATTTGATTTGTATCAGCTTTGATGTATGACTATGGCACTTATTGTGCATTTTTTGATATGTGATGGTTATTTTCATTCAGTGATCGATCTTCAAGCTTTATTTGCTTTCCTGTATGCACTCACACAGCACACACATGGTTGGGTGGTATTTTGCTCAATCATATATTTCTGATCTGTATGATGAAATCAAATGATGAATATCAGAATAATGTTGACGGATTATTATATGTCTCGATGAAGCCAGGATCGAGAGACAGAGTGTTCCTCATATGGATAGACATGGCATTCATGCATAATCATAATAACTTGTTTTTTGTTTTGCAGGTATCAGTTCTAACGTGCTTGATTGTTTCAGGAATCATTGCTCGTGCTCGTAGAGTTGTACCTTTGCACTCAACACGTCCTCATAGATATTTTACCAGACGCAACACTCCAAAGCTGATGGATCTACCAAACGCTGATGTTCTCGAGCTGAAGGATAAAATGAACGAACTGATCAACATCATGCAGGGTTTTGCAGTTGGTCAGAAAGCATTGGCTGATAAAGTTGAGAAGCTCGAGCGGGCTTCAGCTGCCAACAGCGGTGTCAACCTGAATGGTGTCTCCAACCAGGGGCTTGGTGGTTCTAGGGAAGGCGGAAAGAGGACGACTGTGGGCGTAATAAACAATGCTGGTGGTTTTGGCGTCGCCACAGGTGGTCAACCTGGTCAGATGGGTAATAATATGAAGGACAGTCTGTTCCCTCCATTCTTTGGGGTTGATGATGATAGAGAGGAAGACAGAGAAGCTGATCAGTTCTCCATGCACAATGAGTCGTTTGGGCAATATGGTGTCCAACCACCCAACAAAGAAATTCAGTTGCTGGCAGAAAAAATCAGGGCTCTCGAAAGCTATGCCACTCCTGGGGTTGTAAATATGTCAAACATGGGGCTGGTTGAGGGGATTGTGATCCCACAGAAGTTCAAGGCGCCCGCGTTTGATAAATACAATGGGAGTTCCTGCCCGGAAACTCATCTTCAAGCCTTCGTCCGCAAGATCTCTGCATACACAATGGATCAAAAGCTGTGGATGTACTTCTTCCAGGACAGCCTGTCCGGAGGATCCCTGGAATGGTACACCAAGCTGAAGTCTTCTGACATCAAGAGCTGGCAGGATCTTGGTGATGCCTTCTTTAAACAGTACCAGTTCAACGCTGACATGGCTCCTAGTCATACCCAGCTGCAGGGTATGTCTCAGAAGTCAAACGAGGGGTTTAAAGAGTATGCTCAAAGATGGAGGGAGTTGGCTGCCAGAGTGCAACCTCCGTTGGTAGACCGAGAAATGTCTGACTTGTTCATGGGTACCCTTCAAGGGGCATTTGCTGAGAGAATGGTTGGTTGCCCGGTGACCAACTTTGCAGATATTGTGGTGGCTGGCAAGAGGATAGAGAGTTGGCTGAAGCTCGGAAAAATCCAGGGTGGTAATGCTTCGTCGTCTGGGTCGAAGAAGCCCTTTGGAAATGGCCAAAGGAAGAAAGAGGGTGATACAAGTGCGGTGTACACTCAAAGAGGACAAAGTAGAGATCGTTACTACCAGCACACTGCTGCGGTAACCATTCCTGCAGATAATCAGCCTGCGCAACAGCAACAACAACAACCGCAACAACAGCGTCATCCGTTTCAGCAAAGACCGCAGAGGGCTGGATATCAAGTCTGGGGAAGAATGAATGATCGGCAGTTTGATAGGCCGCCTGTGACCTATTCATTCCTGTTGAAAAAGCTGAAAGATCTGGGGTTGGTACAGTTGAGAACTCTGGCACCTTTGAGACCTGATCAGAGGCCAGCCAGTTTCGATGAGAATGCAAAGTGTGAATTTCATTCAGGTGCTCCTGGAAATACCGTAGAAGACTGCAAAGCTTTTAAGCATGTAGTCCAAGACCTGGTGGATTCAAAGGCGATCAACTTTGCTCCATCTCCCAATGTGAATGCTAATCCCATGCCCGCGCATGGTCAAAGGGGAGTGAATGCTATCACTGAGGAGAACAGGATTGGGCTGTCGAAGGTTGATCAATTGAAGACTCCGTTGGCTGAGGTCAAGCGGCAGTTATTGTTGAATGGGGTCTTTCCGGGCTGTGGTGATGATTGTGCTGCGTGCACTGTTACTGTTGATGGGTGTATGCTCTTGAGAGAGGCTGTCCAAAGGCTGATGGACGAAGGAAGTATTCGGGTTGAAAAGGCTGATTTGGGGAAGGACGATGTCTCCACCATAACGATCTACTTCGACCCGGTTGATTTGTCAACTCTGGCTGAGGCGGCTCCAGTTACTATCACGGTACCTGGGCCGATTCCTTATGACAAAGATGATGCCGTGCCGTGGCACTATGGGGGAGAAGTTTACTGTAACGGGGAGAAAGTGGAGGACCAAGTTGCTAATGAAACCACCGTTTCAAAGGTGGATAATGCCGGACCTAGTGGTTTCACTCGCAGTGGAAGACTATTTGCTCCTGATGCCTTGGGAGGTGGAGAAGGAGAAAAAGAGAAAAAAGATAAGGCCGAGGCTTTAGCCAGGGCAAAAGGAAAACAACAAGTAATGAATGAAGGTACTCCTGTGGTGACACCGGCGCCTGGAGGGTCGGAGAAAGAGCTTGATGATGAAGCAGAAGAATTCCTTAGAATCATCAAGAAGTCTGAGTACAAGCTTGTGGACCATCTACAGCAGACTCCTTCCAAGATTTCAATCTTATCATTATTGTTGAGCTCTAAGGGGCATAGAGAGGCTTTGTTGAAAATTCTGAAGAAGGCCTATGTTCCTCAAGAGATCACAATCAATCAGTTGGAGACGGTGGTATCTAATGTTCACGCCAGCCATGGGTTGGGTTTCACCAATATGGATTTGACTGTTGATGGGAGAAATCATAATCGGGCATTACACATCGCTATGGAATGTAAAGGGGCTGTGCTTTCGCATGTGCTGGTTGATACCGGCTCCTCTTTAAATGTGTTGCCAAAGAAAGCCTTGGCGAAGCTGAATTGTGAAGGGTTGATCCTGACGCCCACTGATCTGATAGTGAGGGCCTTCGATGGTTCAAAGCGGGCTGTGTTCGGAGAGGTTGAGCTCCCGGTGAAGATTGGACCTGAGGTGTTTAAGTCTGTTTTCTATGTCATGGATATTCAGCCGGCATACAGTTGCCTGTTGGGTCACCCATGGATTCATGCTGCTGGGGCAGTGACTTCGACTTTGCACCAAAAGCTGAAGTATATATGGGAAGGGCAGGTCGTCACCGTATGCGGAGAAGAGGACATCTTTGTCAGCCACCTTTCATCTTTCAAATATGTGGAGATGGATGGTGAGATATGGGAGACCCCGAGTCAAGCATTCGAAACCGTTAAGGTGGAGAATGCTCTTTTTGCAAAAGAAGAAGAGAAGCCGTCCATATCTTCGTATAAGCAGGCCGCTGAGGTGGTGAAGAATGGAGAGGCTCCTGGTTGGGGTAGGATGATGGACATCTCCGCCAAGAAAGACCGCTTCGGAGTGGGTTATCAGCCGGGCAGAGGCTCATTTGGACGAGGCAGAGGACGTCGTACGTCAGTCACATTCACCAGTGCCGGAATGCTGGATCCGGATCACATCTGTATGGTGGGTGATGAAACTGATAACGACTGTGAGATGGATCAATGGATAAAGCCGTGCGTACCAGGGATGGGAGTCCAGAATTGGAAGGCTGAAAAGATCATCACGGTCACTCTACTGGAAGAGTAATAATTTCCTGTTTTTCAATTTTATGTGCATGAAAGCCATACGTGTTGCCCGGCGCGTAATGGTTCATTGTAAGGGCCACCTCATGTTTCATTTTGCAAAATTTGCATCATCAATAAATGGATGTTTTTCAGTTAAAAGCGGTGTTCCCTGTTTTTCATTTCTTTTTGCAGTTTAAAAATAAAAACGAGATAAAAATGGCAATGTTTTCATTTTTTTCAATTTGTCTCGCTCCGGTTCTAAAGCAATGCATGAATCAACATTCATGCAGATGCGATCATTCTCCGGATCTTATTGATAACAATCCTGTTACACCCTCGTATGACTTCGACAATCCGATCTATCATGCCGAAGAAGAAGGCGAAGAAGATTGTGAACTGCCAGGGGAATTAGCCAGGTTGTTGAAACAAGAGGAGAAGGTGATTCAGCCGCACGAGGAGAAAGTTGAAATTGTGAATCTAGGTACCGGCGAGGTTAAGAAAGAAGTGAAAATCGGGGCTGCTTTGGAGGCGAGTGTCAAGAGCAGAATGGTAGCATTGTTGAAAGAGTATGTCGACATCTTTGCCTGGTCATATCAAGATATGCCAGGGTTGGATACCGATATTGTTGTGCACAAGCTACCGTTGAGAGCAGGTTGTCCTCCAGTGAAGCAGAAGTTGCGCAGAACTCGACCTGACATGGCGATGAAAATTAAAGAGGAAGTGCAGAAGCAGTGGGATGCTGGTTTCCTTGCTGTCACTAATTATCCGCCTTGGGTCGCAAACATTGTACCGGTGCCGAAGAAAGATGGGAAGGTGAGAATGTGTGTGGACTACCGGGATCTGAACAGAGCTAGTCCGAAAGATGATTTCCCATTACCTCACATTGATGTGTTGGTAGATAATACATCTCAATTCTCGGTGTTTTCCTTCATGGATGGCTTTTCTGGCTATAATCAAATCAAAATGTCGCCAGATGATATGGAGAAAACAACGTTCATCACACCATGGGGAACTTTTTGTTACAAGGTGATGCCATTTGGTCTCAAGAACGCCGGTGCTACTTATCAGAGGGCCATGGTGACTTTGTTTCATGATATGATTCATCATGAAATCGAATGTTATGTTGATGACATGATAGCAAAGTCCCAGACAGAAGAGGGGCATTTGGTAGATCTGGCCAAGTTGTTCGACCGGCTGAGACAATTCAGACTGAGGTTGAATCCGAACAAGTGCACTTTTGGAGTGCGGTCCGGTAAATTGCTGGGGTTCATTGTAAGCGAGAAAGGAATCGAGGTTGATCCTGCTAAAGTAAAAGCAATAAGAGAAATGCCTGAACCGAGAACAGAGAAGGAGGTTCGTGGCTTTTTAGGTAGATTGAACTACATTTCACGGTTCATATCTCATCTAACAGCTACGTGTGAACCAATATTCAAGTTATTGAGAAAAGATCAAACGGTCAGGTGGAATAATGATTGCCAAGCGGCATTTGAAAAAATAAAAGAGTATTTGCAGGAGCCTCCGATTCTGATGCCTCCTGTGGAGGGACGACCGTTAATTCTGTACTTGACGGTCCTCGAGGGGTCTATGGGGTGTGTATTGGGGCAGCATGACGAGTCTGGTCAAAAAGAGCATGCCATATACTACCTTAGCAAAAAGTTTACCGACTGTGAAACAAGATATTCACTGCTCGAGAAAACTTGTTGTGCTTTGGTTTGGGCTGCTCGCCGACTAAGGCAGTATATGCTGGTTCATACCACTTTATTGATTTCCAAGATGGATCCAATCAAGTACATTTTTGAGAAGCCAGCATTGACCGGACGGGTTGCGAGGTGGCAAATGATTTTGACTGAATATGATATCCAATATACCTCTCAGAAAGCAATCAAGGGGAGTGTATTGTCTGATTACCTCGCCCAGCAACCCATTGAGGATTATCAACCGATGAAGTTTGAATTCCCTGATGAGGACATCATGTTTCTCAAATCGAAAGATTGCGAGGAACCGATCCCGGTGGAGGGGCCTGATCCTGAATCCGAATGGATTCTGATGTTTGATGGGGCCGTTAACGTGAATGGTAGCGGTGTTGGTGCTGTTTTGGTTACGCCGAAAGGATCCCATATTCCTTTTGCTGCCCGACTAACATTTGAGTGCACTAACAACGTGGCTGAATACGAAGCTTGTATCTTAGGGATTGAAGAGGCGATTGATTTGAGGATCAAGAACCTTGTTATATATGGAGATTCAGCTCTGGTTGTGAATCAGGTTAACGGAAAATGGTATACGCATCAGTCTCATTTAGTTCCATACCGGGACTATACAAGGAGATTGTTGACGTTCTTCACCAAGGTGAAGATGCATCATGTGCCGAGAGAAGAGAACCCTTTGGCAGATGCTTTGACTACTCTGGCCGCCTCGATTAAGGTGCAGTGGTGGAATCAGTTCCCCAGTGTGGAGGTGGGATGTCTGGATAGACCGACTTATGTGTTTGCTGTTGACACAGCGCCTGATGATGAGAAGCCGTGGTATTACGATATCAAGCGCTATCTGGAGACCCAAGAATATCCAGAGGGAACATCCAAGAAGGACCGGAAGACTCTGCGGAGATTGGCCATGGTGTTCTACTTGAATAAGGATGGGGTTTTGTACAAGAGGAATTTTGATTGGGTCTTGCTCAGATGTGTTGATGATAAAGAAGCAAGCCAATTGATGAAAGAGGTTCATGAGGGATCGTTCGGTACCCATGCCAGTGGGAATGCAATGGTGAAGAAGCTGCTGAGAGCAGGTTATTATTGGATGACAATGGAGGCCCAATGTTTCAATTTCGTGCGGAAGTGTCATAAATGCCAGATTTATGCTGACAAGGTGCACGTGCCTCCAAATCCGTTGAGCTTAATGTCGTCTCCATGGCCGTTTGCTATGTGGGGCATTGATATGATTGGAAAGATTGAGCCTACAGCTTCGAACGGGCACAGGTTCATATTGGTGGCTATTGATTACTTCACCAAGTGGGTGGAAGCAGCCTCTTATACGAATGTGACGAAGCAGGTCGTTGCCCGATTTCTCAAGAGAGACATCATTTGCCGATATGGAGTTCTCGAGAGAATCATTACTGATAATGGTTCTAATTTGAATAATAAGATGATGGCAGAACTGTGCCGGGAATTCAACATCGAGCATCACAATTCTTCTCCTTATCGTCCGAAGATGAATGGGGCGGTTGAGGCAGCCAATAAGAATATAAAGAAGATTGTGCAGAAAATGGTTGTGACCTATGAAGACTGGCATGAGATGTTGCCATTTGCATTACATGGGTATCGAACCTCGGTGCGTACATCTACTGGGGCAACCTCTTTCTCGTTGGTGTATGGGATGGAAGCCGTGCTATTGGTTGAGGTTCAGATTCCCTCTTTGAGAGTCCTGATGGACGTGAAATTGCAAGAGGCTGAATGGGTAAGGACCCGGTACGAAGAGTTAAGCCTGATTGAGGAAAAGAGGCTGGCAGCCATCTGTCATGGGCAGTTATACCAACAGCGGATGAAGCGTGCTTTCGACCGAAAGGTACGACCTCGTGTGTATCATGTGGGTGATATGGTGTTGAAAAGGATCCTTCCTCCTCAGAACGATTGTAGGGGCAAATGGACACCTAATTATGAAGGTCCATTCGTGGTCAAGAAGGTTTTCTCCGGCGGAGCCTTGTTGCTAACGACCATGGATGGCAAGGATTTTCCATCCCCTGTGAATGCGGACGCAGTTAAAAAATACTTCGTATAAAAAGACCCGCTGGACGAAAAGAATAAAATAGTCCAGGCAAAAATGGGCATCCCGGCGAACCAAAAAACAGAAAGGAAAGGTTCGGGCAAAAATTAGGGATAAAAAGAAAAATTGTACACCCGGCAAGTCGAAAACCTGAAAAGGCGGCTTGGGCAAAAAAGGGTATCCCGGTGGACTGAAAACCCGAAAGGACGGTCCAGGCAAAAGAGGGATTGAAACGAACAACTGCGTCTGGCATGATCGTTTGTCCTTTGGATATGACATGGATAATACCCGGTAGGGATCAATCAGAAGCGTCTTGTTCAGAAGGCAGAAAGCACGGAAAGTCTGAGGACATATGGGGTGTAACTGAGTTGGAACTCGATGAGATCACGGGTTTCACATTGCCATTAGGATAGATTTTTCCTTTTGTGCGCAATTACCTCTTTTCAGGAATTGCTTCCTTTGTATCGCCCAATTTGAGCCACACTTTTTCAATCAATAAAATGCATATTCAGTCAAATAATTTTGTTTTTGTTTTTCATTACCGCTTTGATTACAAAAGCATCCAATTGTTTGTGATAAAGAATTTTGCATTTTAAGACATACAGGTCCCTTCCAATGCATGCTTATAAGATTGGAAAGTCGAAATCTTATTCGGAAGGTTGAGTGACCCAAGTGTTGAAATCTTGACACGCCTAGGGCACGGTTTTATCTAACGATCTCTTTTGCAGGTACTGTCGGATATCTTTCACTCACTTGCAGGTTGTGGTGTGGAAGCTTTTGACAAAGAATCCCACGGAGTCCAATCAGGGACGAATGAATAGAAGAATGGTGAAAAAGAGGACGGCGAGAGACGTACGACGGTCCTGGATTTTAATCAAGAAGACTCTTCAAAGTCTGAAAATTGAAAAGTTTGTATAAATCCCAGGAATTCTCCCTCCGTCGAGTACGGAGCGGTCAGGAATACAAGGTGATGAATCAGAAAAGTCCAGACGAGTCTGGGAGTTCTCAAAATTGGAAAGCTGACATTGGAGTTGGATATGGAATGCCCTGGTTCGACGAGTCGGCGGGTGTCAGTACCAGACTTTCCTCATCTCCCCAGGCAGAGTCGGGATGACTAATTCCCCAGCAGATTCAAGGTCTGTGGCTTCCCTAGCAGGGTAGGGATGGTTGTCTCCCCAGCAGGTTGTAGATTGGTGTTTCCTCAGCAGCCAGGCCCGAAGGTTGCTGTTTCCCAGAGGAGGTATCTGTGGGTGGTGGTTTCCCCAAGCAGAGTCGGGATTGTTGTATCCCCAGCAAATCAGAAATCGTTGTTATCCCCACAGAGTGCGTTGGTGGTTGATTCCCCAGCGATGTCCCCAAGCGGATCGGGTGCAAAGGAAGTTTTCCCTAGCAAGGGTGGCCTATTTCCCAGCAGCATTATTATTCCCCAGCAGGGTGGAGATCGGAGTGTTGTCGAGTTCCTCAGCAGAGTGCCTCGAGCTCCCCAGAAGAGTCCCTTAAGGGGGATACCTTTTATGCATGCATCATTTAGGAGATCATAGCATATTGCATAATAAATTGCGTAGCATTTCCATAATTATGGAGCATTGCGCTAAAAATCATCATGCATCATCATTGCAAGCATCAGCTAGTCTCAAGCCGAGGTTACCGTTTGAGATTTGGTTTCGCCAGTGGGTGAAGGTGCTACTCAAGTCGTGGTTACCGTTTGAGAGGTGGTTTCGCTGGTTGGAAGATCAACATCAGCATTGCAAGCATAAGTTAACCCCAAGCCGTGGTTACCATCCAAGAATGGGTTTTGCCGGTCAGTGAAGATGATACTCTGAGGAGTTTGGCATTGTGACGTTGGGTCAACGGTATTCCCCAGTAGCGCGATACTAGAGGAAGATTTCTGTCGTACGAGACGGAAGTTTGAAGATGTTACTCTGAGGAGTTTAGCATCGTGATTTTGAATCAACAGTCTTCCCCCAGTAGTACAATATTGGAGGTAGGGTTTCTGTCGGGTGGAGATGGGAATGTTAATCCAAGGAGTTCCGGGGTCAAAAAAAAAAGAGAGAAGTAAAAAAGGAGATAATCCCCAGCTGAACGCGAAGTGTTCGTTGGCTAGGGTGGAATAGAGAGTAGCCGGTTCGTGGCTTGTTATCCCCAACATGGGCCGTTGGCACGCGTGTCGACTCATTTATCACTGTTTTTATCTTTGCCGATGCTGATAGGCATGAAGAGTTTCCCGGTATCCAGACCGAAGCGGTATCTAGACCGAGGTGGGTATTCAGACCAGTTTCCGATTTCCAGATCGAAGAAGTTCTCAACAATCAGGATGAAGAACTTGTGGCAGTCAGGCCAGTTTCCCGGTATCCAGACCGAAGCGGTATCTAGACCGAGATGGGTATTCAGACCAGTTTCCGATTTCCAGATCGAAGAAGTTCTCAACAATCAGGATGAAGAACTTGTGGCAGTCAGGCCAGTTTCCCGGTATCCAGACCGAAGCGGTATCTAGACCGAGGTGGGTATTCAGACCAGTTTCCGATTTCCAGATCGAAGAAGTTCTCAACAATCAGGATGAAGAACTTGTGGCAGTCAGGCCAGTTTCCCGGTATCCAGACCGAATTGGTATCCAGACCGAAGTGGTGTCCAAACCAAAGTGGTGTTCAGACCAAGGTGGTGTTCAGGCCAATCTCCCGGTATTCAGACCGATATCAATACTCTCGTATTCCGATGCGCAGTATTCAGACTGACGAGCGGCATTCAGGCCATGGTTATTCCTGTGTTACCATTTATTTTGGTATCTAGACATATTTTTGTTTCGGTATTCAGGCCGATTCTCTCCGTACCAGACGGATTCTTCTTTCAAGATTGCTTAGTTGCCGATTCTGACAGGCATTGTTAATTATTTTCCCATCAGAGTGCAAATTGTTCGTCTGTTCTTGGTATTCAATCACTCTTCACCCTGATCATCTGAAAGCCGAGGCTATTCATATCGACAGGTTCACAGTGGATTGAATAGGGGCAACTGTAACACCTCAAAATTTTCCCTTCTCTGTTGGGACTAGCTTAGCATATTGCATTTCATTTTGTAGGTCATTAGTCATTGCATCTTGGCATATCATGTGGCAACATTGAGCAAGCCATCCTCCTAGGTCTTGATTAGAAGATCAAGAGGTCAAAAGATTCAAGCTTGAGGGTCTCAAGAATTGATCACTAGCCATCTGAGGTTTGGTTCTTCAAATTAGGGTTTCTTGGTTCCTCAAGGAGGTTGATCATTATCTTGGTTGAAATGGTACATCATCATCATCATGGTCTTATCATTACCAAGAGGTTCATTGTGATTGATCAGTTCCTTGGGATTAGGGTTTTGACCTCTGGTCAACCCTAATCATCTACGTTGTGCCAGTCAGGGTTTGTCAAGGAGATGAGGGTCTTCATTGAGATGGGGGATCATCCTATGGTTTTAATGAGCTTGTGGAAGCTAGGGTTTCATTTTGGAGCCATTTCATCAGAAGATTGAGGCTCAAATTCATCTGTGCATAGCCAATTCATCTATCAGTCAACAAAAGTCAACCAAAGGTCAAATGATGGATTTGGAGGTGGGAGAGGGTTAGAAACACTTCATTCATGCCTAAACAAGTTTCATTTGACATTTCAAACATCAACATGGAAGAAAATAAAGTCAGATGAAAACTTTCCAAAAATAGAAAGTGACTTGTAATTCAAAATTGCCAAAAATGGAAAGGTTTTCTCCTCAAGATTACATGTCCAAAACTGCTTCAAATGAAATTTTGTCCAACATGAAAGTTGAAGATCTTGCTCTCACCTTTCCAAAAAGTCCAAGAACATGAATTTCTCATGCGTGGTTGGCAAGTTATGGATCAATCTTGGTCAAGAAAATTTGAATTTCAAAAGTGCATAACTTTTGAACCAAAAGGCCAAATGGAGTGGGATTTTTTGCCACATTCTTCTCTTGTCATGTACTATCCAAATTACACATCATAGGCCATGCATTTTTCTCACAAAAATATTTGAATTTCCATTGGAATTTTGGAGGGAAAATACTAATTTGAAAATTATTCATTACATTCACTTGCTACCACTTGAATTTGGCTCTACACAGCATTTTGAGGTGAATTGAGACAGAAAATTGCACTGTTACATTGAATTGCATGCATGAGGGGTGAATTCCCAATTTGGCATAAAACTTGCATTTCACTAATTCATGTGCATTTTGGCTAATCATGATTAGCGACATCATTAACAACACATATAAAAGGCTAATCATAACGTTTTTCTGGCTAAGCATAACAGAATTGTGAAATTGAGATCTAGATCAAAAAACTCTTCAACTTTTTCTCTCAACTTTTCTCCATTTTTCTGCATAAACCTTGCATCACTCTTGATCCAATCTTCATCCACGAGCACAATTGAAGCTATTTGAAGCAAGATCCATTGATTCTCAAGCTAATTCGAGGACTGTTGCAAGTGAAGCTCATCCATGGCAGCTTGATTTTCTGGACATGTCAAGCACGATCAACTTCCAAATCCTTTTTCATTCACGCATATGAGAGCTGAGGAATTGCTGTTTTGACCTTACCAAGCCTGGAACAACCTAATTCACTTCTGCCATTCAATTGAGGTCAGTTTTCGACTTTGATGATTCATGAAATAATTAGGTGCTTTTGGTAGATCCTTGAATGTAGAGTACACTGCAATTTGAATCATTGAATTTCATGGAGAAATGAACAAGTTATGTTGATTTTAAGTTTGATGAGTGAATATGTTTTGCTTCGAATCTATGAATCTAGGATGAATTAGCATAAACCAAGCTTAGATTGATGATGTACATTGGAAGACGAATCCATTGATATGCGTTTCGTGAATTTCTGTGAGAAAATGTTCTTGAGCCATGAATGTTGATGAACGCGTGATGAACTTAGGGTTTTCCATGTCAAGAACTTGTTTGATCTTCATTTGCCTCGTATGCATGTGTTTTTGTGTTATTCCTTCATGCAGTGGACCACGTGTCCTGGTCCATTAGTGTAGCGCGCGCCAGTTTGAAAACGTACTCGCTTCGATTCTCTGCTGGAGCAAATCCAAACCATGCCTTTGCATTTTTATTCCTTATGCCATGCCATTTCATGTACAAGCTTCCATGCATTTTTTATTTTTTTTCTTCCATTTAAAAAATCATAAATCCAAAAATACTTATCCAATTGATGTGAGATTTTTTGCATGCTGATCCTTATGATCTCTAGAATTTTATGATGATTTTTCCAGAAATTGTGCACTGTTGGATTTTTATTTTGCTTAGGGATTGTGTATGTGTATGTTTTCATGACCAACTTTGCCATATCCTTCATGAAATGATGAGATTTTATCCAACATTCTTGAAATTTTGCATGCTCAAAATAGACATCTCAAGGAACATTTTGGTATAGAGTTTGCATTTTTCCCATTCCTGGTTGATGAGATATGATCTGATCAATATAGGTGTGACAATGTGTGTCACACCATTTCTTGTCCAACTTGCTGATTTTATTTGCCATGCCATATGAACTTCAGTTGATGTGAATTTTTGCATGATGCTACTTCTGGATGTTAGGATCACTCATGAATGTTTGTAGAATTTTTGAATGCATTTCTGATTTGTTTGAGATTTTCTCTTCTGATTGGTCATTTTTGGACTTTTGATGAGTGATGAACTTAGATGATTTGTGAAATGATGGATGTTTATCCTATGAGCTTGAAATTTTGCACATGTGTTCTAGACTCTTTGAAGTTTGCCATGGCTTTGGTTTGATTCATTTATCATGTGTAGATTCTGTTTTATGCTTGTGTGAAGTTGATGTATGAATTTGTGCTTCCTTTGAGTTTGTTTTGCCTTGCCTTGCCTTATAGAATTTATTTGACATGCTTCCACTTGTCCAAATGACTTGAATTTTGGTATGATGGTCATGTAATGAGTGCTGTTTAGCCATGATTTTTCTTGGGATTTATTGAATTATTCTTGAGTTGATTTGGATTGATTCATTCTGTTTGCTTCAATGAGCTTTGAAATTGCATGCCTTGCCTTAGATGATTTGTGAAATGAAATTGGTTGATGATATGGACATGAGACCACTTGGACATTGTTCTTAATTGATTGAACTTGATTATTGTCAATTTTCATGTTCTGTTTTGAATTATTTCTCCCCCTTTGACCCTAGGCCTTGTCCTAGTGGTTAGTGCTTATGTTTGAGTTGTGTTTTCAGGACAAGAAGCATATGGCCTTGAGGAGTTTGATTCATTTGCTCATTTGGATTGATATTTGGTTGAGGTTGGTTAACATTAAGTTGTTTTGTAGGTGGATTAGCTCCTTTGAGTTGAGCTTGTGCTTTGCTTGATGCATTGCTTGTTGTCTGTTTGTACAGTTAACTGTTGACTTTTAGTCTGTCTGTTTGACTTTTTGAGTTAAATACTAATTGTGTTAGATTGTTTTCAAGTACATTAGTTGCTTAAGTTCTTTGAACTTGCTTTTTCTGTTGCTTGGTTGCTTAACCAATTGAGGTATAACCCACTGACTTCATGTAGTCTGGAAGACCTGGCCTGTTATTTGGTCAGGCACCTGTCTGAAGTCCTCCTTAAGAGGCAATGCTTGTGAATGTTTATCTTTGTGCCAAGCAGGAAAAGACCTTTGATAAGGCAATTGGCAGATACAAGAGATGTGCAATCCATCTCCTGCTATTCAGTTGAGTCATCCCTTTGCTCACACAACTGGTGTTGATGCATTGTGGATATTAACCCAAGATCCATGTTGAGTCAGTCATAAGTGTAGAAGGGTTCCCACTTTCTGAACCCACACTTCCTTTGTCTAAAGCTCTCCCTGGCCAGGGATAAGAGCTGTGGGGCACACCCCTCACTTCCTATTTCATCTGCTTCACCCTAACTCTCAATGTTAGGGTTAAGAGCTAACATCACCTGATACAGTTGGCTTGTGTTTCACAGCCTAACCCTTGTGTGAGCCCACTTTGCTTGTATACAGTGTGTGCTAATTGTGTGTATGTTTGCTTTGTTTTGCTTGTATGCTTTGCTTTGCCTGTTTAAGATAGCTTGTTGCCTGTGCAAGTTAGATAGAAAACTCAACCTAGGACCATTGTGGAATACATGATAACTATTAGGCTTGAGTCAGTCTCCCTTCTAGTTTGTCATTTCCCAGTCTCTGGTTAGGAGAAAGTTTCTCCCCTGTTCAGGGGAACTACGTTGCCCTGATCCTCATACCAAATGAGGTACGTAGGCAGGAGGTCGCACGAGATCTCTCCGGGCACCTTTTTTTCTTTTTGTGTGTGTTTGTTTGACAGTTGCTAGGCTCGAGTGCCAGACTCCTTAGTAACTTGTTGTTTGTTATCCTTCTTGTCGTGTGCTTGGAGTCCGATATAAGTCCAGCAATTGGCCTTTGGTTTCCAGTGTGGGTTTGTTTGGTTCGGAATCTGATGTAAGTCCAGCGATTGACATTCGGTTTCCATGTTTGCCTCTGTTTGCGTGTGTTTTGTTTCGGCGTGCGTGAGCCAAACTACGGTAGCTCTGATTCTCATTCCAGATGAGATACGTAGGCATAGGATGCGATATCCTAGCGAGCCCGTCCCCCTTTTCTTTCACCTGTGTTGTGTGTGTGTGTGATGTTTGCGAGCAACTTCTGTTTTAGCAATCTTATCCTATCTTTTTGAGCGTGGATCCCGTCGAGTACGACGGATGCGTAGGGGTGCTAATACCCTCCCTTCGCATAACCGACTCCCGATCCCATTCTCTTTGGTCGCGAGACCATGTCTTTTCCAGGTTTACTTCGAGCGTTTCCTTTCCCTCCTTGGGATAAGTAACGCACGGTGGCGGCTCTGTGTTGTTTTGTTTTAACCCGCCGGTTGTTTTTCGCGGATGCGACAATAAGGAAACGTTCAAAGAGTACGCCTAGAGGTGGCGAGAGCTAGCAGCACAGATTGTGCCCCCGCTGGAAGAGAAAGAGATGACCAAGATCTTTCTGAAGACCTTGAGCTCTTTTTATTATGAGCGGATGATTTCCAGCGCTCCTTCTGACTTCACCGAGATGGTGAATATGGGGATGCGTCTGGAAGAAGGGGTCAGGGAAGGGCGCCTGACCAGAGAAGAAGGCTCTTCTACCAAACAGTATGGGACGTTTGGGAAGAAGAAAGATGGCGAGGCACATGCTGTGACCTCCCATGTGAAACTACGAAGACCTTATATGAGGAGGAAGACCGCGCGTCCTGCCGGTTATCAGCACCAGGTGGCTCATATAGCACCTGTCTTCAGAGGTAATCAACAGTATCAGCATCACAACAATAATTAGCAACAACAACATCCACAATATCAACAGCAACATCGTCCTCAACGGCAGGCCTATCAACCTCGAAACAGTAATCAAGCCATCACAAGTTACGATAGGAAGAGGGTCACCTTCGATCCTATTCCGATGACGTATGCAGAATTATATCCCTCTTTGATAGAGAGGATGTTGATTACTCCACGAGACCCACCGACCATACCTACCAACCCCCAGTGGTGGTATAAGCCAGAATTACACTGTGTCTATCATTCCGGTGCTCCCGGGTATGACGTGGAAAACTGCTACCCTTTGAAGACCAAGGTTCAAGACCTTGTGAGATGTGGTATTCTGTGTTTCGAGGACGTAAGTCCTAAAATGAAGAAGAACCATTGCCTGAGCATGGGAAATCTATCAACATGGTCCAGGGCTGCCCTGGTAAGTACAAGGTCAAATATGTCAGCCATATTCGACAATCTCTGGTCGAGATGCATAGATTACTGTGTGATTACAGCCATTATGAGCACGACCATGACAGATGCCGAGTTTGTTCTGTTAATCAAATAGGGTGTCGCCAAGTGCGCAAAGATGTTCAAAAAATGCTGGATTAAGGAGTTATTGAAATCCTTCAAAACAGAAATGTTGATGAAGATGCTGATGAAGTCAACGTAATTTCTCCAGTATTCCGGATCCCTGAGCCTCTTATCATTAAGTATGATGGTAGCAAGCAGAAGGCTTCTCCTGCTTTGATCATTAAGCCAGCTGGCCTTGTGCCATATTCTTTCGAGAAGGCAGTCCCCTATCGCTATAATGCTGTGGCATTAGAGGATGGGAAAGAGGTGCCCCTGCCCTTTTCATCTGTTGTTAATATTGCCGACGTCAGCGGCCTGACCCGCAGCGGTCGAGTTTTCTCGGCTCCGGCGAAGCCTCAAGCTGATGTTCGAAGGACTGATACTGCTGATTATGCTGAACGCCCGGTTGGGAATGCTGTGAATGCTCCGAATCCGGCACTTGTTGCTAAACCTGCCTCTATGTTGAAAACTTCTGTCTTTGTTGGCCCGAGTGGTAATTCGAAAGAAGACTGTGATGAGATGCTGAGGCTCATCAAGAGAAGTGAGTACAACGTGGTAGATCAGCTTCTACAGACGCCATCCAAAATCTTTGTACTATCCTTGCTGATGAATTCAGAACCACACCGAGAAGCTATGCAGAAGGTGTTGGATGTGGCCTATGTAGATCACGACGTCACGATTGAACAATTTGACAGTATTGTTGCAAACATCACCGTTTGTAACAATTTAAGTTTTTGTGACGCTGATCTCCCCGAGGAGGGAAGAAACCACAACTTGGCATTACACATATCTATGAGTTGCAAGGATGATGCCATGTCCAATGTGCTAGTGGACACTGGGTCATCATTGAATGTGTTGCCAAAATCCACTCTTGCAAAGTTATCATATCAGGGGCCTCCCATGAGGTAGAGTGGAGTGGTAGTGAAAGCTTTCGATGGGTCGCGTAAAACTTTGATTGGAGAGGTTGATCTCCCAGTCAAAATCGGACCAAGTGATTTCCAGATTACCTTCCAGGTTATGGACATTCACCCATCGTATAGTTGTATTTTAGGCAGACCATGGATTCACGAGGCAGGCGCCGTGACATCCACCCTACACGAGAAACTGAAGTTTGTGAAAAACAAGAAGCTGGTGGTGGTAGGGGGAGAAAAGGCTCTCCTGGTTAGCTATTTGTCTTCTTTCTCTTATATAGATGCCGAGGATGAAGTTGGAACTCCGTTCCAAGCTTTATCTATTGCTGAACCTATTAAGAAGGGAACTTCTTCATTTGCTTCCTATAAAGATGCAAAGTTGGCCATTGAGCATGGTGCAACTGCTGGATTGGGGCAAATGATTAAGCTGGAAGACAATAAATCCCGGGCTGGCATAGGGTATTCTTCTGGTGTCTTCAACAAACAAGGGTTGTTCAAGAGTGGTGGATTTATCCACACCGGTCAAGAGGAAGAGGCTGCTGCCATTTTGGAAGAAGATGCAGAGGATTCTGGTAACTTCATCATACCTGGAGGGATCTGCAATAATTGGGTCGTTGTGGATATTCCAACAGTTATCCATAAGTCAAAGTAATGTTCATTGTGTTTAAAAACCCTTCTCCCATGCCAAAAGGAGGAGTGATGACATTGTTGTCTCATAAATACAATGATATTTTCATTCAATAAATTCATGCAACATTTCCTGCCTTTGAAGCCTGAGTGCGTGCCTATGAAGTAGAAGCTCAGAAGAACTCATCCTGATATGGCAGTGAAGATCAAAGAGGAAGTTCAGAAGCAAATTGATGTGGGGTTTCTGGTGACTTCTACATATCCTCAATGGGTGGCCAATATTGTGCCCGTGCCTAAGAAAGATGGAAAAGTCTGAATGTGTGTGGACTATAGAGACTTGAATAAAGCTAGCTCGAAAGATGATTTCCCTCTACCACATATTCATATGTTGGTAGATAATACGGCTAAATTCAATGTCTTCTCGTTTATGGACGGATTTTTCGGATATAACCAAATTAAGATGGCACCCGAGGATATGGAGAAGACAACATTCATCACACCTTGGGGAACATTCTGTTATCGAGTGATGCCCTTAGGTTTGAAGAACGCCGGAGCCACGTATCAACGAGTTATGACTACCTTGTTTCACGATATGATGCACAAGGAGATCGAGGTATATGTTGATGATATGATTGCAAAGTCAAGAACGGAAGTTGAGCATGTAGAACACTTGTTGAAGCTTTTTCAACGACTGAGGAAGTACAAGCTTCGTTTGAATCCGAACAAGTGTACATTTGGAGTCCGTTCCGACAAGTTGTTGGGCTTTATTGTCAGTGAAAGAGGTATTGAGGTTGATCCTGCAAAGGTCAAAGCAATACAAGAGATGCCTGCGCCCAAGACTGAGAAGCAAGTCCGAGGTTTTCTTGGCCGCTTGAATTATATTTCCAGATTCATATCCCACATGACTGCCACATGTGCCCCGATATTCAAGCTCCTCCGGAAAGATCAGTCTCATGATTGGACCGAGGATTACCAGAAGGCCTTTGACAGTATTAAAGAGTACTTGTCCGAGCCTCCGATTCTGTCTCCGCCTGTGGAAGGGAGACCGTTGATTATGTATCTGACAGTTCTTGAAGACTCAATGGGTTGTGTCCTTGGTCAGCAAGACGAATCAGGGAAGAAAGAGTATGCTATCTACTACCTGAGTAAGAAGTTCACTGAGTGTGAGTCTCGATACTCAATGCTTGAAAAAATATGTTGCGCTTTGGCTTGGGCCGCTAAGCGCTTATGCCAATATATGTTAAATCATACGACTTGGTTGATATCCAAAATGGATCCAATTAAGTACATCTTTGAGAAGCCTGCTTTAACTGAGAGGATTGCCCGTTGGAAGATGTTGTTATCTGAGCATGATATTAAGTATCGGGCTCAGAAAGCGATTAAAGGTAGTATCTTGGCTGACCACTTGGCACATCAACCAATTGAGGATTATCAGTCGGTTCAGTATGATTTCCCAAATGAGGAGATTCTATATTTGAAAATGAAAGATTGTGATGAGCCTACGCTCGATGAAGGGCCAGAACCTGGTTCCAGATGGAGCATGGTGTTTGATGGCGCTGTAAATCAATATGGAAATGGTATTGGGGCAGTGATTATTACTCCTCAGGGCACACATTTTCCTTTTACAGCAAGGCTAACTTTCAAATGCACGAATAATATGGCTGAGTATGAGGCCTGTATCATGGGATTGGAAGAGTGTATTGATCTTAGGATCAAACATCTTGATGTTTATGGTGATTTGGCCCTCGTTGTTAATCAGATCAAGGGTGAATGGGAGACGAATCAGCCTGGCCTTATCCCATATAGAGATTATGCGAGGAGGATTTCAACATTCTTTACCGTGGTTGACTTTCATCATATTCCTCGAGATGAGAATCGGATGGCAGACGCGCTTGCTACACTTGCTTCGATGATTGTGGTAAGACTTTGGAATGAAGTTCCCAATATCAATGTGATGCGCTTGGACAGACCAGCCCATGTATTTGCAGTAGAGGAAGTGCAGGATGATAAGCCATGGTATTATGATATCAAGTGCTTTCTTTAGAGCCAAATTTACCCGCCTGGGGCATCTGTAAAAGATAGAAAGACTTTAAGGAGATTATCTGGCAGTTTCTACCTCAATGGCGACGTGCTTTATAAGAGGAATTTTGACATGGTTCTACTCAGATGCGTGGATAGACACGAAGCAGACCTGCTAATGACTGAGGTCCATGAGGGTTCATTTGGTACTCATTCCAATGGACATGCCATGGCTAGAAAGATGTTGAGAGCAGGCTACTATTGGCTGACAATGGAGTCTGACTGCTGCAAATATGTGAAAAAATGCCATAAGTGTCAGATTTATGCGGATAAGATTCATATTCCCCCGACACCTCTGAATGTGATTTCATCACCATGGCCTTTCTCCATGTGGGGAATTGACATGATCGGCATGATAGAGCCAAAATCGTCCAATGGTCACAGATTTATTCTCGTAGCAATTGATTACTTCACCAAGTGGGTTGAAGCGGCATCATATGCAAATGTGACCAGGCAGGTGTGTCGCATTACGCGAAAAACCGGCGGGAAAAGACACAGAGCCGCCACCGTGCGTTATTTATCCCAAAGGAGGGAAAGGAAACGCTCGAAGTAAACCTGGAAAGGAAATGGTCTTACGACCAGAGATTGCAAGGATCGGGAGTCGGTTACGCAAGGGGAAGGTGTTAGCACCCCCTCACGTCCGTCGTACTCGACGGGATCCACGCTCAGAAAGAATAGAATAAGGTTGCCAATAAACTGCTCAAAAACTGCACACAGAATAGAACACAGATGAACGAAGACGGAGAAAGCGGACTCGGCAGGATGTCGCATCCTGGGCCTACGTAGTTTGTCAGACACAAACATCAGAGTCGACGTAGTTCGGGGAAATGGGAAACGTGCTCGCTTGGACATCGCATCTTATGCATACGTATCTTCTCTAACCAGAGTAAGAATCAGAGCACTCGTAGCTTGACTAACGCACGCCGAAACAGACACGGAAACGGGACGCTGAGACGTCAAAAGAAAACACCTGGAAACAGACTGCCAATGGCTGGGCTTACGTCCGACTCCGAACAAAGAAACACAAACAGGAAACCGAATGCCAATCGCTGGACTTACATCAGACTCCTAACAAACGCACACGAAAAGAAGAAGGGTCTCGATTGCAACCAGGGCAAGATTGAAGGAGAATAGCCATCCATGGCGCAGCGGAATATAAAAATTTCTCCTTTAATGATCCTTACGAATGAGCATGATCAGTGATAGAATCGTTACCTCTTGTGGAGATTCAAACCTTTGGTGCAGATCTCTGACAATGATCAACCTTTGATACAGATCCACGGGGCGATCACGAACGTTGAACGATGACAACGTCTCTACTCAGTCCACACGAACGGATTCCTTCAATCGCAGTGCTAGCTGTTTGTGAGTGAAGGCTTTGAGTGAGAGAGAGAGATACGAAATTCCAACTCTTCAGTTGTGTTGTCTGGAGTGTAAATGCTTCTACCCAAGGGGTTCTATTTATAGAACCACTTGTGTGGGCTTCAAGCCAAAAAGCCCACTTAAGTGCATTTTGGCCCATATCTCAGAATATGCCAAAATCACTTAAGTATTTGGTACTTTACCATATTTCGTATTCTTCTTAAGTACACCGTACCTTACGATGTTCCTTAATTATTCTATCTCTCATCAATCCGTCCTTTGTGTGTGACCCTATAGGTTTTCGCGGCGTTGGCAATTATATTAAATCATGCATTTAACATAATAAACAGTGAGCGGTATCTAGCAACACATCACTGCTACCCAAGTCACGAAAATGTCATGTGATCTGACAAAACCTCCTGTGATAATAATTATGTGTATAATTACCCCTTTGCCCTTATGTCTATATTGAACACAAGGTATAGACCATGTCACCCTTGTCCAGTTCAATATTGGGCCCATAGACATTTATCCTGTTAAGCAGGATTGGCAAATTCCATCTAGGACACTCATGTCCCTCAGCATGCTTCGTGGAGTACCTATCAACTGCCTTTATGGTTATCCAGTTACGGACAACGTTGGATCAGCAATAAAGCACTCGACTCTACATCTAGGATCCATAGTGGTTTCAGGTCGAAGAGTGGTATACACTATTATCACCATGAGAATAACTAATGACACTTTGCATAACTTTCTATATAGTATTCTCATAGCGGGTCAATCCAGTATGAATATTACTCTTAATATTCATACCTATGTTTAAGACTTGATAACTCTTTATCCATGATCCATGAGACGTGATCATCAGTCTACAAACATAATAGTCTCCATGCTTTAATGTTATCCCATTTCATAATAAAGCTTGACTACGGACACTTTAAGAATAGTGTCCTTATGTTTAATGTGATCTCATGATTAAGTCATACTTGATACATTAAACGGACTATCTATTCCAGGGACTTTATTAAACAAACATAATAAAGAAAAATGCCTTTTATTATTAATAAATAATTCGATACAAGTACCAAAAGTATTGGCCTCTAGGGCTTACACCAACAATCTCCCACTAGCACTAGAGCCAATTAGACATATCCCTAATGCCCATAGATCTAGTATGGCCATCATGCTTCTGCTGCGCAAGAGGCTTTGTCAGTGGGTCAGCAGCATTGTCGAGTGTAGGTACTCTACATATTTTCACATCTCCTCTATCTATTATCTCTCGAATGAGGTGATAACGCCTAAGTATGTGTTTGGATCGTTGGTGAGATCTAGGCTCCTTAGCTTGTGCGATAGCACCATTGTTATCACAATAGAGACCAATGGGATCCACAATGCTAGGAACTATGTCAAGTTCACTAACGAACTTTTTGATCCAAACAGCTTCCTTTGCTACAGTTGAGGCAGCAATATACTCGGCCTCGGTTGTAGAATCAGCAACTGTATCTTGCTTTGAACTTTTCCAGCTCACAGCGCCACCGTTTAAGCAAAACACATAACCAGATTGCGATTTAAAGTCATCCTTGTCTGTCTGGAAGCTAGCATCGGTGTAACCAATTACAGCCAATTCTTCCTGACCTCCATATATCAAGAATGAGTCCTTAGTCCTTCTCAAGTACTTAAGGATATTCTTAACAGCTACCCAATGGGCATCACCAGGATCAGATTGGTATTTACTCGTTGCACTTAAAGCATACGAGACATCTGGTCGAGTACATAACATGGCATACATGATAGATCCTATTGCAGATGCATATGGAATCTTATTCATGCGTTCCCTTTCTTCCTTAGTTGAAGGGGATTGTGTTTTTGATAGACACATGCCATGTTGCATAGGTATGAATCCTTTCTTGGAATCATGCATATTAAAGCGTCTCAGCACTTTGTCTATGTATGTACTCTGACTTAGGCCAAGCAGTTTTTGTGATCTATCTCTATAGATTCTGATTCCTAATATATAGGCTGCTTCACCTAGGTCCTTCATAGAAAAGCATTTCCCCAACCAAGTCTTTACTTGTTGCAGGGTAGGGACATCGTTTCCAATGAGTAATATGTCATCTACATATAATACCAGGAACACGATCATGCTCCCACTAACCTTCTTGTAGACACAAGGCTCATCTTCGTTCTTAATGAATCCATATTGTTTTACCGTTTCATCAAAACGAAGATTCCAGCTTCTGGAAGCTTGCTTCAATCCATAGATTGATCTTTGTAGCTTACATATCTTATGGGCTTCTTCTGGTATGTCAAATCCTTCAGGCTGTGTCATGTACACATCCTCAAGAAGATTCCCATTAAGGAAAGCAGTTTTGACATCCATTTGCCATATTTCATAATCATGATATGCAGCGATAGCAAGTAAAATTCGAATAGATTTAAGCATTGCAACTGGTGAAAAGGTTTCATCATAGTCAACACCATGAATTTGTTTATATCCTTTTGCAACCAGTCTTGCCTTATAGGTATGTACCTTACCATCCATGTCAGTCTTCTTTTTGAAGACCCATTTGCATCCTATAGGATTAACTCCTACAGGAGGCTCTACCAAGTTCCAAACTTGGTTCGTGTACATGGAATCTATTTCGGATTTCATGGCCTCTAGCCACTTCTCAGACTCGGGACCAGTTATGGCCTCTTGGTAGGTCACAGGCTCATCTTGATCCATGAGTAATACATCACCTTGATCTATTATGAGATATCCATATCTTTCAGGTAGGTGACGTATCCTGCTTGACCTACGCTGGTCTTGTTCTACTTGAGCAGGTTGTTCTTCCACAACTACTTGTGTTTCCTGCTCTAATTCCTCCATAGGTGTATCAATGCTTTGCGATTCTTGAATTTCTTCAAGCTCTACTTTCCTCCCACTGGTTCCTTTGGAAATAAAATCCTTTTCTAGGAAAACTCCAGTTCGAGCGACAAACACTTTGCCCTCAGAAGGATTGTAGAAGTAATATCCTCTTGTTTCTTTAGGATACCCCACAAATAAGCATTGGTCAGATTTGGGCTCAAGCTTAGTTGAAATTTGTCGTTTCACATAAACTTCGCAACCCCAAATCTTCATGTAAGACATATGTGGTCTCTTACCACTCCATATCTCATATGGTGTTTTATCAACCTTTTTGGATGGAACACGGTTAAGTGTGTAAGCTGCTGTCAATAGCGCATGTCCCCAAAAGGAGTTTGGAAGATCGGCGTGACTCATCATGGATCGGACCATGTCCAACAGGGTTCGATTTCTTCTCTCAGATACACCATTCCATTGGGGTGTTCCAGGAGGAGTAAGTTGGGATAGTATCCCACACTCTTTTAGATGGTCATCAAACTCTAGGCTTAAATACTCACCACCTCGATCTGATCGAAGAGTTTTAATATTCTTACCTAGTTGGTTTTGTACTTCATTCTTGAATTCCTTGAACTTTTCAAAGGACTCTGATTTGTGTTTCATTAAATACACATAACCATATCTACTGAAATCATCAGTAAATGTGATGAAGTATTGAAAACCTCCTCTGGCTGGTATGTTCAGTGGTCCGCATACATCAGTATGTATGAGGGCCAAAAGATCATTAGCCCTTTCACCTTTTCCTGTGAATGGGGACTTTGTCATCTTTCCAATTAAACAAGATCTGCATGTCTCATATGATTCATAATCAAAAGAGTCCAAGAGTCCATCTTTATGGAGTTTGGAAATGCGTTTCTCATTTATGTGGCCTAACCGACAATGCCAAAGGTAAGTTGGATTTAACTCATTTGGTTTCATCCTTTTAGTATTAATGTTATAAATAGGCATTTCAAGATCAAGGACATATAGTCCATTGTTCATCTGTGCAGTAGCATAGAATATATCATTCAAATAAATTGAGCAACAATTGTTCTTTATTATAAATGAAAAACCAAACTTGTCCAAACAAGAAACGGAAATAATATTCCTGCTAATTGCAGGTACATAATAACAGTTCTCTAACTGAATTATTAAACCACTAGGTAAAGTCAATCCATAAGTTCCTACGGCTAAAGCAGCAACCTTTGCTCCATTGCCAACTCGTAGGTCGACTTCACCTTTTGCCAATTTTCTACTCCTTTTTAGTCCCTGCACATTTGTACAAATGTGAGAACCACATCCAGTATCTAATACCCATGTCACAGAAGTAGATAAATTAATTTCAATAACAAAAATACCTGAAGTTGAAGTCTCTACTCCATTCTTCTTATCTTCCAGGTACTTTGGGCAGTTTCTCTTCCAGTGTCCGGTTTTACCGCAATGGAAGCAGGTGCCTGCTTTTGCTATGCCTCCACTAGGCTTCAAAGCAGCAACGGTGGGTTTGGGTTTGACAACTTCCTTGCCTTTCCCTTTATCACCCTGCTTGATGGGCCTTTTGTTCTGTCTCTTTCCATTTCCGATCATCAGAATGGACTTCCCTTTTGACTTCAGATTCTGCTCAGCCGTTCTTAACATGGCTAGCAACTCAGGAAGCGATTTGTCCATATCATTCATATTGAAATTCAGGACAAACTGACTGAATCTATCTGGCAACGATTGCAAGATCAAATCAGTCGCAAGTTCCTTTCCGAGGGGAAAACCCAGTCTGTCAAGGTTTTCCACATACCCAATCATCTTGAGTACATGGGGACCTACAGAGGCTCCCTCAGCTAACTTGCCTTGAAAAAGGGCTTTTGAAACTTAAAACCTCTCATGCCTTGCTTGCTCTTGATAGAGCAGCTTCAGGTGTTCGATCATATCGAATGCTGACATGTTCTCATGTTGCTTTTGCAATTCTGAGTTCATGGTAGCTAGCATGAGACAAGCAGTTTCATTGGCATCATCGACATGCTTCTTATAAGCATCTCTTTCTGCCTTAGGTGCAGAACTAGGAGGTTCCTCTTCAGGAACAGGTGTCTCCAAGACATACAGCTTTTTATCATGTTTGAGGACAATCCTCAGGTTTCGGTGCCAATCCAGAAAATTTGTCCCAGACAATTTTTCCTTGTCAAGGATCGATCGCAAAATGTTGTTAGAGGTGTTTGTTGTCATGGTAATCTACATAAGAAATAATGAAAATATAAGTATCATTGACATATTTAATTAGGCCTTTAATTAAACATGCTCCCACTATTTTACTCAAAACAAATGACCCTCATCATCTGATTCGGAAAATCCCGTTGGAAGATTTTCTAGTGGGTCGAGATCCATATTTCACTTCGTTCTAAGTCCGCGTAGGCGGATTACACAAAACTAGGTTATTTAGGTAGGAACTCCTTCCAATTGTATCTCATACAACTCTCGAAAATTTCAATTGGGTGAATAACTCCTTATTCTAATCCATCATATGGATTATTCCCAACTCTTGCTTCTAAACATATATAATCATATTATAGTTTGTTTAGTTAAGTTTGACCCATTGTTTTAACAGTTGGATATTACAATTATCCCATCGCACCTTACTAATATATAGATCATGCACCTCGCGTAGGCGAAACCTACAATTTCCATTACTAGTCTTGATGAGTGTTAAAACTTGGAAAGCTTAAAACTTAATATTTAGTTTTGAGGGAATTGCAATTTTACTGATCTCACCGGCTTGTTTATCATATAAACCGTCTCTCACATGCATCAACATACATACACATGCATCAACATACATATAAACAAAATGAAACAGTTATGGCCCCTAGCGCAATTGTTCTCCCAAGCCAATGAGAGAACCTAAGCTAACCTATAACGATCTAAGCTTCTCCAAGCAAGATCTTCAAGGTTGTCTTCCTTTGGCACTGACTTCTTTGCTTTCTTCATATCATTACATTTCATAAAGAAACTCGTTTTACATACGAGGGAGTGAGATGAGAAAAGAAGTTACATTTGGGAGATTAAGAGAGAGGCACGACACGCAGGTCGTATTTTAAAATCCAAAACAAAACAAAGGAAAACTAAGGCCATAACCGATCACCACAATAATAAAAACTTTATTATTATTATTAATTCCTTTAATTAATCAAATTAAATTTCGACAACCGATCACACTACGCAGAGTTAGCCGGGGGTCCGCTGCCCGGACAATGTCTTCTCGTTTATGGACGGATTTTTCGGATATAACCAAATTAAGATGGCACCCGAGGATATGGAGAAGACAACATTCATCACACCTTGGGGAACATTCTGTTATCGAGTGATGCCCTTAGGTTTGAAGAACGCCGGAGCCACGTATCAACGAGTTATGACTACCTTGTTTCACGATATGATGCACAAGGAGATCGAGGTATATGTTGATGATATGATTGCAAAGTCAAGAACGGAAGTTGAGCATGTAGAACACTTGTTGAAGCTTTTTCAACGACTGAGGAAGTACAAGCTTCGTTTGAATCCGAACAAGTGTACATTTGGAGTCCGTTCCGACAAGTTGTTGGGCTTTATTGTCAGTGAAGAGGTATTGAGGTTGATCCTGCAAAGGTCAAAGCAATACAAGAGATGCCTGCGCCCAAGACTGAGAAGCAAGTCCGAGGTTTTCTTGGCCGCTTGAATTATATTTCCAGATTCATATCCCACATGACTGCCACATGTGCCCCGATATTCAAGCTCCTCCGGAAAGATCAGTCTCATGATTGGACCGAGGATTACCAGAAGGCCTTTGACAGTATTAAAGAGTACTTGTCCGAGCCTCCGATTCTGTCTCCGCCTGTGGAAGGGAGACCGTTGATTATGTATCTGACAGTTCTTGAAGACTCAATGGGTTGTGTCCTTGGTCAGCAAGACGAATCAGGGAAGAAAGAGTATGCTATCTACTACCTGAGTAAGAAGTTCACTGAGTGTGAGTCTCGATACTCAATGCTTGAAAAAATATGTTGCGCTTTGGCTTGGGCCGCTAAGCGCTTATGCCAATATATGTTAAATCATACGACTTGGTTGATATCCAAAATGGATCCAATTAAGTACATCTTTGAGAAGCCTGCTTTAACTGAGAGGATTGCCCGTTGGAAGATGTTGTTATCTGAGCATGATATTAAGTATCGGGCTCAGAAAGCGATTAAAGGTAGTATCTTGGCTGACCACTTGGCACATCAACCAATTGAGGATTATCAGTCGGTTCAGTATGATTTCCCAAATGAGGAGATTCTATATTTGAAAATGAAAGATTGTGATGAGCCTACGCTCGATGAAGGGCCAGAACCTGGTTCCAGATGGAGCATGGTGTTTGATGGCGCTGTAAATCAATATGGAAATGGTATTGGGGCAGTGATTATTACTCCTCAGGGCACACATTTTCCTTTTACAGCAAGGCTAACTTTCAAATGCACGAATAATATGGCTGAGTATGAGGCCTGTATCATGGGATTGGAAGAGTGTATTGATCTTAGGATCAAACATCTTGATGTTTATGGTGATTTGGCCCTCGTTGTTAATCAGATCAAGGGTGAATGGGAGACGAATCAGCCTGGCCTTATCCCATATAGAGATTATGCGAGGAGGATTTCAACATTCTTTACCGTGGTTGACTTTCATCATATTCCTCGAGATGAGAATCGGATGGCAGACGCGCTTGCTACACTTGCTTCGATGATTGTGGTAAGACTTTGGAATGAAGTTCCCAATATCAATGTGATGCGCTTGGACAGACCAGCCCATGTATTTGCAGTAGAGGAAGTGCAGGATGATAAGCCATGGTATTATGATATCAAGTGCTTTCTTTAGAGCCAAATTTACCCGCCTGGGGCATCTGTAAAAGATAGAAAGACTTTAAGGAGATTATCTGGCAGTTTCTACCTCAATGGCGACGTGCTTTATAAGAGGAATTTTGACATGGTTCTACTCAGATGCGTGGATAGACACGAAGCAGACCTGCTAATGACTGAGGTCCATGAGGGTTCATTTGGTACTCATTCCAATGGACATGCCATGGCTAGAAAGATGTTGAGAGCAGGCTACTATTGGCTGACAATGGAGTCTGACTGCTGCAAATATGTGAAAAAATGCCATAAGTGTCAGATTTATGCGGATAAGATTCATATTCCCCCGACACCTCTGAATGTGATTTCATCACCATGGCCTTTCTCCATGTGGGGAATTGACATGATCGGCATGATAGAGCCAAAATCGTCCAATGGTCACAGATTTATTCTCGTAGCAATTGATTACTTCACCAAGTGGGTTGAAGCGGCATCATATGCAAATGTGACCAGGCAGGTGTGTCGCATTACGCGAAAAACCGGCGGGAAAAGACACAGAGCCGCCACCGTGCGTTATTTATCCCAAAGGAGGGAAAGGAAACGCTCGAAGTAAACCTGGAAAGGAAATGGTCTTACGACCAGAGATTGCAAGGATCGGGAGTCGGTTACGCAAGGGGAAGGTGTTAGCACCCCCTCACGTCCGTCGTACTCGACGGGATCCACGCTCAGAAAGAATAGAATAAGGTTGCCAATAAACTGCTCAAAAACTGCACACAGAATAGAACACAGATGAACGAAGACGGAGAAAGCGGACTCGGCAGGATGTCGCATCCTGGGCCTACGTAGTTTGTCAGACACAAACATCAGAGTCGACGTAGTTCGGGGAAATGGGAAACGTGCTCGCTTGGACATCGCATCTTATGCATACGTATCTTCTCTAACCAGAGTAAGAATCAGAGCACTCGTAGCTTGACTAACGCACGCCGAAACAGACACGGAAACGGGACGCTGAGACGTCAAAAGAAAACACCTGGAAACAGACTGCCAATGGCTGGGCTTACGTCCGACTCCGAACAAAGAAACACAAACAGGAAACCGAATGCCAATCGCTGGACTTACATCAGACTCCTAACAAACGCACACGAAAAGAAGAAGGGTCTCGATTGCAACCAGGGCAAGATTGAAGGAGAATAGCCATCCATGGCGCAGCGGAATATAAAAATTTCTCCTTTAATGATCCTTACGAATGAGCATGATCAGTGATAGAATCGTTACCTCTTGTGGAGATTCAAACCTTTGGTGCAGATCTCTGACAATGATCAACCTTTGATACAGATCCACGGGGCGATCACGAACGTTGAACGATGACAACGTCTCTACTCAGTCCACACGAACGGATTCCTTCAATCGCAGTGCTAGCTGTTTGTGAGTGAAGGCTTTGAGTGAGAGAGAGAGATACGAAATTCCAACTCTTCAGTTGTGTTGTCTGGAGTGTAAATGCTTCTACCCAAGGGGTTCTATTTATAGAACCACTTGTGTGGGCTTCAAGCCAAAAAGCCCACTTAAGTGCATTTTGGCCCATATCTCAGAATATGCCAAAATCACTTAAGTATTTGGTACTTTACCATATTTCGTATTCTTCTTAAGTACACCGTACCTTACGATGTTCCTTAATTATTCTATCTCTCATCAATCCGTCCTTTGTGTGTGACCCTATAGGTTTTCGCGGCGTTGGCAATTATATTAAATCATGCATTTAACATAATAAACAGTGAGCGGTATCTAGCAACACATCACTGCTACCCAAGTCACGAAAATGTCATGTGATCTGACAAAACCTCCTGTGATAATAATTATGTGTATAATTACCCCTTTGCCCTTATGTCTATATTGAACACAAGGTATAGACCATGTCACCCTTGTCCAGTTCAATATTGGGCCCATAGACATTTATCCTGTTAAGCAGGATTGGCAAATTCCATCTAGGACACTCATGTCCCTCAGCATGCTTCGTGGAGTACCTATCAACTGCCTTTATGGTTATCCAGTTACGGACAACGTTGGATCAGCAATAAAGCACTCGACTCTACATCTAGGATCCATAGTGGTTTCAGGTCGAAGAGTGGTATACACTATTATCACCATGAGAATAACTAATGACACTTTGCATAACTTTCTATATAGTATTCTCATAGCGGGTCAATCCAGTATGAATATTACTCTTAATATTCATACCTATGTTTAAGACTTGATAACTCTTTATCCATGATCCATGAGACGTGATCATCAGTCTACAAACATAATAGTCTCCATGCTTTAATGTTATCCCATTTCATAATAAAGCTTGACTACGGACACTTTAAGAATAGTGTCCTTATGTTTAATGTGATCTCATGATTAAGTCATACTTGATACATTAAACGGACTATCTATTCCAGGGACTTTATTAAACAAACATAATAAAGAAAAATGCCTTTTATTATTAATAAATAATTCGATACAAGTACCAAAAGTATTGGCCTCTAGGGCTTACACCAACAATCTCCCACTAGCACTAGAGCCAATTAGACATATCCCTAATGCCCATAGATCTAGTATGGCCATCATGCTTCTGCTGCGCAAGAGGCTTTGTCAGTGGGTCAGCAGCATTGTCGAGTGTAGGTACTCTACATATTTTCACATCTCCTCTATCTATTATCTCTCGAATGAGGTGATAACGCCTAAGTATGTGTTTGGATCGTTGGTGAGATCTAGGCTCCTTAGCTTGTGCGATAGCACCATTGTTATCACAATAGAGACCAATGGGATCCACAATGCTAGGAACTATGTCAAGTTCACTAACGAACTTTTTGATCCAAACAGCTTCCTTTGCTACAGTTGAGGCAGCAATATACTCGGCCTCGGTTGTAGAATCAGCAACTGTATCTTGCTTTGAACTTTTCCAGCTCACAGCGCCACCGTTTAAGCAAAACACATAACCAGATTGCGATTTAAAGTCATCCTTGTCTGTCTGGAAGCTAGCATCGGTGTAACCAATTACAGCCAATTCTTCCTGACCTCCATATATCAAGAATGAGTCCTTAGTCCTTCTCAAGTACTTAAGGATATTCTTAACAGCTACCCAATGGGCATCACCAGGATCAGATTGGTATTTACTCGTTGCACTTAAAGCATACGAGACATCTGGTCGAGTACATAACATGGCATACATGATAGATCCTATTGCAGATGCATATGGAATCTTATTCATGCGTTCCCTTTCTTCCTTAGTTGAAGGGGATTGTGTTTTTGATAGACACATGCCATGTTGCATAGGTATGAATCCTTTCTTGGAATCATGCATATTAAAGCGTCTCAGCACTTTGTCTATGTATGTACTCTGACTTAGGCCAAGCAGTTTTTGTGATCTATCTCTATAGATTCTGATTCCTAATATATAGGCTGCTTCACCTAGGTCCTTCATAGAAAAGCATTTCCCCAACCAAGTCTTTACTTGTTGCAGGGTAGGGACATCGTTTCCAATGAGTAATATGTCATCTACATATAATACCAGGAACACGATCATGCTCCCACTAACCTTCTTGTAGACACAAGGCTCATCTTCGTTCTTAATGAATCCATATTGTTTTACCGTTTCATCAAAACGAAGATTCCAGCTTCTGGAAGCTTGCTTCAATCCATAGATTGATCTTTGTAGCTTACATATCTTATGGGCTTCTTCTGGTATGTCAAATCCTTCAGGCTGTGTCATGTACACATCCTCAAGAAGATTCCCATTAAGGAAAGCAGTTTTGACATCCATTTGCCATATTTCATAATCATGATATGCAGCGATAGCAAGTAAAATTCGAATAGATTTAAGCATTGCAACTGGTGAAAAGGTTTCATCATAGTCAACACCATGAATTTGTTTATATCCTTTTGCAACCAGTCTTGCCTTATAGGTATGTACCTTACCATCCATGTCAGTCTTCTTTTTGAAGACCCATTTGCATCCTATAGGATTAACTCCTACAGGAGGCTCTACCAAGTTCCAAACTTGGTTCGTGTACATGGAATCTATTTCGGATTTCATGGCCTCTAGCCACTTCTCAGACTCGGGACCAGTTATGGCCTCTTGGTAGGTCACAGGCTCATCTTGATCCATGAGTAATACATCACCTTGATCTATTATGAGATATCCATATCTTTCAGGTAGGTGACGTATCCTGCTTGACCTACGCTGGTCTTGTTCTACTTGAGCAGGTTGTTCTTCCACAACTACTTGTGTTTCCTGCTCTAATTCCTCCATAGGTGTATCAATGCTTTGCGATTCTTGAATTTCTTCAAGCTCTACTTTCCTCCCACTGGTTCCTTTGGAAATAAAATCCTTTTCTAGGAAAACTCCAGTTCGAGCGACAAACACTTTGCCCTCAGAAGGATTGTAGAAGTAATATCCTCTTGTTTCTTTAGGATACCCCACAAATAAGCATTGGTCAGATTTGGGCTCAAGCTTAGTTGAAATTTGTCGTTTCACATAAACTTCGCAACCCCAAATCTTCATGTAAGACATATGTGGTCTCTTACCACTCCATATCTCATATGGTGTTTTATCAACCTTTTTGGATGGAACACGGTTAAGTGTGTAAGCTGCTGTCAATAGCGCATGTCCCCAAAAGGAGTTTGGAAGATCGGCGTGACTCATCATGGATCGGACCATGTCCAACAGGGTTCGATTTCTTCTCTCAGATACACCATTCCATTGGGGTGTTCCAGGAGGAGTAAGTTGGGATAGTATCCCACACTCTTTTAGATGGTCATCAAACTCTAGGCTTAAATACTCACCACCTCGATCTGATCGAAGAGTTTTAATATTCTTACCTAGTTGGTTTTGTACTTCATTCTTGAATTCCTTGAACTTTTCAAAGGACTCTGATTTGTGTTTCATTAAATACACATAACCATATCTACTGAAATCATCAGTAAATGTGATGAAGTATTGAAAACCTCCTCTGGCTGGTATGTTCAGTGGTCCGCATACATCAGTATGTATGAGGGCCAAAAGATCATTAGCCCTTTCACCTTTTCCTGTGAATGGGGACTTTGTCATCTTTCCAATTAAACAAGATCTGCATGTCTCATATGATTCATAATCAAAAGAGTCCAAGAGTCCATCTTTATGGAGTTTGGAAATGCGTTTCTCATTTATGTGGCCTAACCGACAATGCCAAAGGTAAGTTGGATTTAACTCATTTGGTTTCATCCTTTTAGTATTAATGTTATAAATAGGCATTTCAAGATCAAGGACATATAGTCCATTGTTCATCTGTGCAGTAGCATAGAATATATCATTCAAATAAATTGAGCAACAATTGTTCTTTATTATAAATGAAAAACCAAACTTGTCCAAACAAGAAACGGAAATAATATTCCTGCTAATTGCAGGTACATAATAACAGTTCTCTAACTGAATTATTAAACCACTAGGTAAAGTCAATCCATAAGTTCCTACGGCTAAAGCAGCAACCTTTGCTCCATTGCCAACTCGTAGGTCGACTTCACCTTTTGCCAATTTTCTACTCCTTTTTAGTCCCTGCACATTTGTACAAATGTGAGAACCACATCCAGTATCTAATACCCATGTCACAGAAGTAGATAAATTAATTTCAATAACAAAAATACCTGAAGTTGAAGTCTCTACTCCATTCTTCTTATCTTCCAGGTACTTTGGGCAGTTTCTCTTCCAGTGTCCGGTTTTACCGCAATGGAAGCAGGTGCCTGCTTTTGCTATGCCTCCACTAGGCTTCAAAGCAGCAACGGTGGGTTTGGGTTTGACAACTTCCTTGCCTTTCCCTTTATCACCCTGCTTGATGGGCCTTTTGTTCTGTCTCTTTCCATTTCCGATCATCAGAATGGACTTCCCTTTTGACTTCAGATTCTGCTCAGCCGTTCTTAACATGGCTAGCAACTCAGGAAGCGATTTGTCCATATCATTCATATTGAAATTCAGGACAAACTGACTGAATCTATCTGGCAACGATTGCAAGATCAAATCAGTCGCAAGTTCCTTTCCGAGGGGAAAACCCAGTCTGTCAAGGTTTTCCACATACCCAATCATCTTGAGTACATGGGGACCTACAGAGGCTCCCTCAGCTAACTTGCCTTGAAAAAGGGCTTTTGAAACTTAAAACCTCTCATGCCTTGCTTGCTCTTGATAGAGCAGCTTCAGGTGTTCGATCATATCGAATGCTGACATGTTCTCATGTTGCTTTTGCAATTCTGAGTTCATGGTAGCTAGCATGAGACAAGCAGTTTCATTGGCATCATCGACATGCTTCTTATAAGCATCTCTTTCTGCCTTAGGTGCAGAACTAGGAGGTTCCTCTTCAGGAACAGGTGTCTCCAAGACATACAGCTTTTTATCATGTTTGAGGACAATCCTCAGGTTTCGGTGCCAATCCAGAAAATTTGTCCCAGACAATTTTTCCTTGTCAAGGATCGATCGCAAAATGTTGTTAGAGGTGTTTGTTGTCATGGTAATCTACATAAGAAATAATGAAAATATAAGTATCATTGACATATTTAATTAGGCCTTTAATTAAACATGCTCCCACTATTTTACTCAAAACAAATGACCCTCATCATCTGATTCGGAAAATCCCGTTGGAAGATTTTCTAGTGGGTCGAGATCCATATTTCACTTCGTTCTAAGTCCGCGTAGGCGGATTACACAAAACTAGGTTATTTAGGTAGGAACTCCTTCCAATTGTATCTCATACAACTCTCGAAAATTTCAATTGGGTGAATAACTCCTTATTCTAATCCATCATATGGATTATTCCCAACTCTTGCTTCTAAACATATATAATCATATTATAGTTTGTTTAGTTAAGTTTGACCCATTGTTTTAACAGTTGGATATTACAATTATCCCATCGCACCTTACTAATATATAGATCATGCACCTCGCGTAGGCGAAACCTACAATTTCCATTACTAGTCTTGATGAGTGTTAAAACTTGGAAAGCTTAAAACTTAATATTTAGTTTTGAGGGAATTGCAATTTTACTGATCTCACCGGCTTGTTTATCATATAAACCGTCTCTCACATGCATCAACATACATACACATGCATCAACATACATATAAACAAAATGAAACAGTTATGGCCCCTAGCGCAATTGTTCTCCCAAGCCAATGAGAGAACCTAAGCTAACCTATAACGATCTAAGCTTCTCCAAGCAAGATCTTCAAGGTTGTCTTCCTTTGGCACTGACTTCTTTGCTTTCTTCATATCATTACATTTCATAAAGAAACTCGTTTTACATACGAGGGAGTGAGATGAGAAAAGAAGTTACATTTGGGAGATTAAGAGAGAGGCACGACACGCAGGTCGTATTTTAAAATCCAAAACAAAACAAAGGAAAACTAAGGCCATAACCGATCACCACAATAATAAAAACTTTATTATTATTATTAATTCCTTTAATTAATCAAATTAAATTTCGACAACCGATCACACTACGCAGAGTTAGCCGGGGGTCCGCTGCCCGGACAATGTCTTCTCGTTTATGGACGGATTTTTCGGATATAACCAAATTAAGATGGCACCCGAGGATATGGAGAAGACAACATTCATCACACCTTGGGGAACATTCTGTTATCGAGTGATGCCCTTAGGTTTGAAGAACGCCGGAGCCACGTATCAACGAGTTATGACTACCTTGTTTCACGATATGATGCACAAGGAGATCGAGGTATATGTTGATGATATGATTGCAAAGTCAAGAACGGAAGTTGAGCATGTAGAACACTTGTTGAAGCTTTTTCAACGACTGAGGAAGTACAAGCTTCGTTTGAATCCGAACAAGTGTACATTTGGAGTCCGTTCCGACAAGTTGTTGGGCTTTATTGTCAGTGAAGAGGTATTGAGGTTGATCCTGCAAAGGTCAAAGCAATACAAGAGATGCCTGCGCCCAAGACTGAGAAGCAAGTCCGAGGTTTTCTTGGCCGCTTGAATTATATTTCCAGATTCATATCCCACATGACTGCCACATGTGCCCCGATATTCAAGCTCCTCCGGAAAGATCAGTCTCATGATTGGACCGAGGATTACCAGAAGGCCTTTGACAGTATTAAAGAGTACTTGTCCGAGCCTCCGATTCTGTCTCCGCCTGTGGAAGGGAGACCGTTGATTATGTATCTGACAGTTCTTGAAGACTCAATGGGTTGTGTCCTTGGTCAGCAAGACGAATCAGGGAAGAAAGAGTATGCTATCTACTACCTGAGTAAGAAGTTCACTGAGTGTGAGTCTCGATACTCAATGCTTGAAAAAATATGTTGCGCTTTGGCTTGGGCCGCTAAGCGCTTATGCCAATATATGTTAAATCATACGACTTGGTTGATATCCAAAATGGATCCAATTAAGTACATCTTTGAGAAGCCTGCTTTAACTGAGAGGATTGCCCGTTGGAAGATGTTGTTATCTGAGCATGATATTAAGTATCGGGCTCAGAAAGCGATTAAAGGTAGTATCTTGGCTGACCACTTGGCACATCAACCAATTGAGGATTATCAGTCGGTTCAGTATGATTTCCCAAATGAGGAGATTCTATATTTGAAAATGAAAGATTGTGATGAGCCTACGCTCGATGAAGGGCCAGAACCTGGTTCCAGATGGAGCATGGTGTTTGATGGCGCTGTAAATCAATATGGAAATGGTATTGGGGCAGTGATTATTACTCCTCAGGGCACACATTTTCCTTTTACAGCAAGGCTAACTTTCAAATGCACGAATAATATGGCTGAGTATGAGGCCTGTATCATGGGATTGGAAGAGTGTATTGATCTTAGGATCAAACATCTTGATGTTTATGGTGATTTGGCCCTCGTTGTTAATCAGATCAAGGGTGAATGGGAGACGAATCAGCCTGGCCTTATCCCATATAGAGATTATGCGAGGAGGATTTCAACATTCTTTACCGTGGTTGACTTTCATCATATTCCTCGAGATGAGAATCGGATGGCAGACGCGCTTGCTACACTTGCTTCGATGATTGTGGTAAGACTTTGGAATGAAGTTCCCAATATCAATGTGATGCGCTTGGACAGACCAGCCCATGTATTTGCAGTAGAGGAAGTGCAGGATGATAAGCCATGGTATTATGATATCAAGTGCTTTCTTTAGAGCCAAATTTACCCGCCTGGGGCATCTGTAAAAGATAGAAAGACTTTAAGGAGATTATCTGGCAGTTTCTACCTCAATGGCGACGTGCTTTATAAGAGGAATTTTGACATGGTTCTACTCAGATGCGTGGATAGACACGAAGCAGACCTGCTAATGACTGAGGTCCATGAGGGTTCATTTGGTACTCATTCCAATGGACATGCCATGGCTAGAAAGATGTTGAGAGCAGGCTACTATTGGCTGACAATGGAGTCTGACTGCTGCAAATATGTGAAAAAATGCCATAAGTGTCAGATTTATGCGGATAAGATTCATATTCCCCCGACACCTCTGAATGTGATTTCATCACCATGGCCTTTCTCCATGTGGGGAATTGACATGATCGGCATGATAGAGCCAAAATCGTCCAATGGTCACAGATTTATTCTCGTAGCAATTGATTACTTCACCAAGTGGGTTGAAGCGGCATCATATGCAAATGTGACCAGGCAGGTGTGTCGCATTACGCGAAAAACCGGCGGGAAAAGACACAGAGCCGCCACCGTGCGTTATTTATCCCAAAGGAGGGAAAGGAAACGCTCGAAGTAAACCTGGAAAGGAAATGGTCTTACGACCAGAGATTGCAAGGATCGGGAGTCGGTTACGCAAGGGGAAGGTGTTAGCACCCCCTCACGTCCGTCGTACTCGACGGGATCCACGCTCAGAAAGAATAGAATAAGGTTGCCAATAAACTGCTCAAAAACTGCACACAGAATAGAACACAGATGAACGAAGACGGAGAAAGCGGACTCGGCAGGATGTCGCATCCTGGGCCTACGTAGTTTGTCAGACACAAACATCAGAGTCGACGTAGTTCGGGGAAATGGGAAACGTGCTCGCTTGGACATCGCATCTTATGCATACGTATCTTCTCTAACCAGAGTAAGAATCAGAGCACTCGTAGCTTGACTAACGCACGCCGAAACAGACACGGAAACGGGACGCTGAGACGTCAAAAGAAAACACCTGGAAACAGACTGCCAATGGCTGGGCTTACGTCCGACTCCGAACAAAGAAACACAAACAGGAAACCGAATGCCAATCGCTGGACTTACATCAGACTCCTAACAAATGCACACGAAAAGAAGAAGGGTCTCGATTGCAACCAGGGCAAGATTGAAGGAGAATAGCCATCCATGGCGCAGCGGAATATAAAAATTTCTCCTTTAATGATCCTTACGAATGAGCATGATCAGTGATAGAATCGTTACCTCTTGTGGAGATTCAAACCTTTGGTGCAGATCTCTGACAATGATCAACCTTTGATACAGATCCACGGGGCGATCACGAACGTTGAACGATGACAACGTCTCTACTCAGTCCACACGAACGGATTCCTTCAATCGCAGTGCTAGCTGTTTGTGAGTGAAGGCTTTGAGTGAGAGAGAGAGATACGAAATTCCAACTCTTCAGTTGTGTTGTCTGGAGTGTAAATGCTTCTACCCAAGGGGTTCTATTTATAGAACCACTTGTGTGGGCTTCAAGCCAAAAAGCCCACTTAAGTGCATTTTGGCCCATATCTCAGAATATGCCAAAATCACTTAAGTATTTGGTACTTTACCATATTTCGTATTCTTCTTAAGTACACCGTACCTTACGATGTTCCTTAATTATTCTATCTCTCATCAATCCGTCCTTGTGTTGGCATCCTCCTTACCCCTCTTTCATTGGGTTTGTTTTGGGAGATATCAACAAGCACTATGTGATTGTATCATACTTGTATATTATCATTTTTACTAACCAAAATACCAAAAATATGTCTTTTGCATTTGCCTACCTCTTTTGTACGTAAAGCATGATCTCCATGATCTACCAAGTTCATATCTAGGGTTTGAGACCTTCATGACAAAGAGCACAACCATGAATTAATCCAAGAATTGTTATGAGCATCATATATGAGTTCCATTGACCTCTACATGTTATATTGATCAAATTTTCTTCAAGATTTTGAGGGTGATTTGCCTTAGAAACCCTAGTTTGACTGGGTATCTTGAGTAACTTCTCCAACAACCTATCTTACCAATTGATCAAATTTCTCAAGGGACACTTCAAAACTCATCATCTTATTCATATATGATCTACCATGAGCCAAGAAAGTCAAGAGAATTGAAGGTTAGCAAGTTGATTATTGGTGGTTGGCCAGATGAATTTATCTGATCCAAACTGGGTCTCCCTAGACCCTATCTCCTACAATTTTCACCATATGAAAATTATTCCAAGAGAAACGTTACTCTAAATGACATTCCAAACAAGTTTCGTGTTGAGACCTAGAGCTAGTTTTTCTTGGAAAATCATTTTCTATGTTGAAACATTATAGGTCATTTTGTCTAAACCCTAATTTGAAAGTCAACTTCCCAAGGCCATAACTTGCTCATGTTTTATGAGATGAAAGATTTCCAAGTTGCAAAATCAAAGTCAAGATGTCTACTTCAACTTTAATGTTTGGAGTGAGAGCTAATTCAACTTTTATGAGCATGTGATATGAGGTTACATTATAGGTCATTTTTGACCTATACCATTGAACAAGTGATTTTTCCAAACTTCAAAAACACATAACTCTATCATTACAAATCCAAATGACATGAAATTTATGACCATTTTTAAATTCTTTGAAATATCTACAACTTTTATGAATACACTTTTCTCATTTGAAGCTCACATAAAAATTTAAGCAAGGTGGAATATTGAGATATATGGCTTCACACTTAGAAATTTTTTTAACATGTTGAAATTTCCAAACTTCCACCTTAAAATTCTCCATGTTCCAATCTCCAAATGAAAAAGTGTTGAACATCAAACTTGTTCCCCTTGATCCAAGCTTTCCAACAAACCCAAGCTCATGCATTTTGGACAAGAATTGCTAGGTCCACGCATGGCTTTAACAGGGCTGCATAATTGGAAAGAATCAAAACTTCAAAACTTCAGTTCACTTTGCCTTGCCAATCAAGCTTCCATTCAAACCTCATTTGGAATCATTTTGGACCTTTTTGCATTGCATCATGGGCCTGTACATGCCCATGCACTCGTGCCATCAAAATTGCTAATTTTGGACAAATTTTTGAAGTCTACAAATATCATTCATTCATGCTATAAATACATGACCTCTGTGCTCATTTGAAAAAGACTTTGCACGCCAGCTTTAACCCCCATTGAAACCCTCCCATTCTAAAGGAAAAGCTGAGAAGTTTCAATTTGAAATTTGAGTTTGAATCTCAAATCTTGGAGATTCAAAAACTCCAGGATCCAAAGCCTTGCAACCTCTCTAATCACTTCCTGCTAGCTTCTCAAGTGTGATCAGATCGTGTTTGGAGCAAGCAACATCAAGAACTGCATAACATTGAAGGTAATTTTCAGAAAACTTCATCTCTTCGATTCTCTCACAATTCTACTCAATTCTCTTGGATCTTTGGTTGTCTGAAGTCCTACCAATGTAGGAAAGATGATTGAGTTGCTTAGAGGTCAAATCGAAGCAACTCAGTTGACACACCTTAAAATTCAACTCCTCATATCTTTCTATATATGTGGAGTTAGTTAAAATTTGAGGTTAGTTTCGTGCTCTACGCCATTTTTTCTTTCAGATCATGTCCTTATTTTTCATTTTCTTGATGGTGATGAGTGAACCAGTTCGGCTAGGGTCATCGGAGAAGATGACCGACCTTTGACTCGGGCGATGTGCTGGAAGTGTTCAGAATCATTAATCTGTTTAAAATGTTGTAATCTCATGCATCCATTGTGATTACCAAGCCTATGCCGCGTTGACTGCAGTGCATCATGGAACGCGCGTTCTAGGCCACTTAATTTGCCACCTCAATTAATGAGGGAGATCAAGTGGCTCACGTTTTTTTTTACATTTTCTGATTTTTGTTTTATTCCTTTTATTTTCATTAATTCGTATTAATTTTAATATTGATCCAAAAAATATGAGTGTTTCACCAAAAATTTTCAAATAATTTCCTCTTTCATATTCTAAATTAAAATTAATTTTTTGATCATTATTAATATTTTTCATGATTAAATTGATTTTGTGATCATTTTTAATTGTTTAAAAATACTTTTAAGTCTTTAAAAATTCTGAAATTTTTTCTCCAAGGTCCTTTGACCTTGTTTGACCTATTGTAAAACCCCAATTTTTGCCCTAAGATCCCTCATGACATCATAACATTGCCTCAAGGATCATTGTGCACCTTTGCTTGCCTCCTAGTGGGTGGGTATCTTGTGAGTGTGGTTCTTGATCACCAAGCATGTATTGCATTTGTATATCATTGCTTTTCATTTGTTTACTGACCAAAAGTACAAAAATATTGTCATCTAACCATGTTACTTGCAGCTGAAGCAATCATCAGTCAATCAGTCAAGCAAGTCATTGAGCAATGGATGATGGCCATTCTTGAAGAATTTGGGCACCATGATCATTCATAAGAGATTCATATGATTTATGGTATCATTTGGTATCAAGATCTCAAGAGAAAAAGGCTTGAAATTCATCAAAGCAGGGCTCAGTCAACCAAAACCCTAGCAAGGTCAACTGTGGTCAACTGTGCATTTAATCAGGGATTGGAAGGTGTGAGATGGTTGGAAAGGTCTCATTCATGTCCATACAAGCCTCATATAACATGTCAAACATCCACAGTGAAGAATTGGAGGTCAGACAAAAGGTTTCCCAAAATAGTAATGACCTGTAATTTTCACCTGCCAAAAATGGAAAGTCATTCTCCTCAAGATTACATGTCCAAGCAAGCTTCAAATCAAAATTTGTCCAACATGAAAGTTGAAGATCTTGCTCCTGCCTTTCCAAAAAGTCCAAGAACACTCATTTCTCATGTGTGGTTGGCAAGTTATGATCAAATCATTTTCCAAAAATCTTGAATTTCAAAGTGGCATAACTCATGAACCATTTGGCCAATTTGGGTGATTCTTTTTTTGAGCAAATCCCATTTAACATGTACTATCATAATGCATCATTACATTTCATCAAAAACTTTCACATAAAAAGGTCATTTTTCAAGTGAACCAATTAAATTTTGGTGGGAAAAATAGTGATTTTCAAAAATACATGGAATTTTCATGCCAAACCAATTTGAATAGCTTCTAAACATGATTTATGACTTGCTGCAAGCCAAAGTTTACTGTTCCATTGGTTCAAGGTGAGAAAGGGCAATTTTGCCAAATTACATAATAAGCTCATTTTGACTAATCCATTTAATTTGTGCTAATCATGTTTAGTAGCTGGATTAACAGAAGGTATAAGAGCTTAATCATAACAGAAAATCCAGATCCACAATCATTTTCTCAGATCCAAAGCAAAAATTTCCAAAATTCTCTCAATTTTCTCACAATTTTTTGCACCTGTTCATCAAGAATTCATCACTTTTTCTGCTTTCTCTTGTGTTGATTAGCATTAACAGGTGATATTGAAGAACTGTTTGAGGCCAATTGTGGAAGAAGCTAGCAAATTCGCAACTGTTGCAACCTTGAGCTTCCATGGCAATTTGAGAATTCTCCATCATCAAGCATTTCTGAGCTGAGCTATCACCTCTATTCACCTCCTACATCACTCTAGGCCATCTGTTTTCACCATTGGAGCCTTGAGGAGCTCGATTTCACAGTTGTTGCTTCATAGAGGTAAGATTTCAACTCCTGCGATTCTTGAAATCAGCATGTGGTTTAGGTAGATCTTGCAACATAGAATATACTGCAACTTGAATCGTGCAAATCCATTGAGTATTGATGAAGATATCTTGATCTGAATGTTTGATGCTAAAACTTCTTTTGATCGATCCTTTTGATATGTTGAGAGTTAGATTAAATCTTGTTGATATTATTGATGTGCATGATGAGACGATTGCAACGATATATAGTTTGCTAGTTTTGGTGATAAAAAGTCCTGATGATGATGAACATGAAGAACACGATGTTGTGTTCGAATTTCCGTTCCAGCTTGCACGATTTGATCTGTTTTGCCATGGCTTGCGTTCAAAATGTTGTTTCCCGCGGCTTCTGGCCATTCACGCGTTGCCAAGTCACTTAATGAAACTCAGCGTTTCATTAAGTGATCTCCATAATTACAAAATTGCCATCCGCGCCTTTAATTTCATTTTAATTCTTAAATGTTTATTTCATTTTTAGATCAAACTTCAAAAAATCATAGAATATTCATCCTTGATCCCAATTGAGTGAGGATTTTTGCATTCATCTCCAATTTCTCTCTAGTTTTTTATAGGCATGATAGCAAAAGTTGTGCTTGGTTGATTTTTAATTTTGTCTAAGGCCTTTGATCATGTGTGCTTTGTGTATAGGTTTTACCATTTTGATCATAAAATAATGATGCCTTATTGGAAATGCTTGAAATTTTATATGCATGATCTTGACTCATTCCTGGTGATTTTGATATGTGGTTTGTAATTTTTGAGCTCCTGGATTGAGAGATATGATATGATCTTTGGAGTGTTACATTTTGTTCCATGCTATGCTTTGTGCATCTTCTTGATTTTATTTTCTATACCTGTTGAACATGATTTGCTCTGGATTTTTGCATGAGATTACATCTAGATGTTAACTTTACATGTGAATTTTTCTGGAATTTTTGAAGGCATTTCCTATTTGATTGGGATTTTATTTTCTGTTTAGTCATTTGTTGATCTTTTGTGATACATGTTCCCATTTGATTTGTGAAATTCTGGTTATTAATTGGATGGATTTGAAATTTGGCATGTGTGTTGTAGACATATTGAGGTTTACCATGGTTTTAGTCCCATTCATTTATCATGTTTTATCTCTGTTTTATGATTGGTTGAAGTGAATGCATATTTTGATGCCATGTAAGAGCTTGTATGAACTTGTGTTGACTTTATGATTTTTATTGACTTACTTCCCCTGGTCCAAATAGCATGAAATTTGATATGGTGCTCATTGATTGTGTCCTGTTTAAGCTGGAATTTTCTGGGAATTTATTGAGTCATTTTGGTATTGATTTGATTGTGATCATTCTGTTTGCTCCAATGTGATTCCAAAATGCATAGTTTGACATGTTTAGCTTATGAATTGGACTTGGTGCATAGTTTTGATGTGAGATCAATTGGATTCTATTCTTGTTTGATAAATATTGATTTTGATCAATTTTCACTTGCTGTTTTGAATTTTTCACCTCCTTTTGACCCTAGGCTTGTCCTAGTGGTCTTACTTCTCACATTTGAGTTGTTTTTTCAGGTTAAAGAAGCAAATGCTTTAAGGAGTTTAATTCAAGTTGATTGATTTTGGTTTATTTGATTATCATGAACTAACTTGATTTGTTTTGTAGGATGCTAACTCATTTGCTTTGAGTTTGTGCTTTGCACATGTGATTGATTGTGTTGACTGTTGGTTCATAACTTGTCTGTTTTGACTTTGTGATTGGGATACTGATTATATTTGATTGATTTCAGGTACCATAGTCGCTTTAGTTCCTTGAGAACTTGTATTGCTTTGCTTTGATTAAGCGTTGAGGTAGACTCTCTTGTCTCCATGTAGTCTGGAAGACCTGGCTTGTTATTTAGCCAGGCAACTGTCTGAAGTCCTCCTTAAGAGGCGATGTTTGTGATTGTTTAACTTTGTCCCCAAGCAGGTAAAGACCTCATATGAGGCAATTGGTAGACAAAAGAGATATGTAGCCTATCTCCTACTATTCTGTGAGTCACTCACCTTGCTCACACCACATGTGTTGATGCATAGTGAGTAAAAACCCAAGATCTATCGAGTCTAACTTGTGGAGAGAGTTCCATCTTTCTGAACTCCCACACCTTCTGATATTCAATGCTCTCCCTGACCAGGGATAAGAGTGATGAGGCACACCCCTCATATCCTTTCATCTGCTTCACCTTGGCTCTCAATGTCAAGGTTAAGAGCGCCATTCACCCTATTCCAATTGACTTTTAATGTCTAACCCTTTGATTGAGCCTAATTGTTTGGTTATAAGTCCAGACAGATTAGCATCCGACATCCAAGTTTTGTTTTACCTTAGGAGATTGGTGTAAACCCATTTATTGGTATCCGGTATCCGCTTTTGCTTTGTGAGATTGGTATAAGACCATTGATGGCTTCCGGTATCATTGTTTTATTTTAGGAGATTGGTGTAAACCCATTTATTGGTATCCGATATCCGCTTTTGCTTTTGTGAGATTGGTATAAGTCCATTGATGGCATCCGGTATCACCTTGCTTTTATTTGTTTACTTGCTTTGTTGCCTATTCCTGAGGACACACTTGAATCGTCTCCTATATGATTTCAAGAGGTGAACCTTTCTAAGAAGTTTTACATTCCATCATCCATACCCTTTTATTTCAAACCCCCTTTTCACACGTTGTTAATTCAAAAACTTTTGACTTGTTGTGCAAACATTCTCATCCTCTTTTCAAATTAGAAACCTGGACCCTAAGTCCTTGACTTTTCAAATTCCTTTTCATAACACTTCTTTGAATCAATCTTAATCATACTTTGACTATATTTTATGAATAATCATAATCAATTAACTTCACACATTCAATTGTTTTGGCTTTGTCCACTGTCAATATGTTTTCATGTATTAGCCTTAGGTTTTAATTACCATAGTGGTTGATGTAAATCTTACCTTATCCTTAGTGAGTTGATTGTAAGTCTTCCATACTTATTATAGGGTTAACCCCTCACTAGCATGTTGAAGCCGTCCTCGCATGGTGGATTGTTGATTCGGGTTGAGTTTTCTCCCATTGGTAATGAAAAGCCTTAGTGCTTGTGTTTTAAAATTGAACTCACTAATTTTTGGAAATCTTTTAGCCGAACTACGGCGTTTTGATCCTTACCTTTGATGGAAGGTACGTAGGCAACGGGTTCATCCGTTCAAACACAAAAATAACTAACTTGTACATTCTTTTCTCATCATCCCATTCATGTTTGCACAATATGTCATAAACAAATAAACATTTTTATACAACAAGTGTGAAAAGGGCTCCCTAGGAGTACCTAGGACGTGATGGGTGCCTAACACCTTCCCAGTGCGTAACTTACCCCTTACCCAGATTCTCTGATCTTTTTATTGGTTTTCTACGTGTAAAACTTCTTAGGTTTTTGTTCGCTTTTTAACCAGTCCTTAGGATAAATAAAAGTGCGGTGGCGACTCGATTCATTGTATACTTTGCTTATGGTTTAATCAATAAATCATATAGCGACGAATACACCGCTACACCTATGATAAATCTCATGGCCATTTCTTTGGTGTTTTGATGAGGTTTTAGGAATTTGACAAACCATATTTAATATAAATGCATTATTTTAGTTTTTTTAATTGAATAAATGCCAGATAATTTTGTTGACCAATTGTGATGACTTGTTTAAGTTTGACTCTTGTTGTTGGGCCTTGGTCAAGGTTGATTTGACTTTGTCAAGTTAATATCATTGGATTTAGGGGATTGATGGAATGTACATTCCATCTCCCAAAATGAATGGATGATATTAATTTGGTAAAAGTCCTCCTTTGACCAATTTGAGTTTTGATCCATTCCCCTCCCTTATCATCTCACTCCCCTACTTTATGCATTCATATCATTTGGTCTATGATATCTCAAAGTCCTAAAGCTAGTTGACTGAAAAATCAACATGAGTAGGGATAAGATTATGCCACCTCTTTTGCATATTATTTTTGGGTGTGGTATGTTGCATGGGCATAGTCCATTATACTATGTCTCAAACATGCATTAACACCAAAATTCTATTGCCCGACCTCAAATAGTTGTAACTTCTAGATAAGTCCAATTACGATTGCTTAACATAACGCTAAATTTGTGACACAAAAGACATATCATTCTAGTTAGTGAGATTGTAAGTCTCCCCTCTTTCATGGTATTGTGTGGAAACTTGGCCTTTTTTCCTTCCTTTGGAAGATGTTTTGGCTTAAGGATCCATGCTTGTGATAAGTGGGTTGAGTGTTCTCCAAAGAATGACTTAAAAAATGAAAAGCAAAAGCAAAACAATACTAACTTCTAACTCACTAACAACTAACTTTTAATTTCAAGCCATTTACTTTAATGTCATTTAATTTTAGCCTTTATTCATTTGCCATTATTCATACCATTCTAATTGTTTATGTTAGTGCAATTTTCATTTTGTCCATTTGGACCATATTGTGTGATATATTTTGTTTGTGTATACTTTGCTTGTTTGTGTGGTCTTTGACTATTAATGTACATAATAACAACAAAAACCCTAAAAACCTTTTGTGTGGGCTGTTGGCATGATCTTGGACAAATGGACTTAGAACTTAGGCAACATTCCTATGCTAAAGGACTTGGCCAATGCCAATTTTTGTGAAACCAAGTACTTGCAATTTGGAACTTCATCTGATACATCATTCAAGATCCCTTTGAGTTCATCTACAACATGATCATTGTGAAGTTGTTATCTTGAACCTGTGACTTGTGGAATTTATCTGTTACATGGGCTAATTTGAAGAAGATCATGGAGTGGCTAAAGCTTGGATGTGGCTATCTTTATTTGATGCCTTGCTCTTCAAGATAATATAATTGTGCATTTGTGTGTTGCTTGATTCTAAATGTCCAAGGGAATTTGGGTTTCTATTGACATTTTTGTCTATTGGATTGCTACCCATTGGTCAGATCTTTTCAACTCTTAACTTTTAATTTTGTGCATAGGATTAGTCTCTTCATCTTCTCCCCATTTCTTTAATTTTAAAATCTCTCCCTCCCTTTTCAAAATCTTCTTTGATTGAACTTATTTTGTTCTAAACTTTGACCACTTTGTAAAAAGATAGAAACTTTGGCCTTATGCCATTGCATTTTCAAACTTCTTTTCTTAAATCAAATTTGTAAATAAACTTAATTATACTTGACTTAAACTTTCAGAAAAGCCAAAAAGAACTAACTCTTTCAAACCATTTACAGGCCTTTGTGCCTTTCAAACTTAATTTTTGATAAAAGCAATGCATCCACTTTGAAATTTGTATCACGAACTATGAGGTTTTGATCCCTCATTTTTATGTTAGTACGTAGGCACAAGTCCGAAGGTCTTGTTAAACACAAAAAAATATAACTAATTGAATTCTTTTCTCATCCCCTTATTCTATTTGTTTGTAAACATCATTTTGTACAAAATACATATGCACACAAAAAGGGCTCCCTAGGAGTACCTAGGACACTTTGGGTGCTAACACCTTCCCTCTGTGTAACCAACCCCCTTACCTGTAATCTTTGACATTTTTTTAGTTTTGATTTGAAAACTTCTTACTTTTGGGTTTTTTTCGTACTTTTTCCCTTTTCCCTTGGAAACAATAAAAGCGCGGTGGTGACTCCTTTTTTTTTATCTCTAGCTTATCCATAGCTTGATGATCATGAATTTACCGCTACACGGGTCTCACTCCTACGTATCCTCAGGTATAATGAGGAACTCAAAGCTTTGTAGTTCAGAGGAAGGCTACAATTTTTTTGTTGGTTTGTTTTAATGAGAGAGTGCTTAGATCGTATTCTAATGGTTAAACATGGACTTGCATGCTCGCGGGAGAGACTTAAGCATTGGTTTGTATATGCATTAGAAAGGATTAAGCATCGTTCTTTTGAAAATATTTTGATTAATTTAAAGTGTGTTATGGTGAACACGTATTTAGATCACATTCTAATGATAAAACATGACTTGTTTACTCGTGGTGGAGGCTTAAACGCTTGTTTGTATGCACTAGAATGGATTAGCCAAATGTACTCTTATGAAAGGTTTTCAATTTTACGGGGGCGAGAAAGTAAGTATGATGTGTTAGAATGTTTTTTAAAGGTGAATGACAAATATTATGTGAGAACGAGGGTGAGCCCCAGGACCAATTATTCGGGATATTACCAGAATGCTATACTCCAACGATATCTTTTTCATTCAATGTATTTAACCAATTGTTTTGATGGATAATGAACCTTTAACAAGAACGAAACATGTGTCTCGGAGTTAATTGTTCAAAGGTTCCACCCGAATGCTAGACTCCAATGACTCCTTTTTTTGCCCAAGTTTTTAAGTTAAGTGTTTTAGAAATAAAAGAGTGAATGAAAAGTTAATCCAAGACGTGTGCCTCGAGAGAAATCATTCAAGGATTCAAGGAATAACAGACTCCAAGGACCCATTTCTTTCGTATTTGATTAAGAAAATATTTTAGGTTATGCTTAATTGGGAGAATATTTGAATCGAGATGAAAATGATTTAATTGAGTTTAGAGAAAAAAATACTTGGTGTTTGTAGCGGTAAATTCATGACCATTAAACTATGGATAAGTTTAACGTCAATAAAACCAGAGTCGCCACCGCGCTTTTATTGTTTCCAAGGGAAAAGGGAAAAGTATGAACAAAGCCTAAATACAAGAAGTTTTCAAATCAAAACTAATAAAATGCCAGAGATTACAGGTAAGGGGGTTGGTTACACAAAGGGAAGGTGTTAGCACCTAAAGTATCCTAGATACTCCTAGGGAGTCCTTTTTTTATGTGTGTATGTGTTTTTGGTATAAAAGTTGTTTGAGAAAAATAGAGTGTAGGGATGAGAAAAGAATTCATTGATTATATTTTTGTATTTGACAAGACCTTCAGACTTGTTCCTATGTACCAACATAAAAAAGAGGGATCAAAATCTCATAGTTCGTGGTAACGATTTCAAAGTTGGTGAATTGCTTTTAACAAAATTTTATAAGAAAAGGCACAAAGGGCCAAAAGTTAGAATGGGGTTGTTAGTTCTTTTTGTCTTTTGAAATTTTAAGTTAATATGATTAGATTTATTTACAAGTTTGATTTAAGAAAAAGAAGTTCAAAAATTCAATGGCATAAGGCCAAAGTTTCTACTTGAAATAAGGTCTAAGTTTGAAATCACAAGCAAAGAAAGTTTTTGAAAAGGGGGAGAGATTTTGAAATTTAAGAAGTGGGAGGATATGAAAAGGCTATCCTAAGCATAAAATTATAAGTTAAGAGTTAAAAAGATCTGACAAATGGAATGCAATCCAACAGACAAGAATATCATATAGAAACCCATTTTCCCTTGGACATTGAATCAAGCAATAATCAACAAGCAATTATCAATATCAGACACCATGAAGATCAAGACATCAAATAAAGATAACCACATCCAAGGAAGCAATTCCCATATCTAGCAGTCTTCTTTGTCTTCTCATGTATCAGATGAAATATTCCTTGATCAACTAAAAAAAAGCATCAGACACAAGATCAAAATAACAATTAGCACCAAGATAAAATAACAGATGAATTCAAATAAATCCCAAGACTAACATCAGATGAAGGCTCGGTTCACAATAGCTTGGTTTCAAAATGTTGGCATTGGCCAAGTCCTTTTTGCACATGGAATGTTGCCTAATCCTAAGTTTAAAAGTTTAGATCAAGATCAACAGTCCACCAAACATCTTTTATGGTTTTTGTTATTTATTAAGTGTTTTAAGGTCCTAAGACCATAAACAAAATCAGAATGCACAAACAAATATATACAACCACAAGATATGGCTCAAATGAGCAAAGTAAAAATGACATAAATATAAACAAGTTAAATGAAAATGTAAATGGCAATAAATGGTAAATGACTAAAATTAAATTGTATAAACTAAATGACTTAAAAGTGAAGCAATATTAATAAGAGTTAGTCAAATGTTAGTCAAGTGTTAGTGGTGTTTTGCTTTTTAATTGATTAAGACATTATTTGGAGAACACTCAACCATCCATTCACAAGCATGGATCTTTAAACCAAGACATCTTCCATAGGAAGGAAAAAAGTCAACTTTCCACATAATACCATGAAGGATGGGAGACTTACAATCTCACTTACTAGAATGCTCTGCCTTTAGGGTCAAATTTAGCTTTATGCTAAGCAATCGTAATTGGACTTATGTAAAAGTCACAACTATTTGAGGTCGGGCAATAAAAATTTAGGTGTTAATGCATGTTAGAGATTTGGTATAATGAACCAAACTCCTAAAACATACCACACACTAAAAGAAAAGATCAAGAGGGATTAATCTATCTCATCCATACTTGTATTGGTTCATCTGACACAAGGTCATTGATGAACTAATTAGCCTTAGGACATTTGAGATTTCATTGGTAAATTAAAGGAATGAGAAACAATATGGATGAAGATGAATGAGGAGGGGAATAAGAGAAACACGAATTGGTCATGGGAGGAATTTTATCAAATTAAAATCATTCATTCATTTTGGGAGATGAAATATATATTTCATCAATCCCCTAAATCCAATGATTTTAATCCAACAAAAGTCAAATCAACCTTGACCAAGACCCAAACAAATAGCCAAACATCACAAGATCATAAAAATGGCTCAACATAATTTTTACACATTTAATCAATTAAAAATCAATTTAAAAATGCATTAAAATACAAATTAATTTAGTCAAAACCTAAAATTTCTTCAAAACACCAAATAAATGGCCAAGAGATTTACCCTATGTCAAACAAGGTCAAAGGACCTTAGACACAAAATTTTATGATTTTTGAAAAGCCAGAAGTATTTTTAAACAATTAAAAATATGCATAAAAACATTTAATTCATGAAAAATATCAAAATTAATCCAAAAAATAATTTTAATTCTAAAAACGAAAGAGAAAAGTATTTAAATATTTTTGGTGAAAGTCCCATATTTTTTGGATTAAAAATGATATTATTATGAATTAAACAAAATAAATGGATTAAACATAAAATAAGAAATTCAAAAGAAATTCAAAAAAACAAGGGCCACCAGATCTCCCTCATTAATTGAGGTGTCAGATCTGATGGCCAAGCGCGCACATTCCACAAACACCTGAGTCAAACATATTGCACACTTGGTAATCAAAATGAACGCTCAAGATTAAAACGTTTGAACCAGATCAGATGGCGTGGGCCTTGCCAACGCACCACCGAAGCCCTAACTCCGGTCATCATCTCCGGTGACCTCCACCGGACTGGTCCAACCTCAACTTAATGAAAAATGAAAAATAAGGACACTATTTCAAAGAGAAAATGTCCAAGAGCTCAAATTTGGCCTCAATTTTCTCCAATTCCAAGTATATAAAAAGATATAGGGATTTGAATTTTGAGGATCATGAATTAAGTTGCTTCTATTTGACCTCAAAGCAACTCAATCTTGTTGCCTACATTGGTAGGACTTCAACCAACCAAAAATCACAAAGAATAGTGAAGAATTGAGAGAGATTTGAAGAGATAAAGTTTCTGAAAAATTCACCTTCGAGGGAGCTTCAACCTTGCTTGATCTTGATTCCAATTGTCCTTGGCTTGTTTTCATAAGCTTGTAGGAGGTTATTAGGATCAAAGAAAGACTTGGACTCTTGGAGTTTCAATCTCAAAATAGAATGAGATTTGAAGCTCGATTTTTAAATGAAAACCTTCAAGATTATCCTTTAATGGCGAGGGTTTGGATTACACATTCAAAGCTTGGGCATGAGGTCTTCAATTCTGAGCCATCAAGGTTGTATTTATAGCCAATGTGATTCATTTCCACACACTTCCAAAATTTGCCAAATTTAGCAATTTGCATTGCATGCTTGCATGGGCGCTGATAGCCCCATCAAGTGATATATTCAGGTCCAAAATTTCTTGTGTATAATGCTAAGATCATGTCACGTGGCCATACATTTGAATTTGAAATGTGAAGGTGAGATCCATCCAAATGGTCCTTTGAAAAGAACCCATACGTAAGTCCTTCATTTCTTGGCCAATGAGATGATCTTGGACTTTTTGGAAAGGTGAGATCAAGGGGAACAACTTTCATGTTGAACACCTTTCCATTTGAAGCTTGGATCATGATGAATTTTGAGGTGGAAGTTTTGAAAATCAAACATATTTGAAAATTTGAAGTACCAAGTCAAATGTTCAATTATTTCACCTTGAATAACTTTTTCTATGGATTTCAAATGGAAATAGTTTATTCATCAAAGTTGTAGCTCTTTCAAACCTATTCAATTTGGTCACAAATTTGACCTCATTTGTATTTGGCATGAAGGATTTATGAATTTTAGAAGTTGAGGAAAATCACTTGTTCAATGGTAATGACCCAAAATGACCTATAATGTTTCCTCTTGGCACATGAATTTTCAAGTTGAATTTGAACTTCTTCTAAACATAAAAGTTGTATAGACCATCATGGATTTGATCATGGAACTTGAATGGCTTTCATATCTAAAAAATTGAGCAAGTTATGGTCTTTGTAAGTTGACCTCCCAACTAGGGTTTAGACAAAATGACCTATAATCTTTCACCATAAAAAATGACTTTACATGAAAAACTAGATCTTGACTTCAACATGAAAGTTGTTTGTAATGTCATAAGGACTAACGTTTCTCTTGGAATCATTTTTATATGACAAAAACTGTAGGAGATAGGGTCTAGGGAACCATAGTTTTGGCCAACTGATTTTCTCTGGTCAACCACCATGAACCATCTTGCAAAATTGACATTCTATTGACATTTGGGACTCATTAAGGATCATATATGTGTAAGATGAATTAACATGAAGTATCCCTTGACATATTTGATCAAATGACAAAGAAACTTACTGAGTAAGTCACACAAGATACTCATATGAATTAGGGCTTCAAAGGCAAACAAGCTTCAAACTCTTGATGAATTCTTGATCAAGATGATATGTGAAGATCATGGGGATCCATATATGATGTATAGAGTCAATGTGAACTATCTCTTGATTGATCTTATTACATTTAGGGTCTTAAACCCTAGATATGAGCTTGATGGAGCATGGGTGAACACACACACTACCTACAAAAGCAACAAACTATACGTTGACATATTTTTGGTAATTTGGTTAGTAAATAGTGAAAAACCAAATATGATACAATCAAATGTGCTTGGGGATCTCTCCCAATGAAAAACCTAACTAAAGAGGGGTAAGGAGGATGCCAAGGTGTGATCCCAAAGTCAATGCATATGATGAGGTGCCATGAGGGATCTTAGGGTCAAAATTGGGTCTTACAGCTGCCCCTATTTAAGGACATTCTAAATGAGGATGTGAAGGTTAAAATATTTGTATTAACTCAGTAGAATGGAGTTAAATAACAACATATAAAAACAAATTTTGGTCCCTAAGAGACCTCATGATGCATATGATACGGAATGTTAAAAATAATCTCTATGGGGAAAATATTGCCACAAAGGAAAAGAATCCGGAGAGACGGAAAGTCCACAGGAGTATAATGCATTCCATAGGGAGCACTCACTAGGGAGACAGAGATTCTGGGGATAAAAGCTATGCGTGGGCCAGGCTATGACTTGAAAACTGCTGGAGACACGAGGGGAATTCCATGAAAATAAATCAATGGAAGGACTTGATTGGGGATAAGGAAAATCTGCAAGGGAAACGGGTAAATCAGGACAAAGCTGAAATACTCGAACAAAACAGGGGATTGGAGACTTCACTGAGGAGATACGCACTCAAAGTCAATTGAGGAAGACTGAACTTCAACCCAGGAGTACCAGAAGTATATTGTCTATTACCAGTTACTAGGTAGTAAAATAATATATTCTGACAGAGGGACATCCGTTACCGGTTAGGGTAAACATATCAAGGATGACTCGCTGAGGGAAAAAAGAGGTGTATTCGTTACCGGTTACTGGGTAAGAATAACCTGTTGGGGAAAATATAAAATAGGATTTACAACCGCCTGTTACTGGGTAGAAGACCAAAAAAGAGAATATCCGTCACCAGTTAAAGTGAACATATCAAGGATAGACTCAGGGGAAGAATATATGTCATCGGTTAGGATGAACATATCAAGGATAGACCACCTGGGAAAATGGGAAGAATATCTGTCATCGGTCAGGATAAACATATCAAGGATAAACCGTCGGGGAAAAGTAGGAATTATATCTATTAGTTACTTGATAGAATACCATAGAGAATATTCGTCATTGGTTATGATGAACATATCAAGAATAGACTCAGCAGGGGAAAGCAGGATTTACAACTACCGGTTACTGGGCAGAAGACCGCAAAAAGGAGAAAATCTGTCATTTCTTAAGATGAACATATCAAGGATTAACTCTCTGGGGAATGAAATAGGGATCAAAACTACCTTTTTACTGGGTAGAAAACCACAAAGGGAGAATATCCGTCATCGGTTAGGTTGAACATATCAAGGATAAACTGCCTAGGGGAAACATGAAAACAAATCCGCTGGAGAAAGCAAAGGAAGTAGATTACCTTTTACCAGGTATTTGGAAAAAGTAAAGTACTCAAAAATCGAGAAGAATATTATCAGTTACTGGGTAACAGACTCTCACGACACCAAAATATCTATCAAGGTAATATCTAGAAAGAAACGGTCAAACAAAGACTCAACCTAATGAGGATATAACTCAAGGAGAGTGATTCCATCCAAATAACTAAATGGGGAGGAAAATGAAATAATGATCATCCACGAGAAAATAACTCAGTGGGGAAATGAGAAAGGTTAAGCTCTTTCTGCTTAAGAGGATGACACTCTACAATTGAAGGAGGACAGACACACCAAACCTGCATGGGGAAATAATGTCACCGTAGTAGAGGATCAGAATAAAGGAACCAAATGCAATAAAATGCATAGTGAAACATCTGATGTATGAAGATGTATGTATATATGATTGATGATTATGCTGACAAAACCATCGCAAAGGATACAAATATCACAGATTTGAATCATCGCTGTAACAATAGACTATTCTTAAAGTAATTGCTTTTATATTCTTAAGAAAAATGATTTTGATTAATTAATTCATTTCAAAATTATCATCATAAAAATTCAATTTTATTTAGATGAAATAAATAAGAGTAGAAACAATTGGATAAAAAGCTCAACTTTATTTAATAGAATGGTAGTCTGTAAATGACAAGACTCCATAGTTGAAAATGGTAACTTACATGGAAAAGGGCTACATTGAATACAATGATCACTAATCCTTCTACCAACTTCAATATCCGCTATGCTCTTGGTTCCGGTTGAGAATAATGAATCAGAACCAAATGACATACTCAAAAACAGTCTCCATGGCTAGGACCAACCGAATGCATTTAGTTGCCATAATCCCTAATTTTTGCCTAGATTTCCCCAAGGTGGGGTACTCAATCTATCGGGATAAATTTTCTGTTTTATGTCTCTAACTTTTGTCTGGATCGCCCTTTCAGGTTTTCAATCCACCGAGACGCTCATTTTTGCCTAAGCCTCCCTTTTGGGTTTTTAACTTAGCGAGTTATTCTTTTTTTCTTTTTAGGCGAAGTATTTTTTGACTGCATCGGTATTCACAGGACGAGTAAACTCTTCATCATCCATAGTTGTAAGAATCAAAGCACCGCCTGAAAAGGCTCTCTTAACAACATATGTGCCTTCATAATTAGGAGTCCATTTTCCCCTAGCATCAGGTTTGAAAGATAGAATTTTCTTGAGCACGAGGTCACCTTCTCTAAACACACGTGGCCTGACCTTCTTATCAAATGCCTTCTTCATTCTTTGCTAATATAACTGACCATGACACATGACAATCAATCTCTTCTCTTCAATCAAATTCAACTAATCATATCTGGTTTGGAACCATTCAGCTTCTGTCAACTTTGCTTCCATCAAGACACGCAATGATGGGATCTCAAGCTCTATAGGGAGCACAACTTCCATACCATAAACGAGAGAGAAATGGGTTGACCCTGTTGAAGTGCAAACGGATGTATGGTACCCATGCAAAGCAAATGGGAGCATCTCATGCCAATCTTTATATGTCACAACCATCTTCTAAATAATCTTCTTGATGTTCTTATTTACAGCTTCAACAACCCCATTCATCTTAGGTCTGTAGGGAGAAGAATTATGATGTGCAATCTTGAAGTCTTTGCAAAGAGCTTCCACCATATTGTTATTCAAGTTCGATCAATTATCAGTAATGATCTTGCTTGGCACACCATAACGGCATATAATTTGATTCTTGATAAATCGGACCACCACCTGCTTGGCCACATTTGCATATGATGCCGCTTCAACCCACTTTGTGAAATAATCAATAGCCACCAGAATGAAACGATGTCCGTTCAAAGATTTAGGGTCAATCATACCAATCATATCAATTCCACACATGGAGAAGGGCCATGGAGAGGAAATGACGTTCAACAGTGTCAGAGGAACATGAATCTTATCTGCATAAATTTGAAACTTGTGGCATTTCTTCACAAACTAGCAACAGTCAGATTCCATTGTCAGCCCATAGTAACCTGATCTCAACATCTTTTTTACCATAGCATGTCCATTGGAATTAGTACCAAAGGAACCTTCATGGACTTCAATCATCAATAAGTCTGCTTCGTGTCTATCCATGCATCTGAGTAAAACCATATCGAAATTTCTCTTGTAAAGCACATCATCATTTAGGTAGAAGTTGCCAGCTAATCTCCTCAAAGTCTTCTTATCTTTTAAAGATGCCCCAGTCGGGTAAATCTGGCTTTGGAGGAAACATTTAATATCAAAATACCATGGATTTTCATCTTTGACTTCTTCAACAGTGAACAGATGAGTTGGCCTATCAAGACGAATCATAGTCAATTTTGGGACTTCATTCCAAAATTTCACCACAATCATTGAAGCCAACATTGCAAGAGCATCTGCCATCCGGTTTTCATCTCGAGGGATATGATGAAACTCAACCTTTATAAACAAAGTTGAAATCCTCCTCGCATAGTCTCTATATGGTATTAAATCGGGTTGATTCGTCTCAAATTCGCCTTTGATCTAATTCACAATCAAAGCTGAATCTCCATAGACGTCAAGATATTTGATTCTGAGATCAATGGCCTCTTCAAGCCACATAATACAAGATTCATACTCAGCCATATTGTTTATACACTTGAAAGTCAATCTAGCTGTGAATGGAAAGCGAGTGCCTTGAGGAGTAATAATCACCACCCCAATGTGATTACCAACGAATTAATAGCTCCATCAAATACCATGCCCCAACGGGAACCAGAATCTGGCCCTTCTTCAAGCAATGGTTCATCACAATCTTTCATCTTCAAGTACAAAATCTCTTTGTCAGGAAAATCATACTGCATTGACTGGTAATCTTCAATAGGTTGGTGAGCCAAATGGTCAGCCAAGACACTACCCTTAATTGCTTTTTGAGATCGGTATTCAATATCGTACTCAGATAACAACATCTGCCAACGTGAAATTCTCCCAGTTAAAGTAGGCTTCTCAAAAATGTACTTGATTGGATCCATTTTGGATATCAACCAACTAGTATGATTCAACATATACTGGTGCAGACGCTTAGAAGCCCAAGCCAATGCACAACAAGTATTTTCAAGCATAGAATACCGAGTCTCACAGTCGATGAACTTCTTACTGAGGTAGTAAAGTGCATACTCTTTCTTCCTAGATTCATCTTGCTGACCAAGAACACAACCTATACTTTCATCCAGCACAGTCAAATACATGATCAATGGTCTTCCTTAAATAGGCGGAGACAAAATGGGAGGCTCGAGCAGATATTCTTTGATACTGTCAAAAGCTTTCTGGAAATCTTCGGTCCAATCACAAGACTGATCTTTCTGAAGAAGCTTGAAAATAGGCGCACATGTGGCAGTCATATGCGATATAAATCTTGAGATATAATTCAAGCGGCTGAGAAAACCTCTGACTTTCTTCTCAGTTTTAGGTGCAAACATTTCTTGTATTGCTTTGACCTTGGCAGGATCAACCTCAATACCCTTCTCACTAACAATAAAGCCCAACATCTTGGTAGAGAAAACACCAAAAGTACATTTATTGGGATTCAAGCGGAGTTTGTACTTCCTCAAATGCTGGAATAACTTCGATAAATGTTCAACATGTTCTTCTTCATCACTTGATTTGGCAATCATACCATAAACATAAACTCCAATCTCTTTATGCATCATATCATGAAAAAGAGTGGTCATAGCTCTCTGGTATGTTGCACCAACACTCTTTAGACCTAAAGGCATCACTCTATAAAAAAATGTTCCCTAGGGTGTAATGAATGTGGTCTTCTCCATATCTTCAAGTGCCATCTTGATCTGATTATAACTGTAAAATCCGTCTATAAACGAAAAGACTTTGAATTTAGCTGTATGGTCTACCAACATGTCAATGTATGGCAGAGGAAAATCATCTTTTGGATAAGATTTGTTAAAATCTCTATAATCAACACACATGCGGACTTTTCCATCCTCTTAGGAACAAACACAATATTGGCCACCCACTGCGGATACTCGGAGGTAACAAGAAAACCAGCATCAATCTTCTTCTACACTTCCTCTTTGATCTTAACTGCCATATCTAGATAAGTTCTTCTCAAATTTTCGTTGACTATCGGGAATTCTGTCTTCAACGATAATCTATGCTCTACAATCTCAAAATCCAACCCAAGAATGTCTTGATAGGACCAAGCAAGCACACCTGAATATTCTCGAAGAAGATCAATCAACCCCTTCTTAGCCTCTAGACACAGTTGAGAACCAATCTTGACTTCCTTTATGAAATTCTGGTATCAGATATGAGATGTCGAAGGTAATGTCACGGAACTAATATCTGAACAACAAATGAAATATAAACAGAATAAAATTATTAAACAATTGAAAAACGACACAGGCAATTGTTAACCCAGTTCGGTGCAAACACACCTACGTCTGAGGGCTACCAAGCCAGGAAGGAAATCCACTAAACAAAATTAGTTCAAAGAATCTCAATAAACAACTTCAAGTTACAATCTTTTCACCTAATCTCTACCCGTGTGACTTCTATCTAAGAACTCTTAGATATGAGACCCTACTCACTCCCCCTCAATCACATCAGTGATACTAGAATAAATACTACAAAGAGAGAAGACACACTTCAAGGACACACACTTGATCTTGCTTAAAAGCTTCAACCAAGTAGACAAATACACTTGTACTTCAAAGCTTAGAGTGAACAAATTACAACTCAAAACTCAGTCTAATTCACACATTAATAAGATGAATGAATGGCTCACAATTCACAAACGTACATTAGGCTAAAACCCTAATACTCACTCACTTCAACATTCGTATTTTGTATGCCATCACACAGGGTTTACATGGTCTTTAAATAGAAGCTTTCTGAATGGGCCTAGGCAACATGAAACCCTAATCCTATTTAACGCGTATTCCCTAGGAATTAGTAACAAATCATTCCTCTTTGGGAAACAAAATATTTTGGCTTTTAAATAGAATTACTCCTTGAATAACGCATGCAATCTCCACATAAGCACACAAAGACTTGCATGAAAAGCACAACAAGAAAACACATAACATTCAGACTGAATGTTCTGTATGCACATGTCTTAACATCGGGCCTGACATCTTGAATAAATCCTGCACAACCATATTAAACAACCTGCAGAAAGCTGATATCACATGTTAAGACTACAAGCGTAACATCTTGTGATAACACTAAGTTTTACCAAAATTGATGCCAATACATAGAACTAACAACTACCCCTTTGGAAAATTTTGGCTAAAACAAACAACAGATCACACGTTCACAAGAACTCAATCAAAGTATCAGTTCAGCAGCAAAAGTAAACATACACACATTACTAGCAAAAATAATAACTAGTAAACACACAAGCGCTTGTACTCAGAACACACCATCTCCCCCTTCAGCTAGTCCACAACAAGCAACAACCTGCTTCACACAGACAGAACACAGATAATCCTCCCCCTGTGCCAAATAAAAAACACCAGAAAATTCTCCTCAGACAAACAAAGCAGTAACAACAATGCTACATCATCTATAGCTACTTCTTCTCCCCCTTTTTAGCCAAAAGAGACCAAAGAGACAAAATAAATGTCTATCTAGTCATTAACCGAAAAGCCATAAGTTAAAGGTTTACAACACCAAGTACATACACAACTGTAAGCAAGCTGGGATACAAACCAACAAAGTAATACCAAAAACAAGAAAATCCACCAAAACAACAAAAGGCCAAGAAAATCATCAAATAAAGGGAGACCAGAGTCAACAAAGCTACTCAGTAGAGCTTGAGCTTATAGCTTCTTCATCAGCACCAGAAACAGAATTGCCACTTGCATCATCATTGTTAGCAGACCTCTCGCTAGAGGTGTGGGCTTCAGCTTCTTCTTCATGGCTGTCATTAGCATGTTCAATATTTTCACCCTCATCCTGCTCCAAGCTTGCAATCAAGGCTTCCAACGATTATTTTCTAGTTGTGGATACCCTTATCCCTTTACCTAGCTCTTTGCATGTCTCCTTAAGCTCAACAATAGTTCCAACTTTTGAGGCTGGCCTCTTCATGGCAGATGTCAGGACAATATCCTCGACATGAATTCCTTCAAACAATTTATAGTGCACAAACAGAGCAGGTTTTCTTCTACTAGGTAAGTCATTAGAGCACAGAATACCAGGATGTTGATTTAAGATGATACCACAGATCATAGAGGGAAAAGCAATTGGCAGCTTAACTGCATTAGTAGTTGCATGCTTGATGATTTGTTCAAACATAAATCTACCATAGTCAAATTTCACTTTGGTTCCAACAACAAAAATAAACCTCCCAAGGGTATTAGCAATGGTGGAAATATGGTTGGTAGGGACCCAGTTAGCAGCTCCTATTTTATGCAGGATATCATATTTGACAATCAACTTCCCATCAGGAAGGTGCTTTTTAACAGGCCAACCTTTCACCTGCCTAGCTGTAATCTCTCTACAGAACTCATTGTCTATAACTTCTAATTCACCTGCACCCTCAATTTTTCTGCCTAGAAAATTATTAATAACAGTAGGAGAGAATGTTATACACTTACCCCTCACAAACACCTTGCATAACTCCTTGTTGTTCTTATCAGAAATATCCTCAGGAATGTTGACAATAAATTCCTTAACTAAACCTTCATAGCATTGAGAGAACCCAGCCACAGTCTTCAACAACCCAACAACCTTTATCAGGTCCATGACCTCCTTGACATCAGCAGCATCTTTTCCCAACTCCCTTTCCACAGCCACCCTTCTCTGAATCACAAATTTCCACTTAGCAGTTCCATCCTCAAGATGGAAAGAGATGTTATTCAAATGAATAGCAGGAACTTTAACAGGAGACTTCCTAACATTGGTTTTCTTCACAGGTGAGATGTCAGAGACATCTTTCACAACATCCTCTTCAGGCTCAGAATCATCTCTGAGCTTCCTCTTCTTTACTTCAACCTTGCTCCATGATTTGGAGGGACCAATACCAGCAGTCTTCTTAGCTTTTCTAGCTGACATAAGTTCAACCACAAATTTTCCTTTGCGAGTCTTCATGCGTTTAGCCACACTTGGCTTTATGTGATGAAGTAAGCTTTCCTCTTGATCCTCAGAGCTACTATCCTCTAGATCAATCACAACGTTTGCATCATCATGCTTCTCAGAGTGGGAAGTATTGACAGTTTTAGAGGCCACGGATTTCCCTTTTTCAGACACGGTTTGCCCTAGAGAGCACAACCCTTCAGCAGCCAAATCCTTTTTAGAACTGGAGGAATCGTCATCCTTCTCACTATGTTGTTCAACCTTAGGAGAGGGGTACATTTGAGACAGGGGAGTAGAAACTCCCTTCACAGAGTGACCTTCATTAAGAATTCTAGTGACCAGGTCTCTTATAACACGATCAATGTAGTGTTTATCTTCCTTAGAGTTAATGGCAGGAGTTGAACCAGAAGGGATACTAGATGTGTTACCTTGATTGGAGCATGCAGCATCGAAGGCATCAATGGAGATGGGTTGGTTCAAATCAATGTCCACCCCAGGAATAACAGAGAGAGGAGCAACATCCAGAATCTCATCATCAGGGATGCCCATGGGAGGAGCACTAACCTTTTGAGTAGACTTAGTATTTTTAGAAGCTGATGTATCTTGATGTTGTGACATTTTGGAGTTTTTCTGGAAAAAGCACGGTAGCCCTAATAGAGGTTTGTGAAGAAGGAGCAGGAAGATGGAAGAGTTGGAGTAGGTAGTGAGGTTATGGGGGTAACGTGTGAAGACGGAATAGATGGTATTTCCAAAACAAGGTGATGATTTACCATAATGGGGGCGCTTTATTTTAGCCACATAGACAATAATTTGATTACTTTTTCCACTCCAAATTAATTGCTACAAGTCTTCATAAATGCAAATCCCTAATTTTCCTCTCAGGACTTCAAAGTGATTTACATCCAAAGCCTTTGTAAAAATATCAGCTAACTGCATCTCAGTAGCAAGATGCTCTAAGACTACAGTCTTATCTTCCACAAGTTCTCTAATAAAATGGTGACATATATCAATATGTTTGGCCCTGCTATGCTGAATAGGGTTCTTTGAGATGTTTATAGCACTCAGGTTGTCACAGTACAATGTCATGACATCTTGTGAGACATTGTATTCAGTCAGCATTTGTTTCATCCACACCAGTTGAGAATAACTACTTGCAGCTGCTATGTATTCAGCTTCAGCAGTAGACAGAGAAACACAATTTTGCTTCTTACTAAACCAAGATATTAAATTGTTCCCCAAGAAGAAGCATCCTCTTGATGTGCTTTTCCTATCATCAGCATTTCCAGCCCAATCAACATCACAATATCTAGACAGCACATATTCAGATCCATGAGTGTATAGCATCCCATAGTCACAAGTGCCATTGACATATTTCAGGATCCTATTCACTTGGTTTATATGGCTCACCTTTAGTTCAGCTTGATATCTAGCACATACACCTACATCAAAAGTAATGCCAGGCCTGCTTGCTGTAAGATATAACAGACTCCCTATCATGCTTCTGTAGAGACTTGGATCCACACTGACACCATTTTTCATCTTTAGACACCTTCAGGTGAGTAGGAGCATGTGTACTCTTGTGGCTTGAATTCTCCATGCCAAACTTCTTAACAATATTCTTGGCATATTTACTTTGAAATAGAAAGATAAAATCTTCCATCTGCTTGACTTGCAGGCCAAGAAAATAGGTCAGTTCTCCAACAAGGCTCATTTCAAATTCAAACTGCATTTGCTCAACAAAATGTTGAACCATCTTACTTGACATCCCACCAAACACAATATCATCCACATAGATCTGAGCAACCATGAGCTTTCCTCCTTCACCTTTGACAAATAAAGTCTTATTAATGCCTCCCTTTTTGTACCCATTATCAATGAGAAACACCATGAGTCTCTCATACCAAGCTCTAGGAGCTTGTTTCAACCCATAAAGAGCTTTCCTCAACTTATACACATGCTTTGGAAGATTTGGGTATGTAAATCCCTTTGGTTGTTCAACATATACTTCCTCATTCAAGTAGCCATTTAAGAAGGCACTTTTCATATCCATTTGGAATAGTTTAAACTTCAGAATACATGCCACTCCTAGCAGTAATCTAATGGACTCCATGCGAGCTACAGGAGAAACTGTTTCATCAAAGTCAACTCCTTCAACTTGAGTGTATCCTTGTGCTACCAATCTTGCTTTATTTCTAGTAACCACACCTTTTTCATCAGATTTATTCTTGTAAACCCACTTTGTTCCAATAACATTTATTCCTTCAGGTCTTGGAACCAATTCCCATACTTCATTTCTCTTGAATTGGCCTAACTCTTCCTGCATGGCATTGATCCAGAATTCATCAGTTAAGGCTTCTTTAACATTCTTAGGCTCAATCTTTGACACAAAACATGCATGTGAGATCACTTCCCTTGATCTAGTGGTGACCCCTTTATTTGGATCTCCTATAATAAGATCTTTAGGATGATCCTTCTGAATTCTGATAGAGGGTCCCTTATTTACTTGATCAACCTCAGGTTCAGCTTGAGTGGACTCACTCTCACTACTTTTATTAGGGAGTTCAGCTGGGGCATCATTCAGAAATGTTTCGACATCGTCTGTGACATCAGTCTCCTGATCATCAACAACAACATTGATAAATTCCACCATAACTCTAGTTCTGGAATTAAAAACTCTAAAGGCTCTGCTGTTTGTTAAGTAGCCCAAAAATATTCCTTCATCACTCTTGGGGTCCATTTTCCTTCTTTGTTCACGATCAGCCAGAATATAACATTTACTACAAAACACATGGAAGTATTTGGAAGTAGGTCTTCTTCCCTTCCAGACTTCATATAAGGTGGTTGAGGTCCCTTTTCTCAAGGTTACTCTATTGCGAACATAACAAACAGTGTTCATAGCTTCAGCCTAAAAGTGGTAAGGCAACTTCTTAGCATGAATGATAGCTCTAGCAGATTCTTGAAGAGTTCTATTTTTCCTTTCCACCACACCATTTTGCTGAGGGGTAATGGGAGAAGAGAACTCATGTCCAATCCCTTCAGATGAACAAAATTCAACAAATTCACCGTTCTCAAATTCTTTCCCATGATCACTTCTGATTCTGATAACATGACTCTCTCTTTCTCTTTGAAGTCTTTGGCAAAGGTCTTTGAACATATCAAGCACATCAGATTTTTCCCTTATAAAATTCACCCAGGTATATCTGGAGAAGTCGTCCACCACAACATAAGCATACCTTTTTCCACCAAGACTTTCCACCTGCATAGGTCCCATCAAGTCCATGTGGAGAAGTTCCAGCACTTTAGATGTGGTGTCATGTTTGATCTTCTGATGTGACATCTTTGTCTGCTTTCCAATCTGACATTCACCACATACTCCTCCTTCTTCAATCTTTAATTTTGGGATTCCTCTGACAGCTTCAACAAATATGATCCTTTTCATTCCTTTAAGATGCAGATGACCCAATTTTTGATGCCATAGTTTCACTTCTTCTTCTTCTTTAGCTAGAGCACATATTAATGAATATCTAGATTCTTGAGGAGTCCACATATAGTACTTGTCCTTAGATCTGACTCCTCTCATGATCACCTCATTTTTTGCATTAGTAATCAAGCATTCAGTTTTTGTGAAGTTCACATTGAGACCTTGATCACATAGTTGACTGATGCTGATCAGGTTTGCAGTCAATCCTTTAACAAGCAACACATTATCAAGGTTAGGAAGTCCAGAGCAGTTCAACTTTCCAATCCCCTTGATTTCGCCCTTTGCTCCATCACCAAAAGTTACATAGCTGGTGACATGAGATTGAAGGTCAACTAACAAATTTTTGCTTCCAGTCATGTGTCTGGAGCATCCACTGTCAAAGTACCAATCTTCTTTGGCTGAGACTCTAAAGGAAGTGTGAGCTATCAAGTTAGTAGCACCAACCCTAGGAACCCACTATTTTCTGTTAGAGGAGATGTGTTGTTTGGGTCTAGGTTGATGAGTAGGACTAGGATAACCATACAGCCTGAAGCAGAATGGTTTTATGTGACCAAATTTCCCACAGTAATGACATCTCCATCTTTGGTGTTTTCCTTTATGTTGTCTTCCCTTGTGATGTTGAGACACCTGATGTGACACGTTTGGTTTGCTATCAGGGGGATTACAATCAGGAGAAGATTCATTGAACCCAAGGCCAGTCATGTCTCCTGTCATCTTTCTTGCCTAGAGGATATTGTCTAAGGTGTCAGATCCACTGTTTAGCATTCTGACGTACTTCGTCATCTCATCCAGTTTGGAATTCAGAAATAAGGCTTTGATCTTCAACTTAGAAGTGGTTTCTAAGTGTTCTGTCTTCTCAGCCTCTAGGTGGGTCATCAGTTTCTTCTGATTCTCCACTTGTTGACACACTTCTTCACTTCTGAAACAAAACTTCTTGTAAGAATTAGCTAATTCATCAAAGGTTAATTCATCATCGCTCGAGTCTTCATCAGGATCCCATCTCCCAGTCAAGGCAATCACAAGATTGGCAGATTCTCCTTCTGTTTCACTTTCAGAATCATCACCAAACCAAGTAGCAGCAAGACTCTTCTTTTGTTTCTTGAGATAGGTCCCACATTCAGCTCTAATGTGACCATACCCTTCACATTCATGGCACTGAATTCCTTTGCCCTGTTTGGATTTTTCTTCAGTTTTTGTTCTTCTTCCAGCATCATTGGGCCTACTGATGTCAAATGAGTTGTTCTTGACATTAGACTTTGACCTCACATCCATCCTTTTCAGGATTTTGTTGAATTGTCTTCCAAGTAACGCTAAGTCATTTGACATACCTTCATCAGTATCCTGACTACTTTCTTCCTTTTTATCTTCAGTGTTTGACACAAAGGCTATGCTTTTGACTTTCTTTTCAGATCCATGACTCATTCCCAACTCGAATGTTTGGAGGGATCCAATTATCTCATCCACTCTCATCTTGCAGATATCTTGAGATTCTTCTACGGTTGTTACCTTCATGGCAAATCTTTTAGGAAGTGATCTGGGAATTTTCCTCACAAGCTTTTCATCTGACATCTTCTTACCCAGGGCTTCTGAGGAATTAGAAATCTCAAGAATATTCATATGGAAATCATGAATACTTTCATCTTCTTTCATCCTTAAATTTTCAAACTTAGTAGTAAGCAGCTGCAATCTAGACATCTTCACTCTCGAGGTACCTTCATGAGTGGTTTTGAGAATATTCCAAGCATATTTAGTCACCTCACAGTTGTTCACCAGTCTGAAGATGTTCTTATCAACCCCATTGAATATAGCATTCAATGCTTTATAGTTTCCAAGAGCTAGTTCATCCTCCTCCTTGGTCCATTCTTCCTCAGGCTTCTTATCAGTTGTGACTTCTCCATCCTTAGTAATGAATGGATGTTCCCATCCTATTAGAACAGCTTTCCAAGCCTTATTGTCCAAAGATTTCAAGAAGGCTACCATCCGAGGTTTCCAGTAGTCATAGTTAGATCCATCCAGAATTGGTGGTCTGTTTATAGATCCTCCATCTCTGTCCATAGTACCAGAAAGTAACGTCTCAAGATCTCACCCAGAACCAGAGCAGGATGCCTGCTCTGATACCAATTGAAATTCTGGTATCAGATATGAGATGCCGAAGGTAATGTCACGACACTAATATCTGAACAACAGATGAAATATAAACAGAATAAAATTATTAAACAATTGAAAAATGACACAGGAAATTGTTAACCCAGTTCGGTGCAAACACACCTACGTCTGGGGGCTACCAAGCCAGGAAGGAAATCCACTAAACAGAATTAGTTCAAAGACTCTCAGTAAACAACTTCAAGTTACAGTCTTTTCACTTAATCTCTACCCGTGTGACTTCTATCTAAGAACTCTTAGATATGAGACCCTACTCACTCCCCCTCAATCACAACAGTGATACTAGAACAAGTACTACAAAGAGAGAAGACACACGTCAAGGACACACACTTGATATTGCTTAAAAGCTTCAATCAAGTAGACAAATACACTCGTACTTCAAAGCTTAGAATGAACAAATTACAACTCAAAACTCAGTCCAATTCACACATCAACAAGATGAATGAATGGCTCACGATTCACAAACGTACATTAGGCTAAAACCCTAATACTCACTCACTTCAACATTTGTATTTTCTATGCCATCACACAGGGTTTACATGGTCTTTAAATAGAAGCTTTCTGAATGGGCCTGGGCAACATGAAACCCTAATCCTATTTAACACGTATCCCCTAGGAATTAGTAACAAATCATTCCTCTTTGGGAAACATAATATTTTGGCTTTTAAATAGAATTACTCCTTGAATAACGCATGCAATCTCCACATAAGCACACAAAGACTTGCATGAAAAGCGCAACAACAAAACACATAACATTCAGATTGAATGTTCTGTATGCACATGTCTTAACATCGGGTCTGACATCTTGAATAAATCCTGCACAACCATATTAAACAACCTGCAGAAAGCTGATATCACATGTCAAGACTACAAGCGTGACATCTTGTGATAACACTAAGTTTTACCAAAATTGATGCCAATACATAGAACTAACTCTTCACATCGTCCTCGGAACCCCAAGTCGACTAGTTCAATCTGCTCTTCGAACGACTGAATGACTTTTTCCTCATGCTCAAGTAAACGAGATAATTCATCAAATACTTCTTCATATCAGTCAGTCTTCCTCAACTTCAAACACGGGGAAATCAAAGCTTGGAGAGGGAGTAGGATCATTGTATTCAATGGGTTTGAGAACCAACCTGCATAATGATTTAATATTTTGATTTTAGAGAAGTGAATTGTGACCAAATATTATGCAGATGAAATATTGTATTTGTTTATGTTTTTTGTGATTACCATTTTCAGAAAAGCAAAAAGTAAAAGCAAAACATCATAGATGTGGATGAATAAAATTGTATTTTATTGATGATAATAAAGATGCCCAACAATGTTCACTTCTCCCTTAGGCATATGAGAAGGATTTTTTCCTTAAAAATGAAAAAAAAATTACTTAGATTAATGAATAATTGTAGGAATATCAACAGCAGCCCAATTGTTGCAAGTCTGGCCTTGCATCACAAAGTTGGCGCAAGTTTCGTCTCCATCGTTATTGTCTTCAATTACAACAACTGAATGTTGATCATTTCCATGAATGAACCCTCTACTACAGAAACTCGGTTGCATAACTTCAGTTTTGACATTGAACGGCCCTGGTTGAAATCCCAATCCAACCATATTCTTGTTTTCAGCAATCTCTATCATACGACCCCATTGATCAACGCTGCCAGCCTCAATAGCCTTTTGTGCATCCTTTAAAGAAGACACAGGTGCCCCAATTTTCTTTACTTCATCAGCAATAGACAAGGCTTAGAACGGGGTTCCAACCTCTTCCTCAGCATCAACATATGATAAAGATGACAAATGGCTTACCAATAACACCTTCTCTCCACCAACAACGACAAGCTTGCTGTTCTTCACAAATTTGAGCTTTTGGTGTAGAGTAGACGTCAGTGCTCCAGCTTAATGAATCCATGGCCTTCCCATTAAACAACTATAGGCCAGATGTATATCCATTACTTGGAAAGTAATTTGGAAATCACTCGGACCTATCTTAATTGGAAGGTCCACTTCACCAATGACAATTTTATGAGAACCATCAAACGCTTTAACAATCACACCACTGTACCTCATTGGGGAGCCTTGGTAGGAAAGTCTTGATAAAGTTGACTTTGGAATCACGTTCAATGATGACCCATTGTCAACTAACACATTGGACATATCGTCCTCCTTACAATTCATTGAAATATGTAGCGCTAAATTGTGATTTCTGCCTTCCTCAAGAAGCTCTTCATCACAAAAACTCAAATTATTGCAAGAAGTAATATTGACAACAATGTGGTCAAACTGATCCATAGTTATATCATGCTCCACATAAGCCTGCTCGAGCACTTTCTACAATGCTTTCCTATGTGCCTCAGAGTTCATCAATAGTGACAACACATATTTTTGACGGAGTTTGGAGAAGTTTCTCTACAATATTAAACTCACCAGAATGAGACACTGAAGTGCTAACGTGATTTGCTACTGGAATCTCTGGTTTCTTACTGGTTGCAGCATCTTCTACCTCTCTCGGAAAAACCGGACCGAACATACGACCACTACGGGCCACCTTTGTAAAATCAGCAATATTCACCATGAAGTCTGTAACTGGTAAAGGAACCTCTTAACCATTTTCTATCATTGTGGCGTTGTATTGATAAGGCACAACTTTATCGGATGCATACGGAACAGGGTTCGCTAACCGTATAACATACGACGATACCGATCTATTAATATTGTTGTTGTTGCTGCTATCAAACTGAATAACTACTCGCTCAAGGGTCTTGAATACTGGCACAATCACATTCACATCATCTATATCCCTTGACTGTTGAATCTAGATTACATTCTTATCCATCAACTTATGAATATCTCTCTTGACAATCATACACCCACGGGGGTTCACACTGCATATCACACAACTATCATGGTCATGCTCACAGTCACTGATCAAACACAAGGTTCTATGCATTTCCACCAACGACCTACTTATACGTCGTACATCGAATACTCGTAAATTTCCTAGACAACCGTCCACCATATTGACAGTAGCATTACCATAAGCAGACAATGAATTAACTTTCATATTAGGTGCTCTGTCCTCAAAGGACACCATCCCACTCTTCACAAGCTTTTCTACTTCATACTTCAACGGATAACAATTCTCTATGTCGTGGCCAAGGCCCCCCTGGTGAAAAGCATAACTAAGTTCAGGTTTGAACCACCATGGAAGTGGCTCAGGAATATGTGAAGGATTTTTGGGTTGGATGAGGTTCTTGAGAACCAAAGACGGATATAATTCTGCATATGACATATGAATGGGGTCAAAGGAGACATTCTTCCTCTCAAAGCTTTGCTGGTTATTATTGTTATTGTTGTAGTTGGTTCTTTGTTGCGGTTGTTGTTATTGTTGCTAAATCGGAACATATTGATTGTTGGAATTGTTGGAAAAAACTGGAATCACTGAAGAAACTTAATGTTGATGTTGACGTGGTTGGTAACTCTTTCTAACATGAGGCCTCCTCTGCCTCCCTATAGAAACTGAATTAGTTTTTCCTTCTTTCCTCTTGGAGAAATTACCCCATACTTCTTGCTAGACGATGCTTCTTCTTTGGACATATGTCCTTCACAAATTTCTTCTTCTAACCTCATCCCCATATTTACCATTTCGGTAAAGTCATTAGGGGCACTAGAAATCATACGTTTGTAGTAAAATGAACTCAGCATCTTCAAAGAAGATCTTCGTCATTTCCTTCTCTTCCAATGGTGGACTTATATGGGCAGCAAGCTCCCTTCATCTATGGGAATACTCCTTGAGTGTCTCCTTATCTTTCTGAGACATAGACCTCAACTGGCCTCTATCAGACGCCATATCAACATTGTATTTGTATTGCTTGACAAAGGCTTCACCTACATCATTAAAAGTATGGATACTTGCACTGTCCAACCCCTATACCATCTCAAAGCAACACCAGTTAAACTGTCTTGGAAGTAGTGAATCAGCAACTGATCATTATCAGTTTGAGTAGACATTTTACTGGCGTACATCACAAGGTGGCTTAGCAGACAAGTGTTCCCTTTATACTTTTCAAAGTCAGGGACCTTGAACTTCAGCGGGATTTTCACATTAGGCACTAGGCAGATCTCAACAGCATTCTTCCCAAATAAGTCTTTTCCTCTCAGAGTCTTCAACTCCTTATGCAGCTCGAGGAACTGATCTTTCATTTCGTCCATTTTCTCATTCACGCCTGGACCCTCAGATGGCTCAGAGTGGTAGATGATGTCCTTAACACGAGGCAAAGTATGAACAATTGGAGTTGGAATTGACATGACCGGGCTAGATGTCGACAAAGAAACAAAAGTGGGTGCATACCTTTCAGGCATAAAGTTGGATGGCATCCCCCATGGGAATCTAGCAGGCATGGAAGGACCGGATTGACTGATAGCAACAGGAATGGTTGAGGTAGCAACCTCAAAAATAACAGTCCTTTGGGGAGGAGTTGCAGGAGTTGGTGATGACTGGTTATGTGCAGCAATGACATATTCCATCAATGCTATCAACCTGACAATCTCATCTTTAAGCTCTCTGTTCTCTTGCTCTAAATGCTCCATTATCCTTGGTTGATTAGCGTGAGTGTTGTGTTGGTGAGTCAGCTTGGCTGAAGCATAGAAGAATAACCGATAAGACATCTGGCTGAAGAAAACCTGTTATGCAAATAATGCATGAAATGCAATGTTTTTATTTTGTTTTTAATTTCAAGGAACATATGAAATCCTTTTTGAAAATATACATATTTAACTAATAACAATAGTAAAAATTTGATTGGCCATAAAAATCTCTTTTTATTCATAAAATTTGGAAGGATTACACTAAGTATAATTTCAGAAACCAAAATACAAATACAAGAGAAAAGGAAACTAATCATCCTATGGACCCCTTAGCAACGGTATCAGATGATCTGGTTGCGGGTGCATACTTCCTTCGGATGCGTCGAATCTTGGACTCAAAAGATGTCTTCATCTAAGCTTTCTCAAGGACAAGCAGATCAAGAATCTTCTTCCAAGCACCGGAAGGCTGAGGCATGCTAGAGGAAGATAAACCCTCTGGCTCTCTCTGTCTCTTCACTGCTTGGTTTTCAAGAAGTTCAATAAGCGCATCTGTGTCTTTTAACTCAAGTTGCAACTCTTCATGCCTTCAGCTCAAAGCATGGAGCCGCTCTTCCCACATATCTTTCTCTTTCTTCATCTTAGATAGTGCGTCTTCCAACTCCTCTACCTCTTGGTTATGGAGAGTTGATTGCTCAACCACAACTAGAGACATAGGTCTTTCACAAGCATACACCATCTTCAGCTCCAAAGCTCTCTTCTTCACCCAAGTAGTGTAAGCTTCAAAAGTTACATAGTTGCATGGTCCAAGCTTAGATCTTCCTTTCCTATGCACATTATGCCAAGCATGTACCATCCTCTGCTTCAAATGTTGGGGATCTTTACCCTCTTGATAGAAAAGACCTTCTAACTGAGTGTTATTAGGTTTGTCTCTCAAGGGGAACCCAAGTTGACAACGAGCCAAAGCAGGGTTGTAGTTGATTCCTCCTTGTGTACCAATGAGAGGCACATTAAAGAACTCACCACAACTATCAATAATATCAACACTACTCAATGCAGGATCATACCAAATAATATCATCATTAGTGAGAGACACGAGTCTCTGAGACCACCGTAGACATTGTTTGTTTTCCAAGAACAGGATTCCCACTAATGAGGAATCATGAATAAGAGGAACACATAACACAATAGTCCCACCACCTTTAGAATTCCTCAAATTCAAAGAGAAATACATGTCACTTAATAGAGTAGGAACAGGATTCCCAATCAAGAAGATTCTAATGGCGTTAACATCAACAAAACCATCAATGTTAGGGAACAAAGCTAGACCATAGATGAGCAATAAAAAAATGGCTTCAAAAGAATCCATACTACCAGCTTGAGCAAAGGCAGTAGCTTTACCAATGAGGAACTCAGAATTCAACCCAAGAATACCTCATTTCTTCACCAAATGAGCATCAATCTCAGATTTCTTCAAATGAAGAGCTTTAACTATGATATGAGTTATGGGAATCTCCTCCAATCCACTAAAAGGCACCTTGTCAAATACGGGTATTCCCAAGAGATGGGCATACGCCTCTAACATACGCACAAGCTGGTAATTAGGAAAAGTGAAGCATCGGTATAGAGGGTCATAAAACTGAACCAAAACACTCAAAAGGCCTTCAACTACATCAGCAGATAACACAGACAAAAGCTTCCCATGACGTTGCTTGAAATCCAAGGGATCTAGTAAAAAAGGATGACAATTTCCTTAGCTCTTACAAATCAGGACATCTGAAACTGTACTTCTTAGTGTTCCTTCGTCCACAATCCATGGTCTGAAAATATTTGCAAACAAGACCTTAGTTCCTTGAAATTTATTTTTCTATGATGAATGTCATGATGCACATGTATGTATGAATGCAACAATCATAAACAAGGGATCACACACAAAGCAAACACAAACAAAGGTCAAGGGATGGATCAAGTCATCATCAAGATCAATCATCCATTTTGGTGGATTCTGGTTTTCACCTTATCAACACCCAAGTTCCATTTATATTGATGAGACTTGATCGGATCAACCGAGAATCAAAGGGTTTATTGTGAGTCACGAGCATGGAGTAAGGTTAAGAACCATCCCAAAGGAGTGTACTAAGGATAAAAACCTGTAGACCATGTTCTAAAAAGTTCCCAGAGTCTTGATCCCATCTATCAGATATTACAGGTTAGGATGACTGACTTATCAACCCATAATATTCTCAAGAGAAACTCATCTGAGTGTAGTATCGTGTAAAAACTGTTATCAGGTCTACACCTGAACAGTCTCCGCACTACGTCCTAAATAGGCCAAGTTGGGTTAAATGTTCTATGATCCTCAGCTTCTCGGACCATAAATTAGAGAAAGTAATGCATAACCATAAATAACTTGTGTATATTAGTAACTCCATAGAAGTCTCCACTGAGTATATGGATCTCAAGCCAACTTGTTAAGGACTACTCCACACAAGTTGAACATGACTATACCATCCTCCTATCTTAATTGCACTCAAGTTTGGGTTAGAACTTATCTCACCACTCAGAGATCACCAAGCACAACAGACATATTATATCATACAAACAAATATACAAACATCAAATATACAAATATATACACATAAAAAGTAGGCTAAACCCACTGAGGACTACTCCCCAACAGAGTCGCCACTTAATTTATGTAGCGTAAATTCATGACCATGAAACTATGGATAAGTTTAACATCAATAAAACCAGAGTCCCCACCGCGCTTTTATTGTTTTCAAGAGAAAAGGGAAAAGTAAGAACAAAACCCAAAGATAAGAAGTTTTGAAATCAAAACTAATAAATTTCCATAGATTACAGGTAAGGGGGTTGGTTACACAGAGGGAATATGTTAGCACCCAAAGTGTCCTAGGTACTCCTAGGGAGCACTTTTTTATGTGTGTATGTGTTTTTGGTATAAAAGATGTTTGAGAAAAATAGAGTGTAAGGATGAGAAAAGAATTCATTGATTATATTTTTGTGTTTGACAAGACCTTTGGACTTGTGCCTACGTACCAACATAAAAATGAGGGATCAAAACCTCGTAGTTCGTGGTAACAATTTCAAAGTTGGTGAATTGTTTTTAACAAAATTTTAATAAGAAAAAGCACAAAGGGCCAAAATTTAGAATGGGGTTGTTAGTTCTTTTTGTCTTTTGAAATTTTAAGTCAATATGATTAGATTTATTTACAAGTTTGATTTAAGAAAAAGAAGTTCAAAAATTCAATGGCATAAGGCCAAAGTTTCTACTTGAAATAAGGTCTAAGTTTGAAATCACAAGCAAAGAAAGTTTTTGAAAAGGGGGAGAGACTTTGAAATTTAAGAAGTGGGAGGAGATGAAGAGGCCTTCCTAAGCATAAAATTAAAAGTTAATAGTTAAAAAGATCTGACCAATGGGATGCAATCCAACTGACAGGAATGTCATATAGAAACCCATTTTCCCTTGGACTTTGAATCAAGCAATAAATAACAAGCAATTAGCAATATCAGACATCATGAAGATCAATGCATCAAATAAAGATAGCCACATCCAAGTAAGCAATTCCCATAGCTAGCAGTCTTCTTTGTCTTCTCATGTATCAGATGAAATATTCCTTGATCAACTCAGAAGAAAGCATCAGACACAAGATCAAAATAACAATTAGCACCAAGATAAAATAACAGATGAATTCAAATAAATCCCAAGACTGGCATCAGATGAAGGCTCAATTCACAATAGCTTAGTTTCAAAATGTTGGCATTGGCCAAGTCCTTTTTGCACAGGGAATGTTGCCTAATCCTGAGTCTAAAAGTCCAGATCAAGATCAACTGTCCACCAAACATCTTTTAGGGTTTTTGTTTTTTATTAAGTGTTTTAAGGTCCTAAGACCACAAACAAAATCAGAATCTGATAGCCAAGCGTGCGCATTCCACAAACACCTGAGTCAAACGCGTTGCACACTTGGTAATCAAATGGACGCTCAAGATTAAAATGTTTGAACTAGATCGGATAGCTTGGGCCTTGCCAACGCACCACCGGAGCCCTAGGTCCTGTCATCTTCCCTGGTGACCTCCATCAGACTGGTCCAACCTCAACTTAATGAAAAATGAAAAACAAAGACATTATTTCAAAGAGAAAATGCCCAGGAGCTCGAATCTGGCCTCAATTTTCTCCAATTCCAAGTATATAAAAAGGTACATGGATTTGAATTTTGAGGATCATGAACTAAGTTGCTTCGATTTGACCTCAAAGGAACTCAATCTTGTTGCTTACATTGATAGGACTTCAGCCAACCAAAAATCACAAAGAATAGTGAAGAACTAAGAGAGATTCGAAGAGATGAAGTTTATGAAAATTCACCTTCGATGGGGATTTAACCTTGTTTTTTCTTGATTCCAATTGTCCTTGGCTTATTTTCAGAAGCTTGAAGGAGGTGATTAGGATCAAAGAAAGGCTTGGACTCTTGGAGTTTCAATCTCAAAACAGAATGAGATTTGAAGCTCGATTTTCAAATGAAAACCTTCAAGATTATCCTTTAATGGTTAGGGTTTGGATTGCAGGTTCAAAGCTTGGGCATGAGATCTTCAATTCTGAGCCGTGGGTAGCAAATGTGATTCATTTCCACACACTTCTAAAATTTGCCAAATTTAGCAATTTGCATTGAATGCTTGCATGAGCGTGTGATAGGCCAATCAAGTGATGTATTCAGGTCCAAAATTTCTTGTGTATAATTCTAAGGTCATGTCATGTGGCCATGCATTTGAATTTGAAATGTGAAAGTGAAATCCATCCAAATGGTCCTTTGAAAAGAACCCATGCACAAGTCCTTCATTTCTTGGCCAAATGAGATTATATTGGACTTTTCGGAAAGGTGAGATTAATGATAACAACTTTCATGTTGAACACTTTTCCATTTAAAGCTTGGATCATAATGAATTTTGAGGTGGAAGTTTGGAAAATCAAACATATTTGAAAATTTTCTAAGTATCAAGTCAAATGTTCACTTCTTCCACCTTGAATAACTTTTGCTATGGATTTCAAATGGAAAACATTCCTTCAACAAAGTTGTAGATATTTAAAACCTATTCAATTTTGTCAAAAATTTGACCTTATTTGTATTTGGCATGAACGAGTTATGCATATTAGAAGTTGAGGAAAATCACTTGTTCAATGGTAATGGCCCAAAATGACCTATAATGTTTCCTCTTGGCACATGCATTTTACAGTTGAATTTGAACTTCTTCTAAACATAAAAGTTGGACAGGACTTCTTAAATTTGATTATGGAACTTGAATGGATTTAATATCATAAAAATTGAGCAAGTTATGGTCTTTGGAAGTTGACTTCCCAACTAGGGTTCAGACAAAATGACCTATAATCTTTCACCATAAAAAATTACTTTCCTAGCAAAACTAGCTCTTGACTTCAACATGAAAGTTGTTTGAAATGTCATAAGAAGTAACGTTGATATTGAAATCATTTTCATATGACAAACATTGTAGGAGATAGGGTCTAGGGAACCCTAATTTTGACCAATTGATTTTCTCTAGTCAACCACTATGAACCATCTTACAAACTTGATATTCTATTGACATTTGGGACTCATGGAGGATCATATATGTGTAATATGAAGTAACATGAAGTATCCCTTGACATATTTGATCAAATGATGAAGAAACTTGTCGAGGAAGTCACACAAGATACCTATATGAATTAGGGCTTCCAAGGCAAACAAGCTTCAAACTCTTGATGAATTCTTGATCAAGATGATATGTAAAGATAATGGGGATAGATATATTATGTCTAGAGTTAATGTGAACCATCTCTTGATTGATCTCCTTGCATTGAGGGTCTTAAACCTTAGATATGAGCTTGATGGAGCATGGGTGAACACACACACTACCTACAAAAGCAACAAACTATACATTGACATATTTTTGGTATTTTGGTTAGTAAATAGTGAAAAATCAAGTATGATAAAATCAAATATGCTTGGTGATCTCTTCCCAATGAAAAACCTAATGAAAGAGGGGTAAGGAGGATACCAAGGTGTGATCCCAAAGTCAATGCATATGATGAGGTGGAATGAGGGATCTTAGGGTCAAAATTAGGGTCTTACAGTGTTGGACTGAGATTTTTAGAATAAAGTCAAATCTATTTGTTCCATTATTTGATCAATATCATCATATGCTTATTTATTTAATTATGCAACCAATAAGTAAATAAATAACAATTAATTAAATAATAAAATAAATGATAAAATATTGTTTCTTTTAAAATTGTTACTAGATATTCTTATTTATTTAATCTTAATAAACATTTACTTAGTTGATTAATAATAATCAAATAAACAAAAAATTAAAAGAAATTAAATAAATAAACAAAACAAGAAAAAAATTTGGAGTTATCTTATTATTATCACATAGATTAAATATTTAAAATAATAAAATAAATGATAAATAAAGCTTAAATAAAAGAGCAAGAAAAAAGAGTAAAAAAAACTAATAGGCCCAAAATGAGCCAAAATATCAAAGCAGGGGGTGTTACAAGTAAACTTAGTCCATGCCCATTTTCAGCAAGGCCCAGAAAGCTTGGTCTAAAGTCAATATAAGGGGGATAGTCAACTCTGGTTAACTCTAACCCAGCCTTTGATCAGATGCACTTGGAGTATCTAATGGTAAGGGGCGTGCGTGCAGGGGTGCTACAGTGGGGGATCCACGTGGGATCCCCTGCAGTCAACAACATGACCATGGCAAGAGCTGGCCACTTGGCCCAAAGAAACAACACTTGACACACTTAATTAAAAGGGAATGGTTAAAATGTTTGAAACACAATCAGAGGAGAGTTTCAAATGAAACTCTCACTCCTTTTCTCTGCTTTTACTCTACACGCACACTCTCTCTCTCTCTCTCACACACACACACATACACACAAACAAACTCTGGCCATCTTCAACCTCTATTTTCTTCGGAGAGGGGTAGTGGTGTCGTCGTCCTCTCTGGCAACCAACCATCACCAATAAAAAATTCAAACACTAACCCGCCTTATTTTAGCCCCTGGTTTCGAATCCGACCTCAATCTTACAAAAATTCCAACCAAACAGTAGGATCGGACCTTACAAAACCCTAACCATACAAAACCTAAATCGTCCCTAACTTTTTACCCAATCAACGATTTAAAAGCAAAATTAAACAACCATCAACAATACATCATGGAGTCAAACCTTAATTGATTCTCACTCTCATGACAAATGGTATTAATTTTAAATTAGAAACAAAGACCAAAATAGAATTTAATAAAGTTCTTAAACCAATTTCATTACCGAGTCTTGTCGAAAACGACAATCCTCACAAATCAGACTCAAACGGTTTAGCTAGACATGAACTTAATTGAAAACAACTTCAACATTGTAATTGCAATTGAAAACAACATGCTTAAACACTTATAGAATGAGATAGGCATGGAAAGGGGGCAGTTTGAGGACGGTTTTTACCTCCCCTAAACCCAAACCCGAATCCCCAAATAATCCACATTCCCCACCCCAAACCCAAACGGGGATTGAGAATCAAAACTCAAACCCGTCCCAAACGGGTCCGGGTTGGGTTCGGGTATCCCCGCCCTACCACCATTCATTCAGTGAAATCAAAATTTTTAATAGAAATATTTATTTTTTCCAAAATAAAATTATATTACAAATAATAAAATAAAACAATCTAAAAAAATTTCATACATACATAAAATATTTTAAATAATAAATTCAAATTAATATATCAAAATATTGACCATATATTTAATATTCAAAACTATCAAATATAATTGATAATGTACATAATGAAATAAACGGGGCGGGTTTGGGTTCGGGTTCAATGTGGGTACTTGTGTCCCCATTACCCGACTCGACCCCATATTTTATAATCGGGAAAAATCCAAACCCAGTCAAAGCGGGTTTCCCCCGTTAACTCCGGGGTGGGTTCGGATGGGTACCCGTGGGTACGGGTTATGTTTCCATGCCTAGAATGAGATATCAATAATAATAAAGCACTATAACAAAGAACCTGTAAATATGGGAAAATAAATGTGAGACTGGAAGTAAAACGGAACTGGAATAACTTCAATTAAAACGGTAAGATTGTTGATCCAAAAGCACAAGCAAATCCTAAAACTAATGTTGATAATCTCTCAATCGAGTGATAATCACTTGAAAAATATAAACCGTGTTCAAACTAAACCGACAACGCTTCGCCTCTATCTCCCAGATGTCGAAAAATAGGTACAATGGTGTCTTATATAGAGTTTCAACATGTGAAGCTTTTTCATTCACGTTCCAAAGTGGTTGAGGAAAAGTAGGGAAGTGGGAAGGAGTGAGTCCAAGCCACTTCCATGTATTTTGTTACTACAGGAAGATGGCGGTCGCCATAAGGCTCATGGCGGTCGCCAAGAGCTTTAAATGAAGGGCTGGCGTATCTTGGTGCCATGGCGGACGCCATAAGGCTATGGTGAATGCTATGTACCAGAATGCTGCATTTTTTGCACTTTTCTTCATCATTTCGCTCCCTTTTCCTCTTCGTACACGCATATGCTCTGTAATTAACAAGTACCTGAAACACAGACAGAACAAGACGTAACAACGAAAAAACATAGTAAAATAATGAGAAATAACATGTGAAACGAGTCTAAAAACATGATGCATTTTCATGCTATCAAACTCCCCCATACTTAGACCATTTATTTTCCTCAAGCAATAAACCAACTCGAATAAAAATGAATTAAGCGCAGTTCGAAACAAAAACACGTAACACTCTAATCGTATGTGACTGTTAGGCCATGTTAAATCAACTAGGCATAGAAATCAGGACCAAGGATACCGTAACGAAACAATTTGTTTTTCAAAAACTCCCTCTTTATGCGAACCAATCTGAATCATGCCATTATAACTCAAACTATGTCCCTCGTTCTCTTTAGCTCATTTTCATTCAAGCACAATCACATTAAGCCCGTTATCCCTTCTCGTACATAGTAAGTTAACCTATTAGTGTTTAATGATCTCATTTTGAACTTTTTCTCTTTTTGTTCTTCTTTTTCTCGGCTCATCGAATTCAAAGAGCCGCTCCGTTAGGCTAAGTGGTTGGGTGAGAACCACCTAACTTAGAGGGAACATATTCTATCGTTCATTTTTTCTATCTCAATGTTTTTTTCAATTTCTTTTCAATTTGTCGTAGAGATCATATACATATTTGCATCAGTTACTTACGTAGTGCGTGCATAAGGATGGTCCTGACTGCTATTATAAACTACTTAGGAGATACTTTGAAAACTTGGATCCAAAGGTGTTGGGATAATGGTTACTCAAATTGATATCACATAACGAGGAGGTTTAGGGTATCAAAACGGTATCGGTGTTACTAAAATTTCCCCAATATTTCTAACAAGCCTAAAGTGTAACAACCTACATACTTTCAAGTGTGTGTAATGAATCAAAGTGAAAAAAAAATTGTTGGGGTCAAATATAAGGGAATTCGATAACAAGTGAAACAAAATCATGCAAACAGGACTCGACAACACATGTTATGACTCGACCAGAAGAAAATAAAAAATTCAAACACTAACCCGCCTTATTTTAGCCCCTGGTTTCGAATCCGACCTCAATCTTATAAAAATTCCAACCAAACAGTAGGATCGGACCTTACAAAACCCTAACCATACAAAACCTAAATCGTCCCTAACTTTTTACCCAATTAACGATTTAAAAGCAAAATTAAACAACCATCAACAATACATCATAGAGTCAGACGAAAATTCAACAAATCATAGCCAATCCTAAGTTTTATAATCAAATATTCAAAACAAAATTCAACTCAGCAAGCTACAAACATCAATCAGAGCAAAAGGCAAATGGATGAGCGTTTACCACTTCAAAAGTTATTGAAGGGATGATTCCACACAGGTGCCACTTCTTTTCCCTCTGTATGTTCCTGATTCGCCTCACTCTCCTTTTTTTTTGTTCTTTTCTGTGAACTTTCAAAGTTGTTAATATTGTATTTGGGGTTAAGCTCTTCAAACTCTAATTTTCAGTGTGAAAATCAAAGTTGAAATATGATATTAGTTAGAGCTTTAGTGATAGGTTTGATAGAGATTTCAGCATAGGCTCGATATGTTTCTTGTTGTTTTTTTGTGAAGAAGTGAAATAGCTAATTTATAGGGAAGTGAGGATATGGTGAGGGTAGAATGAAATTCGCGTGAAATCTGTTGTAATGCTCATATATTTTACTTGGACCATGAGTAAATTGTGAGGTGTCCTTTGAGGGAATAATTTTGTTAGAGCACTTCCTTAAATAAATGGATTTCATTGAAGGATTGTGAAACGCATTTTCACTTTTTTGCTTAGATATTTTGAATGCTCACTTTTGTTTGCTTTCCAATTTTTTGTCGTACATGTATGTATGATGGATGGTCATATGGTGTTTTGAATTTGTGATTAATTTAGTATAAGTTTGGGTATGTATGTTGATCGCGTGAGTATATAAGTCTGTTGATTACTAACTGCAAGCGTACAGTCTATCGCGTAGTTTTAAAAGATATCGAACCCACAACGACTAATAACCAAACTAATGCTATATATCGATGTTGTGTAAAGCTAAGGCAAACGATTTCTTTGATTAAACGAATAAAAACTGAAACTAAAGTTAACTTAGAAAATATGATAATAAAGAGAGAGAGAGACCGAAATATGGATTATGCTCACCTCAGGGACTCTGCAATAGATTGACTCGGACTAACAGTTAAATTGTGTTAAGTAGAAAATATAAGTTTAAAGACTAAACCTCACACTCTCGCACTATTGAATAAAGCCATGCTTCCTAACCATGGGATTTTTCTCTTGCCCGCCCATTTTAATTAAGAAACATATTTTGAAAATTGAACCAGTCCTAATCGACGCCTAAAACGCTCCCCCCCCCCTCTTTAGGATCGATGCCCTATACCTACTATCTGGTTCGACCCCCATGCTCTCGCAGTGTCGGCTCAAACCTTAATTGATTCTCACTCTCATGACAAATCGTATTAATTTTAAATTAGAAACAAAGATCAAAATAGAATTTAATGAAGTTCTTAAACCAATTTCATTACCGAGTCTCGTCGAAAACGACAGTCCTCACAAATCGGACTCAAACGGTTTAGCTAGACATGAACTTAATTGAAAAGAACTTCAACATTGTAATTGCAATTGAAAACAACATGCTTAAACACTTATAGAATGAGATAGGCATGGAAAGGGGGCGGTTCGAGGACGGTTTTTACCTCCCCTAAACCCAAACCCGAATCCCCAAATAATCCACATTCCCCACCCCAAACCCAAACGGGGATTGAGAATCAAAACTCAAACCCGTCCCAAACGGGTCCGGGTTGGGTTCGGGTATCCCCGCCCTACCACCATTCATTCAGTGAAATCAAATTTTTTAATAGAAATATTTATTTTTTCCAAAATAAAATTATATTACAAATAATAAAATAAAACAATCTAAAAAAATTTCATACATACATAAAATATTTTAAATAATAAATTCAAATTAATATATCAAAATATTGACCATATATTTAATATTCAAAACTATCAAAAATAAATGATAATGTACATAATGAATAAACGGGGCGGGTTTGGGTTTGGGTTCAATGTGGGTACTAGTGTCCCCATTACCCGACTCGTCCCCATATTTTATAATCGGGAAAAACCCAAACCCAGTCAAAGCGGGTTTCCCCCGTTAACTCCGGGGTGGGTTCGGATGGGTACCCGCGGGTACGGGTTATGTTTCCATGCCTAGAATGAGATATCAATAATAATAAAGCACTATAATAAAGAACCTGTAAATATGGGAAAATAAATGTGAGACTGGAAGTAAAACGGAACTGGAATAACTTCAATTAAAACGGTAAGATTGTTGATCCAAAAGCACAAGCAAATCCTAAAACTAGTGTGTGATAATATCTCAATCGAGTGATAATCACTTGAAAAATATAAACTGTGTTCAAACTAAACCGGCAACGCTTCGCCTCTATCTCCCAGATGTCGAAAAATAGGTACAATGGTGTCTTATATAGAGTTTCAACATGTGAAGCTTTTTCATTCACGTTCCAAAGTGGTTGAGGAAAAGTAGGGAAGTGGGAAGGAGTGAGTCCAAGCCACTTCCATGTATTCTGTTACTACAGGAAGATGGCGGTCGCCATAAGGCTCATGGCGGTCGCAAAGAGCTTTAAATGAAGGGCTGGCGTATCTTGGTGCCATGGCGAACGCCATAAGGCTATGGTGAATGCCATGTACCAGAATGCTGCATTTTTTGCACTTTTCTTCATCATTTCGCTCCCTTTTCCTCTTCGTACACGCATATGCTCTGTAATTAACAAGTACCTGAAACACAGACAGAACAAGACGTAACAACGAAAAAACATAGTAAAATAATGAGAAATAACATGTGAAACGAGTCTAAAAACATGATGCATTTTCATGCTATCAAACTCCCCCATACTTAGACCATTTATTTTCCTCAAGCAATAAACCAACTCGAATAAAAATGAATGAAGCGCAGATCGAAACAAAAACACGTAACACTCTAATCGTATGTGACTGTTAGGCCATGTTAAATCAACTAGGAATAGAAATCAGGACCAATGATACCGTAACGAAACAATTTGTTTTTCAAAAACTCCCTCTTTATGTGAACCAATCTGAATCATGCCATTATAACTCAAACTATGTCCCTCGTTCTCTTTAGCTCATTTTCATTCAAGCACAATCACATTAAGCCCGTTATCCCTTCTCGTACATAGTAAGTTAACCTATTAGTGTTTAATGATCTCATTTTGAACTTTTTCTCTTTTTGTTCTTCTTTTTCTCGGCTCATCGAATGCAAAGAGCCGCTCCGTTAGGCTAAGTGGTTGGGTGAGAACCACCTAACTTAGAGGGAACATATTCTATCGTTCATTTTTTCTATCTCAATGTTTTTTTCAATTTCTTTTCAATTTGTCTTAGAGATCATATACATATTTGCATCAGTTACTTACGTAGTGCGTGCATAAGGATGGTCCTGACTGCTATTATAAACTACTTAGGAGATACTTTGAAAACTTGGATCCAAAGGTGTTGGGATAATGGTTACTCAAATTGATATCACATAACGAGGAGGTTTAGGGTATCAAAACGGTATCGGTGTTACTAAAATTTCCCCAATTTTTCTAACAAGCCTAAAGTGTAACAACCTACATACTTTCAAGTGTGTGTAATGAATCAAAGTGAAAAAAAAATTGTTGGGGTCAAATATAAGGGAATTCGATAACAAGTGAAACAAAATCATGCAAACAGGACTCGACAACACATGTTATGACTCGACCAGAAGAAAATAAAAAATTCAAACACTAACCCGCCTTATTTTAGCCCCTGGTTTCGAATCCGACCTCAATCTTATAAAAATTCCAACCAAACAGTAGGATTGGACCTTACAAAACCCTAACCATACAAAACCTAAATCGTCCCTAACTTTTTACCCAATTAACGATTTAAAAGCAAAATTAAACAACCATCAACAATACATCATAGAGTCAGACGAAAATTCAACAAATCATAGCCAATCCTAAGTTTTATAATCAAATATTCAAAACAAAATTCAACTCAGCAAGCTACAAACATCAATCAGAGCAAAAGGCAAATGGATGAGCGTTTACCACTTCAAAAGTTATTGAAGGGATGATTCCACACAGGTGCCACTTCTTTTCCCTCTGTATGTTCCTGATTCGCCTCACTCTCCTTTTTTTTTGTTCTTTTCTGTGAACTTTCAAAGTTGTTAATATTGTATTTGGGGTTAAGCTCTTCAAACTCTAATTTTCAGTGTGAAAATCAAAGTTGAAATATGATATTAGTTAGAGCTTTAGTGATAGGTTTGATAGAGATTTCAGCATAGGCTCGATATGTTTCTTGTTGTTTTTTTTGTGAAGAAGTGAAATAGCTAATTTATAAGGAAGTGAGGATATGGTGAGGGTAGAATGAAATTCGCGTGAAATCAGTTGTAATGCTCATATATTTTACTTGGACCATGTGTAAATTGTGAGGTGTCCTTTGAGGGAATAATTTTGTTAGAGCACTTCCTTAAATAAATGGATTTCATTGAAGGATTGTGAAACGCATTTTCCCTTTTTTGCTTAGATATTTTGAATGCTCACTTTTGTTTGCTTTCCAATTTTTTGTCGTACATGTATGTATGATGGATGGTCATATGGTGTTTTGAATTTGTGATTAATTTAGTATAAGTTTGGGTATGTATGTTGATCGCGTGAGTATATAAGTCTGTTGATTACTAACTGCAAGCGTACAGTCTATCGCGTAGTTTTAAAAGATATCGAACCCATAACGACTAATAACCAAACTAATGCTATATATCGATGTTGTGTAAAGCTAAGGCCAACGATTTCTTTGATTAAACGAATAAAAACTGAAACTAAAGTTAACTTAGAAAATATGATAATAAAGAGAGAGAGAGACCGAAATATGGATTATGCTCACCTCAGGGACTCTGCAATAGATTGACTCGGACTAACTGTTAAATTGTGTTAAGTAGAAAATATAAGTTTAAAGACTAAACCTCACACTCTCGCACTATTGAATAAAGCCATGCTTCCTAACCATGGGATTTTTCTCTTGCCCGCCCATTTTAATTAAGAAACATATTTTGAAAATTGAACCAGTCCTAATCGACGCCTAAAACGCTCCCCCCCTCTTTAGGATCGATGCCCTATACCTACTATCTGGTTCGACCCCCATGCTCTCGCAGTGTCGGCTCAAACCTTAATTGATTCTCACTCTCATGACAAATCGTATTAATTTTAAATTAGAAACAAAGACCAAAATAGAATTTAATGAAGTTCTTAAACCAATTTCATTACCGAGTCTCGTCGAAAACGACAGTCCTCACAAATCGGACTCAAACGGTTTAGCTAGACATGAACTTAATTGAAAAGAACTTCAACATTGTAATTGCAATTGAAAACAACATGCTTAAACACTTATAGAATGAGATAGGCATGGAAAGGGGGCGGTTCGAGGACGGTTTTTACCTCCCCTAAACCCAAACCCGAATCCCCAAATAATCCACATTCCCCACCCCAAACCCAAACGGGGATTGAGAATCAAAACTCAAACCCGTCCCAAACGGGTCCGGGTTGGGTTCGGGTATCCCCGCCCTACCACCATTCATTCAGTGAAATCAAATTTTTTAATAGGAATATTTATTTTTTCCAAAATAAAATTATATTACAAATAATAAAATAAAACAATCTAAAAAAATTTCATACATACATAAAATATTTTAAATAATAAATTCAAATTAATATATCAAAATATTGACCATATATTTAATATTCAAAACTATCAAAAATAAATGATAATGTACATAATGAATAAACGGGGCGGGTTTGGGTTCGGGTTCAATGTGGGTACTAGTGTCCCCATTACCCGACTCGTCCCCATATTTTATAATCGGGAAAAATCCAAACCCAGTCAAAGCGGGTTTCCCCCGTTAACTCCGGGGTGGGTTCGGATGGGTACCCGCGGGTACGGGTTATGTTTCCATGCCTAGAATGAGATATCAATAATAATAAAGCACTATAATAAAGAACCTGTAAATATGGGAAAATAAATGTGAGACTGGAAGTAAAACGGAACTGGAATAACTTCAATTAAAACGGTAAGATTGTTGATCCAAAAGCACAAGCAAATCCTAAAACTAGTGTGTGATAATATCTCAATCGAGTGATAATCACTTGAAAAATATAAACTGTGTTCAAACTAAACCGGCAACGCTTCGCCTCTATCTCCCAGATGTCGAAAAATAGGTACAATGGTGTCTTATATAGAGTTTCAACATGTGAAGCTTTTTCATTCACGTTCCAAAGTGGTTGAGGAAAAGTAGGGAAGTGGGAAGGAGTGAGTCCAAGCCACTTCCATGTATTCTGTTACTACAGGAAGATGGCGGTCGCCATAAGGCTCATGGCGGTCGCAAAGAGCTTTAAATGAAGGGCTGGCGTATCTTGGTGCCATGGCGAACGCCATAAGGCTATGGTGAATGCCATGTACCAGAATGCTGCATTTTTTGCACTTTTCTTCATCATTTCGCTCCCTTTTCCTCTTCGTACACGCATATGCTCTGTAATTAACAAGTACCTGAAACACAGACAGAACAAGACGTAACAACGAAAAAACATAGTAAAATAATGAGAAATAACATGTGAAACGAGTCTAAAAACATGATGCATTTTCATGCTATCAAACTCCCCCATACTTAGACCATTTATTTTCCTCAAGCAATAAACCAACTCGAATAAAAATGAATGAAGCGCAGATCGAAACAAAAACACGTAACACTCTAATCGTATGTGACTGTTAGGCCATGTTAAATCAACTAGGAATAGAAATCAGGACCAATTGATACCGTAACGAAACAATTTGTTTTTCAAAAACTCCCTCTTTATGTGAACCAATCTGAATCATGCCATTATAACTCAAACTATGTCCCTCGTTCTCTTTAGCTCATTTTCATTCAAGCACAATCACATTAAGCCCGTTATCCCTTCTCGTACATAGTAAGTTAACCTATTAGTGTTTAATGATCTCATTTTGAACTTTTTCTCTTTTTGTTCTTCTTTTTCTCGGCTCATCGAATTCAAAGAGCCCGCTCCGTTAGGCTAAGTGGTTGGGTGAGAACCACCTAACTTAGAGGGAACATATTCTGTCGTTCATTTTTTTTATCTCAATGTTTTTTTCAATTTCTTTTCAATTTGTCTTAGAGATCATATACATATTTGCATCAGTTACTTACGTTGTGCGTGCATAAGGATGGTCCTGACTGCTATTATAAACTACTTAGGAGATACTTTGAAAACTTGGATCCAAAGGTGTTGGGATAATGGTTACTCAAATTGATATCACATAACGAGGAGGTTTAGGGTATCAAAACGGTATCGGTGTTACTAAAATTTCCCCAATTTTTCTAACAAGCCTAAAGTGTAACAACCTACATACTTTCAAGTGTGTGTAATGAATCAAAGTGAAAAAAAAATTGTTGGGGTCAAATATAAGGGAATTCGATAACAAGTGAAACAAAATCATGCAAACAGGACTCGACAACACATGTTATGACTCGACCAGAAGAAAATAAAATGAAAACAAAAATTAAACTAGAAAGCAGTAATTAAAGCAAATATAAAAAGCGATAAAAGTTCCTCCCCCACACTTAAACCAAACATTTTTCATAAAATTTTGATAGAAGATGAAAAAAAGAGTTGAAAAACCTAGAAATTCCGGCTACTGATGGCCTCTGCCTCGTGCTCGTCCATGCCCACTGCGTCCATGTTGGTAAGGAGGCATACCCATATGATAGATGTATTATGGAAAATCCTCCACATATACCCTCATCACCACCATCTCGTCAATCAAGCCCGACATGTTGTGCTCAGTCCTGCTAGCATAGTCGTGCTGGTGCTGCTGGATCTGATGGATGTGCATCATCATCTCAAGCTGTTGAGCTTGTATGTCGTGCATCATCTGATCACGTATGACATCCAATGTGTTACGCTGTCTCATCTCAACAAGGACATCATCAAGGGAGCTCCTGATAGCGGCATAATCATCCCTCCTATAGGGCTGGTGTCTGGAGGATGTACCTACAAAAGTGTCAGAAGTACCGTGTGTAGTGTGTGTGTAGAGGTTTTGGGAGCACCATGCTTTATATCATCATAATCATCATCAGTTTCATGGCCCTCATTAACCTGAGCATCAATGTTATCGCCAGGTTTTGGGGCATTCAAATTAAAAGTCCAATTATGCATATTTTGGACATCAATCCTTGTGGAGCAAGGAAGGATAATACTCTTAATAGATTTATTCCTAACCATTAAATAATACATGTCATCTTATCTGTTACTTATCATGCACATATTATGGCAGACATCCTTATCAAGAAAGGGTGTGGCCAGCTTGGTATAAAGATTCATCGCAAGGGCTAAAGAGGTGATCAACCCTTTGATCCAGATAACACATATGGTTCTGTGAGCAACAGATTACATATGTGCAAGCATAAAAGGTGTGGGATTAACCCGTGCTGATGCAAGTGCACAATGCAAAAAATAAAGCTTTTTAGAATTGACTTTTCCATTATTTTCTCGTCCAAATATTGTATAGGCCAGAATGCGGTGCAAATAGCGAATTGTTGGGTTATGAATGCAGGTGGATTTGAGACCTTCCCAATCATTGGTGGTCTCACCAGATAGTCGCTGCCAGAAGCGAAAAGCATCAAGTGCCCAATCGCTTTCTAGGGGGCCTTCGCAAGCCTAACCTTTCCCATGAGGGAAGTGCAGTAAGTCAGCTATTTGGTCATGGCTAAACTTATAACTGACATTGAACATCCTAAATTTAACAGTATTCGAGACGTGTGTTGCACTGGGTTGAGAGGAATATTAAAAGGAACTTAGAAATTCGTAGGTAAGCCTAACATACGTAGGACTAGTCATGGCATAAAAATCAGTCATTCTCAAGTTTCATAACATCCATCTAACAGTACTATATAACCCTAAGTCACACAAAGCAGTTTCGTGAGTATACCTAGTCGGCGTGACTTCACGGTTGAACAGTTTCACATACCTAGCTCTCTGGTTTTCTCCTTCCGTTCCTTCCGCGAATTCTATTCCCATGAAATCGATTTCCCTTCTCGGTCTAACGACTCTTGAAGGAATTTTAGATATGGATTGAAATTTGATAAGGGTTTACGGTGGAGAATGGAATGAGTTGAAGATGAATGAAGTTGGAAAAATAAAGGTGAATAAGAGTTTTTAATGAGATTGGATGAGTTAGTGGGAAGTTGGAAGGTCAAGGAGGTAGTAGAGAGGCAAAACAATGAATATATGGTGGTTTATAAGAGTGGGATTGAAAAGAAATCATGGAGGGGAATTTTAAAATGTTTACTGCCTCTGAGGCACAATGGCGGACGCCATAAGCCTAATGGCGAATACCATTGCCCTATAATGCGTAGTTTTTGTTTTTTATGCTAATGGCGAACGCCAAAGGTGTAAAGTGTGTAGAAATTTAGTTTTTAGCTGTGCTTAGGCTATGTAGATGTTCCTAAGGTTATTCCAATGTGATATTATTCGTGTAAACTCGATAAGACAACATTATGGCCATGAGTAGATTGTATAGACTATGACAAACAAAGTAAAGCATATAAAAATAGATAAAAATAATTGATGGAAAGTAGAAATATTGCATTAGTAAAATGAGAAGTCATGGGTTGTCTCCCACTCAGCGCTAGTTTTTGCGTTGGTAGCTCGACAAAATTTGAAAAATAAACTGGAAAATAAGAAAGATCCTAATTAGAAAGCAATTGAAATCATAACTTAGTAAAAACGGGAAATAAATGTTATCCTCCCCTCGCCACTTAAACAGTACAATATCCTCACTGCTCAAATGGAAGGTTCGGAAATGCGGTAGTATAAAATGTGATTAGCCACTATGGCGTCTGATATCAGTCTTGAAACATCTCTGAATGGAGTAAATTTGTTGAAAAATTTGATCGAATTGCTCATTGGCTACATCCATGAATCCGTGGAAATCCGCGCGTAAAATGGTGAACTCTCCTCTAAGGCTAGCAATTTCCATCTATAAGGCATTGATTTCAGTAGTATAATCGGTAGGAGGACTGACATGAGCAGCAATAGTAAATGAAACAGCATCAGAGAGAGGGACATCAAAGTTATCATAGATTTGAGGTGTTCCAGGTGGAAAGGGTGATTCATTTTGACCTTCTAAGTTATAAAGCCAATTGTCTTGGTTGTGCACACTCGTTCATTCATGATTTGACAAAGTAAAAAGTTGTACCACCTTATTGTTAATCAGAAATTCAAACTCATCAGGACCTAAGTTTCTTATGATGTCGCGGTTAAAACAAAAGTGAAGGTTCATGGGCCGGATTTCTCCTAGAGGATTGATTTTAGCAAGGCGTATCTAAGAACTATAGAATCGACAATCATAGTTACTAGGCCTCCTACAATGATAGGTCCATGGGTATCATATGCAATCCGATTCAAGTTGGCTATCATAAATGTTACAGCATTAATCTGCCTGGACTGGGAAGCACAAAATAAAATGAATAGTTCATCTTGGGACACAAAAGTGATATTTTCCTCTCTTTCGAATAAGGTGTAGGCTAGGATTTTGTGAAAGTAACGAATAGCCGGATTGTGGATATTCGCATAAAACATGTTATTTGGCTTAAGGTGATGGTTTCTAGTAATACTACCCCAAAAGTAGTCAAGATGAAGTTCCATAAGAACTTCTTCTTGTCTAATAGTAAAAACATCTGGGCTATTAGGAAGTCCTAAAAGTTCAACTAGTTCACGGTGGTTATAAGGGTAGTCAATACCAAACAACCTAAATTTGATAAGTCCTCTGTTAAATCCTATTCCTCGGGTAGGTTCATAGGAAAGTGAACTCAAAAACTCGAGGGTTAGGCTACGGTAAGAGCTAAATTGTCTTCTCACAGCAAAATTGTCCCAACCTAACTGGTTAAGCAGATACATGACACTGTCTCTGATTCCTAGTTTAGTCAGGCTAGGTCCATAAGGGTAGATGGTCAATGCCATCTCTCTCTGAGCAAGAATCTCAAAACGCCTCCTCTGGGCTCTTGTCTTGAAAGTGATATCCATAGTGTCTATTTGTTGCATTCTCTAAAGTTAGTAAGATCAATTAGCTTATGCTATGTTAGCCTGGAAGTAGACATAAATTAAGTTAGTAGTGTTCAATACAAAAGAATATACAGCGTAACATTCGGGGGAAAACAAAGAAAAATTAAAAATCTAAAATCTAAAATCCTTAAATCTAAAAAAAATTAAAATTGTGGGTTGCCTCCCACACAACGCTTCATTTAATGTCGGAAGCTCGACATTAATTCACAATCTATTCTTGCGAAAGAGTGGGCATCTCTTCTAATTTGTAATTGAAATAGTAATCCCTATTTTCTACATTATGATAATGCTTAAGGCACTGCCCGTTTATAACGAATGTCTCTTTTGATTTACTTTTTATTTCTACAGCTCCATTTTGAAATACTTTACTAACCTCGAAAGGGCCGGACTATCTAGAACAAATTTTGCCTGGGAAAAGTTTCAGTTGAGAATTAAAGAGAAGTACTATGTCTCCTTCATTGAACTCTTTCCTTGATATACATTTATCATGCCACTATTTAGTTCTCTCTTGATAGATTCGGGAATTCTTATAGGCATCTAGTCTAAGTTCTTCTAATTCATGGATATCTAAAATCCTTTTTTTGCCCGCGGAAGTATAATTCAAGTTGAGGGTCTTAATGGCCTAATAAGATTTATGTTATAATTCTACCGACAGATGACATGATTTACCATAAACTAGTTTAAATGGTGTGGTTCCTATCGGAGTCTTGTAAGCTGTTCTGTAAGCCCATAGAGCTTCATCCAGTTTTGAAGACCAATCTTTCCTAGAGGTTGTAACGGTTTTCTATAATATTTTCTTAATTTCGCGATTTGAAATCTCTACTTGACCACTCGTTTGAGGGTGGTAACGTGTCGCTACTCGGTGTCAGACTCCATATTTGAGCAACAGTCTTTTAAAGATATTTGAAATGAAATGGGAGCCACCGTCGCTAATTACAAGTCTCGGCACACCGAATCTAGGAAAAATTATATTTTTAAAGAGTTTAATAACTACTCGTGCATCATTTGTAGGAGAGGCCACAACCTCGATCCATTTTGTAATCGACTGCAACGAATATGTATTTATTACCAAAAGAAGATGGGAAAGGGACCATAAAATTTATACCCCAAACATCAAAGACTTCTACTTCTAAGATACCTTTCAGTGGCATCTCGTCGCGTCTAGAGATATTGCCAATGTGTTGGCACCGATCGTAATTTATAACCATGGTGTGAACATCTTTCCATAGATTAGGCCAAAAGAGGCCAGATTGTAAGACCTTTGCACAAGTCTTTGAAGTGCTTGCATTCCCTCCATAAGGTGAAGAATGGTAATGAGATATGATGGTGTCTAGTTCTTCTTCAGGGACACATCGACGAAAAATACCATCGGCGCCTCTTTTGAAAAGAAGGGGCTCATCCCAATAGTAAAGTTTTAGATCATGGAAGAATTTCTTCTTTTGTTGGTAGGTTAGGTCTGGTGGAAGTACGTCGGCTTCTAGGTAGTTGACAAAGTCAGCATACCATGGCAATGTGGAGTTGGTATAAACTGCTTCCACAACCATTAGTTTATGTATTGTTATAAGTTAAAGAGAATTCGGTTATGTTATTTTCTAACTGGGCTACAAGTCGATCATAAGGAAAATTGTCATTGATAGGCACTTGTTCAGGTTTCATACCCTCAATTATAGAGAGGTGGTCAACCACTGCATTTTCGATACCTTTCTTGTCTTTAATCTCTAAATTGAATTATTGTAGGAGCAGAATCCATCTTAAGAGTCTCGGTTTAGCGTATTTTTTACTTAATAAGTACCTAATTACTGTGCGGTTAGTATAGACAATTATTTTTCCTCCTACCAAGTAAGAATGAAACTTATCTAACACGAACACGGTGGCTAGGAGTTCCTTTTCTGTTGTGGCGTAGTTCATTTGTGCATGTTCTAGCGTTCTACTTGTGTAATAAACCACATGAAGCTTTTTGTCTTTTCTTTGTCCTAAGACCGCGCCTACGGCATAGTCACTAGCGTCACACATTATTTCAAACGATCTACTCCAATCAGGTGGATGCATAATAGGTGCGGTAATAAGAGCATTTTTCAAATGTTTGAATGATTCTAAGCATTTTTCATTGAAGATGAATTTAGTGTATTTCATTAATAAGCCAGTTAGTGGTTTGGTTATTTTAGAGAAATCCTTAATGAATCATCGATAAAAACCGGCGTGTCCTAGGAAACTACGTATTTCTCTAATGGTTTTTGGAGGTTGAAGGTTTTCTATGATTTCTATTTTAGCTTGATCTACTTCAATCCCTCTATCGGACATGATGTGTCCAAGTACGATTCCTTGTCGGACCATGAAATGGCATTTTCCCAATTTAGTACAAGATTAACTTTCACACATATTTCAAGTACTATTTCTAGGTTCAATAGACATCCTTCAAAACTCTGCCCACAAACAGAAAAGTCATACATAAATACTTCCTTTATGTTGTCTATAAAATCAACAAAGATCGATATCATGCATCTTTGAAATGTTGCAGGAGCATTACATAGTCCAAATGGCATTCGTTAGTAGGAGAATGTACCATAAGGATAGGTGAAGGTAGTATTTTCTTGGTCATCAGGGTGAACAGGAATTTGATAAAAATCCTGAATAACCATATAAATAACAGAAGTGAGAATGTTTAGCCAATCGCTCAAGCATTTGATCGATAAAAGGTAGAGGAAAATGATCTTTACGAGTGGATTTATTTAACTTCATATAGTCACTGCACATTCTCCATCCAGTTTGAGTACGTTTTGCTACTGATTCGCCCTTTTCGTTACTAACATCCGTAACACCTCCCTTTTTAGGCACGACATGCACTGGGCTGACCCATTGAATGTCGGATACCGGGTATATAATTATTGCTTCTAATAGCTTTTGCACCTCTCTTTTGACTACATCACTCATGATGGGATTGATTCTCCTATGGTTTTCTCTAGAGGTTTTGCAACCTTCTTCTAGCATAATGCGATGCATACATACAAAAGGGCTTATTCCTTTAAGATATGAGATGTTATAGCCTAGATTTGTAGGGTATTTTCTTAAGACATTTAGTAATTTATCGGTTTCTATCTTTCCTAAGTCTGTGTTGACTATTATTGGTCTTTCAAGCTATGTGTCTAGGAATTCATACCTTAAACCTTTGGTAATGTTTTAAGTTCTACTTCAGGTTTCTTTGGGCAAGGCATATGATTAGTAGTTAGTGCGAAGCATTCCCTTAGATTGTCATCTACGTATGGTTCATGCAAATTTTCTTCTTCAGATATAGGAGTTGCTGGAATCCTTAGTACTTCAATATACTTAGATCGTTCCATCTCCATTTCTCTAATGCATTCATCGATGATGTCTAGGAAACAACACGAATCTTCTATAGCTGGTGCCTTTAAGAAATGTGATAGAATAAATTCAACTTTTTCTTCACCAAACTCAAAGGTTAGCTTTCCTTTCTTCACATCTATGATAGCTCCAATAGTGGCAAAAAAGGGTCTTCCTAAAATGATAGGGATGTTGGAATCCTCCTTTATGTCCATTATTATAAAGTCAGTGGGAATATAAAATTGACCTATACAAACGGGAACGCTCTCTAGCATACCTACTGGAAATTTAACAGAACGGTCAGCTAGTTGAAGAGACATTCTCGTCGATCTCACTTCTCCAAATTTATGTCTTTCACATATAAGGGCATTAAACTAACACTGGCTCCTAAGTCGAATAGAGCTTTGTCTATGACAAACTTTCCGATTACGCAAGGTATGGAAAAACTACCTGGATCTTTTAGCTTAAAAGGAATGTTGTTTTGGATTATAGCGCTACACTCAACAGTAAGTGTAACAATCTCATTATCCTCGAGCTTTTTCTTATTGGATAATATCTCTTTAAGGAACTTAGCATATGAGGGCATTTGTGTAATAGATTATGTAAAAGGTATAGTGACATTCAGTTGTTTAAGAAGTTCTATGAATTTCTTAAATTGTCCTTCATTTTTAGACTTAGCAAGTCATTGAGGATAAGGTATAAATGGTTTGTACGGTGGCGGAGGCACATAAGGTTTTTCTTTTCCATGGCCTATTCGTTTTTGTCTTTCTCTCCATTATCCTTTTATGTTTTTGGCTAACCATCGGTTGTTAGCATTTCAGTTCCTTTACCAGAGTTTCGATACATGGCTGGATTTTGAAGTCTTGGGTCAACTGGTCCATCTAATTCTGGTCCACTTAGTAGCGTGATAGCGTTAACATGACCTTTTGGATTTGGTTGAGGTTTACCTGGAAATTCTCCAGCTGGGGCTGTTGTTTCTTCTTCTTGTTGGGCTACTTGAGAAATTTGGGTTTCTAACATTTTTTATGGGTAGCCATTACATCAAGCTTACTTGACATCTGTTTCATCAGCTCACTCGTGTGAGCATTTTGATTAGCGAAATCTTTGTTTTGTTGAACTTGGGCGTTCATGAAGTTTTCCATCATGAGTTCGAGATTTGACTTCCTAGGTGTTTGTGGAGCAGCAAGGGCTCCTTTCTGATAACCTGGAGGTACAACAGGTGTTGGATTTGGTGCAAACAAAACATTTCTATTTTTATAAGAAAAGTTCAGATGATTTCTCCAACCAGGATTGTAGGTGTTGGAATATGGGTTTCTTTGGGCATAGTTTACTTGGTCGGTAGGAATACCAGCCAATAATTGACATTCAACATTAGTGTTCCCAGGGGTTCCGCATAATTCGGAATTGGGTGCCACAACAACTACGGAAGCTGCTGGGTTTATGGTTAAGTTCTCAATCTTTTGAGTAAGAGCATCCATTTTAGCATTGACGTGGTCTATGCCATTGACTTCGTACATTCCGGTTTTCGTAGTTGGCTTTTTTTTATAGTAGTTCGCTCACCTCCCCATTGGAAATGGTTTTGCACCATGTTTTTAATGATTTGATAGGCATCTTCATAAGGATCGTCCATTAAAGTGCCGCCGGCTGCAACATTTAGATTCATCTTAGTGTTGTACATAAGACCATTATAGAAAATATGGATAATCAGTCATTGCTCAAGTCTATGGTGTGGACAAAGTCTCATCATGTCCTTGTATCTCTCCCAAGCATCAAAAAGAGATTCATTATCTTTCTGCCTAAATCTGTTAATTTGGGCTCTTAGCATAGTAGTCTTGCTTGGTGGGAAATATCACGCTAAGAAAACTTTCTTCAACTCGTCCCATGTAGTGACAAAGTTGGATGGTAGAGACTGAAGCCAAGCTCTAGTTATATCTCTTAAATAAAAAGGGAAAAGACGTAGTCTTATTGCTTCGGGGCTGACACCATTTGCTTTTATTGTGTCTGCATACTGCACACACACTGATAAATGAAGGTTCAGATCATCTGTAGGACTACCAGAGAGCTGGTTTTGTTGCACGACTGACAACAACGAAGGTTTTAATTCGAAATCTTTTCGTTTGATGACAGGGGCAACAATGTTGTTGTGTGGTTCCTCCTGCGAAGGAACAACATAATACTTAAGAGGACAGTTTTTTGGTCCTTCAGCCATAACTGGTTTAGATTCTGATTTTGGTTTTGGAAAAGGAATATTGTACTTAATTCGGAAATTGTGAATTCGGCATTGTAAGTTAATAAAATGCTCAACTTCGTCAACTGGTTGTTCTAGCTTTTAGTCTTGTGAGCGAGTGCTTGGTGTAGCAGTAAATTCATGACCATCAAGCTATGGATAAGCTTAATGTTAATAAAACCAGAGTCGCCACCACGCTTTTATTGTTTCCAAAGGAAAAGAGAAAAACACGAACAAAACCCAAAGATAAGAAGTTTTCAAATCAAAACTAATAAAATGCCAGAGATTACAGGTAAGGAGATTGGTTACACAGAGGGAAGGTGTTGGCACCCAAAGTGTCATAGGTACTCCTAGGGAGCCCTTTTTATGTTTGCATGTGTTTTTGGTATAAAATATGTTTGATAAAATAGAGTGGGGGGATGAGAAAATAATTCATTGATTATATTTTTGTGTTTGACAAGACCTTCGGACTTGTGCCTACGTACCAACATAAAAATGAGGGATCAAAACCTTGTAGTTTGTGGTAAAAATTTCAAATGAGTTAGTGAATTGATTTTTACAAAAGTTAATAAGAAAAGGCACAAAGGGGCCAAAAGTTTGAATGGAGTTGTTAGTTCTTTTTGTATTTTGAAATCTCAAGTCAATATGACTAAGTTTATTTACAAATTTGATTTAAGAAAGAGTTTGAAAATTCAATGGCATAAGGCCGAAGTTTCTAATTATTAAAACAAAGTCTAAGTTTTAAATCACAAGCAAATAAAGTTTTTGAAAAGGGGGAGAGATTTTGAAATTTAAGAAGTGGGAGGAGATGAAGAGGCTATCCTAAGCACAAAATTAAAAGTTAACAGTTGAAAAGATCTGACCAATGAGATGCAATCCAACAGACAAGAATGTCATATAGAAACCCATTTTCCTTTGGACTTTAATCAAGCAATGATCGATAAGCAATAAGTAATATCCAGTTATCATGAAGATCAAGGCATCAAATAAAGATAACCACATCTAAGCAAGCAACTCCAATAGCTAGCAGTCTTCATTTTCTTCCCATATATCAGATGAAACATTCCTTGATCAACTCAGAATAAAGCATCAAGCACAAGGTCAAAATATCAATTAAGCACAAAGACAAAGTAGCAGATGAACCCAAGAAATTCCCAAGGCTTGTATAAGAGGAAGGCACAACTCAAAATAGCTCAGTCTTAAAATGTTGGCATTTGCCAAGTCCTTTTAGCACAGGGAATGTTGCCTAATCCTAAGTCCAAAAGTTCAGATCAAGTTCAACAGTCCACCAGATGTTTTTTAGGGGTTTTCTTGTTATTAGGTATTTTAAGGTCCTAAGACCACAAACAAAACCAAAACACACAAATATATACAATCACAAGATACGACTCAAATGAGCAAAGTGAAAATGACATAATCATAAACAAGTTATATGAAATGTAAATGGAAACGAATGATAAATGACTGAAATTTAAATTGCATAATAGTAAATGACTTAAGAGTAAAACAATATTAACAAGAGTTAGTCAAATGTTAATCAAACGCTAGTCAAGTGTTAGTGGTGATTTTAATTGATTAAGTCATTCTTTGGAGAACACTCAACCATTCAGTCACAAGTATGAATCCTTAAACCAAGACATCTTCTATGAGAAGGGCTTCAACTTGGATAATTAAACAAGTATGCCACTAGCTCCCATGAAAGAAAAAAAGGTCAAGTCTCCACACAATGCCATGAAGAATGAGAGACTTACAATCTCACTTACTAGAATGCTATGCCTCGAGGGTCAAATTTAGCTCTATGTTAAGCAATCGTAATTGGACTTATATAGAAGTCACAACAATCTGAGGCCGGGTGTCGCACCTTGAAAAATGAGAACACGACCTAGCAAAGCGCAAAGCGCATGCTCGGATGATGGACTGAACAGAGTCGCCACCAAACTTTATTTATTCCCAAAGAGGGAAAGGGAAAATATCGATAAAACCCCTAAACGAAAAGATAAGATATGATCATCGTAACCAATATCAGGGTTCAGGAGTCAGTTACGCAAGGGGAAGGTATTAACACCCTTCACGTCCGTTGTACTCAACGGGAACCGTTTAGTTAGTTTCGACTTGAATGTTAGCTTATGTTAGTTTATAATCTTCTACTTATTTGAGATAGGAAAAGAGAGAGACGAGAAATGTTTGTGAATTTTTGCTAATGAGAAGGGACCTAAAAAGGTTTTTATTATTAGGGAGCTTGAAAGAAACTATACCTAAATTTTTTATTAATGGGTCTGACAAGATTTCGCAATCCTGCTCCTACTTATCTCCAGGTACAATAGAGAAATCAAGGCTTACGTAGTTCTGGGTAGGAAATGTTTGTTTGTTGGTCAATTTTAGCAAAAACTATCTTATATTAATCGATAAGAAACATTGTTTTACCCAAAACAGGTGACGAGCGGATGCTTTCATCATATCAAATGGATTTACAAATCAACATTCGAAAAAATGTCACTTATTTCAACTCAACAATTATGGATGAAACATTGTTTTGCATCATATTAAGACAACATATCTTTCATTTATGAAAAGGTTTTGATATCGTACGGCAGCGAAAAAATAGTTTGATTGGTTGGATATTTTTTATAGGTGAATGCCGAACATTTGATGAGAACGAGATATAAGCCTCGAGATCAATCATTCGGGGTTTCACCGGAATGCTAGATTCCAATGATCCTTTTTCATTCAAATTAATTGAGAAAATTGTTTGATGGACAACGAACACTTGATAAGAATCAATTGTTCAAAGAGTTGCGCCAGACTGCTTGATTCCAACGGCTCTTATTTTGTCCAAGTTAATTAAAGTGTTTTAGGGGTGAAAGAAAAGAATGAACGGTTAACCCAAAACGCGAGGCTTAGGACCGATCATTCGAGGGTTCCCACTGGAATGCTAGATTCCAATGGTCATCTTCTTTCGAGTTATTTTGAAAAAAGATTTGAATATTGCATTTGATTTAAGAAAAGTCACTCGATATTTGATCGAGGATTGATTCATATAAATTATTTAAGAAATTCTTTCTGAAAATAGTTTGAGTTGGTGAGATTTTGAAAGCTAACTTGATGTTGATCAAGTGTTTGTTCTTAATTGAAAGATTGATTTTATTTTTGTGGCCGATTATTTTTTTAGTTGTTTAATGCACTATCTATGGAAAAATAAAAAGCATGAAAATAAAATAGAAATTACAAACAAAGAGGTGAGGGGTACACTTGACATTTGGGGAAATCTGAAAAAAAATATAATAAAGCAAATAAATAATAATAATGAAATTAGACAACTAACATAAATAAATATAAACAAAATAAAATAAAATTACAAACATAAAGATAAATTTCTTGCTATTTTTTTTGTAAATTTTGTTGTTATTTTATTTATTTTTTATTAAAAATAAATTTTAAAAAATAGTTTGAATTGAAATTAATGTAGATGATTATAAATAAATAAAAAATTAAGATTGACTAAAGTGAAAATTACTTCTTAAAAATCAATTATAAAATATGACATATATCAATTCTCATTAAGCAAAATACAAAAAAAAATTAATTATTCTACATCATCTTTATTTGATCTATAGTTTAACTACCATAAAAATAATAAATAAATATAATGATAAAAGAATAAAAGATGACATTAAATATCTAAAGTAAAAGTGTTGTAGCAATTTTCTAACCTTATATTCAAAAATAAATACAGTAAACAAGAGACATTAATTAACTAAGTCAAGAAGTAGAAGTATGGTAGATAAGTCCCAGTTTTCAAATGTAACTAAAACTTAAAATTAAAAAAAAAACTTCCCTTCATAATAGTTATATTAATTAATGTTTTGACTTTTAAAACAATACCATATTCACTTTTCCATTTTTAATCACATGAGTTAAACCAACATGTAGCGGACAACTTATGATCATCAAGCTATGGATAAGCTAGAGATCAAATAACAAGAGTCGCCGCCGCACTTTTATTGTTTCCAAGGGAAAAGGGAAAAAGTACGAACAAAACCCAACAGTAAGAAGTTTTCAAATCAAAACTAATAAAAAGTCAGAGATCACAGGTAAGGGGGTTGGTTACACAGAGGGAAGGTGTTAGCACCCAAAGTGTCCTAGGTACTCCTAGGGAGCCCTTTTTGTGTGCATATGTACTTGGTATAAAGTGATGTTTACAAACAAATAGAATGGGGGGATGAGAAAAGAATTCATTAATTATATTTTTGTGTTTGACAAGACCTTCAGTCTTGTGCCTACATACCAACATAAAAATGAGGGATCAAAACCTCGTAGTTCGTGATACAAATTTCAAAATGGATGCATTGATTTTAACAAAATTTAAGTTTGAAAGGAACGAAGGCCTAAAATGGTCTGAATGAGTTAGTTCTTTTTGGATTTTTGAAAGTTTAAGTCAAGTATAGTTAAGTTTATTTACAAGTTTGATTTAAGAAAAGAAGTTTTAAAATGCAATGGCATAAGGCCAAAGTTTCTACCTTTTTGCAAAAGTGGTCAAAGTTTAGAACAAAAGTAGTTCACACAAAGAAGATTTTGAAAAAGGGAGGGAGAGATTTTGAAATTAAAGAAAATGGGGAGAAGATGAAGAGACTATCCTATGCACAAAATTAAAAGTTTAGAATTGAAAAGATCTGACCAAGTGGGTAGCAATCCAATAGACAAGAGTGTCAATAGAAACCCAGAATTCCCTTGGACTTTTTAGAATCAAGCAACACACAAATGCACAATTATATTATCTTGAAGAGCAAGGCATCAAATAAAGAAGGTCACGTCCAGGCTTATCCATTCCATGATATTTCTTCAAAATAACCCATGTAACAGATGAATTCCACAAGTCACAGGTTCACAATAACAGCTTCACAATGATCATGTTGCAGATGAACTTAGAGATGTCTTCAGAGATGTATCAGATGAATTTCAAATTGCAAGCACTTGGTTCTTCAACAAGTTGGCATTGGCCAAGTCCATTAGCATAGGAAGGTTGCCTAGATTCAAAGTCCATTTGTCCAAGATCAAGCCAACAGTCCACTCAAAAGTCTTTTAGGGTTTTTTTTATTATTATGTACATTAATGGTCAAAGACCACACAAACAAGCAAAGTATACACAAACAAAATATATCACACAATATGGTCCAAATGGACAAAGTGAAAATTGCATTAACATAAACAATTAGAATGATATGAACAATGGCAAATGAAATAGAGTGCTTGCATTAAAGTAAAAGCTTGAAATTAAAAGTTAATAGTTAATTGGTTAGAAGTTAGTATCATTTTGATTTTGCTTTTCATTTCAAGATATTCTTTGGAGAACACTCAACCCACTTATCACAAGCATGAATCCTTGAGCCAAAACATCTTCCAAAGGAAGGAAAGAAGGACAAGTTTCCACACAATACCATGAAAGAGGGGAGACTTACAATCTCACTAACTAGAATGATTATGCCTTTTATATCACAAATTTAGCGCTATGTTAAGCAATCGTAATTAGACTTATTAGAAGTCACAACTATTTGAGGCCGGGCAATAGAATTTTGGTGTTAATGCATGTTAGAGACATAGTATAATGGACTATGCTCATGAAATATCCCACACACAAAAAGAATATGCAAAAGGTGTGGCCTAATCTCATCCACACTCATGTCAATTTTTCAATTAACTAGCATTAGGACTTTGAGATGTCATAGGCCAAAGGGAATGAATGAATGAAGAAAGGGACTAAGATGAAGTGGGAGGAGAATGAATGAAATCACAAATTGGTCAAAGGAGGACTTTTACCAAATTAATATCATCCATTCATTTTGGGAGATGGAATGTACATTCCATCAATCCCCTAAATCCAATGATATTAATTTGACAAAGTCAAATCAACCTTGACCAAGACCCAACAACAAGAGTTAAACTTAAACAAGTCATCACAATTGGTCAACAAATTTATTTGGCATTCATTCAAATTAAAAATACTAAAATAGTGCATTTAAATTAAATATAGTTTGTCCAATTCCTAAAATCTCATCAAAACACCAAAGAAATGGCCATGAGATTTATCATAGGTCAAACAAGGTCAAAGGACCTTGGAGAAAAAAATTCATATTTTTTGGACATTTAAAAATATTTTAAAACAATTAAAAACAAATGCAAAATCAAATAATTCATGAAAAATATTAATAATGATCCAAAAAATAATTTTAATTCAGAATATGAAAGAGAAAAATATTTGAATTTTTTTGGTGAAAGTCCCATATTTTTTGGATCAATATTGAATTTAATACGAATTATTGAAAATAACGCAAATAAAATGAAAATTAAAATATCAGAAAAAACGTGGACCACTTGATCTCCCTCATTAATTGAGGTGGCAGATCAAGTGGCCAGGCACACGCTACCCATATTGGTCATTAGTCAGCGCGCGGCAACATTGGTAATTCAAATGTACGATCCAGATTAAAACAATTCAAATCAATCCAAAGGCTCAGAACCATGCCAGCACATCACTGATGTCCAAAGGCCGGTCGTCTTCTCCGGCGTCCCTGGCTGGACTGGTTCACTCATCACCATTAAAAAAATGTAAAAGGAGGACATGATCTGAAATAAAAAAATGGCGTAGAGCACGAATCTGACCTCAGTTCATCCTAACTCCATGTATATTGAGAGATACATGGAGTTGAAATTTGAGGTACATGAACTGAGTTGCTTCGATTTGGCCTCAAAGCAACTCAATCTTCTTGCCTACATTGGTAGGACTTCAGACAACCAAAGAATCAATAGAATTGAGCAAGAATTTGAGAGAATCGAAGAGTTCAAAATTTCTGGAAAATACCTTCAATGGAGGTCTGGATTGAACTGATCTTGATCTTGCTTGTTCTTGGTCTCACTCCACTTGCTTGCAGAAGAAGGATTGGATGCTTACAAGGCTGTGGATTCCTGGAGATTTGAATTTCAAAACAGTGGAAATTCAACCTCAAATTCAAATGAATTTCTCAGGTTTATCCTTTGCAAAGTGAGGGTTTGAGATGGGGGATCAAAGCTGGCGCGAATGTGTAAGAAATTCTGAGCAATTGGAGCTCTATTTATAGCTGAAATCATTGATATTTGCACACTTGAAATCACTTTCCAAATTTGGCAAAATGGTGATACATGGGTGCATGGGCATGTACAGGCCAATGAGATCATTGCAATAAGTCCACAAATGAATGTTAGATAGTCTGAATTGAGCTTGGATTGCAAGGCAAGTGTGCATTTGAGTTTGAAGTTTGATCATTGCCAAGTGATGTCACCATGTTCATGCCATGTGCAGCCTATGCATTCTTTGTCCAAAATGAATGAATTTGAGCTCTTTGGAAAGTTGAGATCAAGAGGAACAACTTTCATGTTCAACACTTTTTCATTTGGAGCTTGGAATTTGGAGAAATTTGAGGTGGAAGTTTGGAAATTTTTGACATATCAAAAATTTTCTAAGTGTCAAGCCATATGTCTCAATATTCCACCTTGCTTAACTTTTTATATGAGCTTCAAATGAGAAAAGTGTCTTTATCAAAGTTGTAGCTCTCTCAAAGACCTTCAAAATTGTCACCAATTTCATGTCATTTGGATTTAAAATGATAGAGTTATGCAATTTTGAAATTTGGAAAAATCACTTGATCAATGGTATAGGTCAAAAGTGACCTATAATGTAACCTCATATCAAATGCTCAAAAACATTGAATTATCTCCCACTCCAAACATAAAAGTTGAAGTAGACACATCGAATTTAATTTTGCAACTTCGAAATATTTCATCTCATAAAAATTGAGCAAGTTATGGCCTTGGGAAGTTGACTTTCAAATTAGGGTTTAGACAAAATGACCTATAATGTTTCAACATAGAAAATGATTTTCCAAGCAAAACTAGCTCTAGGTATCAACATGAAAGTTGTTTGGAATGTCATTTAGAGTAAGTTTTCTCTTGGAATAATTTTCATATGGTGGAAATTATAGGATATAGGGTCTAGGGAGACCCAGTTTTGATCAGATGAATTCATCTGGCCAACCACCATCAACCAACTTGCTAACTTCCAATTCTTTGACTTTATTGGCTCATGGTAGATCATATATGCTTAAGATGATGAATTTTTGAGTTTCCCTTGATAAATTTGATCAATTGGTGAGATAGCTTGTTGGAAAAGTTACTCAAGATACCTAGTCAAACTAGGGTTTCCAAGGCAAATCACTTCCAAACTCTTGAATAACACTTGATCAATATGACATGTAGAGATCATTGGGACTCATATATGATGCTTATGACCATTCTTGGGTCAATTCTTGGTTGTTCTCTTTGTTCATGAGGGTCTCAAACACAGGATGTGAACTTGATGAATCAATGAGATCATGCCCTTCCTACAAAAGAGTTAGACAAATGCAAAGACATATTTTTGGTATTTTGGTTAGTGAAATGCTAAAATACAAGTATGATATAATCACAAAGTGCTTGGTGATCTCTCCCAAAACAAACCCAATGAAAGAGGGGTAAGAAGGATGCCAAGGTATGATCCCAATGTTAATGCTTATGATGGAATTGCATGAGGGATCTTAGGGTCAAAATTGGGGTCTTACAGCTGCCCCTATTTAAGGATATTCTAACTGAGGAGGCGAAGGTTAAAATCTTCATGTTGACTCAGTAGAATAGGCTTAAATAACAACATATAGAAACAAATTTTGGTCCCTAAGAGACCTCATGATGCATATGATATGAATGCAAAAGTAAATTCTTTGTGGGGGGGGGGGTATATTGCCACAAAGGAAAAAGAAATCAGAGTGACCGGAAATTCGCAGGAGCATAATGCATTCCGTAAGGAAAACTCACTGGGGAGACAGAGACTCTTGGGGGGAAAAAGATTTATGCATAGGCCAGGCTACGACTTAAAACTACTGGGGGACTCGAGGAAATCCATATAAAATGGAAAGACTCGGTCGGGGAAACAAATCATCTGCAGGGGATATTAGTAAGTCAGGATAAAACTGAAATACTTGAATCATGCAGGGGAAGCGATTTCACTAAGGAAACACACACTTGACTCAACTGGGGATGAAATAAGCTTCAACACAAGAGGAGCAAAACTCTATTATCTACTACCTGTTACTGGGTAAGGAGATAATAAAGATATGAAAGAAAGGACATCCGTCATCGATTAAGATGAACATATCAAGGATGACTCGCTGAGGAAATGCCAGGAGGGAGTATTCATTGCTGGTTACTGGGTAAGAATAACCTTGTTGGGGAAAACTGCAGAAAATAGGATTTACAACTACCAGTTACTGGGTAGAAGACCAAAGGTGAGAATATCCGTCATCGGTTAAGATGAACATATCAAGGATAAACTCGACAGGGAAGAAAATCCGTCACCGGTTAAGATGAACATATCAAGGATAGACTTGCCTGGAAATGTCAAGGAGGATACCCGTCATCGGTTAGGATGAACATATCAAGGATAAACCAACTGAACAAAAAGTAGGAATTTTCTCTATCGAATGCTGGATAGAAGACCATCGGAGAGAAAATCCGTCACCGATTAGGATGAACATATCAAGGATTAACTGTGCGAGGGGACAAAGTAGGATTTACAACTACCGGTTACTGGATAGAAAACCACTCAAAGAGAAAATTCGTCACCGATTAAGATGAACATGTCAAGGATAGACTCTGAAAAGGAGATAAAATAGGATTTACAACTACTGATTACTGGGTAGAAAACCACTCAAAGAGAAAATCTGTCTCCGATTAAGATGAACATATCAAGGATAGACTCTGAAAAGGGGATAAAGTGGGGTTTACAACTACCGGTTACTGGGTAGAAAACCACAAGGAGAAGAAAACCCGTCATCGGTTAAGATGAACATATCAAGGATTGACTCTCTGAGGAACAAAATAGGGATTACAACTACCTTTTTACTGGGGAGAATACCATAAATGAGAATATCCGTCACTGGTTAAAGTGAACATATCAAGGATAAAGGGAAAAGAAAGATATTTGTCACCGGTCAGGATGAACGTATTAAGGATATACTTCCTGGGGACTCTACTGAGGAGAAAAAGGGGTACTTTTGCCAGGTATTGGGCAAGAAGTAACAAACTGCAAACTAAGAAGAATATTACCAGTTACTGGGTAATAGACTCTTAGGGGACCAAAGCATTTATCTAAGTAATAGCTAGAAAGAAACAATCAATCAAGACTCAACCCAATGAGGTCATAACTCAAGGGGAGTAATTCCATCCAGCAAAATCAACTAGGGAGGAAACTGAAACAACAACCATCCACGAGGAGACAAACTCAATGGGGAAAAGGAGAAAAGTTAAAGTCTTTCTGCTTAAGGGGCTGACACTCTACAATTGAAGAAGGACAAACACCAAATTTGGTATGGGGATAAAATACCGTCATAACAGAGAATAAGAATCTCAAACTAATCAAATATGAAATATGCAAATTATGAAATTATATGAACGTATATGTATATATGATGGTTATGCTGACAAAACAATCACGAAGGATAGAAAGGTGTCGCAAAGAATTTGAACCACCGGTATAATCCTCGGTCAATCCACAAAATATGGAGACAAAAGCTGGAGAACAGGGATATCAACATCCCAAAGGTTCAAACCAAATTGGGGAAGGAGGAGATCTGCTAAGGATAGAACAACCAATCTGTGGGGAATTTTAGGTCAACACCGTAAAAATGAGAGACAACCCTACAGAGAAATAATCATAGCAAAAGATGCTTAGAAACCAGGAGGAAACTCTGACTGGGAGCAAGTTGAATGGCGATTAGTGGGGATACCAAAGCGATCCACTGGGTAAGATCAACCATCTCTGCTGAGGATCCCTTTTGCTGAGGAAATACGAACTTCGTTGGGGAAGGCAGAAACTTTATCGGGGAAAATAACATGTCGCAGGGTATCTCAATCAACCAAATCAGCTAGGGACAAAGAAATTCCGCTAAGGGTCAAATACTCCACCGAGGAACTGAATCAACACTGATGTCTAAGGATACCCGGAGAGTTAACTGCTTGGGGAACCTCTGATGTTTCGCACTTAAGGACTTGTTATTCATTGAAATGCTGTTGATATTCCTTTTACTTGCTATGGAAAAAATCTTGCTTTTATATTAAAGAAAACTTGATTTTGATTTAAAAATTAAATTTCAAAATGATCATAATAAAATTAAAAACTATTGGCTGAAATAAATAAGAGTAGAAACAATTTGGATAAAGGCTCAACTTTATTTAATGGGATGGTAGTCTGTAAATGACAAGACTCTATAGATTTTTACAAAGTTGAAAATGGTAATTTACATGGAAAAGGGGTACATTGAATACAAGTGATCCTTAATCCTTCTACCAACTCTTGATATCCACCGTGCTCTTGACCGCTGCTGGAGATGAACTGATGTCAACCCTTATGCTCGAACAAGCCTTCAAAATCACGGAAGATCAGCATAATGCAGTTACTTGCCATAATCCCTAATTTTTGCATAAGTTGCCCCAAGGTGGGGTACTCAACTTATCGGGAAATTCTTTCTGTTTTATGTCTCTAATTTTTGTCTGGGTCGCCCTTTCGGGTTTTCAATCCACCGAGACGCTCATTTTTGCCTAAGCCACCCTTTCGGGTTTTCAATTTAGAGAGTTGTTCTTTTCTTTTTAGGCGAAGCATTTCTTGACTGCATCTGCGTTCACAGGATGAGTGAACTCTTCACCATCCATAGTTGTAAGAATCAAAGCACCACCTGAAAAGGCTCTCTTAACAACATATGGGCCTTCATAATTAGGAGTCCATTTTCCTCTGGAATCTGACTTCAACATCAATATCTTCTTGAGCACAAGGTCTCCTTCTCTGAATACGCGAGGTCTGACCTTCTTATCAAAAGCTTTCTTCATTCTCTGCTGATATAACTGACCATGACACATGGAAGTTAATCTCTTCTCTTCAATCAAATTCAACTGATCAAACCTGGTCTGACACCATTCAGCTTCAGTCAACTTGCCTTCTATGAGCACACGCAATGAAGGAATCACAACCTCTACGGGGAGCACTACTTCCATACCATATACAAGAGAGAAAGGGGTTGCCCCTGTTGAAGTGCAGACGGATGTACGATACCCATGAAAAGTAAATGGGAGCATCTCATAGCAATCCTTATATGTGACAACCATCTTCTGGATAATCTTCTTGATGTTCTTATTCGCAGCTTCAACAACCCCATTCATCTTGGGTCTGTAGGGAGAAGAATTATGATGTGCAATCTTGAAGTCTTCGCAAAGAGCTTCGACCATATTGTTATTCAAGTTTGATCCATTATCAGTAATGATCTTACTTGGCACACTATAACGGCATATGATTTGATTCTTGATAAACCTTACAACAACTTGCTTGGTCACGTTTGCATACGATGTCGCTCCAACCCATTTTGTGAAGTAATCAATTGCCACCAAAATGAAATGATGTCCATTCGAGGCTTTGGGATCAATCATCCCAATCATATCAATTCCCCACATGGAGAAAGGCTATGGGGAAGAGATAACATTCAATAGTGTCGGAGGAACATGAATCTTATCAGCATAAATTTGACACTTGTGGCACTTCTTCATAAATTTGCAACAGTCAGATTCCATTGTCAACCAATAGTAACCTGCTCGCAACATCTTCTTCGCCATTGCATGTCCATTGGAATGAGTACCAAAGGAACCTTCATGCACTTTGGTCATCAACAAGTCTTCTTCGTGTCTGATAACACGAAATTATATCACATTTTAAGACTTAATTTAATTAGATTATATTATCATTTACTTTAATTTATCCCATTTTATCAGATATTATGCAGTATTTCTTTTCTATTTACATCAGGTACCCATTTTGAAGCAAAAGTGAAAAAGGGAAGAAAAGGGGGTGTAAAAAGCAATGAAAAGGAAACAAATAACCAAGACCAAGCCCAGCCCAAAAGAAAGCGCACGTTGCCCCTGTGACGGGCGTCACAAGGGTTGTGACGAGCGTCACGTGAAGTAGCCTTGTGACGAGCGTCACACATGGTGTGACGAACGTCACACCAGTCCTCTATATTTTTGGCGCAAGGAACTCAACTGACCACGTTGAAGCCTACTTCCACGCACGCTTAACCCTCGGAACGAGACCACGCACACGGAAACCCTTGAAAAGTAGTTACACCAGCAGCTGTATAAATAGCAGCTAATTGGGAACTTCCAAACACACAGTTTTTGCACGCTCAGTCTTGCGGAAGCTCTGCCAAATTTATTTTTTCACGCCTTTGCCTATTTTTCTTCCTTTCCAGCATCGTTCACTTTATTTATTTTATTTTGCAAGCTTTGTTTTCTTTTTCCCTTGCAATTTATTTTCCCCGTTCTTAGCTTTTAGATATTTTTCGCGTAGTAGTTTCTACACCGGAAACTACTGGGCAACTTTATACCGGATTTAACCTTACGTTATTTTCGAGTTTTTTTTATTTCCTTGATTTAATTTACTGTTTAATTGAAGAATCGAAGAACAAATCCTACCGGCTTGTGGTGGAGTGTTCAAGACCATTGTATTACGCATTCAGGTTCTTTAATTGTTATTTAATTTTGTTTTATGTTTTATTCTATTGTTTATTCATATTGCCTGCCTGGAATGAGTCTGTTTATGCATGATATAAATTCTTATTTATTTAGCATGTCTGGCTAATTTGCCTAGGTATCGGTATGTAAAGTAAGCAGAATAAGGGGTCGAGACTGAGTCGGTCCATCTAAACTTAAAATTAGAATCAATCTTTTTACGGTCTCAACTTACAGGTTTAATAACAAGATTTTTTACAAAAAGTAAAGGACATAAAGAAGTTAAAACCAACAGAGCGAGAGTTTGAGGTTTTGACTGGACAGTGTGAGTTAGACATTAATTCTAGATCAGGGCGAGAGCAAGTTTTAGAGTCAATTAAATTCTGACCTTTTCCAAAAAGTATTTTTAAAGATCGAATGTGAGGACGAGAGTTAAGCATTTGGATTTAATCATATAACCTAAGTCAACAGAGCGAGAGTTTGAGATAAGGGTGTTTAAAACGGTCAGTATTTTCTTAAAAAGAGTTTCTGCAACTTTATTGCTTTCAAAATATGGTTTTTGACTTAATTATAAGTGACAGCAACATTAATATAAAATCATGGTTTATTCAACAGAGCGAGAGTTTGAGATAAAACCTTTAACCAATAAAGTTAACTGAAACGATTTATTTTAAAAACCTGGAAACCGACAAAGACTTGATTCCCTAGTTTTGACGAACTACATACCGATATCCGTTTTATTGATATTTAATCTAGATATTAGTTTAGCTCTTAGTTTTTCCCCAAACAATCAAACATTTTCACCTTAGATTTACGTAGTAACTTTAGATAACGGTATATCGATTCATAAGTCCCTGTGGGATCGATATCTTTTAAAACTACGCGATAGAACTGTGCACTTGCAGTTTGTATCCCATTCTCGACTCACACAGTCGAGCGATCAAGTTTTTGGCGCCGTTGCCGGGGACTTTATTTAATCGATATCGTAACTCTTCTGTTACGCTGTAGAGACTAAGGCAATTTTTTTTCTCTATCACTATGTATCACCCAAACTTTCTCTACGATTATCACTCCCAGTATTTTGAGGAATCGCAAGATTCCTATAAATCCAACCTGGAAATATTAATGGAGGATTTCATTGAGACGCAAACTCACTTAAGGATGGAATCTATGATGGAACGCTTTGTGGCTACACAAACTCTTCAGAATGAAGAATTTAGGAAACAAAGTCTCTATACCAATGAAACCCTTACGCAACTGAACAATGTGGTCGAGTCCCTCGTCACTCACAACGAGACATTGGAGACTCAAATCTTCCTACTTGCGCAGACACCTCTAGGACCTTTCCCTGAGAAACATGCGGATATGGTAACAACCACCAGTGAAAGATTTATCGAAAATCCTAAGGATAGTGACAATGAGGAGGGTTCAGGTGAGAAAAAAGTAGAGATTGAGAAAGTTCCACAAACACCACCCGAAAGGGAGGTTGTCAAAAAGGTAGAGAAGGAAGAGCTATGTGTTGTCCCTTCTCCCTATAAATCACCAATTCCTTTCCCGCGAAGGTCTGTGGAAGTTAAGGTAGACCCCAAATCCGAAAGAAATGAGGAGCTATCAGAAAATATCCACACCAATGCACCTTTATTTGCCACCCTGACCAAGAAGAGAAAATTTGAAGCCCATGAAATTAGGGAACTAATTAGTATAAAAAGGGGCAAACCAGACTTTGAGGTGGTGTTTTCAAAAATTGAACCTAAACCTGAAAAGCTAGCTCCCAGAATAGAGCCAGAACCACCACCACAAGTTCAGGAGGATAAACTACCTCGCAGAAGAAAAAGAAGAAAAAGTGACGGATATGAGAGATGGATTGATAAGTGGCCATGGAAATCAAGGATAATTAAAAGTTTGACCGAGGATTCATCCTCGAAAGAACCACCATGAGTACTTACACTCCTGAGTCGTCGAGCTTGCGACATTTAAACAAAGCGCTTAGTGGGAGACAACCCACAAATTAATTTGTTATTTTATTATTTTATTATTATTATCATTTCTCTATTTTTCTCTTAATTATTCTTTTAATTTCTATTTAGTATTCATTATTGATTTATTCAAAAAGAAAAAAAATATATCTATATATAATAATAATAATTCTTTTCTTCTTTCGGCATTTGGCCAAATCCTGACTTAAACTCATGTTTCTTTTCTCTAGTTAACACTAACCAGATGGGACATTTTGATCGTATGGGTATCAAGTTCAGAGGAATGGCTCAGAAACGAAAGTTTGAAGAACTAGCCGCTAGAGAGATGCTACCTAGTTTATATGCTGATGATTGGGCTATGACTGCCCTTGGACTGAGACAGAGTGTCCTGTTTTTGCTGAATCAGATAGGATGGGAGACCTCCCCTATCCTGAGACATTTCACCACCTACCGGAGACTCACACTAGAATTCCTTAGTTCATTAATCTATCTACCTAGCCATGGAAAAGGAATTACCAGAGGTTTTATCCAGTTCAGAATGTTCAATATGGAGTACCAATTTAATACTAGAGACTTCACCAACCTTTTGGGTTTTCCTACCTCCTTTGATACATTCACTATAAGCCAGGAAGAACTTCTTGAATATAGAGAGCTTGAACACTTTTGGGGTAAGCTGACTGGAAATGATGAGCCCGAAGAACATGAGTTTCTCTCTGGAAACATACATAACCCGGCTTTTCGCTATTTCCATAAGATCCTGACCCACACTTTATTTGGGAAAAAGCCAAATAGTACTTCAGTTTCACGTGATGAACTCTTCATCATATTTTGTGCTTCCCAGAACCGTCCAGTAAACGGTGCTACTTTTATGTTAGCTAATTTGGACCACCTTATCCAGGATGAGAGAGCACCCATTAGAATAGGCGGCCTGATAACTATGATAGGTAATGCTATTGGACTACGTCAGCCTATGCTTGACCTGAACCCTTTTTGTGGCATTACCACTATGAGTATACCTTTCCTCTTCAACACTATGTTTATAGCAAACATAGGGTCTGATGAGTTTGAGCTCGTTATTGATAACCAGGTTCTCTGCCTATTCACCCTGCCCGATCCTAGGACTAGTGTTCATAACCAAAGGAACTGGCTCTATAACCTGAATGAAACCCCAACTCCTGCTGGATCCACTGAATCCATCCAGGATTATGAGATTTGTGATGACTATGAGCATTATGTTGACCATATCTCTCTTGCTGAATCTGACCCTCAGACTCCATCCGGCTACCATGATATTGATCCTCCTCCTCAGCCTGTCCTGACCGAAGAATCAGCCATGCCTGATCTCCGACATCATATGCCAGGAACAGATATTAAAACCGTCATTGAAGCCTTGATGTCAGAACAAAACGCCCTCAGGGAAGACTTCCACAGCTTGAGACTTGCAGTCCTAGAACACATGAGCAGCACGGCAAGTCAGTTACGTATGTTACGGCATCATGTTAACTCTTTTGCTCCTCCGGCCAGAGATCCGAAGATAGATGGAATTTAGTTATTTTTCTTTCTAAGTTATTTAGTTTTAGGCTAGATTTTTTTTTCATTAATGTTGTTTGAATTCATGTTTATTTCTATTTCATTTCATTATTTTCCCTTCCTGTAATACATTATGATCCTTTTTATTGAAGCTGTTTAGTTAATTTTATTATGCAATGCCTGTTACGCTCTACTGTTGTTACCCATTATTATTATACAAAGCAAGTAAGCATGCACAATGCATTAAAATTGCATACTAAAAAATGATCATAAGCAAAATGAAACATTTAAATACCTACCAAAGTGATTCTGTGAAGCGCTACTAAGCCTTGCCAAAAAGGAGGTGTGACGAGCGTCACACACTCCATGACGAACGGCACGCTTAGTGCCTGTTACGAGCGTCACAGCCCTGTGACGAGCGTAACACCCTTCAGACAAGTGAACGTTAAGGAGCCGTTGGAGACGAACGTTACACTTTAATTCTTTACATTCCCCATTCACTTTTCATTTACCACACTTAATTACTTTTCAACCACTTTTTCTTTCAATCTTCCAATCCTTCCCCTATAAATACCTACCAAAACTTCCTTCATTCACCACAAAACAATTCTCTCATATCAAATACATTTCTTTTTCTTTCCAAATCATCCCTTCAAAAATTCATCAAAATGGCGGGAAATCAAAATTTCGGAAATACCATCTTCCGATCCGGAGATGACGACTATCAGCAAGAGCAATTCGAGCGCTTCCAGCAGCGAGGCGTCGCTCCCACCAGGTACCCCGATTTAACTTGCTTGCAACAATTAGGCTTACTCCAAGGTATCGAGTGGATGCTCCGTAAAGCCGATTTAACCTTCCTTTGCACTCATAACCAACCCACCTACCCTTCCCTAACCTTAGAATTCCTAAGTTCTTACGACTACACCACTCCCGCCGGTGAAGGTGAATTTCTAACCGGTACGGCAACCTTCCGTATGTTTAACACCGAGTACTCTCTAACCCAACGCGAATTGAGTGCCATGCTACAATTTCCCACAGAAGGTCTGCTGCATGCCAGAATCCCTCCAACCTCAAACTGGAACACAGTTCTAGTTTTCGACCTTTTTAAGAAAATTTCCGGTATAAATACCTACAACTGGGAAGAACTCCTTCTCTCCCACATCCATAACCCCACCATCCGTTATTTTCTCCGTATCCTGCAAAACACACTTTTTGGAAGACCAAACAACAGTAAGGTTAACTCGAAGGAGTTATTTTTCCTCCAGTGCGTTTTCGAACCGGATACTAAGGTAAACGCCGCCTCTTTTCTCTTTCATCATATCCGCACCTTATGTGCTAGAGGCCGGCAACCCTTTATAATTGGTGGATTAATAACCTCCATAGCACTTGGCCTGAACCTAGGGGATAAACTGCAAACTTTAGAATCCTTACCTCCCCTGTCTATGGATATCAGCTATTGCCGCTCCAGCCGCCTGATTAAAAACAGAGTAGGCGGAGGCTATTATCTTATGGTGAACAACCAAGCAGTCCCAAGTGTTGTGCTACCCAATACCACCCTAACCGATGTCACAAACCCGGACCGCCACCTCTACGATCTTAGCGCTCCTGAAACCACCGAGCCTTCACAAACAAACCAGCAAACAAATGAGTTTGCAGAAATGGAACAAGGTGATCCTCCGCCAACACAACAATCAGTCCCGCTAAACCCTTCCAGTAATGCAGCCGGCCCATCCTCCCAACGTCGTCGACGAAGACGACCTGCGACCAACGACGACATTATGGATGCTATCGATGGTATGCAGGCACAGAATGCAGATATGATGCAGATGATGCGTCAAATGCAACAGCAACAGGATGCTCGGAATGCCATAACCGACCAGCGGTTTACTGAGTTGTTCAACAGGTTCGACAACTTAGACATCCGTCAAAGATCACCAGGTCCAAGAACCAGAGGCGGAAGGCAGCCTTAGTTGTTATTTTCTTTTTCCTTTCCATCTTGTATTTCATTTCCTTAAAACATTGAGGACAATGTTTAGTTTAAGTATGGGGGGGGAAACAATATTCTTTCCATTCTCATTTTTTTTCAAGTATGCTATTTTCCCTTTTCATTGTTATTTCCCTTTCTCATTATAAAAAAAAAAAAAAAAAATATTATTATAATATATATTTATTTTAAGTTAAGTTCCTAAGTGTGAAAATTTTCTATTATCTATTCCCCTCAACTTCCTGAGCCATAACAAAAATTTTAACACACCCAATAAATATAAAGGTTGCTTACTTTATAAAACTTGAGTGAAATCAAAACAAAATCATTACCATAACAACGCTCTGAGAACCTCAATATGTTAGATCAGGATAAGTACCTACTATACCGATTCCTTGAACTTTTAGTTCTATGGCAACCCCAAGTAGTTTATACAGAAGTCAGCACCATCTTAATAGCAAACTACGTGGAGAGCCGATGAATATAAGTGAATGATCCCCAAAGTAACCTAAGATACATAAATATATCAAGAAACGCACTAATTAAATTAGGTGATCTTTACCAGATCATTTAATCTAAAGGTTGCAGATCATGCAAAAGCACAATACGAAAGACCCATTACGAGTTGGTTCAGTAGGAATCTGGTACTGAACTTGGTAGGGCGGACTACGGTTCGATCCCCCGCAATTTGCAATGGACTGAATAATGAAGTTATCCGACTTATGTACCAGAACTTCTAGCTAAAAGCGGATCATAATCACTAACCGGTTACTCCACTATGTGCGCGAAAAGATAAAGGGCTTAATGTGATTTCGCTAGAATGAAAACGGGTAAAATAAGACTAAAGGAACCAGGATAGCTATCATAGTGTACTTGAAACTGATTGGCATAAGGTAGGGTTATCTAAGTTGTAACGGTAGTTGTTGATGTCAAGATTAAACTCAAGTCCTCCTAAACAAAAATCCATTGGCAACCTAGTACGAATTGATGTGTGCTTTAAAATTTCATCTGGCTAAAACTTTTACTATACTGAATTTTGCTTGAGGACAAGCAAAGATTTAAGTATGGGGGAGTTTGATAACACGAAATTATATCACATTTTAAGACTTAATTTAATTAGATTATATTATCATTTACTTTAATTTATCCCATTTTATCAGATATTATGCAGTATTTCTTTTCTATTTACATCAGGTACCCATTTTGAAGCAAAAGTGAAAAAGGGAAGAAAAGGGGGTGTAAAAAGCAATGAAAAGGAAACAAATAACCAAGACCAAGCCCAGCCCAAAAGAAAGCGCACGTTGCCCCTGTGACGGGCGTCACAAGGGTTGTGACGAGCGTCACGTGAAGTAGCCTTGTGACGAGCGTCACACATGGTGTGACGAACGTCACACCAGTCCTCTATATTTTTGGCGCAAGGAACTCAACTGACCACGTTGAAGCCTACTTCCACGCACGCTTAACCCTCGGAACGAGACCACGCACACGGAAACCCTTGAAAAGTAGTTACACCAGCAGCTGTATAAATAGCAGCTAATTGGGAACTTCCAAACACACAGTTTTTGCACGCTCAGTCTTGCGGAAGCTCTGCCAAATTTATTTTTTCACGCCTTTGCCTATTTTTCTTCCTTTCCAGCATCGTTCACTTTATTTATTTTATTTTGCAAGCTTTGTTTTCTTTTTCCCTTGCAATTTATTTTCCCCGTTCTTAGCTTTTAGATATTTTTCGCGTAGTAGTTTCTACACCGGAAACTACTGGGCAACTTTATACCGGATTTAACCTTACGTTATTTTCGAGTTTTTTTTATTTCCTTGATTTAATTTACTGTTTAATTGAAGAATCGAAGAACAAATCCTACCGGCTTGTGGTGGAGTGTTCAAGACCATTGTATTACGCATTCAGGTTCTTTAATTGTTATTTAATTTTGTTTTATGTTTTATTCTATTGTTTATTCATATTGCCTGCCTGGAATGAGTCTGTTTATGCATGATATAAATTCTTATTTATTTAGCATGTCTGGCTAATTTGCCTAGGTATCGGTATGTAAAGTAAGCAGAATAAGGGGTCGAGACTGAGTCGGTCCATCTAAACTTAAAAATCAATCTTTTTACGGTCTCAACTTACAGGTTTAATAACAAGATTTTTTACAAAAAGTAAAGGACATAAAGAAGTTAAAACCAACAGAGCGAGAGTTTGAGGTTTTGACTGGACAGTGTGAGTTAGACATTAATTCTAGATCAGGGCGAGAGCAAGTTTTAGAGTCAATTAAATTCTGACCTTTTCCAAAAAGTATTTTTAAAGATCGAATGTGAGGACGAGAGTTAAGCATTTGGATTTAATCATATAACCTAAGTCAACAGAGCGAGAGTTTGAGATAAGGGTGTTTAAAACGGTCAGTATTTTCTTAAAAAGAGTTTCTGCAACTTTATTGCTTTCAAAATATGGTTTTTGACTTAATTATAAGTGACAGCAACATTAATATAAAATCATGGTTTATTCAACAGAGCGAGAGTTTGAGATAAAACCTTTAACCAATAAAGTTAACTGAAACGATTTATTTTAAAAACCTGGAAACCGACAAAGACTTGATTCCCTAGTTTTGACGAACTACATACCGATATCCGTTTTATTGATATTTAATCTAGATATTAGTTTAGCTCTTAGTTTTTCCCCAAACAATCAAACATTTTCACCTTAGATTTACGTAGTAACTTTAGATAACGGTATATCGATTCATAAGTCCCTGTGGGATCGATATCTTTTAAAACTACGCGATAGAACTGTGCACTTGCAGTTTGTATCCCATTCTCGACTCACACAGTCGAGCGATCAGTGTCTATCCACGCATCTGAGCAAAACCATGTCGAAGTTTCTCCTGTACAGTATATCACCATTCAAGTAGAAATTACCGGCTAATCTTCTCAAAGTCTTCTTATCTTTCAAGGACTCCCCAGGCGGGTAAATATGACTTTGGAGGAAACATTTGATGTCGTAATACCACGAATTCTCGTCTTTTATCTCTTCAACAACAAACACATGAGTTGGCCTATCAAGACGCATCACAGACAAATTGGGAACTTTATTCCAATACTTCACTACAATCATTGATGTCAACGTTGCAAGAGCATTTGCCATCCGGTTCTCATCTCGAGGAATATGATGAAATTCAAACTTTGTAAAGAAAGTTGAAATCCTCCTCGCATAATCTCTATATGGTATCAAACCGGGTTGATTTTCCTCCCATTCTCCTTTGATCTAATTCACAACCAAAGCCGAATCACCGAAGACATCCAAATACTTGATTCTGAGGTTCATGGCCTCTTCAAGCCCCATAATGCAAGCTTCATATTCTGCCATGATGTTTGTACATTTGAAAGTCAATCTAGCTGTAAATGCTAGGTGCGTACCTTGAGGAGTAATAATCACTGCCCCAATGCCATTTCCATATTGATTAACAGCTCCATCAAATACCATGCCCCAACGGGAACCAGGTTTTGTCCGTTCTTCAAGCAATGGTTCATCACAATCTTTCATTTTCAAGTACAAAATCTCTTCATCAGGAAAATCATATTGTACTGACTGATAATCTTCAATCGGTTGGTAAGCCAAATGGTCAGCCAAGATACTACCTTTAATTGCTTTTTGAGATCGGTATTCGATAATATACTTTGATAACAACATCTGCCAACGGGCAATCCTCCCAGTTAAAGCAGGCTTCTCAAAAATATACTTGATTGGATCCATTTTGGATATCAACCAAGTGGTATGATTCAACATATATTGACGCAGACGCTTAGCAGCCCAAGCCAATGCGCAACAAGTTTTCTCAAGCATAGAATACCGAGTCTCACAGTCGGTGAACTTCTTATTGAAGTAGTAAATTGAAAATTCTTTCTTGCCAGTCTCATCTTGCTGACCAAGAACACAACCCAGACTATCTTCTAGCACAGACAAATACATGATCAACGGTCTTCCTTCAACAGCGGGAGACAAAATCGGGGGTTCAAGCAAATATTCCTTGATACTGTCAAAAGCTTTCTGGCAGTCTTCGGTCCAATCACAAGACTGATCTTTCCGAAGAAGCTTGAATATAGGCGCACATGTAGCAGTTATATGGAAAATGAATCTGGAAATATAATTCAAGTGGCCGAAAAAATCTCTGACTTGCTTCTCAGTTTTGGGCACAGGCATTTCTTGTATTGCTTTGACCTTGGCAGGATCAACTTCAATACCCTTCTCGCTGACAATGAAGCCCAACAACTTACCAGAACGAACACCAAAAGTACACTTATTGGGATTCAAGCGGAGTTTATACTTCCTCAAACGCTAGAATAGCTTCAACAAATGCTCAACATGTTCCTCTTCATTAATCGATTTAGCAATCATGTCATCGACATATACTTCAATCTCTTTATGCATCATATCATGAAAAAGAGTAGTCATTGCTCTCTGGTATGTTGCACCAGCATTCTTTAGACCAAAAGGCATCACTCTATAACATAATGTTCCCCGGGGTGTAATGAATCATGTCATCGCAATATACTTCAATCGATTTAGAATCATGTCATCGACATATACTTCTCCATATCTTCGGGTGCCATTTTGATCTGATTATAACCGGAAAATCCATCCATAAACGAAAAGACTTTGAATTTAGCAGTATTGTCTACCAACATATCAATGTGTGGCAACAGGAAATCATCTTTCGGACTGGCTTTATTCAAATCTCTATAGTCGACACACATGCAGACTTTTCCATCTTTCTTCAGCACAGGCACAATATTTGCCACCCATTACGGATACTCAGCGGTTACAAGGAAACCGGCATCAATCTGCTTTTGCACTTCCTCTTTAATCTTCACAGCCATATCAGGATGCGTTCTTCTCAATTTCTGCTTGACTGATGGGCATTCTGGCTTCAACGACAATCTATGCTCCACAATCTCATAATCCAACCCAGGCATGTCTTGATAGGACCAAGCAAACACATCTGAATATTCTCGAAGAAGATCAATCAACCCATTCTTAGCATCTGGACACAGTCGAGACCCAATCTTGACTTCCTTCACATCATCTCCGGAACCCAAGTTGACTAGCTCAATCTGCTCTTCAAATGGCTGAATAATCTTTTCATCTTGCTCAAGGAGACGAGACAATTCATCACTCACTTCTACATCATTTTCCTCCTCGGCCTCAAACACAGGGAATTCAAAATTTGGAGAAGGAGAAGGATCATTGTATTCAATGGGGTTAGGAACCAACCTGCATAATGATTTGATATTTTGATTTTAGAGAAGTAAATTTGTGACCAAATATTATGCAGATGGACAATTATATTGTTTATTTATGTTTTTTGTGATTACCATTTTCAGAATAAAGCAAAAAGTAAAAGTAAACATCAACGATGTGGATGAATAGAATTAATTTTATTGATAATCAATTTAAAATGCCCAAACAATGCTCACTTCTCCCTTAGGCATAGGAGAAGGATTTTAAAATATAAAAGCAATTACTTAGATCGATGCAAAATAACAGGAGTATCAACGGCAGTCCAATTGTTGCATGTCTTTCCATGCGTTACAAAGTTGGTGCAGTCTTCCTCTTCGCTATCCTCTAGCACAACAACTAAGTGTTATTCATTGCCATGAATGAACCTTCCGCTACGGAAGCTGAGTTGTATATCTTCAGATCTAACAGTTGATAAGCCATTCTGGAACCCCAAACCAGTTCTGCCTTTATTGTCGGAGACCTCTACCATGCGCCCCCACTGATCAACAACACCTTCTTCCACAATCTTTTGAGCATCTTTCAACGAGGACATAGGTGCCCCAACTCTCTTCTCAGTAGCAATAGACAAGGCTTGGAAAGGAGTTCCAACCTCATCCTTAACTTCAACATAAGAGAAAGATGACTGGTGGCTAACCAACAACGCCTTCTCTCCTCCAACAATCACAAGCTTGCCATTCTTGACAAATTTCAATTTCTGATGCAGAGTGAAGGTAACAGCCCCTGCCTCATGAATCCATGTGCCTTCCCAGTAAACAACTGTAGGCCGGGTGGATATCCATTACTTGAAAAGTAACCTGAAAATCACTCGGACCTATCTTAACTGGAAGGTCCACTTCACCAATTACTGTCTTGCGCGAACCATCAAAAGCTTTGACGATTACACCACTGTACCTCATGGGCGCTCCTTGGTAAGATAGCTTCGACAAAGTTGACTTTGGAAGCACATTGAGTGATGAACCGGTGTCAACAAGCACATTTGACAAAGCATCTTCCTTGCAGTTCATTGAAATATGCAAAGCCAGATTATGGTTTCTTCCCTCCTCAGGGAGTTCTTCATCGCAGAAGCTCAAATTATTGCATGAAGTGATGTTAGCCACGATATGATCAAAATGATCCACAATAACATCATGCTCTACGTATGCTTGTCCAAGAACTCTCTGTAGTGCTTCTCTGTGTGCTTCGGAATTCAAAAGCTGAGACAACACGGAGATTTTTGAGGGAGTCTGGAGCAGTTGCTCAACCACATTAAACTCGCTCCTCTTTATTAATCGGAGTACCTCATCATCATCATTGGCTTTTAAGTTGTTGGATTCACCAGACTTATCCTTTGAATAGCCAAATGGATCTACATTAGGCACCTCTTCCTTCTAACCAACAATCATTTCCTCTTTACTTTTTGGGACCATCGGCCCAAACACTCGATCACTACGGGTCACCTTCGTTACATCGGCAATGCTCACTACTGAACTAATCATGGGTAACGGGACCTCTTGAACATTCTTTATCATTGTAGCATTGTAATGGTATGGTACAACCTTATCAGATGAATATGGGACTGGGCCCATTAACCTTATTACCAACGGCGATACTGATCTTTGACTGACATTCTTATTGTTACTGCTATCATATTGAATTATCAACCGCTCTTGTTGCTTGAAAACGGGCACTATGACATTGACGTCGTCATCTACATGACGAGATTGAACAATTTGGATCATGCCTTCATCCATCAGACATTGGATGTCCCTTTTTCACAACATCACAACCCCTCGGGTTAACACTACAAACAACACTACCATCATGATCATGTTCACAGTCACTCACCAAACAGATATCCTTGTGCATCTGCACCAAAGATCTTCAGATAAACTGGACGTCAAAAACTTTGAATTCTCCAGGACAACCGTCCACCATATTCACTGAAGATTTCCCATGAGCGGGCAAAGGATTTGCTTTTACATTTGGCGCGCGGTCCTCAAAGGACACCATACCACTCTTCATAAGCTTTTGAACCTCATACTTCAATGGATAGCAGTTTTCAATATCGTGTCCGGGTGCTCCTTGGTGAAAAGCACAACGGAGTTCAGGTTTATACCACCAGGGAAGTGGTTCTGGGATCTGTGGTGGGTTCTTCGGTTGAATAAAGTTCTTGAGAACTAGAGAGGAATACGGCTCTGCATACGACATAGGAATCGAGTCAAAAGAGACCTTCTTCCTTTCAAAGTTCTACTGATGATGATTGTTGTTGGTATTGTTGTTGTTGTAGGTGTTCGTTCTTTGTTGTGGTTGTTGTTGTTGATGTTGTTGTTGTTGATGTTGTTGTTGTTGAATTGGTGTTGCTTGTTGATTAGAAAATATCGGAATAATGGAAGATACTTGATGATGATGATGTTGACGGGGTGGTGGATTTCTTCTGATCTGAGGCCTCCTCTGCCTCCCACTGATTATTGTGTTGGTTTCACTATCCTTCTTCTTACCAAAGTTGCTACCATATCTCTTGCTCGTTGACGCCTCATCTTTTGACAACCGTCCCTCACGGACTCCTTCCTCAAGTCTCATCCCCATATTTACCATTTCGGTAAAATCACTGGGGGCACTAGCGATCATGCATTCATAATAAAATGAACTCAGGGTTTTCAAGAAGATCTTTGTCATCTCTTTCTCCTCCAAATGAGGAGTGATCTGGGCAGCCAACTCCCTCCATCTTTGCGCGTACTCTTTAAATGTCTCTTTGTCCTTCTGAGACATAGACCTCAATTGGTCTCTATCCGGCGCCATGTCCACATTATACTTGTATTTCTTCACAAAAGCCTCTCCCAAGTCGTTGAAAGTGAGAATGCTTGCACTATCCAACCCCATGTACCAACGGAGTGCAGCACCAGTCAGGCTATCCTGGAAGTAGTGAATAAGCAATTGATTATTATCTGTCTGAGTTGACATCTTGCGGGCATTGATCGGTCACCATTTTCATTGAATTCCCACCTTTGATCCGACATATTTTCATCACTTTGGTAAAATTTGTGGTTGTTTTTAGTTGTTTTATAGTCATTTAACATGTTTTGTTAGTTTACTATCGCATTGCATATTGTTACATGTTTTTGTCAAAAAGTCTCTTTTATGCTTCGATTTGGTAGTGTTATTGTTACAGGTTGTTGCATATGTTCAAAAGGACTAATAGCTGACTGTTGGATACTCAGAAAGGCAAAAATATGAAGATAAAGCAGGTCAACACGGGCCCCCGTGTTGTTTGTCAGGAAAATAGAGCTCAGAGAGTTAAAACAGAGCGTTAACACGGGCACCCGTGTGAATCCACACGGCCCGTGTTGATGCCTCTGTAGCTTGCTCTGAAAATACAAATGTTGAAGAGCATACACGGGCACCCGTGTGAATCCACACGGCCCGTGTTGATGGGCGCGACTGAGAAACTTTACTTTTTGTCGTGTGGGTCTATTCTGTTCATTAAGGGTATTTCGGACTTTTTTCTGGGAGAAAATCCATCTGAAGCTATTAGAAGACTTGGGAGAGAAAGAGGAGGACACTTTTTGACGTACGAAAGAAAACATTGCATTGGAGAAGATAACTACTACAGAGGATTTGAAGACGGCGATATGAAAGGGCATCCGCCATTGAAGATCAAAATCTCCTAATTCTTTGTAATGTTTAATTTCCATATTATGATTTCTTTGAATACTATGAGAGGCTAAACCCCCATTGTTAGGGGGGTGGTCCTGATTTGATCGTATGTTATGAATTCGAACAATGGATTTCCTTATTACTATGTTACGTATTTCAATTCAATTGTATGATGTTATTATGCTTTTGTATCAGACAAATACAATTAGATCTATGACTATCAATAACAGGATTGTGATTGTTAGGGTTTTCACACAATTAGGTTTATAATTGCATCACCTAGGACTAGGAACTTTTGTAAATCACCATAAACCTTGATATTGTTTATGATTAAAACCAATGATTAATTGAATGGACCTTTGAGTAAGAATTGGTAGTTTAATAGTTTCTTCTTTAAGGACTTAAGGAAGAACATTTTGAGGTTAGGTAATTGAATGTTTCATGTGTATTAAGGAAATCTTGACTGAATTCATAACTGGTTAAATCAATCACTCACCCTAGCATGTTTTATATTAATCAATTATTATTTACTATCTTTTTGTGTTTATTATTATAAATTCACAAAACCAACCAAATCATTGTCTTTTTGTTCAAATAGAATCAGAAGTAAAATAAGTATTTCCTACGCAATTCCTGAGATCGATACTTGGAAATAAAACCCCTTATTACTACATCGGGAAAAAATAGTACACTTGCTATTTTTCCGATCAAAATTTTGGCGTCGTTGTCGGGGATTGCCAAATACCTATTTTAATTTTTATTCTATTGGAATTTTGTTACTCGTCAACCAAAATTTTATCTGTGACAATCTTGTTATTCACGTCTAATATTTCTCTAACTTGTTTATGCGAGGTAAGGCCTCAACGGATTTTTCTTTTGACGCAGATCCAGAAAGAACTCTTCGCGCTAGACTGAGACAAGTTAAGCGAGAAAAACTGGAATTAGCAGAGAAAGCAGATGAGGAAGTTGTTTCAGTGCACTCAGAGAATTCAGATTCAGACGCAGAAACAGTTCCTGAAGTCATGGTTGCAAATCCATCGCCACCAGAGAGACTTCTCAGTGACTATGGCGGAACTAACACTCCGGGTGGTAGGATGACAATTGTGAATCAACCGGTTAATGTAGAACAATTTCAGCTGCATCCCAGCATAATTAATCAACTCGAAATGAGGTCCTTTTCTGGAAGAGTGAATGAAGATGCCAACAAGCATCTCCAAAGGTTTTTGACTATGAGCACAACGCTGAAAATGCCTAGACATAACGAAGAAGCAATAAGGCTTCGTATGTTCCCATTCACTTTAGCAGATGAAGCCGAAGAGTGGTTCTATTCCTTACCTGCTAGCAGTATCACTACATGGGAGGAGATGGAAACAGCATTCTTGCATGAATATTTTCCTGCATCAGTGTCACTGAGGAAAAGATACGAGATCCTAAACTTCAAGCAGAAGGAGGGTGAGTCACTAGGAGATGCCTATAAAAGATTCAAGAGAATTCTAGTCGCTTGTCCTAATCACAACATGGATGAAACGGAGCAGATGCAAATGTTTGTCAATGGTCTATGAATTCAAACGAGGCAAATCCTGGATTCAGCAGCTGGTGGCTCAGCTAACTTTGCAACAGCCACGGTATGAAGAAGATAATTGAAGCAATTGCCTCAAATGAGCATCTGGAGTTGTATGATAGGGTGTCAAGCAAATCTGCAGTTATTCATTTGAAACTTGAAAGAAACAAACAGGTGAAAATTGAAGAAGCAGTTTCTGCAGAGGTAGAGAAAAGGTTGAAAGCACTTAACATAGGTGCTCAGAAAGTGGCTCAAGTACAACAGGCACCAAACGATGTGTGTGGCATTTGTAATGGACCACACAATACGGTTCATTGCTTTACAACACCACAACAGATAGAAGATATCAAGTTTTTAAAGCAAAACAATCCCTACTCCAACACATACAATCCGGGGTGGAAGAATCATCCTAACTTTGCTTGGAAGGATCAGAAAGGGAATGTGCAACAACAAGTACAAGGCCAATATCAGCAACAGCAACAACCAGTCCCAAAGAAGGCAGATTGGGAGATTGCAATTGAAAAGATGGCAGCTCACAACATCCAGTTCCAAGAGGAGACTCAAAATAATCAGAAGAACACTACATCATCCATAAAAAATCTTGAAATTCAGATGGGTCAAATAGCTCAACAGTTAGCTTCCAATTCCCAAGTTCCTGGCACGCTTCCTAGTAGAACAGTTGTTAATCCACGTGATCAAAGTCACATTAAAGCAGTGGTCACAAGAAAAGGAAAAGCTAATGAACAACAAGTTGACGAACAGGTCAAAGAAGATGGGTTGTTGGAAGTTGATTTAGAGATTAGAGAAGAGCCAAAACACGCTGAAAAAGCGGTGGTGAATCCGGAAAGCCAGCAAGAGAAACAAAAATCAAAGATCATTCTTCCTTTCCCTACGAGAACAAAGAAGAAAGATCTCAATGAAAAAAAAAATGAGAAATTCTTAGAATTATTCAAGAAGCTCGAGATCAACATACCTTTTGCTGAAGCTTTAGAACAAATGCCGATCTATGCCAAATTCATGAAAGACGTCATATCGAAGAAGAGGTCGATCGAGGGCGAGCCGGTTATGCTAACTGAAACTTGTAGTGCTATTTTGCAGGGTCTAAAAATTCCGGTGAAGAAAAAAGACAGAGGTGCTGTCACTATTCCTTGCACCATTAGAGATAGATCATTCAAAAAAGCTCTAATCGATTTGGGAGCAAGTGTTAGTCTAATGCCCCTTTCGATTTACAAAAAACTGGAGTTAGGAGAAGTGCAAGACACTCGCATGACACTGCAGTTTGCTGATCATTCTATGAAGAGACCCTATGGTATAGCAACAGATGTTCTGGTGAAGATTGATAAATTTGTTTTCCCGGTGGATTTTGTGATACTCGAGATGCCAGAAGACGAGGAAATCCCTCTTATTTTGGGAAGACCTTTTCTTGAAACTGGAAGATGCATGATAGATATTGAGGAAGGAACTATGACCCTCAAAGTCTATGATGAAAAGCTCAAAATTGATGTGAGAGATACTATGAAATTCAAGGATGACGAAGGTGCGAGTAAAAGTATTGAAGTTCTGGATACAGTGTTTGCTCAATCTATGCAGATCACAACACCAAAGCTTCCCTTAGAAAGAGTTTTAAGCTTATCTATCATTGAGGATACTAATGGAATAGATGAGAAAGAATCTGAAGTTGTGTGTATGCTAAAGGCACAACCTCCTTGGATTCATTCTCGACCCCAATAGTGGGAAGAGCTTCGACCTAAAGTATCTCCAGAAGAAAAGCAAGATATAAAAAAGGGGATGGAGTTGAAATAATTACCAGAACATCTCAAATATGTCTTTCTAGGCAATGAAGAGAAATGTCCAGCAATCATCAATTCGGGTTTGAGAGAGATCCAAGAAGAAGAGCTAATCAAAGTACTCAAGAAATACAAGAGTGCTATTGGTTGGGCGATGGAAGATTTGAAAGGAATCAGCCCAACACCGTGTATGCACAAGATTTTGATGGAGGATGATCAGAAGCCTGTTGTTCAACCTCAACAGAGACTGAACCCAACTATGAAAGAAGTCGTTCGCAAGGACGTTGTTAAACTTTTAGATGCGGGGTTGATTTATCCAATATCTGACAGTTCGTGGGTGAGCCCAGTTCATGTGGTACCGAAGAAGGGAGGAACAACTGTGATAAAAAATGAGAAAAATGAGTTAATCCCCACCCGTACAGTAACAGGTTGAAGAGTCTGCATTGACTACAGAAGGCTGAACACTGCAACCAGGAAGGACCATTTTCCCTTACCTTTTATTGATCAGATGTTGGAAAGATTGGCAGGTCATGATTTCTATCTTTTTCTGGATGGGTATTCAGGATACAACCAAATTGCTGTGGCACCTGATGATCAAGAGAAAATGGCGTTCACATGTCCGTATGGAATCTTTGCTTATAGAAGAATGTCGTTTGGATTGTGTAACACACCAGCAACATTTCAGAGGTGCATGACATCCATATTTGCCGATATGCTTATAAAACATATGGAGGTATTTATGGATGATTTTTCTGTATTCGGATCTTCTTTTGAAAATTGTCTGTATAATCTGTCACTCGTGCTGGAAAGATTTCAACAAACCATTCTGATCCTGAATTGGGAGAAGTGTCATTTCATGGTGAGAGAAGGGATAGTGCTAGGCCATAAAATCTCCCATAAAGGCATTGAAGTTGACAAGGCAAAAGTGGAGGTGATAGCCAATCTCCCTCATCCTGTTAATGAGAAAGGTATATGGAGTTTCTTGGGACATGCGGGATTCTATCGTAGGTTCATCAAAGATTTCTCCAAGATCACAAAACCGTTAACTAGTCTGCTTGTGAAGGATACTCAGTTTCTGTTTGACAAAAAGTGCAACGAGGCCTTCGATACTCTGAAGCATCAATTGGTGTCTACTCCTATAGTGATCTCGCCTGACTGGTCCCTACCCTTTGAGATAATGTGTGATGCAAGTGATATAACAGTAGGGGCAGTCTTGGGGCAAAGAAGAGACAAACTCCTCCACGTGATCTATTATGCCAGCCATGTGTTAAATCCAGCTCAGATGGATTATGAAACCACAGAGAAGGAGCTACTGGCTGTGGTGTATGCCTTTGACAAATTCTGGTCATACTTATTGGGAACGAAGGTAATTGTTTATACTGACCATGCTGCTTTGAAATATCTATTTTCTAAACAGGACTCGAAGCCAAGGCTGCTCAGGTGGATTTTGCTGTTGCAAGTGTTTGACCTAGAAATTAGAGACAAAAAGGGGTGTGAAAACACTGTTGCTGACCACCTATCTCAAATGTCCCCGATAGAAGAGACTGAAGAAGAACACCCAATCAAGGACGAGTTTATTGATGAACGAATCCTCACGGTGGTGGGTGTTCCATGGTTTGCCGATTACGCAAACTATCTGGTAGGTGGCATAATTCCTGAAGACTTTGATTATAACAAAAAGAAAAAGTTTCTTCATGATTGCAGGTTCTATTTGTGGGACGACCATTCTTGTATAAGAAAGGGGTAGACAGACTGATTCGTCGATGTGTCCCGGAAGAAGAACAAAATGAAGTCTTAAAAGCTTGTCACGATTCAGATTATGGGGGACATTTTAGTGGAGATAGGACAACTGCAAAAGTCCTCCAATCGGGGTTGTACTGGCCTACTTTGTTTAAAAATGCCCAAGTCATTGTGAAGGAATGTGACAGATGCCAAAGGACAGGGAATATTTCCAGGAGGAATCAGATGCCCCAAAAGGGAATGCTTGAAGTGGAATTATTTGATGTTTGGGGGATTGACTTTATGGGTCCATTCCCACCCTCATTCGGGAAGAATTATATTCTGGTGGTTGTGGACTACGTCTCAAAATGGGTTGAAGTTGTTGCCCTCCCTACTAATGATGCGAGAGTAGTGGTAAACTTTCTCAAGCAAAACATCTTCTCAAGGTTTGGTGTGCCAAGGGCACTTATCAGTGATGAAGGGACACATTTCTTAAATAAGCTCATGGAGAACTTATTGAAGAAATATAATGTGAAGCACAAGATTGCCACTCCGTATCATCCTCAAACGAGTGGGCAAGTTGAAGTGTCCAATAGACAAATAAAATAGATTTTGGAAAAGACAGTGAGTGCTTCAAGAAAAGATTGGGCGATCAAATTAGATGACGCACTATGGGCGTACCGAACCGCCTTCAAGACCCCAATCGGCATGTCTCCGTATCAACTGATTTATGGTAAGGCTTGTCATCTCCCTCTGGAATTAGAGCACAAAGCCTTTTGGGCATCCAAGTTCTTGAATTGTGATCTTGCAAAAGCTGGTGAATCCCGAATTCTTCAACTTTACGAGTTAGAAGAATTTCGTAATCAGGCCTATGAGAATGCGAAGGTGTACAAGGAACAAACACGGAAGTGGCATGATCAGAGAATCATCAAGAAAAATTTCTGGGAAGGACAACTGGTGTTGTTGTTTAATTCGAGGCTCAAGTTGTTTCCTGGCAAATTGAAATCAAGATGGTCCGGGCCATTTGTTGTGCACAAGGTATCTCCCCACGGAGCTATAGAAATCAAGAATCAAACCAATGGAGATATATTCAAGGTGAATGGCCAGAGGTTAAAACCCTATTACATAGGCCAAGAGTCTGGATTGATTGACCATGTGCGCCTCACCTGATGAGGTGGACGACCGTCAAGCCATGCGACGTTAAACGAAGCGCTTCGTGGGAGGCAAGCCACGCGTTTGATTTCTAACTTATTTCGTTTTTCTTTTTCTTTGTGTGTGTTAAAATTTGGTTGTAGGTGAGGAGGAGAACTGAAAGGGTAAAGTCACAAACACCTCTAAATGGAAGGACACCACACAAATGCAGCAAAACAACAAAACAAATTTCAAAAATTGAGGGAAACAGACCATTTACACGGGCACCCGTGTGTAGGAACACGGCCCGTGTTGAGTGCCATAAACCAGGGAAATGGGCGTGTGTAAGAGGAAGAAAACAGATCATTTACACGGGCACCCGTGTGTCAGAACACGGCCCGTGTTGTTGTCCCTGAACCAAATAAAGAAAAGAACAAAAAAAGAGCATTTACACGGGCGCCCGTGTGTAGGAACACGGCCCGTGTTGTTTCGTACGGGTTGGACTTTGAATTTTTTTTGAATTTTGTTGTTTTTAATGGTGGGACCCACTTGGCTTTTATCTCATCTCCACCACTTATTCTTCATTATTCTGATTGTGCAAGCTTCTCACTCTCTCTTCCTCCATTGTTAACCTAGCCTCCACCACCTAAAGCTCCACTTTTCACCAAGTTCCACTCCTTAAAACCTCATCTCCCTTTCACAAAAATTGTTCTACTCTCCGTCCTCTACATAGTGACGGTGACCGTTTTCACTAATCTTTTATTTGGGTTTTGAGAAATTTTTGTAGGTACCCATTATGCCCCCGAAGAGAGCAAGCAAAGGAAAGGCTGTGGCCACATCTTCCAGGCCAAAGCAACGTGCGAGACGCACTCCGAATGCACATGGCATCTTGTTTGAGGAACCGGATCACCATGATAGGTATGTGATACTTGCTCAATGTAAACTCATTCCTACACGATATATGTGTGATGCTACACTTGATGAGCTAGGATTAAAGGAAGAAGTGCATCGCATGTTTCACAACATCGGTATGTTAGAATTTATGCAATTCGAAGCACCGACTTTTGCACGCATCACACTTGAATTTTTTAGCACTGTTGAGTTTAAAATGAGACGCAGGTGGACCGGTTCCGAAATGGAATTTTATGGTCAGTTGACTTTCTGATTGTTTGATGAGGATCATGAGTTATCGGTGGAGGAACTTGGGGGTGTTCTGAGACTCCCAGTATCTGGACCCGGAACACCTCCAGACACTTTTTCAGCTGTTGATTTCTGGAGGGCCATTACAGGTAAAAATGGGTACAACCCGAGTTCGGGAAAGGCTTTTGGGATTCATAACCCTTGTTTCAGGTATGCACAAAAGGGGTTAGCCTACACCTTGTTTAGACGGGGTGATAGCACCGGGGTGGCCGCAAAGAGAGAGATGTTCTTCTTACACTGCATGGCCAACAATGAGAGAGTCAATGCAGCCGCTTTTGCTGCCAATCATTTGAAACAAGTTGGCCATGCAAGCACAGGAGATATTTCTGTGGGTGGCATGATCACTCAGATTGCGGACCACTTTGGTTATGGTCAACTCTTGATGGAAGAAGCAGCAGTGGCTGGTAAGACAAAGATCGATATGAACACTCTTGTCAATCAGCAGATGATTGCAATCATGCCGAATTATTACTCTCTGGTGATTCATAATGTGGAAGTACTTGCATTACCAGCACCTGGATCCATTAGTATTGCAAATGTTGCTAACTGGCTGTATACAGCTGTAGCCCCATCTGTAGGGGACAATGTTCAATATGACCAGGATTTTTCAGGTGATGAGATGGAGGAAGATGATAGACCAGAAGAGCAATTTGTGCCACCCCCACAGGATTCAAACCTACATGGTGAAGGGTCCTCTTCTATGTCTCAGGACCAGTGGGGTTGGATCCAAACTGAGATGGGTATCCTCCGCACCGAGCAAACCAGACAAGGTGTGGAATTGTCCAGACAAGGTGTGGAATTGTTCCGACAAGGGACAATCATGGATGACATGCAAGCTATGATGCAACATCTGATGTTGCACTTCCCGCACGATCCTCCTCCTCCTCCACAATAGTAGTCGCTGTAAGCCCCCCTTTGTATTTGGATTTAAACATTGAGGTCAATGTTTAGTTCAGGTGTGGGGGGGGGGGGTCCTTTCATGTTTTATTTCGTTTTCAATTTGTTTATGTTTTTGGCTTTTGTTTTTGCTTTTGTTGTTTACCTGTGTGTACAGAGTGATGAGAAATTGTTGGACGAATCCGGGATCGGTTGTAGTGGATGAAAGACACCCCTCATACTTGTTCTGATAAGGTACCCCGGAAGTTGATGCAACCATGAGAAAGTAAAAGTCGGACATAATTTGGTGACACTGGACCAAGAGACCGGTATGGTAGAACCGAATCGGAAAAGAAACCACATGACACTAGGAGACTTCAGAGCTTGTAAGTTTAACCAACATGGTGAGAATACAAAGGCCAAACATTAAATATCAGCATGAGAGTTCAGCCAGGTATGACTCTACCACTCTGATTTTGCGTATGTTCTTTTGACACTTCACAGCATGACAACACACACTGAGGCAAGTTGTTTGTTTAGCCCCGAGCCTTTCTAGCCATCCCTGTTTGTATGTTTACCCTTCGTGAACCCCGTTGAGCCTTAGCCATTTTGTTCGTAATAAACCCCATGTTGACCATTAATCGTTCATTTCTTCCATCACTCGGCATGATTGTAGTGAGTTACAAGATGTGCAAAAAGCTAAGTTTGGGGTGGTAATCTTGAAAGAAATGGCAAGTGTAACACCCTTCTAAAATACCCCAATAATTAATTAATTCAACAAAATATAAATCAGAGTAGATATGCAATTTAAGGGTGTCACACTTGACACTTCACACCATTCACCATAATAACTTGTCATGCTCATTTATTCATCAAAATAAAACATTGCATAATTCGCAGCGGATAGAGATCTAATCAATCATGCAAACCATGTAACACATTACATGTAAAGTTGTTCAACAACCAAAATGAAAACAAAGTAAAACATCCCGTCCCGATGTTACATCTACCAGAGCATGACCCACTAAGGAACTACACTAGACTCCAAGCACTAGCTTCTACTCAATCACTGTTCGTTACCTGAAACATAGTTGTAAGGGTGAGTTCCTCAATCGATATAATAAGCATTATAAAATATCATGTAATGCTAAGTAAATTAACACATTTCATCACCCAAATCAGATCACACATTCAGCAACGGCAACATCAACTCAAAATCATAATCATACTCAACTCAACACAAAACACACGTATAATATTGGAGTACATCCATTCATATTATACGCCATACATACATTATGCAATGAGACTCCATGCATGCGGTACCGACTATTCGTGAACACATAGTTCAACCTCACCGATCAAATCCAGATACGGCTACCAAGCTCACTAGTCCCACTCATTTGAGACCTAGTGACTCACATCACTAATTCCTCACCATGGGAATTAGCTACCACCCCAAGGGCCATGCTATGCACGCTAAATCACCTAGCATGCAAACATCAACAACAATCCACAATAACTCATCACTAATTCCTCACCATGGGAATTAGCTACCACCATAAAGGTCATACTATGCACGCTAAATCACCTAGCATGCAACATCAACAACAATCCACAATGGACATATGCTCACACTCTAAGCCATAAACAGTCCATCCACAATTACATACACAATAGATATATTCACAGCATTATGCATACCAACATACATCATCAGCATATTTATCACAGAAGCATATCATGTCATGCCAAATAATAAATCACAGTATTAGCACACTCTACTAATACCTATACTGCTCAAAACAACGGGAAATGATCCCTACTATATCATACACCAATATAGGCCAATCATCAAATATGTTCACAATATTTAAATATCAATTTCCACTTTTCCAACAGTGTTAACCGGTTAACGCCCTGGGTTAACCGGTTAACGCAACACAGAACACGCTTCCTGGCACATTTTAACAGTGTTAACCGGTTAACGCCCTGGGTTAACCGGTTAACGCAAGACAGACAGCAATTTCTCATAATTCATAACAGTGTTAACCGGTTAACACCCTGGGTTAACCGGTTAACGCAGAACAGAAATTAATTCTTCTAAATCATAACAGTGTTAACCGGTTAACACCCTGGGTTAACCGGTTAACGCAAGACAGAAAGCTGTTCCTGCGCTAACACGAACAGAATGCAAAATTACCCGCATTTTCCGTCGTCGGAGGACTTCCGGACCTCCGATTTCGGTTCCGTAAACGGCTACACGTCCAGAAAATTACAACTCATCCAAATATAGATTCAATCACAGTTTTTAACGTAATTTGATCATCACAATTCAAGGCATTTCTCAAAACCTAATTAGAGTCAATCAATGGCTTATTACTACCCATCACATGTTAATCCATAATACCCATTAACCGACGATAAACCCCCCTTACCTGAGTTAATCCGGCAAATCCTTTAGCTTCAATCTTTTCCCTTCTTCAACCCTCGTTCTCTTGCTCTTCCTCCTTGCCCTTTTCTCACTTTCTGTCGCTTCTCTTGTTTTCACGTGAAAAACCCTTTTTACCAAATGGAACTCTTTATATATATTCCAACTTTATTATTCCAATAATAATAATTCCAAATAATATTCCAATAATAATCCAATTATTTAATTAAATTAATAAATATACTATTAACTTAATTTAAATAATTATCATATTTTATCGGGGTGTTACAACTCTCCCCCACTAAAAGAGTTTTCGTCCTCGAAAACATACCTCAAGCGAATAACTCTGGATAAGACTCCTTCATCTGACTCTCAAGTTCCCAAGTCACATTTCCACCTGCTGGTCCTCCCCAAGCTACCTTTACCAAAGCAATCTCTTTACCCCGCAACTGCTTCAACTCTCGATCCTCGATCCTCATAGGTGATGTTTCAACAGTCAGGTTATCTCTCACCTGTACATCATCTACTTGGACCACATGCGACGGATCAGGAATGTACCTCCTCAACTGAGACACATGAAAAACCTCATGCAAATTCGCAAGTGACGGCGGTAAAGCGATACGATAGGCTACCTCCCCTATCCTCTCCAAAATCTGATAAGGACCAATAAATCGAGGTGTCAACTTCTTCGACTTCAAAGCTCGACCAACCCCAGTTATCGGAGTAACACGAAGAAACACATGATCTCCCTCTTGAAACTCAAGTGACTTCCTCCTCTTGTCGTGATAACTCTTCTGACGACTCTGAGCAATCCTCATCTTCTCCTGAATCATCTTAATCTTTTCCGTAGTTTGTTGAACAATCTCCGGTCCAACCACAGCACTCTCACCGGACTCATACCAACATAAAGGTGTCCGACATCTCCTACCATACAAAGCTTCAAACGGTGCCATACCAATGCTCGAATGAAAACTATTGTTGTAGGTAAACTCAATCAAAGGTAAATAACAATCCCAAGCACCTCCCTTTTCCAAAACACAAGCCCTCAAAAGATCCTCCAGTGACTGAATCGTCCTCTCAGTCTGACCATCAGTCTGCGGATGATATGCAGAACTCAATCTCAGCTTAGTTCCCAAAGCCCTCTGCAAACCTTCCCAGAATTTCGATGTAAATCTAGGATCTCTGTCCGAAACAATACTCGACGGAATACCATGCAAACTTACAATTTTCTCAATATACAACTCAGCTAATCTCTCTAACGGATAATCCATTCTGATCGGAATGAAATGAGCCGATTTTGTCAATCTGTCAACAATCACCCAAATAGCTTCAAAATTCTTAATTGTCCTCGGTAAACCAGAAACAAAATCCATACTGATACTATCCCACTTCCACTCTGGAATAGCCAACGGTTGCATTAGCCCAGACGGCTTCTGATGCTCAATCTTTGACTTCTGACAAGTCAAACAAGAATAAACAAAACTCGCAATTTCTCTTTTCATTCCCGGCCACCAAAATAACTTTTTCAAATCATGATACATCTTCGTAGCCCCAGGATGAATACTCAGGCCACTACGATGTCCTTCCTCAAGAATACTCTTCTTAAGTTCGGTAACATCCGGAATACACACCCGATTACCAAATTTCAAAACACCATTCTCATCAACTCTGAATTCACCACCTTGACCTTGATTCACTAGAGTCAACTTATCAACCAAAAGCACATCGGATTTCTGACCCTCTCTAATCTCATCCAGAATACCACTCGTTAACTTCAACATTCCCAATTTAACACTATCGTGAGTACTCTCACACACCAAACTCAAGTCTCTAAACTGCTCAATTAAATCCAATTCCTTAACCATTAACGTAGACATATGCAATGATTTCCGACTCAATGCATCAGCTACTACGTTTGCTTTACCCGGATGGTAATTCAAACCAAAGTCATAATCCTTCAGAAACTCTAACCATCTCCTCTGTCTCATATTCAGCTCTTTCTGATCAAACAAATACTTTAAACTTTTATGGTCACTGAAAACCTCAAATCTTGACCCGTACAAGTAATGCCTCCATAACTTCAGAACAAATACCACAGCTGCCAACTCTAAATCGTGTGTCGGATAGTTCCTCTCATGAACCTTCAGTTGTCTCGAAGCATAAGCTACAACCTGCTTATTCTGCATCAAAACACCACCCAAACCCAACAATGAAGCATCACAGTAAACCTCAAATGGTTCCGATGGACTTGGTAATATCAGAATAGGAGCAGTAGTTAACCTTCTCTTTAACTCTTGAAAACCTTCTTCACATTTTGAGTCCCAAACAAACGCTTGCCCCTTTCTAGTCAACATCGTCAACGGTAACGCCAACTTAGAAAATCCCTCAATGAATTTCCTATAATAACCTGCCAGTCCAAGAAAACTCCTTATCTCAGAAACTGACTTCGGAGCTTCCCACTCAGATACCGCTTCTATCTTAGAAGGATCAACAGCAATACCACCTCTTGAAATCACATGACCAAGAAAACTAACCTCTTCTAACCAGAATTCACACTTGGACAGTTTAGCAAATAACTTCTTTTCTCGTAGAACTCCTAAAACCACTCTCAAATGTTCAGCATGCTCTTCTTCAGATTTCGAATACACCAAAATATCGTCAATAAACACCACAACAAACTTGTCTAGGTACGGATGGAAAATCCTATTCATATACTCCATAAATACCCCATGCGCATTAGTCACACCAAAAGGCATTACAGAATACTCATAATGTCCATACCTTGTTCTGAAAGTAGTCTTCTGAATATCCTCAGTTTTCACACGTATCTGATGATACCCCGATCTCAAATCTATTTTGCTGAACACACTCGCACCAACCAACTGATCCATCAAATCATCAATCCTCGGCAAAGGATACCGATTCTTGATCGTCACTTTATTCAGTTGCCTGTAGTCCACACACAACCTCATAGTACCTTCTTTCTTCTTAACCGATAACACTGGTGCACCCCACGGTGACACACTCGGGCGAATAAATTTCTTATCCAACAGATCTTCCAGCTGACTCTTCAATTCAGTTAACTCAACAGCAGACATACGGTACGGAGCCATCGACATCGGCCTAGTACCAGGTACCAAATCACTCGAGAACTCAACTTCACGCTCTGGCGGTAATTCATTCACTTCTTCAGGAAACACATCAGGAAAATCACATACCACGGCTAGATCGCAAATCACCAGTTTATCTTTAGCCTCCAAAGTCGCTAACAGCATAAACAACTCTGCCCCATCTGCTACTGCCTCATTCACCTGCCTTGCTGATAGAAACAAACTCTTTCCTTCCTCAATCTCAGAAAAGATCACAGTCTTATCAAAACAGTTGATATAAACTCGGTTAAACACCAACCAGTTCATACCCAGGATAACATCAATCTGCACTAGTGGAAGACACACGAGGTCTATCCCAAAGTCTCTACCAAAAATACTCAAAGGACAATCTAAACAAACTGAAGTAGTAGTCACTGAACCCTTCGCAGGAGTATCAATCACCATACCCCCATGCATCCCAGATATCTCTAATTTAAGTTTCACAGCACAATCCAAAGATATAAAGGAATGAGTCGCACCTGTGTCAATAATAGCTACAAGAGGAAAGCCATTAATATAACACGTACCTCGGATCAAACGATCATCTGCAGAAGTCTCAGAACCCTTTAAAGCAAAGACCTTGCCTCCCGACTGGATCTCTTTCTTCGGCTTAGGACACTGTGGGCTAATATGACCCACCTCTCCACAGTTGAAACAAGTCATAGTCTTCAACCGGCACTCTGCAGCCAAGTGACCACCTTTGCCACACTTGAAACACTTCTTCTCATTACTGGTACACTCATGGATACGATGTCCAGCCTGACCACATCTGTAACACTTAGCAGGGGCACTGGAGTCTCCCCCACTAGGTCTCTTCATCCCACTCTGTCTCTGGAAACCTTTGCCAGCGGCATACGGCTTCCCACGATCATTCTGATTCTTGCCCTTCCTATCAACCCTCTGCTGATAGCTCTCCGTTCTGGCCTTGGTATCCTATTCAAAAATCCTGCAACAGTCGACCAAGTCAGAAAACACTCTAATCCGCTGATACCCAATAGCCTGCTTGATCTCGGGACGTAACCCGTTCTCAAACTTCACACATTTCGAAAATTCCCCAGTAGCCTCATCATAGGGAGTGTAATACTTTGACAGCTCTATGAACTTAGCAGCATACTCAGTAACAGACCGATTGCCCTGCTTCAATTCTAAGAACTCTATCTCTTTCTTTCCTCTGACATCCTCTGGAAAGTACTTCCTCAGGAATCTCTCTCTGAATACCGCCCAAGTGATCTCAGCATTCCCAGCAGCTTCCAACTCAGTGCGGGTAGCAACCCACCAATCATCTGCTTCCTCTGACAGCATATGCGTACCGAACCTGACCTTCTGGTTATCAGCACACTCAGTCACTCGGAAGATCCTCTCGATCTCCTTCAACCACTTCTGAGCACCATCTGGATCGTATGCTCCCTTGAACATTGGAGGATTGTTCTTCTGGAACTCACTCAGTTGACGAGCAGCTCCCAATCCCACAACATTCGGATTCCCTCCAAGTACTCCAGCTAGCATACCCAGAGCCTCAGCAATCGCAGCATCGTCTCTACCTCTTCCAGCCATCTCTATTCTGAGAACCCAACAAGCTAAAACAATAAGTACTGATAGGGTTACACAACACCTATCCCATACAGGGGAACAAAATAATTACGACTCGACTCGACCGACTATGCTCTGATACCACTAATGTAACACCCTTCTAAAATACCCCAATAATTAATTAATTCAACAAAATATAAATCAGAGTAGATATGCAATTTAAGGGTGTCACACTTGACACTTCACACCATTCACCATAATAACTTGTCATGCTCATTTATTCATCAAAATAAAACATTGCATAATTCGCAGCGGATAGAGATCTAATCAATCATGCAAACCATGTAACACATTACATGTAAAGTTGTTCAACAACCAAAATGAAAACAAAGTAAAACATCCCGTCCCGATGTTACATCTACTAGAGCATGACCCACTAAGGAACTACACTAGACTCCAAGCACTAGCTTCTACTCAATCACTGTTCGTTACCTGAAACATAGTTGTAAGGGTGAGTTCCTCAATCGATATAATAAGCATTATAAAATATCATGTAATGCTAAGTAAATTAACACATTTCATCATCCAAATCAGATCACACATTCAGCAACGGCAACATCAACTCAAAATCATAATCATACTCAACTCAACACAAAACACACGTATAATATTGGAGTACATCCATTCATATTATACGCCATACATACATTATGCAATGAGACTCCATGCATGCGGTACCGACTATTCGTGAACACATAGTTCAACCTCACCGATCAAATCCAGATACGGCTACCAAGCTCACTAGTCCCACTCATTTGAGACCTAGTGACTCACATCACTAATTCCTCACCATGGGAATTAGCTACCACCCCAAGGGCCATGCTATGCACGCTAAATCACCTAGCATGCAAACATCAACAACAATCCACAATAACTCATCACTAATTCCTCACCATGGGAATTAGCTACCACCATAAAGGTCATACTATGCACGCTAAATCACCTAGCATACAACATCAACAATAATCCACAATGGACATATGCTCACACTCTAAGCCATAAACAGTCCATCCACAATTGCATACACAATAGATATATTCACAGCATTATGCATACCAACATACATCATCAGCATATTTATCACAGAAGCATATCATGTCATGCCAAATAATAAATCACAGTATTAGCACACTCTACTAATACCTATACTGCTCAAAACAACGGGAAATGATCCCTACTATATCATACACCAATATAGGCCAATCATCAAATATGTTCACAATATTTAAATATCAATTTCCACTTTTCCAACAGTGTTAACCGGTTAACGCCCTGGGTTAACCGGTTAACGCAACACAGAACACGCTTCCTGGCACATTTTAACAGTGTTAACCGGTTAACGCCCTGGGTTAACCGGTTAACGCAAGACAGACAACAATTTCTCATAATTCATAACAGTGTTAACCGGTTAACACCCTGGGTTAACCGGTTAACGCATAACAGAAATTAATTCTTCTAAATCATAACAGTGTTAACCGGTTAACACCCTGGGTTAACCGGTTAACGCAAGACAGAAAGCTGTTCCTGCGCTAACACGAACAGAATGCAAAATTACCCGCATTTTCCGCCGTCGGAGGACTTCCGGACCTCCGATTTCGATTCCGTAAACGGCTACACGTCCAGAAAATCACAACTCATCCAAATATAGATTCAATCACAGTTTTTAACGTAATTTGATCATCACAATTCAAGGCATTTCTCAAAACCTAATTAGAGTCAATCAATGGCTTATTACTACCCATCACATGTTAATCCATAATACCCATTAACCGACGATAAACCCCCCTTACCTGAGTTAATCCGGCAAATCCTTTAGCTTCAATCTTTTCCCTTCTTCAACCCTCGTTCTCTTGCTCTTCCTCCTTGCCCTTTTCTCACTTTCTGTCGCTTCTCTGGTTTTCACGTGAAAAACCCTTTTTACCAAATGGAACTCTTTATATATATTCCAACTTTATTATTCCAATAATAATAATTCCAAATAATATTCCAATAATAATCCAATTATTTAATTAAATTAATAAATATACTATTAACTTAATTTAAATAATTATCATATTTTATCGGGGTGTTACAGCAAGTGCATAATAAGAGATCTAAAAGTAATACAAAAAGAAGAGACATGTGTATGTTCAAAATGAAAAAAAAAAGAGAAAAATGCACTTGCCGAGACTTAAGACTCTAACACCTATAAAATGCTCACAAAGAATTGAGTTGAAAAGAGTCAAAAGGGAATAAACCCCCAAAGTTATGAGTTATGCACGAAAAAAAAGAGAAAATCAAACAACATGAATGTCGAGTTCAAAACCATTTGTTATCCATTTCTATGTCTATCTCACCATACCCAAGCCCCGTTACAACCAAAAAGACCTCATAAAGTGTGTGGAATCTGTTGTTATAGTGAAATTAGAATGTATTCGAATTTAAGAGTTTGGTATTGCATGTTGTGTTGTGAGTGTAAACACCATAACCATGAGAGATGTTGTGAGTGTGTGAAAAAGCTTACAGGTAACGAGGCTTCTGATGTGAAAATGTGGCGAACAGTCTGAGTCGGGAAAACCGGAGACTTGATTGGAAAGGAAGAACATAAGTTGTGAAGGACAAGGTTGCATTGTGGAATATGAATTCGTGGGTGACCTTTGTTTGGACTCAATACATCACTTGAGGACAAGAACTTAGACAAGTTTGGGGTTGTGATCGGTCACCATATCCATTGAATTCCCACCTTTGATCCGACATATTTTCATCACTTTGGTAAAATTTGTGGTTGTTTTTAGTTGTTTTATAGTCATTTAACATGTTTTGTTAGTTTACTATCGCATTGCATATTGTTACATGCTTTTGTCAAAAAGTCTCTTTTATGCTTCGATTTGGTAGTGTTATTGTTACAGGTTGTTGCATAGGTTCAAAAGGACTAATAGTTGACTGTTGGATGCTCAGAAAGGCAAAAATATGAAGATAAAGCAGGTCAACACGGGCCCCCGTGTGCATCAACACAACCCGTGTTGTTTGTCAGGAAAAGAGAGCTCAGAGAGTTAAAACAGAGCATTAACACGGGCACCCGTGTGAATCCACACGGCCCGTGTTGATGCCTCTGTAGCTTGCTCTGAAAATACAAATGTTGAAGAGCATACACGGGCACCCGTGTGAATCCACAAGGCCCGTGTTGATGGGCGCGGCTGAGAAACTTTACTTTTTGTCGTGTGGGTCTATTATGCTCATTAAGGGTATTTCGGACTTTTTGCTGGGAGAAAATCCATCTGAAGCTATTAGAAGACTTGGGAGAGAAAGAGGAGGACACTTTTTGACGTACGAAAGAAAACATTGCATTGGAGAAGATAGCTACTATGAATGATTTGAAGACGGCGATATTCAAGGGCATCCGCCATTGAAGATCAAAACCTCCTAATTCTTTGTAATGTTTAATTTCCATATTATGATTTCTTTGAATACTATGAGAGGCTAACCCCCCAATGTTAGGCGGTGGTCCTAATTTGATCGTATGTTATGAATTCAAACAATGGATTTCCTTATTACTATGTTACGTATTTCAATTCAATTGTGTGATGTTATTATGCTTTTGTATTGGACAAATACAATTAGATCTATGACTATCAATAACAGGATTGTGATTGTTAGGGTTTTCACACAATTGGGTATATAATTGCATCACCTAGGACTAGGAACTTTTGTAAATCACCATAAACCTTGATATCGTTTATGATTAAAACCAATGATTAATTGAATGGACATTTGAGTAAGAATTGGTAGTTTAATAGTTTCTTCTTTAAGGACTTAAGGAAGAACATTCTGAGGTTAGGTAATTGAATGTTTCATGTGTATTAAGGAAATCTTGACTGAATTCATAACTGGTTAAATCAACCACTCACCCTAGCATGTTTTATATTAATCAATTATTCTTTACTATCTTTTTGTGTTTATTATTATAAATTCACAAAACCAACCAAATCATTGTCTTTTTGTTCAAATAGAATCAGAAGTAAAATAAGTATTTCCTACACAATCCCTGAGATCAATACTTGGAAATAAAACCCCTTATTACTACATCGGTAAAAAATAGTACACTTACTATTTTTCCGATCAGGCATACATCATAAGTTGACTGAGCTGACAAGAGTTCCCCTTATATTTTTCAAAGTCAGGCACTTTGAACTTCACCGGGATTTTGACATTAGGCACCAAACATAACTCGGCAGCACTCTTCCCAAACAGATTTGCTTTTAACTTCAACATGAAACTTGTAGTTCATTCTCTTAGCTTTCCAACGCATATTAGAACGTGTCAATTTGACTCCTATAGCCCAAGTTATGATCTGCATAGTGATAAGGTATCAAATAACTATTTATGCTGAAAATAAAGTACGAAAATAAAATAAAGGCAAAAATAAACTTAAATATTAAAACACACTAAAAGATTAAAAATAATATAATAAACTATAGATTTGCCTAAGTACAATAGTAGGAGAAAGTGCATCAAAATGCAATGATCAAATTCCCCCACACTTGAACTTTTGCACTCCGAGCAAAATTATAAATTCAAAACTTAAAACAGAAAGAAAGAAACCAGAACAAACAAAACATGCAATTCCAAAGTTTATCAAGATACAAGGTACAAGCAGAATTTTAAGTCTAAGCTTCAAGAATATGGTGTTAGTGAGCAACTTCTTGTGACATTCAAAGAAGATAGAAAAACAGATTACCAAATAGTACATCCAAAAGTAATAAGATCCTCACAGGATAAATTTCACTCAACTCTCAAGTATTTAGGTTAACTATTTACACTCAAAGCACATCATGAAAGTTAGTACTACCATAAGCTTGAAAAGACTCTAACATCCACAATTGAAATACATGCACACAAAGATCAAAAGGACTTTTATTTGGTTGTAACGTGGCCAAGGTAAGGGTGAGATAAATCCTAAGGGGTACTAGGCTAAAATTCAAAGAGACAAAAGAGACTTGAAAGAAACTGCGGGAGTTGAATTTACAAAATATTTCATTCACTTCAACAACTCTATATTAACTGTTTTCGTTCATATTTTTTTCTCCTTTCTCTTTTTTTCTTCTTTTTTTTTTCTTTTTCATAAGGAGTATGTATTAACATGTATACATCCTTCTATTTTTTTTCATTCATTTTTTTCTTTTCTATTTTCTTTTTCTATTTTTCCTTTCTTTTTCTACCAACTTCTGAAATATTGTAAACATAATTATTCAACCCCACACATCTCCAAACAAGACTCTTTCAATCCTTTGAATAGGGTGATATAACATTTTTTTCACTTCTCGATTTGTAATGAGTTTTAAACAAAAAAAGGATAATAGGCTCAAGGGGGTTTCAAACAAGGGGTGATAATATTTCAGGGTTGGCTTTTTGGCTAATTTGGATAAAAAACAAAAAACAAAACTGTCTTTATCATATCAGTGTGCACAAGTAAACAACAGCATCAACAAGAGTCAATTCAAGTTTTAGAGACTAACAAACATGGGTGAACTACACAAGAAAGAAAGAGATGGATTTTTGTATGTTATCCATATAAGGCTCAAAATCTCACGAGGTTAATTGATCTACCACAAATGATGTATAATTTAAAGTTTAGTCATTCCTATCATACTAAAAATGCACAACAAATTTTTCACATCACACCACAAGACTTTAGTCAAGAGAACTAAGAAATATACTCATAATTGTAACTCAAAAACCAAAGGAAAAAACATGCAATTTTTTTTTTAATTTAGCAACTAAAAACCAAAAACAGAGAAAACCTGAAAAACAAAATAAACAAAACAAAACAAATAAATGGTTCCCTCCCCCACACTTAAAATATACACTGTCCTCAATGAAATACCATAAATATAAAATAAGAGTGGGAGAAAGGAAAGAACACACCCAAGGAGTCAAGGAGGATAAGTGATTGCATAAGCAGCCTTTTCCAAAGAGGGTTCTTCTACAGTCTCTTCTTCCAAAGTCGGGTTCTCATGTAGTAGCTTTGGATAGTGTCCATTGACCTTGAAAATTTGATTTGTGCATTCGCCTTGTATTCCAGGATCAAAAAAGAATCTTTGATAAGTTAAAGTGTTGAATTGGCGCGTGAAAGTGATCTCCTTTTTCACAATATCAAGAATCAAAGGATTACGGGGTTGCCTCACTATTTTTATTTCATCTTTAAGTGAGATCCTATGAATACATATGAAATGGCTAATATCACGAGTGTCAGCCAAGGTCCATCCAATTCCCTTCTTATGTTTCTGCTTAAGTTGAAGCTTTGATGAATAATATGAATCCTCGGGAAGTGGTTTAGGCTCTACAGAATGTGGTTGTTCAATGGATGGTATGTTTGGGGCAGCCGGAATGTTAAGAGCTTCAGCTACATAAACAACTTCATTTACACTGTCACCCTGTAAGGCAGCATCAATCTCAGCACAAACAACACAAAGGTTAGTGTTAGTACAATCATCACATGAGTAAATATCATCAAAATCAGATAAAGTTGGAAAATCAGGTGAAAACAAATTAGAATAAGCTTCATCAACAACTTCAGAAACCAACTCTATTTGAAAAACAGAATGCTGTTCCTCGTCAATCTTCTTATTTTTCAGTACTCCTTGTGGGAAAGGGATTGGTGATACATACTTTTTTTCAACCTCAACAACAATAGAAGGTTCAGGTTTATTTTCAAGTGTTACACTAATAATGTTTTTATTTTTTTCTGGGGCTGGTTCTGCAACTTTTTCGGATCTCAAGGAAATTTCACTAACATTAGAGCCTTTTGGATTAACTACTGTTTGAGCATGTAGTTGGTTTGACCATTGAGCTTGTTGCATGGCATTCATTGAAGTAGCAAGCTGTCCAATTTGTGTTTGTAAAGTCTGAATATTAGAATCTGTTCATTGTTGAAACTGAAGATTATTTACAGCCATTTGCTTGACAAGATCCTCAAGTGAAGGTTCAGAAGGTGAATAGGTGGTTACTTGTGGAGGGTTATATGGTTGTGGTGGTGGAATGGGTAGCATCAATTGTTTCACTAAAGAGGTAAGTTCATCAATTCTGGTTTCTAGAGCTTTGTTGGAAGAAGAAACCTGAATCTCATTCACACATTTTGCTTGGACCAAAAAATTATCCCTTGTTGTGAACTGTTGGGAGTTAAGTGATATCTTCTCAATCAAGGATTTGGCAGCAGCTGGAGTCTTATCAATACACAAATCATTATAATCAACATCAGGGGCAACAAGTTCTCTCAGAGTTCTTTGGTCAGCCATGTTAAACTCAATAGAAAAGAAATAAAAATCAACAAACAATGAGAAAACACAACTAATTCAGCAATACAACAACAAATAGAAAAATACCGACAATGTCCCTATCAAAAAAACAATTGAAATAAGAAAACAAAACTATTAAAATAAAGGAAAAAAATTACAAAACACTAAAATTAATCTAATAACGTCAATTAAGAATTTTGAGAATTTTTGCGGAATTTTCTAAAACTATCAAAACAGAAAATAAATCATAAAAAATAGAAAAATAAGGAATTTCGGATTTTTAGAACGGTTCCCACTATTTAGTCCCTAAATAAAGGCTTTTAATCCTTGATTTTTTCCTAATTAATTGACAAAAAATCGGAATAATCTGAGACAATTTTTTTAAAAAAAAAACTGATTTTTTTATCCTAAAACACAAAAAGACCAAAACGCAAGAAAGTTAGGGCAAAAAAAAAAGCTAAAAAATAACACCTAAAACTATAATAATGATTAGACTATACTAATGGTTAAGATCTACAAGAGTCCCCGGCAACGGCGCCAATTTGATCCGCTGTCGCACACGGGTCAAAAACGAGTTTAAAAGTGTAGTAAAACGGAAGCGACACTCGAATATCGTATCACAAGGACTCTTGAATGTTATAACCAAACGAATAGAAAGAAGGGGTTTTTAAGGTTCAAAACTTAAATCGAAGATGATTAAAGGTAAAGGCAAAATTGATAAATAAGCTAATCTATTGTATCGATTTCCGACTTATCATTAATTCTTATAATTTCAATTCCCTAACGGATTCAATCCCATTCAATTACAATACCCACTGACAAGCGCAAATTGATATTATATGATGTATGTTCCTAATTTTCGAATTAAGCAAACGGATTTAAGCAGACGCGAATCAAACAAACACGACTTAATCAAACATGATAACGAAAAAGCTACGCTAACGTGATTATAGTTAAGGATCATACAAACAATCAAATTTAATCAACTTTATCCTATAAGAAACAATCGAATTAAGCAAACGAAAGTAATCGAATTAAGCAAACAGGTTTATAGGAAGAATTGAAAAGAGATTGAAATTAAACTGAAATTAATAAAAACCTCAAAGTGGAATTCAAATACAACAAATCAACTCTTTGGGAATTAGCTCTCCATGGAATCTTCTAAGCAATATTGTTTCATCAAAATTCAGAATTAGAATTACTATAGTAGTGAAAGACCTAATATAATAAAAGGCAAATTCGGGCCCTTATAGGATCCGGCCCGAAAATTACAAAAACTGGCTCAAACTAACTATTTTAATTAAGTTTGAAACTTCAACGAATTATTAGACCCTTCTTCATTATGAATATGCTTTTGACTTCAACATGAAACTTGTAGTTAATTCTCTTATCTTTCCAACGCATATTAGAACGTGTCAATCCGACTCATATAGCCCAAGTTATGATCTGCATAGTGATAAGGTATCAAATAACTATTTATGCTGAAAATAAAGTACGAAAACAAAATAAAGGAAAAAATAAACTTAAATATTAAAACACACTAAAATATTAAAAATAATATAATAAACTATATATTTTCCTAAGTACAATAGTAGAAGAAAGTGCATCAAAATGCACTGATCGGATACCCAGATGAACTAGGGTTTCCAAGGCAAACCAATTCCAAACTCTTGATGATTTCTTGATAAAAATAACATGTGAAGAACATGGGGATTCATATATGATGCTTAGAGTCATAGTAAACCATTTTTGACTAAACTCCTTCCACTAAGGGTCTTAAACCCTATATATGAGCTTGATGAATCAAAGGTGAGCATGTGCACTACCTACAAAAGAGTTAGACAAATACAAAGACATATTTTTGGTATTTTGGTTGGTAAATGATAAAAATACAAAGTATGATACAATCACATGGTGCTTGGTGATCTCTCCCAATGCAAACCCAATGAATGAGGGGTAAGGAGGATGCCAAGATATGATCTCAATGCCAATGCATATGATGAGATAACGTGAGGGACCTTAGGGTCAAAATTGGGGTCTTACAACTGTGCCTATTTAAGGACATTCTAACTGAGGAGGTGAAGGTTAAAATCTTCGTTTCGACTCAGTAGAATGGACTTAAATAACAACATAGAGAAACAAGTTTTGGTCCCTAAGAGACCTCATGATGTATATAATATTAATGTTAACATAATCTCTGTGGGGAAATGTTTCCACAAAGGAAAAGAATCTGGGGAGACCGAAAGTCCGCATGAGCATAATGCATTCCGTAAGGAAGAACTCACTAGGGTGACAGAGACTCTGGGGGATAAAAAGGATTGTGCGTAGGCCAGGCTATGAATTTAAAACAACTGGGGGACTAGAGGGATTCCATGAAAATAAATCACTGGAAAGACTCAGTCGAGGAATAAAAGGAACATCTACAGGGGAAACTGGTAGATCAGGACAAAACTGAAATACTCAAACCAAACAGGAAACATCGATTTCACTGAGGAAATACGCACTCAAACTCGAATGGGGAAGAAAAGATCTTCAATACAGGAGGAGCAAAAATATATTATCCAATACCGGTTACTGGGTAAGGGGATAACAAAATCTGACAGGGAGGACATCTGTTACCTGTTAGGGTAAACATATCAAGGATGACTCGCTGAAGGCAAACATGAGATGTATTCATTATCGATTATTGGGTAAGAATAAACTGTTGGGAAAGCCAAAAATAGGATTTACAACTACCAGTTACTGAGCAGAAGAACAAAGAGAGAGAATATCTGTCACCGGTTAAAGTGAACATATCAAGGATAAACTCAAAGGAAAGAAAATTCGTCATCAGTTAAGATGAACATATCAAGGATAGACTTGCTAGGGGAATCTAGGGAGGATATCCGTCACCGGTTAGGATGAACATATCAGAGATAAACTGCCTGAAAAAGTAGGAATTACATCTATCGAATGTTGGATAGAATACCGAAAAGAGAATATCCGTCATCGATTAGGATGAACATATCAAGGATAGACTCGAAGGGGAAAATAGGAATTACATCTATCAGTCACTGGATAGAATACCCACAAGAGAATATTTGTCACCGGTTAGGATGAACATATCAAGGATGAACTCTGCAAAAGGAAGCAAAAACAGGATTTACAACTACCGGTTACTGGGAAGAAGACCATAAAGAGAAGGAAATCCGTCATCGGTTAAGATGAACATATCAAGGATTAACTCTCTGGGGAATAAAATAGGGATTACAATTATCGGTTACTGGGTAGAATACTAAAAGGAGAGAATATTTGTCACCGGTTAAGATGATCATATCAAGGATAGACTCAAGCAAGGGAAGAAGATATCCATCATCGGTTAAGATGAACATATCAAGGATATACTTCCTAGGGAAACGTGAAAACGGATCCGCTGGGGAGAAAAAGGGTTGCTCTTGCCGGGTATTAGGCAGAAGTAACAAACATGAGAAGAATATTACCAGTTACAGGGTAATAGGCTCTCAGGGGACCAAAAACATCTATATAGGTAAGATCTAGAAAGAAACGGTCAATCAAGACTCAACCCAATGAGGATATAACTCAAGGGGAAAAGTTCCATCCAGAAAATCGACTAGGGAGGAAGCTGAAATAATGATCATCCATGAGGAAATAACTCAGTGGGGAAAGAGAAAGGTTAAAGTCTTTCTGCTTAACGGGGCTGACACTCTACAACTGAAGGAGGACAGACACACCAAATTTGCATGGGGAAACTGATACCACCATAGCAAAGGATCAAAATAAATGATGAATCTCAAAGCGCAATAATGAAATTATATGAGTGTTTATGTATATGTATATGTATATATGATGATTATGCTGACAAAAAGATCACAAAGGATACAAATGTCACTGATTTGAAGGATCGATACAATTCTCGGCCAAGCCGCACAAGAGGGAAACAACTACTGGAGAAAAGATCAAACATCTCTAAGGCCCAATCCTGGCTGGGAAAGAAAGGAGAGGATCTGCTGAGGAAACTGCTACAAACTCTGCGGGGAATTTTAGGTCAACACCATATTAAATGGGAGACAACCCTGCAGGTGATTAACATAAAAGCTGCTCAAAAATCATAAACAATTCTAACGACTTACGGAGAAGCAAAATCTGTCGAAACCGCGCAAACTGCCGAAATAACATGCCTACAACTCAAGGGAGGCCTACAAACTAGGTTGGGAAAACCAACAAAACTCGGTTGGGGAAACCAACAGGACCTGGCTTACTGAAATGCTGACGGGGATCACGCTCACTGCTTGGGGAGAACCAATAATGCTCCACATTTAGGGCTTACCACTTTTCAAACCGCTGTTAACATTCCTTTAAATGGTTTACTTAAAATAAATGATTTTATATATTTAAGAAAATATGATTTCAATTTAAAACTTAATTTCAAAAATGATCATAATAAAATTTAAATCTATTTGGCTGAATTAAACAAGAGTAGAAACAATTGGATAAAAAGCTCAACTTTATTTAATGGAATGGTAGTCTATGAATGACAAGACTCCATAGATCTTTACAAAAATTGAAAAATGGTAATTTACATGGAAAAGGGATTCATTGAATACAATGAACATTAATTCTTCTACCAACTTTTGATGTTCACTATGCTCTTGGCGCTCTATTGGGGATGAAATAGACTTGACCCACTTGCTCAAGAATGTCTTCAAAATTGAAGATCAGCAGGATGCAGTTACTTGCCATAATCCCTAATTTTTGCATAAATTGCCCCAAGGTGGGGTACTCAATTTATCGGGATAAATTTTTTCTGTTTTATGTCTCTAACTTTTGCCTGGATCGCCCTTTCGGGTTGAATCCACCGAGACGCTCAATTTTGCCTAAGCCGCCCTTTCAGGTTTTCAACTTAGCGAGCTGTTCTTTTCTTTTTTAGGCGAAGTATTTCTTGACTGCATTTGCGTTCATAGGACGAGTGAACTCTTCACCATCCATAGTTGTAAGAATCACAGCGCCGCCTGAAAAGGCTCTCTTAACAACATATGAGCCTTTATAGTTAGGAGTCCATTTTCCCCTAGCATCTGGTTTGAAAGATAGAATCTTCTTGAGCACAAGGTCACCTTCTCTAAACACACAAGGTCTGACCTTCTTGTCTAAAGCTTTCTTCATTCTCTACTGATATAACTGACCATGACATATAGTAGTCAACCTCTTCTCTTCAATCAAATTCAACTGGTCATACCTGGTCTGACACCATTTAGCTTCAGTCAACTTGGCTTCCATCAGCACACGCAATGATGGGATCTCAACCTCTACCAGGAGCACAGCTTCCATGCCATAAACAAGTGAGAAAGGGGTTGCCCCTGTTGAAGTGTGGATGGATGTATGATACTTGTGCAAAGCAAATGGGAGCACCTCATGCCAATCCTTGTACGTTACAACCATCTTTTGGATGATCTTCTTGATGTTCTTATTTGCAGCTTCAACAACCCCATTCATCTTAGGTCTGTAGGGAGAAGAATTATGATGTACAATCTTGAAGTCTTTGCAAAGAGCTTCCACCATATTATTTTTCAAGTTCGACCCATTATCAGTAATGATCTTACTTGGCACACCATACCGGCATATAATATGATTCTTGATAAACCTTATAATGACTTGCTTGGTTACATTTGCATATGATGTCGCTTCAACCCACTTTATGAAGTAGTCAATAGCCACCAAAATGAAATGATGTCCGTTCGAAGCTTTGGGCTCAATCATGCCAATCATATCAATTCCCCACATGGAGAAGGGCCATGGAGAGGAAATGACATTCAACAGTGTCGGAGGAACATGAATCTTATCTGTATAAATTTGACATTTGTGGCATTTCTTCACAAACTTGCAATAGTCAGATTCCATTGTTAGCCAATAGTAACCTTCTCACAACATCTTCTTTGCCATAGCATGTCCTTTAGAATGAGTATCAAAGGAACCTTCATGGACTTCAGTCATCAATAAGTCTGCTTTGTGTCTATCCATGCATATGAGCCGAACCATATCGAAGTTTCTCTTGTACAATACATCACCATTCAGGTAGAAATTGCCGGCTAATCTTCTCAAAGTCTTCTTATCTTTCAAAGATGCCACAGGCGGGTAAATATGACTTTGGAGGAAACACTTGATATCAAAATACCACGGCTTCTCATCTTTGATCTCTTCAACAGCAAACACATAAGTGGCCTATCAAGACGCATCACAGTCAAATTGGGAACTTCATTCCAATAATTCACCATAATCATTGAAGCCAACGTTGCAAGAGCATCTGCCATCCGGTTTTCATCTTGAGGGATATGATGAAGTTTAACCTTTGTAAAGAAAGTTGAAATCCTCCTCGCATGATCTCTATATGGTATCAAACTGGGTTGATTCGTCTCCCATTCACCTTTGATCTGATTCACAACCAAAGTTGAATCTCCATAGATGTCTAAATACTTAATTCTGAGATCAATGGCTTCTTCAAGCCAAATAATACAAGCTTCATACTCATCCATATTGTTTGTACACTTGAAATTCAATCTAGCTGTAAATGGAAAATGTGTGCCTTGAGGAGTAATAATCATTGCCCCAATGCCATTACCATACTGATTAACAACTCCATCAAATAGCATGCCCCAACGGGAACCAGGTTCTAGCCCTTCTTCAAGCAATGGTTCATCACAATATTTTGTTTTCAAGTACAAAGTCTCTTCATCAGGAAAATCATACTGCACTGATTGGTAATCTTCAATTGGTAGGTAAGCCAAATGGCCAGCCAAGACGCTACCTTTAATTGATTTTTGAGATCGATATTCAATATCATACTCTGATAACAACATCTGCCAACGGGAAATCCTCCCAGTTAAAGCAGACTTCTCAAAAATATACTTGATTGGATCCATTTTGGATATCAACCAAGTGGTATGGTTCAACATATATTGGCGCAGACGCTTAGCAGCCCAATCCAATGCGCAACAAGTCTTCTTGAGCATAGAATATTGAGTCTCACAATTGGTGAACTTATTACTGAGGTAGTAAATAGCATATTCTTCCATTCCAGTTTTATCTTGCTGACCAAGAACACAACCCATACTCTCTTCAAGCACATTCAAATACATGATCAACGGTCTTCCTTCTATGGGTGGAGACAGAATCGGAGGCTCAAGCAGGTACTCTTTGATACTATCAAAAACTTTCTGGCAGTCTTTGGTCCAATCACAAGACTAATCTTTCTGAAGAAGCATGAATATAGGCGCGCATGTGGTAGTCATGTGTGAAATGAATCTAGAGATATAATTCAAATGACCGAGAAAACCTCTGACTTGCTTCTTAGTTTTGGGCGCAAACATCTCTTGTATTGCTTTGACCTTGGCAGGATCAACTTCAATACCCTTCTCGCTGACAATAGAACGAACACCAGACGTACACTTAGTGGGATTCAAGCGGAGTTTATACTTCCTCAAACGCTGGAATAACTTCAACAAATACTCAACATGTTCCTCTTCATCAATATATATAGCAATCATGTCATCAACATAGACTTCAGTCTCTTTATGCATCATATCATGAAAAAGAGTAGTCATTGCTCTTTGGTAAGTTGCACCAGCATTCTTTAAACCGAAAAGCATCACTCTATAACAGAATGTTCCCCAAGGTGTAATGAATATGGTCTTCTCCATATCCTCGGGTGCCATCTTAATCTGATTATATCCGGAAAATCCGTCCATAAACGAAAATACTTTGAACTTAGTTGTATTGTCTACCAACATATCAATGTGTGGCAGAGGGAAGTCATCTTTCAGACTAGCTTTATTCAAATCTCTATAATCAACACACATATGGACTTTTCCATCCTTCTTTGCAATATGCACAATATTGGCCACCCATTGCGGATACTTAGTGGTAACAAGGAAACTGACATCAATCTGCTTTTGCACTTCTTCTTTGATCTTCACTTCCATATCAGGATGAGTTCTCCTCAACTTCTGCTTAACTGGCGGGCCTTCTGGCTTCAACGACAATCTATGCTCCACATTCTCAGAATCCAACCCAAGCATGTCTTGATAGGACCAAGCAAACACATCTGAATACTCTCGGAGAAGTTCAATCAACCCCTTCTTTACTTCAGGACAAGTCGAGACCCAATCTTGACTTCCTTCGTATCATCCTCGGAACCCAAGTTGACTAGCTCAATCTGTTCTTCAAATGGTTGAATGGCTTTTCCTTTGTGCTCAAGAATACAAGATAATTCATCAGATACTTCTTCATCACTTTCTTTCCCGACCTTAAACACGAGGAATTCAAAGTTTGGCGAAGGAGTAGGATCATTGTATTCAATGGGTTTAGAAACCAACATGCATAATGATTTGATATTTTGATTTTAGATAAGTGATTAGGTGACCAAATATTATGCAGATGGACAATTACTATTTATTTATTTATGCTTTTTGTGATTATCATTTCTAGAAAAAAGTAAAAATAAAACATCATAGATGTGGATGAATAGAATTGCATTTTATTGATGATCAAATTTGAAAATGCCAAACAATGTTCACTTCTCCCTTAGGCATAGGAGAAGGATTTTCAAAAGCAATAAAAGCAATTACTTAGAACGATGCACAATAACAGGAACATCAACAGCAGTCCAATTGTTGCAAGCTTTTCCATGCGTCACAAAATTGGTGCAGTCTTCATCTTCATCACCCTCGATCACGACAGCTAAGTGTTGTTCATTACCATGAATGAACCCTCCGCTACGGAAATTGGGTTGCACATCTTCAACTCTAATCACAAATGAACCTTGTCAGAATCCCAAACCGGCTTTGCTCTTGTTCTTGACGACGTCTACCATCTGGCCCCACTGATCAGAAATACCGTCTTCAACAATTCTCTGTGCATCTTTAAACAAGGACATAGGTGCCCCAACTCTCTTTTCCTCAACAATAGATAGAGCTTGGAACGGAGTTCCAATCTCATCCTCAGCTTCTACGTAAGAGAAAGACGACAGGTGGCTTACCAACAAAGCCTTCTCCCCACCGACGATAACCAGCTTACCATTCTTGACAAACTTCAATTTCTGATGTAATATTGATGTAACAGCTCCCGCCTCATGAATCCGTGGCCTTCCTAACAAGCAGCTATAGGCCGGGTGGATATCTATTACTTGGAAAGTAATCTGGAAATCACTCGGACCTATCTTCACAGGAAGGTCCACTATATCTCATTGGAGCTCCTTGATATGACAATCTTGACAGAGTTGATTTGGTAAGAACATTCAATGAAGAACCGGTGTCAACCAATACATTTGACAGAGCATCCTCGTTGCTGTTCATTGAAATGTGTAGTGCCAAGTTGTGATTTTAACCTTCCTCAGGAAGTTCTTCATCACAAAAGCTAAGATTGTTGCAGGAAGGGATGTTAGCCACAATATGATCAAACTTATCCACCGTAACATCATGCTCTACATAAGCTTGTTCCAATATATTTTTCAATGCCTCTCTGCGTGCTTCAGAATTCATGAGCAGAGATAATACTGAAATTTTGGAGGGAGTTTGGAGCAGCTGCTCCACCATATTAAATTCACTTTTCTTAATTAACCAGAGTACCTCATCATCATCGCTAGGCTTCAAATCGCTAGATTCACCAGACTGACACTTTGGAGTGCTAACCAGATCTATTGCAGGTACATCTACCTTCTTACCATATGAACCAACCTCTACATTCTTCGGGAACACCGGCCCAAAAACACGATCGCTACGGGTCACCTTCGTAACATCAACAATGCTCACAATAGAACTTGTCGTAGGTAAAAGAAACTCTTGACCATTCTCTAACATAGTCGCATTATACTGGTATGGGACAGCCTTATCAGATGCATATGGGACGGGGGCGACTAACCGTATTACCAACGGAGATACCGATCTATTGCTGACACTGTTACTGCTGCTGCTGTCGAACTGGATTACTACTCTCTCTAGAGTCTTGAATACTGGAACAATAACATTCACATCGTCACCTAAATGACGGGACTGAAATATCTAGATTATACCTTCATCCATCAAGCTCTGGATGTCTCTTTTCACAATCATACAAACTCGAGGATTGACACTGCAGATTGCACAACCATCATGGTCATGCTCACAATCACTTACCAAACAGATACCCTTGTGCATCCTCACCAAGGACCTTCTAATGAAACGAACATCATATACCTTGAATTCTCTGTGATTGACGTCCACCATATTAACAAATGAATTACCATGAGCATGTAGTGGGTTTGCTTTAACATTCGGCGCACGGTCCTCAAAGGACACCATCCCACTTTTGACCAACTTCTGGACTTCATACTTCAGGGGGTAGCAATTATCGATATCATGACCGGGAGTTTCTTGGTGAAAGGCACAACGGAGTTCCGGTTTATACCACCAAGGAAGTGCTTCGGGAATCTGAGGCGGATTTCTTGGTTGCAAAAGGTTCTTGAGAACCAATGATGGATACAATTCAGCATACGTCATAGGAATCGGGTCGAAAGAGACCTTCTTCCTCTCAAAGTTTTTTGGTTGTTGATGATTGTTGGTATTGTTGTTGTTGTAGGTGTTTTTTCTTTGTTGCGGTTGTTGTTGACGTTGTTGTAGAATTGGTGTTGATTGATTATTAGAAAATAGCGGAATAACAGATGATACTTGATGATGGTGTTGACGAGGTTGTTGACTCCTTCTGACATGAGGCCTCCTCTGCCTCCCAACAAATATTGCATTAGTCTCGCCTTCTTTCTTTTTGGTAAACCCACTGCCGTACTTCTTGCTAGACGAAACCTCCTCTTTAGACAATCGTCCCTCTCGGACACCTTCTTCTAACCTCATCCCCATGTTTATCATTTCGGTAAAATCGCTAGGGGCACTGGCAATCATACGCTCATAGCAAAATGAGCTCAGGGTTTTGAGGAAAATCTTGGTCATCTCCTTTTCTTCTAAAGGAGGGTTGATCTGAGCAGCAAGCTCTCTATATCCCTGAGCGTACTCTTTGAATGTCTGCTTATCCTTCTGAGACAATGACCTTAATTGGTCCCTATCCAACACCATATCCATATTATACTTGTACTACTTCACAAATGCTTCACCCAAGTCATTGAACGTGTGGACACTCACACTATCCAAACCCATGTACCACCTCAAAGCGGCACCAGTTAAACTATCTTGGAAATAATGAATCAGTAACTGATCATTATCAGTTTGTGTCGACATCTTTCTAGCATACATGACGAGATGACTGAGCGGACAAGTATTCCCCTTATACTTTTCAAATTCAGGGACTTTGAACTTCATCAGGATCTTCACATTAGGAACCAAGCAAAGTTCCACAACACTCTTACCGAATAAATCTTTTCCCCTCAAGGTATTCAACTTCTTTCGTAGCTCAAGGAATTGGTCTTTCATTTCGTCCATCTTCTCATAAACATCCGAACTCTCAGACGACTCAGAATGATAGATGGTGTCCTCAACTTGGGGTAAAGTATGAACAACCGGTGGTGGCACAGACATGACCGAGCTAGATGCCGGCATGGAAGCAAAATTAGGCGCGAAACCCTCGGGCACAAAATTGGGCGGCATTCCCCACAAGAATTCGGCAGGCATGGTAGGCGCAAAATGAGCGGAAGTAGTAGGAATGGTGGAGGTAGCAACCTCTGATATAACAGTCCTCTGAGGAGGAGGAGTTGTAGGCGTTGGAGAAGATTGGCTCTGAGCAGCTAACACTGACTCCATCATGGTAGTCAGGCGGGCGATCTCATCCTTCAAGTCTCTTTTCTCTTGCTCTAGATGTTCCATGATTCTTGGATGATTGACGCGGGTATTGTATCGATGAGTCAGCCTGGCTGAAGCACGGAAGAATAACCAATAAGACATCTAGCGAAAGAGAAACCTGCTATGCAACTGATGTATTAAATGCAATGCTTTGATTTTTTATTTTCAAGGAACTTTCTATTTTATTTGCAAATATATAATAACAATTGTAATAATTTGATTGACCATAAAAATCTCTTTTATTCATATAATTGGAAGGATTATACTGAGTACAATTTCAGAAACCAAAATACAAAATACAATAGAAAAGGAGACTAATCATCATAAGGATCCCCTAGCAACAATGATGTCAGATGCTTTGGTTGCAGGCGCGTACTTCCTTCAAGTTCGTCGAATCTCGGACTCAAAAGAAGTATTCATCTGAGCCTTCTCAAGGACAAGCTAATCAACAATCTTCTTCCAAGCAATGGAAGGCTGAGGCATATTAGAGGAAGATGAAACCTATGGCTCTCTCTGTCTCTTCACTACTCAGTCTTCAAGAAGCTCAATAAGTGCATCCTTGTTCTTAGACTCAAGCTGCAACTCCTCATGCTTTCGGCTCAAAGCATGGAATCGCTCTTCCCACATATCTCTTTCTTGCTTCATCTTGGCGAGTGCATCTTCCAACTCCTCTACATCTTGGTTAGGGAGAGTTAATGGCTCAACCACAACCATAGACATAGGTCTTTCACAAGCATACAACATCTTCAATTCCAAAGCTCTCTTCTTCACCCAAACAGTGTAAGCTTCCAAAGCTACACAGTTGCACTGACCAAGCTCAGATCTTCCTTTCCTATGCACATTATGCCAAGCATGTATCATCTTCTGCTTCAAATGTTGGGGATCTTTACCTTCTTGATAGAAAAGACCTTCTAACAAAGTGTTATTAGGTTTGTCTCTCAAGGGGAACCCAAATTGACGATGTGCTAAAGCAGGGTTGTAGTTGATTCCTCCTTGTGTACCAATGAGAGGCACATTAGAGAATTCACCACAATAATCAATAATCTCCAAACTACTCAATGAAAAATCATACCAAACTATATCATCATTAGTGAGAGACATAAGTCTCTGAGACCACCGTAGACATTGTTTGTTCTCCATAAAAGCAGACGTCTGAGGCAAGTGCAAAATAAACCACTTGTATAGAAGAGGAACACAACACACAATCGTTCCACCACCTTTAGAATTCCTCAAATGCAAAGAGAAGTACATATCACCTAACAAAGTAGGCACAAGATTCCCAATCAAGAAAATTCTAATGGCGTTAAAATCAACAAAACCGTTAATGTTATGGAACAAAGTCAATCCATAAATGAGCAACACAAAGATGGCTTCAAAAGAATCCACACTATCGGCTTGAGAAAAGGCAGTAGCTTCCTTGATAAGGAATTCAGAAGTCAACCCAAACAGTCCTCCTTTCTTCACCCAATGAGCCTCAATCTCAGACTTCTTCAGATGAAGAGCTTCACCTATAAGATGAGATATGGGAATCTCTTCCAATCCACTAAAAGGCACTTTGTCAGAAATAGGTATTCCCAAGAGATGGGCATACTCCTCCAACATAGGCACAAGCTGATAATCTGAAAAAGTGAAGCAACGGTAGAGAGGGTCATAAAACTGAACCAACACACTTAAGAGTCCTTCAACCACATCAGAAGATAAAATAGACAGAAGCTTCCCATGACGTTGTTTGAAGTCCAAGAGATCTAATACAAAAGATGGCAGCTTCCTTAGCTCTTTCAAATTGGGACATCTAAAACTGTACTTCTTAGTATTCCTTCATCGACAATCCTGTAGCGGTAAATTCATGATCATTAAGTTATGGATAAGCTAGAGATCAAATCACAAGAGTCGCCACCGCACTTTTATTGTTTCCAAGGGGAAAAGTACGAACAAAACCCAAAAAGTAAGAAGTTTTCAAATCAAAACTAATAAAATATCAGAGATTATAGGTAAGGGGGTTGGTTACACAGAGGGAAGGTGTTAGCACCCAAAATGTCCTAGGTACTCCTAGGGAGCCCTTTTTGTGTGCATATGTATTTGGTACAAAGTGATGTTTACAAACAAATAGAATGGGGGGATGAGAAAAGAATTCACTAATTATATTTTTGTGTTTGGCAAGACCTTCGGTCTTGTGCCTACGTACCAACATAAAAATGAGGGATCAAAACCTCGTAGTTTGGGATACAAATTTCAAAGTGGGTGCATTGCTTTTAACAAACATTAAATTTGAAAGGCACAAAGGCCTAAAAATGGTTTGAATGAGTTAGTTCTTTTTGGCTTTTTTTTGAAAGTTTAAGTCAAGTATATTTAAGTTTATTTACAAGTTTGATTTTAAAAAAAGAAGCTTGAAGATGCAATGGCATAAGGCCAAAGTTTAGAACAAGGTAAGTTCAAGAAGGTTTTGAAAAAGGAGGGAGAGATTTTGAAATTAAAGAAGTGGGGAGAAGATGAAGAGACTATCCTATGTACAAAATTAAAAGTTAAGAGTTGAAAAGATCTGACCAAATGGGTAGCAATCCAATAGACAAGAAAGTCAATAGAAACCCAGAATTCCCTTGGACTTTTAGAATCAAGCAACACACAAATGCATAATTATATTATCTTGAAGATCAAGGCATCAAATAAATATGGCCACACCCAAGCTTATCCATTCCATGATCTTCTTCAAATTAGCCCATGTAACAGATGAATTCCACAAGTCACAAGTTCAAAATAACAGCTTCACAATGATCATGTTGCAGATGAACTCACAAGGATCTTGAATGATGTATCAGATGAAGTTTCAAATTGCAAGCAGTTGGTTTCTTAATAAGTTGGCATTGGCCAAGTCCTTTAGCATAGGAATGTTGCCTAAATTCTAAGTCCATTTGTCCAAGATCAAACCAACAGTCCACACAAAAGTTTTTTAGGGTTTTTGTTGTTATTATGTACATTAATGGTCTAAGACCACACAAACAAACAAAGTATACACAAACAAAAATATATCACACAATATGGTCCAAGTGGAAAAAGTGAAAAATGCATTAACATAAACAATTAGAATGATATGAACAATGACAAATGTATAAAAGCTAGAATTAAATGGCATTAAAGTAAATGGCTTAAAATTAAAAGTTAGTAGTTAATAGGTTAGAAGGTAGTATTGTTTTGTTTTTTTGCTTTTCATTTTTAGACATTCTTTGGAGAACACTCAACCCACTTATCACAAGCATGGATCCTTGAGCCAAAACATCTTCCAAAGGAAGGAAAGAAGGCCAAGTTTCCATACAATACCATGAAAGAGGGGAGACTTACAATCTCACTAACTAGAATGCTATGCCTTTTATGTCACAAATTTAGCGCTATGTTAAGCAATCGTAATTGGACTTATGTAGAAGTCACAACTATTTGAGGTTGGGCAATAGAATTTTGGTGTTAATGCATGTTAGAGACATAGTATTATGAACTATGCTCATGAAACATACCACACACAAAAATAATATGCAAAAGGTGTGGCCTAATCTCATCCATACTCATGTCAATTTTTCAATCAACTAGCTTTAGGACTTTGAGATATCATAGGCCAAATGAGATGAATGCATAAAGAAGGGGAATGAGATGAAGTGGGAGGGGAATAGATGAAAACTCAAATTGGTCAAATGAGGACTTTTACCAAATTAATATCATTCATTCATTTTGGGAGATCAAGTGGCCTAGAACATGCGTTCCACGATACACGTGAGTCAGCGCACCACACACTTGGTAATCACAATGGACGCGTGAGATTAGAACAAAATAACAAGATCATGTGGCTGGGAGACATTCCAGCGCATGGCCAGAGCTGTAGCTCCGGTCTTCTTCTTCGGTGGACCTCACTGGACTGGTCCACCCTCAACCATCACTAAAATAAAAAAGGAGGACATGATCTGAAAGAAAAAATAGCGTAGAGCACGAATCTGATCTCAATTTTAACTAACTCCGCATATATTGAAAGATATGAGGAATTGAATTTTGAGGTGTGTCAACTGAGTTGCTTCGATTTGACCTCTAAGCAACTCAATCTTCTTGCCTACATTGGTAGGACTTCAGACAACCAAAGAATCAAGAGAATTGAGCAAGATTGAGAGAGAATCGAAGAGATGAAGTTTTTTGAAAATTACCTTCAATGTAGTGCAATTCTTGATGTTGCTTGCTCCAAACACGATCTGATCACACTTGAGAAGCTAGCAGGAAGTGATTGATGAGGTTTCAAGGCTTTGGATCCTGGAGTTTTTGAATCTCCAACAGTTGAGATTCAAACTCAAATTTCAAGTTGAAATTTATCAGGTTTTCCTTTAAAATGAGAGGGTTTCAGTGGGGGGCAAAGCTGGCGCACAAGGTGTGATTCAAATGAGCACAGAGAGCATGTATTTATAGCATGAATGAATGATATTTGCACACTTCAAATTCTGTCCAAATTTAGCAATGTTGATGGCACGAGTGCATGGGCATGTGCAGGCCCATGATGCAATGCAAAAAGGGCCAAAATCAATCCAAATGAAGTCTGAATGGAAGCTTGATTGGCAAGGCAAAGTGAAATGAAGTTTTGAAGCTTGATTCTAGCCAAAGATGCAGCTCTGTTAAAGCCATGCGCAGACCTAGCAAACCTCGTCCAAAATGAATGAACTTAGGTTTTTTGGAAAACTTGGATCAAGGGGAACAAGTTTGATCTTCAACACTTTTTCATTTGGAGCTTGGAACATGGAGAATTTTGAGGTGGAAGTTTAGAAATTTCAACATGTTGAAAATTTTTCTAAGTGTCAAGCCATATATCTCAATATTCCACCTTGCTTAACTTTTTATGTGAGCTTCAAATGAGAAATGTGTCTTCACCAAAGTTGTATCTCTTTCAAAGACCTTAAAAATCGTAACCAATGTCATGTCATTTGGATTTGGAATGGTAGAGTTATGCAGTTTTGAAGTTTGGAGAAATCACTTGTTCAATGGTATAGGTCAAAAATGACCTATAATGTAACCTCATATCACATGCTCATAAAAGTTGAATTTGATCTCACTCCAAACATAAAAATTATAGTAGACACGTTTAATTTTATTGTGAAACTTAGAAATCTTTAATCTCATAAAAATTGAACAAGTTATGGCCTCGGGAAGTTGACTTTTCAAATTAGGGTTTAGACAAAATGACCTATAATGTTTCAACATAGAAAATGATTTTCCAAGCAAAAATAGATCTAGATCTCAACATGAAAGTTGTTTGGAATGTCATTTAGAGTAAGTTTTCTCTAGGAATCATTTTCATATGATGCAAATTGTAGGAGATAGGGTCTAGGGAGACACAATTTTGATCAGATGAATTCATTTGGCCTACCACCATCAACCAACTCGCTAACCTTCAATTCTTTTAACTTTAGATGCTCGTGATAGATCATATATGCATAATATGACGAATTTTGAAGTGTCCCTTGAGAAATTTGATCAATTGGTGAGATAGCTTGTTGGAGAAGTTACTCAAGATACCTAGTCAAACTAGGGTTTCCAAGGCAAATCACTTCCAAACTCTTGAAGAACACTTGATCAATATAACATGTTGGAATCAATGGAACTCATATATGATGCTCATAACCATTCTTGTATCAATTAATGGTTGTGCTCTTTGTCATGAGGGTCTCAAACCCTAGATATGAACTTGATAGGCCAATGGTGATCATGCCCTACCTACAAAAGAGTTAGGCAAATACAAAGACATATTTTTGTTATTTTGGTTAGTCAAATGATAATATACAAGTATGATACAATCACAAAGTTCTTGGTGATCTCTCCCCAAACAAACCCAATGAAGGAGGGGTAAGGAGGATGCCAAGGTATGATCCCAATGCTAATGCTTATGATGAAATTGCATGAGGGATCTTAGGGTCAAAATTAGGGTCTTACAAATCCATGGTTTGAAAATATTTGCAAATAAGACCTTAGTTCCTTAAAATTATTTTCGTGCCATGAATGTTATGATGTGCATGAATGTATGAATACAACAATCACAAATAAGGGATCACACACAAGGCAAACAAACAAAGGTAAAGGGATGAATCAAGTCATTGTCAAGATCAATCATCCATTTTGGTGGATCATGGTTTACACCTTATCAACACCTAAGTTCCATTGATATTGACAAGACTTGATTGGATCAACCAAGAATCAAGGGTTTGTTGTGATTCACGAGCATGAAGTTTGGGTAAGAACCATCCCAAAGGAGTGTACTAAGGATAAAACCTGTAGATCATGTTCTAAAAAGTTCCCAGGGTCTTAATTTCATCTATCGGATATTACAGGTTAGGATGACTAACTCATTAACCCATAATATTCCCAAGAGAAACTCGTCCGAGTGTAGTATCGCGTAACAACTGTTATCAAGTCTACACTTGAGCAGCTCCACACTACGTTCTAAATCGGCCAAGATGGGTTAAATGTTCTACAGTCCTCGGCTTCTCGGACCCCAAATCAGAGAAAGTAACGCCTAACCACAAATAACTTGTGTGACATCAATAACTCCAAAAGGGTCTCCACTGAGTAGATGGGTCTCAAGCCAACTTGTTAAGGACTACTCCACACAAGTCGAACATGACTATACCATCCTCATATCTTAATTGCACTAAAGTTCAGGTGAGAACTTATCTCACCACTCAGAGATCACCAAGCACAATAAGCAGATTATATCACACAAACAAATATACATACATCAAATATACAAATATATACACACAAAAAATAGGCTAAACCCACTGGAGACTACTCCCCAGCAGAGTCGCCACTTAATTTCTGTAGCGTTAAATTCATGACCATCAAGCTATGGATAAGCTAGACGTCACCAGAGTCGCCACCGTGCTTTTATTATTTCCAAGGGAAAAGGGAAAAGTACGAACAAAACCCAAAAGATAATAAGTTTTCAAATCAAAACTAATAAAATTCAAGATATTACAGGTAAGGGGGTTGGTTACACAAAGGGGAGGTGTTAGCACCCAAAGTGTCCTTGGTACTCCTAGGGAGCCCTTTCTTGTGTACATATGTATTTTTGTACAAAATCATGTTTGCAATAAATAGAGTGGATGGATGAGAAAAGAATTCATTAATTATATTTTTGTGTTTGACAAGACCTTTGGACTTGTGCCTACGTACCAACATAAAATGAGGGATCAAAACCTCGTAGTTCGTGGTATCAATTTAAAAGTGGATGCATTGCTTTTAACAAAAGTTGAAGTTTAAAAGAGGCACAAAGGGCCTAAAAAGGTTTGGATGAGTGTTAGTTCTTTTTTTCTTTTGAAATTTTAAGTCAAGTATAGTTAGATTCATTTACAAGTTTGATTAACAAAATGAGTTTAAAAAAAAGCAATGGCATAAGGCCAAAGTTTCTAATTTGCAATAGAGTCTAAGTTTAGAAATCACAAGCAAAAAAGATTTTAAAAAGAAGGGAGAGATTTTGAAACTAAAGAAGTGGGGAGGAGATGAAGAGGCTAATCCTAAGCACAAATTTAAAAGTTAAGAGTTGAAAAGATTTGACCAATGGGCTGCAATCCAATAGACAAGAATGTCATATAGAAACCCAAATTTCCCTTGGACTTTAAAATCAAGCAATATCAATACACACATAGCAAGATGAAGAGCATGCATCAAATAAAGATAGCCACATCCAAGCTTATCAACTCCATGATCTTCTTCATAATCTCCGTGTATCATATGACTTCAAAGACAAGCATTAGACACAAGTTCAAAGTAACAGCTTCAATAAGATCATGTAGTAGATGAACTCAAATGGGATCATAATACTTGCTTCAGATGAATTTTAAATTCACAAGCACTTGGTTTCATGAAAGTTGGCATTGGCCAAGTCCATTTGCATAGGGAGTGTTGCCTAATTCTAAGTCCAAAGTCTAAGAACAAGTCCAACAGTCCACACAAATGTCTTTTAGGGTTTTTGTTTTTATTATGTACATTAAGGTCAAATACCACAAACACAAACAAGTATATACAAGCACAATATAATCACAAAGTATGGCTCAAGTGAGCAAAGTGAAAATGGCATTAAAGTAAACAAGTTAAATGGTATGAATAATGGCAAATGAATAAAGACTTAAAAATTTAAAGTGCATAAAAGTAAATGGCTTGAAATTAAATGTTAGTTGTTAGTTGATTAGAAGTTAGTATTGCTTTTTCTTTTGTTTTGGTTAAGTCATTCTTTGAAGAACACTCAACCCACTATTCACAAGCATGGATCCTTGAACCAAGACATCTTCCAAAGGAAGGAAAAAAGTCCAAGTTTCCACACAATACCATGAAAGATGGGAGACTTACAATCTCACTTACTAGAATACTATGCCTTTTGTGTCACAAATTTAGCGCTATATTAAGCAATCGTAATTGGACTTATGTAGAAGTTACAACTATTTGAGGTTAGGCAATAGAAATCTCGGTGTTAATGCATGTTAGAGACATAGTATAATGAACTATGCTCCTAAAATATACCACACAGAAAAAGAATATGCAAAAGAGTGGATCTAATCGCATCCACACTTATGTTGACTTTGCAATCAACTAGCCTTAGGATAGAGAGATGTCATAGGTCCATGACATGAATGAGAAGAGAATAGGATTGAGATGAAGGGGAAAGGGGAATAGAATCAACACAAATTGGTCAAAGGAGGACTTTTACCAAATTAAAATCATTCATTCATTTTGGGAGATGAAATGTACATTTCATCAATCCCCTAAATCCAATGATTTTAACTCAACAAACTCAAATCAACCTTGACCAACGCCCAGCAACATAAGTCAAACTCAACAAGTTAATATCAAAAGCTCAACACAATTTATTTGACAATTAAACAATTAAAATCAATTAAATAATGCATTAAATTAAATTATGGTTGGTCAAAATCCTAAAACCTCATCAAAACACCAAATAAATGCCCATGAGATTTATGATAGGTCAAACAAGGTCAAAGGACCTTGGAGAAATTTTTCCATAATTTTTGGAAACTTAAAAGTATTTTTAAACAATTAGAAATAATCACAAAAAACAATTAAATAATGAAAAATATTAAAAATGATCCAAAAAATAATTTTAATTCGGAAAATGAAAGAGGAATTTATTTAATTTTTTTTGGTGAAACTGTCATATTTTTTGGATCAATATTAAAATTAATATGAATAATGAAATGAAAATCAGAAAATAGGAAGAAAAAAAACGTGGACCACTTGATCTCCCTCATTAATTGAGGTGGCAGATCAAGTGGCTGCTAACGCGCGTTCCATGATGGACACAAGTCAAAGCGCTGCATGGATGGTCTACAAAACCAATGCACGAGATTATAACATTTCAAATGGATCATGTGGTTCAGATGAGCGCTAACACACCACCGGAGCCAAAGCTTCGGTCTCCTTCTCCGGTGAGCTTCACCGGACTGGTTCACTCACAACCATCACCAAAATTAAAAAGAAGGATATAAATTTAAAGTAAAAATGCTCAGGAGCTCGAATCTAGCCTCACTTTCTCCTAACTCCAAGTATATTGAAAGATACAGGGAGTTGAATTTTGAGGTACATGATATGAGATGCTTCGATTTGACCTCAAAGCAACTCAATCTTGTTGCCTACATTGGTAGGACTTTAGACAACCAAAGATCAAGAAGAATTATAGAGAATTGAGTGAGAATCGAAGAGATGAAAATTTCTGGAAAATACCGTCAATGCAGGTTTGTATTCAATTGATCTTGCTTTTGCTTGCTCTTGATCTTGCTCAGGACACTTGATGGAGTGGAATTGAATGATCAAAAGGTACATGACTCTTAGAGATTTGAATCTCAAAACAGTAAGATTCAAACTCAACTTCTAATGGAAATTATCAAGGTTATCCTTTGAAATGAGAGGGTTTGAAGGTTTAAATTCAAAGCTGGCGTGTAGGGTCCCTTAACTCTGATGGCAAGGGGCTCTATTTATAGCCAAATGGATTGATATTTGCACACTTGAAATGAAGTTCCAAAAATAGCAACGTACATTGCATGGGTGCATGGGTGTGTAACAGGCCCATGTAATCACTTCTTCTGGTCCATAATTGAGTACAAACATTGTTGAAGTCATGTTGGAAAGTTATGCATTTGTGTATAGAAGTTTCAAGTTCAATTGTGCCAAATGGTCATCCATGTTCAAGCCACAACTCACTCATATCTTATCCAAATGGGATAAAATTGGATTTTTTTGAAAGGCTATATAAATAGGAATGACTTTCATGTTGAACACTTTTTCATTTGAATCTTGGATCATGGTGAATTTTGAGGTGGAAGTTGGGAAAATCAAACATGTCAAAAAAAATTCTAAGTGTCAAGCCATATGTTCACTTATTCCACCTTGGCTAACTTTTTATGTGAGCTTCAAATGAGAAAAGTTCCTTCATTAAAGTTGTAGCTCTCTCACATTCCTTCAAAATGGTCACAAATTTGACCTCATTTGGATTTAATATGAAGGAGTTATGCATTTTTGAAGTTGAGGAAAATCACTTATTCAATGACATTGGTCCAAAATGACCTATAATGTATCCTCATATCACATGCACATAAAATTTGAATTTTCTCTTCCTCCAAACATAAAAGTTTAAGTAGACATCTTTAAATTGATTTTTCAACTTGGAAATATTTTATATCATAAAAATTGAGCAAGTTATGGCCTTGGGAAGTTGACCTCCAAATTAGGGTTTATACAAAACGACTTATAATCTTTCACCATAAAAAATGACTTTCCAAGCAAAACTAGCTCTATAATTCAACATGAAAGTTGTTTAGAATGTCATTTAGAGTAAATGTTCTCTTGGAATAATTTTCATATGATAAAAATTGTAGGAGATAGGGTCTAGGGAACCCCAGTTTTGATCAGATGAATTCCTCTGGTCAACCACCATCAACCAACTTGCTATCTTGCAATTATCTTGAATTTTGGGACTCATGGGATACCATATATGCATAAGATAATGAAATTTGAAGTATCCCTTGAAATATTTGATCAATTGGTGAAGAAGCTTGTTGAAGAAGTCACATATGATACCCAGATGAACTAGGGTTTCCAAGGCAAACCAATTCCAAACTCTTGATGATTTCTTGATAAAAATAACATGTGAAGAACATTAGGATTCATATGTGATGCTTAGAGTCATAGTAAACCATTCTTGACTGAACTCCTTGCACTGAGGGTCTTAAACCCTAGATATGAGCTTGATGAATCAAAGGTGAGCATGTGCACTACCTACAAAAGAGTTAGACAAATACAAAGACATATTTTTGGTATTTTAGTTAGTAAATGATAAAAATACAAAGTATGATACAATCACATGGTGCTTGGTGATCTCTCCCAATGCAAACCTAATGAATGAGGGGTAAGGAGGATGCCAAGGTATGATCCCAATGCCAATGCATATGATGAGATAACATGAGGGATCTTAGGGTCAAAATTGGGTTCTTACAACAACACTTGAATATTCAAAGAGTATTCAATTAATAGGTTCAAACATGACCTGGAAGCATTAGGGAACATACAAAGAAGGTTTGAACAACATGTTCAGACATGACCTGATGACAACTTGAATATCAAGGAAAGTTTAGTCAACAGGTTCATATATGACCTGGCAACGCTGAAAAAAATCAAAGAATTTCTTCAATAGGTTCATACATGACTTGACCATTGGAATATTCAAAGAGTTTCAACAACAGGCTCAAACATGACATGACAATGCTGAGGGATATCAAAAGGTTCTATCAATAGGTTCAAACATGAACTGACAATACTGGAAAAAATACAAAGAAAGTTTCATCAATAGGCTGATACATGACATGAAAACATTGGAAAATTCAAATTGTTTCAACAACAAGTTCAGACATGACCTGACAATACTAGAAAATCAAGGAAATTTTAATCAATAGGTTCATACGTGACCTCAATGTTAGGATATTTAAAGAAAGTTTCATCCACGGGTTCAGACATGACCTGCCAACACTTGGGAAAAATCAAAGGGGGTTTTATCCACAAGTTCATACATGACTTGACGACACTAGAAAATTTAAAGAAAGTATATCCACATGTTCATGCATGACCTGACAATTCTGGAGGTTTCACAGAGATTTTAACAACAGGTTCAGACATGACCTGGAAACACTAGAAAACCCAAATAAAACTTTAACAACAGGTTCATACATGACCTAACAATATTGGAAAACATACCAAACAAGTTTCATCAACAGGTTCATACATGACCTGACACTTTAGAATACATCTGACAGTTTTGGAGATTTCTCACAAGAAATTCATTTGGTCAAAGATTTTGGAGATTCCTAACTGGAAATTTATGCAAAAAAAGATAAACGGGAGTCTTCTTATAAGTACATCATCCACACAAAAGGCTACGATGATTATTTACAAAGAAATCAAACAAAACCAACATCATTGGAGTTTTCTAACACGAAAAACCTCTAAGCTTCCGGGAATTCCTCAAGATGATGAGTCATACATGACTTTCATGGAACCATCGGGAAAGACAGGGTAATCAAACTCTCTGTACGTGCCAACAACAATTGGACTTTGACCGTAAGCAATGGATTACAACCAGCTTCTAATGGCTAGGTGCCAATAACAATTGGACTTTCACCGTAAGCAATGGATTACAACCATCTTTTAATAGGATTTGCCAACAACAATTAGACTTTGACCATAAGTAATGGATTACAACCAGATTTTAACGGATTTTACCAACAACAATTAGACTTGACCAAGGGAATTAGTAAAATAACTACCAGCTACAACGGAGTTTTCCAGCAACAACTGGACTTGAAATGATGTTGGCGATAACCAAACTTCAGATACCAATCACAGTTGTATTTACAAACAGAGTGACAATGATGCCAATGACAATTGGGTTTAAAATGAGTTCCAGTAACAACCGAGCTTGGAATAATACTAGTGACAACTAAATTTTAGGAGACACCAATGAGCCTAGGGAATGGCATAAGGGTTCTGGAAGTGTGTTAGAACAAAAATGACATGTCTGGGAATTCATCGGAGAGTAAAAGAAACGAATTCTGGAAATGCATCAGAATTACAAGTGATATTCTAGAAATACAGCAGAATACAAACACATCCGATAATACTTCGGGGAAATTCTGGAAATACATCAGAATACAAACACATACGATAATACTTCAGGGAAATTCTGGAAATACATCAGAATACAAGATAGACATATTCGAGAATATATCAGATAGGTGGGGAAACATCTGGAAATACATCAGAATACAAGACAGACATATTCGAGAATACATCAGATAGGTGGGGAAACATCTAAAAATACATCATCCAAGTTATGGAAATACATCAATAAACAAATGAGTAATCCAGAAATTCATTGGATAATCCAAAAAGGAATTGAACCTCATAGGCAAAATTTTGATAGGTTCCAACTAAGTTGGACTTGAAAATGACTGCGAAAACCGGATGATGGTTTAAGGGCACCAAAGACAAACTGGAATTAGAGGTCAAAGGATATAGGATCAACAACAAGACCTGGGTCAATGCAAAATGAGCATAATGTATACTTTAGTTATGCATGATTTGAATTTGTTTTTATGCATGATATATGAATGGTCATGATATGGAAGTGCTGACACTTGAGTGGACTAGGAGTTTGTAAATGATTTTTTCGGAGGTCATGATTCCTCAACACCGAGAAATCAACCAAATATTTTGTGATAAATTTTGTCAAAGGAGAATTCTATCAAGCTTGACAACCACAACTTAGTCAATGGAATTATTTTGGAGGATTAATGAATCGTCTAGATTTTCGGACTCCTCTTAAACTCAATAGTTGTTGAAGTATGGCAGAGTTTGTTTGAGCAATTTGAAAGTATGAAGGGAGTCCGCCCCTCTGTGGCTCATATTGTCCTAGTCTGTTAGGTCTTTGAAAATGTTTACCTTGAGAGTGAGTTTGAAACAGCTTGACATGGGACGATCTCGAGATGGCTTACCCCAATGTTTGAATACCATATTAATCTGATTCTGATTAACTAAAACCTGGAATGGTAGACTTCTGTTTGACTATCTTTGGATAGTTGGACTCAATGAGCTTCTGAGGTGGTTTTCCCCAGTCTGAGTCTTGAAGCAAATTACTCTTGGCTAACTGAACCTTGGGGTGATTGGCTCGAATTGACTGATACTCAAAGTGATTTCCCCTGACTGGACTTATTTCACTTTATCAAGTTCCTCAATTGTATATTGTTGGAATTTCTTTAATGCCAAGTGCTGACTCGCAAATAAGACTGTTCGATCAAAAATGGTAATTTTAATGCAGTGCTTATGCAAAAATTTGAAACCAAAATTTATTGATATGAACGGGTGAAATACCTTGAACATGTCATTGATAAGAACACAATGATGATCTAGTCATTCACAGTATGGAAGTTGGTGTGATCAAATGATTAACAAAAATCGTTTGGAGTCAGGTTAACACAACCTTGTTGTAGTATGCTTTCAAAATAAACTCTGCCTCAATTAGGTCTTTTAAGGGTTGTAACATGGCATGGTTCACAGTTTTTTTGAAACAAAAGGATATAAGGCTTAAAATTTAATTTTTACCCACCCCTTCTTATTGATGATCTCTAGTTCCTATGTTCAGTTAATTCAATAAACGCATTCGACTTCGAAGGTGTGAAGGTGAAAATGAGGATTTAAGATGAGATTATCTTGAAACGGTATCCACCTTATTTTGTTTTTGTTGAGGATTTAATGGCCTCATTTGATTGATTTTTTTTATATCCCTAATTTTTGCCTGAACCACTTCTTTGAAGCTTTTGGCCCACCGGGATACCCTGATTTTGGCCTAAGTCGTTTTTTGTAGTATTCAACCTAGCGGGCTTTTTATTTTTGATGAATTTTTTTTATGACTGCCATGTCATTGATTATTGAGGAACAATCGCTATAATATTGGGTTTTTCACAACTTCTTCGACACTTCAAGCATATGGTTGATATCTTTAAGTGGGATGTTTCCTCTTGCAATTTAAATGCAAAGTCAAATTAACTGAACAACTACCCTGCCCCTGGTTAAGATTAAGGGTTTTAGTTCTGGAAGAAATACTAACTTCAAGGCTTAAAGTGGTTGACTAGGGGCTAACTCCTTATCTCTCCAGTGTTTTGGGATTTGAAACAATGCCTTACATCATCGACAAGGTTTTCTTCAAAAGCATACCACAACAATTTCAAGTGTTTTATTTTCATCCTCTTCCTTCCAATCTTTGTTAATACAACGGTTTGATAAACAAAAGTGAATGAGAGAAGTATTTTTTTTTGTTTTTAACATAAATGAAAAACGAGTGAATACGAATGGATTAATTCAAAATATGCATAAACATTTCATTAATCTTACCAATTCAAAGAAAACAACAATGCTTAAAAGCAACTAACAATCAACATGCAAGGAAATTACAAAAGAAATACTAAAACAACCAAATGATTTCCAGCTTTAGGGAATTGACTTCTTCAAACTTGATCCATTAACTTCAGGAGACACCCCTTGAGGTCTTCACACTTATCCGGGCGATAGCTTGACGATCACCACCAAGCTTCCTTCTTGAAAGGCTATGTACCTGTTGTCAATGAACTGTTGTACTTTGGCTTTGAAAGCATTGTAATCTTTAGTTGAATGCCCTTCTGATCCGGCATGATATCCATATTGCACATTTCGGTCATACCCGGGTGGGTAATGTTGTGGAACCGACTTAAGAGACTTGAGAACCACCAACAATTTTTGAATCAGAGGTTGTAGAACTTGGCTACATGTCATGAGGATTGGACGACGAGGAGCATTTCTTCTTTCCAAGTTATTTGGAGGCCTAGGATGATTTTGACGTTGATTTTGATATCTCGAGACTTGGGCTTTTTGATTTGGATGAGGAGAAAACCAAGATTATTGGTAATGAAGACCAAAAAGTAGCGGTTGCTGGTATGGCACTTTGGACATTGCTAAATGCTCGTTTTCATCCACTTGAGGGTTGGGATCAACAAGCTTTTTGACATTGGCACGACGATCTTCAAATTCTTTTCCTTCAATCTCATCGTTGGACACAACCCTCTTGTATCCACTACTCACTTCTCCTTTGCTTCCGTTGGCATGGGTCGTGAAATTGGAAATCCAAGGTGATATCTCAATGCTCTTATCGGGAAACGATGATATCTCGTTAGCCACATCCCTAAACTCTTCCTTGTGGTACAAAACCATGAAGGGTTTCAGAGGTCCTTTGCGTTTCTCATTACCTGGCCCATAAATCAAGATATATGTACCTGGGCCTTCCTCCTTGAGTGTTGGTGACCTTATGTCAATCAATCTTTATAGCTTGAGCTTAAAAATCTTGCATTCCTCGATGGAGTGACCTATTGTTCCAGTATGGTATCCGCACTTGACCTTCGGGTGATCTTCTTCAAAGACTAAGCTCTTTTTGTTAATCAGTTCTCGTACCAAGACTTTCAGCGCTAAGCAAGAATCTAGGTCATGTCCCACTGGCCCTTTATGGAATTCACATGTTACATTTGAATTGTACCATGACAGGTATGGTGACATGGGTGTGAGAACTCTAGGAGTCACCAAAGCATTTTGTATCAGCTACAGGTAGAGCTTGTTATATAGCATCGGAATCGAGTCATTGTGATCTTTGTTCCCCTTGTTCTGATTTTGATTTTTGTTCTGAACCTGACTTTGGTGATTTTGAGGAGGTATAGGCAAAGGATGTTGATGATGACATCCTGAGAGAGGGCCATATGCCGGTATATGAGGAGCTTCCACATGGAATTGCCCTTGACTTGGTGTAACACTGGAGGAATGCAGAGCAGTAGCTCCCTCTGTTGCAGCAGTGTATACGGGGTGACCCTATTTTCTCAACAAGGCTTGTAGGATTTCCAAGACCCATCCCATTTGGCTTTTCAAAAGATTGAGTTCATCCTTCAATGCTTCTTGGGTTTTCCTTAGCTCGTCCATCATCTCCTGAGACATGGTTCTTTATTCTAAACGCATGTCGGGAATCACTTTGCTGATCATGGACAAAGGATGGACGAGTTATTTTTGGTATTTTCGAAAAATGATATGCAATGCATGATGATGAATGCAAATGCAATGGTATATGAATGGATGCAATGCATTATTTTTTGTGTTTTGGTATGCAAATAAAATGCAATGCATGTAGTTAGGATTTGGGATAATGTGAGTAACTCAGAACACCTTACTAGGTAGGCTCCTTAACAGATAGTTCTAGGCTTTCTACACATAAAGCCACTTACGGGATAGTTTCTTCGTTTTTGATAACGTTCCCAGGGTCATGGACCATAATCGTATCAACGACATGAAATAGGCTAGCCGCTTTATGACCAGAGTGACGAAAGGTCTCTTCAGAGCGGGGTTTTCATGTCGGGTGCAACAAGGAGAGGCCCTTGGAGTCCAACATTACACAACCACCAAAGCATAAACTTATTCTAAGAGGGGCTCCTAGAGTCATTGACCCTTTATGAATCAGTGTCATGCGATATGCTAGTTGTCTTATAACGAGATCTATAAACATGTCTACTCTATGGGAGTCTTCATGCTAGGCACGCAAGGAGTGGCCCTTGGGGACTAACACAACACAACTTCCAATTCTAAACTTATGTGTTCTCTCTTCTTTTTCCAAAGCCCAGGTGTAGAGCTTTATTCATGATATAAAAATCCCAAAGCCCACACATAAATATATACAAATATAAATCAAGATGTGATAAAGCAAATATAAATAAAACATAAAACAGCGAAAGAGGAAACAAACAAAGTTAACACACATACAAAAAACCTAATTAAACTAGGGTTGACTCTCTTAGGAGATGTTCCTCATTCCCCAGTAGAGTCGTCATCCGTCGCACCTCGAAAAATGAGAACATGGCCTAGCAAAGCGTAAATGGATGCTCGCATGATGGACTGAACAGAGCCGCCACCGAACTTTATTTATTCCCAAAGAGGGAAAGGGAAAATATCGATAAAACCCTTAAACTAAAGGATAACATATGGTCATCGCAACCAATATCATGGTTCGAGAGTCAGTTACGCAAGGGGAAGATATTAACACCCCTCACGTCCGTTGTACTCAACGGGAACCATTTAGTTAGTTTCGACTTGAATGTTAGCTTATTTTAGTTTCCAATCTTCTACTTATTTGAGATAGGAAAAGAGAGAGAAGAGAAATGTTTGTGAATTTTTGCTAATGAGAAGGGACCTAAAAAGGTTTTTATTATTAGGGAGCTTGAAAGAAAATATACCTAAATTTTTTATTAATGGGCCTGACAAGATTTCGCAATCTTGCTCCTACGTATCTCTAGATGCAATAGAGAATTCAAGGATTACGTAGTTCTGGGTATGAAATATTTGTTTGTTGGTCGATTTTAGCAAAAATTATCTTGTATTAATCGACAAGAAACATTGTTTTACCCAAAACAGGTGAGGAGCGGATGTTTTCATCATATCGAATGGATTTACAAATCAACATTCGGAAAAACGTCACTTATCGCAACTCAACAATTGTGGATGAAGCATTGTTTTGCATCATCTTAAGACAAGATGTCTTTCATTTATGAAAAGGTTTTGAGATTGCACGGTGGCGAAAAAATAGTTTGATTGGTTGGATATTTTTTATAGGTGAATGATGAACATTTCACTACGCCAAAAACTGGAATAGACAGCGCACCTTAGAGGGCGCTTTATTACAAAAGCGCACTCTAAAGTGAAGCGAAAAAATAAGGAGCGAACAACTGGAATAGACAGCGCACTTTAGAGGGCGCTTTTGTAATAAAGCGCCCTCTAAGGTGAAGCGAAAAAATAAGGAGGAGATAGAGGGACAACAATACAGGGCGCTTTTTAGAAAGCTCCCTCTAAGGTTACCCTTAGAGGGCGCTTTTAAAAAAGCGCTCTATAAGTCCATGTGCATTTCCAATTTATAAAGCGCTTTTGGAAAGCCTTAGAGAGCGCTTTTATAAGCGCCCTCTTAGGCCCCCTTTAGAGGGCGCTTTTTTTCCCCAAGCGCCCTCTAAGGCCCCCTTTAGTAAACATTAAAATTATAACATACTGCGCGTTTTGTTATTTCACTCTCTGTTATTTTCGTTCTTTTTCACATTAGGGTTCTCACTGCTACGATTTTCGCTACTTCTAAGGCGTTCTCCTTCCACCTCTGTTAGATCTACGACGTTTCCTCCTTCTATTAATTCGTTGTTAGCTGTTCGATTTTGACACCATAGGTATTTTTCTAATCTTCATATTACTTGGTTTCTCTTCTGACGTTCGCTATTGTTCATTTTTGGTTTCATTTTTCTTGGTTCATACATTTATTGAGTATTCTCAACAATAATTATTGTGTTGCAATGCTAGCAATAGAGACTAGGCATTATGGGTTAAATTTCACCAACTGTTCCATTTGTTTCTCGATGTAGAAAAAGGAGGCAGCAATATCTAAAACACCTTCTACCAATCAAAGGTACACTATGCAGCTTATGAGTGTATTTATTCTAGCATACATAGCTGTAGCGGTGTATTCGTCGCTATATGATCTATTGGTTAAATCATAAGCAAAGTATACAATGAACATAGAGTCGCCACCTCACTTTTATTTATCCTAAGGACTGGTTAAAAAGCGAACAAAAACCTAAGAAGTTTTACACGTAGAAAACCAATGAAAAGATCAGAGATCGGGGTAAGGGGTAAATTACGCAAAGGGAAGGTGTTAGGCACCCAATGCGTCCTAGGTACTCCTAGGGAGCCCTTTTCACACTTTGTTGTTTGAAAATTATTATTTGTCATGACATAAGTATTGTGCAAACATGATTGGGATGATGAGAAAAGAATGTACATGTTAATTATTTTTGTGTTCGAACGGATGAACCCGTTGCCTACGTACCTTCCATCAAAGGTAAGGATCAAAACGCCGTAGTTCGGCTAAAAACTTCCAAAAGTTAGTGGATTCAATTTTAAAACACAAGCTCAAAGGTCTTACGTTACCCACGGGAGAAAACTCAACCTTAAGAAACAACAAGTCCACCATGTGAGAAAAGCTTCAACTTGCTAGAGAGGGGTTAACCCTATAATAAGCAAGGAAGACTTACAATTCAATCGACTAAGGACAAATAGGTGAGATTAATATCAACCAACTAGGGTAAATCAAACCTATAGCTAATGTATGAAAACTTAACAAACATGGACAAAGCCACAAAATCATTTGAATGGGTGAAGTTATTTGGATTATTTACAAAAAGTCAAAGTATGATTAAAGTCAATTCAAAATGAAGTATTTACAAAAATGAAGTTTGGAAAATCATGGACTTAAGGTCCAAGTTTCTAATTTGAAAAGGGGTGAGAATGTTTGCACAACATATATATACAAGTTTTGAAACATGTGTGAAAAGGTAGGACACAATGGGATGAATGGATAATGGTGGAATGTAAAACTTCTTAGAAGGGTCCACCTCTTGAAATCATATAGAAGATGATTCAAGTGGGTCCTTAGGAATAGGCTACAAATGAGCAATAATATGAACATGGTAACAGATGAAAGTAAATAAAAGCGGATACTGGATGCCACTCAATGGTCTTATACCTGTCTCCTAAAACAAGTAAGGATATCAGAAGCCACTCTATGGACTTACACTAATCTCCATCAGAAAAAAACAAAAAAACAAAACAGGGAAGTCAACTGCCAATCTATCTGGACTTAGGTTAACCTCCACAGTATGATCCTAGGAATACAAATGCCACATCACAGGGACTTACAATGAATCCTCACATACAACAACAATGCTCAAACAAAGAGCAAAGAAGATATGAGTGACCAATGAGGTCTTACACTCTATCTCTTCCATGTCATAGGAACAAAAGCCAATCAATATGGACTTACAATTGTCCTCAATGGGAAAACATCAATGTCACAAGGACAAAAGAAATGATCATGCACTAATGGCAAACAAAGTTGATAAATGCACAATGGCAATCAAGATAGTAAACGCACAATGGCAATCAAGTAATCATGTATAAATGAATCAAGTAATCAATCACATAAATTCAAGTAGCACACACTATAACCATTCAATGAGGCTTAATCAAAGGGTTTGACTATGAAAGTCCACTGTAAGAGGTAAGTGTCGCTCTTAACCTTGCCATTGAGGGGCTAAGGTGAAGCAGATGAAAGGATATGAGGGGTGTGCCTCATTGCTTCTATCTCAGGTCCGAGAGAGCATGTAAATATAAGAATGTGGGGGAGTTCAGAAAGATGGAACTCTTTCCCCGATTGAAGACTCTATAGATCTTGGGTTTGGATCTCAATGCTACAACCATGTAATGGGAGCAAGGAGAAGACTCACAGAATAGTGGGAGATAGGCTACATATCTCTTATATCCACCAATTGCCTCACATGAGGACTTTTCCTGCTTGGGACAAACATAAACAATCACAAACATTGCCTCTTAAGGAGGACTTCAGACAGTTTGCCCGGCCAAATAACAGGCCGGGTCTCCAGACTACATGAAGAAGAAGGTGCTATACCTCAATGCAAATTGCTATTTAAGCAAAGCAATGCAAGTTCTTAAGAGAACTGAGCAACTAAGGGTACCTGAAATCAGTCAAATATAATCAGCATCCCAACATAAACAAAACAACAACAATAAGAATCAATCAACAATCAAACAATGATGTGTATAGCACCCAGTCCATGTGAACCAAGCACCCTACAACACAAACAAATTAGTATACAATGATCAAAGTAAACAACTCAATTATGAATCAACCTCCTTAAGGCATTAGCTTTTTAACCTGAAAAGTCAAAGTCAAGCTCAAACATAAGTAACAAGACCACTAGGCCAAGCCTAGGGTCCAAAGGAGGGAAAAATCTTAAAACAGCAAGTAAAACATGATCAATGTCAAGATTAATCCCATATAAAGATAATCCAATTGGTCTCATGTCTAAACCATACCCCAAATTGATTTCATGCACAATCTAAGTCAAACTAGGTAAGTAAGAACCACATATGCACAAACAGAATAATTTCAATTAAACCCAAACCAAAGCAACTCAATAAATCTCACAAAAATTCATGTCTAACCAGAACCTATTCAGTGAGCTACATATCAATTTTCATGCCATTTGGACTAGTGGAGCTATGGGAATTAATTCAACATGTCAAGGCATGCAAAAACACAACCAAAATAGGTCACAACATGTACACTAACTTCAATCAAATGGTAAACAGTGATATTAAATGTGAAATGGATGGGACCAAAGCCAAATGAAAGCTATACATGTTAGGAACTACCCCACCAAATTTCATATTCATAGGATTAGGGATGAGGATTTGGCAACATATGAAAAAATGTTACACAAGCAAGGCCCTAAAAATGCTAAGCAGCAAACAAAAATCCTAATCAATTAGAAAATGGATTATTAAAATCCACAAAAATTCATGTTGAAAGTTAACATGTCAAAGGTATCTCATGCAAAAAATCAGAACCATAGGCCTAATGGAAGCATGAAAAAATAATTGGTGAACTCAGCATATCAAAGTGTGACACATATTGTCACACTCAAAAAGAATTAATCACATCTAGCAAACCAGAGGTCCAAAAATTACAAATCATATGTCAAAATCTCCAGGAGAGGGTCAAGAATCATCCTATAAAATTTCAATTCATTTGGAGCATGTATGATTATTTGGTGATAGAAATGGTAAAACACATAAAATTCACACACATGATGAACATCCCTATGTCAATTAAAATTTCCATCAAGCACAACTTTAATTTCTATGTCTAAAAAAAAGTAGATTAAAAATGGAGATTATCAAAAAAAGTCCCAAATTAATTGGACTAAGGATGATTTATTTATGATTTTTAGAAGTTTTGAAATAATTATTGAATATTTATCTAAGGTTTTTTATGAATTAAATCAAATGGATGGCAATCTCGTAATATTCCAAAGCCACTCCAAAACGACGTAGCATTACTAAATGCCGTGTCAGCGCGCAAGTGGACGAAACCGGCGGGAAACATGATTTGAAAACGGAAACGCAGGCTGAAGGATCAAACAGAAAACAAATCCAGAAAATTATCTTCTTCTTCGCGCGGTACACACTCCTCCATGTCCAAACTCGATTTCAATCATTTCATCACCAAATTGCACAAACTAATATCCGTTGGAATCGTCTCACCATGTACATCTCACCTATGTAACTAATTCCACCTAACTCCTAACACAGCTCACGGATCGATCGAATAAAGTTTCTCATTCAAAGCTTCGAGTTCAGATTTCTCAACCTATAGTTCACCGTTTCACAAACCAAGCCTAGCATGATAAACTACATCAAACAAACTACAACACGCATATGATAATCGAAAGAATCATGAGACTCGAATTTTGAGTACCTTGCTATGGCAGTGATAATTCGCGTGCTCTTTGCGCCTCTCGACCAAAAACAGATGGACTAGAAGCTGCAAGAAATTGGATACGATGCTCAGGTTCGATGGAGGTTGCTTCTACCGCACCAAATCGCGATTCACCATTAATGGAGCAAGCTTGGACAGTTGGAATCGTGAGCGCTTCTTGATCCAATACCTGAAAACAGAGCTTCGAAAACACCTACAAATGATGAATTCACCAAGAACTAGCACAAAGATTAGTAGAAATTGATGAATTGATGCAAAAGGTTCTTGGTGAAAAATGGAAAAAATGAGAGAAAAATGAGAGACTTTGAGAGTTTTTGCTTTTGGATCTCTGAATTGTGATTAGTGTTGTGTGATTCTGTTAGAATTAAGCTTATATATGATGCCCTTAATCCAAACCATAATCAAGATTAGCAAAAAAAGGTGATTAGCAAAATGAGCTTATGTGTATAGTTTGGCCTTTTTGCCCTTGGATGGTTTTGATCAATGGAACAGTGATTTATCACCTCAAGCAAACCATAAATATCATTTGGAAGCTATTGGAATTGATCCCATGTCCATTGAATGTATATTTCTCAATTTCACTATGTGATGGCTTATGTGTTCATTTTCAAGTTCATTTCAAAAGCCAATTTTCAAACCATGAAGCCTTGGCATGTTATGATGATTCCAACCATTTTCAAATGTCATTTGTGAGGTGTTGCAAAAATCCCCACTCAAAAATTCCAATTATTTCACAAGTTGGACAATTTTGCCCCTGGTTCATTTAACTGTCCAGTTGAAATTTGACTTTTTGCATTGACCTTTTTTGAAGAAATCCAATTATGCACCATGAAAGTACATGTCAAATGGAGTTTGTGCATGAAAAGATCACCCAATTTGGACACTCCATGTGGAAGTTATGCCCTCCTGATTATGGGTCATTTCTGAAATTCACTGGACCATAACTTGACAACCATACATGGGATTTTCAAGTTCTTGGACTTTTTGGAATGGTCAGGACAAGATCTTCAACTTTCATGTTGGACAAATTTTGATTTAAAGCTTGTATCATGATGTAAATTTGAGGAGCAAAACTTTCCATTTTGGGCAGGTGAGAATTACAGGTCATTTCCATTTTGGGAAACTTCTTGCCTGCCTTCAATTCCTTCAACCTTGATCCTTGAAATGCCAAATGAAGCTTATATGGACATGAATGAGACCTTTCCAACCATCTCACACCCTCCAATCCCTGATTAAATGCACAGTTGACCACAGTTGACTTTTGTTGACTTTTGTTGACTTGGCCATGTTCTGATGAATTCCAAGCCTCTTTCACATGGGATCTTGGTTCCAAATGATATCACAAGTTATATGAACTCTTTATGAATGATCATGGTGTCCAAATTCTTTCAAGAATGGCCACCATCTATTGCTCAAGGCCTGATTTGACTGATTGACTGATGATTGCTTCAGCTGCAAGCAACATGGTTAGATGACAATATTTTTGTACATTTGGTTAGTAAACATATGAAAAGCAATGATATACCAATGCAATACATGCTTGGTGATCAAGAGCCATACTCACAAGGTATCCCACCCACTAGGAGGAAAGCTAGGGTATGCAATGATCCTTGAGGCCATGATATGAGATGTTATGGGCCATGAGGGATCTTAGGGCCAAAATTGGGGTCTTACAGATGCCCCTATTTAAGGTCATTCTATCCGGAGAAGTGAAGTTTAGAAATCTTCATCTCGACGCGGTAGAATGGGCTTAAATAATAGTAATGAGACAAATTTTGGTCCCTAAGAGACCTCATGATGCAGATGTATGCATGCAAAAGACAAATTCTGTGGAGAATATATGGTTCACACAGAAGAAAAGACGATCCATCGGAGTAATACACTCACCAAGAACAGAGACTCTAATAAGACTCTTATTGGGACTCTAGTAGGGGATAATAAAAAAAGAATGCGTGAGCAGGACACGACTCCGATTGGGGATAACAGATATCGGACTGGAGAACTTGCTGGGGAAGCAAAGGACTCACACCGGGGAATAAAGAATTCCAGAGGAGAATAAATCCATAGGAAAGACATAAGCTGACTCAACTATCCAGAAAGGATACTTCGGATAAAAATCCGGACTCGGACCAGGAAAAGATTCACATAGAATCTCCCTGCCGGGAAAGTGCATATACTGGGGAATAAACACCCATATAGCAAAAGGGTAAAATCACCAAAGGAAACTCCACAGGGGAATGTCTAACAAAGAGACTCTCCTGGGAAAGCAACAAGAAGTGAGGTGTTACCGGTATAAGGGTAACAAACTCAGGAAGAATGAATATCTAAGACCGGTATAAGGGTGAGAGATATCAATCAACCAACATCTGAGGGAGACCAACAAAGGGTACAAAAACTCAGGAAAATCTGACTCCACAAGGGACCAAGGTCATAATAGGGAGTAGAAAGAAAGGAACACCAGGGATACCGAGGTATATAATAGGTGACCGACAGAACGTGAATTGGTATATATGCCAAGACACACATCATCCGAAAGGAGAGCTTGAAAAAGCAAATCAACTTAGAGGATGGACATTCGAATCCACAACGGGAAAACGAATCTTACTCAAACTGGGGACACAAACCCAAAGAGTACATGAGATATAATATCCATTACCGGCAGACCGTGGATAAGAATACTCGCATGAGATATATTATCTATTACCGTCAGAACGTAGATAATAAACTCGCATGGTAAGAAACACCAGAGATACCGAAGTATATAATAGGTGATCTACCGAAAACGTGAATTGGTATATATGCCAAAACACACATCCGAAACACAAACAGGTTAAAGGATGAATATTCGATTCTACAAAGAATACGAATCTTACTCTACTGGGGAAAATCAACAAAGGACTCCAACCAAAGAGCACTTGAGACATATTATTCATTACCGGCAGACCGTGAATAATATACTCGAAAGGAAAAGACACCAGAGATACCGAAGTATATAATAGGTGACTAACCAAAAAGAGAGACAATCGTTACCAAGCATCCGGGTAAACGAAAGACAACTCAAGGGGATAAATTGCAAGCATCCGACAATTATCCAACAACAAAGAACATTCGACTCCGCAAAGGGAAACAACGAATCTTACTCGACCAGGGAAACACAAAAGGCTTCAACTGAAGAGTGCATGAGATATATTATCCATTACCGGCAGACCGTGGATAGTATACTCGCATGGAAGATTATCCACAACCGGTATAAGGGTTAATAAAGGATAAATCGACCGAAAAGAAAGGCATCGGGATACCAAAACTAGGTATATAATGATGACCAATCAAAGGAGCAACAACATTACCAACAAAACGGGTAAATGAAAGAAGATCCGCTGGGGGTAAATTGCAAGCATCCGGCAATTATCCACAGGGACTGGCTGGGGATGTATTGAGAATCAATCAATAATCCGGGGAACAAATCACTAGCAAACGGTGAAAAGACCCACTGGCGACTTCAAAAGGATAACATTGCAAGCATCCGGCAATGATCCAGAAGACTGCTGGGAATACAAGTGCTTACTCAAGAGCAACTACCCAAGGCAGGGAGGAATATCAACATCGAATATTGAATGAAGATAACCACAAAGGAAAGATTAGGGTTTACATCTACCGAATACGGGGCAGAAGACCAAAATCGGGCTGAGAGAACAAGAGGTTTAACAATACCGACTACTGGGTAAGAAACCAAAGACTCAGCTGAGGATAAAATTGCTAGCAACCGGCAATTATCCACATGTATCATAAGATACCACTCCGCTGGAGCGACAAATCACAGCGACATAGGATTTACAGCTACCGAATACGGGGTAGAAGACTACAAACTCCACTGGGGATATAAATCACCACCGGGAACAGAACTCTGGTAGGGATAACACCACAACAACAGAAGATCCACCATCAACCAGATCGAACCACAAAGGTTACCACTGCTAGGGGAAAAGAGATAGGACTTACGACTACCGGTATGAGGGCAGTAGCCATACTCTGGTGGGAATAACCACAAATTAGGGTTTACATCTACCGAATACGGGGTAGAAAACCAAAACTCTGCGTGGGGATAGAATAAATCACGAATCCGCACGAGAAACCAAAAATGAGGTTTATAACAGACCACAAACTCTGTTGGAGAGTAGGGAATTAGGATTCACGACTACCGACTATCAGATAGAAAACCGACAACTCTGGCTGGGGACTAAAAGGTATATAACCACAAGTTCTGCCAAGAAAGCCAGGAGAATAGGACTTACAACTACCGGTATAAGGGTAGGGGCCAAAATCGACTCTTGCGGAGGAATGAAAGGTATATAACCACAAATTCCGCCAAGAGGAAATGAACAATAAGACTTACAACTACCGGTATAAGGGTAGAGGCCCGAAACTCCGCTGGGGATAAAAATCACCACAGGGAAGCCCAAGAAACAGACGACAAACGTCAATTCGGGAAAGATCCGAAAAGACAGACTGAATCAAGACACGTCCTAATGAGGATATAACTCACATAGGAACCTCCATCCCAATATATGTGTTGGGCGGAAACGGAAGAAACCGTCATCCACGAGGGTATATCTCAGTGGGGAACTGCAGAAGGAAAGACAGACACTTTCTGCTTATGGGCTGACTCTATATGGAGAGATTTAACACCCGACATCTGCTTAGGGAGATCTATAAAGATCTATATCACCCTAGCAGGGAACAACAAACAAAGGGTATATGGCAAAAAATGCAACATGAATATCTGAACGTTTTATGAGTATGCATGAATATGCGTGATTTATGTTTGATGAATGCTGACAAACAGACATTTCTAACACAACAGTCCAGGAATCAAACGTCCGGTATTACACTTCCAGGGGAAAACCAAATGGAAAGCCAATTCTGCTGGAGATCTACATGCTATAAAGCAAAGATCTGCGGGTACCGCTGGGAAGCAGAAGCAAAAGAATCAGAGATATCTGGAGAATACCAAATCTCTGCAATGGATCAGCGATCACCCCAAATAGGGCACAGAAAGTCGCAACGGGCAAAGAGCCACAAAGACAAATCTGTTGGGGAACAAGAGAAAATCTCAAAGTCCTGCAGGGGATCCTAGCAAACACTGCTATGGGAACGGATCCATCATAACTCCATCGGGGAACAACCCACTGAGGGAGCAAAGGTCACCCGGATAGAGTTTGGCTGCACAAGCAACTCTACTGGGGATATCATCAACTACTCTCTTGGGGAACAACCCACCGAGGAAGGAAAACACCAAATAAGTAGATTCTGCAACAAACCACTCTACTCGGGGCGAACACACATCTGATGGATCACATCAGCAGATTCTGCAACAAAATCCGCTCTACTGAGGATCGAAAAGTAATCAGGAAATCAATACAATCTCTGGATGACGGAGCTATCAACCGACCATACCGGGGATTGAAAGAGGTTCAACAGGCAATACTGCCACAACAACCGCTCTGCAGACAAATGCTGGAGAAAGTTGGATGAAAATGCGGGGATATCAACCCAATCCACCATTGAGTAGGAAAATAAATCCTGCTCTGCTGAGAATAACAACCATTCTGATAGAGAGAAAGTAAACAACTCCGCTTGCGACTGCGCTGGGCAGGAGTGACAACAACTCTGCCCGCGACTTCGATGGGGATATCAATGACAGCTCTACTGTGCCAAGGAGACAAATAAAGTCTGGGGATAGCGATCCACTGGAGAAAGTGGCGAGGCACCAAGGTGACAAACCATCAACCGCCGAATCCTCCACAAGGAAAACACCCATGCTAGGGGAAAACTGCTGTTGGAGAACACTGAATCTTCAACAATACTCTGCTTGGGGAATAACCCCACCAACAACTCGACTTGCAATCATGCTGGCAACTCACTTGGGGAGAAATACGGGATACGGGGATATCAACCCACTAACCACAAATTTTCTGAACAACTGAGCAATCAAGCCGGGGAGAGACTACTGCTGGAGAACAGACCGAGTCTTCAACACACCACTCTGCTTCGGGGAGTCAAAATCCACAGAAGCTCTGCTTAGGGAACAACCCCAACAACCAAATCTCTGCTTGGGGAACAACCCCAACAACCAAATCTGGAGAAGAAGGATACAAACCAACCCAGGAGTATGAACAAATGTCTTACCTGTTGGAAACCATGCCACCCTTGGGAGAGCACTGAGATATCCTCAGGTATCCTTTCAACATTGTGAATATTCACTTTGTTTAAAACAACAGTTTTGAAGAATTTGATTTGTTCAAAACAATGATATTTTATCAATTAAAACATGCAAAACATTTGTTGAATTGAAACAAATAAGAGTGCAAATAATTGGATAAAAGCTCAAATTCATTTGATGGAATGGTAGTCTGCAAATGGCAAGACTCCATAGATCTGTACAAATTTGAAATCAGTGATATATATTGGAAGAGGGCTACATTGAACATAATGATCCTTTCTCTACCAATTTGAATCTCGATGTATTCGAAGCTTCAGTTGACGACGAACCGAGAATCCTCTGACGAACAGACGGCTGGTGAACAGAAAGTCTTGTCAGGATGCAGTTACTTGCCAAATCCCTAATTTTTGCCTAGATTGCCCCAGGGTGAGGTACTCAATCTAGCGGGATGCAAATATACTTCTTTTTTAAGTCTCTAATTTTTGCCTGGATTACCCTTGCGGGTTCTCCACCGAGACGCTCATTTTTGCCTAAGCCGCCCTTTCGGGTTTTCAACTTAGCGAGCAATTCTGTTTTTCATTTGCATATACTTTTTTTTAGGCAAAGTATCTCTTGACTGCATCTGAATTCACATGACGAGTGAAATCCTCCCCATCCATTGTTGTAAGCATCAAAGCTCCGCCTGAAAAGGCTCTCTTAACAACATATGGACCCTCGTAGTTTGGAGTCCACTTGCCCCTGGAATCGGGCACGAAAGACAAGACTTTCTTGAGCACAAGATCACCTTCTCTGAACACACGAGGCTTGACCTTCTTATCGAATGCTTTCTTCATTCTCTGCTGATATAACTGACCATGACACATGGCGGTCAATCTCTTCTCTTCAATCAAATTCAATTGGTCATAACGACTCTGAACCCATTCAGCATCAGTCAACTAGGGACTTGAGGGTATCATTCTTCCTTTTTTCTCTTTAAAAAAAAAATTCCTGATTTTTCATTTTATTCTGATTTTTCACCCTCTTTTTTCCTTTTTTTTTCTTTTTCTTTTTCTTTTTTTTTTTTTTGATTGCAATGCCCCAGTTTGACTGCTTTGCTGATTCTCATGATACAGCTGAATGAGCTTCTTTGGGTGCTCAAGAAGGCGGGTAATCTCATCAGGAATCCCCTTCAACATCATCTTCCTCTGCCTCGAATACAAGGAATTCAAATTTGGGAGATGGCGTTGGATCATTATGTTCAATGGGTTTAGAAATCCCTGCATAATGATTTTGGATAACGAAAAGCTTTCGTATTTAAACAAGCAAATCATTTATGCAGATGAAAAAGCTGTTTTTCTTGTTTTTCAGGGTTTTTTGTGATCACTAATTTCATGCAAAAAGCAAAAAGTGAAAACAAATGGAAAAACAAATGTTTAACAATGCAATAATTGAATGAAAACATCATTATTTATATGAGCCAAACAATGTCATCACTTCTCCTTTTGGCATGGGAGAAGGGTTTTAAACAAAGTGAACATTATTACTCTGATCTATGGATAACTGTAGGAACATCCACAGCGACCCAATTGTGGCAGACACCACCAGGAATAACAAAATTGCTCATATCCTCTGTATCTTCTTCAATGATAGCAGCAGCTTCTTCTTCAGGTTGGTCATCATGGATGAATCCTCCACTCGTGAACAGACCGTGCTCATTATATGCCCCAGAACAATAGCCAATGCCAGCCCGGGATTTGTTGTCTTCCAGCTCAATCACCTTCCCTAAACCAGCAACTGCACCACACTCAATGGCCAGCTTTGCATCACGGTAGGAAGCGAATGAAGGAGACTTCTTCTCAATCGGTTCATCAATAGACAAAGCTTGGAAAGGAGTTCCAACTTCATCCTCAGCATCAATATATGAGAAGGAAGACAGGTGGCTAACCAGGAGAGCCTTTTCTCCCCCTACCACAACCAGTTTTTTATTCTTAACAAACTTCAGCTTCTGGTGTAGGGTGGATGTCACGGCGCCAGCTTCGTGAATCCATGGTCTGCCAAGGAGACAGCTATATGATGGGTGGATGTCCATTACCTGGAAGGTAACTTGGAAATCACTTGGGCCTATCTTGATAGGGAGATCAACTTCCCCTATCACGGTCTTGCGCGACCCATCAAAAGCCTTCACAACAACCCCACTCTGCCTCATAGGAGGACCTTGATATGACAATCTGGAGAGTGTGGATTTAGGCAACACATTAAGAGATGATCCAGTGTCCACCAACACGTTGGACATAGCATCAGATTTACAGTTCAGAGATATGTGTAAGGCCATGTTGTGGTCTCTTCCCTCCTCGGGGAGATCGGCGTCACTGAAACTCAAAATGTTGCAAGCAGTGATGTTTGCAACGATACTGTCAAATTGCTCAATAGTGACGTCGTGATCAACGTACGCCAAGTCCAATACTTTCTGCAGAGCCTCCCTATGGGGTTCTGAGTGCAACAGCAAGGATAATATGGAGATTTTGGACGGCGTGTGTAGAAGCTGGTCTACAACGTTATACTCGCTTTTCTTGATGAGCCTCAGCATCTCATCAGATTCTTCATTCGAAATGCCACTCGGGCCAGCTGAAGAAGTAGGAGCTTTCTGTATGGAGGAGGGTCTGGCAACATCAAGTGCCGGATTCTGACTATTGACGGCAGTCCCAACTGGACGCTCAGAAGATTCAGAAGCAACAGGAGCCTTAACAGGCGCAGAGAATACTCGACCACTCCGGGTCAGGCCGCTCACATCGGCAATATTGGTAACAGCAGTTGAAGGCAAAGGCACTTCCACCCCATCTTGCACAGCAACCGGGTTGTACCTGAACGGCACAGCCTTATCAGAGGAATACAACACAGGGCCTGCAGGTTTAATCACAAGTGAAGGAGAAGTCTTCGGCTTGCTGCTATCATAGCGAATAACAACAGGCTCTGGCAATTTGAACACTGGAGATATAACATTAACTTCAGGTTCGTCTTCATCGACATTGCGATTCTGGAGAATCTCAATGGTTCCTTCGTCTAGTAACTCTTGCAATTCTCTTCGTACCTGATTACAACCCAGACGGTTCACCGAACAGATACGGCACTTATCGTGGTCATGTACCATATGGCTATACTGGCACAGCAAGCGGTGTAGCTCCTCCAACGATTGTCGAATATGACTAACATATTTGACTTTATATTTCCCAGGGCATCCCTGGACCATATTCACAGACTTCCCATGCGAAGGCAATGGGTTCTTGGTAACATTTGGGCCCGAATCTTCGAAGCTCAAAATTCCACATCTCATCAGGTCTTGAACCTTCGTCTTGAGTGGATAACAATTCTCAACGTTATGGCCAGGGGCACCGGAATGATAAACGCAGTGTTGATCCGGTTTGTACCACCACTGTGGATTAGCAGGAATAGCAGGAGGATCCCTGGGAGTAACCAATTTTCTCTCCAACAAGGAGGGATAAAGCTCTGCGTATGACATGGGGATAGGATCGAAGCTGATCTTTTTCCGGTCATAACTCAAATTGGCTTGATTTGTCGTGCTTCCACGAGGCTGGTAGGCCTGTTGTTGTGGGCGTTGTTGTTGCTGATACTGTGGTTGCTGATATTGTTGCTGAGGTTGATATTGCTGATGCTGAGCATTGTCTTTGAAGACAGGCGCAATATGGGCCACCTGATGCTGATGACCTGCTCGGCGTGCAGTTTTCCTCTGAACTGGAGGTTTCCTGGATTTATGGGACTGCACAGCATGTGCTTCCCCATCCTTCTTCTTAGCGAATGAACCATACCTCTTGCTAGAAGAGCCTTCGTCTTTGGCCAAACGTCCTTCACGGACACCCTCTTCAAGTCTCATCCCCATATTCACCATTTCGGTGAAGTCTGAGGGAGCACTAGCCACCATTCGCTCATAATAAAATGAGCTAAGAGTTTTTAGGAAAATCTTAGTCATTTCTTTCTCCTCGAGCGGTGGAGTGATCTGAGCTGCCAGCTCTCGCCACCTCTGGGCGTACTCTTTAAAAGTTTCTTTATCCTTCTGCGACATAGACCTGAGTTGATCTCTGTCAGGCGCCATATCGACGTTGTATTTGTATTGCTTGACGAAGGCCTCGCCAAGGTCGTTGAAGGATCTGATGTTGGCACTGTCCAGACTCATATACCAACGGAGCGCAGCACCAGACAAGCTGTCTTGGAAATAGTGGATCAAGAGTTGATCATTGTCGGTCTGTGTTGACATCTTCCTGGCATACATGACCAGGTGTGCAAGAGGACAGGTGTTCCCTTTATACTTTTCAAAGTCAGGAACTTTGAATTTGATCGGTATTTTTACCCCTGGAACAAGGCAGAGCTCGGCAGCAGACTTGCCGAATAGATCTTTCCCTCTGAGGGTCTTCAATTCCTTCCTCAGCTCGAGGAATTGGTCGTTCATAGCATCCATTTTCTCATTAAAGTCCGGGCCCTCAGATGGCTCGGAATGATAGATGGGGTCCTCTGCCCTTGGCATGGCGTGCACAACAGGAGGAGCAGCAGTAAGGACCGGGCTAGATGCCGGCATATGAGCAAAAGTCGGAGCTGGGATATCAGGCATGAAACCTGGAGGCATGCCCCACGGGAACCCGGCTAGCATAGCATTGGGCATATAAGGAACACTGGCGGCAGGCACAGCGGACGTAGCAACCTCAGAGATCACAGTCCTCTGGACAGGAGTTGCAGGCGGTAGAGCAGGCTGATTCTGGGCAGCGAGAAGTTGCTCCATCAGGGCGCCAAGTCTGGCGACTTCATCTCTCAGTTCACGGTTCTCTTGCTCTAGCTGATCCATTACTCTTGCAGAATTGGCTCGGGTGTAATACCGGTGAGTCAGCTTGTCTTCAAAATAAATGAAGAACACAGAGTTAGGACAGGGAGACCAGAAACAAGGGTACCTGCTTATGCAACATGATGCATGAAATGCTTGTGCGGATGCTTTATTTTATTTTCAAGGAACCCTTAGGGTGTTATTTGCAATATTTTGAGTATTTAAGCATTTGGAATTTCACATGGAAAATATCTCATTCAATATATTGGACAAAGAAGTACATCAATTTGATTCAATTACAAGGAGAAAAGGAAAATAACATCCTATGGATCCCTATTAGCTCGGGATGCTGGAAGACGAGAAGTGCACAGCTTCTTGATCTCTCTCTCATAAGCAGCCTCCATATTTGCTTTTGCCTTAGCAAGCTGATCGTACTTCCTCTTCCAAAACTTGGAAGACTGAGGAAGCAAAGAAGTCCAGGTGTCGTTCGGGTCATCGATCACCTGGTGCTCAAGAAACTCAATCAGAGCATCCTTCTCCTTAATCTGTTGCAGCAATTCTTCTCTTTCACGGATCCAAGCACGTGAAAGGTCTTCTTCTCTCAACTCCTCTACACGTTGGATAGGGAGGGTTGAAGGCCCAGCCACATCCAAAGGTGTAGGTCTCGGATAGTCGTATGGCATCAGGTAGGTGGCAGCTCTCTGTCTGACCCAAGAAGTATATGGCTCCAAAGCAATGCAATTCTTCGGACCCAACTCGTTCCTACTCTTCTTATGGATACTGCGCCAAGCGCGGACAAATCTGGCTTTCAGGCCTTGGGGATCTTTACCCTCCTGAAAGAATACACCTTCTAACAGAATGTTATGAGGTTTATCCTTTAGGGGGAACCCGAGTTGACGACGTGCGAGTATAGGATTGTAGCTGATCCCACCACATGTACCAAGAAGAGGCACATTCGGGAACTCACCACAATAGTCGATAATCTGAACGGTATCATACGCGCGATCGTACCAAGAGATATCATCATTGGTGAGGGACATAAGTCTCTGAGACCAACGTAGACAACTCTTGTTCTCCTTAAAAGCAAGTGTCTGCGGCAAGTGCGAAATAAACCACTTGTACAGCAAAGGCAGACAGCAGACGATAACTCCACTACCCTTCATATTCCTCAGGTGCAGAGAGAAATAGGCATCGCCCAACAAAGTCGGAACCGGATTAAGAACTGAGAAGATCCTAATAGCATTCATGTCCACGAACTTGTCGAAGTTGGGAAACAGCATTAATCCATAGATGAGTAATACAAACAAAGCCTCAAAGGCATCCTCACTCCTGGCTTCTCCATAGAAGGTAGCTTGCGTGACAAGGAACTCGGAAGAAAAACCCTTAATCCCACCTTTGGTAATCAGATTAGCTCTAATCAGGTCTTCATCTATATGCAACAGACTAGCAATCTCTCTAGCAGATGGAATACTCTCTAGGCCACTGAACGGCACCTGATCCAGAATCGGGATCCCAATAATGTGAGAGTACTCTTCCAAGGTAGGCAACAGCTGGAAGTCCGGAAATAAGAAGCAGTGATACAGCGGATCATAGAACTGAGCAAGAGTGCTCATCAGACCCTCATCAACCTGAGTAGTCAGCAAAGGCAGAAGCTTCCCATACCGAGCTTTGAAACCCAAGGGATCTAGTACATAAGATGTCAGATTCCTTAACTCTTTTACATCTGGTTGTCTGAAACTGTACTTCTTTGTATGCCTTTTTGGTCTTTCCATGTCTGAAAATTTTGCAAATAAACCCTTTTAAGTTCCTTGAAAATTTTCTCTTTTTCTGATGACATGAAATGCAGATGAATGCATGAACGTATGAATGCAACAATCACACTCAAGGATCAAGCAAAGCACACCAAACAAAGGTCATGGGAAAGCTCAATGTATCCCTAATATCAATCATCCATTTTGGTGGATTTAGGTTTTCACCTTATCGACACCCAAGTTCCATTGATATTAACGGTACATGAACCGGCTCGAACACCCTTAATATCAACCAGCCGCTTTGGTGGATTTTAGGTTTTACACCTGATCCGGGATCCATTGATATTAACGGTGTCTGAACGACTCAACCATGAATCACGGGTTTGCTGAGAGTCACGAGCATGGAGTCTTGGTTAAGAACCACCCAAAGGGAATGTACTAGGGTTTAAACCTGCCAGACATGTTCTATCAGAGGTTCCCATAATCATCGTCCCATCTCTCGGATATTATCGGAGGAACGAATACTCGTATTCCAAAAATATTCTCAAGAGAGACTCTTATGAGTGTAGTATCGCGTAACAATCGCATCAGATCTGACATCTGAACGACCTCCGCACTACGTCCTAAAAATAGGCCAAGATGGGTTTGGTAAACTAAGGTCCTTGGCTTCTAAGGCACATGATTGAAAGAATAATGCCTAACCATAAATAACTTGTGTGACATTATTAATCCAACATGACCTCCACCAAGTGAATGGACTCGCAAGTCAACTGGCTAAGGAATACTCCACACCAATCGACAAGACTACGCCATTCTCCTATCCTAGAGTGCACTCGAGTTCGGGTATAGAACTCATCTCACAGAGATCACCAAAGCAAACAGCATTTGTATATCAAGCAATTCAAACATTACAATCAATACAGTTATCCCAAATTGTACAAAAATATGTCAAATAACAAATAATAATATATCACACAAAGGTGAAAAGTAGGCAATACCACCAAGGAGATGTTCTCCCCAGTGGAGTCGCCACTTTTCTGTAGCGGTGTATTCGTCGCTATATGATCTATTGGTTAAATCATAAGCAAAGTATACAATGAACATAGAGTCGTCACCGCACTTTTATTTATCCTAAGGACTGGTTAAAAAGCGAACAAAAACCTAAGAAGTTTTACACGTAGAAAACCAATGAAAAGATCAGAGATCGGGGTAAGGGGTAAATTACGCAAAGGGAAGGTGTTAGGCACCCAATGCGTCCTAGGTACTCCTAGGGAGCCCTTTTCACACTTTGTTGTTTGAAAATTATTATTTGTCATGACATAAGTATTGTGCAAACATGATTGGGATGATGAGAAAAGAATGTACATGTTAATTATTTTTGTGTTCGAACGGATGAACCCGTTGCCTACGTACCTTCCATCAAAGGTAAGGATCAAAACGCCGTAGTTCGGCTAAAAACTTCCAAAAGTTAGTGGATTCAATTTTAAAACACAAGCTCAAAGGTCTTACGTTACCCACGGGAGAAAACTCAACCTTAAGAAACAACAAGTCCACCATGTGAGAAAAGCTTCAACTTGCTAGAGAGGGGTTAACCCTATAATAAGCAAGGAAGACTTACAATTCAATCGACTAAGGACAAATAGGTGAGATTAATATCAACCAACTAGGGTAAATCAAACCTATAGCTAATGTATGAAAACTTAACAAACATGGACAAAGCCACAAAATCATTTGAATGGGTGAAGTTATTTGGATTATTTACAAAAAGTCAAAGTATGATTAAAGTCAATTCAAAATGAAGTATTTACAAAAATGAAGTTTGGAAAATCATGGACTTAAGGTCCAAGTTTCTAATTTGAAAAGGGGTGAGAATGTTTGCACAACATATATATACAAGTTTTGAAACATGTGTGAAAAGGTAGGACACAATGGGATGAATGGATAATGGTGGAATGTAAAACTTCTTAGAAGGGTCCACCTCTTGAAATCATATAGAAGATGATTCAAGTGGGTCCTTAGGAATAGGCTACAAATGAGCAATAATATGAACATGGTAACAGATGAAAGTAAATAAAAGCGGATACTGGATGCCACTCAATGGTCTTATACCTGTCTCCTAAAACAAGTAAGGATATCAGAAGCCACTCTATGGACTTACACTAATCTCCATCAGAATAAAACAAAAAAACAAAACAGGGAAGTCAACTGCCAATCTATCTGGACTTAGGTTAACCTCCACAGTATGATCCTAGGAATACAAATGCCACATCACAGGGACTTACAATGAATCCTCACATACAACAACAATGCTCAAACAAAGAGCAAAGAAGATATGAGTGACCAATGAGGTCTTACACTCTATCTCTTCCATGTCATAGGAACAAAAGCCAATCAATATGGACTTACAATTGTCCTCAATGGGAAAACATCAATGTCACAAGGACAAAAGAAATGATCATGCACTAATGGCAAACAAAGTTGATAAATGCACAATGGCAATCAAGATAGTAAACGCACAATGGCAATCAAGTAATCATGTATAAATGAATCAAGTAATCAATCACATAAATTCAAGTAGCACACACTATAACCATTCAATGAGGCTTAATCAAAGGGTTTGACTATGAAAGTCCACTGTAAGAGGTAAGTGTCGCTCTTAACCTTGCCATTGAGGGGCTAAGGTGAAGCAGATGAAAGGATATGAGGGGTGTGCCTCATTGCTTCTATCTCAGGTCCGAGAGAGCATGTAAATATAAGAATGTGGGGGAGTTCAGAAAGATGGAACTCTTTCCCCGATTGAAGACTCTATAGATCTTGGGTTTGGATCTCAATGCTACAACCATGTAATGGGAGCAAGGAGAAGACTCACAGAATAGTGGGAGATAGGCTACATATCTCTTATATCCACCAATTGCCTCACATGAGGACTTTTCCTGCTTGGGACAAACATAAACAATCACAAACATTGCCTCTTAAGGAGGACTTCAGACAGTTTGCCCGGCCAAATAACAGGCCGGGTCTCCAGACTACATGAAGAAGAAGGTGCTATACCTCAATGCAAATTGCTATTTAAGCAAAGCAATGCAAGTTCTTAAGAGAACTGAGCAACTAAGGGTACCTGAAATCAGTCAAATATAATCAGCATCCCAACATAAACAAAACAACAACAATAAGAATCAATCAACAATCAAACAATGATGTGTATAGCACCCAGTCCATGTGAACCAAGCACCCTACAACACAAACAAATTAGTATACAATGATCAAAGTAAACAACTCAATTATGAATCAACCTCCTTAAGGCATTAGCTTTTTAACCTGAAAAGTCAAAGTCAAGCTCAAACATAAGTAACAAGACCACTAGGCCAAGCCTAGGGTCCAAAGGAGGGAAAAATCTTAAAACAGCAAGTAAAACATGATCAATGTCAAGATTAATCCCATATAAAGATAATCCAATTGGTCTCATGTCTAAACCATACCCCAAATTGATTTCATGCACAATCTAAGTCAAACTAGGTAAGTAAGAACCACATATGCACAAACAGAATAATTTCAATTAAACCCAAACCAAAGCAACTCAATAAATCTCACAAAAATTCATGTCTAACCAGAACCTATTCAGTGAGCTACATATAAATTTTCATGCCATTTGGACTAGTGGAGCTATGGGAATTAATTCAACATGTCAAGGCATGCAAAAACACAACCAAAATAGGTCACAACATGTACACTAACTTCAATCAAATGGTAAACAGTGATATTAAATGGGAAATGGATGGGACCAAAGCCAAATGAAAGCTATACATGTTAGGAACTACCCCACCAAATTTCATATTCATAGGATTAGGGATGAGGATTTGGCAACATATGAAAAAATGTTACACAAGCAAGGCCCTAAAAATGCTAAGCAGCAAACAAAAATCCTAATCAATTAGAAAATGGATTATTAAAATCCACAAAAATTCATGTTGAAAGTTAACATGTCAAAGGTATCTCATGCAAAAAATCAGAACCATAGGCCTAATGGAAGCATGAAAAAATAATTGGTGAACTCAGCATATCAAAGTGTGACACATATTGTCACACTCAAAAAGAATTAATCACATCTAGCAAACCAGAGGTCCAAAAATTACAAATCATATGTCAAAATCTCCAGGAGAGGGTCAAGAATCATCCTATAAAATTTCAATTCATTTGGAGCATGTATGATTATTTGGTGATAGAAATGGTAAAACACATAAAATTCACACACATGATGAACATCCCTATGTCAATTAAAATTTCCATTAAGCACAACTTTAATTTCTATGTCTAAAAAAAAGTAGATTAAAAATGGAGATTATCAAAAAAAGTCCCAAATTAATTGGACTAAGGATGATTTATTTATGATTTTTAGAAGTTTTGAAATAATTATTAAATATTTATCTAAGGTTTTTTATGAATTAAATCAAATGGATGGCAATCTCGTAATATTCCAAAGCCACTCCAAAACGACGTAGCATTACTAAATGCCGTGTCAGCGCGCAAGTGGACGAAACCGGCGGGAAACATGATTTGAAAACGGAAACGCAGGCTGAAGGATCAAACAGAAAACAAATCCAGAAAATTATCTTCTTCTTCGCGCGGTACACACTCCTCCATGTCCAAACTCGATTTCAATCATTTCATCACCAAATTGCACAAACTAATATCCGTTGGAATCGTCTCACCATGTACATCTCACCTATGTAACTAATTCCACCTAACTCCTAACACAGCTCACGGATCGATCGAATAAAGTTTCTCATTCAAAGCTTCGAGTTCAGATTTCTCAACCTATAGTTCACCGTTTCACAAACCAAGCCTAGCATGATAAACTACATCAAACAAACTACAACACGCATATGATAATCGAAAGAATCATGAGACTCGAATTTTGAGTACCTTGCTATGGCAGTGATAATTCGCGTGCTCTTTGCGCCTCTCGACCAAAAACAGATGGACTAGAAGCTGCAAGAAATTGGATACGATGCTCAGGTTCGATGGAGGTTGCTTCTACCGCACCAAATCGCGATTCACCATTAATGGAGCAAGCTTGGACAGTTGGAATCGTGAGCGCTTCTTGATCCAATACCTGAAAACAGAGCTTCGAAAACACCTACAAATGATGAATTCACCAAGAACTAGCACAAAGATTAGTAGAAATTGATGAATTGATGCAAAAGGTTCTTGGTGAAAAATGGAAAAAATGAGAGAAAAATGAGAGACTTTGAGAGTTTTTGCTTTTGGATCTCTGAATTGTGATTAGTGTTGTGTGATTCTGTTAGAATTAAGCTTATATATGATACCCTTAATCCAAACCATAATCAAGATTAGCAAAAAAAGGTGATTAGCAAAATGAGCTTATGTGTATAGTTTGGCCTTTTTGCCCTTGGATGGTTTTGATCAATGGAACAGTGATTTATCACCTCAAGCAAACCATAAATATCATTTGGAAGCTATTGGAATTGATCCCATGTCCATTGAATGTATATTTCTCAATTTCACTATGTGATGGCTTATGTGTTCATTTTCAAGTTCATTTCAAAAGCCAATTTTCAAACCATGAAGCCTTGGCATGTTATGATGATTCCAACCATTTTCAAATGTCATTTGTGAGGTGTTGCAAAAATCCCCACTCAAAAATTCCAATTATTTCACAAGTTGGACAATTTTGCCCCTGGTTCATTTAACTGTCCAGTTGAAATTTGACTTTTTGCATTGACCTTTTTTGAAGAAATCCAATTATGCACCATGAAAGTACATGTCAAATGGAGTTTGTGCATGAAAAGATCACCCAATTTGGACACTCCATGTGGAAGTTATGCCCTCTTGATTATGGGTCATTTCTGAAATTCACTGGACCATAACTTGACAACCATACATGGGATTTTCAAGTTCTTGGACTTTTTGGAATGGTGAGGACAAGATCTTCAACTTTCATGTTGGACAAATTTTGATTTGAAGCTTGTATCATGATGTAAATTTGAGGAGCAAAACTTTCCATTTTGGGCAGGTGAGAATTACAGGTCATTTCCATTTTGGGAAACTTCTTGCCTGCCTTCAATTCCTTCAACCTTGATCCTTGAAATGCCAAATGAAGCTTATATGGACATGAATGAGACCTTTCCAACCATCTCACACCCTCCAATCCCTGATTAAATGCACAGTTGACCACAGTTGACTTTTGTTGACTTTTGTTGACTTGGCCATGTTCTGATGAATTCCAAGCCTCTTTCACATGGGATCTTGGTTCCAAATGATATCACAAGTTATATGAACTCTTTATGAATGATCATGGTGTCCAAATTCTTTCAAGAATGGCCACCATCTATTGCTCAAGGCCTGATTTGACTGATTGACTGATGATTGCTTCAGCTGCAAGCAACATGGTTAGATGACAATATTTTTGTACATTTGGTTAGTAAACATATGAAAAGCAATGATATACCAATGCAATACATGCTTGGTGATCAAGAGCCATACTCACAAGGTATCCCACCCACTAGGAGGAAAGCTAGGGTATGCAATGATCCTTGAGGCCATGATATGAGATGTTATGGGCCATGAGGGATCTTAGGGCCAAAATTGGGGTCTTACAATAGCGTAGCTAGTAACTTAAGAAGTTTAGGTATGGATGTTATTTGATAGAGTAAATTAGAGTCGACTATTCTTCTGTTAGCTTTCAGTTAGGCCATTATACAATTCTACATATATATTTTCTAGTCAATGTTTATCTTTTATAAAAACTATATGATGATATATAACTATGCTACAAATTAGTGCATACCACTAATGCTTAATGCATGGTTCATACATTCTCATGCTATTGAAGTCAGAGATATCTGAAAATGTTGAGAAACTAACTCAATAAACCAAAATTGTTTTGGTTTTGGGTTGTTGTTGGAGACATGAATGTCCTGCACAGAGACTAACTCAATAAAGCGAAATTGTTTTGTCTCGTCCCATTTTTGGTTTCTCTTCTGAAATTGTTTTTTGTTTATTCTAATTAGTAATGGATAATACATGGATGTCTTCCAATCGATTGTCGAGAGAGTACGAGAATGGGGTATCATAATTCGTTAAGTTTTCCGTTGCGCACGCCGAAGACCCCAGTAGAATGATATGTCCTTGCTTGGGTTGTTGTTATGGGAAACGGGTTGACGCAGTTCAGTTGACATCGCATCTAATGAGGCATGGAATTGATCGAAGTTATACATGTTGGAATTTGCATGGTGAGAAAAGTAACGAGAATGTTGAACCGGGGGATACTACGACCTATGCCTCAAACTATAGTGGCGCAGATACATACGATTGTGATCGAGTTGAAGAGATTGCAGAAGCACTTGAAGGAGATCTTAAGGATTGTCCCGAAATGTTTGAGAGGTTGGTAAGTGATGCAGAGAAACCTTTGTATGATGGTTGCACTAAATTCACAAGATTGTTTGTGGTATTAAAGTTGTACAACTTAAAGGCGAGCAATGGATGGTCGGATAAAAGTTTCACAGAGTTATTAGCCCTTTTGAAAGATATGCTTCCTGAGGATAATGTTCTTCCCAATCGAACATATGAGACCAAAAAGATGTTGTGCTCTATTGGCATGAGCTATGATAAGATACATGCATGTCCAAACGATTGCGTTTTGTTTCGAAATGAGTATGCATCGTTAAATGAGTGTCCTAAATGCGGTGTCTCGCGATATAAGAACAAGTTGTCTCCAGCAAAAGTCTTGTGGTATTTTCCTGTTATTCCGAGATTTAGACGCATGTTTCGTAGTGAAACCGATTCAAGACACTTGACCTGGCATGCAGATGAAAGAATTATAGATGGAAAGTATCGACATCCGGCAGATTCACCACAGTGGTTGAAAATTGATAATGATTATCCTGAATTTGGAGAAGAATCAAGAAACCTTCGCTTGGCATTATCTACTGATGGAATGAACCCACACGGTATCCAGAGTATCTCACACAGTACATGGCCTGTGATTATTATGATTTATAACCTACCTCCATGAGAATGAGGTTGAGCCGTATGTTGAAATTCACAAGGATGTTCTCCGAGGTTTAAATCCCAATAGAAATGAAAATTGGATAGTACGAGAGCACAATCGATGTTTTATACCTTGGTTTAAGGATCATATTTATTCAAAGTATTATTCAGATCCCGCTTCAATAACAGAAAGGTTGAGATGCTTAGCATATGGTCCAAGTTTCCATGTTTTTTCTTATAGCGCATACGCGATTAATGGATACACATTTTATACCAAAGAACAAGATGATAAAAGTACTATGCAGAATAATAGTGTCACCGTGGTAGCTGAAGCAATGCACATATCAAGTGTGAAGGACTTAAACCCCAAATTTGAAAATCTGTCGTATTTTGGTTTTATCGAGCGCATTTGGGTGTTTGATTATGAGAAGTTTCAGATTCCTATATTTGGTTGCAAGTGGGTTGAAAATAATAACGGCATTCGAATGGATAAGTCAGGATTTTTGCAAGTGGATCTTAATAGGGTGGGATACAAAGATGAATCTTTTATTCTAGCCTCTCAAGCTAGACAAGTGTTCTATGTCAATGATCCGAAAAGTACGAAATGGTCTATAGTTCTTTTTTCCAACAAAGTAATTGATGAAAACACTGGAGATCAAGGTGATATTGATGTTGAGATTGAATCGTTTACCAGAAATGATCAAGATGAGAATATTATATCAAATGATTCATATATTAAAAATGATCATAATGAGGGTATTTGGATCAATCCAACCGTCCGTGTTGTTAAGAGACATGTAGAACATATTCCAACCAAGAAAAGAAAGAGAACTTAGTGAAAAAGGTACAGGTCAAATGATTTTAATTGTTTTCTTTATTACAGGTAAAATGGCTTTTATTACAGCAAATCGAGTCAGTTGCATAAAAAAAAGGTATAAACACAATTATATGATATTTATGCATAGAAAATGTTAATTCTTGATCTTATACTTCACCTAACTAATTTTATGATATTTTAGGTTCATGCTATTGATATTGAACAAAAAGAGGTTGTTGCTAAGAAGACTGCGGCTAGCAAAAAAAACATACATCTCAGAGATGCTTTTGCTACTTAGTTTTATTTCTTTTTAAGTTATGAATTGGTTGTATATTTAGAATCTTTAGAAGTTAAACGATTATATATCAGTGGATTGTTGTATATGTATGGATTGTTGTATATAAGGCTTGTTGAATGCAATGTGTGAAAAAGGGCTTCAAATTATACAGTTTTAGGTGTACTACTTCAATATACAGGTTGTCTAAAATAAATAAATAAATATAGCGCTTTTTAAAAAAAAAAATTAAATAACCACCCACTTTAGAGGGCGCTTTCCAAAATAAGCGCCCTCTAAACCCTTTAAAATTTCCACTTTAGAGGGCGCTTTCCAGTAAAAGCGCCCCTCTAAACCCTTAAAAGTTTCCACTTTAGAGGGCGCTTTCCAGTAAAAGCGCCCTCTAAACCCTTAAAAGTTTCCACTTTAGAGGGAGCTTTCTTTAAAAAGCGTCCTCTAAAGTGGCCCTTAAAGGGCTTAAAGAGCCACTTTAGAGAGCGCTTTCACCAGGAAAAAAAGCGATGTCTTTACCTATGCCAGCGCCAGATTAGAGGGCGCTTTAAAGCGCTGTTATAAAATTAGTTTGAATTGGAATTAATGCAGGTGATTATAAATAAATAAAAAATTAAGATTGATAAAATGCAAATTCAGTAACAGTAACTAATTACTTCTTAAAAATCAATTATAAAATATGACATATATCACTTCTCATTAAATAAAATACAAAAAAAAAAATTCTACATCATCTTTATTTGAACTATAGTTTAACTACTATAAAATTAATAAATAAATATAATAATAAAAGAATAAAAGATGACATTAAATAAAGTAAACAAGAGACATTAATTAACTAAGTCAAGAAGTAGAAGTGTGGTAGATAACTTCCAGTTTTCAAATGTAACTAAAATTTAAAAAAAAAAAAAACTTCCCTTCATAGTAATAATATTAATTAATGTTGTGACTTTTCAAACAACACCATATCCACTTTTCCATTTTTAATCACACGAGAGTTAAACCAACATAACACCAAACTTGAACTTTTCATTTTTTTTGGAGACAGAAACAAAACATATAAGAACAACACAAAATTAACCTTCATATTTTAACGAAAATGCGAAACAAAGCTTCACAGTTAAAGGAAATCAAATGCAAAAAAGTAAGAACAAACCAATTAGGAGTGATTCGACGCCGATTGAGATTCATCGGAGAGAGATTAAAAAAGGGTGAGGAGTGTGTTCTTCAAAGGTTGAAGAAAGGAGGTTGTAAGAGATGTTCCACAGTGGTGTTTGGTGGTGAAGTTTGGGAGAAGCTTGGTTGATATTTGTATGATTTTACATACTTTTTGATATGTGAGAAATAGGAAGTGAGGCCATGTGTATATGATGAAGTGTATAAAGGTTAGTGTAGTTTATTTTGAAAGGGTGATTTACATGAGGTTTTTGTTAGTGTGGAGGAAGTTAGTGTGTAAATGTGATCTTGATTGTCGCCAAATACTCAGTGTGCAGCATGCAAGAAAGAAGAAGGTAGGTAACACATGTGAGGAGGGAGGTGTTGGCTTATGGTGTTAATGGTGAGTGAAGATTATTAGAATGGGTAGTGTCATACTCCAATTTTGTCTGGACATTTTAAAACTTTCATAAATTCGATTCTATTTTTCAGTTTGCATCAACTGTATAGCATAACATGCATTTCATCGTGAATAATACCTAAAATATCAGTCGGAGTAAACTCTCGAAAATACAGACAAATTGGTTAAATCATTTCTCAAGTACGTGCACAACCAGCGGATAAAAAGTTTCGAAATCAAGCTTGCAGACATCAGTATTGTTAATCTACTGTCATACCCCAAAATTTGCCCATTAATATTTTAAGACATTTTTCAGGGCATTCCGACTCATTCTTATGACACTGATCTTAAAGGAACAAAGGCCCAGCTCACGAATGGCCCAATCCAGAAAATGGCCCAAACTGGCCTGTTCGCTACACGTTCGCTACACGCTCGCCTAGCGAACATTCGCTACACGTTCGCTACACGCTCGCCTAGCGAACGTTCGCTACACGTTCGCTACACACTCGCCTAGCGAAGCTCACAGACAACAGAAAATTTCGGGCTTCATTCTGAGCCCATTAGGTCATCAAAGGAGTATTATAAATACCCCAACTCCAGAACGAAAAGGGAACGAAAAAAACCGAGACGGAGACGGCCGGAAACCCTGGCATAGCAACCCCGGAGAGTAGCCCAGAGAAGTCGGAGTGAAGAAACCCTGACGGCCGCTCATCCGCACCGAAGTTACCGTCGCCCAACTCAACCCGATACCAAAAGTGACTTGCCAATTCAGCATTACCACTCCATTGCAAACAGGTTTGTGTATCATTATTGTTTTATGCTTCCAATTTGTAAATCTCTAAATACATAATACATCATGATTGAATTTTTGGATATGTAATTAGACTTTGCATGTGAATTCCAGTACGCCTGAATATCCTGAGTGTTTGACCATATTATTTCTGTAATTGAATGCAATAAGGCATGCAGCATGCTGAGATCATACTGTTCTGAAATTCAAAACCCGCAGCCGCTCGCTAGCACATCGCTAAGCGAGCATTCGCTAGGCCCTCGCTAGGCGAGGCAGAGGCGAACGGGATAGCCGTTGATATTTGTTATGTCCTATGCGTAACCTGATTTATCCTATGTTAATTATGCACTATTTTGCCTGACATTCATGCTGCTGTGTTTTCTTTTGCGGTGTAATCCTCGATTGCACCCTGATTGGTATTCTAACCCGTTTGCTGAATTTTGTAAAGGTTCACATATCCCAGGAAAAGAGTGCTGTTTAGGCCTTCCACTTTATTTGTGGGATACCCTTATGAAGATCCACCCTAAATTGCTTAATTAATTTTAATGTATTAATTTTAATGTATTAATTTTAATGTATTGATTTTAATGTGGAGATTCATCCTAATTACCTCATCGATTGTAAAATACGGCCTCTAAATATGTGATCTTGGACCTCTCTTTTTTGCCTTACGATATTACGGCACCACGGTCATGTCCCGCGAATGTGGGGATACACTTAGCAATGGCCCTTCGATTAAATCATCATAAAATAAATCATAGTCCCTCGGATGTTGCCTTCGAATATATGATTTCGTCCCTCGATGACCCTTCGGTGTAGCCTACGGTTAAATGATGATCGTCCCTTCGAATGCTAAGGTATCCTTACAACTGTTGCCTTCAATGACCTATCGATGACCCTACAATGACCCTTTTACATCCAAAGGATAAAACTACTTACTTCTCAATAGTAAGGACAGTTTTACCCTCATAAGGATAGGAAATGCCCATAACAACCTTAGGAAGGTACAACTCTCAATTACTGGATCATAACCTAAAACATTTTCCACCCCTCACACTTTGCAAATCCTAGAAAATCACCACTTGGCATACATTCATACTAGAATCATTACCAAGTTACATTTTTCTAAACCGTTTTCAAAATCAAACGAGATAAATACTTTGTATACATTCATACGAGAATCATTACAAAGTTAAACTCTCTTTTCGAAACATTTTTTAAACAATTCACGAACACTTTTCAGACAAAAATATAAGTGATCCAGCAATTAAGAGCCCATGGATAACCATGGATACAAAGGGTGCTAATACCTTCCCTTTGTATAATGTACCTCCCGAACCCAAAATCTATTGAGGTCTTTCCTGTTCTTTTCCACCTTTCCTTATTGGATAAAAGAAAAATCGGTGGCGACTCTTGCTATCCGCGACATTGCGATAAAAAGCAAAACACCCCAAGTCAGTTCACCGTATGACAGAACTGGCGACTCCACTGGGGATACTTTAAAAAGAGAGGTTACCTTAAAAACAAGATCACTTATTCCAAATTGTCTGATTTACTTTTAAGGGATTGCTTGGGTATTTTTGAGTGAAAGATCCTACACCCGGATCTAGTGTACCTTAGGTAAGTAGCAATAGATCATCGCGACTATCCGGCGTATACTGGAATGGTTAAAATGATGGCTACGGTTAATGTGACACTTTGGATGTCCTGATGTTCCTCATGTTCACTTGAGGAAAAATTTGGCTTCCGCGTGGTGTCATTAAAGCATTAACCAGACCTTTAGAACCCTAATTGACTCATCCTGGCCATTAGAAAGTAGTGAGATAACTGACTTCGGTTCCGACTGGGGTTGGTTGAGACTCGATACTACACTCTTTGAGATTGGACTTTAGGGAAGCTTCAGTCAACCACTTGGTGTTGTGTCGCATCCTGCGAAAAATCAACCGGCGAGACTCGAAAATATAAAACACACAGAGCCGCCACTGCGCGTTATTTATCCCAAGATAGGGAAAGGAAACGCTCAGAGAAACCTGGAAAGAACATGGTCTCGCGACCAGAGAGAAAGGGTAAGGGAGTCGGTTACGCGAGGGGAAGGTATTAGCACCCCTCACGTCCGTCGTACTCGACGGGATCCACGTCCTAGAATAAAGAAAAGGTTGCTAAACATCACACACACACACGGGGAACGCAGGTTGGGTTAGGAGGAACGAGCTCGATAAGGTATCGCACCTTATGCCTACATATCTTGTCTGGAACAAGAATCAGAGCCACTGTAGTTCGGATTACGCACGCCAAACAACACAAAACAACACAAACAAGCAAGAGTGGCAAACATGGAGCTCGACAACCACTGGATGGAATTACATCGGCATCCGAACCAGAACACACTCAAAAGGGTAAAAGTGGAGCCCGACTGCCAATCACCGGACTTACGTCGGCATCCGAGCCAAAACACACTCAAAACGGCAAACGTGGAGCCCGACTGCCAATTACTGGGCTTACGTCGGCATCCGAACCCAAACTCACTCAAAAGGGCAAACTTGGAGCCCGACAGCCAATCACTGGGCTTACGTCGGCATCCGAACCAAAACACACAGTCAGATAACAAGTACACGCACGCAAAAAAGAAAAAGGTTGCCCGGAGTGGTCTCGCACGACCACCTGCCTACATACCTCGTCTGGAACGAGGATCAGGGCGATGTAGTTCCCCTGAAAGGGACTAAATTGCTAACCAGAAATCGGGGAAAACACGACACTAGGGAGCTGAGACTCGAGCCTAATGTTGTCATGCAAAGTCACCCTAAGTTCAGGTTTCTACCTACTTGCATCAGTGCGATCTAATCCTAACCAGGAAAGAAGAAAGCATACAAGCATACATCATATATCAAATGAGAACAGGCATCTCAAACAAGCATGTCAATCAGAGATTCACAGAGCACCCGCTATAACCAAACAAGAGGCTCAATCAAAGGGGTTTGACCGCCGAAGCGAGTCGTCTGTACGGGCTGTGTTTGCTCTTAACCTTGCCATTACGAGGCTAAGGTGAAGCAGATGAAAGGATGAAGTGAGGATCAGACCTCACAGCTCTTATCCCTAACCAGGGAGAGCTGACAAATGAGCATGGGTCCAGAATGGGGGAACCCTTCTATACTCGATGACTCTGACACAATGTGCACTGCACGGATCTTGGGCTTGGATCTCAATGCTACAACCATGTAATGGGAGCAAGGAGAAGACTCAACTGAATAGTGGGGGATAGATTACATATCCCTACCTTCCACCAATTGCCTTATTTAAAGGACTTTCACCTGCTTGGGCTTAAAAATAAACAACCACAATCATTGCCTCTTAAGGAGGACTTCAGACATTTATTTGCCCGGCCCGGTAACAGCCGGGTCTCCAGACTACATGAAGTCAAGAGGACCTACCTCAATGCAAGTTGCTTAAGCAACGCAAAGCAAAAGTTCACAAGGAACTGAGCAACTAAAGTACCTGGAAACAATCAAACACAGTTAGTACTCAGACAGACAAAACCAAACAGCAAGTGTTCAATCAATCAGACTATACAAAGCAATGCACAATAAAGCAAGCTCAAAGCTCAAGCCAAAGCTTCATCACCTACAAAACAATGTTATGTTAGTGTACAAACATCAACAACATCAATTGCATTTAACTTGATTCATTCTCCATGTGCATTATGCTTTTGATCCTGAAAAATCAAGCAAATATTAGCAACTAGACCACTAGGCTAAGCCTAGGGTCCAAAGGCAAGAAAAATTCCTAAACAGCAAGGTATTCACCAACCAAACTCAAATTAATGTCAAACAAGAGCACACACACTTGGTCTCATGTTTATATCATTCATCATGCTCATGTTATGCACAAAATAAGGCAAACTAGTTCAAATGAAGCATCAAACATGCAAACAGAACTATTGCATTCAAATCCACACCAAAACAACTTCAAAAATTCTCAAATTAAATACACCTAAACAGGGGCTAATCCAGGTATGGCACACCAAATTTGAGCTTAATTGGGCAAATGGAACCATGTCAATGAAAATCAACAAAAACAGTCACAATTTCATGCTCCAAATCACATCATCAATACATGCTTCCACTTCAAAAATTCATAACTCAATGAAAACAAAAAAGAAATGGATGAGACCAAGACAGGGATGTCACATTATGTGTCTATTACAAGCATATCAAATTTCATGATTATACAGTACCATATGAGCATTTCCCAATCAATCTACCAACCTATGTCACACAAGCTTGCACAATTGGTCAACAGAAATGAAAAATCACAATCAATTTGAAAATGCAATGAAAATTTCCACAAAAATTCTCATAGCTTCCTAACATGTAAATCAACACTCATGTAAAATTTCATCTTATTTCAACAAGCATAGGTCAATCAATTAAATCCAGCAAATTGGCATAATGAGGTGTGACACACATTGTCACACCTATGTTCTAAAATTCATAACTCCATGGCCAGGTATCAAAAATTCACAAAGTTTACATATAAATGAACATCAATGAATCATGAATCAACACAAAAATTGGCAAGAATTTATTCAACATTATGTGCATTTCATGAATCAATTGGCAAAGTGTAGCAAAAATGGACACATGTGAGAAAACCCTAAGTCAAATGGAATTTCTACCAAGCACAACTTTGACCAATAGGTCAAAAAAGTCCTAAAGTCAACAAGGAAGTCATAGAAAAAATCTCCATATTTTTCTGAATTTTCTACTATTTTTTATGCATTTTTTAAGGTGTTAAAATATTTGTTAATAATTAATTAAAATTAATTAAAATGCCAATGGCATATCTGTAATTACAGCATGGCGCGGGAGGGAAACCTCTTATTTGAATTTTCAAACAGAAAATTGGATCAAACACCAATTCGCGCAGCACTATCATCGTCTTCCCCAGAATGGCTCAAGAACGCGAATTTCTCAAACCATCACCAAAATGGACAAGGCTATAGTCATTCGAACCGTCTCAACCTCTACAATCCAAATACGAACCTAATTTCTCCTAACAATTGCTACATCTTCCAAATCGATCGCCCTAGGGTTTTAGATCCAAACTTCAAACCTAGATTTCATGCGCTACAGTCAATCATTTCCTAAACCACAAGCAGTATTGGAACCTACGTGAAACGCTCTTTAAAACACATATATCTATCAAGCATTTGGTGAAAGTCGAATTTCACTCACCTGGAAGTTGCAGCGCGGGATTTGGACGAATTAACGTGTTTTGGCTTCAAACAGGTACGAAACAAACTTCAAGAAGTTGAATTCCAAGCTCAGGTTCAATCGATTCCACTCCTAAAGCTTGCAATTCGAATTCACCATGGAAGCACCTTCCTATGACAGCCACGATTCAAGCCTCTTCCACTTTCGAATTCCAAAAACAGTTGATGTTGATGATGATGTGAGTTCAGATCAAAAGGAATTTTGAAGTTTGGTTGAGGAATGATGAAGATTGAAGGATTTGAGGGTTTGGTGTTCTTGATGAAAATTGAGAGAATGTGAGAGGTTTTGATCTGGTTTTGGCAATTGTGAAATTCTGTTATGATTAACAAGTGTTTAGGTTTATATACATGAGCTTAATTATCCCTTAATCCACTTAATTAGCCAAAAGCATTGTTAGTGTAAATGGTAATTTGTAAGAAAGGGCAAAAATGTAATTCCACTATGACAGCTCATGCCACCTGTTTTGACAGCACATACACCTTCCAATTATCATATGTGAGCTGTAGAAACTTGCCTCATGCTCATTGGTTGTGTAAATCTCAAAATCACCATGTGGATGCATTTGTCCATTTTTAACCATTGCATTTTTCAAGCCAAATCTCAATTTACAAGGCCTATGCAAGAAATGATGATTCCAACACACTCTAAATTCCATTTATGAGGTGTAGAAAAAAGTCCCATCTCCAAATTCCAATTATTTTAAGAGTTGGACAATTTTGCCCCTGGTCCAATTCAGCTGTCCAGTTGAAAAGTGACTTTTTGCCTTGGCCACTTTTGGGAAAATCCAATTATGCACCATGAAAGTACATGTCAAATGGAGTTTGTGCATATAAAGAACTTGCAATTTGGACAAAGCATGTGGAAATTATGGCCTCCTGATTACAGGTCATTTTTGAATTTCACTGAGCCATAATTTTCCAACCATACATGGGATTTTCAAGTTCTTGGACTTTTTGGAAAGGTGAGAACAAGATCTACAACTTTCATGTTGAACAAATTTTCATTTGAAGCTTCCTTGGACACGTGGCTTTGAGGTCAAAAACTTTCCATTTTTGGAAACTTCAATTACAAGTCATTTTCTATTTTTGCCAGTTTTTGTTCTGACTTGATTTTCTTCATTTTTGAGCTTTGAGATGTCATATAACACTTGTTCCAACATGAATGAAGTGTATCCAACTCATTTCCACCTCCAAATCCATCAGATCATGTACAGTTGACCACAGTTGACTTTTCATCTGATAAATGAATCTGGCAATGCATAGATCAAATTGAACCCCAATCTTCAACTGAAATGGCTCAAGCATGATACCCTAGCCTCAATAAGCACAAAATAACCATATTATGAACCCCACATCCATCATAAACCCCCTCCTGATTAAGCCCTGATTGGCCCAATGCAACTGATTAGGGTTGACCAGTGGTCAAAACCCTAATCTCAAGGAATCCTCTTCAATCTTCTGATGACACCCAACCATGATGATGATGATGTATCAATTCAATCAAGATGAAGACCAACATCCATTGAGAATCATAAAACCCTAATTCACAGCCCAATCCTCAGATGGCCCAATGATCAGTCAATAAACCCTAGGCTTGCACTTAGACTTCCTCATCCTCTGATCAAGACTTGGAAAGATGACTTGCACAATGTAACCACATGATATGCAATATGCAATGCCTAATGACCTAAAATGATATGCACAATGTTAATGCTAGTCCCAAGAGAGGAGGGCAAATTTTGAGGTGTTACAGCTGCCCCTATTCAATCCACTGTGAACCTGTCGATACGAAATAGCCTCGGCTTTCGGATGATCAGGATGAAGAGTGATTGAATACCAAGAACAGACGAACAATTTGCACTCCGATGGGATAATAATTAACAGCGCCTGTCAGCATCGGCGAAGAAACAAACTCGAAAAACGTCAACCTGGATACCAAAATAAATGGTAACGCAGGGATAACTATGGCCTGAACACCCCTCATCCGCTCGGGATTATTATTCTCTTCTTTTTTATGCTTTTCTTGAACCCCGAACTTTTCTTTGCTTCTTTTCCTTATTTTCTTGAACCCCGAAATTTTTCCGCGCAAACGATCCTCGGACCTCTGCATTTGAACCCCGGAAAATGCCTCAGCACTCCTTCTTTGCCAACATAATGAACCCCATCTCCAATTTGAACCCCAGTCGCCTGACGATAACTCTCGATCGCCAATATGAACCCCATCTCCAGAAAATGCCGCAACATCTCCCTTTCTCCGTTTGAACCCCAGGAAAATGCCTCAGCATACCCTTTTCTCCAATCTCTCGTGATAATTCCGCTGGCAACGTCGGAAATAACACCAAACCACTCTGAGGGCGACACGTCAGAGGGTACACCTTCATAACAGAAGGTAGCATGTGTATCTCTTCCTCAGAAGACACCTATAACGACCTCCATTGGCCTCAGCCAGAGTCTAAGGTAACACATGAACAGAAGATAATCCTGAGGACCTCATCCTGGATATAATCTTCAACTCCATCTCCATTTGAACCCCAGAAAATACCTCAGTATCCCCTTTTCTCCATTTGAACCCCGGAACCGCGCTGATCGCGTAACGTCTTCTGACTTTGTCTCCATCTCTGCTCGACGGAAACATTTCCTCCAACATCGCACTATTGGGGAACACTGCTGATCCGACGTCATGATACCAAACTCCTCAGAGTAATACTTTCAACCAGACACTGACTGATGACTGGGAAGAAACTCGACGTTTACTGGACATCGAATCAATGATGTTTACAGGAACCAAAGAAAACTCGACCAAACATTAAACAATGACTGGGAGAAAACGCGACGTTTACTGGACATCGGATAATGATGTTGACAGGACATCGAACAAGGATGTTGACAGGACATCGAACAATGATGTTTACAGGACATCGAACAATGATGTTGACAGGACATCAAACGAGGATGTTGACAGGACATCAAACAAGGATGTTGACAGGACATCAAACAAGGATGTTGACAGGACATCAAACAAGGATGTTGACAGGACATCAAACAATGATGTTGACAGGACATCAAACAAGGATGTTGACAGGACATCAAACAATGATGTTGACAGGACATCAAACAAGGATGTTGACAGGACATCAAACAAGGATGTTTACAGGACATCAAACAAGGATGTTTACAGGACATCAAACAAGGATGTTGACAAGACATCAAACAAGGATGTTGACAAGACATCGAACAATGATGTTGACAAGACATCAAACAAGGATGTTGACAGGACATCAAACAAGGATGTTGACAAGACATCGAACAATGATGTTGACGGGACATCAAACAATGATGTTGACAGGACATCGAACAATGATGTTGACAGGACATCAAACAATGATGTTGACGGGACATCAAACAATGATGTTGACAGGACATCGAACAATGATGTTTACAGGACATCGAACAATGATGTTGACAGGACATCGAATAATGATGTTGACTGACACCAAACAAGGATGTTGACGGGACATCAAACAATGACCGACCAGACATTAAACAATGACTGGGAAATAACTCGACGTTTACTGGACATCGAATGATGATGTTTACTGACACCAAAGAAAGCTCGACCAGACACTTACTGATGACTGGGAAATACTCGACGTTTACTGAACATCGAATCAATGATGTTTACTGACACCAAAGAAAACTCGACCAGACACTTACTGATGACTGGGAAATACTGCTGCTCACAATGCCGAACTCCTTGGAGTATCGTCTTCACTGTCCGGCAAAACCAAATCCCAAGCGGTAACCACGGCTTGAATCGCGCTGATCGCGTAACATCCTTTGATGTTATTTCCATCTCTGTCCGACGGAAACATTTCCTCCAATATCGCACTACTGGGGAACATTGCTGATCCAATCATGAGGCTAAACTCTTCGGAGTAACACCTTCACTGCTGGCACAACCACCTCTCAAACAACAACCACGGTCTGAGACTAGCTTATGCTTGCAATGATGCATGACTTTTTCTGCGTAATGCTCCATAATTATGGAAATGCTACGCGATTTATTTTTCTATGCAATATGCTATGCTTACGCTACATGATGAATGCATAAAAACGTCCCCCTCAAGGGATTCTGCTGGGGAGTACGAGACACTCCGCTGAGGAACTCGCCAATACTCCGACTCCACCCTGCTGGGGAATAGCACTGCTTCTGGGAAAAGGTAGCCCTTGCTGGGGAAGAACCTCCTTTGCACCCAATCCGCTCGGGAAACCGCTGGGGATAAGCACCACCAACACTCTGTGGGGATACAACAGTTTTTGACTTGCTGAGGATATAAATTTCGACTCTGCTTCGAGAAACCCTCACAGATACCTGACGACTTCACTGGGGAAATGCTCACAGATACTCCGCTGGGGAAATAGCAATCTCCAGGCCTGTCAAATGGGGAAGCATCGATCTGACACCTGCTGGGGATGACCATCCTGAACCTGCTAGGGGAAACGAATGCCACTCCGCTGGGGACACCCATGCAATCCATACGTAGAATCAACTCAGCTGGGGATGCAAAAATCCATCTGCTACGGAAACTTGTTCAATCCACTGGTAGGATGAACACTGTTGGAGATATATTTCTTTGAAAAAGACCCGCTCCACTCGGGGAATAGCAACCTTCTGGACTGGCTGCTGAGGAAACACCATCGTAATCTGCCGGGAATAACCATCCTGACTCGGCTGGGGAAGTCACAGACCTGGGATCTGCTGGGGAGCTAGTCCTACCATTCTGCTTGGGGACCTAGCTGGGAAATGAGAATAGTTGGCACAGAACACCCGTCGACTCCTCGAACCACGGTATCCACCTCCTAATCTCGTATCAGCCTTCCACTTTTGAGAACTCCCAGACTCGTCTGGACCTTTTCTGCTCCATCATCTTGTATTCCAAATCGCCCCGCTCTCGACGAGAACGTACTCCTGGGATTTATACATAATTTCAACCTTTCGACTTTGAAGAGTCTTCTTGGTTAATTTCAAAGGTCGTCGGACGTCTCGTCGTCTCTCCGTCCTTTCTTCATGCACTCGTCCCTGAGCGGACTCTGCGGGGAATTACACACTTTCCAATCTTCCGACTTTGAAGAGTCTTCTTGATTACCATCAAGGACCGTCGTACGCCGCAACGTCACTTCGTCATTCTTTCACTGATTCGTTCCTGAGCGAACTCTCTGGGGATCCATTACAAAGCTTCCACATCACAACCTGCAAGTGAGTGAAAATATCTAACAGTTCCTGCAAAACAGACCGTTAGATAAAACCGTGCCCCAGGCGTGTCAAGATTTCAACACTTGGGTCACTCAACCTTCCAAATAAGATTTCAAGCTTTCAATCTTATAAACATGCATTGGAAGGAAACCTGTATGTCTTAAAATGCAAAATTCTTTATCAAAAATAATCGGATGTTTTTGCAATCAAAGCGGTAATGAAAGACAAAAACAAAATTACTTGACTGAATATGCATTTATTGATTGGAAAAGTGTGGCTCAAATGAGCAATACAAAAGGAAGCAATTCCTGAAAAGAGGTAATTGCACTCAAAAGGAAAAATCTACCCTAATGGCAATGTGAAACCCGTGATCTCATCGAGTTTCAACTCGGTTACACCCCATATGTCCTCAGACTCTCCATGCTTTCTGCTTTCTGAACAAGACGATTCCAACTGATCCCTACCGGGTATTATCCGTGATGCTTTAACCAAAGCGCAAACGATCATGCTAGACGCAGTTGTTCGTTTCAATCCCCCTTTTGCCTGGACCGCCTCTCGGGTTTTCAGTCCACCGGGATACCCATTTTTGCCCAAGTCGCCTTCACAGGTTTTCGACTTGCCGGGTGTACATTTTTCATTTTTATCCCTAATTTTTGCCCGAACCTTTCTTTCTGTTTTTTGGTTCGCCGGGATGCCCATTTTTGCCTGGACTATTTTATTCTTTTCGTCCAGCGGGTCAATTTATACGAAGTATTTTTTAACTGCGTCCGCATTCACAGGGGATGGAAAATCCTCGCCATCCATGGTCGTTAGCAACAAGGCTCCACCAGAGAAAACCTTCTTGACCACGAATGGACCTTCATAATTCGGCGTCCATTTGCCCCTTCGATCGTTTTGAGGAGGAAGGATCCTTTTCAGCACCATATCACCTACGTGATACACACGAGGTCGTACCTTTTTGTCAAAAGCACGCTTCATTCGCTGTTGGTACAACTGCCCATGATAGATGGCTGCTAGCCTCTTTTCCTCTATCAGGCTCAACCCTTCATACCGGGTTCTTACCCATTCAGCCTCTTGCAACTTGACGTCCATCAGGACTCTCAAAGAGGGAATCTGAACCTCAACAGGTAATACCGCTTCCATCCCATATACCAATGAGAAAGGAGTTGCCCCAGTAGATGGGCGCATCGACGTTCGATACCCAGGATACAAGCTTCCTACTCAATCACACCATCGGTGCATTCGAATGTTATCTGGGCAACAAAAGCTTATTCACCTTAACCTCCCCATCAGACATCAGAATCCGTTCGGATTCAGGGTTAGGCCCCTCCTCCGGGATCGGTTACTCTCAATCTTTCGATTAGAGCACCTCGAGATGTCCTCATCAGGGAATTCAAACTTCATCGGTTGATAATCCTCAATGGGTTGCGGGACGATGTAATCAGACAGTACACTCCCCGATTACTTTCTGAGGGATATACTGGATATCACATTCAATCAAAATCATTGGCCCTTTCGCAACCCGTCCGGTCATTGCTGGCTTTTTTTGGAAATCTACCTGATTAGATCCATCTCGAAATCCACAAAGTGGTATGAACCAGCATATACTGTCTCAGTCGGCGAGCAGCCTATGCCAAAGTACATCAAGTTTTCTCGAACAGTGAATGTATTGTTTCACAGTCGGTAAACTTTTTGCTAAGGTAAATTGCATGCTCTTCTCGACAAGACGCGTCATGCTGACCCAATACACCCCGTGGACCCCTCGAAGGCTGTCAAGTACAGATTGACCATTACTCTTTCCACAGGAGGTATCAGAATCAGAGGTTCCTGCAACTCATTCTTTTATTTTTTCAATGCCTCTTGGCAATCATTATTTCACCTGACCGTTTGATTTTGATTTTTTTTTTTTCAACATCTTGAATATAGGTTCACACGTGGCTGTTAGATGAGATGTGAACCATGACAGGTAGTTCAATCTATCTATGAAACCACGAACCCCTCCTTTATGTTCTCGGTTCAGGCGTTTCTCTTTTTTTTTTTTTTTTTTGTGCTTTTTTTTTTTTTTTTTTTGCAGGATGAACCTCGATTCCTCCCTTACAATAAACCCCAACATCTTACCGGACCGCACTCTGATAGTGCACTCGTCTGAATTCAACCTCAGTTTGAATTGTCTCAACCAGTTAACCAACTTGCCCCGGTCTTCCAGATGCCCCTCTCCTGTTTAGGACTTTGCTATCATGTCATAGCATAGCATTCAATTTCATGATAAATCATATCATGAAACAAAGTCACCATGGCTCTCTGATACAGGCACTGGCGTTCTGTTTCTCTGGAGGACAGTCTTCTCTCCATGGTAGCTTGTGCATAACGACACCGGTATCCGACCCTGACGTATCTTGACACGACCAGGTGAAGGCATCTACGTGCTTCCTTCAACAGGACTACCATTCTGCTCTCGACTCGCCTCTAAAGCGGCCACAATTTTCACTTCCTTCCTGACCTCGGCGGTGCTTGGAATAACAACCTCAACCCGCTCCTCGTGCGGCTGAATCACCTTCTCCTCTTGTTTAAACAACCTGGTTAATTCCAGCAGATCACAGTCTTCTTCGCCTTCTTCTTCAGCCTGATCGCTCGGATTGTCGAAGTCATACGAGGTGTAACCAAATTGTTATCAACGAGATCCGGAGAATTATTTTTGAATTCGGGACGAGACAAATCAAAAAAGAAAAATGAAAACAAACATTGCCATTTTTATTTGTTTTTAAACTGCAAAAATAAATGAAAAACAGGGAACACCGCTTTTTGACTGAAAAACATCCATTTATTAATGATGCAGAAAATGCAAATTTATGAACATAAGGTGGCCCTTACAATGAACCATTACGTGTCGGGCAACACATATGGCTTCCATGCATATAAACTGAAAACAAGAAATATTACTCTTCCGGACGAGTGTCAGTGATGATCTTGTTTAGGCCTTCCAGCTTCCTGGTACGCACGGCTTTATCCAACCATCAAACTCGCAGTTACCATCAGTCTCTTCACCCACTGTATAGGCGTGACCTGAATCTTCAGCAATTGCACTCACCATCGCCTGACCATGTGCCGGCATGGGATTGGCATTAACATTCGGTGATGGCGCAAAATTGATAGCCTTGGAGTCTACCAGATCCTGGACAACATTCTTGAATGCTCTACAGCCCTCAATGTTATGCCCCGGTGTTCCAGAATGAAATTCGCACTGGGCGTTCTCATCATAGTTGGGCGGCCTCTGATCTGATCTCATCGGAACCATCGCCCTCGGCTGAACCAACCCAAGATCCATCAGCTTCTTGAACAGAACGGCGTATGTCACAGGCGGCCTGTCAAAATGGCGATCAATACCTTTACCTCTCACCTGGTACCCAGCTCTCTGTTGAGGTGGCTGACGTTGCTGTCGTGCTGACTGATTACCAGCAGGGATGGTTACAGCAGCAGTGTGCTGGTAGTAACGATCCCTACCGTGTCCTCCCTGGGCATACACAGCACTCGATTCACCCTCATTCTTGCGCTGACCATTCCCGAATGGCTTCTTCGATGCCGATGACGAAGCATTACCTTGAATCTTCCCCATTTTCAGCCAACTTTCAATTCTTTCTCCAGCCACCACAATGTCGGCAAAGTTGGTTACGGGACAACCCACCATTCTTTCAGCAAAAACCCCTTGCAGGGTACCCATGAAGAGATCAGACATCTCTCTGTCAACCAATGGAGGTTGCACTCTGGCAGCCAACTCCCTCCATCTTTGTGCATATTCTTTAAACCCCTCGTTGTGCTTTTGAGACATACCCTGCAGCTGGGTACGACTCGGAGCCATATCTGCGTTAAACTGGTACTGCTTAAAGAAAGCATCTCCCAAATCCTGCCAACTTTTGATATCGGAAGACTTCAGCTTGGTGTACCATTCCAAGGATCCCCCGGACAGGCTGTCCTGGAAGAAGTACATCCACAACTTCTGGTCTGCCGTATATGCAGAAATTTTGCGGACGAATGCCTGGAGATGAGTTTCCGGGCAGGAACTACCGTTGTACTTGTCAAACGCCGGCGCTTTAAACTTCTGAGGGATCACAATCCCCTCCACCAGCCCCATGTTGGACATATTCACCACCCCCGGCGTGGCATAGCTCTCAAGCACTTTTATCTTTTCAGCCAGCAGCTGAATTTCCTTGTTCTGTGGTTGTGCACCATATTGACCCAATGGCTCGTGCATGGAGAATTGATCAGCTTCTCGGTCCTCCTCTCTATCATCATCAGCCCCGAAGAATGGAGGGAACATACTATCCTTCAGATTATGCCCCAGACCGGGCCCAGGTTGACCACCAGCACCAAAACCAGCAGCATTGTTGTTCACCATACCCACGGTTGCTCTTTTTTCACCGTCTCTGGATCCACCCAGCCCCTGATCGGAGACACCATCCAGATTAACAACACTGTTAGCAGCTGAAGCCCGCTCGAGCTTTTCAACTTTGTCAGCCAAAGCTTTCTGACCAACTGCAAAGCCTTGCATGATGTTGATCAGCTCAGTCATCTTATCTTTCAGCTCGAGCATATCTGTGTTTGGGAGATCCATCAGTCGAGGAGTATTGCGCCTGGTGTAATATCTGTGAGGTCGGGTTGAGTGCAAAGGTACAGTTCTGCGAGCACGAGCAATGATTCCTGCAAAACAGCAAACAGGTTAATATGCATGAATGCAACGTCTATCCATATGAGGAAGCTTCTGTCCTTTGATTCTGGTTTCATCGAGACAGATAAAATTTTTGACAATAGCATTCTGACATCAGGATGTCTCTCAACCAGATTCTCAATCAATAATACTCCCCATATGGCTAGACGTAGGTTAGGTGCAGATGAATGCAAAATGAGAATGATGCAGATGAATGCAATGGGCCATCCTCCAAGTCATCTGATCATCTGTTGCTCTGACCCACAACTCGGATCCCTGGACTGATCACGACCATCTGAAGTCTGACTAACCACAAATCCTACTCAAGGGTTCCGAAATAAACGGAAGACAGATACATCATCATCACCACTGGTCTCTGAGCAGACACACCATCACCATCTGAATCAGCCCGGGGAATCCGAAATAAACGGATCCCCACTGATAAATATCTCGGCCCGGGGAATCCTGAAATAAACGGATCCCCACTAATGAATACCACGGACAGCACTCCGGCGTCTCAAAAATAAACGGCCATAAATCCGACCTATAAATATGACTCGGATCCACGGAGCAAAAAGTTACCATTTGAGTCACCATCAATCACCAACAGTCACCATCCGTACCTGTTAAAATGATCATTCCCTCCCCACTCACGGGTGTCATCTAGGCCAGGGTAAAGTCGGAAGAAACGCAGCATAAATAACCTTTCGCAGAATACCATCATATACACACCCGAAGTATGTAACGATAATATCCCACCAGGGTCTGAACTGCTCGTGATGTCAATGTTCCGCTAAGTGGCGCCATACCACCCGCTTCCCATGCATCACTCTATTCCTAGGTTTCCTAGATTTCACTCATAGCCTGGGTATTGGGCCTTTTACCTCGAGTAACTCCCACCCCAAAACAGAGGAACCACCTGTACAGAGGACGGCAACAACATGATAGTATGATGCATGCAGACATTAATGCAAATATAGATACATGCTGGTTAGAATAATAAATGCAATAAATCAAACATCACAAGCAACCCAAACTAATCCTAAAACGCTAGGAAGGACTCGCTTAGGGACGATGGACCAGCATAGGTCTACATCGTAGACATCCCCAGCAGAGTCGCCAGCTGTCGCATCCTGTGAAAAATCAACCGGCGAGACTCGAAAATAAAAACACACAGAGCCGCCACTGCGCGTTATTTATCCCAAGATAGGGAAAGGAAACGCTCAGAGAAACCTGGAAAGAACATGGTCTCGCGACCAGAGAGAAAGGGTAAGGGAGTCGGTTACGCGAGGGGAAGGTATTAGCACCCCTCACGTCCGTCGTACTCGACGGGATCCACGTCCTAGAATAAAGAAAAGGTTGCTAAACATCACACACACACACGGGGAACGCAGGTTGGGTTAGGAGGAACGAGCTCGATAAGGTATCGCACCTTATGCCTACATATCTTGTCTGGAACAAGAATCAGAGCCACTGTAGTTCGGCTTACGCACGCCAAACAACACAAAACAACACAAACAAGCAAGAGTGGCAAACATGGAGCCCGACAACCACTGGATGGAATTACATCGGCATCCGAACCAGAACACACTCAAAAGGGTAAAAGTGGAGCCCGACTGCCAATCACCGGACTTACGTCGGCATCCGAGCCAAAACACACTCAAAACGGCAAACGTGGAGCCCGACTGCCAATTACTGGGCTTACGTCGGCATCCGAACCCAAACTCACTCAAAAGGGCAAACTTGGAGCCCGACAGCCAATCACTGGGCTTACGTCGGCATCCGAACCAAAACACACAGTCAGATAACAAGTACACGCACGCAAAAAAGAAAAAGGTTGCCCGGAGTGGTCTCGCACGACCACCTGCCTACATACCTCGTCTGGAACGAGGATCAGGGCGATGTAGTTCCCCTGAAAGGGACTAAATTGCTAACCAGAAACCGGGGAAAACACGACACTAGGGAGCTGAGACTCGAGCCTAATGTTGTCATGCAAAGTCACCCTAAGTTCAGGTTTCTACCTACTTGCATCAGTGCGATCTAATCCTAACCAGGAAAGAAGAAAGCATACAAGCATACATCATATATCAAATGAGAACAGGCATCTCAAACAAGCATGTCAATCAGAGATTCACAGAGCACCCGCTATAACCAAACAAGAGGCTCAATCAAAGGGGTTTGACCGCCGAAGCGAGTCGTCTGTACGGGCTGTGTTTGCTCTTAACCTTGCCATTACGAGGCTAAGGTGAAGCAGATGAAAGGATGAAGTGAGGATCAGACCTCACAGCTCTTATCCCTAACCAGGGAGAGCTGACAAATGAGCATGGGTCCAGAATGGGGGAACCCTTCTATACTCGATGACTCTGACACAATGTGCACTGCACGGATCTTGGGCTTGGATCTCAATGCTACAACCATGTAATGGGAGCAAGGAGAAGACTCAACTGAATAGTGGGGGATAGATTACATATCCCTACCTTCCACCAATTGCCTTATTTAAAGGACTTTCACCTGCTTGGGCTTAAAAATAAACAACCACAATCATTGCCTCTTAAGGAGGACTTCAGACATTTATTTGCCCGGCCCGATAACAGCCGGGTCTCCAGACTACATGAAGTCAAGAGGACCTACCTCAATGCAAGTTGCTTAAGCAACGCAAAGCAAAAGTTCACAAGGAACTGAGCAACTAAAGTACCTGGAAACAATCAAACACAGTTAGTACTCAGACAGACAAAACCAAACAGCAAGTGTTCAATCAATCAGACTATACAAAGCAATGCACAATAAAGCAAGCTCAAAGCTCAAGCCAAAGCTTCATCACCTACAAAACAATGTTATGTTAGTGTACAAACATCAACAACATCAATTGCATTTAACTTGATTCATTCTCCATGTGCATTATGCTTTTGATCCTGAAAAATCAAGCAAATATTAGCAACTAGACCACTAGGCTAAGCCTAGGGTCCAAAGGCAAGAAAAATTCCTAAACAGCAAGGTATTCACCAACCAAACTCAAATTAATGTCAAACAAGAGCACACACACTTGGTCTCATGTTTATATCATTCATCATGCTCATGTTATGCACAAAATAAGGCAAACTAGTTCAAATGAAGCATCAAACATGCAAACAGAACTATTGCATTCAAATCCACACCAAAACAACTTCAAAAATTCTCAAATTAAATACACCTAAACAGGGGCTAATCCAGGTATGGCACACCAAATTTGAGCTTAATTGGGCAAATGGAACCATGTCAATGAAAATCAACAAAAACAGTCACAATTTCATGCTCCAAATCACATCATCAATACATGCTTCCACTTCAAAAATTCATAACTCAATGAAAACAAAAAATAAATGGATGAGACCAAGACAGGGATGTCACATTATGTGTCTATTACAAGCATATCAAATTTCATGATTATACAGTACCATATGAGCATTTCCCAATCAATCTACCAACCTATGTCACACAAGCTTGCACAATTGGTCAACAGAAATGAAAAATCACAATCAATTTGAAAATGCAATGAAAATTTCCACAAAAATTCTCATAGCTTCCTAACATGTAAATCAACACTCATGTAAAATTTCATCTTATTTCAACAAGCATAGGTCAATCAATTAAATCCAGCAAATTGGCATAATGAGGTGTGACACACATTGTCACACCTATGTTCTAAAATTCATAACTCCATGTCCAGGTATCAAAAATTCACAAAGTTTACATATAAATGAACATCAATGAATCATGAATCAACACAAAAATTGGCAAGAATTTATTCAACATTATGTGCATTTCATGAATCAATTGGCAAAGTGTAGCAAAAATGGACACATGTGAGAAAACCCTAAGTCAAATGGAATTTCTACCAAGCACAACTTTGACCAATAGGTCAAAAAAGTCCTAAAGTCAACAAGGAAGTCATAGAAAAAATCTCCATATTTTTCTGAATTTTCTACTATTTTTTATGCATTTTTTAAGGTGTTAAAATATTTGTTAATAATTAATTAAAATTAATTAAAATGCCAATGGCATATCTGTAATTACAGCATGGCGCGGGAGGGAAACCTCTTATTTGAATTTTCAAACAGAAAATTGGATCAAACACCAATTCGCGCAGCACTATCATCGTCTTCCCCAGAATGGCTCAAGAACGCGAATTTCTCAAACCATCACCAAAATGGACAAGGCTATAGTCATTCGAACCGTCTCAACCTCTACAATCCAAATACGAACCTAATTTCTCCTAACAATTGCTACATCTTCCAAATCGATCGCCCTAGGGTTTTAGATCCAAACTTCAAACCTAGATTTCATGCGCTACAGTCAATCATTTCCTAAACCACAAGCAGTATTGGAACCTACGTGAAACGCTCTTTAAAACACATATATCTATCAAGCATTTGGTGAAAGTCGAATTTCACTCACCTGGAAGTTGCAGCGCGGGATTTGGACGAATTAACGTGTTTTGGCTTCAAACAGGTACGAAACAAACTTCAAGAAGTTGAATTCCAAGCTCAGGTTCAATCGATTCCACTCCTAAAGCTTGCAATTCGAATTCACCATGGAAGCACCTTCCTATGACAGCCACGATTCAAGCCTCTTCCACTTTCGAATTCCAAAAACAGTTGATGTTGATGATGATGTGAGTTCAGATCAAAAGGAATTTTGAAGTTTGGTTGAGGAATGATGAAGATTGAAGGATTTGAGGGTTTGGTGTTCTTGATGAAAATTGAGAGAATGTGAGAGGTTTTGATCTGGTTTTGGCAATTGTGAAATTCTGTTATGATTAACAAGTGTTTAGGTTTATATACATGAGCTTAATTATCCCTTAATCCACTTAATTAGCCAAAAGCATTGTTAGTGTAAATGGTAATTTGTAAGAAAGGGCAAAAATGTAATTCCACTATGACAGCTCATGCCACCTGTTTTGACAGCACATACACCTTCCAATTATCATATGTGAGCTGTAGAAACTTGCCTCATGCTCATTGGTTGTGTAAATCTCAAAATCACCATGTGGATGCATTTGTCCATTTTTAACCATTGCATTTTTCAAGCCAAATCTCAATTTACAAGGCCTATGCAAGAAATGATGATTCCAACACACTCTAAATTCCATTTATGAGGTGTAGAAAAAAGTCCCATCTCCAAATTCCAATTATTTTAAGAGTTGGACAATTTTGCCCCTGGTCCAATTCAGCTGTCCAGTTGAAAAGTGACTTTTTGCCTTGGCCACTTTTGGGAAAATCCAATTATGCACCATGAAAGTACATGTCAAATGGAGTTTGTGCATATAAAGAACTTGCAATTTGGACAAAGCATGTGGAAATTATGGCCTCCTGATTACAGGTCATTTTTGAATTTCACTGAGCCATAATTTTCCAACCATACATGGGATTTTCAAGTTCTTGGACTTTTTGGAAAGGTGAGAACAAGATCTACAACTTTCATGTTGAACAAATTTTCATTTGAAGCTTCCTTGGACACGTGGCTTTGAGGTCAAAAACTTTCCATTTTTGGAAACTTCAATTACAAGTCATTTTCTATTTTTGCCAGTTTTTGTTCTGACTTGATTTTCTTCATTTTTGAGCTTTGAGATGTCATATAACACTTGTTCCAACATGAATGAAGTGTATCCAACTCATTTCCACCTCCAAATCCATCAGATCATGTACAGTTGACCACAGTTGACTTTTCATCTGATAAATGAATCTGGCAATGCATAGATCAAATTGAACCCCAATCTTCAACTGAAATGGCTCAAGCATGATACCCTAGCCTCAATAAGCACAAAATAACCATATTATGAACCCCACATCCATCATAAACCCCCTCCTGATTAAGCCCTGATTGGCCCAATGCAACTGATTAGGGTTGACCAGTGGTCAAAACCCTAATCTCAAGGAATCCTCTTCAATCTTCTGATGACACCCAACCATGATGATGATGATGTATCAATTCAATCAAGATGAAGACCAACATCCATTGAGAATCATAAAACCCTAATTCACAGCCCAATCCTCAGATGGCCCAATGATCAGTCAATAAACCCTAGGCTTGCACTTAGACTTCCTCATCCTCTGATCAAGACTTGGAAAGATGACTTGCACAATGTAACCACATGATATGCAATATGCAATGCCTAATGACCTAAAATGATATGCACAATGTTAATGCTAGTCCCAAGAGAGGAGGGCAAATTTTGAGGTGTTACATGTTGCACTGAAGTGGACTTAAAGGAAGGTCGGTGATTTGAGATCCTTCTAGAACCCGGTTACTATTCTAGGACAGGTTGAACCAACTAAACTTCAGTGGGGAGGGTACTTACCTATGGAACTCATGCAAGCCTTAAAACCTAGGAATGATGGTTGTGTGACTTGCTTGTGCTTGTTATTTACATAACATCATAACATCATAACATCATAACATCCTAACATCATAGCATTATAACAGCATATCATTGTACTAACCATTTCAAGGACTTTAAACATTGAAAACATTTCATACATTGCATAGCATGACATAACATCGCATAACAGGTATTCTAAGGGATCAGTGTTCTCACGGTTTTCCTCCAAACAGAAAAATGGAGCTCGAACGAACTGTCAAAGAGCTCCAGGCTCAAAATGCTCAACTCCAGGAGATGATCTTGAACTTATCCAAGGGGCAGGAGGAACTGAAGGCTCTCTTGCTCGAGAAAAAGAAAGACAAGAAACCTGTGAGTTACATTAACCCGGGAAGAAGGCTTAAAAGACAGGCCGCGAGAGTCAAGTTGGGAATTCCGAAGGATCAAGAAGAGGAAATAGAGACGGATTCAGAAGATGAGAATGTTGATCTCTTCAACCCTGAGGACGACAATGAAGATTATGAGAATGAACAGTACTCTCCAAGAGATGGCAAGTACAAGTTGCTGGAAGAACGTATGCTAGCTATGGAGGCTCAGAAGGCGCCCGGTCTGGACTTCGAAAGCTTGGGCCTAGTCTCTGATGTGGTCATCCCCCGCAAATTCAAGGTCCCCGCTTTCACTAAGTATGATGGGGCATCTTGTCCTCAGATGCATCTGAGAGCTTATGTGAGAAAGATTCAGCCGTATACCACCAATAGAAAACTATGGATCCATTTCTTCCAAGAGAGTCTATCTGGCACACAATTGGAATGGTATTATCAGCTCGAGAGCTCTGACATCCGCACCTGGACTGATTTAGCGACAGCTTTCTACAAGCACTACCAGTATAATTCTGAATTAGCGCCTACTCGGCTACAGTTGCAGAATATGACTATGGGATCTAAAGAAAGCTTCAAAGAATATGCTCAGAAATGGAGAGATTTGGCTGGCAGAGTCAAACCCCCCATGACTGATCGAGAATTAGTGGACATGTTCATGAGCACACTAACTGGCCCATTCTACAGCCATCTATTGAGGAGTTCCTCATTGGGTTTCACTGAACTTATATTAACAGGTGAACATGTTGAAAATGGCATTCGAAGGGGGAAGATACAGGCGACTACCTTTGATCCTCCGGGGACTCCTAATGACATCACTGCCCCTCTGCCTAACCTTGACGAGACTGTTAATGCTGTGGAAGATGCTGATAACGATTGTGACTTGGATAGCTGGATTTTCCCAACAATTGGTGACGGACTCAATAATTGGAAGGCTGAAGACACTATCCCGATTTCCTTTAGTCAGGAATAATTGTTATTGTTATTTTCGTGTTTCAAAGCATTGTGTCTATACCCGGGGCATAATAGCTAATTTTTCAAGGGTTTTGTCATTTTCATAAGCATATTCATATTCAATAAATCAATGGACTTTTTGCATTCAAATATTGCGCTCTTTATCTTTCTTGTCATTTTTCAAACAAGCTATGTTCTCTTGCACACACTCACGTAACAGTTTTCCGGTCCATATCCACTCTGGATCCTGTTGATAATAGTTCTGCTACTGTTCATTATGACTTTGAAAATCCGATCTACCAAGCCGAGGGTGGAAGCGAGGAAGATTGTGAAGTCCCTGGAGAACTTGCCAGACTGGTACTACAAGGAGAAAAGACCATACAGTCGCATGAGGAATCAATTGAAATTGTAAATCTGGGTACTGAAATAGACAAGAAAGAAGTCAGAGGTTTCTTGGAACACTCGAATTACATTGCCCGATTCATTCCACACTTGACTGCTACCTGCAAACCCATCTTCAAATTACTAAAAAAGAAAAATCAAGAGATGGTATGGAATGATGAATGACAAAATCAAGAAATATCTCCAAGAACCTCCAAGTCTGATGCTACCAGTTGAAGGAAGACCTCTAATCATGTATTTGACCGTGTTAGAAAATTCAATAGGGTGTGCTGGGGCAACATGACGAGTCTGGTCGAAAAGAGCATGCCATACACTGCCTTAGCAAAAGGTACCGACTGTGAAACAAGATACTCACAACTCGAGAAAGCTTGCTGTGCTTTGGCTTAGGCTGCTCGCCGACTAAGACAGTATATGTTGAATCATACCACTTTATTGACTTCTAAGATGGATTCTATCAAATATCTATTTGAGAAACCTGCTGTCTCCTTAAAGAGTTATCACTGATAATGGTACTAAACTGAACTCTGCATGCAGTTCAAAATAAAACACCATAACTCTTCTCCGTACCGGCCAAAGATGAACGGCGCCGTGGAAGCTGCTAATAAGAATATCAAGAAGATCATACAAAAGATGACAGTAACGTACAAAGACTGGCACGAGATGTTACCGTTTGCTCTCCATGGTTATCGCACTTCAGTACGCACTTCGACAGGGGCAACTCCTTTCTCTTTAGTCTATGGAATGGAAGCTGTTTTACCAGTGGAAGTTCAGATTCCCTCTCTAAGAATCATGAAAGAGGCGGGCTTAGATGAAGATGAATGGATTCAGACTCGACTCGATCAGATAAATTTGATTGATGAGAAGAGACTTGCGGCTGTTTGTCATGGGCAGATATATCAGAAGTGCATGACCCAGGCATTTAACAAAAGAGTCAAGAGACAGGTGTATCAAATTGGCGACTTGGTGATCAAGCGTATCATTCTATCACAAGGTGATCCCAGAGGCAAGTGGACTCCCACATACGAAGGGCCATTTGTGGTTAAGAAAGTATTCTCTGGTGGAGCCATGATACTTGCTACAATGGATGGCGAAGACTTCCCGCATCCCGTGAACGCAGACATAGTCAAAAAATACTACGCGTAAAAGAGACCCGCTAGGTCGACGTACCTAGGCAAAAGTAAGGGCATCCCGGCGAACCAAAAGGGTTCGGGCAAAAATTAGGGATAAACATATAAAGACGTACCCCCGGCAAGTCGAAAACCTGAAAAGGCGGCTTGGGCAAAAAAGGGCATCCTGGTGGACTGAGAACCTGAAAAGGCGGTCCAGGCAAAAATTAGGGATTAAAGCGTATGACTATGTCCCGTTCTCTGTCAGCTTCAACCAGGTCAAAGGGACTGAACAAGCCAATCACTTCTATCCGACAGCAGGAGATGAGAGGCTTGAAGACATAATGACAGTAGTGGAATTAGAATCGATAGGACTTTTTCTGCATAGCTTTCTCTCTGTTTTCCTGACAATTTCCTCTTACTAGGATTTCTGTCTCCTTGTACTCAAATTGCCTATTTATAGGTCCTCTTTCAAAATCAATACAATTTTATTTCGAAAAAATGTTGTTGTCTTACTTCCTCTGCTTTGCTTGCATAAACGTCCATTGATTTAATTTGAATTGATTTATGCATTTGAATATGATCAATGTTTACAAAAATGCATGCCTAAAATAGAAATAGCGATTACTACAAGACTTCAGGATCGAGGAGAAGGTCTAACCATGCTTTCCAATGAATCCGTCGCTAATTCTATTCCCCAACAAGAATCAGCTATTTCCCAGAAGAGGTTGGCATCGCCAGATAGACTGGTCATCTCTTTCATCTCCAGTCGGGCTCTGTTGAGTGTTTTCCGCCATCAGACAGAAATCAAGTATCCTCAGCTAAGAAAGGATCATCGATACAAATATCTCCGACCAGAAGACTGAGATTTATTTCCCCAGTAGAGTCCCCTGGAAGAACGTTTCAGACGCATAGTGCATTTATTACCTCATTCCATATCATACACATGCATGCAATGTTCGCATTTCTTTTCGGACGCATAATTCATTCATTACATCATTTCACAGCATACGCCTGCATACATTGTTCGCAGTTATGTTCGAAAGCATAAAACATCTCATGCATCATGACATGGCATGAAGCTAACTTTATTTTTCAGGTTAATTATTCCCCTGATACAGTCAAAACAAAGGTCCATTCAGACGGACATCCTCATCAATTACGTTCAGGATTCAACTACATCTTTCAGATATACCCCATGTCAACATTCATTCTGACATCCTCCTAATGATGGCATCTATAAGCCCATCCCAGACATTTATTGCAAATACAACATATACAAATACTATCAGGTATAGCCTAGCGTACGGTTCATTCTGATTCAGCTCAACATATGACTCTTTCAACTCAGATGCGATCTAACGTACGATCCATTCCGACCTTCAACAACTCCAATACGGTCTAGCATACGACCCATTTGGACCTCCAAGGCCTCAAATGCTACCTAGCGTACGGTACATTCTGAAGTGTAGTCTGGCGTATGACTACCCCCTTCATCATCAGGTACAGCCTAACGGATGGCTCAGTCTACAACTCAGATACGATCTAGCATACGATCCATTCTGATCCTTCACCCCCAGTAACGATACAGCCTAACGGACGGCTCGTTCCGCAACTCAGATACGATCTAGCGTACGATCCATTCTGATCCTTTATCCCCAGCATATTACTCCTCCAACAATACGGTCTAGCGTACGACCCATTCGGATCTTCATTCCTCAGATACTACCTAGCGTACGGTACATCCCGAGGTGTAGTCTAGCGTACGACTACTTTTCGTCAGATACAGCCTAACAGACGGCCCGTTCTGCAACTCAGATACGATCTAGCGTATGATCCATTCTGATCTGTTATCCCCAGCGGCGTATGACCCATTCTAACTCCCCAGTGAAGTCGACGGCCTAATGAATGACTCATTATACGGTCTAGCGTATGACCCAGTGACACCCATGACTTCAGATATCTTCTAACGTACGACGTACTCTGAAGCTCTCATCATCAAACTTCCTAGATGGCATCTTTAAGCCCATCTCCATCAAGACTAACTACTTGACAAGTGCAAATTTTTGGGGCATTCTAAGTGTTCAATAATCTTCCACCTCCAGACCACGAATGGTGTACATACCATTCTGACTCTCTCGGTTCAAGAATATCGAACAGGGGCAGCTGTCATACCCCAAAATTTGCCCATTAATATTTTAAGACATTTTTCAGGGCATTCCGACTCATTCTTATGACACTGATCTTAAAGGAACAAAGGCCCAGCTCACGAATGGCCCAATCCAGAAAATGGCCCAAACTGGCCTGTTCGCTACACGTTCGCTACACGCTCGCCTAGCGAACGTTCGCTACACGTTCTCTACACGCTCGCCTAGCGAAGCTGACAGACAACAGAAAATTTCGGGCTTCATTCTGAGCCCATTAGGTCATCAAAGGAGTATTATAAATACCCCAACTCCAGAACGAAAAGGGAACGAAAAAAACCGAGACGGAGACGGCCGGAAACCCTGGCATAGCAACCCCGGAGAGTAGCCCAGAGAAGTCGGAGTGAAGAAACCCTGACGGCCGCTCATCCGCACCGAAGTTACCGTCGCCCAACTCAACCCGATACCAAAAGTGACTTGCCAATTCAGCATTACCACTCCATTGCAAACAGGTTTGTGTATCATTATTGTTTTATGCTTCCAATTTGTAAATCTCTAAATACATAATACATCATGATTGAATTTTTGGATATGTAATTAGACTTTGCATGTGAATTCCAGTACGCCTGAATATCCTGAGTGTTTGACCATATTATTTCTGTAATTGAATGCAATAAGGCATGCAGCATGCTGAGATCATACTGTTCTGAAATTCAAAACCCGCAGCCGCTCGCTAGCACATCGCTAAGCGAGCATGTAGCGAGCATTCGCTAGGCCCTCGCTAGGCGAGGCAGAGGCGAACGGGACAGCCGTTGATATTTGTTATGTCCTATGTGTAACCTGATCTATCCTATGTTAATTATGCACTGTTTTGCCTGACATTCATGCTGCTGTGTTTTCTTTTGCGGTGTAATCCTCGATTGCACCCTGATTGGTATTCTAACCCGTTTGCTGAATTTTGTAAAGGTTCACATATCCCAGGAAAAGAGTGTTGTTTAGGCCTTCCACTTTATTTGTGGGATACCCTTATGAAGATCCACCCTAAATTGCTTAATTAATTTTAATGTATTAATTTTAATGTATTAATTTTAATGTATTGATTTTAATGTGGAGATTCATCCTAATTACCTCATCGATTGTAAAATACGGCCTCTAAATATGTGATCTTGGACCTCTCTTTTTTGCCTTACGATATTACGGCACCACGGTCATGTCCCGCGAATGTGGGGATACACTTAGCAATGGCCCTTCGATTAAATCATCATAAAATAAATCATAGTCCCTCGGATGTTGCCTTCGAATATATGATTTCGTCCCTCGATGACCCTTCGGTGTAGCCTACGGTTAAATGATGATCGTCCCTTCGAATGCTAAGGTATCCTTACAACTGTTGCCTTCAATGACCTATCGATGACCCTACAATGACCCTTTTACATCCAAAGGATAAAACTACTTACTTCTCAATAGTAAGGACAGTTTTACCCTCATAAGGATAGGAAATGCCCATAACGACCTTAGGAAGGTACAACTCTCAATTACTGGATCATAACCTAAAACATTTTCCACCCCTCACACTTTGCAAATCCTAGAAAATCACCACTTGGCATACATTCATACTAGAATCATTACCAAGTTACATTTTTCTAAACCGTTTTCAAAATCAAACGAGATAAATACTTTGTATACATTCATACGAGAATCATTACAAAGTTAAACTCTCTTTGCGAAACATTTTTTAAACAATTCACGAACACTTTTCAGACAAAAATATAAGTGATCCAGCAATTAAGAGCCCATGGATAACCATGGATACAAAGGGTGCTAATACCTTCCCTTTGTATAATGTACCTCCCGAACCCAAAATCTATTGAGGTCTTTCCTGTTCTTTTCCACCTTTCCTTATTGGATAAAAGAAAATTCGGTGGCGACTCTTGCTATCCGCGACATTGCGATAAAAAGCAAAACACCCCAAGTCAGTTCACCGTATGACATCTATGATTCGCGTAGTTTAACCTAGTGCGCTCGTTATATTTTTTCGACGACTTTTTCGATCGCATTTTGACCCGCCTGAACCTTTTAACCGGTCAAAATTTATTTCAAAATTAAAAGAAACGCTATATTTTTCCAATAAGTATATTTCATGTTGATCATTTTAGTGCATCCAATTTAATTTTTTGAGCAAATTTTTGCCCAACTTTTATTCTTTTTTAGTCGTTTTAATTTTGTTCTTTTGCCAAAATATTTAGAAAAAATAAATAGAATTTTCCATGTCCTTATTTAATTTTTATCATATTTATTTAGAGAGTTGTCAATTTTAGTTGATTTAATTGATTTAAATTGTTTAAATCAATTAAATCATCTAGAATGGGCATTTTAGACATTTTTAAAGTTAGTTATAATTTGTGTTTCTTTCATTTGATCTCAACCATTAAATCGGAAATAGTCAATGATCCATATTTGTTATCCATGTCCATTTCTATCAACCAATCAAAAATAGAATTTGAATTAACTAAATATTAATGAAAAAATAAAAAAGGATATCTCTTTCCATCTGTTGGGGGACAACCGGAAGAAAAGAGGATTTTGGGGGTTATTCTTGAAAGGAGGTTCCGAAAATTGGTTTTGGGTGGGGGTAGCACCTACTACCCATGCGTCATCTTCCAACAGTAAAAAACAAAAAGGAAAAGAAAAAAGACTCTGGACTCTCTCTCTTGGACAAAATAAAAAGTTGAAAAAGACTCTTCATACTCTCTCTAGAAACGAGAAGAAAAGAAAAATTGGAGTGGCACCAACTCCCCCCACGCGTCCTCTCTCTGGGAATGCTCAAAAATAAAAAGAAGAAAAACCATCTTCTCTCTCTAAAAAAGAAAAACACCCTTCAATTACGGGAATGGCTTGGGTAACTTTACTATTACCCATGACTTTGTAACTTTAGTTAATATCAACAATGAATGAATAATTAATACATATTATATTAACGTGGTAAAATAATTTGTTGTCTAAAGTTACCAAAGTTATACTATTCCAAAGTCCCTGAAACCTAATCCCTTCAATTACACCCTTTCTCATCGCCTCTTCAAATCCTCCACCTACAAACCTTCTTTTTCTTCCAAACCCACACGCACTACACATCACCATTCATCGCCTCTTCAAATCATCAACAACAAAGTGACACAACTCCTTCTCTCACCTCCGCAACTTCCTCCGCGTCCACCTCTTTGACCACGACGAAATCTTCAACAACTCACTTCCTCCGACACACCGCCGCGCCAATACCACCAAACACCACCAACGTCTCCGTCCACATCTCACTACACCGTCGCGCCAACACCATCAAACGCCGCACCCTCATCGCCTTCTTCAACCTTACTTCGTCATCACCGCCACGGCAACCCACACAACAACTGAATCTCCTCCCTTCTCACAACCCCTCCTTCGACCTTCTCCTTCCAACAACACCTCCGCTCGCCTTCGTCTTCCACCACATCACAATGAAATCCACCGGATTCACTCCATCAACCATCATGATTTAGGAACTCTCTTTGTTTCCATCTCCTCCGCCTTGGATTCGTTTTCCAAGTCCTAATCCTCTCGCCATGAAACACCAAACTCCTTCACCTATCAACAAATCTCCTAGCGCCGACAATAATACAAAGCAACAATGGTTCCCGCAACGGTAACACGGTAGCAACTTGGCACCCTTCAAATTCATTATGCTTTGTGTAAGACCCCAATTTTGACCCTAAGATCCCTCATGGCATCATAACATTGCATTTGCATTGCCTCAAGGATCATAAGCACCTTGGCTCCTTACCTTTGGGTAGGATCTCTTGAGATTTGGTTTGAGATCACCAAGCATGCTTGAATTGTATATTATTGCTTTTTTCATTTTTATTTACTGACCAAAAGCACAAAAGTATGTCACTAACATCTCTTGTTTGTAGCTTGAGCAGTCACAAGGTCCAAAGCTTCTAGGAGATCATATGTGCATTGATATGGTCAAGGGAAGATGAAAGCAAGCATGGAAATGGTTCTCAAAGCTCTCATCCATCAAATATGCCTCCCAAGTATTTCAATTCATCATTTTGATCAAAGCAAATCAAAGGGCTTGAGGCTTGTTTCCCAAGGAAACCCTAATTCATTTATCCATCAACTGTGCCTTGCTCATGAAGCAACCTCAACCCATGATCAAATTCCATAAAGGGAAGTTATTTAATTCATCATTTCATGCATATTTGAACTCATATGAGTGTCCTCAATCATCAATTCATCAAGATATGAGGTGTGGACTTGAGAAGTTGATCAGTCAATTCATCTGACTATTTTGAAATACACTGAGACCTAACTTTTGATGTGTTTGTCAAATGGAGATGACCCAAGAGAACAAATGTTCTTAAGGACCATATGAAAAACTTTCATGTTCATCAAAAATTGATTTGAAGCTTGGAAGGTCATCATCCATTTCAAAACATTATAGGTCATTTTGAATGAAACCCTAATTTTGGGTCAACTTCCCAAGGACATAACTCCTTCATTTTTCAGGATTTTGAGGTGGGATCAAATGCATTGGAAAGCTTAAGATGTATACTTCAAATGCTATGTTGAGAAAATTTTCAAAATCCTAAAATAAATACATGTGATAATGGAAAACATTATAGGTCACTTTGGACCAAATGCATTGAAATGTGAAAAAGTCCAACTTCAAGTGCCCATAACTTCTTCATCAAAAATCCAAATGATTCAAAATTTAAGTGCAAATTGATTTTATTGAAAATATCTACAACTTTGATATTTAGGATTTTGTCATTTGGAGCTTGTATCATTGAAACAAAAGGGCTTGAACTTTGGCCATTTTTGAAAATCTCACATGTACATGTCTTGCACCATACACTTCATGACCACTTTTCATCAATTTCCAAGGCTCAAATGGAGTTTTGATCAACATAACAAATGATCCTTATGCAATAATGTTTCCAACCATTACTCATGAGGTGGTCTTTCTATTTTTGACATAGCATTTTCGAAGACTTGAACATAATGGTGCAATTTTGGAAAATCATTTAATTTTCATTGCATGAGCCATTACCACATAACCTGCACGTCCAGTTTGCATTTGCTTGTCATTAGCTGCCAAATCCAAGTGGAATTGGGCCCTCCATGCGCCTGTACAGGCCCATGCATGGAGGCCCTTTCCATTCATGCAAGGAATTGTTCATGCACTTCAGCCATGCCTTGCCTATAAATACAATGTTATTCCTCTTCCTTTTACTAACCTGAAGACGCCCCAAATGCTGTGCAATTGAAACCTCACCCTCACACCAAAGGAACTCTCTCAATTTTCAGATCTAGAATTCAATTACCTCGATTATTTTCTAAGATCTAAAGTTCCTTAGCCTTCTTCTCCTTGATCCATAGAGTGAATTGCAAGCATCCATAGCAAGGAATTGTGACTCTAAGCTCTGCAAATCAGAGGTTTACCTCAGCTTTTAATTTCTTCGAATCTACTCATATATTGGTTATTTCTTGCTGTTGTTGTGTGATCTGAAGTCCTCTGCATAGAGGCAACATTCTTGAGCTTTTAATTTTCAAAATCCATTAAATTCATTTGAACACCACAGATCTTCCATCTCTGATTTCTCTTAATGTAGAAACCTAGAGTGGATTTGGTTGGTACAGGGGTGATGTACATCACCCCAGCTTTCGATTGGTACCAGGATCGTAGCATTTGGTTAACATTTTTTCCCTCTGCAATTTTGGACTTAGCCGGAAGTTGGCCGGAGAAGACGGTGGCGCTGGCCACCGCCTGGTCTCCAGATTGGATCTGAGCCGTCCATCTCATTTTCCAGATCAAATCCCATGCGTCCAACGTTAGGACTTATTTAATGGCATGGTGCGTTTCAGTTGACTAGCGTGTATGGTGAGCGTGCGCTTCCTGACCACATGATGATCCACGTCAATTAATGAAGCTTCATCAGACGGTCCACGTTTTTCCATCATTTCTAATTTCTGATTTTAATTTCTTTTATTTCTTTTAATTCCATTTCTTTTTAAAAAATTCATAACTCCTTCATTATTGGTCCAAAAAATATGAGACCAATTGCATTTTTGTCCTTTTAATTTCTAGTTTCTAAAAATGATTTTTAATATTTTTTATTTTATCATTTGATATTTTTTAGGTTTTTTCTCTTTTCTGCTTATTTTTAATTCATTTTAAATAGTTTTTGATATCCAAAAAATACAAAAATATTTCTCCAACCTCTTTGAATGATGAATGATCTATGAAAAATATTCTCATCAATTTATTAATTGATTTGAGATTTATTTGAGATTTTAGTTCAATTAGGTTATTTTTATGCATTTTTAATTGATTTAAAATAGTTTCTGACTTCTAAAAATGCTGAAATTTTTTGTCAAACTTTGTTTGACCTTGTTGAACTTGGGATAATTCACTTGGACTTTTCAAAGTTGATTTGGAGTTTAAAGTTTGACCTTTCTTTATTATTTTAATTCAAGTTTTATTTTGAATTTGAAAAATACCAAAAATATTTTATTTGTTTCTTGACTTCTAATCTTCATTTTGCTTCTGTTTTCTATTGTTTGACCTTGATCTTCTCTATCTTTGGTCAATGCTTGTTGATTATTCCATTCCATTTCCATTAATGTACTTCAATATTCATCTTCTTCTTCTTTTTCTTTTTTGATCAATGAATTAAAGATTGGTGGTTAGCATTGATACATGGAGGTTTAACCTTCCTGGATTCAAATCTAATTCATCTTGATCATGGATCAAGTGAATGGCTTTGCATTAAGGATAGGTTGCTTCCTAATCATGCAAAGAACCTAAATCAATACAAGATAATTTCTCATCTTCTTTTTGGCATGGCAAGTTGTTGGAGTTTGATTCACTAATCAAAATCTCTAACTTGTGTTGTTGCCTACATTAATATTGACCGGCCTCAGATAGTTGTGACTTCTACTTAAGTCCAATTATGATTGCTTAACATAGCGCTAAATTGCCTTATGGCACACTAACTCTAACATAACCATTAACCATTAACATTTAATTCTTGCTCTTTACATTTATGCAATTTACTATTCTTGTACATACTATTCATTTGCTTTTGCTCTTTGCTCACTTGAGCACATGTTTATGTTAATGCAATTTGCCTTTTGCTCACTTGAGCACATAATTGTGTATATATTATTTTGCTTGTGTTTTGTTTTGATTGTTGTGGATCAAATGCAAAAAATGGACAAATGGACTTAGTTTTTAGGACATTCCCTATGCAAATTGGAGTAAAAAGGCCTTAATGTTGAAGATGGATTAAAAGGACCAAATCTCTAAACTCACTCTTGTCCATTCTTGATTTACTTCATGGGACTTTTTGATGTGTGTTCTTTTGTGCTAGGGAATTATATTTGAGCCAAAATGAAGAACCATTACCATATCCATCCAAAAGAAAGATACAAGAGCCATTGGGGATCTCCTAAGAGCTTTCTTGATTGATTTGATTGCTTGAGCTTTTACTTACTTGCTTGCATATTCCAAAGGATGGGAGCTACTTGGATCATCAATATGATCTCAAGAGAGGAACTCCATTTGTGGTCTTGTTTCTTATCCTTCATCTCTTGTATGATTAGGACCTTAGCCATTCTTCTTCTTCTCTCCACTCTAACCCAAGCCAAAACTTTTGTGCAAACATTTAACACTTGTTTTCAAACATTAGAAACCTAAGCATTATGCTTTTGATTTTCAAACTTTCCTTTCATAACACTTATTTTGAATTGAATCTCTAAGTCAACTTTGACCATATTTTTGTAAATACTTTTCATTGGTAAATATAACCCATTCAAATACTTTTGTGGTTTCAATGGCCACTTTCTTAATCAAAACTTTTCATAACCATTAGCTATTAGGTTTGAGTTATCCTTGAGGTAGATGTAATACTCACCTATATCCTTAGTGATGGACAATGAGTCTTCCATGCTTATTATAGGGTTAACCCCTCACTAGCATGTTGAAGCTATCCTCACATGGTGGATTTGTGGTTTTTTTTAGGTTGAGTTTTCTCCCTTGGATAACAAAAGACCTTAGGGCTTTTGGACCAATTAATTCACCAACTCATTTTGAGATTTTTACCCCGAACTACGAGGTTTTGATCCTAATCTTTTTTAAGATGGTATGTAGGCAATGAGTTTATCCATTCAAACACAAATTGTAAATAACTTGTATATTCTCTTCTCATCTCTTCAATCATGTTTGCACAAACAAATTTTCACAAAATACCAACCTTACAACAAGTGTGAAAAGGGATCCCTAGGAGTACCTAGGATGTTTTGGGTGCTTAACACCTTCCCATTGCATAACCAACCCCCTTACCCCGATCTCTGACATTTTTACTAGTTTTTGATTCGATAAAACTTTTAGGTTTTTGTTCGCTTTCTAACCATTCCTTTGGATAAATAGAAGTCGGTGGCGACTCGACTTGTATGGTTTACCTTGGATTTAGTCAATATGTCTAAAGGTAACGAATACCCCACTACACTTTGGACTTTATTTTTCAATTATGAGTTATACTGCGTTTGATATCGTGCGGCAATAACCCGAGCTCGATAAGACCTATGGTGGCTTTAACTTCTTTCCGATAAATACTTCGGTAATGATTTGGCCTTGCTCTGAAATACCTGTGCTTTGCTACAATTGTTTTATTCTAGTTTGGTTAAGAGTCATGCTAGTAGAGTGTGTAATATGGTGATTTTGTTTGACATGCTTTGAAATATAGAAATGTTTATGAATTTCTTGGCAAAAACAAGAAGAAAGAGCTATTACGTATTTTTCTATTAAAATATCAGTAGTTGAAAACAAGTTCCTTTGAAAAGTTATCACCAAACTTTGAATAATTCTAAAAGGATTGCAAGGGAATGTTTGTGTATTAAGTTTGGTCCCCCTAGGTATCCATGAGTCATGGTTTCACAGAGAATTGGTAGCTTTCAAAAAAAGAAAACATTTGTTTGATTATGCTAAATTTAGAATTATGGTTTTGACATTATGTTAAGGAGAGTTTAATTTAAAATTTGTGTACACCTCATTGATTACTCTTGAATTAATATGATATTTGTAAATAATATTAATTTAATTTTTCTGTTGATTTTATTATTATTATTATAAATAGTGTATAAAATATTACAAAATTGTATTGTTGCTATAATTATTGTAAATAATATCATTACATTTTTAATCGGATTAAATTTAAGGATTCGACTCTTGCATGTCGTTATACCGCCCGAGTTTCTGGACATTGATTGTATATTTTCACCGTGTTTCGATCTCCACATACAACATTCTAATTCCATTGTCGCATTGTACAAACCGGTCTATGAGCACATGGTGGCTGATTCTGTTCGATTATTTAATATTCAATATTGTCACTTTTCTCTTTTTTAAATTAATTAATTAATTAAAGTATTGATTAATTAGATAATTTTGTTAACTAATTTTAACTAACTTAAATTATTTGATTATATTAATTTTTAATCGAATAATTTTGATAATTAATTTTAATTACCTTAATTAGATGGCTTAATTGAATTTTAATTAATTTTATTAATCAAAAGTGGACCGACTTATTTCATCGTCATCTTTCATTATCATTTCATAAATACAAATTCAAATCATTTTTCTAAATTAATATAATTTCTGAGACTTTTTTTTTAATTCTAAACTTCGGATGAAAAAGAAAATAGGAGGCGTTTGCTTCACTATCTCTCAAGTATTTGAATGATTGTCGTCCACCATATTGCTCGAATTCTTGTCGCCCGATTAAAACCTTACCAAATTCGAAGTCAAATCATTTCTTTTAAATTAGCATAACTTCTAAAACATTTTGATTTATAAACTTTGGATGAAAAAAGAATGGGAGGCGTTCGCCTCACCATCTCTCGAATGATTGAACGATTGGTGCACGCCATATTGCTCGAATTCTTGTCACCCGATTAAAACTTTAATCTTACAAGTTCAAATTATTTTTCAAATCAATAAGTATTTTTAAAATTTAAATTTCGGATGAAAAAGAATGGGAGGCGTCCACCTAACCATCTCTTGAATAATTGAATGATTGGCGCTCGCCATTTTGCTCAAATTATCGACTTCCGATTAAAACACGCTAAATGAACTTGGATAAAGGAATGGGTGGCGCACACCTCATTGTTCCTTGAATAAGCAAGTGGGAGGCGCACGCCTCACTACCGCGCATATTCGATTTCCGCAAACCGCTTTCAGTAATAATTTGAACGAAAAGGGAATAAGAGGCGGTCACCTTATTATTCCTCAAAAGATCGAACGATTGATTTTCACCATATTGCTCAATTTCTTGTCGTTCTCCTAAAATACCAAATACATTAAACCTAATTTCCCGCCCCCGTGCGATCGACGACTTAACTCTTTTCAGAAAGAACATTGCTTAATCCTTTCTAGTGCGTACACAAACTAGCGCTTAAGTCTCCACCGCGAGCATGCAAGCCAATGTTTAACCATTAGAATGCGATCTAAGCACTTGTTCATTAAAACACATCCAACTTATCAAAACTCTTTCATCGTCCCCGTGCGATCGAAACTCTTTTCAAAAAGAACACCGTTTAATCCTTTCTAACATGCACAACAAACTAGTGCTTAAACCTCCGCCAAGAGTACACAAGCCAACGTTTAGCCTTTAGAACGCGATCTAAACAGTTGTTCATTAAAAGACACCAACCAACTGTAGTTCCTCGAACTACGAATGCTCTGATTTCCTTATTGCACTATAAGGATACGTAGGCAGGAGATTGTTATATCTTCGCGAGCACACTAATAAAAAACCTCCCTCTTCCCCCTTTTGAGGTTTTCCATCCATCTCTTTTCAATATTCCTATCACTTGAAGAAAACAAATAACACTTAAATCGTAAATTAAACTAAAAGGTTCTCGTTGAGTACAACGGACGTGAGGGGTGCTAATATCTTTCCCTTACGTAATCGACTCCCGAACCCGAATATGGTTGCGATGACCATTATTCTATTTTTCAAAGGTTTTATCAATATTTTCCTATTCTTTCATTGGAATAAATAAAGTTCGGTGGCGACTCTATTCGAACAAATTTTTTCCGCGACCATCGCGAGGAATCGTATTTTTCGAGATGCGACAGGTAGCAATAAAGTTTGTGTTTTTCTTCAATTTGGTAACTGAGAAGAAAACATGTTTCTTGCTCATGCATATTTTCTAACCTTTTTTAAATTAAAAAATGGAGAGACATATCATATACAAAGGGCGCTGTTTTCAGTGTATGTTGGTTGTCTGTTTTTTTTCATGAGCCAATCCATACTTATATAGTGTACCAACTAGGGTTTTTATTTTTTACAAATGCCAATAATGCCCTTAAGTTGTTTTGTGAATTAAAAAGGGTTTAGAAAAAATAAAATAAAATAAATTAAAATAAATAAGATAAAATTAAAACAACAAGAGGATTAACCCTATTTATTTTTCTAAACATTTTGATAAAAAAACAAAAACAAAAGAGCTCAAAATAAATAATAATTGAGCGCAAAAATGTTCAAAAAATTAAAATAAATACATCAAAATGATCAGCGTGAAATAAACTTCTCGAAAACATACAACGTTTGAGCCAATTTTGAAATAAAATTTGACCGGTTAAAAGGCTCAGACGGACCGAAATGCGACTGAAAAAAGTAGTTGAAGAATTAAAATGAGCATGCCAAGTTAAACTACGTAAACCATAGATTAATAAAATTGACATCTGCAAGATCGATCTTGAAAATTTTATCCTACTAATTTTACGTACATTTAAGGATCAGTTCGATTGGTCTGTCTGTAAATCCTAAAATTTATTCTGGTTGACATTTCAGGTATTATGCAATATGAAATGCATGCTATGATGTGCAGATGATGCAAAACTCATGATGAGTGTATCGATTAATTGAATGAGGGGAAAATTGGGGTATGACAAATAGGTTGCAAAATTACAAAATTAGACATTTTGAACAGCGGGAGCCGACCCATTCGAGGTGGGAGTCGACTCCTAAGGGCAAGGGAGTCGACCCATACTGCCTGGGAGTCAATCCATCATGGACATGGATTGAAATTCAAAAATAGCTTTCAGTGGGAGTTGATCCACAACTCAAGGGAGTCGACTCCTTAGTGTTGTGTGTCGACTCCAAAGCATTTATGTATCGACTCTTCATTGACATATAGTTTTCTTTTCAATATGCTTCAGAGGGAATCGACTCCTAACACGGTGAGTCGACTCCAAACATGGATTTTTCATAAAAATGCATATTTTTAACATTTTAACTTGTCCATATGCTTTTGAATTGATCTAAAAGTGTCATAAGGTGAAAATGAAACCTAGACACAGAGAGATAAGATCCAATGTACAAATACTAATTTCCTAGTTTTGACATCAATCAAAAACCTCTAAGAGAATAATGCGCTCACTAATTCTTCACATTCTTTTCCACTTCTTAACTTGATAAGCTTACATGTTTCAATACTCACTACAATATTTATTGCTTATAATAACATTTTTTATGCAACATGTGTAAATTGTTGCCTAAAAAAAGATAAGGCTACGATTTTTATCTGTTACCAAGGAAATTCTCACAACACCTCACAAATGTTCCCCAAAATACTTCTGGGAATAATTTTCAAGAGTTTCTATAATTTATCTTTTGCCATAAATGACAAAGATTCCCTTAAATGCTTAGGGGAACACTTTTAGGTTAATGCATTATTCCTAACAAAAATATTCCTAATGTTGATTCACACAGACAATGCCATTATTTCATTTGGGAATCAGAAATGGATACAATTGATGAACTGATGATCTTGAACGGTGACTCTAATCTCTTTTACGGTGGCGCAGAGTGGACATGCATGGTTAACACTTCAACGCCAAGTCAGTTCAAGATTCAAGTTGAGTATATTAAAAATTGGAGATCAGGGATTGTACTTTTCTTTTAGCGTGTGAACTGATTTTATACCTTAGGTCAATGACAATGGATCGAGCCTTGACCAATTGGATCTTTGGTCAGTTCAGAATAATTCTCAATTCCTTTTAATGTCAATACCATGTTTAAACATAGAATAATGTTTTCAATATCTTTAAAAATATTTGGATTAGTTCCAAAACCTTGCAAATTCTATATTGGTAGGATGAAATGGAGTTTGATGTACAATCGATTCATGATCACGCTAATAATTATTTAAATTTGACACTTTAACATAATTAATCATATTCAGAACTTCCATACAATACTCAACACACAGCCAATCATCCTAATTACCCTTAACATGTTGAAATGCACAAAACATGGCTCACCAACAATATTGGTCTTCAATCCTAGTAATAGTCACGTCATAACGCTAGTCAAACGAAGCAATGTGCACACATGCCACAACAGATATCACAAGCACCTGCAAATAATGAAGTAGCAATATGGTGCAACTCTTAGACTTCTAAATCATGTCTGAGGTGCTACCACACGTATCACGCCTATGATCAATCAAAATCCATCTCGAAAAATTTCATTTTTTTCACACTTCAATGCCTTTTAGACCCATTACTAATGAAATTATTAAGGGTCTAAGTAGTTTGGATAGTAGTATGGATCTAAGAAACCCAACTCAAATATATCATGGATCATCCACCAAAAAATTCATATCTCAAATTACATAAAAACCCTAATATTTGTAAAAAAAAAAAACACCTAGTATTAGAGGTGTTCACCTTAACGAATCAAGATGACATTAAACGATAATATACCATTGATGTCATCCTTCCATGCTGACACGTCTATTAGTCATGTATCTAGAAGCACCGATATACTCACACTTTTTGGAATTAGAGAGAGCATATTCAAATAAGATAGGTGTCGCCACTTATCATAAAATCACTTGACAAAGAACTTGTGTCTATCCATTGTGAAAATAACAATGGCATGAAACATATAACGTATGTATATCCATTATGAAAATAACAATGGCATGAAACATATAACGTATGTATATAAGAGTTGAACGAACCACACTATTATTCACCTTCAAGTATGACAGACAATCAATTTGTCTACTTGTTACTTACTAGTACACTGTCTAATTTTGATATCAGAATGTCTTTTCCAAGTACATTTTCCCACTCAGAGAAGGAGCAAAACGAATAGTATGCAAGAAGAGTGAAACACCACTCCAACACATCTCAACCAGTAGTGTGAAGATTACATCACTTGCTTAGACAATCCATCTAGTAATTTCTTACGGGAACATAAATCCTAGCCTAGTTTCTCAATTTATGTTTGTTTGATAAATATTTTTGTAGAAAGTAAAAATGCAATGTATTAATATTTTTATGTGTTATCCCTTTTGAGTTGTCAAAAGAAGAAAAGGAAATTCTATATAATTATCAAAATAATATTTTTTTTTACATAAGTTCAATTTATAGATTTCAAAATAAACTAAACTTGTGTTTAGCATATACAATCTAGTACATATAGTGTATGACAAACTTGTAGGCAACACAAAATTTGCACTATCTTATTATTGCTAGCAAGGAGCTTCAAAAGTTCTATATTAATATATACAATAATACAAAAGCTAAGAATTTTGTAACGAATCTACCATTTCTATTTAAGCTAGTATATCATTTTATGTAAAAAGATGGAAAAAAAAGTATATATCTAAGTTGGTTGAATCAAGGATTTGAATCAACATGGAAAAATCAAAAAAGAAGGTTCAACATGAACAACCTTCCTGCTTAAAAATTTGATTCGGTTCAACTTTTCACTACACCATAGTACTTGTTCTTTTCTTAATTGTGACATGTTTATCACTCTTGAAATCAATTTCAACCCAATTTGTGCAACTAATTGCTCATGATCAAGTTGATCTTCATGGTGCTTTTGGAACTTCTTCACTATGCAATTTCCAGTTCTTATTATGTCTTTCAGCTTTTTCTCCTTCTGCAAAATGTAACACAAGATTGAAATATTGTATACAATTAATTGATAGCTTAATTAGAAAAGTCTTTTCACATGTATCACCTTTTGTAGTTGTGTTCTAATGTCCACTAGAAGATTTGAAATCGTAGGATCTTTGAGATCATTTCCAATATGCTTAGAAATCACATTCACATTCCCATTATCTTTATCCGCTCGAACAAATTCCCAAAACACTCGCATTGATTCCTTTATAATATCTTCCAACTTTCCACTTGCAATAGGATCTTCCTCGCTTCCTTTACTATCATCTATATCAATCATATTCACACGAAAAAAAATTAGTATCTGACTCGTGATAATATATTATATTATAGAGATTAAAAATATATTTAACTAAAAAACGTGTCACCTTTTATATCAGGCACATGAAGCAAGTTCCTGATCACACAACGATTTTTGACATAATTTTGTATCCTTGGTCCACTTTGAAATGGTTCATTCTCTATGAACCTTTGCATCAATACTTGAAAGAGTTGAAATTCGCCAGCAACATGGTTATACCTATGGCTATGAGGCCCTTGTGAATCATATTGCTGTAACTCAATAGCTTTCATGTGTTGCCAGCATAGAATTTCCCATGAGAGACAAACTTGTCCAACATACACCAATTCCAAATCTCTATGAAGTTGATGAACAAGTTTCAAAAATGGGTCAGATGTGATCTTTGTTGACTTTCTTGGCCATAAATTTTGAGAGATTATTGCATTTGAGATGGTGGATTTTGGTATTGAAATTAGTTTAAGAGGGTCTTTTAGTTGAAGAAGACCTACAATTAAGGGTAAAGTGGAATGAATTAGTCATAATAATCAAAGGAAAAACATGATCATTGATTAGTACTAAGTAATAAATAAGGTTTCTTTGCTTAGAGTATAATACTAGAAACCAATCCTAGTCAAAACTTTAAAGTAATTTGAAGGTTCTTTATTCAACTTTATTGAATGCTTAAGAAGAAAAAAGAGAACAAATCTTATTCACTGATTTTGATGTCTTTAGTGTATAAGAAAGTAGACCTATGAAGAATAGGAAAAAGATTGCTAGAGAAATTAAATTAAATTCAATAGTAAAAATATGAATTTAAATTCATGATGTAGATTTGTCACTATCTCTAGGTTAATTATTGATTAAATAAACAAGATAACTTTATGGACACATAATTAAATACATGTGTTGGGTGTGAGATGAACAATGACCCACCATACTAAAATCTTTCATGTTGATTGAGTTTGATGACAAAAGTTCATCAAAGAAAAAAAATTATGAAATTAAATAAGAAAAGCTTTTAAAAATTACATTTTTTTATGATATCTCTATAAAAATATTCTCGGTGTTGTATTTCCGATATCCATATTTTTATAGATTATTGAAAGTGTGAAAAAATAGAATTTGTGATTAGGCATATATGATCTAAGATTTCATGTTATGTTTTGATCTTAAAGCAACAAAATTTAGCAAAAACAAAGATATATTGCATGAATCTAAAATGTTGAAAATTGCAAGAATTTAACAAATAAATGAAGCTAATTGAGTTCTTACCTAATGCATGCATGGTTTGATAATTCAAGATATCAAGTTTCTTCATTTTCTCTGCATAGTTGTTGTAAACTTTTTGAATCTCATTCATTTGATCCTTGTATTCAAGTAACTTCACTTCAATTTTCATTGGTTTCAATTCTTGAACCACTTTTGGTGATTCTTTTTCTTCTTGTTCTTGTTCTTCTTTGTCTTCATCTTCAACTTCTATGATTGTGGCAAGTCCACCTTGTCTTGAATGCTTCAATTCTAACTTCAATTGTTCCACTATATCTTCATGCTCCCATTCAAAATCATCTTCGTCTTCATCAGATTCAGATTCATTCAATTCTTCTTCACACTTAGCTTCTTCACTTTTCTTAACACCTTCTTTTTCATCTTTGACTTCAAAACCATGTTCTATAAAAGATTTCAAACCCTTCATGTTAGGTTCCATTTCTATATACTCATCTTCAGAAAACCCCTCAAAGTTTGAAACTTTATCATCAAATAAAGATGGGTTTTCATCCACGCCTTCTTTTCTTTCATCTCTCATCATCAATTTTAGAATCTCGGACTCAAATTTTTCGCTACCATTTTCGCTACCAAGAAAGTGATAGGAGAATGAATCGTCAATTTTGTTGATGTTGCCATTGCTCCAAATTAAACCACTTGAGCTAGATGATTCTGACTCAGAATCTGATGTAATTGAATTTTCATTGAAAATGAAATAGTCTTCATCAGATGAATCAATTCCACCAAACGCCTCGCCCTCGAAAGGAAGCTGATTATCGGTTGAATGAATATGATCTTCTTTTTGTTCTTCTTTTTCGGTTACAAAGTCTTTTTCTGAATCAATGCTTGAAAACTCTTTGTGTACATTATTAGAAATGGATGAAATGTTTGGACTCGTGAAAAACTCTCGAAAGCTAAATCGAAATGTCATCGGTTCTTCTACGAAACCACTCGTATCTTTTTCTGAGAAGTATTCAAACTTACTTGTGAATTTCGTATTAGTCTCACTCTCCACAAAAACAGAGTCCTCTGTTTTTTGTTCTGTTTCTTCTTCCAATTTATTATCACCATGAACATGGAAACCCTCATCCCCGAAAACACCGAAAACAGATGAATCTGATTTAATTTCATCCAATTTATTATCACTCTCACATTCATCATCTTTTACAACATGCCCCTCTATATATTTTTCATCTTCAATAACATCAGAGACATTCTTCATGAAAACAGAGTACTCTGTTTCAATTTCATCAATTTTTCTTCCATTCTCATGAACATCATAGTCAATCTTTACAAGAGAATCTCCTCCTATTTCTTCTTCTTTATCTTCCTTCTCTTCTTGTTTATTCTCTTCTAACTTCATATAATCATGATGAATACCATGTTCAATTTCATGATCATTGAAACTACTCTCCATGGAAACAAAACCTTCATCTTCTCCACCATTTTCCTTACCATCTTCATCTTCATGAACAAAAAAGTTTGAAGACTCACTCTCCATGAAAATTTCATCTTCTATTTCACTCCCAATTCCCTCTATACCATCTTCAACCTCCTTTAAAACAGAGTTATCTATGTACACCTCTGTTTTCACAAAACCTTCATGAAAATCAGAGTGAATCTCCTTCAAAACAGAGTAATCTGTTTTTGCATCATGAACAGAATCCATGAAAACAGAGCACTCTGTTTCTCCTTGAAGAAAATCATCACTCCAAAACAGAAAACTAGCTAGCTCCTCTGAGAAACCATCAATCTTAGAATCATGAAAATCTCCTTGTGATGGTGAATTATTGAGATCCTTTTTTGCATCTCCTAAATTAAGAAACCTGATAATAAAATGAAAAAAACAAAAACAAAACATCACTTGTTTTCTATATACTTATAATAAACCAAACAACCTCAAAAAAAACAAAACAAATTTCACCAAACCTGAAGAAGTATTTGAGTATCAATCCAAACAAATAGAACACATGATTGCTGATAAAAACCCTCATAGAACCAAAAGCAAAAGACATGTTTCCTTTTACAAAAACAAATTTTGTTGATGAAACCAATGTAGAGTTTTCTTAAGCATTAAAAAGGGTCACATGACACATCATTCAATCCAATTCAACTTTTGAAAAAAGCTTATGTTTTTATGTCCATAAAAATTTCCAAAACAACTTAAGACTATGGAGAATTTCAAATGGAACATTGATAGTGGAAAAGTGGACTCTTTCTCAAACTTATGGAATAAGATCTTTGAGGCATAATTTGTGTTTGGACCCAAAAAAAACAGCGAGATTGTAGGAGAAGATTTAGCAGAGAAGGACAAGGAAAGAAAGCAACGTGTGATTATTATTAAGAAAACAGAAAAATGAGGTTTTGGTTTTGATTTTGACTAGGTTTTGTAACATGATAAACATGTTTGATACGTTTTAGAGAATTGAAATGAAACGGAGTTTGTTATTGATTGGTTTCAATGAAGCCGTTTACCATATTTGTTCACTAAACTTGGAATTTGGAATGAGTGGGTCAGTGTGTTGAATGCTCTTTGGGAAACTGAAAAGAAAAATTCTTCTCACTAGATTCGTAGGAATGTGTAGTGGTGTTTGAATCACCATTCAATTTGGAAAAATTCATCTAATATAGTGATTTTCTTAATAAATTATAACAAAAACGCCTACTTATGATTTAAAACATACTAGTATTATATATATTAAAGAAAATAGTAGATTTCATGTTTTAAGTTCAAAATAATGAATTACAATCTTGCTACCATTAATTTAGGGAGTAAACCAACCCCACCTGCAAGAAGAAAATAATGGATGATGAATCAACGTAACTTAGGCACGCTTCATGCATATAGTTATTTATTCAAATAAAAACTACGTACCCTACATAAATTTGTTGATATTTATTTCATAAGTAAACCCTAATGTGTACGTGCAAGTAATATACTAGTATTTATGCTAATATTTTTTATTGAGAATTCTAATTATGAAAGTGACTTGTATCAAAAGTTGACATTGGAGTCTTCAAATTCAAATCATAGATCGATTTAAATTAAAATTGTAAATCAATTTTAAAAAATAATTAAAAAGAACTCAAAGCGGATTTTTATAATACATATTATATTTTATAAAAAAATTCTTATTTTGTTACATTTTTATAATAATACTATTATTAACTAAAAATTATCTTGAATTTTGATATTCAAAAATTGATTTAAACTTAATCAAATTGGATTGATTTTGATAAGATTCCTTTTAAAGTCTCATTAAATAATTATATCTTTTTAGATCAACATATATTAAAATATGAATTATCTAGGTTTCTCGTTTGAGGGAATTGTAGTCTCGTCAGGTAGATTCCATATAATTTTGTCTGAGCTTTGTATTCTCATCAGCCAGGTTCCATATAATACCGCCTAAGGGACTAAGATCTCCCAAACTATCTAACTTTCGTGCATGAGAGACTTAGAGTTTTTTCGGGTGGGGCCAAAATATAAATCTTCCCCCAAATGGAACGACTAAAGTCTAGCCAAAGAGACTTAGTCTTAAGTATCGTTTGAGGGCTTAATATAAATCTCGCCTGAGGGACTTGTAGTCTCATCATCCAGACTATCTAAATTCCTCGTCTGGGAGACATAGAGTTTTCTCGGGCGGGACCAAACATATAATTATCGCCCAAGCGGCGCGACTGAAGTCTAGCTAAAGAGACTTATCCTTAAGTATTGTCTGAGGACTTGATAGAAGTCCCGTCCGAGAGGTCAAACGCCTTGCTTTGGGGACTTGTAGTCGCATCAGTTATGCTCCATATATAGTTTCACCTAATGGACCTATAGTCTCATCAAACGGGCTCAATGTGACCTCTATAAAGAACCCAAAGCCTAATCGGTATGGTTCATCACACATATCATCAAGAAAACTTAGGTTCTCGAGATACTCCCTCTTTTTATGGTCTAAAAACACCTTCTTCTTTATCAAAGCACTCATGCTTGAAGGATTGTGTAGTGTTATAGTAAAAGACCTGGCGAGGGCAGAAGCTTTGCAGCCCTTAAGAAAGGCGGCAATCATATATCGCCTCCAAGGAGGTATCGCCTCGCCCCAATTACCTTCCTCTAGCCCAAATATGGGAAAATAAGGGAAAAAATGTTTCTTGGGCAGAGAGAAGTCAGGTTTAGTAGTTGGTTCACGTCTCCCTAGGAAATAGGGATTCATTAGTCCACCATTGACTAAGTGGATTATAATTTTTCCCAAGTAACTTTAGGCCTAAGACCTCTATAAATACTTTTCCCCTAACGAGAGAAAGAGACAAATCATAACCTATGCATGACACCCGAAGCACGACACTCAGATACAAATACTCTCACCTCACGTGAGCAGATCCTCTAAAACCACCATAATATTTATAGATTTTCTCGCCACCGTGGGCAAACCCTAACCACCCGAAATTATTATAAACCTACTAAGGTCTCTAATTATTCCCTACCCTTATAGGGATGCCATGCACACTTGTACATTTTGACAAGTACATTGGCGCCCCGGTAAAACTAACATGGATCATACCTTTTTCATCCTCATTCCTTTTGTCTTCCCTCCGAAAGATAATCGATAAAACTCTATGCTTCAATACAAACACCATAACCAGAGGTTTCACTTGGGGGAGGTGGTTCCAACACCTCCCAAAGGAAATATGCAAGGAAGGTGCTTGCTGTAAATGTGATGTCTTCGGGTTTGCCCATGGGTGAACGAGGGGAAACAAAGGTCAACATCACCTTTCTTACAAGGATGCCATCAGAGTTAACCCTCATGATAATTACCTTACATTCATCATTGTATAACATGGAAACTGGGATATCAAGAGGGTCTTGGTAGATCCTAGGAGCTTTGTTGACGTCTTATTTTGGGATTATTTGTAGAAACTTCAACCTAATCCTAACGATGTCAAAGTGTTTAGTGGCTCGTTAATATGATTATTTGGCGAACATGTACAAGTAAGGGCCATGTGACCCTAGAGATAACATGTGGCGAGGAGTCGACACTAAGGTGATAGAGATTAACTACCTTATTGAGGATACCCTATCATCCTATAATATCATCCTGAGGGGACCCTTCATCAATGCATTAATGGCAGTTATTTCCACCCAATACTTTGTCCTAGATTACCCGACGCTTGGAGGGCAAGTTGGTACGATTTGATAAGACCATTAGATCACTTAAGAATTCTATCAGAATATCCTGGCGACAGAGAGGGAAGAGTTCTCCCTTGTGGGTGCCCCTCCCTGAAGTCCCAAATGCAGACATTGGGCGTGGACTGAAAGACTCATGCCCACATAAGACTTGAAGGAGGTCCGAATAGGTTCTTCAGCCCATCAGGTGACAAAGATAAGTACTTCACTTATCAAGGAAGAAAAACAAGAGTTACTCGACCAACATATTAAAATATTTGACTTGTTTTCCTGAGCCCCCTCTAACATACTCGGGATAAACACTAAAGTGGTTAGACATCACCTTGTTATCGACCCCTCTGTCAAACTAGTGGCATAGAGGAAGCAGAAGGTTGGCGAAGAGAAAATGTTTTCCATTGAAAAGGAAGTAGGAAAGCTATTTGATTTCGGGTTCATTATGAAAACAAAATACTTTACCTGGCTTGCTAACATGGTGTTGGTGAGGAAAGAAAACAAAAGATGGCGCATGTGTGTGGACTTCACCAACCTAAATGTCGACTAACCCGAAGGACCTGTATCCACTATCGGACGTTGATCACCTTATCAACGGGTCCTTAGGCTACCACACTTTGATCTTAATGGATTTTATTCGGGGTATAACCAGATTAATATGGACTCCATAGACACCCCAAAAATCGCCTTCATGTCGAATCACGGCAGGTATTACTACAATATCATGCTCTTCGGCCTCAAGAGTGTTGGCACCACCTACAAACGACTCGTAGACGTTGTTTTCCCACAAAATTGGGAGGAACATAGAAGTGTATGTTGACGATATGATAATGAAGACTACTGAGAGGCATAACCATGCAGAAGATTTGAAGGATATTTTGTAGACATTTGGGAAGTACAATATGTGCTTGAATCCCACCAAGTGCTCCTTCGAAGTTTAAACTGGAAAGTTCATAGGGTTCATGCTAATGAAAAGAGGGATTGAACCAATCCGATAAATGTCAAGAATTCATTACCATGAGAAGCCCCATCAATGTCAAGGAAGTGCAACAACTTATAAGTCACATCGCCGCCTTATATCACTTCCTATAATGTGCGGGCAACAATGGTTTCCTTTTCTTTTCCGCCTTGAAGAAGAAGGAAAGATTCAAGTGGGTAGCAGAATGAAATGAGGCCTTCTAGAGGGTAAAAGAATTCCGCGTGTCGCCTCCTATTCTCACTCACTCGAGAGAGGAATCGCCATTACTCATCGACCTCTCTGTCACAGATCATGTGATAAGCTCAGTTCTCGTATAGGAAAGAAACAAAGCTGAAATGCATGTGAATTTCATAAGCAATGTGTTTAGGGGAGGTGAAGCACGATATAAAAATATTGAGAAGTTATCAATGGTTGTCATTGTCATAGCGAAGAAGTTGCGTCCTTATTTTTAAGTGCACAAGATCTTCGTGAAAACTAACTATCTCATTTGACAGTTTTTGAAATACCCAGATCTCACGGTAAGGATGATATCCAGTATATCTCGAGAGGAAGCATCAAGTCCCAGGCTCTGGATAATTTTGTTGTAGAATTTAGCTCGCCCATAGATGAGGAGATGCCACTGGAATGGACATTATCAGTTGATGACGCCTCAAGCATGAAAGGTATCAACATAGTAATAATTTTGGAATTACCCAGCGACTTATCGATTAAGCAGACACTCAAGTTTGAGTTCAAAGCCAACAACAACCAAGCAAAGTACAAAGCTTTCATCGTCGGCATGGTCCTCGCCCTAGAAGTCGAAGCCTCTCGACTGAAAGCCAAGAGTGATTCCCAATTAGTCGTCAACCAAGTCTCTGGACAGCAGTATCGGGATAAAGAAACTCAACTGGTAAGACATATGCAAAAGTTATAAAGTTTATCCTCTCGCTTTACTTATTTTGAAATAGAACATGTTCCCCGCGAACAGAACTTCAGAGCAGACATTATGTCCAAACTTGCCACTTCGATGACATAATAGTATAATAGAACAATTATCCAGAAGACTCTCACCTTCCCCGATATCGAGGCGGGCGAGGTCTACTCCCTGGAAGTTTTCCCGATATCTAGTTGGATGCCACTGATACTGTGTTACCTGCAGGAAGACGAACTCCCACTAGACGAAGGAGAAGCAAGGAGAATCCAAAACAAACTACTAAATACACCTTTCTCTTGAAAAAAAATCAAAATGGGGAGAGCTACTCCAATGTTACGATGTCTAGGAGAATATGAAACTGCCCTAGTACTACCCGAATTCCATAATGGAGCATATGGCAGCCATATTAACGGAAAGGCTCTCGCCTATAAATTGTTTAGGGAATGATATTATTGGTTTACCCTAATGAAGGATATCATCACTTTTGTCAAGAAGTGTGACCAGTGTCAGAGGCACCCTGACTTCTATTATGCCCCAATTGAGCTTCTTCAGTAAATGACTTCACCATGGCCTTTTTACAAGTGAGGCGTGGACATTTTAGGTTTGTTCCCTCTGGCGTCATACCAACTGAAATTCATGATAATGGGAGTTTAATTATTTTACCAATTGGATAGACGTAAAAGTTGTTGCTAAAATCATAATTGAAAGAGTTCTCCGCTTCTATTGGAAGAAAACTATGTGCAGGTTTGGGCTTCCTAGAGCTATCGTTAGCAACAATGGAACCCATTTCACTAATGATATGGTCATTGGAATTTTCCTAGATTTAGAAGTACATATAAAGTTCGTATACATTGTACATCTGCATGCCAATGGGGAAAAGGAATCAGCAAATAAGGTAATTATGAAGGGACTAAAAAAGAAGCTCAATGACGCCAAAAGCTTATGGGTGGAACTGCTCTACAAAATATTATGGTCATATCACTTCACCCCTCACTCTACTACCAAGCAAACCCCATTCTACATGGTGTACGGAGCAGATGTCGTACTGGCCGTAGAGATTGACACACCCTCATGGCAATGTTCTCATTTTAACCAAGAGGTAAGCCATGAGGGATTATAGTATGCAACAAATTTGGTCAACAAATTGAGAGAAGTCTCCCATGTACGAGAATTCTCCATGAAACATAGAACCACCCAAAGATACAACTCCAAAGTCAGGCCAAGGTAGATGCAAGAAGGCTACTTAGTCTTGAAGCAAGTGGTTTTATCCGCTCAACAGAGAAAACTGCAACCCAACTGGGAGGGACCATGTCACATATTCCAAAATCTTCCCCATGGGGCATACAGGTTGCAGGAATTAGACGGACAACTCCTACCCAAAACTTGGAATGTCCTACATCTTAAATGTTATTGCATTTAGATTATTTATAATTTCATAAGAAACATAAGTATTTTTCTATGAACAATTACCTCAATATTTATGATCAATGAGGATATTTTCCAAATATTTTGTATGCTAGACTTCTTGGAGAAGATCCTTTTCGTATCTTAAGGTAGTATTTTGTATTACGGGCTTCTTGGAGAAGATATTGCCGCCTCTTAAGGCAATATTTTGTATGCAGGACTTCGTGGCAAAGATTGATGACGCCTCTTAAGGCAATATTTTGCATGTTGGGCTTCATGTTGAAGACCTTTGTCACCTCTTAACATAATACATTGTATGTTGGACTTCATGACGAAGATCCTTGCCACCTCTTAAGGAAATATTTTGTATGTTGGACTTCATGGAGAAGATCATTGTCACCTCTTAAGGCAATATTTCACATGTTGGACTTCATAGCGAAGATCTTTGTCGCCTCTTGAGGCAATATTTTGTATGTTGTACTTCATGGAGAAGATATTTGCTGCCTCTTAAGGTATTTTTTTTCTATGCTAGACTTCATGGCGAAGATCATTCTCGCTTCTTAAGGCAATATTTTGTATGTTAAACCTCTTGTAAGAGATCATTGCCGCCTTTCAGAGAAATACGAATATGTTATCTAAATTCCCCTCTTGAGAGACCTAGAGTCTTCTCAGGTGGGCCCAAACATATAAATCTCGCCCAATGGGAGTGACAAAAGTCTAGCCTAAGAGACTTATCCTTAAGTGTTGTCTGAGGGCTTGATAGAAGTCTTACCCAAAAGATCCAATGTATGTTATGAGGGACTTGTAGCCTCATCATCCAGACTCCATATAATTTCTCCTGGGGGATTTATAGTCTCATTAGCCATACTTAATATAATTTTACTTAAGGGACTAAGATCTCTTAAGATATATAAATTCCCCTCCTTAGAGACCTAGAGTTTTCTCGAGCAAGACCAAACATATAAATCTCGCCCAAAGTGCACAACTAAAGTCTAGCCTAAGAGACTTAACCTTAAGTCTTGTCTGAGGGCATGATATAAGTCCCACCCAAAAGTTCCAATGCCTCGCATGAGGGACTTGTAGTCTTATTATCTAGTAATCGATTACCACATATTGATAATCGATTACCATTGACTGTGTGGGAAAAAGCAGAATTAAAAATAGCATAAATTGAGTTTTATAACTCGGTTTGAGACGCAACCAATTGAATTGGAAAGATAACACAAAGAGATATACCATGGTGAAGCATCCATGATATTTTTCCATCTAAGTGGTGCCTTTAATATTTATGCATGATGCGATATTCCATTTTTAGATAAGTGGTGTCTCTCATGTTTAGGTATGATGCGATATACCGTGATTGCATAAGTGGTGCCTCTCATGTTTAAGTATGATGTGATATACCACGATTAGGTAAGTAGTGCCTCTCATATTTATGTATGATGAGATATTCCACAGTTAGATAACTGGTGCATCTCATGTCTAGATATGATGCAATATACCACAAATGAATAAATAACTCACATAACTTATTATGTTTTGTGTACCCGATATATATTTTGTGTGCGTATGAAATAATATATTAAGGTGAGGAACCTTAAAACAATGTTTCAGGATATTTTCCCATGACTGTGAGGACTCCTAAGATAGGAGGAATCCACTAAGATAACTTGTATCTCACCCCATGTTTAACTTTTCTGGTGATCGGGCGGTAGCTAAAGGTAAAGGAAAGATGGCGTGATGGCACCGTCTAAAGGATTTTTACCCTAGCTATTTATGTTTCAGTTTCATCTATTTTGTGATGATTCTGAGGTCACATTATGTATTATTTTGGCATACCTTGTAACGTATGCAAAATATTATGTAATGGTTCCACTATTGTAATATGTTTCCATACCGCTCCATATAATTTATCTCGAGGGACTTGTAGTCTTATGAGCCATACTCCATATAATTTTGCCTAAGGAACTAAGATATTCGTGCTATCTAAATTTCTCTCCTAAAAGACCTAGAGTTTTCTCGTGCAGGACCAAACATATAATCTCTCCCAAGGGGTGCGACTGAAGTCTAACCCCAGATACTTAGCCTTAAGTATTATATGAGGGCTTGATAAAAGTCTCGCCCGAGAGGTACAAAGCCTCACCAAAGAGACTTGTAGTCTCATCAAATGGGCTCCATATAATTTCTCTTGAGGGACTTGTAGTATCATCAACAAGACTCCATATAATTTCTCCTAAGGGACTAAGATCTCACATGCTATCTAAATTCACTGCATGAGAGACCTAGATTTTTCTTGGGCAGGACCAAACATATAATTCTCGCCTAAGGGGCGCGATTGAATTCTAGCCTTAAGTCTTATCTGAGAGTTTGATATAAGTCTCGTCTGAGAGGTTCAATGCTTCGTCTGAGGGACTTGTAGTCTCATTAACCAGGCTCCATATAATTTAGCCTGAGGGACTTATAGTCTCATCAGTTGAGCTCAATGAGATCTCTCAAAATTACCCAAAGTTTAATCGGTCAGGTTCATTACACATATCATCAAGAAAACTTAAGGCCTCGAGATACTCCATCCTTCTATGGTCTAAAAATGCTATGTCATTTATCAAAGCCCTTATGCTTGAAGGACTGTGTAGTGTTATATTTTTAAAAGACCTGGCGATGGCGGGAGTTATGTAGCCCACAGGAAGGGAGTCGATCATATGTCGCCTCCAATGAGGTTTCGCCTCGCCCCAAGCACATTCCTTTCGCCCAAATATAGGAAAACGTGTGAAAAGACATTTTTTAGGCATAAAGAAGTCAGAGTCAGTAGTTAACCCCACGCCTCCCTAGGAAATAGGGATTCAACGGTCCATTATTGACTGAGTGAACAGTAATCCTTCCAAAGTAATCCTAAGCCCAATGCTGCTATAAATATTTTTCCATAACGGGAGAAAGGGGCATATCATAACTTACGCATAAGACCTAAAGCACAACGTCAGATACAAAATCTTTCACCTCACATGAACAGATCCTCTAAAACCACTGTAACATCACCATACATGATTTTTCGCTGTCGTGGGCAAACCCTAACCAGAAAGGGACATATTATAATATGAATAATTTGTTTTACATTAATACATAGGAGTAAATATAAATAAGCATATATCATCTCTTTATACATGTAACTCAGTTAATATATATATATATATATATATATATATATATATATATATATATATATATTATATATATATATATATATAATATATATATTATATATAGATAGAGAGAGAGAGAGAGAGAGGAGAGAGAGAGAGAGAGAAGAGAGAGAGAGAGAGAGAGAGAGAGAGAGAGAGAGAGAGAGAGAGAGAGAAGAGAGAGAGAGATTAATTAGTATACACTGTCAGTGTAAAAAGTTTTACACCGTCGGTTCATCACCATCACCCGTTTGTATTACTTTATAGATTTTTAAAATAAAAGTCAAATTTCTTTTAATATCCAACGTCTATAATTAGCTGATGGTGTAAAATCTTTTTACACTGACAGTGTATTTCAATTAATCTCATATATATATATATATATATATATATATATATATATATATATATATATATATTATATATATATATAATATATATATATATATATATATATATATATATATATATATATATATATATATATATATATATATATATATATATATATATATATATATATATATATATATATATATTAGTTGAGTTACACTCACGTATCCAATTTAATGATAAACCTTAATTTTATAATAATTGTATTGTATTTGATGGTAAACTATTGTCATTTTAAATATATAGTGTAAATTTATTTGTATTATAATGATCTATCATAATTTGAGTACCTTGTTTATTCAATTTGAGATTGAATATTTTTGTATTTGGCGATGAATTATAATGTGGTGTATAGATTTATTAAATTTATTTAACTTTATTTAAAGATGTTTGAAAATAAGTAACCTGAAAAAAATTCTTTGGAAAAAAAGTTTTAAAAATATCATACTATTTTATGCAATATTTTTTTAGTCTATCAGTTTTAAAAATATATGAAATTTTTTACCCTTATCATCAATTTCTTTGTGACAAAATATTCATGATTTTTTAAAGGATTAAATCAATTTATATTTGATTTTATAGTTAAGTGATTTAAGTGAAATATTTTTAATAAATTTAACTTATTTATTACATGTAATAAAATACATTTATGATCAATAAAATCTTCTAGTATTAAAGGTTCTTACGTATAGTATTTTTAGACGTAACATGCAAAACTTTTCCATTCACAATAAGGTAGAAATTTGATTATTTTACTAATTTAGGAAAATACATATTAATCAATTTCTTAGAATTTAATGCAGGCGTATCGCAATTTCGTTTCTGATGTGACTTAACACTGGTTAACAAATAGAGATGGCATAAAATAACTTTCTGAAAAGCCTATACTACCTTTTTTTTTCATATATATCTTTTTCTATAATGTTTTTTTTTTAATCGTGAAGGATACTTTAATTTGAAGGGTTGTTATTAGATACTGTTACGTGAATTTTGTGATAGAAAATAAGCCACTTGGAATATTTATAGTCAATAAATGACATTATTCATGTTCAGTGCATGCTGCATTTCGTCATATTCTCGAATTTGGATTTTGGACGGTGTATTTTGGCAAGTGGTGTGCGTGTCATTTCAGTGCATCTATTTAAACATATAATTTAGGAGTAATTGAAATAAGTTGATAATATAAAATGATTTTATATCATAAATTAAATATAGATCTAAATATTAAGAAAAGTTTGACAACTGATAAAGTAATAGTATAAATCGATAATGATGACGGTGTAATTTATTAACTATCATTTAATTTACTTTGATAAATTAAAAACTGTTGCTAGGATTTACTTTATGAAAAATGCAAGTTAGGGATAAGCAAATTTATTATGAATGATGAATTTAGTCTTTGTTTGGATAGATGGAATCGGGTGAAGCGAGACAAAATGAGAGGGAATGAAATGATGTTTTATTGTTTGGATCATTAAAATTAGATGGAGCGGAGCGGAATAGATTGGTATGGATTCAATTCCATTACATCATTTATGATCATATTTCTTCTCTTCCAATTTAGACGGAATGAACAACTTACCTTATTCTATTATTAAATTTCCAAACAATAAAATAAAATATTTGTTTCGCTTCGCTCCATTCCATTATGCCCCGTTCATTTTATGACATCCAAACTTATTATATATGAGACAGAATAATATAAGTAAAAAAAAATATAGTTGATTTGAATTTTGGTTTCCACCGTAAACATAAATCAATAAATTAACGATATATATATATATATATATATATATATATATATATATATATATATATATATATATATATATATATATATATATATATATATATATATATATATTATATTATATATATATATATATATTATATATATATATATATATATAAAATAACAATCCCGTTATTTGTTAAAAATAAATTGTGGAGAGTCATTAAATGTAAATGTATTTGAGATCTTTTGTGATTATAAAGAGAAGATTCCTCGTATATTAGGAAGATTCTTAGGAAGATTCTGAAAGTAATGTAATTCCTTCATAATGGTCGTCCGGAGTCGTTATTGATCGACACAGACAGTTGCCCCTAATTCTGTGTTTCTGAAAAACAAGGTAAAGGTTTGCTACTTTAGCCTTGACGACCACTATTGTCAGTATGAAATAACGTTTTCACCAGAAATATTGTTATAACATAATTTTGTGAGGGCAAATATGCCTAGTACTCATTTTAATGATGGAAAACCTCTCTAGTCGCCCACAACATGTCTTTGGATAATATCATCATAGCATAGAAAGTATTCATCCTTTAACATGTTCAAAATATAGGTTCAGTGTGTCCAAGCATATAGGAGCATATCTTATATGTAAATCATGCACTTAATCATAGTAAATATCCTAGGTTCATAGGAGATCGGTTTAAATTGGTCATAATATGTTGCAAAACTCATTTTTGGAAGTTTAAGCTTTGTGAGTCGACTCATGACTCGGAGCAAAACCTTCGGGTCCGAACAGGTCGAGTCACAGGTAGACTCATTTCTGGGAAACCTGAATGAGTCGACTCATCTACTCCTTACGTCGACTCATTTCCCACTTTCATTTGAACCATATTGCCACGGGTCCGAACAGGTCGAGTCATAGGTCGACTCAACCCTGAAATAAACTTTGTTTGAGTCGACTCATCGCCTATTTTACTTAATTTTCTGCTGTGTAACTTTGGAAAATATTTCTGTTATGTTAGTTATTTGTCCACGCATCATATAAATATTCAAATGTCTCTTCTTCAGCAAAATAACAAGAAAAGTAAAAGATATACACCAAAGTGCTCATCATCTTCATTCTTCATCGCATTTCTCAATAATCACACATAATAATCTTTGTTGAGCATTGTGCATTGCAACTTGTAACACCTCAAAATTTGCCCTCCTCTTCTTGAGACTAGTTTGGGGCATTGCATTTCATGTTTTAGGGCATTAGGCATTGCATTTTGCATCTCATATGAAAATAAGAAGATCATCCTCCAAAGTCTTTTCAAAAGATGGAAAAGTTAGGTGATTCAAGCCTGAGGGTCTCTATGAATTGATCATCAGCCATCTGAGGGTATGGGCTCCAATTAGGGTTTCTTGATTCTTCAAAGGTCTTGAGCATCATCTTATCTGCAAGGATATATCACCATCATCATGGTTCTATCATCATCAAGGGTTTCATAGTTCATCCTCAAGTTCCTTTGGATTAGGGTTGTGACCTCTGGTCAACCTTAATCAATGTAGTTCTTCCAACTAGGGTTTCTTAAAGAGATGAGGTGTTTTCTTGGGATGAGGATCACATGATTATTATAAGGAGCTTGCATGAGCTAGGGTTTCATTTTGAAGCAATTTCCCCAAGTGATAGAGGTTCAAGTTGATCAAGACATTTCAAGGTCATCTGAGGACCAAAAGTCAACTGTGTAGTCAATTGAGGGCTATGAGGTGGGGAAATGAGTTGAGACACCTTAATCATGTTCAAATAGGGTCTATTAATCATTCTAAACATCCATCTTGAAGATTCAAAGGTCATGGCAAAAGTTACTAAAAATGGAAAATGACCTATAATTCAAAGTTTCCAAATTTGGCAAGTTTTTGGTCCACTTTCAACTTGACTTTTCAATATCAAGGAAGTTCCAAATGGATTTTTGGTGAACATGAAAGTTGTAGATCTTTGGCCCCCCTTTCCAAAAAGTCCTAATTCATGTCCATATGATGAATGGTTGAGGAGTTATGGTCATTTGATCACAAGGTGTGCATGGAAATTCAAAATGGCATAACTTTTGATATAATGCTTCAAATTGGTTCATTCTTTTTGCAAAGTGCTTCTCATGTTCAAGGCATCTCAAAATGACATCATTTGACTCAATTGTGCAAGCTAAGCCTCAAGGAATCATGGTCAAAAGTCACATTATTTCACATTTGTTCTAAGGATGGTGTCATGCTACAAATCAAAATTCACAAAGAACCAAGGCAAGGCTTCACTTCAGCCTTCTTCATAGACCATGTTTGAGTAAAAATGAGCCCTTTCCATGCATGAGAGAGGCGTGTATGTTCCTTGTTTCACACATGTTCAAAATGAAGCAAATCTTCACCATTCATTCTTGGCTTAAGATGCAAGCAAAACAATCTTCAAATCCTGACCCTTGGTTGCTCTTGAGTGGATTCCAATCCTAGCATGGGGATGAACACGTGCATTATGGCTATGGGAGCTCAATTTGCATTTTTGCAATTGGCATAATAACTCACTAATCATGATTAGTAAATGGATAAAATGATTATCAGTGTTATTAGCAAGGAGTATAAGTAGTGAAACCCTAATCATAACTGCCATAACTGCATTTTCAGATCTAGAATTCAAGAAACTCTCTCAAAAATCTCTCTCTTCGAATTTGCATTTTATTCACACAATTCTCAAAGATCATTGCATATTCTTGATCCTCATGCTTCACTGAGCAAGAATCATCCATCGTTTGGTACTATTCCTCAAGAAATCGAGCAGTTCAAGTGCATTATCATGATGATCGAATTTGGAAATTGAGGTGCATTCAAGAGGTTTCAGCCATTGCTTTTTGCATAAAGCTTCAAAGGAAGTTCAAAGGAGTTGATCTGGAGCAGCCGAGCTCGTGAGATCGTGATTTCAGAGATCTCCATTTCCAGGTGACTCCATTTCACTCTCTCCTTTTGCTGATTTTAGGTTATATGATTGAAGATCTTGATGCGTAGGCCATGAATATATGATTAGAATTGAGATTGAGTGAGAATTGAGGACATAGTTGTGACTGGAAGTTTGGATTTGAAAACTTCTCTCCTTCGATTTGCAAAACCTAGGAAGAATTAGGAGAAACTAAGGTGATATTTGGAATCAACATGGAAAAATGAGTGGAATGGTGGTGGTCTGGTGAATTTCTGGGAATTTTTAGGGTGGCGCCGCCGTGGGAGCCACCGGGGACTCGTCGGAGAAGACGACTGGAGCAGAGCTCCGGCGTCTGTGTCATGGCTAGGGTTTTGATGAGTGGGCGCCATGTGGTGCACTGCGTGGAAGTTTGATTGGATAGGATTTGTTTGACCAAGGCCACGCGTGCGTTGAAGGCTGACTGGATAGACAACTGGATTAATGAAACGGTGCGTTTCATCAGTTTGAATGTGGACCGTTGATTTCAGATGCGCGCCAGATCCAATGGCTTGTGATTTTCCTGATTTAATTCAAATATTCATTTCTCTCCTTTTTCTATTTTATTTCAATTATTTTGGTCATTTTGTTTAATTCATATAAAATCCAAAAAATGTCCAATTGAGTCCCAATTTTTTTTGATAGTTTTGTATTTGTGTCTACTTTTTTATGGTGTTAAATTCAAGAATTTTTGATGTCTGGATTTTTATGTGGGAATTTTTGAAGCAATATTGTGCCAAATTGATCTAGTGCATTCAATGCATTGTGAAATCCTCAATTTTGAGCCTTTTGATCCACTCTTTTGCATACATGACATTCATACATGACATGAATTATTGGTCACTGGTTTGGATTTTTTCTCACCTGTTATCATCATATTTGACACATAGAGAAAAATGTGACAATTTGTGTCACATTTTTGACATTGAATTGGTGCATTTTTGTTCATATAGCATTTGCATCATTTTCGACTTGATCTTTTGCATATTGAACATTCATGGCATAAGGAACTTATACAAAAAATCCCAAAGTCATTGCATGCATTTCTGATTTGATATGAATTTTCTAAATTGGAAGTTCATTTTGTGCATATTTTTTGTCATTACATTACATAGGCCAGTAGAGGTACTTGATCATTGATTTGATGCTGGTCCTTTTGAGGACATTGGAGGGAGTGTTTGAATGTGTGATGTGCAAAAGGATGGGTCCTGGATTGGTCATTTGGTTAGGTTTTGAGTCTTGTCTTTGTATTAGAGTTTTGACCCAGTTTTAGGGTTTGTTCTTGGTCCATTTCTTTGACTTGGTTTGGGGTCTTCTTTGTGGTGTGAGCCTTTGCCTCTTTTACATTGGTTTGATCCCTGATTTGTGATTCAATTCATCTCATGCCATTGTTTGTTTATGCTTTGTTGTGTTGATTGGATATACATAAACTAACTTTGTCGCTTGTTTCAGGTGGATACTCATCATTGATGATTGGGTTTGTTCTCACCTTGTGAGATACAAATACATTGAGTTCTGACCTATTTTTGTTTTGTAGGGTTTTAATTGATGTGGTGAGCTCATGAGCTTATTTGAGTGCTAGGGCACTAATGCATTGAATTGTGTAACTGTTAGAGGGTTTCACTGCTTGTCTTCTGGTTTTATGACTGAAGTACTAACTGTTTAGTCTTTGTACAGGTACCTTAGTTGCTTGCTTGCTTTAGATCTTGCTTGAGCATTGGATTGTAGTTGACACACCACTTATGTAGTTAGCTTCTTACTTCATGTAGTCTGAAGTCATGTCACCTTTTTGGCAGGCATTTTGCGGGCAAGTCCTCCTTCAGAGGCTCTGTTTGTGTTTTGTTTAAAATTGTGCCCAAAGACCTCCAAGAAGAGGCATGTGATACTTGACAAGACCTCCAAGAGAAGAGGCAATTGACGGAAGGTAGGGATCTGTAACCGATTCCCCGTTATTCAGTGTGTCGTTCTTTATGCTCACAGTACGTGCTGATGCTTCTGAACATGTGCCCCAGATCTTTTGTCCAGAGTCTGTCAAGTGGAAAAGGATCCCACTTTCTGGATCCCCACGCTTTCTGTATCATAAGCTCACCCTGGCCAGGGTTAAGAGCTACGAGGTCTCATCCTCATTACCATTTTTATTTGCTCACCCTGACATTCAATGTCAGTGGTTAAGAGCTACAGATTACCCCTTACAATTTGACTTGTTTGTCGAGGTTGATATGACCCCTCTTGACTAAAGCCCACCCATTGTTTGAGACTCTTGTATGGATATAGTGTGTGATGTTTGTTCACTTATGCTGGTGTGGTTATTTGCTTTCCTCTTCTCATCTCCATTTCTGTAGGAGTCGTACGATTGACTTCTGAGGAAGTTGAATGTATGTAGAGTTTAGACTTGAGTTGACTCGCGTCCAGGATGAGTTAAGTTCTTGTTAGAGACCTCGACTTAGGGATATTGATTGCATGACAACTATTAGGCTCGAGTTTTAGTCTCCCTATTAGTTTGTTGTTTCCCCGGTCTCTGGTTAGGAGAGTGTTTTACCCCTGGTAAGGGGAACTACGTCGCCCTGATTCTCATACCAGATGAGATACGTAGGCAGGAGGTTGAGAGCAATCTCTCCGGGCACCCTTTTCTTTATTTTCGCATGTGTTTACCCTTATTCTCGACTTGTATTTACCGTTTCGAGTCTTTGTTTCCGGCATTTGTTGGCGTTGGTGTGAGTACCCATTTGTTCAGTGTGTGTGTGTGTGGGGGGTATGTTCATACCTTGGGGGATTTCCTCTGTTATTATTCGGGGTTCACTAGTTGGGGTTCACTTTGGTTACCTGTTATCCGTTCGGGGTTCGCCTATATTGACTTGGGGTTCATATTGGGGTTCATCTCCGGGGTTCATTTGTGACGATTGTTCTTCATATTGGGGTTCATCTTCGGGGTTCATTTGTGACGATTGTTCTTCATATTGGGGTTCATCCTCGGGGTTCATCTGTGATGATTGTTATTCATTTGGGGTTCATCTCGGGGTTCATTTGTGATGATTGTTATTCATTTGGGGTTCATCTCGGGGTTCATTTGTGATGATTGTTATTCATTTGGGGTTCATGATCGCTCGACTGGGTGAGTCGAGAATGGGATACAAACTGCAAGTGCACAGTTCTATCGCGTAGTTTTAAAAGATATCGATCCCACAGGGACTTATGAATCGATATACCGTTATCTAAGGTTACTACGTAAATCTAAGGTGAAAATGTTTGATTGTTTGGGAAAAACTAAGAGCTAAACTAATATCTAGATTAAATATTAATAAAACGGATATCGGTATGTAGTTCGTCAAAACTAGGGAATCAAGTCTCTGTCGGTTTCTTGGTTTTAAAATGAATCGTTTCGGTTAACTTTATTGGTTAAAGGTTCTATCTCAAACTCTCGCTCTGTTGAATAAACCATGATTTTATATTAATGTTGCTGTCACTTATAATTAAGTCAAAAACCATATTTTGAAAGCAATAAAGTTGCAGAAACTCTTTTTAAGAAAATACTGACCGTTTTAAACACCCTTATCTCAAACTCTCGCTCTGTTGACTTAGGTTATATAATTAAATCCAAATGCTTAACTCTCGTCCTCACATTCAATCTTTAAAAATACTTTTTGGAAAAGGTCAGAATTTAATTAACTCTAAAACTTGCTCTCGCCCTGATCTAGAATTAATGCCTAACTTACACTGTCCAGTTAAAATCTCAAACTCTCGCTCTATTGATTTTAACTTCTTTATGTCTTTTACTTTTGTAAAAAATCTTGTTATTAAACCTGTAAGTTGAGACCGTAAAAAGATTGATTTTGATTTTAAGTTTAGGTAGACCGACTCAGTCTTGATCCCTTATTCTGCTTACTTTACATACCGATACCTAGGCAAATTAGCCAGACATGCTAAATAAATAAGAATTTATATCATGCATAAACAGACTCATTCCAGGCAGATAATATAGATAAATAATAAAACAAATATTAAATAATGATTAAAGAACCTGAATGCGTAATACAATGGTCTTGAACACTCCACCACAAGCCGGTAGGATTTGTTCTTGGATTCTTCAATTAAACAGTAAATTAAATCAAGGAAATAAAACTGGAATATAACGTAAGGTTAAATCCAGTATAAAATTGCACAATAGTTTCCGGTGTAGAAACTATTATGCGAAAAATATCTAAAAGCTAAAACTGGAAAGGTAAATTTGCAAGGGAAAAAGAACGTAAAGCTTGCAAAAGAAATAAATAAAATAAACAATGCTGGAAAAGGAAAAATAAGCAAAAGGCGTGAAAAGAAAATTTGGCAGAGCTTCGGCAATGTGAGCGTGGAAAAACCGGTCTCCGTTTTAGGTTTGTGAGATGGCTATTTATAATAGTGTTGGTAACTGCATTCCGTTTCTCCCATTCTTCAACGTGGCTACATGCGCGGCGTGGATATAGGAGACCAACTTCTCAACGTTCCTCTTCAAGTCTTTCTGAGGGCGTGACTTGCGCCAAAAAGCTAGTGGAATGGTGTGACGCTCGTCACACCATGTGCGACGTTCGTCACAGTGGTGCTTCTAGTGTGACGCTCGTCACAACCCTTGTGACGCCCGTCACAGGCACAACGTGCGCTTTCTTTGGGTTGGGCTTGGTCTTTGATATTTGTTTCCTTTTTATTCCTTTTTACACCTCCTTTTCTTCCCTTTTTCACTTTTGCTTCAAAATGGATACCTGACATAAATAGCAAGGAAATACTGCATAATATCTGATAAAATGAGATAAACTAAAGTAAATGATAATATAATCTAATTGAATTAAGTCTTAAAATGTGATATAATTTCGTGTTATCAAACTCCCCCATACTTAAATCTTTGCTTGTCCTCAAGCAAAATTAAGTATAGAACTTGTTAAAAGTTTTAGCCAGATGAAATTTCAAAGCACACATCAATTCGTACTAGGTTGCAAATGGGTTTTTGTTTGGGAGGACTTGAGTTTAATCTTGACATCAACAACTACCGTTACAACTTAGATAACCCTACCTTATGCAAATCAGTTCAAGTACCCTATGATAGCTATCCTGGTTCCTTTAGTCTTATTTTACCCGTTTTCATTCTAGCGAAATCACATTAAGCCCTTTATCTTTTCGCGCACATAGTGGAGTAACCGGTTAGTGATTATGATTCGCTTTTAGCTAGAAGTTCTGGTACATAAGTCGGATAACTTCATTATTCAGTCCATTGCAAATTGCGGGGGATCGAACCGTAGTCCGCCCTACCAAGTTCAGTACCAGATTCCTACTGAACCAACTCATAATGGATCTTTCGTATTGTGCTTTTGCATGATCTGCAACCTTTAGATTAAATGATCTGGTAAGGATCACCTAATTTACTTAGTGCATTTCTTGATATATTTATATATCTTAGGTTACTTTTGGGGATCATTCACTTATATTCATCGGCTCTCCACGTAGTTTGCTATTAAGATGGTGCTGACTTCTGTATAAACTACTTGGGGTTGCCATAGAACTAAAAGTTCAAGGAATCGGTATAATAGGTACTTTATCCTGATCTAACATATTGAGGTTCTCAGAGCGTTGTTATGGTAATGATTTTGTTTTGATTTCACTCAAGTTTTATAGAGTAAGAAACCTTTATACTTATTGGGTGTGTTAAAATTTTTTTGTTATGGCTCAAGAAAATTGAGGGAATAGATAATAGAAATTTTCACACTCGGACTTAACTTAAAATAATTTTTTTTTTTTTTTTTTTTTAGATAGTAAGAAAGGGAAATAACAATGAAAGGGAAGGTAACATACTTGAAAAATGGAAATAGGAAGAATATTGTTTCCCCCCCATACTTAAACTAAACATTGTCCTCAATGTTTTAAGGGAAAGAAAGACAAAATGGAAATGCAAAGAAAATAGCAACTAAGGCTGCCTTCCGCCTCTGGTTCTTGGACCTGGTGATCTTTGACGTATGTCTAAGTTGTCGAACCTGCTAAACAACTCAGTAAACCGCTGGTCGGTTATGGCATTCCGAGCGTCCTGTTGCTGTTGCATTTGACGCATCATCTGCATCATCTCTGCATTCTGTGCTTGCATTCCATCGATAGCATCCATAATGTCGTCGTTGGTTGCAGGCCTTCTTCGTCGACGACGTTGGGAGGATGGGCCAGTTGCATTACCGGAAGGGTTGAGCGGGGCTGAATGTTGTGTAGGAGGATGATCACCTTGTTCCATTTCTTCAAACTCATCTGTTTGTGGGTTTGTTTGTAAAGGCTCGGTGGTTTCAGGAGCGTTTAGATCATAGAGGTGGCGGTCGGGGTTTGTGACATCAGTTAGGGCGATATTTGGTAGAACAACGCTTGGGACAGCCTGGTTGTTCACCATAAGATAATATCCTCCGCCTACTCTGTTTTTAATCAGGCGGCTGGAGCGGCAATAGCTGATATCCATAGACAGGGGAGGTAGGGATTCTAAAGTTTGGAGTTTATCCCCTAAGTTCAGGCCAAGTGCTATGGATGTTATTAATCCACCAATTATAAAGGGTTGCCGGCCTCTAGCACATAAGGTGCGGATATGATGAAAGAGAAAAGAGGCGGCGTTTACCTGAGTATCCGGTTCGAAGACGCATTGGAGGAAAAATAGCTCCTTTGAGTTGACCTTGCTGTTGTTTGGTCTTCCAAAAATTGTGTTTTGCAAGATGCGGATGAAGTACCGGATAGTGGGGTTATGTATATGGGAGAGAAGGAGTTCTTCCCAGTTGTAGGTATCTATACCGGTAATTTTCTTAAAAAGGCCAAAAACGCCAACTGTGTTCCAGTTTGAGTTTGGAGGGATTTTGGGGTGTACCTGACCTTCTATGGGAAATTGTAACATGGTACTCAATTGGTTTTGGGTTAAGGAGTACTCGGTGTTGAACATGCGGAAGGTTGCGGTACCGGTTAAAAATTCGTCTTCACCGGCGGGAGTGGTGTAGTCGTATGAACTTAAGAATTCTAAGGTTAGGGATGGGTAGGTGGGTTGATTATGAGTGCAAAGGAAGGTTAAGTCGGCTAGGCGGAGCATCCATTCGATACCTTGGAGTAATCCTAATTGTTGTAAACAAGTTAAATCGGGGTACCTGGTGGAAGCGACGCCTCGCTGTTGGAAACGTTCGAATTGCTCTTGCTGATAGTTGTCATCTCCGGATCGGAAGATGATATTTCCGAAATTTTGATTTCCCGCCATTGTGATGAATTTTTGAAGGGATGATTTGGAAAGAAAAAGAAATGTATTTGATAGGAGAGAATTGTTTTGTGGTGAATGAAGGAAGTTTTGGCAGGTATTTATAGGAGAAGGGTTGGAAGATAGAAAGAAAAAGTGGTTGAAGAGTAATTAAGTGTGGTAAATGAAAAATGAATGGGGAATGTAAAAAGTTAAAGTGTAACGTTCGTCTCCAACGGCTCCCTAACGTTCACATGTCTGAGGGGCGTTACGCTCGTCACAAGGCTGTGACGCTCGTAACAGGCAATAGACGTGCCGTCCGTTATGGGTAGTGTGACGCTCGTCACACATTTCTTTTTGGAAAGGCTTTCAACAGCGCTTCACAGAATTACTTTGGTAGCGTATTTTAATGTTTCATTTTGCTTATGATCATTTTTAGTCTGCAATTTTAATGTATTGTGCATGCTTACTTGCTTTGTATAATAATAATAATAGGTAACAACAGTAGAGCGTAATAGCCATTGCATAATAAAATTAACTAAACAGCTTAAATAAAAATGATCATAATGTATTACAGGGAAAGAAAACAATGAAATGAAATAGAAATAAACATGAATTCAAACAACATTAATGAAAAATCTAGCCTAAAACTAAATAACTTAGAAAGAAATAACTAAATTCCATCTATCTTCGGATCTCTGGCCGGAGGAGCAAAAGAGTTAACATGATGTCGTAACATACGTAACTGACTTGCCGTGCTGCTCATGTATTCTAGGATTTCAAGTCTCAAGTTGTGGAAATCTTCCCTGAGGGCGTCTTGCTCTGACATCAAGGCTTCAATGACGGTTTTAATATCTGTTCCTGGCATATGATGTCGGAGATCAGGCATGGCTGATTCTTCGGTCAGGACAGGCTGAGGAGGAGGATCAATATCATAGTAGCCGGATGGAGTCTGAGGGTCAGATTCAGCAAGAGAGATATGGTCAACATAGTGCTCATAGTCATCACAAATCTCATAATCCTGGATGGATTCAGTGGATCCAGCCGGAGTTAGGGTTTCATTCAGGTTATAGAGCCAGTTCCTTTGGTTATGAACACTAGTTCTAGGATCGGGCATGGTGAATAGGCAGAGAACCTGGTTATCAATAATAAGCTCAAACTCATCAGACCCTATGTTTGCTATAAACATAGTGTTGAAGAGGAAGGGTATACTCATAGTAGTAATGCCACAAAAAGGGCTAAGGTCAAGCATAGGCTGACGTAATCCAATAGCATTACCTATCATAGTGATCAAACCGCCTATTCTAATGGGTGCTCGCTCATCCTGGATAAGGTGGTCCAAATTAGCTAACATAAAAGTAGCACCGTTTACTGGACGGTTCTGGGAAGCACAAAATATGATGAAGAGTTCATCACGTGAAACTGAAGTACTATTTGGCTTCTTCCCAAATAAAGTGTGGGTCAGGACCTTATGGAAATAGCGAAAAGCCGGGTTATGTATGTTTCCAGAGAGAAACTCATGTTCTTCGGGCTCATCATTTCCAGTCAGCTTACCCCAAAAGTGTTCAAGCTCTCTATATTCAAAAAGTTCTTCCTGGCTTACAGTGAATGTATCAAAGGAGGTAGGAAAACCCAAAAGGTTGGTGAAGTCTCTAATATTAAATTGGTACTCCATATTGAACATTCTGAACTGGATAAAACCTCTGCTAATTCCTTTTCCATGGCTGGGTAGATAGATTAATGAACTAAGGAATTCTAGTGTGAGTCTCCGGTAGGTGGTGAAATGTCTCAGGATAGGGGAGGTCTCCCATCCTATCTGATTCAGCAAAAACAGGACACTCTGTCTCAATCCAAGGGCAGTCATCGCCCAATCATCAACATATAAACTAGGTAGCATCTCTCTAGCGGCTAATTCTTCAAACTTTCGTTTCTGAGCCATTCCTCTGAACTTGATACCCATACGATCAGAATGTCCCATCTGGTTAGTGTTAGCTAGAGAAAAGAAACATGAGTTTAAGTCAGGATTTGGCCAAATGCCGAAAGAAGAAAAGAATTATTATTATTATATATATATATATATATTTTTTCTTTTTTTTAATAAATCAATAATGAATACTAAATAGAAATTAAAAGAATAATTAAGAGAAAAATAGGGAAATGATAATAATAATAGAATAATAAAATAACAAATTAATTTGTGGGTTGTCTCCCACTAAGCGCTTTGTTTAAATGTCGCAAGCTCGACAAAGAAACTGTTAAATATAGTCTATGAGTCCTGGGGGCGTTTCGTCTAAGTGTAGAATTTGCGAATCCTCGTTGGTTTCCGCATAGTGATAATGTTTCAGACGTTGCCCGTTTACGGTGAACGGTTCTGTAGATTGTCCTTTTATTTCTACCGCTCCACTGGGAAAGATTTTAGTGATATGAAAAGGTCCTGACCATCTGGATCGTAGTTTTCCCGGGAATAACTTTAGTCTGGAGTTAAATAAAAGTACTGCGTCGCCTTGCTTGAAGATTTTCCTTGATATACGCTTGTCATGCCATTGTTTTGTTCTTTCTTTATAGATTTTGGCATTTTCATAGGCGTCTCTTCTGAGTTCCTCTAATTCGTTTATGTCAAGGATTCTCTTTTCACCGGCGGCTTTATAATTCAAATTTAAATTTCTAATAGCCCAATAGGCTTTATGTTCTAATTCTACCGGGAGGTGACAGGATTTTCCATAAATGAGCTTAAATGGGGTCGTCCCTATGGGAGTTTTATAAGCAGTTCGGTATGCCCACAAAGCTTCTGGTAATTTCAATGACCAATCTTTCCTTGAAGTGGCGACCGTTTTTTCTAGTATTTGCTTGATTTCTCTGTTAGATACTTCCACTTGTCCACTGGTTTGAGGGTGGTAAGGTGTTGCTATCCTATGTCTCACTCCATATTTAAGTAGTAGTTTTTCGAGTACCTTGGATATAAAGTGTGATCCACCATCACTGACTACTATTCTTGGGATGCCAAATCTCGGAAATATTATATTTTTAAAGAGTCTAGTTACTACTCGGGTGTCATTTGTTGGAGAAGCTATAGCTTCGATCCATTTTGATACGTAGTCAACTGCCACGAGTATGTATTTGTTACCGAAAGAGGATGGGAAAGGTCCCATGAAGTCTATCCCCCACACGTCAAAAATCTCTACTTCCAAAATACCTTTTTGTGGCATCTCGTCACGTCTAGATATGTTTCCCGTGCGTTGACATCTGTCACACTCCTTAATAGCCGCATGTACGTCCTTCCATATAGTTGGCCAATAAAAGCCAGCTTGTAGGATTTTAGAGCAGGTTTTGGATGTACTTGTGTGTCCACCATAAGGCGCAGAGTGACAGTGTTGGATTATATTTTCTACCTCTTCGTCGGGTATACATCGACGGAAAATACCATCGGGGCCTCTTTTGAAAAGTAAGGGATCATCCTAGTAATAATGTTTTATGTCGTGGAAGAATCGTTTCTTCTGCTGGTAAGATAAAGTAGGTGGAACTATTCCGGCAGCTAAATAATTGACTAGATCAGCGTACCATGGTATGACAGATATAGCTAAGGTGGTTTCTACTTGCATGTCGGAGTTGTTCTCTTCCAAAGTAGCTATGAGTTTATCATACGAGAAATCATCATTAATGGATGTTCTTTCCGGTTCAAGGTTCTCAAGTCTAGAGAGGTGGTCTGCTACTACGTTTTCAGTTCCTTTCTTGTCCTTGATTTCTAAGTCGAATTCTTGTAGTAACAAGATCCATCTTAGGAGTCTAGGTTTAGCATCTTTTTTTGTTAAAAGGTACCTGATAGCAGCGTGATCAGTGTAAACTATTATTTTGGCTCCTACCAGGTAAGAACGAAATTTATCTAGCGCAAATACCACTGCTAGGAGTTCTTTCTCGGTTGTGGCATAATTCATCTGTGCTTCATCCAGGGTTCTGCTAGCGTAATATATAACGTGAAGCTTTTTATCCTTTCTTTGTCCTAAAACAGCACCTACAGCATAATCACTGGCATCGCACATTATTTCGAATGGTTCATTCCAGTCTGGTGTCTGCATAATGGGTGCGGAGATCAATGCTTGTTTAAGAGTTTGAAATGCTTTTAAACAGCTATCGTCGAATATGAATTCAGCATCTTTCATCAACAGTCCGGTTAAGGGTTTAATTATCTTAGAGAAGTCTTTGATGAATCGTCGGTAAAAACCGGCGTGTCCTAAAAAACTTCGTACTTCTCTCACGGTTCTTGGGGGTTGAAGATTTTCGATTACCTCTATTTTGGCTTTGTCTACTTCAATTCCTCTGTTCGAGATGATGTGTCCTAAAACAATTCCTTCTTGTACCATAAAGTGGCACTTTTCCCAATTAAGTACTAAGTTTACTTTTACACATCGCTCCAGAACTCTTTCCAGGTTTTCAAGGCATTCTTCGAAGCTTTGTCCGTATACAGAAAAGTCATCCATAAATACTTCCATGATGTTTTCGAGAAAGTCGGCGAATATTGCCATCATGCATCTTTGAAAAGTTGCAGGGGCATTACACAGACCAAACGACATTCGTCTATACGCGAAGGTACCAAAAGGGCATGTGAATGTTGTCTTTTCTTGGTCATCAGGGTGAATTGGTATTTGAAAGAAGCCTGAATAACCGTCTAAATAACAGAAATGTGAATGTTTAGCTAATCGTTCTAACATTTGGTCAATGAATGGTAAAGGGAAATGATCTTTTCGGGTTGCTTTGTTTAGTTTCCTATAATCAATGCACATTCTCCATCCCGATTCGATTCGTTTAGTTATAGTTTCTCCTTTTTCGTTTTCAATAACGGTTATGCCTCCTTTCTTTGGTACAACGTGTACAGGACTAACCCATTTGCTATCAGATATAGGATATATAATACCTGCTTCTAATAACTTGGTTATTTCTTTCTTTACTACCTCACTTAGGATCGGATTTAGTCTTCTCTGGTGTTCCCTAGAGGTTTTACAGTCTTCTTCTAACATGATGCGGTGCATACAAATAGAAGGGCTTATTCCTTTAAGATCGGTGATGTGGTATCCTAGTGCGGTTGGATATTTTCTTAAGATATGTAGGAGTTTTTCTGTTTCGAGTCTTCCTAGATCTGCATTAACTATCACAGGTCGTTCAAGTTCTAAGTCTAGGAATTCATATCTCAGATTTTTGGGAAGTGTTTTCAAATCAGGGGTTGGTTTGTTAAGACACTGCGTAGGATCCGGTGTTATTGCTAGGCATTGTTTAGATTTGTCCTCTAAAAGATAGTCTGATGATTTGTCTTCTCCTGACTCTGCTTCTTTTATGCATTCATCGATGATATCCATGAAGTAACATGTATCTTCTATTGCAGGTGCTTTCAAGAATTGGGAAAGAATGAATTCAATTTTCTCTTCGCCTACTTCGAAGGTGAGTCGTCCTCGTTTTACGTCTATGATTGCACCGGCAGTTGCTAAGAAAGGTCTTCCTAGTATAATAGGTGTCGTATCATCTTCTCTAATGTCCATAATTGTGAAGTCAGTGGGAATGTAAAACTGACCTATGCGTACGGGAACGTTTTCAAGGATTCATACAGGATATTTGATGGAACGATCTGCTAATTGCACAGACATTTTGGTCGGTCTTAATTCTCCCATTTCCAGTTTCTTACATATGGATAAAGGCATAACGCTAATTCCGGCTCCTAAATCGCATAAGGCTTTGTCGATGACAAATTTTCCTATGTGGCAGGGTATAGAGAAACTACCCGGATCCTTGAGTTTAGGGGGCATGTTTTGGATTATAGCGCTACATTCGGCAGGGAGTGTAACGGTTTTGCTATCCTCAAGTTTCCTTTTATTAGAAAGAATTTCTTTTAAGAATTTAGCATATGAGGGCATCTGCGTAATAGCTTCGGTAAACGGAATTGTAACGTTTAATTGTTTAAGGAGATCAACAAATTTTCTAAATTGGCCTACATCTTTGGTTTTAACAAGCCTTTGAGGGTAAGGTATAGGTGGTTTGTAAGGTGGTGGAGGTACATAAGGTTCCTTCTTTTCTAGGGTTTCCTTATTACTCTCTTCCTTTTCCTTAGGTTCACTTTCCTCAGTAGATTTCTTAGGGTTTTGGTTTTCTATCCTTGGGTCAGACGGTCCTTCCACTTCCGTTCCACTTCTTAATATAATTGCATGAGCTTGGCTTCTCGGATTGGGTTGGGGCTGTCCAGGGAATGTACCAGTTGGTGCAGCAGTAGGTGCTTGTTGTTGAGCTACTTGAGATATTTGCGTTTCCAGCATTTTGTTATGGGCAGCCAGGGCATCTACTTTGCTTGCTAGTTGTTTAAGTTGTTCGCCAGTGTGTATGTTCTGGTTTAAGAAATCTTTATTGGTTTGTTGTTGGGAAGCTATAAAATTTTCCATCATGATTTCCAGGTTGGATTTTCTAGGGGTATTATTGTTAGGATTCTGTTTCTGATATCCCGGAGGTATAGATGGGGCTTGATTTGGAGACTGTCCAGGTGCATATAAAGCATTATTACTCTTATATGAGAAGTTTGGATGGTTCTTCCAATTTGGGTTATAGGTATTCGAATAGGGGCTTCCTTGAGCATAGTTTACTTGCTCTATTTGGATTCCAGTCAAGAGTTGACATTCCGCAGGAGTGTGGCCTTGGATTCCACAGACCTCGCAATTCTGAGTTATAGCAACCACGGCTGCTGGAGGTGATACGTTTAAACTTTCAATTTTCTGGACCAAAGCATCCACTTTTGCATTGACGTGATCAAGGTTACTTATCTCGTACATGCCAGTTTTCGGTTGAGGTTTTTCCACATTCGTTCGTTCGGTTCCCTACTGATAGTGGTTCTGGGCCATGCTTTCGATAAGCTGGTAAGCATCAGCGTAAGGTTTGTTCATTAGTGCACCACCTGCAGCGGCGTCTATTGTTAACCTTGTATTGTATAAGAGACCATTATAAAATGTGTGAATTACTAACCAGTCTTCCAAACCATGGTGTGGGCAAAGTCTCATCATGTCTTTGTATCTTTCCCATGCTTCGAAAAGAGACTCGTTGTCTTTCTGTTTAAATCCGTTTATCTAGGCTCTTAACATAGCTGTTTTGCTTGGCGGAAAATATCGGGCAAGAAAAACTTTCTTCAACTCGTTCCATGTGGTGACTGAGTTGGAAGGAAGAGATTGAAGCCATCTTCTAGCGCTATCTCTTAATGAGAAAGGAAAAAGACGAAGTCGAATTGCCTCTGAAGTGACACCATTAGCTTTAACAGTATCAGCGTATTGGACAAATACGGATAAATGAAGGTTTGGATCTTCGGTAAGATTTCCAGAGAATTGGTTTTGTTGCACAGCCTGCAACAACGAAGGTTTAAGTTCAAAGTTGTTTGCTTCGATTGCGGGCGGAGCAATACTTGAATGCGGTTCATCTTGCGATGGAGCGGCGTAATCTCTTAGAGCACGAGCTGGTTCTGCCATCTCGGTTAAAGAAGGAAAAATGTTTTTGAAATCAGGAAGGTTTATAGGAGGGAGATTGTTTTCAGCACGATATTCCCGAATTCGTCGTAAGACTCGGAGATATAGTTCGATATCGTTGATTCGTAAATAGAGCGGTTCGCCTTGAGAGCGAGTGCGTGGCATACAAATCAACGAAAGAAAGAAAATAGAAGAAAAAGAAACCTTAGTCTCTACAGCGTAACGGAAGAGTTACGATATCGATTGAATAAAAGTCCCCGGCAACGGCGCCAAAAACTTGATCGCTCGACTGGGTGAGTCGAGAATGGGATACAAACTGCAAGTGCACAGTTCTATCGCGTAGTTTTAAAAGATATCGATCCCACAGGGACTTATGAATCGATATACCGTTATCTAAGGTTACTACGTAAATCTAAGGTGAAAATGTTTGATTGTTTGGGAAAAACTAAGAGCTAAACTAATATCTAGATTAAATATTAATAAAACGGATATCGGTATGTAGTTCGTCAAAACTAGGGAATCAAGTCTCTGTCGGTTTCTTGGTTTTAAAATGAATCGTTTCGGTTAACTTTATCGGTTAAAGGTTCTATCTCAAACTCTCGCTCTGTTGAATAAACCATGATTTTATATTAATGTTGCTGTCACTTATAATTAAGTCAAAAACCATATTTTGAAAGCAATAAAGTTGCAGAAACTCTTTTTAAGAAAATACTGACCGTTTTAAACACCCTTATCTCAAACTCTCGCTCTGTTGACTTAGGTTATATAATTAAATCCAAATGCTTAACTCTCGTCCTCAAATTCAATCTTTAAAAATACTTTTTGGAAAAGGTCAGAATTTAATTAACTCTAAAACTTGCTCTCGCCCTGATCTAGAATTAATGCCTAACTTACACTGTCCAGTTAAAATCTCAAACTCTCGCTCTATTGATTTTAACTTCTTTATGTCTTTTACTTTTGTAAAAAATCTTGTTATTAAACCTGTAAGTTGAGACCGTAAAAAGATTGATTTTGATTTTAAGTTTAGGTAGACCGACTCAGTCTTGATCCCTTATTCTGCTTACTTTACATACCGATACCTAGGCAAATTAGCCAGACATGCTAAATAAATAAGAATTTATATCATGCATAAACAGACTCATTCCAGGCAGATAATATAGATAAATAATAAAACAAAATATTAAATAATGATTAAAGAACCTGAATGCGTAATACAATGGTCTTGAACACTCCACCACAAGCCGGTAGGATTTGTTCTTGGATTCTTCAATTAAACAGTAAATTAAATCAAGGAAATAAAACTGGAATATAACGTAAGGTTAAATCCAGTATAAAATTGCACAATAGTTTCCGGTGTAGAAACTATTATGCGAAAAATATCTAAAAGCTAAAACTGGAAAGGTAAATTTGCAAGGGAAAAAGAACGTAAAGCTTGCAAAAGAAATAAATAAAATAAACAATGCTGGAAAAGGAAAAATAAGCAAAAGGCGTGAAAAGAAAATTTGGCAGAGCTTCGGCAATGTGAGCGTGGAAAAACCGGTCTCCGTTTTAGGTTTGTGAGATGGCTATTTATAATAGTGTTGGTAACTGCATTCCGTTTCTCCCATTCTTCAACGTGGCTACATGCGCGGCGTGGATATAGGAGACCAACTTCTCAACGTTCCTCTTCAAGTCTTTCTGAGGGCGTGACTTGCGCCAAAAAGCTAGTGGAATGGTGTGACGCTCGTCACAGTGGTGCTTCTAGTGTGACGCTCGTCACAACCCTTGTGACGCCCGTCACAGGCACAACGTGCGCTTTCTTTGGGCTGGGCTTGGTCTTTGATATTTGTTTCCTTTTTATTCCTTTTTACACCTCCTTTTCTTCCCTTTTTCACTTTTGCTTCAAAATGGATACCTGACATAAATAGCAAGGAAATACTGCATAATATCTGATAAAATGAGATAAACTAAAGTAAATGATAATATAATCTAATTGAATTAAGTCTTAAAATGTGATATAATTTCGTGTTATCAGTTCATCTCGGGGTTCATTTGTGACGATTGTTATTCATATTGGGGTTCATCTTTGGGGGTCATTTGTGGTGACTGGGTATACATATCGGGGATTTATTCTGGATATTTGGTTACTTTGTTGGGGTTCGTTCTGATAACCTTTTTCTTTGGTGTTCGCTGGTTAGCGCTTGTTATTGTTAGGAGTCGGGTGTAAGTCCATGTATTGGCATTCTGTTTCCTTTTTGTTATTGTTAGGAGTCGGGTGTAAGTCCATGTATTGGCATTCTGTTTCCTTTTGAGCATTTCTTTTGACGTCTCAGCGTCCCTTTTTGGTGTCTTGTTTCAACGTGGGTTAGCCGAGCTACGAGTGCTTTGATTCTCCTCTGGATAGAGAAGATACGTAGGCATAAGATGCAACGTCTTAACGAGCATGTCTCCTTTTCCCGAACTACGTTGACTCTGATGTTTGTTTCTGACAAACTACGTAGGCCCAGGATGCAACATCCTGCCGAGTCCACTTCTTCCGTTTTCTTTCTCTTCCCCACCTGTTTATCGTTCCAGTTTGTGCAATCTCTTTGAGCAGTTTATTAGCAGCCTTTTCCTTTTCTTTGAGCTACCTTTTGAGCGTGGATCCCGTCGAGTACGGCGGACGTGAGGGGGTGTTAATCCTTCTCCTTGCGTAACCGACTCCCGTACCTTGTAATCTCTGGTCGTAAGACCGTTCCTTTCCCTTTCTTAGGTTAGTCCTACGCTCCCTTTCCATCATAGGATGAATAGCGTCGGTGGCGGGTCTGTATTTTCCCCGCCGATTTGTTTTCGCGTTGCGACAGCTGGCGACTCTGCTGGGGATTGAAGTTGACCTCTTGCCGGTCCATCTTCCCTAAGCGAGTCAATCCTAGCGCTCTTTAGCGTAGTTTTAGGGTAGTTTGGGTTGCTTTTACTGCTTTATTTATTGCATTTGTGATTATTATACTGTGATTATATGTATATCTGCATATATGTTTGCATGCATCATGTTATCACTGTGCTGGATTTTGGACAGGTGTGGTTCCTCTGATTTGGGGGTGGGTGTTCTGAGTGGGGCTAAAACCCAAGCCCGAGTATACACCTAGGATTAGCGTGGTCTCATGTTTCCTCACATGTTAGATCAACATGTTGTTGCGACGTGACATACCACAGCCGGACGAGGTTCTTTTGAGAGAGCTCTTCCTTGTGGAGTTTCCACTATGGTTGGGTTATCTCTTTTGAGCTGTTGACTTCGGTGACCGTTCGTTCCCGGATCTTTGGTATAGATGATCTTATGAGAGCTGCACGGCACACCCGAAAGGGCAAACCCGTTGAGTATCTCATCCGATTGTCGAGACCGATTATCCGCCTTAGGATGACCTTATTAGAATTCACCTGTGAGGGGAGGGGCTTGGTTCCTACAGGTACAGGTTGTGTTGGTGACTCTTTGATGGTGACTTTGGTTCGGTTCGTGATCTGGATTTCTATTTATAAGTTGGATTTATGGATATTTATTTCTGACACGCTAGAGTTCTGTCTGTGGTATTTATTAGCGGGTTTCGTTTATTTCGGATTCCCCGGGTTAGATTTGGGGTACTTGCCCAGATGATCTTGTTGCTATCTGTTTAGTGACTTTTCTGTGATGATGGTGATGTATTCTCCGGTTCCGTTTATTTCGGATCCCTCGAGTTGGATTTGTGGTTACTTAGTCCCTCAGATGGTTGTGATCAGTTCTGAGACCGGAATCCAGTATAGTTGATGATCAGATGTCTTGGAGGATGGCACTATGAATTGCATTCATGCATCTGCATCATTCCCATTTTGCATTTAGCTGCATCTAACTCATGTTTATCCATATGCAGGGTACATTCTTGATTGAGATTCTGGTTGAGAGACATCCTTGCTCCAGGTATGAGGACCGACTTAAAAGATGACGTTGTCTACAGTTTCTTTGATCCAGAGATTAGCGTGTTGAAGGGCATGATAACATTGATTACGCCTGACCATGTGGGGATGTTCCGTGAGGCTTATGGCAGTATTACGAAGATGGTTTTCAGGCTCACAGATGGGGATAGGAGCGCCATCCATACTCTTCTCCAGTTTTATGATCCGGGTTTGAGATGTTTTGTCTTCCTAGACTATTTGTTGGGACCTTTGATGGAGGATTATGCCGGTATTCTGGGCATTCGGGTCAGAAACCAGATTCCTTTTTATGTTACTAAGGAAGAACCTGATATTGTTGAGATTTCTCGAGCTCTTTATTTGAGCCCGGAAGTGACTAAGAAAGGTTTGAAGGAGAAAGGAAAGTTTCCCGGTTTTCATCTGAGTTTCTTGGAGGCCAAAGCCAAGGAACATGATGTTTTGGGTAATTAGAAGACTGTTTGTGCTTTGCTTGCCGTAAGCATTTATGGAATTATTTTGTTCCCTAATCAGAAGAAGTTTGTGGATATTAATGCCATCCGGGTGTTTTCTCAGAAGAATCCCATTCCTACCTTGATTGGGGATGTTTATTATTCGATCCATAATCGGAACGAGAAGCGACATAGAGGATTGGTTAGATGTTGTGCTCAATTGTTATATAAGTGGTTCATGGGATATTTGCCTTCCAAGGGTGCCTTTGTCTTTCTTGACCATACTGTAAGTTGGGCAACCAAGTTATGGGTTTGCGAGCCAAGGACATAGCTTGGACTCACATTGATGTGGCTGGACGAGATTTTATTTACAGCTGCGGGAGTTTTCCCAATGTGCCCCTTATAGGAGTTCAAGGGTGTATTAATTATAACCCGACGCTTCTTAAGAGACAAATGGGATTTGCTATGGAGGTTCCTCCCCTCGAGCGTGAGATTCAGGAGTCTTTCTACTTCCCGGTTGAGGGTAATCAGTCATTGTTGGTGCAAGTGTCTGATGCATGGTGCAACATTCAAAGGAAAGGAAAGATTCCTTTTGGTAGAGCTAATAACAGGTCTTTTCCTCCATTTGATGATTGGCTCAGAAAGAGGGTTGAGCTCACTCGTCTGCCATTTCCTGTGGGTGATCTTTGGTATCCGTTGATGGAGGAGCCACGCTCTTCTGTCAGTATGGAAGAATTTATTGAGATGAGGAGGGCAAGAGATCAACTACAAGCAGAGAAGACTGAGATAGAAATGAGTGTTGCTGGAATTCAACTGGCTAACCAGGAAATCAAGGGGAAAGCAGAAGACTAGGCTAGGAGACATGCTCAGGAGGTGAAGCATTTTGAGAAAGACACCGCCTATTACTGTAAGATCAGCCAAGCTTTAGAGTCATCTGCGAAGTAGCACGACCTTACCAAAGAGAAGTTGGCCAGAGCTTTGAAAGTCATTGAAGATGAAAAGAAGAGACAAGTCCTTGTGAAGACTCAGAGGGAAGCTAGAGCCAAAGCCCTTACCACAGAGTGGGAAGTGAAGTTGAGGGTTAAGGAAGAAGAGAAAGCGAAGATTATGGCCGAGAGAGATCACTATCTTGCTGAGAGGGACCATTATTTCTGTCAGATGAAGATTCATCAGAAAGAGGTGGGAAGACTTCAGCAGGAGAACACTGAGCTCAGGTTCACTATGAAGTTTACCGGGATGGTTGATGATGCAGAGCCTTCTATGGGACCTTTTTCAGATTAGATTTTTTATTGCAGTTGTTATCTTGTGTTGGATTACCGTCAGGCATGTTGACGGAATTCACTTGCTCGTATTTCTTTCCGATTCTGGAGGATTGTAAAGTTGATTTGTATCAGATATGATATAGGACTCTCGCACGTGTTGCGTGTAACACCCCGATAAAGTAAGATAATTATTTAATTTAAGTTAATAATATATTTATTAATTTAATTAAATAATTGGAATATTTTTATTGGAATTATTATTATTGGATTATTATTATTATTATTATTGGAATAAAAGTTGGAATTAGAAAAGGTCCCATTTGGTAAAAGGGTTATTTTCACGTGAAAAGGAAAAGAGACAGAAAAGGGAAAAAGAGCCAGAGAACAAGGGTTGAAGAGAGGAAGAGCTTGAAGCTGAAGGGTTGCCGGATTAACTCAGGTAAGGGGGGTTTATCGTCGTTTAATGGGTATTATGGGATAACATGTAGTGGGTAGTGATAAACCATTGATTTGACTCTAATTGGAATGATGTATGCTGAAAATTGTGAAATGTTGGATGAACGAAAATTGGATCATAATTGAAGGAAATTCGTAGGAATTAGATGTAATAATGTTAGAATTTGTGAAATCGAATAGGGTATGATTCGTGTTAGATGATATGAACGAATACTGTGTAAAATTGGATTGTGGGAGGTTGGATCTGAGGAATCTCGTGGTAGAGAAAACCATAGCAGATCTGGAAATCTGGTTTCTGGTCATACGCGTATGGCACTAGGCAATACGCGTATGAGATGGTCTGGTACGCGTATGGCACTAGGCAATACGCGTATGGATGAGGAAGATGATGTTTTGAACGTGGTTTGGCCTCTGTTGGTACGCGTATGGGAGAGGTGTTACGCGTAGCATACGCGTATGAGATAGGTGGTACGCGTATGGGATTGGCTGAGAAATGGGCCATACGCGTATGGGACTAGGCAATACGCGTATGGGCAGGATTGTGATTTTTCTGTGCTGTTGTTGTGCAGTTTTTGGTTGTTCAGCTGAGTAATGTAATTTAGCTGATGTATGATAGAGTAGGGATCATTCCCGTTGTTTTGAGTAGTATAGGTATTAGTAGAGTGTGCTAATGCTGTGATTGACTATGTGGTATGACATGATATGATTATGTGGTGAATATGTTGATGATGTATGATGATATGCATAATGTTGTGAATGTATCTATCATGTATGAAATTATGAATGGACTGTTTATGGCTTAGAGTGTGAGCATATGTCCATTGTGGATGATTGTTGATGTTTGCATGACTAAGTGATTTAGCTTGCATATTGTGGCCTTTATGGTGGTAGCTAATTCCCATGGTGAGGAATTAGTGAGTTAGTATTGTGGATTGTTGTTGATGTTTGCATGCTAGGTGATTAGCGTGCATATCATAGCCCTTGGGGTGGTAGCTAATTCCCATGGTGAGGAATTAGTGAGTGAGTCACTAGGTCTCAAATGAGTGGGACTAGTGAGCTTGGTAGCCGTATCTGGATTTGATCGGTGAGGTTGAACTATATGTTCACGAATAGTCGGTACCGCATGCATGGAGTCTCATTGCATAATGTATGTATGGCGTATAATATGAATGGATGTATTCCAATATTATACGTGTGTTGTGTGGTTGTGTTGAGTATGATTATGATATTGAGTTGATGTTGCTGTTGCTGAATGTGTGATCTGATTAGGGTGATGAGATGTGTTAATTTACTTAGCATTACATGATATTTTATAATGCTTATTATATCGATTGAGGAACTCACCCTTACAACTATGTTTTCAGGTAACGAGCAGTGATTGAGTAGAAGCTAGTCCTTGGAGTCTAGTGTAGTTCCTTAGTGGGTCATGCTCTGGTAGATGTAACATCGGGATGGGATGTTTTACTATGTTTTCATTTGGTTGTTGAACAACTTTACATGTAGTGTATTACATGGTTTGAATGTTGTTAGTTTGTATCCGCTGCGTATTATGCAAATGTTTTATTTTGATTAAATAAATGAGCATGACAAGATATTTTGGAACACGGTGTGAAGTGTTTGTGTGACACCCTTGAATTGCATATTTACTCTGATGTATATATTTGTTGTTTTAATTAAATAATTGGGGTAATTTAGAAGGGTGTTACATTAGTGGTATCAGAGCATAGTCGGTCGAGTCGAGTCGTAATTATTCTGTTCCCTGTACGTGATAGGTGTTGTGTAACCCTATCAGTACTTATTGTTTTAGCTTGTTGGGTTTTCAAAATAGAGATGGCTGGAAGAGGTAGAGATGATGCTGCGATTGCTGAGGCTCTGGGTATGCTAGCTGGAGTACTTGGAGGGAATCTGAATGTTGTGGGAATGGGAGCTGCTCGTCAACTGAGTGAGTTCCAGAAGAATAATCCTCCAATGTTCAAGGGAGCATACGATTCAGATGGTGCTCAGAAGTGGTTGAAAGAGATTGAGAGGATCTTCCGAGTGACTGAGTGTGCCGAAAACCAGAAGGTCAGGTTCGGTACGCATATGTTGTCAGAGGAAGCAGATGATTGGTGGGTTGCTGCCCGCACTGAGTTGGAAACTGCTGGGAATGCTGAGATCACTTGGGCGGTGTTCAGAGAGAGATTTCTGAGGAAGTACTTTCCAGAGGATGTCAGAGGAAAGAAAGAGATAGAGTTCTTAGAATTGAAGCAGGGTAATCGGTCTGTTACTGAGTATGCTGCTAAGTTCACAGAGCTGTCGAAGTATTACACTCCCTATAACGAGGCTACTGGGGAATTTTCAAAGTGTGTGAAGTTTGAGAACGGGTTACGTCCCGAGATCAAGCAGGCTATTGGGTATCAGCGGATTAGAGTGTTTTCTGACTTGGTGGACTGTTGCAGGATTTTTGAACAGGATACCAAGGCTAGAGCAGAGAGCTATCAGCAAAGGGTTGATAGGAAGAGCAAGAATCAGAATGATCGTGGGAAACCGTATGCAGCTGGCAAAGGTTTCCAGAGACAGAATGGAATGAAGAGGCCTAGTGGGGGAGACTCTAGTGCCCCTGCTAAGTGTTACAGATGTGGTCAGGCTGGACATCGTATCCATGAGTGTACCAGTAATGAGAAGAAGTGTTTCAAGTGTGGAAAAGGTGGTCATTTGGCTGCAGAGTGCCGGTTGAAGACTGTGACTTGTTTCAACTGTGGAGAAGTGGGTCATATCAGTCCACAGTGTCCTAAACCGAAGAGAGAGAACCAGTCGGGAGGCAAGGTCTTTGCTTTATCGGGTTCTGAGACTTCTGCAGATGATCGTTTGATCCGAGGTACGTGTTATATTAATGGCTTTCCACTTGTAGCTATTATTGACACAGGTGCGACTCATTCCTTTATATCTTTGGATTGTGCTGTGAAACTTAAGTTAGAGATATCTGAGATGCATGGAAGTATGGTGATTGATACTCCTGCGAAGGGTTCAGTGACTACTACTTCAGTTTGTTTAAATTGTCCTTTGAGTATTTTTGGTAGAGACTTTGGGATGGACCTAGTGTGTCTTCCACTTGTGCAGATTGATGTTATCCTGGGTATGAACTGGTTGGTGTTTAACCGAGTCTATATCAATTGTTTTGATAAGACTGTGATCTTTCCTGAGATTGAGGAAGGAAAGAGTTTGTTTCTATCAGCAAGGCAGGTGAATGAGGCAGTAGCAGATGGGGCAGAGTTGTTTATGCTGTTAGCGACCTTGGAGGCTAAAGATAAACTGGTGATTTGCGATCTAGCCGTGGTGTGTGATTTTCCTGACGTGTTTCCTGAAGAAGTGAATGAATTACCGCCAGAGCGTGAAGTTGAGTTCTCGATTGATTTGGTACCTGGTACTAGGCCGGTGTCGATGGCTCCGTACCGTATGTCTGCTGTTGAGTTAACTGAATTGAAGAGTCAGTTGGAAGATCTGTTGGATAAGAAATTTATTCGTCCGAGTGTGTCACCGTGGGGTGCACCAGTGTTATTGGTTAAGAAGAAAGAAGGTACTATGAGGTTGTGTGTGGACTACAGGCAACTGAATAAAGTGACGATCAAGAATCGGTATCCTTTGCCGAGAATTGATGATTTGATGGATCAGTTAGTTGGTGCGAGTGTGTTCAGCAAAATAGATTTGAGATCTGGGTATCATCAGATACGTGTGAAAACTGAGGATATTCAGAAGACTGCTTTCAGAACAAGGTATGGACATTATGAGTATTTTGTAATGCCTTTTGGTGTGACTAATGCGCCTGGAGTGTTTATGGAGTATATGAATAGGACTTTCCATCCGTACCTAGATCAGTTTGTTGTGGTGTTTATTGACGATATTTTGGTGTATTCGAAATCTGAAGAAGAGCATGCTGAGCATTTGAGAGTGGTTTTAGGAGTTCTACGAGAAAAGAAGTTATTTGCTAAACTGTCTAAGTGTGAATTTTGGTTAGAAGAGGTTAGTTTTCTTGGTCATGTGATTTCAAGAGATGGTGTTGCCGTTGATCCTTCTAAGATAGAAGCGGTATCTAAGTGGGAAGCTCCGAAGTCAGTTTCTGAGATAAGGAGTTTTCTTGGGTTGGCTGGTTATTATAGGAAATTTATTGAAGGATTTTCTAAGTTGGCGTTACCGTTGACGATGTTGACTAGAAAGGGGCAAGCTTTTGTTTGGGACTCAAAATGTGAAGAAGGTTTCCAAGAGTTAAAGAGAAGGTTGACTACTGCTCCTATTCTGACATTACCGAGTCCATCGGAACCATTTGAGGTTTACTGTGATGCTTCATTGTTGGGTTTGGGTGGTGTTTTGATGCAGAATAAGCAGGTTATAGCTTATGCTTCGAGACAGCTGAGGGTTCATGAGAGGAACTATCCGACACACGATTTAGAGTTGGCAGCTGTGGTATTTGTTCTGAAGTTATGGAGGCATTACTTGTACGGGTCAAGATTTGAGGTTTTCAGTGACCATAAAAGTTTAAAGTATTTGTTTGATCAGAAAGAGCTGAATATGAGACAGAGGAGATGGTTAGAGTTTCTGAAGGATTATGACTTTGGTTTGAATTACCATCCGGGTAAAGCAAACGTAGTGGCTGATGCATTGAGTCGGAAATCATTGCATATGTCTATGTTAATGGTTAAGGAATTGGATTTAATTGAGCAGTTTAGAGACTTGAGTTTGGTGTGTGAGAGTACTCACAATAGTGTTAAATTGGCAATGTTGAAGTTAACAAGTGGTATTCTGGATGAGATTAGAGAGGGTCAGAAATCCGATGTGCTTTTGGTTGATAAGTTGACTATAGTGAATCAAGGTCAAGGTGGCGAATTCAGAGTTGATGAGAATGGTGTTTTGAAATTTGGTAATCGGGTGTGTATTCCAGATGTTACCGAACTGAAGAAGAGTATTCTTGAGGAAGGACATCGTAGTGGCTTGAGTATTCATCCTGGGGCTACGAAGATGTATCATGATTTGAAAAAGTTATTTTGGTGGCCGGGAATGAAAAGAGAAATTGTGAGTTTTGTTTATTCTTGTTTGACTTGTCAGAAGTCAAAGATTGAGCATCAGAAGCCGTCTGGGCTAATGCAACCGTTGGTTATTCCAGAGTGGAAGTGGGATAGTATCAGTATGGATTTTGTTTCTGGTTTACCGAGGACAAGTAAGAATTTTGAAGCTATTTGGGTGATTGTTGACAGATTGACAAAATCGGCTCATTTCATTCCGATCAGAATGGATTATCCGTTAGAGAGATTAGCTGAGTTGTATATTGAGAAAATTGTAAGTTTGCACGGTATTCCGTCGAGTATTGTTTCGGACAGAGATCCTAGATTTACATCGAAGTTCTGGGAAGGTTTGCAGAGGGCTTTGGGAACTAAGCTGAGATTGAGTTCTGCATATCATCCGCAAACTGATGGTCAGACTGAGAGGACGATTCAGTCACTAGAGGATCTTTTGAGGGCTTATGTTTTGGAAAAGGGAGGTGCTTGGGATTGTTATTTACCTTTGATTGAGTTTACCTACAACAATAGTTTTCATTCGAGCATTGGTATGGCACCGTTTGAAGCTTTGTATGGTAGGAGATGTCAGACGCCTTTATGTTGGTATGAGTCCGGTGAGAGTGCTGTGGTTGGACCGGAGATTGTTCAACAGACTACGGAAAAGATTAAGATGATTCAGGAGAAGATGAGAATTGCTCAGAGTCGTCAGAAGAGTTATCACGACAAGAGGAGGAAGTCACTTGAGTTTCAAGAGGGAGATCATGTGTTTCTTCGTGTTACTCCGATAACTGGGGTTGGTCGAGCTTTGAAGTCGAAGAAGTTGACACCTCGATTTATTGGTCCTTATCAGATTTTGGAAAGGATAGGAGAGGTAGCCTATCGTATCGCTTTACCGCCGTCACTTGCGAATTTGCATGAGGTTTTTCATGTGTCTCAGTTGAGGAGGTACATTCATGATCCGTCGCATGTGGTCCAAGTAGATGATGTACAGGTGAGAGATAACCTGACTGTTGAAACATCACCTATGAGGATCGAGGATCGAGAGTTGAAGCAGTTGCGGGGTAAAGAGATTGCTTTGGTAAAGGTAGCTTGGGGAGGACCAGCAGGTGGCAATGTGACTTGGGAACTCGAGAGTCAGATGAAGGAGTCTTATCCTGAGTTGTTCGCTTGAGGTATGTTTTCGAGGACGAAAACTCTTTTAGTGGGGGAGAGTTGTAACACCCCGATAAAATAAGATAATTATTTAATTTAAGTTAATAATATATTTATTAATTTAATTAAATAATTGGAATATTTTTATTGGAATTATTATTATTGGATTATTATTATTATTATTATTGGAATAAAAGTTGGAATTAGAAAAGGTCCCATTTGGTAAAAGGGTTATTTTCACGTGAAAAGGAAAAGAGACAGAAAAGGGAAAAAGAGCCAGAGAACAAGGGTTGAAGAGAGGAAGAGCTTGAAGCTGAAGGGTTGCCGGATTAACTCAGGTAAGGGGGGTTTATCGTCGTTTAATGGGTATTATGGGATAACATGTAGTGGGTAGTGATAAACCATTGATTTGACTCTAATTGGAATGATGTATGCTGAAAATTGTGAAATGTTGGATGAACGAAAATTGGATCATAATTGAAGGAAATTCGTAGGAATTAGATGTAATAATGTTAGAATTTGTGAAATCGAATAGGGTATGATTCGTGTTAGATGATATGAACGAATACTGTGTAAAATTGGATTGTGGGAGGTTGGATCTGAGGAATCTCGTGGTAGAGAAAACCATAGCAGATCTGGAAATCTGGTTTCTGGTCATACGCGTATGGCACTAGGCAATACGCGTATGAGATGGTCTGGTACGCGTATGGCACTAGGCAATACGCGTATGGATGAGGAAGATGATGTTTTGAACGTGGTTTTCCCTCTGTTGGTACGCGTATGGGAGAGGTGTTACGCGTAGCATACGCGTATGAGATAGGTGGTACGCGTATGGGATTGGCTGAGAAATGGGCCATACGCGTATGGGACTAGGCAATACGCGTATGGGCAGGATTGTGATTTTTCTGTGCTGTTGTTGTGCAGTTTTTGGTTGTTCAGCTGAGTAATGTAATTTAGCTGATGTATGATAGAGTAGGGATCATTCCCGTTGTTTTGAGTAGTATAGGTATTAGTAGAGTGTGCTAATGCTGTGATTGACTATGTGGTATGACATGATATGATTATGTGGTGAATATGTTGATGATGTATGATGATATGCATAATGTTGTGAATGTATCTATCATGTATGAAATTATGAATGGACTGTTTATGGCTTAGAGTGTGAGCATATGTCCATTGTGGATGATTGTTGATGTTTGCATGACTAAGTGATTTAGCTTGCATATTGTGGCCTTTATGGTGGTAGCTAATTCCCATGGTGAGGAATTAGTGAGTTAGTATTGTAGATTGTTGTTGATGTTTGCATGCTAGGTGATTAGCGTGCATATCATAGCCCTTGGGGTGGTAGCTAATTCCCATGGTGAGGAATTAGTGAGTGAGTCACTAGGTCTCAAATGAGTGGGACTAGTGAGCTTGGTAGCCGTATCTGGATTTGATCGGTGAGGTTGAACTATATGTTCACGAATAGTCGGTACCGCATGCATGGAGTCTCATTGCATAATGTATGTATGGCGTATAATATGAATGGATGTATTCCAATATTATACGTGTGTTGTGTGGTTGTGTTGAGTATGATTATGATATTGAGTTGATGTTGCTGTTGCTGAATGTGTGATCTGATTAGGGTGATGAGATGTGTTAATTTACTTAGCATTACATGATATTTTATAATGCTTATTATATCGATTGAGGAACTCACCCTTACAACTATGTTTTCAGGTAACGAGCAGTGATTGAGTAGAAGCTAGTCCTTGGAGTCTAGTGTAGTTCCTTAGTGGGTCATGCTCTGGTAGATGTAACATCGGGATGGGATGTTTTACTATGTTTTCATTTGGTTGTTGAACAACTTTACATGTAGTGTATTACATGGTTTGAATGTTGTTAGTTTGTATCCGCTGCGTATTATGCAAATGTTTTATTTTGATTAAATAAATGAGCATGACAGGATATTTTGGAACACGGTGTGAAGTGTTTGTGTGACACCCTTGAATTGCATATTTACTCTGATGTATATATTTGTTGTTTTAATTAAATAATTGGGGTAATTTAGAAGGGTGTTACATTGCGCACTTTTACTATACAGTGGTTATTATTGTTCAGTGATTGATCTCAAAGCTTTATTTGCTTTTCCGTGTTACACTTACTTAACACACACATGGTCGGGTGATATCTTTGCTAAAGCACAACTTTCTGTTCTGTACGGCAAAGCCAGATGATTGATGTCAGAATGTTGTTGTCGGATTATTATCCGTCTCAATGAAGCCAGGATCAAAGGACAAAATGTTCCTCATATGGATAGACATTGCATTCATGCATGAATCATAATAATTTGTCCTCTATTTTGCAGGTGTCGGTTTCTAATGTGTTTGGTTGTTACAGGAACCATTGCTCGCGCACGCAGAATCATCCCTCTGCACGTAACTCGTCCACACAGATACTTTACCAGACGCAACAAGCCCAGACTGATGGATCCATCCAACGCTGACATTCTCGAGCTGAAAGAGAAGATGAGTGAGTTGATCAACACCATGTAAGGGTTTGCCATGGAGAAGAAAGCAATCGCCGAGAAGGTGGAGAAGCTTGAGCTGGCTTCGATTGCCAATAGTGGCAATAGTCAAGAGGGTAACTCCAACCATGGTCCTGGTGGTTCTAGGGGTGGTGGCGATCCCAGAAGGAAGGCAACTAATTGTGGTGTATTCATCAACAATGGTGGTGGTCTTGGTTTTGCTGCAGGCAATGGCCCGGGTCATGTTGGCAACATTCTGAAGGAAACTAAGTTTTCTCCTTTCTTTGGGGCTGTGGAGGATAAAGAAGAGGATCGGTTCTCTATGCTAAATGAGCAGTTTGGTGAGTATGGTGTTCAACCGCCGAACAAAGAGATTCGGGTACTGGCAGAAAAGATTAGGGCTCTGGAAAGCCATGCCACTCCTGGGGTTATTAACATGACAAATATGGGGCTGGTTGATGGGATTGTGATCCCACAGAAGTTCAAGGTGCCCACGTTTGATAAGTACAATGGAAGTTCCTGCCCGGAAACTCATCTTCAGGCCTTTGTTCGAAAGATATTTGCCTACACCATGGATCAGAAGCTCTGGATGTACTTTTTCCAGGATAGCTTATATGGTGGGTCTCTCGAGTGATACACCAAGTTGAGGTCATCAGATATAAAGAGCTGGCAGGATTTGAGGGATGCTTTCTTCAAATAATACCAATTTAACGCTGACATGGCACCAAGCCGTACCCAGTTGCAGGGTATGTCTCAAAATCCGAACGAGGGGTTTAAAGAGTATGCACAAAGGTGGAGAGAGTTGGTTGTCAGGGTTCAACCCCCATTAGTGGATCGGGAGATGTCAGATTTGTTCATGGGTACTCTTCAGGGGACTTTTGCTGAGAGGATGGTGGGATGTCCAATTACTGGTTTTGCGGATATAGTAGTGGCTGGTGAGAGGATTGAAAGCTGGTTGAAAATGGGAAAAATACAAGGAAATGCTCCGTTGTCTGGACTGAAGAAGCCATTCGGAAATGGTCAACGCAAGAAAGAGGGTGACTCGAGTGTTGTGTATGCCCAAAGAGGACACGGTAGGAATCATTACTACCAGCATACTGCTGCAGTAACGATTCTTGCTGATAATCAACCCGCACAACAGCAACAGCAACAACAGCCACTTCAGCAGAGAACACAGAGGGCTGGGTACCAAGTTAGGGGAAGGATGGCAGATCGCCAGTTTGATAGGCCACCCATGACATATGCCCTTCTGTTGAAGAAGTTGAAGGATCTCGGGTTGGTACAGTTGAGGACGTTAGCTCCGTTAAGACCAGATCAGAGGCCTGCAAGTTATGATGAGAACGTCAAGTGTGAGTTCCATTCTGGTGCTCCCGGGCACAATATTGAGAGTTGTAAAGCCTTTAAGCATGTTGTTCAAGACTTGGTGGATTCCAAGGCCATCAATTTTGCACCATCGCCAAATGTTAATGCCAATCCCATGCCGACGCATGGTCAGATGACGGTGAATGTAATTTCTGAGGATAAAAGTAAAATCGGGGTGACAGATGTGGATCAGTTGAGGACCCCAATGTCTGTGGTCAAGAGACATTTGTTAAAGAACGGAGTTTTTCCTGGTTGTGATAATTATTGTGCTGCTTGCATGATAACTGTAAATGGGTGTGTAATGTTGAGGGAGACGGTTCAGAAAATGATGGATGAGGGAAGTCTCCGATTTGAGAAATTTGCTTTGGAGAATGAGGATATTTCAACGATAACCATTTATTTTGATCCTGTCCACTTGTCAGTACCGGCAGATGCGGCTCCAATTACCATCACGGTACCTGGACCTATTCCGTATGAAGGTGACGGTGTTGTTCCATGGGACTATGGTGGTGATGTGTATTGTAATGGGGAAAAGCAGGAAGATCAGGCTGCAGTTGATACCACCGTTTCAAAGGTGGGCAATGTTGGACTTAGTGGTTTCACTCGCAGCGGGAGGTTGTTTGCACCTAACACGTTGAGAGGTGGTGATGTAGAAAAAGAACAAAGAGATAAGGCCGAGGCTTTAGCCAGGGAAAAAGGAAAGCAGGTGGTGAATGAGGATACTCCTAGAGAGGCACAGGCGCCTGTTGAGCCGGAAAGTGAGTTTGACGCTGAAGCCGAGGAGTTTTTGAGAATTATTAAGAAATCTGAGTACAAACTTGTTGATCATTTGCAGCAGACTCCGTCCAAAATTTCGATCTTATCTTTGCTGTTGAGTTCAGAAGGTCATAAAGATGCTTTGTTGAAGATTTTGAAGAGGGCCTACGTCCCGCAGGAGATTACAGTCAATCAACTAGAGACAGTGGTATCAAGTGTTAATGCCAGCCATGGGTTGGGTTTCACTGATCTCGATCTTACTATGGATGGGCGCAATCACAATAAGGCACTACACATTTCGATGGAGTGTAAAGGAGCTGTGCTTTCGCATGTTTTGGTTGATACAGGCTCGTCACTCAATGTGTTTCCTAAGAAGGCCTTGGCTAAATTGGACTGCGAGGGATTGATTTTGAGGCCTACTGATCTGGTGGTTAGAGCGTTTGATGGCTCTAAAAGGGCTGTGTTCGGGGAAGTTGAGCTCCCCGTAAAGATTAGTCCTGAGGTGTTCAAATCTGTGTTTTATGTCATGGACATTCAGCCGGCGTACAACTGTTTGTTGGGTCGTCCATGGATACATGCTGCTGGGGCAGTAACATCGACTCTACATCAGAAGTTAAAGTATGTCTTGGACGGGAAAGTCGTGACAGTTTGCGGCGAGGAAGATATTTTTGTCAGCCAGTTGTCTTCATTTAAGTATGTGGAAATGGACGGTGAAATATTCGAAACACCAAGCCAGGCGTTTGAAACCGTCAAGATGGAGAATGCCGTTTTCGCTGAAAGAGAGAAGAAGCCATCCATTGCTTCTTATAAACAAGCTGTGGAGGTGGTGAAAAGTGGAGAGGCCCCAGGTTGGGGAAGAGTGATAGATGTTGCGGTGAAGGAGGATAAGTTTGGGATCGGTTATCAGTCAGGCCAAGGCTCGTCTGGACAAAATGAAGGTCGCCGCCAACCATTCACATTCACTAGTGCTGGAATGCTAGATCCAGGCCGTATCTGTGCTGTGGGTGAAGAAACTGACAGTGACTGCGAGCTCGACTCGTGGATAAAACCGTGCATACCAGGAATGGAGATCCAGAACTGGAAAGCCGAAAAGATCATCACTGTCACTCTGCGTGAAGAGTAATATTTCTGTTTGTCAATTCTGTTTGCATGAAAGCCATACGTTTTGCCCAAAACGTAATGGTCCATTGTAAGGGCCACCTCATATGTTTCATTTTGCAGTATTCGCATCATTAATAAACGAATGTTTTTCGCATTAAAAGCGGTGTTCTCTGTTTTTCATCTATTTTTGCAGTTAAAAATAACATAATAAAAATGGCAATGTTTATTTTCATTTTCCTTCCTTTTAATTTGTCTCGTTCCGGCTCTAAAGCAATGCATGAATCAACATTCATGCAGATGCGATTATTCTCCGGATCTCATTGATGACAATCCTGTTACACCCCTATATGACTTCGAAACCCGATCTATCATGCCGAAGAAGAAGGCGAAGAAGATTGTGAACTGCCGGAAGAGTTAGCCAGGTTGTTGAAACAAGAGGAGAAGGTGATTCAACCGCACGAGGAGCAAGTTGAGATTGTTTATCTGGGCACCGAGGAGGTCAGAAAGGAAGTAAAAATTGGGGCCGCTTTGGAGATGAATGTCAAGAGCCGAATGGTAGCACTGTTGAAAGAGTATGTTGATATCTTCGCCTGGTCTTATCAAGATATGCCAGGGTTGGATACCAGTATTGTTGTGCATAAGTTGCCATTGAGAGAAGATTGTCCTCCAGTAAAGCAGAAGTTGCGCAGAACTCGACCTGAGATGGCCATGAAGATCAAAGAGGAGGTACAAAAGCAGTTGGATGCTGGTTTCCTAGTTATCACTAATTATCCGCCTTGGGTCGTGAACATTGTGTCGGTACCAAAGAAGGATGGAAAGGTGAGGATGTGTGTGGACTACCGGGATTTGAATAGACCTAGCCCGAAAGATTATTTCCCATTACCTCACATCGATATGTTGGTAGATAATACAACTCAATTCTCGGTGTTTTCCTTCATGGATGGATTTTCTGGCTATAATCAAATTAAAATGTCGCCAGATGATATGGAGAAAACAATGTTCATCACACCATGGGGAACTTTTTGTTATAAGGTGATGCCATTCGGTCTCAAGAACGCCGGTGCCACGTATCAAAGAGCTATGGTGACCTTGTTTCATGATATGATTCATCATGAGATCGAATGCTATGTTGATGACATGATAGCGAAGTCACAAACAGAAGAAGGGCATCTGGTAGACTTGGCCAAGTTGTTTGACCGGTTGAGACAATTCAAGTTGAGGTTGAATCTGAGTAAGTGCACTTTTGGAGTGCGGTCCGGCAAGTTGTTGGGGTTTATTGCAAGTGAGAGGGGAATCGAGGTTGATCCTGCCAAAGTAAAAGCGATACAAGAAATGCCTGAACCGAGAACAGAAAAAGAGGTTTGGGGTTTCTTAGGTAGATTGAACTATATTTCACGGTTCATATCTCATCTAACAGCCACGTGGGAACCCATATTCAAGTTGTTGAGAAAAGATCAAACGGTCAGGTGGAATGATGATTGTCAAGCGGCATTTGAAAAAATAAAAGGATATTTGCAGGAGCCTCCGATTCTGATGCCGCCTGTGGAGGGGCGACCGTTAATCCTATACTTGACAGTCCTTGAGGGGTCTATGGGGTGTGTACTGGGGAAGCATGACGAGTCTGGTCGAAAAGAGCATGCAATTTACTACCTTAGCAAAAAGTTTACCGACTGTGAAACAAGATATTCACTACTCGAGAAAACTTGATGCGCTTTGGCATGGGTTGCTCGCCGACTGAGACAGTATATGCTGGTTCATACCACTTTGTTGATTTCCAAGATGGATCCGATCAAGTATATATTTGAGAAGCCAGCATTGACCGGACGGGTTGCGAGATGGCAAATGATTTTGACTGAATACGATATTCAGTACACTTCTCAAAAAGCAATAAAGGGGAGTGTATTGTCTGATTACCTCGCCCAGCAACCCATTGAGGATTATCAACCGATGAAATTTGAGTTCCCTGATGAGGACATCATGTTTCTCAAATCAAAAGATTGTGAGGAACCTATCCCAGAGGAGGGGCCTGACCCTGAGTCCGAAGGGATTCTGATGTTTGATGGGGCCGTTAACGTGAATAGTAGCGGAATTGGTGCTATTTTGGTTACGCCGAAGGGATCCCACACTCCTTTTGCTGGCCGACTAACATTTGAATGCACCAACAATGTGGCTGAATATGAAGCTTGTATCTTGGGTGTCGAAGAGGCGATTGATTTGTGAATCAAGAACCTTGTTATTTATGGAGATTCAGCTTTGGTTGTGAACCAGGTTAACGGGAAATGGTATACGCATCAATCCCACTTAATTCCATACTGGGATTATACGAGGAGATTGTTGACGTTCTTCACCAAGGTGGAGTTACACCATGTACCGAGGGAAGAAAATCCTTTAGCAGATGCCTTGGCTACTCTGGCCGCTTTGATTAAAGTGCAGTGGTGGAATCGAGTTCCTAGTGTTGAGGTAGGATGGCTGGATAGACCGGCTTATGTGTTTGTTGTCGAAACAGTGTCTGATGATGAAAAGCCGTGGTATTATGACATCAAGCGTTATCTGGAGACCCAAGAGTATCCTGAGGGAGCGTCTAAGAAGGACCGAAAGACTCTGAGGAGGTTGGCCATGTCGTTCTATCTGAATAAAGATGGGGTTTTGTACAAGAGGAATTTTGATTGGGTTTTGCTCAGATGTGTCGATGACAAAGAAGCAAACCAATTGATGAAAGAGGTGTACGAGGGATCGTTTGGTACCTACGCCAGCGGGAATGCGATGGTGTAAAAGTTGCTAAGGGCTGGATATTACTGGATGACAATGGAGGCTCAGTGTTTCAACTTCGTGCGGAAATGTCATAAATGCCAGATTTATGCTGACAAGGTGCATGTGCCTCCAAATCCGTTGAGTTTGATGTCGTCTCTGTGGCCATTTGCTATGTGGGGCATTGATATGATCGGAAAGATCGAGCCTACGACTTCGAATGGGCACCGGTTCATATTAGTGGCTATTGATTACTTCACCAAGTGGGTGGAAGCGGCGTCTTATGCAAACGTGACGAAACAGGTCGTGGCCAGGTTCCTGAAGAGAGACATCATTTGCAGATATGGGGTTCCCGAAAGAATCATCACTGATAATGGTTCTAATCTCAACAACAAGATGATGGTAGAACTGTGCTGGGAGTTCAAGATCGAGCATCACAATTCTTCTCCTTATCGTCCAAAGATGAATGGGGCGGTCGAGGCGACTAATAAGAATATTAAGAAGATTGTGCAAAAAATGGTCGTGACCTATAAAGATTGGCACGAGATGTTGCTGTTTGCATTGTATGGGTATCGAACCTCAGTGCGTACATCTACTGGGGCAATGCCTTTCTCGCTTGTGTATGGGATGGAAGCTGTGCTACCGGTTGAGGTCCAGATTCCGTCATTGAGAGTCTTGATGGATGTGAAATTGAAAGAGGCTGAATGGGTAAGGACTCGGTATGAAGAGTTGAGCCTGATTGAGGAAAAGAGGCTGGCGGCCATTTGTCATGGGCAGTTGTACCAGCAGCGAATGAAGCGTGCTTTTGACCGAAGGGTGCGACCTCGTGTGTACCATGTGGGAGATATGGTGTTGAAAAGGATCCTTCCTCCTCAGAACGATCGTCGGGGCAAGTGGACACCCAATTATGAAGGTCCATTCGTGGTCAAGAAGGTTTTCTCTGGCGGAGCCTTGTTGTTGATGACCATGGATGGTGAGGATTTCCCATCCCCTGTGAATGCGGACGCAGTTAAAAAATACTTCGTATAAGAGATCCGCTGGACGGAAAGAATAAAGTAGTCCAGGTAAAAATGGGCATCCCGGCGAACCAAAAAAAAAGGGAAAAAATGAAAATGAAAAAGGTTCGGGCAAAAATTAGGGATAAAAAGGAAAAAACTGTACACCCGGCAAGTCGAAAACCCCACAAGGGCGGTTTGGGCAAAAAAGGGTATCCCGGTGGACTGAAAACCCGAAAAGGCGGTCCAGGCAAAAGAGGGAGTGAAACGAACAACTGCGTCTAGCATGGTCGTTTGTACTTTGGATTTGACACCTGGATAATCTGAAAGCGGAGATCGGTCGGAAGCGTCTTGTTTCGGAAGGCAGAAAGCGCGGAGAGTCTTGAGGACATATGGGTTGTAACCTGGTTGGAACTTGATGAGATCACGGGTTCACATTGCCATTAGGATAGATTTTCCTTTTGTGCGCAATTACCTCTTTTCAGGGATTGCTTCCTGTGTACTGCTCAGTTACGAGCCACCTTTTTCAATCAATAAAATGCATATTCAGTCAAATAATTTTGTTTTTATTTTCATTACCGTTTTGATTGCAAAAACATCCGTTTATTTTGATAAGAATCTTTGCATTTTGAGATGTAGGGGTCTCTTCCAATGCATGTTTAGAGGATTGAAACTTGAAATCTTATTCGGAAGGTTGAGTGACCTGGGTGTTGAAATTTTGGCACGCATGGGGCACGTTTTATCTGACGATCTCTTTTGCAGGTGCTATTGGTTCATTTCACTCACTTGCAGGTTATGGTGCGAAGCATTTCTTTTTGACAAAAGATTCCTTTGAGGTCCAATCAGGGACGAGGAATTGAAGAATGGTGTAGAGAAGGCGAAAGAATTGTGACGATCCTAGAGGGTTAATCAAGAAGACTCTTCAAAGTCTGAGAACTGGAGAGTTGGCACGAATCTAAGGAGGTTGATTTTCTTGAAGTAGGGAGAAGTCGAGAGTACAAGGTGATGAATCGGAAAAGACCGGATGAGTCTGGGAGCTCTCAAAAGTGGAAAATTGACACTGGGATTAGATGGTGAATACCAGTGTTCGACGAGTCGACGGGTGTTCCGTGTCAAATATTCCGTATCTCCCCAGCGGGTTCGAGGTCGGTGTTTCCTCAGCAGCCAGGCCTGAAGGTTGCTGTTCCCCCGGCAGGGGTGTGCGTTGGTAGTTTTTCCCCAGTAAAGTCGCCAAGCAGATCGAGTTCAGTAGAGGTCATCCCTAGTAAGGGTTACTCTTTCCTCGGCATCAGTGTTATCCCAAGCAGGGTTGGAAATTGGAGCGATATCGAGTTCCTCAACAGAGTTGCTCATGCCGTCCCCTGAGGGGGATACTTTTTATGCATTCATCATTTAGAGAAGCATAGCATATTGCATAACTAATTGCGTATCATTTCCATGGTTATGGAGCATTACGCTGTAAAACTCATGCATCGGCATTGCAAGCATAAGCTAGTCTCGAGCCGTGGTTACCGTTTGAGGGTTGGTTTAGCTGGTTGGTGAAGATGTTACTCTGAGGAGTTTGACATCGTGATTTTGAATCAAAAGTATTCCCCAGTAGCGCGATATTGGAGGAAGAGATTCCGTTGTGCGGAGATGGAAATGAAGATTGGAGAACGTAACGCGATCAGCGCGGAGATTGGGGTCCACCAGGAAAAAAGGAAGTGCTAGGCATTTTCTGGAGAACGGGGTTCAACTGGAGATGGAGATGGAGATGGGAATTAAAGATTGTATCCGGGATGAGGTCCTCAGGATTGTCTTCTGATCATGTGTCACCTTAGACTTTGGCGAGGCCAACAGAAGTCGTTATGGGTGTCTTCAAGGGAAGAAATGCACATGTTACCTTCCTTTTGTGAAGGTGTACCCTCTGATATGTCGCCATCAGAGTGGTGGTTGGTGTTATTTCCGACGTTGCCAACGGAATTATCATCAGAGAATGGAGAATGGGGTTCAAATGGAGAAAAGGAGACACAGGGTGTCTTCTGGAGAATGGGGTTCACAATGACGATCGAGAGTTATCTTCAAGAGACTGGGGTTCAAATGGAGAACGGGGTTCATTGTTTGGAAGCAAGGGTGACATGAAGTTGTCGGGGTTCAAATGCGGTGATCAGGGATCATCCGCGCGAAAGAAAAATATTTGTGTAGGGGTCCAAGAAAAAAAATCAAAGAAGTTTTTGGGGTTCAAGAAAAGCAAAAAAATAATAACAAAAAAGAAATTTCAAGTGAAGCGCAAATTGTTCGTTTGTTCTTGGTATTCAACCACTCTTCACCCTGATCATCTGAAAGCCGAAGTTGTTTATATCGACAGGTTCACAGTGGATTGAATAGGGGCAGTTGTAACACCTCAAAATTTGCCCTCCTCTTCTTGAGACTAGTTTGGGGCATTGCATTTCATGTTTTAGGGCATTAGGCATTGCATTTTGCATCTCATATGAAAATAAGAAGATCATCCTCCAAAGTCTTTTCAAAAGATGGAGAAGTTAGGTGATTCAAGCCTGAGGGTCTCTATGAATTGATCATCAGCCATCTGAGGGTATGGGCTCCAATTAGGGTTTCTTGATTCTTCAAAGGTCTTGAGCATCATCTTATCTGCAAGGATATATCACCATCATCATGGTTCTATCATTAGCAAGGGTTTCATAGTTCATCCTCAAGTTCCTTTGGATTAGGGTTGTGACCTCTGGTCAACCCTAATCAATGCAGTTCTTCCAACTAGGGTTTCTTAAAGATATGAGGTGTTTTCTTGGGATGAGGATCACATGATTATTATAAGGAGCTTGCATGAGCTAGGGTTTCATTTTGAATCAATTTCCCCAAGTGATAGAGGTTCAAGTTGATCAAGACATTTCAAGGTCATCTGAGGACCAAAAGTCAACTGTGTAGTCAATTGAGGGCTATGAGGTGGGGAAATGAGTTGAGACACCTTAATCATGTTCAAATGGGGTCTATTAATCATTCTAAACATCCATCTTGAAGATTCAAAGGTCATGGCAAAAGTTACTAAAAATGGAAAATGACCTATAATTCAAAGTTTCCAAATTTGGCAAGTTTTTGGTCCACTTTCAACTTGAATTTTCAATATCAAGGAAGTCCCAAATGGATTTTTGGTGAACATGAAAGTTGTATATATTTGGCTCCCCTTTCCAAAAAGTTCTAATTCATGTCCATATGATGAATGGTTGAGGAGTTATGGTCATTTGATCACAAGGTGTGCATGGAAATTCAAAATGGCATAACTTTTGATATAATGCTTCAAATTGGTTCATTCTTTTTGCAAAGTGCTTCTCATGTTCAAGGCATCTCAAAATGACATCATTTGAATCAATTGTGCAACCTAAGCCTCAAGGAATCATGGTCAAAAGACACATTATTTCACATTTGTTCTAAGGATGGTGTCATGCTACAAATCAAAATTCACAAAGAACCAAGGCAAGGCTTCACTTCAGCCTTCTTCATAGACCATGTTTGAGTAAAAATGAGCCCTTGCCATGCATGAGAGAGGCGTGTATGTTCCTTGTTTCACACATGTTCAAAATGAAGCAAATCTTCACCATTCATTCTTGGCTTAAGATGCAAGCAAAACAATCTTCAAATCCTGACCCTTGGTTGCTCTTGAGTGGATTCCAATCCTAGCATGGGGTTGAACACGTGCATTATGGCTATGGGAGCTCAATTTGCATTTTTGCAATTGGCATAACAACTCACTAATCATGATTAGTAAATGGATAAAATGATTATCAGTGTTATTAGCAAGGAGTATAAGTAGTGAAACCCTAATCATAACTGCCATAACTGCATTTTCAGATCTAGAATTCAAGAAACTCTTTCAAAAATCTCTCTCTTCGACTTTGCATTTTATTCACACAATTCTCAAAGATCATTGCATATTCTTGATCCTCATGCTTCATTGAGCAAGAATCATCCATCGTTTGGTACTATTCCTCAAGAAATTGAGCAGTTCAAGTGCATTATCATGATGATCGAATTTGGAAATTGAGGTGCATTCAAGAGGTTTCAGCCATTGCTTTTTGCATAAAGCTTCAAAGGAAGTTCAAAGGAGTTGATCTGGAGCAGCTGAGCTCGTGAGATCACGATTTCAGAGATCTCCATTTCTAGGTGACTCCATTTTCACTCTCTCCTTTTGCTGATTTTAGGTTATAGGATTGAAGATCTTGATGCATAGGCCATGAATATATGATCAGAATTGAGATTGAGTGAGAATTAAGGACGTATTTATGATTGGAAGTTTGGATCTGAAAACTTCTCTCCTTCGATTTGCAAAACCTAGGAAGAATTAGGAGAAACTAAGGTGATATTTGGAATCAGCATGGAAAAATGAATGGAATGGTGGTGGTCTGGTGAATTTCTGGGAAGTTTTAGGGTGGCGCCGCCGTGGGAGCCTCCGGGGACTCATCGGAGAAGACGACCGGAGCAGAGCTCCGGCGTCTGTGTCATGGCTAGGGTTTTGATGAGTGGGCGCCATGTGGTGCACTGCGTGGAAGTTTGATTGGATAGGATTTGTTTGACCAAGGCCAGGCGTGCGTTGAAGGCTGAATGGATGGATGACTGGATTAATGAAACGGTGTGTTTCATCAGTTTGAATGTGGACCGTTGATTTAATTCAAATATTCATTTCCCTCCTTTTTCTATTTTATTTCAATTATTTTGGTCATTTTGTTTAATTCATATAAAATCCAAAAATTGTCCAATTGAGTCCCAATTTTTTTCATAGTTTTGTATTTGTGTCTACTTTTTTATGGTGTTAAATTCAAGAATTTTTGATGTATGGATTTTTATGTGGGAATTTTTGAAGCAATATTGTGCCAAATTGATCTAGTGCATTCAATGCATTGTGAAATCCTCAATTTTGAGCCTTTTGATCCAATATTTTGCATACATGACATTCATACATGACATGAATTATTGGTCATTGGTTTGTATTTTTTCTCACCTGTTATCATCATTTTTGACACATAGAGAAAAATGTGACAATTTGTGTCACATTTTTGACATTGAATTGGTGCATTTTTGTTCACATAGCATTTGCATCATTTTTGACTTGATCTTTTGCATATTGAACATTCATGGCATAAGGAACTTATACAAAAAAAATCCCAAAGTCATTGCATGCATTTCTGATTTGATATGAATTTTCTAAATTGGAAGTTCATTTTGTACATATTTTTGGTCATTACATTACATAGGCCAGTTGAGGTACTTGATCATTGATTTGATGCTGGTCCTTTTGAGGACATTGGAGGGAGTATTTGAATGTGTGATGTGCAAAAGGATGGGTCATGGATTGGTCATTTGGTTAGGTTTTGAGTCTTGTCTTTGTATTAGACTTTTGACCCAGCTTTAGGGTTTGTTCTTGGTCCATTTCTTTGACTTGGTTTGGGGTCTTCTTTGTGGTGTGAGCCTTTGCCTCTTTTATATTGGTTTGATCCCTGATTTGTGATTCAATTCATCTCATGCCATTGTTTGTTTATGTTTTTTTGTGTTGATTGGATATACATAAACTAACTTTGTCGCTTGTTTCAGGTGGATACTCATCATTGATGATTGGGTTTGTTCTCACCTTGTGAGATACAAATACATTGAGTTCTGACCTATTTTTGTTTTGTAGGATTTTAATTGATGTGGTGAGCTCATGAGCTTATTTGAGTGATAGGGCAGTAATGCATTGAATTGTGTAACTGTTAGAGGGTTTCACTGCTTGTCTTCTGGTTTTATGACTGAAGTACTAACTGTTTAGTCTTTATACAGGTACCTTAGTTGCTTGCTTGCTTTAGCTCTTGCTTGAGCATTGGATTGTGGTTGACACACCACTCAGGTAGTTAGCTTCTTACTTCATGTAGTCTGAAGTCCTGTCACCTTTTTGGCAGGCATTTTGCTGGCAAGTCCTCCTTCAGAGGCTCTGTTTGTGTTTTGTTTAAAATTATGCCCAAAGACCTCCAAGAAGAGGCATGTGATACTTGACAAGACCTCCAAGAGAAGAGGCAATTGACGGAAGGTAGGGATCGGTAACCGATTCCCTGTTATTCAGTGTGTCGTTCTTTGTGCTCACACTACATGCTGATGCTTCTGAACATGTGCCCCAGATCTTTTGTTCAGAGTCTGTCAAGTGGAAAAGGATCCCACTTTCTGGATCCCCACGCTTTCTGTATCATGAGCTCACCCTGGTCAGGGTTAAGAGCTATGAGGTCTCATCCTCATTACCATTTTGATTTGCTCACCCTGACGTTCAATGTCAGTGGTTAAGAGCTACAGATTACCCCTTACAGTTTGGCTTGTTTGTCGAGGTTGATATGACCCCTCTTGACTAAAGCCCACCCATTGTTTGAGACTCTTGTATGGATATAGTGTGTGATGTTTGTTCACTTATGCTGGTGTGGTTATTTGCTTTCCTCTTCTCATCTCCATTTCTGTAGGAGTCGTACGATTGACTTCTGAGGAAGTTGAATGTATGTAGAGTTTAGACTTGAGTTGACTCGCGTCCAGGATGAGTTAAGTTCTTGTTAGAGACCTCGACTTAGGGATATTGATTGCATGACAACTATTAGACTCGAGTTTTAGTCTCCCTATTAGTTTGTTGTTTCCCAGGTCTCTGGTTAGTAGAGTGTTTTACCCCTGGTAAGGGGAACTACGTCGCCCTGATTCTCATACCAGATGAGATACGTAGGCAGGAGGTTGAGAGCAATCTCTCCGGGCACACTTTTCTTTGTTTTCGCGTGTGTTTACCCTTATTCTCGACTTGTGTTTACCGTTTCGAGTCTTTGTTTCCGGCATTTGCTGGCGTTGGTGTGAGTACCCGTTTGTTCAGCGTGTGTGTGTGTGGTATGTTCATACCTTGGGGGATTTCCTCTGTTATTATTCGGGGTTCACTAGTTGGGGTTCACTTTGGTTACCTGTTATCCGTTCGGGGTTCGCCTATATTGACTTGAGGTTCATATTGGGGTTCATCTCCGGGGTTCATTTGTGACGATTGTTCTTTATATTGGGGTTCATCTTCGGGGTTCATTTGTGACGATTGTTCTTCATATTGGGGTTCATCCTCGGGGTTCATTTGTGATGATTGTTATTCATTTGGGGTTCATCTCGGGGTTCATTTGTGATGATTGTTATTCATTTGGGGTTCATCTTGGGGTTCATTTGTGATGATTGTTATTCATTTGGGGTTCATCTCGGGGTTCACTTGTGACGATTGTTATTCATATTGGGGTTCATCTTTGGGGGTCATTTGTGGTGACTGGGTATACATATCGGGGATTTATTCTGGATATTTAGTTACTTTGTTGGGGTTCATTCTGATAACCTTTTTCTTTGGTGTTCACTGGTTAGCGCTTGTTATTGTTAGGAGTCAGGTGTAAGTCCATGTATTGGCATTCTGTTTCCTTTTTGTTATTGTTAGGAGTCGGGTGTAAGTCCATGTATTGGCATTCTGTTTCCTTTTGAGCATTTCTTTTGAGGTCTCAGCGTCCCTTTTTGGTGTCTTGTTTCAGCGTGCGTTAGCCGAGCTACAAGTGCTCTGATTCTCCTCTGGATAGAGAAGATACATAGGCATAAGATGTGACGTCTTAGCGAGCATGTCTCCTTTTCCCGAACTACGTTGACTCTGATGTTTGTTTTTGACAAACTACGTAGGCCCAGGATGCAACATCCTGCCGAGTCCACTTCTTCCGTTTTCTTTCTCTTCCCCACCTGTTTATCGTTCCAGTTTGTGCAATCTCTTTGAGCAGTTTATTAGAAGCCTTTTCCTTTTCTTTGCGCTAAGTTTTAAAACTGATCTATTCAACCCCCCTTTTAGATCGGTACTATCGTCTAACAAGTGATATCACGAGCCCCAGTTCATCTAGTGCTTTGCATTTAACTTTTTAGAAAATGAGTAACAATCCTAAAGGGGCGTACAATAGGGCACCTACTTTACCAGTGAAAACTATAGTTATTGGAAAGATTATATGCGTATCCATATTAACTCTATTGATAGGAAAGTATGGAAAGTCATCCAAGATGGTCCTATGGAAATAACCATGACCAATGCGGATGGCTTTGTTGTACCTAAACCTGAAGCACAATGGAATGAAGAAGATGAGAAAAAGTATAGCAACGATTGGAAATCTAGAAATATGCTTATTGTCGCTTTAGGTGTTGATGAGTACTATAGGGTTTCCCATTGTACTAGTGCTAAAGCAATGTGGGACTCATTGCAAATTACCCATGAGGGAACCAATGATGTAAAACTAGCTAGAATCAACACCCTAACTTAAGAATTTGACCTTTTTCATATGGAAGATGGTGAAACCATTGCCGATATGCAAAAGAGATTTTCTCATCTAACCAATTGATTAAATGCTCTTGGTAGAAATACCCCTAATGATGTTGCTACTAGTAAACCTTAAGATGTCTTAACAGGGATTGGCTACTAAAAGTCACCGCGATCAAGGAAGCGAATGATCTAAGAACATTTAACATGACGACATTGTCAGACAAGCTTCAAGAGCATGAGCAAGAGCTCATGAATCTTGAGAAACATGAGAAGAATCAAAAGAAGGAGAAGAAGGAGAAATATAAGAACACCGAAAGGAAGTTTATTGCGTTAGAGGCTTCAAGATATAAGTCATCCACCAATGATGTGTGTGAAAGTGAGTCAAGTGATGATGACAAAGATTTGAATGAAGAGATGGGGTTATTCTTTAGGAGGTACAACAGATACCTTAGAAAAAATTAAGTCCAACATTCGGGCAAAAATCTTGTCAACTATAGAAGACAATCAAAATTTCCGAATCGAGAGGAAGGAAAGACAAACAAGTCAAAAGGATTATGCTTCAATTGCAGAAAGGCCGGTCACTATAAGTCGGAGTGTCCCTTATTGAAGAAAGAAAAAGGAAAAGGCAAACGCCATAACAAACCTAGCAAACCTAGAAGAGCATACATCGCATGGGAGAGCGATAGTGAACCCTCAAGCGATGATAACTCAAGTGATGAAAAAGAAATTGTCAATCTTTGTCTTACATCTCATCAAAGGAAGAAAAAGAATTTAAGTCATTCCAAATATGATTATACTGATAAAATGTCTTATGCTGATTTGCAAAACGCCTTTAGTACTCTACACAATGAGGCCAAGAAAGCTTTCAAACGCTTGGCCTTTAATAAGAAAATTTTCAGTCATTTAGAAAAGAAGATTTCTGATTCCGAAAAGGAATTAGAAACTTTTAAGAAATACATGATAGAGACTACTAAAGGAAAAACAAAAGACGATAAGGGATTTTAGTTTAGATGGGCTGGATGTGGAACTTGTCATATTTGGCAAAGAGAGGTTAGAACTCTCCAAGCTAAATTAGACAAGGCTTTACAACCTAAAGTTACCTTTGCTATTGATCAATCACATTTTAGAAGCAATATGAATAATCCTTATCAAAAATACACTTATGTGGTTAAGGATCAAGTTAGCAAAAGCAATTTTCATCTAAACTTAAATTGTCTATATTGTTACAAAAAGGGACATACTATTACTAAATATCAATTTAGGAGATTTCTAGTTCCTAAAGGCATTTTTCAATGGTTGCCCAAATGCAACCAAAGTTTCACTCACACACTAGGACCCAATGAAAATTGGGTACCTCCTTCCCTTGTTTAAATTTGTAGGTGGAATGTCTTGAGGATACGAAGAGAACATGGATTCTCAATAATGGATGCTCAAGACACATGACGGGTGACTCGTCCTTATTCTTTGACTTTGTGGCTAAGAAGAAAGGATTTGTGACCTACGGTGACTGGACGCATGCACATTAACGTTGTTGAACGTATTAGTTTTCAAGGAATTGATTTATTCTTAAACTACATCACTGAGTATAATGAGGATTTAGTCAAATTGTTTTATATCGGCGTGGCTGAAAAATTCGAGGGCTTTAGGTTTACATGCAACATTGGTAATAATAATGTTGAAATGAATGATGACATGTGGAAATATCTATTTGAGATTTCTCCACTATCGTCTCCAAATGACCTCAAGATTACTGACAATGTGTATGCTCCCGACTATGATTTTAGGACTACCTTAAACCAAATGTTGAGGAAACCATTTTCTCCAAAAGTTGTTCAGAGCACTCTATTCCCTACTAATGTGACTCAGATTAGTTGAAGCCTCTTGATAGGATTTTACACTGGATTGTGACGCATATTCTGCGTCCTAAACAAGGCGGTTACTCCCAAGTGGACAAGGCCGAAGTACACCTGGTTTATGTACTGAAACACAAAATAAAAGTAAATTGGTCGCACTACGTTGCAAGTAGGATCTTTTCTCTGAAAGAGTCAGGTAGAGGCACTGCTCTCTGTTATCCCTCATTTATTCAAAGTATACTTCATAGAGCAAATGTTTCAGTTCAAGGAATTCCATACAAATCCATAATTGTACATCAAGAATTTTGTCAAAAAACTTTGAGTTTGATGGGCTACACTTGGGATCGCTCAACGCGACTATACAAAACCCGTCAACCAGTTCCAGGCACTAATGCTCGGCCTGTGGAATAATGTGAGGATGATGATGATGATGATGATGAAGATGAAGAAGGTGAAGAAGAGGAAGAAAATAATGAAGACAACTCTCAAACTATGGAGCACGACCATTAAGTCACTGACCATGGTGATTGTCTTGGTCCTACTCCTAGACATCATCCATCCAATAATCAAGGATGGGGTGAATGGCAACACACAGGATGGACCAACAATCATTCATCCTATATTCCCACACCCTCTTCTCCACTCGAAAACTCTGAAGTAATGGAAATGTTGAGAACCATGCAAATCCAGCAGCAAAACTTCGCTACACTTCAAGAGGAGAGGTTCACAGCCTTGCAAGAATAAATTCAGAGTCAAGATGATAACTTTGCATCTTTTGCTTCCATCCAAGAGGAACGGTATGCAAACCTAAGGAGTCAAATCCAAACTCACAGTGACAACTTCAACTCCTTTTCCTCTACCATCCTACAAAGGATTGATGGCTCAAATCGCGTTCTCGCAGACTCCATAAACACGCTGAACATGAACATCATTGAATTAACCAACCTCTATGAAGAATAAAGACTTGTGTGTCCACCTTCCGACCATAGAGGCAGACATGAACCGTTCCGTGGACGACGACCTTAGATGATTGCTCAAATTCAACGCATTTCTATTTTATTATGTGTGCATGTTATTTTAGTTCTTATTTGTCTTAATGTATCCATTGAACCATTATTGTAATATTATTTCCTTATTATGTTTTTCTCCGTGAGATAATTATGCCTATACTTCTTCCATTGACTGCCTGTTATGTGCATGGTTGTTGATGATTATATGTTGCAAAGTCGTTGTCTAAGTGATTCTGAATATTTTTCTTTCATGTTGACTATTTCATTGTCTCTTTTTGATGTTGTCAAAGGGGGAGAAGCGATGGAAACAAACAAAACAGCAAATTTAGCAGATGAATAACAGCTGAATGTTCAAAGGCATGCATAAAATTAGGGGGAGGATATCCATCAAAGTACGCGTTTGTGCCACAGTTTTCCATCATCAAAAAGGGGGAGTATGTGAGGGAAAATATGCCTAGTCCTTATTTTAATGATGCCAAACCTCTCTAGTCGCCCACAACGTGTCTTTGGATAATATCATCATAGCATAGAAATCATCCATCCTTTAACATGTCCAAAATATAGGTTTCGTGTGTCCAAGCATATAGGAGCATATCTTATATGTGAATCATGCACTTAACCATAGTAAATATCCTAGGTTCATATGAGATCGGTTTAAATTGGTCATAATATGTTACAAAACTCATTTTTGGAAGTTTAAGCTCTGTGAGTCGACTCATGACTCAGAGCAAAACCTTCGGGTCCGAACAGGTCGAGTCACAAGTAGACTCATTTTTGGGAAACCTGAATGAGTCGACTCATCCACTCCTTACGTCGACTCATTTCCCACTTTCATTTGAACCATATTGCCACGGGTCCGAACAGGTTGAGTCATAGGTCGACTCAACCCTGAAATAAACTCTATTTGAGTCGACTCATCCCATGTTTGAGTAGACTCATCACCTGTTTTACTTAATTTTCTGCGGTGTAACTTTGCAAAATATTTCTTTTATGTTAGTTATTTGTCCATGCATCATATAAATATTCAAATGTCTCTTCTTCAGCAAAATAATAAGAAAAGTGAAAGATATACACCAAAGTGCTAATTATCTTCATTCTTCATTGCATTTCTCAATAACCACACATAATAATCTTTGTTGAGCATTGTGCATTACAGCTGTGATAACAATCAAATAAGATTGGATTATCTTAGTTTGGGTTCAGACTTTGTGTGGGTTTTTCTTGAATAAAACCCTTGAGGTTTTGTCCTCCAAGAATTGGGGTTTTTTGCACTAACCTTTGCTTCGCAGATTCAGCCGAGTGAAGAGTTTGAAGAATGGAAGGTTCGGTCAAACAAGTAGCGGTAAACAGAGGATTATGGAGAAAGCTTAGGGTTCAAGCGACTTACGTTTGAAATCAGCCGAGCTGAAGTTTTGGAGAACGTGGCATTCTTCCAATAAGGTAGCGGTAACCGGAGGTTTGTTCAAAGTGCTTGAAGGACTTGGTTCAACTCGAATCAAGGGGAGATAATAGAATAGGATCTACAACAACTCTAGGGGTTAATTGGTGGTGATCATTTGTTCTCTTGTATTGACTTTTCAACGTGTTAATAAAAACATCTCAATTCTAGATTTAGAATTGAGGGCAGACGTACCCTAAGCGAGGACGATAGGGGAACTGCCTTAACAAATTCGGTCTTGTTCTCTCTATCTCTTAACTCTTTAAATTCTGCATTAATTACGTTTTGTGTGAAATTAATCGTAAAATCAATATCGCTTGATTGGTGTGTATAGCAACTGTTCGATAAATTGTTGCAATCACTTTGTTTGCAACTGAGTAAAATTTTGCACATTCAATTTGAGTGAAATTGAAACTTGGTGTGAAGTGCACACCAAGTGTTCGATAAAAATTAATCTCGCATAAACTTTGTAATATTTTCCTTGATCTCTTATTGTGTTAAGCATTATTAGAGGTAACGATATCAAGGATCATAGTAGTTAATCGATTGATTTAGATAGGGGTTGATATTTTCTATCTTAAGTAATTCCATTCGGTTTCACGTATATCTAATCTTTCCATTAATGGATCATTTAGACGATTACTATCTAGGGTCCTTCGGCAACCGTTGAAAACATTTTAAAAAGCGTTAAAGTTTAAAACTGATCTATTCAACCCCCCTTCTAGATCGGTACTATCGTCTAACAAACTTTACTTAATTCTATTTTTAATGAAAAAACTCCAATGTTTATTAACCATTATACTACCTGTTTAAATATTATGACACTTTAGTGAATTAATCTCTTTATTACTTATGGTCTACTTTTCAGACTTCAATTCCGTTGTGCAATTTAGTACAAACCTTTAATGGATATTCCTTCTGTTAACTCCATGGATAACCTTAGTTCAGTTTGTTGATGCATAAGGTGATAAATATGAATAATAAAATAATAGAGAAAAGAGATAATAATAACAAACTTCCACTACTCTTAAAATGATTACAAAATGAATGCACCCACACACACTGCATAAACTGCAAAAGGAATAAAGGTACAATTTATTAACAAGAATCACTTGTTTAAATACAAGTGGGACTTTAGGAGAAATACTAAAATATCCTCTAATAAACTTTGTCAACAAGTTTTTGAAATGAATTAATTCTAACACCATCCCTTAATTTATATTTAGCTTAACCAAAACTAACAATACCAATTCCATCCCTCGTGCGAAGAAATTGACCAGTCTTGATCGCCTTCATTAGAACATCTGCCAACTGCTTCTGGGTGTTACAATGCTTAACTTCTAACACTCCATTCTAAACCTGATTTCTCAGAAAGTGATACATACTCTCAATATGCTTGCTTCTCCCATTGGACACTGAGTTCTTGACAACATTGATTGTAGACTTGTTATCAATCATCAACTTTAGAGGCTTGTCTACCTTGATCTTCAAATCCTGCTATAAATTCAAAAGCCACACAACTTGACATGCAGTCACAACACCTGCAATGTATTTTTCTTCACACGTTAACAAAGCAACAACTGGTTGCTTCTTGGAACACCAAGAAATAAGATTTCCTAGAAACTTAAACAAGTACCCAGAAGTACTTCTTCTGTCAACTCTGTCTCCACATCAATCATAATCTGAGTAGCTCAGAAGTTCTGAGTCAGCTTCAGCACCTGAGCGGAACAAAACTCCATACTTTAGAGTTCCCTTTATATACCTCAGAATTAAGACAGCAACTTGGTAATGAGACCACTTCGATTTACTCATAAACCTACTCAGAATTCCAACTGCATGGCAAATATCAAGTTTGGTATTACACAAATACCTTAGAGACCCTACCAACTGGTTGAACATTGTCGCATTTACATCATCACCATCAGAATCATAATCCAATTTTTGAATTGTATCAGTAGGTGTGACAACAACTTTACAATTCAGCAACATAAACCTCTTCAAAAGCTTAATTTATTCTTTCATGGCCTTCAGACTTAATTTCTTCTTGAGAGCTTCTTCCTTACTTAGGGGTTCAAAGTATACTCACATGGCACACTGAATAACTTCCCATTCAGAATCTATTTCAGTGTCTTGCAGCATGTTAAACTCTACAAACCTTCTCGGAATGTTTCTGATTCTTTGTGGCCTCTGAACTTGTTCATAACCTTCTGATTCTGGAACAATATCAGATGCTAGAACTCCAGAAGTATCGACTTCAAAAGCATGACCACCTTCAGAATCTAGAATATTCCCAGAATCTGACTACCACAAGAATCTGAATCACCATCAAAATCTAGATCAAAATCAGATTCTTCGTCAGAATCAATCTCGCCTTCTGATTTTGACTCACTCTCAAAATCATTTTCAGGCCCTGACTCATCTTCAGAATCGGAATCAATATCTTCAGAAGTTCCACCTCCAGAAGCTCCATTTCTAGAGATTGAATTTCCTCCAGATTCTGGATCATCATCAGAATCTGGATTAGAATCAGATTCACCTTTAGAGTCAGACTCTCCTTTAGAGTCTTCTTCATCTTCAGAGTCACCTTCAGACTTATTTTATGATTCTGACTAACCTTTAGGGGCAGAATCCTATTTAGAGGCAACTTCTCCTTTAGCTTTAGAGTCATCTTCTGACTCAATTTCATCTTAAGAGACATCTTCTGACTTTGAATCAGCTTCAGAACCCTCAGATTCTGACTCTTCTTTAGAACCTTCAGATTCTGACTCATCTTCAGAACCTTCAGATTCTGACTCATATTTATAATCAGGCTCAACTTCAGATTCAAAGTCATCTTCTAACTCTAACTCATATTCAAAGTCTCCTTCAGAATCAAAAATCGTCAATCGCATAAGTTCATCATCAGAATCTTCTCTGGCTATGTTTGCTTCTTTTGATTTCCTTTCCTTGTTTGACCAACAGTCCTTAGCAAAGTGGTCAAACCTATTACAACAGTAACATTGAACCATTCTCTTGTTAGGATTCTCTCTTCCCTTCTAATGTTTCTTCTCACCAGAATTGAAGGCTTATGACTCCTAAGACATACCATGCATTTTTTTGGCTTCTGACCAAGATTGCTTCTGGTCTTTCTTGACAAAAGAAGCCTTCAGAGCATGATCTACCTCTCTCTCAGAGGTTCTTTCAGTCAAACGCAACTCTTGCGCCTCTAAACTTCTTTGCAGGTTTTCTATTCTCATGGTGCTCAGATCCTTAGAATGTTCAATTGTTATAACGATGTAATCAAACTGAGGAGTAAGATATCTAAGTACCTTCTCAATGATACTTTCCTTAGAAAGAGTTTCTCCACATGACTTCTTCTCATTTGTGATCAGAATCACTTTGGAGATGTAGTCAGGTACCTTCTCATTATTCTTCATGTTGAGATTCTCATACTGCTTACATAGAGACTAAAGCTTCACCTTCTTAACTGATGCATCACCGCCGTAGCACCACAACAGCGTGTCACACATAACTTTCGTCGTCGTCAAATCAACGATTTTCTCAAACACGTCCACATCCACAGACTGATGGATGTAGAACATATCCTTCTAATCATTCTTCCTCCGATCATGTTGAGCATTTCTCTGCATATCTATTGCATTTTCTGGAAGTGCAGCGTAACCGTCTTTGACGAGATCAAGAAAATCTTGAGCTCTAAACAACATACACATCTGAATCATCCAATAATTCCAATTCTTTCCATCGAACACTAGAAGCTTGGTGCTCAAATTACCATTATCGTTCATCTTCAACCTTCTATAATACACTCAGATCTCACCTAAATATAGTATTTCCCAATCCTGCATAATCAAGATATGTGATTTTGTTACGATTCTGAACAGAAATTCAACACAAATTCTCTGAACAAAAATCAATCACATAATGCCTCATTGTTTCACTTGTGTTTCTCGTGGTATTTCCCTATGGATCTGAATCGCAGCTCTAGATACAAACTGTTGGTGCACAAGGTGATAAATATGAACAATGAAACAAGAGAGAGAAAAGAGAATAATAACAAACTTCCACTAGTCTTAAAATGGTTACAAAATGGGTGCACACACACACACACACACACGCGCACACTGCACAAACTACAAAAGGAATAAAGGTACAGTTTGTTCACACCACTCACTTGTTTAAATACAAGTGGGATTTTAGGAGAAATACTAAAATACCCTCTAACAAATTTTGTCAACAAGTTTCTGAAATGAATTAATTCTAACACAGTTGCAAGAAAAAGGAGAAAATTGACATCAATGAACAAAAAAAAGTATCAACTAACAACAAAAAGGAAAATTTTCAAACCCCACAATAACCACCTTTAATACCACTTCCAAACTTTCCTTCATCATCCTGTACATTGCTATCAACAATTACATCAAATATACATCACACCCATTCATCTAAGCACCGTCACTATGACAATAATAATTATAAAAGATTCACATTTCCTATTTAAACAGGTGTTAATCTGTTCAACAGGTTCAATGACACCACTAATCCTACAACCAACAGTTTCTTTGTGAATTATTTTTATAAGCCACCAAAGACATATGCAATTCCATTTTAAAATTATTCTATCACTTGTCCTAACTGTTCTGTTTTTGAACTAGAAATGGTGATGATTGCGGCAACTATGATAAAATGGAGCTTCTGATGCACAACGCTGACATGACACCGTGTATCGAAGGTTGTGATCATGATGCTTCTTGAACCAGAAAGATCAATCTTGATGTAGTGTTGTTAATCGGTGTTGTTGTTTCCGATACGGTGAACTCATGGGAGTACCTGCATGGTTAGCACTCTAACGTCCAAGTCAATTTAGGGTTCAAGATAGTGAAAACTGAAAGTGGAGATTAGTTATTATGTACCTTATAACCCTTTATAAAGGTATTTATATCTTAGGCATGGCATAGTAGGCTAGGTAATAGGCCTCATGCTATTGGGCCTCTGGACGACGCAGAACAGTGGGTCCCGAATGGATAAAATCGGTCTTTGCATCTTGTTGGTATAGATAGTACCAATCCATCCTTATAAGTCTTCCTTCAACCATGCAGTCTCATATCTACATAATCTCAGAATCCACTCATTTCAATGTGAATTTGGACTACCACTCCCCGCCCTCTTCTACCTCGGGTGTTACAACCACTTTTCGCCCTCTTCGGCCTCGGGTGTTACATGTAACACCCATAATTCAATTAATTTACTTAATTTAATTTAGTTGCATTTTGTTTTAATTATTAAGTGAATTATATGCTTTTGGTTAATTTTTGTTGAATATGTGTGTAGTATGTGGCATGTGGTTAGGTTAGTGAAAGTGTTAGAATTAATTAGAATTTTAATTAATTTTATAAAGAGGAGAATAATTGAAATAGTATGAGTATTAGAAAAATAAGGAAAGTTAGAAATAATAATTGATTAATATTATTTTGGTGAAAATTAGATTTAATTATAAAATAAATAGAAAAATAAGGTAGTAAGGGTAAAGTGGTGTAGCGGTAAATTCATGACCATTAAGCTATGGATAAACTTAACGTTAATAAAACCAGAGTCACCACCGCGCTTTTATTGTTTCCAAAGGAAAATGGAAAAGTACGAACAAAACCCAAAGATAAGAAGTTTTCAAATCAAAACTAATAAAATGCCAGAGATCACAGGTAAGGGGGTTGGTTACACAGAGGGAATATGTTAGCACCCAAAGTGTCCTAGGTACTCCTACGGAACCCTTTTTTTATGTGTGTATGTGTTTTGGTATAAAAGATGTTTGCAATAAATAGAGTGTGGGGATGAGAAAAGAATTCGTTAATTATATTTTTGTGTTTGACAAGACCTTCGGACTTGTGCCTACGTACCAACATAAAATGAGGGATCAAAACCTCGTAGTTCGTGGCATAAATTTCAAAGTGAGTGAATTTCTTTTAATCGAAAATTAAATTTGAAAGAGGCACAAAGGCCCAAAAAGAGCTTGAATGAGTGTTAGTTCTTTTTGTCTTTTGAAATTTTAAGTCAATATGGTTAAGTTCATTTACAAGTTTGATTTAAGAAAAGAGTGTAAAAATGCAATGGCATAAGGCCAAAGTTTCTAATTTGAAATAAAGTCTAAGTTTAGAAATCACAAGCGAAGAAGATTTTGAAAGGGGGAAGAGATTTGAAATTTAAGAAATGGGAGGAGATGAAGACACTAATCCTAAGCAAAAATTTAAAAGTTAAGAGTTGAAAAGATCTGACCGATGGGATGCAATCCAATAGACAAGAATGTCACATATAAACCCATTTTTTCTTTGGACTTTAAATCAAGCAATATCAATAAGCAAGTATCACAATGAAGAGCAAGACATCAAATAAAGATAGCCACATCCAAGCTAGCAACTTCATAGTCTTCTTCATAATCCTCCTTTATATCAGATGACATACTCCTTGGATGACTCAGAATAAGGCATTAGACACAGGTTCAAAGTAACATTTGCATCAAGACCATGTAGTAGATGAACTCATGTGGATCTCAATGTTTGCATCAGATAAAAGCTCAATTCTCAATGACTTGGTTTCAGAGATGTTGGCATTGGCCAAGTCCTTTTGCATAGGGAATGTTGCCTAATTCTAAGTCCAAAGCTCAGATCAAATCCAACAGTCCACACAAACATTTTTTAGGGTTTTTGTTATTTATTAGGTATTTTAAGGTCCTAAGACCACAAACACAAACAAGATACACAAACAAGTATATACAATCCTAATATATGGCTCAAGTGAGCACAGTGAAAATAACATAAATATAAAGAAGTTAAATGCCAAATGAAATGGTAAATGACTTGAATTTAAATTGCATAAAGTAAATGACTTGTAATTAAAAGGTTAGTCAAGTGTTAGTTGATTAGATGTTAGTGGAGTTTTGATTTTCAATTGTTTAAGTCATTCTTTGGAAAACACTCAACCCTCTATTCACAAGCATGGATCCTTGAACCAAGACATTTTCCAAAGGAATGAAAAAGGTCAAGTTTCCACACAATACCATGAAAGAGGGGAGACTTACAATCTCACTTACTAGAATGCTATGCCTTTGGGTCAAAATTTAGCGCTATGTTAAGCAATCGTAATTGGACTTATATAGAAGTCACAACTATCTGAGGTCGGGAAAAAGAAATTTTGGTGTTAATGCATGTTAGATATATGGTATAATGAACCATGCTCCTAAAACATACCACACACAAAAAGAAAATGATCAAAGGATGGACCTAATCTCATCCATACTTGTATTGGTTCATCTAACACAAAGTTATTGATGAACCAATTATCCTTAGGGTATTGAGACTCCATTGGTCAATAAGAGGGATGGGATAGAATGGGATTGAAGATGAAGAGGGAGGAGAAATGAGACAAACACAAATTGGTCATGGGAGGAATTTTATCAAATTAAAATCATTCATTCATTTTAGGAGATGAAATGTACATTTCATCAATCCCCTAAGTCCAATGATTTTAACCCAAGAAAAGTCAAATCAACCTTGACCGAGGCCCAAACACATAGTCAAACTTCACAAGTCAATAAAAATGGCTCAACATGATTTTCACACAATTAAACAATTAAAAATCAAATTAAAATGCATTAAATTAAATTATGTTTTATCAAAAACCTAAAACCTCTTCAAAACACCAAATAAATGGCCAAGAGGTTTATCATAGGTCAAACAAGGTCAAAGCACCTTCGACAAAAAATTTCATTATTTTTGAAAAGTCAGAAGTATTTTTAAACAATTAAAAATATGCACAAAAACAATTAAATCATGAAAAATATCAATATTAATCCAAAAATTAATTTTAATTCAGAAAATGAAAGAGGAAAATATTTGGTGAAAGTCCCATATTTTTTGGATAAATAATGAAATTAATATGAATTAAATAAAAATAAGCAATTGAAAGAAATATTCAGAAATTCAAAAAAAGGAGAGCCATCTGATCTCCCTCATTAATTGAGGTGGCAGATCAGATGGATGAAAGCGCGCGTTCCATGGTGGACTGCAGTCAACGCGACATAGGCTTGGTAATCAAAAGCAACGCATGGGATTAAAACATTTTAAAAGGATCATATGGTTGAGATGCAAGACAACTCATCGCCGGAGCCAGAGCTCCGGTCTTCTTCTCCGGTGGACCTCACCGGACTGGTCCACCATCAATCATCACCAAAATAAAAAATCAAGACATGAATTTAAAGAAAAAATGCTCAGGAGCTCGAATATGGCCTCAACTTTGTCCAATTCCAAGTATATGAAAATATACAGGAATTTGAATTTTGAGGATCATGATCTGATTTGCTTAGATTTGACCTCAAAGCAACTCAATCTTGTTTCCTACATTGGTAGGACTTCAACAAACCAACAATCAGTCAAAATGGATGAGAAATGAGGGAGAATCGAAGAAGAAACGTTTCTAAAATCTCACCTTTGAGGAGCTTCAGATTAGCTTGATCTTGCTTCCAATTTGGCTTGGCTTGACTCTAGAAGCTTGCAGAAGATGATTTGGATGGTTAAAAAGTTTGGACTCTTGGAGTTTCAATCCTAAAACAGTAGGAGAATTGAAACTCAGTTTCTTAAGAAACCTTCAAGATTATCCTTTCAATGGTGTTTGAGGAAGAAGGGGGTCGAAGCTTGGGCAAGAGGGATCCTATTTCTAATCATGAAAGGTCTTATTTATAGCCAATGTGAATGATATTTGCACACTTCCAAATTTGGAAAATTTTCAAATTCTTCCTTGCATGGATGTATGAGCGTGCATTAGGCCCATGATATGATGCCATCTTATCCAAAGTTCAATGTACTTCATGCTGAAATCATGTTAGAAGCTCATGCAAATGTATGTGAAAATTGGAACTTGAAATTATCCAAAGGGTGCTTTAACTTACACCCATGCGCAAGTCCCTCAATTTTAATCCAAATGGGATGATCTTGGATGTTTTAGAAATGTGAGATCAAGGGGAACAACTTTCATGTTGAACACATTTTCATTTGAATCTTGGATCATGATGAATTTTGAGATGGAAGTTTGGGAAATCAAACATATTTGAAAATTTTCTAAGTTCCGAGTCAAATGTTCACTTCTTCCACCTTGAATAACCTTTCCTATGGACTTCAAATGAGAAAAGTTCCTTCATCAAAGTTATATCTCTTTAAAACCTATTAAATTTTGTCACAAGTTTGACCTCATTTTGATTGACATGAAGGAGTTATGCATTTTAGGAGTTGAGGAAAATCACTTGTTCAATGGTATTGGCCCAAAATGACCTATAATGTTTCCTCTTGGCACATGAATTTTAAAGTTGAGTTTTCACTTACTCCAAACATAAAAGTTGAATTAGACATCTTTAATTTGATCATTCAATTTGAATGTTTTTCATCTCATAAAAATTGAGTAAGTTATGCTCTTGGGAAGTTGACCTCCAAACTAGGGTTCAGACAAAATGACCTATAATCTTTCACCATAAAAAATGACTTTCCAAGCAAAAATAGCTCTTGACTTAAACATAAAAGTTGTTTGGAATGTCATTTTGAGTAAATTTTCTCTTGAAATAATTTTCATATGACAAAAATTGTAGGAGATAGGGTCTAGGGAACCCCAGTTTTGACCAGTTAACTTTCTCTGATCAACCACCATGAACCAACTTGATAGATTGACATTATATTGACTTTTGGGACTCATGGAGGATCATATATGCATAAGATGATATAATGTGAAGTATTCCTTGAGATATTTGATCAATTTTTGAAGAAACTTGTTGAAGAAGTCACACAAGATACCCAGATGAATTAGGGTTTCCAAAGCAAACCAACTCCAAACTCTTGATGATTTCTTGATCAAAATAACATGTGAAGATCATGGGGATCCATATATGATACTTAGATCCATAGTAAACCATTTCTTGATTGAGCTCCTTGATAACATTGAATCACACCGCGTATTTGACTCGGATTTCACATGATTATTAGGTCTTTATTATCATTTTGCTTCTGTTATGCTTTCTTTTGTGTTGTTTTCATATATTTAGCTCTTTCAGGAGCTTTGTAGAAGAAACGAAGCAAAAAGACCAAAAAATTGGGGTTTTCGACAAATATTGTACTCGTGGCGTTCTGCATAGCGGCCACTATAGGAGAAGCCATGACACATCAACCCTCAACCAGGAGGAAACTTCCATGATCCCATGAACTTCCCCATTTACTCACATGGCGGGTGCCATGGAGGGATGTCGGGCGCAACCTTTGAATTCCACATTCCCACTAAAGAGTAGTTGAAGGGCATCCTGGTCTTTGCATGCTGTTGAGTTCCTCTATAAATAGGTCGTTCTAGTTCACTTCCAAATCATCCAACTTAGTTTATAACACTAATACTATAATATCATCTATAAAAGCGGTAATCCGTCACATCGAGGGGTTATCGCACCTTAGTGTAATTGAGTTGGAGCACTTTGATTTTGCCGTCATCTTTATTTTTAAAGTCAAAGGTTCATTTACTTCCTTGTACCAGATTTAAAGCCTCTGTTTGGAGTAGGTTCTAATTTAATCGCCTTTTTTTTACTTTCCATGCCTTACTTTATTTAATTCCTTGTCATGCTTTACTTTATTTAATTTCCTGCCATTGTCTTTACTTTATTTAATTTCCTGCCATTGTCTTTACTTTATTTAATTTTCTCGCCATTACCTTTATTGCTTGTTTTAATTGTTTTACACGCTTTACTTGTTCTTCACGCCTTACATTCTAAACTTCTTTTCATCATGTTTAATATCATTGTATTTGTTTGTATTACCATGTCTGGCTAAATCTTTTAAAGGTTAGAATGTAAGGATCGCGGTTAAAGAGATGTTTCACATATTGCATCTGTAGAAATGCTTTAGGGGCTGTTTTGATTTTTAATTCGAGTTTTCTGAAATAAACTTGGTTAATTTTAACTACTCAAGGAGTGCGAAAGCACCCTGGCTTAGTTAACTAGGAATTTTTATCACTTTAAGGAAAAACGATTTTTGAAACTGTTTTCAGATGCGTTGATAGATTTAAAATCAGGAAACTCCTTGGGTAAACTTTCCGAATCAAAATCACTTTTCAACTATGCTTACGAGTCTTATTTCTTAAAAATAGGTTTACTACTTTAGCGTTCTGCGCACCTTTTATAAGTGACAATAAAAGGCCTCAATTTAAGGGTAAACTCGGTTCTAAATACGCGAAAGCGACAATTCCTGTTAAATGGATTCTTTTCAAGAGTAGAAAATATTGCCCCATAAGTAGTTCTATTTAGACAATCGAAGCATCGTTTAACTGACGTGAAATACATTCAAACCTATCTTTATCTGCACTGTATTTATCATTTTCTTTATTTACTGTTATTTTGCGACATCAGTATCTCATTTATACCGCCTTAGATAAACATTGTAACAATAATAATCAATAGATTGACGATTTGGTCTCTGTGGGATCTGTCATACGGTGAACTGACTTTGTGTGTTTTTGCTTTGGAAAGCAAATGTCGCGGTTAGCAAGAGTCGCAACCGACTTTTCTTTTATCCCATAAGGAAAGGTGGAAAAGAACAGGAAAGACCTTAATTAGATTTTGGGTTCGGGAGGTACATTATACAAAGGGAAGGTGTTAGCACCCTTTGTATCCATGGTTATCCATGGGCTCTTAATTGCTGGATCACTTATGTTTGTCTGAAAAAGTGTTTGTGAATTGCTTAAAAAATGTTTTGAAAAGAGAGTTTAACTTTGTAATGATTCTTGTGCGAATGTATACAAAGTATTTATCTCGTTTAATTTTTGAAAGCGGTTTAGAAAAATATAACTTGGTAATGATTCTAGTACGAATGTATACCAAGTGGTGATTTTCTAGTATTTGCAAGGTGTGAGGTATGAAAAATATTTTAGGTTGTGAGCCAGCAATTAAGAGTTATACCTACCCAAGGTCTTTATGGGCATTTCCTATCCTTATGAGGGTAAAACTGTCCTTACTATTGAGAAATAAGTAGTTTTATCCTTTGGATGTAAAAGGGTCATCATAGGGTCATCGATTGGTCATTGAAGGCAACATTTGTAAGGATACCTTAGCATTCGAAGGGACGATCATCATTTAACCGTAGGCTACACCGAAGGGTCATCGAGGGACAAAATCATATATTCGAAGGCAACATCCGAGGGACTATGATTTATTTCATAGGGACATGATGATTTAATCGAAGGGCCTTTGCTAAATGTATCCCCACATTCGCGGGACATGACCGTAATACCTTAATATCGTAAGGCAACAAAGAGAGGTCCAAGATCACATATTCAAAGGCAATATTTCACAATCAATTAGGTAGTTGTAATCAATTAGGTAATTAGGTCCATATTATAATCAATTAAGTAATTAGGATGAATCTCCACATTAAAATCAATTAAGTAAATAGGGTGAATCTCCACATTAAAATCAATTAGGTAATTAGGATGAATCTCCACATGGATATCCCACAAATAAAGTGGAATACCTAACAAGCTACCTTCTCCGGGAGTATGTGAACCCTTACAAAATTCGGCAAACAGGTCAGAATACCAAATCAGGGTGCAATCGAGAATTGCACCAAACAAAAGGAACACAGCGGTAGGACAGAATAGAACAGAACAGAACAGCACAGAAAAATCATAAAATAGAACAGATCTGATAAGCATAGAACAGAACAGCAAAATCCGCGACTGTCACGTTCGCTCCTGCCTCGCCTAGCGAAGGCTTAGCGAATGCTCGCTACATGCTCGCTTAGCGATGTGCTAGCGAGCGACTGCGGGTTTTGAATTTCAGACAGTACGATTTCAGAAAGCTTCCTACCCTATGGCATCCATTACAGAGATTATATGGTTAAACATTCAATATATTCATACATACTTAAATTCCCATGCAAAAACTTGAGATATTTTTATAAATTCAGTCATAATGCCACATGCAAGTTAAGAACATAAGGCGGTAATAGTAATGCAAACCTGTTTGCAATTGAATTGCAACCTTGAATTGGCAAGTCGGATTGAGTTGGGCGGAGGTAACCTTGGTGCAGATGAGTTTCCTTCAGGGTTTCCTTTAGGGTTGCTCTGAATTCTCTGAGTTAGCCTCCAGGGTTTGCTGTCCGTGAGTGTTTTCCTTTCTCCTCCGTTTTCTCTTCTGTTTTCGTTCCCTTTTTCTGACTGAAGTTGTGGTATTTATAATGCTCTTTTTATGACCTAATGGGCTCAGAATGAAGCCCAGAATTTTCTGGTATTCGCAAGCTTCGCTAGGCGAGTGGCGTAGCGAAGGGTTCGCTAGGCGAAGGAATTGCTCGCCTAGCGAGCAAACCAGTTTAGGCCATTTTCTGGATTTTGTCATCTGTGTGTTGGGTCCTTGTTCTTTTAAGATCAATGCCTTGAAAAATAAATTGGAGTGCCTTAGAAATGCCTTGTAATATTAACGGGCAAATTTTGGGGTATGACAGCTGCCCCTGTTCAATATTCTTGAACCGAGAGAGTTAGAATGGTGTGTATGCCATTCGTGGCCTGGAGGTGGAAGATTATTGAACACTAGAATGCCCCAAAAATTTGCACTTGTTAATCAAAGGTTAGTCTTGATGGAGATGGGCTTAAAGATGCCCTCCAGGAAGTTTGATAATGAAAGATCAGAATGGATCATATGCTGCTGGGGATAAAGGATCAGAATGGACCATATGCTAGATCGTATCTGAGTAGCAGAATGAGTTATCCATTAGGCGGATGACTTCGCTGGGGATGAAAGATCAGAATGGATCGTACGCTAGATCGTATTTGAGTTGCAGAATAAGCCGTACGTTAGGCTGTATCTGACGAAGGTAGAATCAGAATGGATCGTACGCTAGATCGTATCTGAGTTGAAGATCCAAATGGGTCGTACGTTAGACCGTATTGGAGTTGCAGAGTGAGCCGTACGTTAGGCTGTATCTGAAGAAGAAAGTAGTCGTACGCTGGACTACACCCCGGAATGTACCGTACGCTAGGCAATATCTGAGGATTTGAAGGTCAGAATGGATCGTACGTTAGATCGTATCTGAGTTGCAGAATGAGCCGTACGTTAGGCTGTATCTGAAGAAGAAAGTAGTCGTACGCTAAACTACACCCCAGAATGTACCGTACGCTAGGCAGTATCTGAGGATTTGAAGGTCAGAATGGATCGTGCGTTAGACCATATCTGAGTTGCAGAATGAGCCGTGCGTTAGGATGTATCTGAAGAAGAAAGTAGTCGTACGCTAGACTACACCCCGGAATGTACCGTACGCTAGGCAGTATCTGAGGATTTGAAGGTCCAACTGGGTCGTACGTTAGACCGTATTGGAGTTGTTGAAGGTCAGAATGGATCGTACGTTAGATCGTATTTGAGTTGAAGGAGTCATATGTTGAGCTGAATCAGAATGAACCGTACGCTAGGCTATATCTGATAGTATTTGTATATGCTATATTTGCAATGAATATCTGGGGTGGGCTTAAAGATGCCACCATTGGGCGGATATCAGAGTGCTTGTCAGAGTGAATGCTCATATGGATTATATCTGAGAGATGTAGTTGAATCTTGAATGTAATTGATAAAGATGTCCGTCTGAATGGACCTTTGTTTTGACTGTATCAGGAGGATAATTAACCTGAAAAGAAAAGTTAGCTTCACGCCATGTCATGATGCATGAGATGTTTTATGCTTATGAAAATAAATGCGAACAATGTATGCATGCGTATGCTGTGAAATGATGTAATGAATGAATTATGCGTCTGAAAAGTTTTTCCTGGCGACTCCCTGGGGAAAATAAATCCCCATCTTATGGTTGGAGATGCTTGTATTGATGACCCTTTCTTAGCTAGGGATACTTGATTTCTGTCTGATGGTGGAAACACTCAACAGAGCCTGGCTGGGGATGGAAGAGGTGACCAGTATGTCTGGTGATGCCAATCTCTTCTGGGAAATAGCTGGTTTTTGTTGGGGAATAGAACTAGCAACCGGATTCATTGGAACGCATGGTTAGACCTTCTCCTCGATCCTGAAGTCTTTCGTAATTGCTATTTCCGTTTTTATGCATGTATTTTTGATAAACATCGATCATATTCAAATACATATATCAATTCAAATTAAATCAATGGACGTTCATGCAAACGAAACAGAAAAAGTAAAACAAAAGCCTCTTTTTGGAAATAACATTGTATTGATTTTGAGAGAGGGCCTATAAACAGGCAATTTGAGCACAAGGAGACAGAAATCCTAGTAAGAGGAAATCGTCGAGAAAACAAAGAAAAAGCTATGAAGGAAAAGTCCTATTGATTTTAATTCTGCCACTGTCATTATGTCTTCAAGCGTCTCATCTCCTGCTGTCGGATAGAAGTGATTGGCTTGTTCAGTTCCTTTGACCTGGGTGAAGCTGACTGAGAACGGGACATAGTCATACGCTTTAATCCCTAATTTTTGCCTGAACCGCCTTTTCAGGTTTTCATTCCACCAGGATACCCTTTTTTGCCCAAGCCGCCTTTTCAGATTTTCGACTTGCCGGGTGTACGTTTTTATATGTTTATCCCAAATTTTTGCCCGAACCCTTTTGGTTCGCCGGGATGCCCTTACTTTTGCCTAGATACGTCGACCTAGCGGGTCTTTTTTATGCATAGTATTTTTTAACTATGTCCGCGTTCACGGGATGTGGGAAGTCTTCGCCGTCCATTGTAGCAAGCATCATGGCTCCACCAGAGAATACCTTCTTAACTACAAATGGCCCTTCGTATGTGGGGGTCCATTTGCCTCTGGGATCACCTTGTGGTAGAATGATACGCTTGATTACCAAGTCGCCAATTTGATACACCTGTCTCTTGACTCTTTTGTTAAATGCCTGGGTCATGCGCTTCTGATATATCTGCCCATGACAAACAGCCGCAAGTCTCTTCTCATCAATCAAATTGATCTGATCGAGTCGAGTCTGAATCCATTCATCTTCATCTAAGCCTGCATCTTTCATAATTCTTAGAGAGGGAATCTGGACTTCCACTGGTAAAACGGCTTCCATGCCGTAGACTAAAGAGAAAGGAGTTGCCCCTGTCGAAGTTCGTACCGAAGTGCGATAACCATGAAGAGCAAAGGGTAACATCTCATGCCAGTCTTTGTATGTTACTGTCATCTTTTGTATAATCTTCTTAATATTTTTATTAGCAGCCTCCACGGCGCCGTTCATCTTTGGCTGGTACGGAGAAGAGTTATGATGTTTTATTTTGAACTGCGTGCAGAGTTCAGTAATCATCTTGTTGTTCAAATTAGTACCATTGTCAGTGATAATTCTTTCAGGGATGCCATACCGACAAATGAGACTATTCTTGATGAACCGTGCCACCACATTCTTGGTAACAGAAGCAAATGAGGCTGCCTCTACCCACTTTGTAAAGTAATCAATCGCAACAAGAATGAAGCGATGTCCGTTAGAAGCAGTAGGTTTAATCTCCCCAATCATATCAATGCCCCACATTGCAAAGGGCCAAGGGGCTGTCAACACGTTTAAAGGAGTAGGAGGCACATGTACTTTATCCGCATAGATCTGGCATTTGTGACAGGTTCTGGAGTGATGGTGGCAATCAGCTTCCATGGTAGACCAATAATACCCTGATCTCAGAATTTTCTTGGCCATCGTATGTCCACTAGAATGAGTCCCAAAAATACCGTCATGCATGTCTTCCATGATCTTTTCTGCTTCTTTTTTATCCATACAGCGAAGCAAAGTCGAACCATGATTGCGTTTGTATAATACTCCATTACTCAAAAAGAATTTAGCGGAGAACTTCCTCAGGAATTTTCTGTCATTGGTGGATGCCCCTTCAGGGTATTCCTGAGTTTCTAAATATCTTTTTACTTCGTGGAACCAAGGTTTCTCCTCTACTTCATCAGCATTAAGTTCATAACGATATGTTGGTTCATTTAATCGTTCAATGGTGATCATGGGAGCTTCATTGTCCCATCTGACTCTGAACATAGATGACATGGTAGCCAATGCGTCTGCCAACTGATTCTCTTCTCGTGGAATGTGTTCGAATGTAATCTCTTCAAAGTATGGGATTAATGCTAACACCCTCTCTGGATAAGGGATGAGATTCGGATGTTTAGTGTCCCATTCTCCTTTGATCTGACTGATTACTAAGGCTGAATCTCCGTACACCCTCAAAAACTTGATTCTTAAGTCTATAGCAGCCTTGAGTCCCAAAATACATGCTTCATACTCAACCATATTATTGGTACAATCAAAACATAGTCTGGCAGTGAAAGGCGTATGGCAACCATTGGGAGAAATGATTACAACACCAACACCATTGCCCAATGCATTAGAAGATCCGTCAAAAACCATAGTCCATCGGGATTCCCTTTCGGGTCCTTCATTCGGTCCATGTTCTTCGTAATCAGTAACAAGCATGACATCCTCATCTGGGAACTCAAAATTCATAGATTGGTAGTCATCAATTGCTTGATGAGCCAAATGATCAGCTAGCACGCTCCCTTTGATTGCTTTCTGGGTAGTATACTGGATATCATACTCTGTTAAAATCATCTGCCATCTTGCTATTCTTCCGGAGAGGGCAGGTTTCTCAAATATGTATTTGATGGGATCCATCTTAGAAATCAACAAAGTGGTATGATTCAACATATACTGTCTTAGTCGGCGAGCAACCCAGGCCAGAGCACAACAAGTTTTCTCGAGCAGTGAGTATCTTGTTTCACAGTCGGTAAACTTTTTGCTAAGGTAGTATATGGCATGCTCTTTTCGACCAGACTCGTCATGTTGCCCCAACACGCACCCCATTGAATTTTCTAACACGGTCAAATACATGATTAGAGGTCTTCCTTCAACTGGTGGTATCAAAATTGGAGGTTCTTGGAGGTACTTCTTGATTTTGTCAAAAGCTTCCTGACATTCATCATTCCATATCATCTCTTGATTTTTCCTCAGTAGCTTGAAGATGGGTTTGCAGGTAGCGGTCAAATGGGAGATAAACCGGGCAATGTAATTCAAACGTCCCAAGAAACCTCTGACTTCTTTATCTGTACGGGGAACTGGCATTTCTTGAATAGCTCTCACCTTGGCCGGGTCAACCTCAATTCCTCTGCCACTGACAATAAATCCCAAGAGTTTACCGGATCTTACTCCAAAGGTGCATTTGTTCGGGTTCAATCTCAGCTTGTATTTCTTCAACCTCTCAAACAATTTGTACAAATGGTCGAGATGTTCTTCTTCAGTATGAGATCTGGCTATCATGTCATCCACATATACTTCTATTTCATGATGAATCATATCATGAAACAAAACCACCATAGCACGCTGGTACGTTGCCCCGACGTTCTTTAAACCGAATGGCATTACTTTGTAACAGAAAGTGCCCCATTGCGTCACAAACGTAGTTTTCTCCATGTCTTCAGGTGCCATCTTAATCTGGTTATAACCCGAGAATCCATCCATGAAGGAGAATACTTTGTGTTGAGCGGTGTTATCTACCAGAACATCGATGTGTGGGAGTGGAAAGTCATCTTTGGGACTCGCTTTATTCAAATCTCTGTAATCTACGCACATTCGCACCTTACCATCCTTCTTCGGCACTGGTACCACATTAGCAACCCATTGAGGATAAGAAGTAACGGCCAGAAAACCGGCATTAAATTGTTTCATAACTTCGGCTTTGATTTTCTCAGACATTTCAGGACGCATGCGGCGAACCTTTTGCTTAACAGGACGACAATCTTCCTTCATTGGCAAACGATGCACTACTATATCAGTATCCAATCCTGGCATGTCTTCATAAGACCAAGCAAAAATCTCTACATAGTCATGTAACATCTGAATCAATCTTTCTTTGATACTGTTTTCCAAGCCTGCTCCTATTTTGACTTCTTTCTTGTCTACTTCAGTACCCAGATTTACAATTTCGATTGACTATTCATGCGGCTGTATAGTCCTTTCTTCTTGCAGTAACAGTCTAGCAAGTTCTCCAGGTATTTCACAATCTTCCTCACTTCCATCCTCGACTTGGTAGATCGGATTTTCAAAGTCAAAATGAACAGTAGTAGAACTATTATCAACAGGATCCAGAGTGGGTATGGATCTGCAATTTGTTACGTGAGTGTGTGTAAGAAAACATAGCCTTTTTTGGCAGATGACAGGAAAGATAAAGAGCGCAATATTTGAATGCAAAAAGTCCATTGATTTATTGAATGTGAATATGCTTATGAAAATGACAAAACCCTTAACAAATTAGCTATTGTGCCCCGGGCATAGGCACAATGCTTTAAGAAGTTCAATTGTAAAAACTAAAAATTTGCAACACTAAAATAGACAATAACAATTACTCCTGACTAAAGGAAATAGGGATATTGTCCTCAACCTTCCAATTATTGAGTCCGTCACCAATTGTTGGGAAAATCCAGCTATCCAGGTCGCAATCGCTGTCAGCATCTTCTACAACATTAATTTGATCTTTGACCATCCTTTCAGAGTTAAATCCCAGACCAGACTTGTCAGACTTGTATGGTACGTTGATCAGTTGACCCCAACCAGTACGACCACCATTTTCGACCACGGCTTGAGCATCTTTCAGAGAAATCATGGCAGGAGGAGCACGAATAACCTTGGGCACAAGGGGAGTTGGCTTAAGGACAGGACTAGGCGGAGGAACCACTTCAAATGACTGAGAAGGAGTCTCGAAGAATTCTCCATCCATCTCGACGTATCTGAAGGCCTGCACACTACTGACAACATACTCTTCTTCCCCACACACAGTGACGATCTTACCCTCTATTGGATACCTCAGCTTTTGATGGAGAGACGAAGCTACAGCACTTTCCCCATGAATCCAAGGGCGTCCCAGCAAGCAGGAATAGGCAGGACGAATGTTCATTATGTGAAAGATAGTGTTGAAGACTTGAGGTCCTATCTTGATAGGGAGGACCACTTCACCGTGGACAACGCTCTTCGCACCATCGTAAGCACGCACCACAATGTCACTAGGCTTCAGTTCAATGCTTTTACACTCAAGTTTATCGAGCACAGCTGTCGGTAGCACATTCAAAGAAGAGCCATTATCGATCAACACATGAGACAAGGTGATCCCCTTACATTCAATGGAGATATGCAGAGCTTTATTGTGATTCTTTCCTGCTGGTGTCAGGTCAGCATCGGAAAAGCCTAGGCCATTGTCAACAGCCAGATGAGCAACATAATTTTCGAACTGATCGACGGATGTTTCCTGAGGTACATGAGCAGTCTTCAAGAATTTTATCAATGCATTGGCATGAGATTCAGAAGATAACAACAAGGATAACATCGAGATCTTAGACGGGGTATGCCCTAACTGTTCTACCACATCAAAATCACTCTTGCGGATGATCTTCATCACTTCTTCCATTTCTTGTTTGGCAACGTCTTCAGTAGTAACTTCGACCGATGTCTCTGACTGAGAAGGGTTGACTGCTGGTTCCTTTCCTCGAGTTTCAGGGGCGGGAGGTGAGATTTCTGGAGAGAAGATCTTTCCGCTTCGAGTAACTTTACTAGTCCCAACAATGTCATTAGGATTAGCAGAATTACCAACTTGCTTTACGCCATGGATGTAAACATCACCTCCATAATTCCACGGAATGGCTTTGCTTGAGGAATACGGTACTGGGCCAGGTGCAGTAATGATTAGGGGAGCTACCCTGGGCTCAGCAGTAATCTTCACAGGTACTCTAGTAGCGGTAATCTTCACTGGGACTTTGGACCTAGCAATCACGGATATTTCTTCAATAGGGTTTCCTACCTTAGGAATCTTTTCGAAGAGAATTGTACGATCATCCATCAGCCGTTGAATACCATTACTCAATTTCAGGCAACCATTGGGTCGGAGTACACAAAGATCACAATTTTCAGCACAACCTGGAAATAAACCAGCTTGCAATAAATTCTTCTTGATGATCAGGAGAGGAGATGTTAAGTCCGCTACAGTAGTGATGTGAGAATTGTCATCGACAACATTAACAACCTTGTCATGATTAGGCATAGGTGCAGTGATGACATTAGAAGTCTCCGGAGGCTCAAATTCAATTTCCCCAGCGTCGATCATATCCTGAATTTTATTCTTCAACAACCAACAATCGTTTGTATCATGCCCGGGGCTATCGGAGTGATATGCACACCTGGCATTGGGATTATAACGAGGAGAAGTAGTGTTGACATTTGCAGGAGGGCCTCTGAGGGTAATTAAATTTGCCTTTAGCATACCCTGCAGTGCTTGCGCTAAAGTCATATTGATCTTGGTAAACTGCCTTCTTGGCCTGTCTTGCCTGTGCTGGAAGTTTTGAGATGGCGGTGCTGCAATCGTAACTGCTCCAACGGCATGGTCACGAGTTTTCTTGTTATGACTCCTTTGACCGTACACAGCATTTGATTCATTCTTCCTCTGATAGGACTTTTTGCTGCTCGCAGAGGTAGCCGCCTGTATCTTTCCACTTCGAATGCCGCTCTCCACACGTTCACCTGTCAATATAAGTTCAGTGAAACCCGATGAAGAACTTCCCAGTAGATGGCTGTAGAATGGGCCAGTCAGTGTACCCATGAACATGTCTACTAATTCTCGATCAGTCATAGGGGGTTTGACTCTGCCAGCCAAATCTCTCCATTTTTGGGCATATTCTTTGAAGCTTTCTTTAGAGCCCATAGTCATATTCTGCAACTGTAGCTGAGTAGGCACTAATTCAGAATTATACTGGTAATGCTTGTAGAAAGTTGTCGCTAAATCAGTCCAGGTGTGGATGTTAGCGCTCTCGAGCTGATAATACCACTCCAACTGTGTGCCAGACAGACTCTCTTGGAAGAAATGGATCCATAGCTTCCTATCAGTGGTATACGGCTGAATTTTTCTCACGTAAGCTCTCAGATGCATCTGAGGACAAGATGCACCATCATACTTAGTGAAAGCGAAGATCTTGAATTTGCGAGGAATGACCACATCAGAGACTAGACCCAAGCTTTCGAAATCCAGACCGGGCGCCTTCTGACCCTCCATAGCTAGCATACGTTCTTCCAGCAGTTTATACTTATCACCTTTGGGAGAGTACTGCTCATTCTCATAATCTTCATCTTCATCCTCCTGGCTGAAAGGATCAGCATTCTCATCTTCTGAATCTGTCCCCTCTTCTTTATCTTTTGGAATTCTAATCTTGACTCCTGCAGCCTGTCCTTTAAACCTTCTTCCCGGGTTAATGTAACTCACAGGTTTCTTGTCTTTCTTCTTCTCGAGCAAGAGAGCCTTCAGTTCTTCCTGCCCCTTGGATAAGCTCAGCATCATCTCCTGGAATTGAGCATTCTGAGCCTGGAGATCTTTGATAGTTTGTTCGAGGGCCATTTTTCTGTTTAGAAGGAAGACCGTAAGAACATTGATCTTTTAGAATACCTTTTATGCAATGTTATGTTATGCTATGCAATGTATGAAATGTTTTCAAGAACTTTTGGAATTTAACTTTGCGTAAACTACCAAAAAAAAGAAACTTTTATTAATAATTTTTTAATCAATATTCATTACAATAAATGATAAAATACAATAAAAGCTCAAGTCTCCCAGGGGCGGCTTCTTTTTGGGCGAAGATATGCGTTGAGTCTTCGTTCCTCATTAAGCTGGCTGGTGAGCTCTAACACTTTCTTCCTTTCAGCACAGAATTGAGCTTCAAAAGTATCCCTTTCCTCTCTCAACTGGATCCAGGACCTCTTTAATTCTTCAACATCGGTAGGCATATCTGGATAAGGAATGATCAGAGGAGTACCTCCTTCAACTTCTGGTTCGACAATCAGAGGTCCGATTGCAAGATATGGCATGGTAAGTTCACGAGCTCTTGTGCGTACCCATCTGAGATAGGGTTCCATAGGAATAGAATTTTTCTGTCCTAAAGTGCTTCTTTTCACCATGCCCCAAGCTCGTACAAACCTTTGACGGAGACCTTGAGAGTCGTTGTCGTAGTCAAACACAGTGCCTTGAAGGATTATTTCATGTGGACCATCTCTTCGAGCATAACCAAACTGGCGTAGGGCTAAAGCTGGGTTATAAGTAATACCTCCTCTTATCCCCAGGAGTGGTACGTTAGAGAATTCTCCACAACGGTCAATGATGATAACGTTTTCTTTGAGATGAGGACACCAACGAATGTCTGAATGGGAGAGCGACATTATCCTTTGAGACCATTTCAGATTTTGCTCATTCTTCAAGACTGATTGAGGAAGGTGCGAAATAAACCACCTGGATAATAAAGGTACGCAGCACATGAGAGTCCCTTGCCTCTTCATATTACGAGTGTGAAGGGAATACAAAATGTCTCCAAGCAAGGTAGGCACAGGGTTATGAGTGAGGAATATCTTAATAGCATTCACGTCTATGAATTGGTCTGGATTAGGGAATAACACCAAACCATAGATTAGTAATGCTAGGACATCTTCGAAAGCATGGACATTCATAACTTTTAGGAATTCTCGGGCCTTATTTATCATAAATTTGGCAAGTAAACCCTTAATTACACTTCTTGTTACCCAATTGGTTTCAATGTCTGACTTTGTCATGTGTAAAGCTGCGGCAACTTCTTCAGACTTCAGAATCTTTTCTAAACCACTGAAAGGTGTTTGATCAAGAATAGGTATCCCAAGCAGCCTGGAAAATTCTTCTAATGTGGGTACCAACTGATAATCTGGGAATGTGAAGCAATGATGTTTAGGATCGAAGAATTGGAATAGGACTCTCATCATATCTCCTTTGAAACCAGTAGTAACCAAATTGAGGAGGGAACCATGTCTCTTGATGAACTGAGCGTGATCGGGAAGTTCTGACACTAAATCCTTGAGTTGAGGAGAGATTGCTACAAAATTGATTCGGATGGTCTTCCTGGAAGCCATAACCTGTTTAACAGAGCAAAGCTAAATCCCTAAGTCCTTGAAATGGTTAGTACAATGTTATGATGTTATGATGTTATGATGTTATGATGTTAAATAAATAACAAGCACAAACAAGTCACACAACAATCATTCTTAGGTTTTAAGGCTTGCATGAGTTTCATAGGTAAGTACCCTCTCTACTGAAGTTTGGTCGGTTCAACTTGTCCTAGAATAGTGACCGGGTTCTAGAAGGATCTCCAATCATTGACCTTCCTTTAAGTCCACTTCAGTGCAACACTAAGTGGTTGACCAAAGCTTCCCTAAAGTCCAATCTCAAAGAGTGTAGTATCGAGTATCAACCAACCCCAGTCGGAACCGAAGTCAGTTATCTCACTACTTTCTAATGGCTAGGATGGGTCAATTAGGGTTCTAAAGGTCTGGTTAATGCTTTGATGACACCACGCGGAAGCCAAATTTTTCCTCAAGTAAACATGAGGAACATCAGGACATCCAAAGTGTCACATTAACCGTAGCCATCATTTTGACCATTCCAGTATACGCCGGATAGTCGCGATGATCTTTTGCTACTTACCTAAGGTACACTAGATCCGGGGGTAGGATCTTTCACTCAAGCGTAAAATACCCAAGCAATCCCTTAAAAGTAAATCAGACAATTTGAATAAGTGATCTTATTTTTAAGGTAACCTCTCTTTTTAAGGGTCCCCAGCAGAGTCGCCAGTTCTGTCATACGGTGAACTGACTTTGTGTGTTTTTGCTTTGGAAAGCAAATGTCGCGGTTAGCAAGAGTCGCAACCGACTTTTCTTTTATCCCATAAGGAAAGGTGGAAAAGAACAGGAAAGACCTTAATTAGATTTTGGGTTCGGGAGGTACATTATACAAAGGGAAGGTGTTAGCACCCTTTGTATCCATGGTTATCCATGGGCTCTTAATTGCTGGATCACTTATGTTTGTCTGAAAAAGTGTTTGTGAATTGCTTAAAAAATGTTTTGAAAAGAGAGTTTAACTTTGTAATGATTCTTGTGCGAATGTATACAAAGTATTTATCTCGTTTAATTTTTGAAAGCGGTTTAGAAAAATATAACTTGGTAATGATTCTAGTACGAATGTATACCAAGTGGTGATTTTCTAGTATTTGCAAGGTGTGAGGTATGAAAAATATTTTAGGTTGTGAGCCAGCAATTAAGAGTTATACCTACCCAAGGTCTTTATGGGCATTTCCTATCCTTATGAGGGTAAAACTGTCCTTACTATTGAGAAATAAGTAGTTTTATCCTTTGGATGTAAAAGGGTCATCATAGGGTCATCGATTGGTCATTGAAGGCAACATTTGTAAGGATACCTTAGCATTCGAAGGGACGATCATCATTTAACCGTAGGCTACACCGAAGGGTCATCGAGGGACAAAATCATATATTCGAAAGCAACATCCGAGGGACTATGATTTATTTCATAGGGACATGATGATTTAATCGAAGGGTCTTTGCTAAATGTATCCCCACATTCGCGGGACATGACCGTAATACCTTAATATCGTAAGGCAACAAAGAGAGATCCAAGATCACATATTCAAAGGCAATATTTCACAATCAATTAGGTAGTTGTAATCAATTAGGTAATTAGGTCCATATTATAATCAATTAAGTAATTAGGATGAATCTCCACATTAAAATCAATTAAGTAAATAGGGTGAATCTCCACATTAAAATAAATTAGGTAATTAGGATGAATCTCCACATGGGTATCCCACAAATAAAGTGGAATACCTAACAAGCTACCTTCTCCGGGAGTATGTGAACCCTTACAAAATTCGGCAAACAGGTCAGAATACCAAATCAGGGTGCAATCGAGAATTGCACCAAACAAAAGGAACACAGCGGTAGGACAGAATAGAACAGAACAGAACAACACAGAAAAATCATAAAATAGAACAGACCCGATAAGCATAGAACAGAACAGCAAAATCCGCGACTGTCACGTTCCCTCCTGCCTCGCCTAGCGAAGGCTTAGCGAATGCTCGCTACATGCTCACTTAGCGATGTGCTAGCGAGCGACTGCGGGTTTTGAATTTCAGACAGTACGATTTCAGAAAGCTTCCCACCCTATGGCATCCATTACAGAGATTATATGGTTAAACATTCAATATATTCATACATACTTAAATTCCCATGCAAAAACTTGAGATATTTTTATAAATTCAGTCATAATGCCACATGCAAGTTAAGAACATAAGGCGGTAATAGTAATGCAAACCTATTTGCAATTGAATTGCAACCTTGAATTGGCAAGTCAGATTGAGTTGGGCGGAGGTAACCTTGGTGCAGATGAGTTTCCTTCAGGGTTTCCTTTAGGGTTGCTCTGAATTCTTTGAGTTAGCCTCCAGGGTTTGCTGTCCGTGAGTGTTTTCCTTTCTCCTCCGTTTTCTCTTCTGTTTTCGTTCCCTTTTTCTGACTGAAGTTGTGGTATTTATAATGCTCTTTTTATGACCTAATGGGCTCAGAATGAAGCCCAGAATTTTCTGGTATTCGCAAGCTTCGCTAGGCGAGTGGCGTAGCGAAGGAATCGCTAGGCGAAGGAATTGCTCGCCTAGCGAGCAAACCAGTTTAGGCCATTTTCTGGATTTTGTCATCTGTGTGCTGGGTCCTTGTTCTTTTAAGATCAATGCCTTGAAAAATAAGTTGGAGTGCCTTAGAAATGCCTTGTAATATTAACGGGCAGATTTTGGGGTATGACAGGATCGATAATCTTTTATATTACTCTGACGCGATTCGTGCACTTGCGAATAGAGCGATCAAGTTTTTGGTGCCGTTGCCGGGGACCAACTTCGTCAAATTTCATACCCTGTTGTTACACCATCTAGACTAAGGCACTATTAGCCGGTAAATGCGAAGAACCCGTAGTGCCGGAAATTTAGTAGATCCTTTAGCGGAACCCGAACGTTACACTCGTACACGCCTCTTACTCATCTGAATTAAGAAATCTATGGCCGAGAATCGCGACCAGAGACCTCTTAAGGAATTTGTCCAACCCTCTGACGAGGAACCTAGTTCTAGTATAGTAAACCCCCTCATTCCCAACTTCATCATTCTAACTCCAACCCATTATCATTCCCAAACTTCACTCATCAATTTCCTCCACCAAAACCCCACTACAATCCCATTTTCACTTTCTTACCATAAAACTTCATTTTCTCTTCACTCACCATCAATGGCTGGAATAGAATTCAATAATATCATCCTTCGCGGAGGGAAACCTAGAGAGCGTCAGAACAAAATTTTACAAAAGTTGCAAACACGGGAAATTCTTGCCACCAGGTATATAGATGAGGACTGTTTGTATACTTTAGGGACGTATCATAGTGTTTTTCATATGCTAGATAATTTAGGACTACATGAGATTTTTGCTAATAAGGAACCCACCTATGATAGACTGACCAGGGAGTTTCTGAGTTCCCTAATTTACACTATTCATCCTAGCACTGCTAGTGCAGTTGGTACCGTATGTTTTAGAATGTTCAACGTTGAATATGAGTACACTACCGACGCCTTAGCAGGTTTGTTAGGAATGCCTTACGGAGAGGGTGCCATTTGTGAGACACCCTTAGATACAGAATGGGCACTCGAAGCATTTAAGTTTTGGAATAGATTATCGAATGTGGCTTCCACTTCTTTTGAAGGAATTTTAGCCTCCACTATTCATAACCCGACCATCCTTATTTTTCGATATCTTTTGGCATGTACTATTTTTGGCCGGGAAAATTCTAATAAAGTAAATGCTCGTGAGTTGCTATTTTTACAGGGTTGCCTTACTAATCGAATGATCAATCCTGTTCCTTTTATGCTTGCACATATGTCCGCCATTTTGAAAAAAGGAGGAACCATTTCTTTTGGTGGATTAATTACTTCTATTGCTAGAGCACTAAATCTCAACACTGAGTTAGCTACCTTAGAACCGCTCCCTCACCGCACCATTAACTTGAAATTTTTGAAGGATATGAAATTGTGCAAGGTGCGGCGAGCAGGAGGTTATAGCCTCATGGTCCATGGTGTAGCTATATCGAGTGTTGTTTTACCTTGCTCTCAGCGTACAGATGTGCGACATGCAAGGAACTGGACATATGCTCCACCTTTTACCGGTCCTTTGCCACCTAATGTCCCTATGGACGATGGGAAAGGGACCGATGATAAGTATGACCGGCGCGACCAGTCCCCTGCTCATGATATTCCTACACACACTGCATCACCTGCACACACTGCACCTTCTTCTTCTGACCATTTTGCAGGTACCACTCTTGGTTTTTACATCACTGAGGAGATGTGGCGCGAGCACCTGGCTCGGGAAGAAAGGCGTGACGGCCTTCTAAATACCATTAACCAACAATTGACTAATAATATGAGTTTTATGGTAGCCTCCCAGCAGCGCACTGAGCGTGCACATCGGACTATCACGGAGTCCTTGCCTGCGATCACTAATGAGCAGCATCGCCAGCAACAGGCTAATGAGCGGCACTTCTCACCTATCGAGGCCACCCAGGGGTCTCTCTTAGGTTGCTCTAGGCAGCTGCAGGAAGGTCTTAGCCGTCGTAGCAGGAGCCGTCGACCCAGGCATCCTGACCAGGGCGGTGACAGTGCCGGTGATCAGCCATAGTTCTCTCTCTTTCAGGTTACTCCTACCATATCTCATATCGAAACAGTGAGGACAATGTCCGGTTTAAGTGTGGGAGGAGATTTTTATCGCTTTCCTCTATTTTCAGTATGTTTTGTGTGTTTTAGTTGTTTTCTTTTCTTTCAATAAAATAACATGTGTTTGACGAGTCATCTGTGTGGTGTATCCATACTTCTCCCATTTCTTTAGCTTTACCAAAAAATTTGTGAGCAAAGAAAACAATGTATTTTGAATATTCAGGCTATAAGACAGGTTTATGACAGGATGTAAAAGATTTGGGAAAACTTTTTCTAAAAATCAATATCGTCTTGACACCGTAGGCTTCATGATTATAAGAGTCGATCCCGATACCCCATATGTTGTGGCCCTAATTTTTGTTCCAAATAAGTCCTTAAGTAGTTTATCCTTGCAGTCAGCTCCGGCTTAAGCATGCTCTACGTAGGGGACCGATGAAAATAAGTGAATGATCATAAAAATTTCTGCTTTGTTCTCTAGTTGTATGAAATTCCGAGCTAGGTGACTCTCACACGGTCATTTAACCCAGCAAAATAAAGAGGTTTGCGAAACATGCTGAAAATTAAAAAAATATATAATAATATGCCCATTGTTGGTTGGTTCAGAGGTATCTGGTGCTGAACTTGGTAGGGTGGATTACGATCCAATCCCCCATAACTACAATTGGGTTAAATAAAGGGGCTACACTAACTTATGTACCAGAGCCCCATGCTTAAGATCATAATCACTAACCGGTCACCTTACTATGAGTATGTACGGATAACGAGCTTAATGTGATTGCACCTGAATGAAAAAAGAACTTGAAGAAGATGAAAAGAAGGCCTAGGTATGGTGGGGTGATATGGATTGATTTGAATAGGAACGAAGCATATGACCGCATTTGCAGAAAGTGTCACTACAATATCCTTAGTTCGATTCGTTAGTACCTATCGATACATTCCTTGAATGAACTTATATGCCTTTTTAGCCTTGAATTAAATCTGGTTGATACTGTTTTTCTTGCATGAGCTATAAAGAGTTTTGCTTGACGACAAGCAAAGGTTTAAGTGTGGGAGAATTTGATAACACTGAATCACACCGCGTATTTAACTCGGATTTCACATGATTATTAGGTCTTTATTATCATTTTGCTTGTGTTATGCTTTCTTTTGTGTTATTTTCAGGTATTTAGCTCTTTCGAGACCTTTGTAGAAGAAATGAAGCAAAAAGACCAAAAAAATTGGGTTTTCGGCAAATATTGTACTCGTGGTGTTCTGCATAGAGGCTGCTATAGGAGAAGCCATGACACATCATCCCTCAACCGGGAGGAAAATTCCACGATCCCATGAACTTCCCCATTTACTCACATGGCGGGCGCCACCTTTGAATTCCACATTCCCACTAAAGAGCAGTTGAAGGGCATCCTGGTCTTTGCATGCTGTTGAGTTCCTCTATAAATAGGTCGTCCTAGTTCACTTCCAAATCATCCAACTTAGTTTATAACACTAAGACTATAATATCATTTGTAAAAGCGGTAATCCGTCACATCGAGGGGTTATCGCACCTTAGTGTAATTGAGTTAGAGCACTTTGATTTTGCCGTCATCTTTATTTTCAAAGTCAAAGGTTCATTTACTTCCTTGTACCAGATTTAAAGCCTCCGTTTGGAGCAGGTTCTAATTTAATCGCCTTTTTTTACTTGCCATGCCTTACTTTATTTAATTCCTTATCATGCTTTACTTTATTTAATTTCCTGCCATTGTCTTTACTTTATTTAATTTCTTGCCACTGTCTTTACTTTATTTAATTTTCTCGCCATTATCTTTATTGCTCGTTTTAATTGTTTTACACGCTTTACTTGTTCTTCACGCCTTACATTCTAAACTTCTTTTCATCATGTTCAATATCATTGTATTTGTTTGTATTACCATGTCTGGCTAAATCTTTCAAATGTTAGAATGTAAGGATCGCGGTTAAAGAGATGATTCACATATTGCATCTGTAGAAATGCTTTAGGGGCTATTTTGATTTTTAATTCGAGTTTTCTGAAACAAACTTGGTTAATTTTAACTACTCAAGGAGTGCGAAAGAACCCTGGCTTAGTTAACTAGGAATTTTTATCACTTTAAGAAAAAACGATTTTTGAAACTGTTTTCATATGCGTTGATAGATTTAAAATCAGGAAACTCCTTGGGTAAACTTTCCGAATCAAAATCACTTTTCAACTAAGCTTACGAGTCTTATTTCTTAAAAATAGGTTTACTACTTTAACGTTCTGCGCACCTTTTATAAGTGACAATAAAAGGCCTCAATTTAAGGGTAAACTCGGTTCTAAATACGCGAAAGCGGCAGTTACGAAAGCAACAGTTCCTGTTAAATGGATTCTTTTCAAGAATAGAAAATATTGCCTCATAAGTAGTTCTATTTAGACAATCGAAGCATCGTTTAACTGACGTGAAATACATTCAAGCCTATCTTTATCTGCATTGTATTTATCATTTTCTTTATTTACTGTTATTTTGCGACATTAATATCTCATTTGTACCGCCTTAGATAAACATCGTAACAATAGTAATTGATAGATTGACGATTTGATCTCTGTGGGATCGATAATCTTTTATATTACTCTGACGCGATTCGTGCACTTGGGAATAAAGCATTCACTCCTTGCATTGAGGGTATCAGACCCTAGATATGTGCTTGATAGAGCATAGATGAGCATGTACACTACCTATAAAAGCAACAAACTATACATTGACATATTTTTGGTATTTTAGTTAGTGAATAAAGAAAAAACAAAGTATGATACACTCTAAAGTGCTTGGTGACCTCTCCCAATGCAAACCCAATGAATAAGGGGTAAGGAGGATGCCAAGGTGTGATCCCAATGCTAATGCATGTGATGAGAAAGCATGAGGAATCTTAGGGTCAAAATTAGGGTCTTACAAGTGGGGAATGGGAAGATAAGTGAGGATAGAATAGGAATAACCTAAATGAGTGAAATATGTTTTCTATTAAAAAGGGAGAAGTGTGGGTAGTTGAGTTTTCATTGATCGTGAACTTGAGTTTGGGGGAAAAAGAGGCAAAGGCTTAACAAAGGCTAGGGCTTTGAGGAAGAAGAAGGAAACCACCATTTGTTGAAAAGCTTTTGTTGGAAATTCAGGTAGGGGTGGTACAACTTTGTATACTTTTGTAATTTATGAAGGGTAGATAGGGTTCCTTACCCTTCTCCTTTGGAGTTTTCCCTCTTCACCATTGTTGAATGATTTAGAGTTTGATATGAGTTTTTATAGAACTCTTTCATGATCTATCTGTTTTGATATTAATTTTCATGTACTGAATTCATGTCAATTTCGTGTAAATCTATCTGATTAAGTTCTAAAATTTGGTGTTCTTATGAGTTGTGTTGCAATTGTTGAAGGTGATGATGATTTTGAATCAAATCGATGTAATATATATTAATCTGTATCTATTTGACTTATTTTTATATTGTATTAACATGTATGATTGAATTTCATGTGTTTGGGATCAATTGGGGTCGAAATCGGAGCTTTGATAGGGCTTAAATGGTGGACAATTATGTTTTCTAGGCTCTGGTCTGAGTGATCTCGCTCGGTAAAGATGAACTTTGCCCAACGAGATATGCAGAGTGAGGAATTCTGGTTTTTGAGATGCAAACCTAGCGATGTAATACCTCTAAAATTTACTTTCCCTTTATTACCTTTGCTTTGTTCCATTTGCATATATGGAATCATATCATGCATCACCATAACATTAGCAAGACTATTTCATTTGGTCATTGGTTTCACAGGCATAGCCACATTCTTGGTTTGGTCTTGACATTGGTTTTTTTTACTCTTTGTTTAACTTATCAACAAACCAAATAATCATGAGAGATGGTACTTGTTGGTTCATATGTTCATGTAGGAGATCATGCCTCAATTCAAGACTAAACAATGGTCATTTTGGTCAAGGAATGTGCAAGTTATGGTTCATTGATTCAAGAGGGGTTCATGTATTTATTTCCATGCAATTTCATCCAATTATCAAGTAATCCTCAAGATCATTCAAGACTTAATCAAATCTTCATGGGATGATCATTACATCATCATTTTGGCTTGAGATGCAAGGACACTTCAAGTTTGCACAAGTTCGCACAAGTTTGGTTGACCTAACTTGCAAGTACGACTCACGTTTGGTCCAAACCCCAGAACTTCTTCAATTTTCAACCAATTGACAAGCTTTTTTTAGAGAAATGTTCCTAAGGAGTTCATATACAACTTTTCTTCAAGGCTCAATCATCAATTCAACCCCTAAAACCCCAATTTTGGAAAGGGCTAAGTTGCCAAACTCGGTCAAAACCTTGTCATGACCCCCACTTGGAAGCCATGCCATTTTCAGCTCAAGTATCATTTTGATACCATTCCTTTTGAATTTTGTTAAGCTTATGTCAAAGATCATTTGGACCAAGTTTGGCTCAAAATGAAAGAGGGAATCAAAAGTTATGAAGTCATGAACTTGGGACCCCAAGATGCCCAAAATATGCCAAGATTGCTTGACCAAATGCCTGACCTAGAAAGCATGTCACAACCTCAATTTTCAACACTTGCCATTTTCACCTCAAGCCTCCTTTTGAGTTGGTTATTTTTGCATTCAATTCATTATAATAAGATGAACATTTGAAACGAAGAAAATCACAAAATGCATGAGGGAACCTCATTTGGTCTAAGCTCAAACATGGTGTCATGGACTCTGCATTTCACGCATGACCTGTAACTTGCAATCATTTGAATCTTCACTTGGGACCACCAATATGTGTGCAAACTTGTTTGTCCTTGCAAAACGTGTAGAGTGGAGTGTGAAAAAACTAAGTTTCATGCCAGAGTCACACTTTTCACCCTTGCTCTCACACATATTGCAAACCACAAAATTTCAATTCCATTCACACGATTTCAGATCCATTTCACATGTGTGAACTCAAAAACACCTTTCTTATAAATAGAGGAAGATTTTTACTTTATTTGCAAGCTTGGATAGCCAAAGAAACTTTAAAACCATTTGAACCTGATACCTCAAAAGAATAGTTAACCATTTCTTCGATTCAAGCTCTTTTAACTTCGAATCTTCACCCAGAATCACTCTTCGGCACCTTCTGAAGTTGACTGAAGCATTGCCTTGACTTGAAACTCCTTGGAACCCGACTTCAAAATCCACCATTGTTGACGTTCTAATCTCTAACTAGAAAGGTAGTTATGAGTTAAATCTTTGAGCAAACAAGTTACCACTCTATTCACCTTGTTCCACTTATCAAAAGCTCTTTCCTACCATTTATTCATCTATTGTATTAGCCATTTAGTTTTACTATGAACACTTAGGATTCATCATGTTCTTGAGCAAAATTCTCCATGCTCAAAGTCAATCAATGGCTCTGATGCAGAGAGACATGAACAATGATGTGTTGTGAAGCTAACTCCATGCTTTGATGTTGCTAAAAACACGAGTTCAGGGATTTTCCAAATCGAGCTGAAGGTTGAAGACAAAGTCAGGTTATGCGGGTTTGGTGCCAACTTTGAATGTCAGCCAATCACATCCTTCCATGCACATTTTTCAAAATTGATAGTTGTTGGCGCCCTAAATCTATTTTATTTTTATTTCATTTTATTCCTTTTCTTTTCAATTTAATTTCTCAATCATTTTAATTCATTTTGATCCATTTTTTTACACAAAGTCTTTTAAAACATTTTGCATCACATTCATTTTTCTCTTAATTTTTTAAATCATTTTTGCATTTATTGTTATTTTTATTTCATTTTCTTTTTAATTTCCTTTTCCAATTTATTTTTCAAGCATTCCAAAAAAAAATTGCATTCAACTTTTGAGATCTATTCATGTGTAACATTTGTGAGTTTGTGTAATATTTGCAACCATTTTTAGACCATTTTGATCATAGTTTTTGATTTTCTCTTTAGCTTCCCTTTTTAATCATTTTTAAATACCATTTTTGCTTGATTTTTGGTGCTTTTGATGTTTTGACTTGAGTTGTTGACATGGTTGATCAATGATTCTACATTTCAAGTCATCCATAAATGGACTTGATGATTCAATCTTCTTTGGTTCAAACATGTTGATAAATAATCATTGAATCATTTTTGACACTTTGAATAATGATAGGTTATCCCTTATCGAGGCATATGTTTAGGTTCCTTGATTTTCTTGATAGTAGATCCTAAGTCAAACACTTGAGTTAGCTCTCATATTTTGACTTTGTTCATCTACCCTCTTCTTTCACTTTGACCATTGTGTTACATGTTTTAGGAGGTTAACTTGTGTTAATCCTCTAACATGACCAACACATAAATTTTTATTGATCGGCCTCAGATAGGTATGGCTTCTATACTTACAATTACTTAACATATCACTAAATTTTCCCGACACATTAATTGATCACTAACTCTCTCATCTATTGACTTGCTAACTTTACTCTATTGTTATTTAATTCTTGTCATTTAAATTCAAGTCATTTAATTTTATGCCTTTACTTTATGAAATTTATTCTTATACCTCATTCATCATCTTACTTCATACATTGTTCATATTATATTGACCATCTTGTCTTATTCATATTATGCTTCTTATCTTGTGTTTTGGTTGGCTTGACAATCTCAATGAACCAAAACATGATAAAGTGAATCGACTTGATCCTTAAGTCCTATGTTTGACCTAGAGTGATGGTATACCTTGGAATTTGGACTCTAGACTTAGGACCTTGGACATATGCTTGATTTGGAGTGCCCTTTGACTCATTGACTCCTTGATCCCTTGCACCTTGCTCACTTGGGGAACATTTGAACTTGTGTTTCTTTGTGACATTGCTTTGGTCATTGCATGTTACCTCTTCTTATCACATTCATCTATTTAGGTTATCACACATTAGCATACACATGTCTTTCTCTTGGGCTACCTAGCAATGAGACCTAGGCTCAGTACACTCTTGCACACACATGACTTTCTCCTGGGCTACCTAACAATGATAACCTAGGTTTATATTTGTACGATTATGCATTGTGTTTTCCTATCCATCTCTTTTCTTCTGATTTAGCTTGATCAAATTCCATTTGATCAACTAGATCATATAGCTTTACATATATTCCCTTTGTCTTTGTCAAGTGACCATAAGTCCCTTGGTCAACTGATAGAACTTGTCTCTGCTACTTTAGAGTTTCAACCTCTTAACAAGTACAAGACCTCAAAGCATCAATCAAGGCATCATTCATCTTCCTTATCCCCACAGATCATTCTTGTGAACCTTCTTCAACAACTTATCAGACATTGATAAGGATTGTATGCCACGAGCCTTAATCTATAGAGAATGGGGTAAGAGGGAGCATTCATATCCTCACTCTGAATATTTTGGGTACGGGACGAATGACCTAGTTGCTCAAAGTATTCATCTCTATTCATAGACTTTAGTGCAATTCTAGTCAGTTCACCGTCAAGTATGCAACTAGCCCTGTGGCTCCCCCTTCTTTCCTTTTTGTTTAAACACTATTGCAATTTCCTTTCTTTTGAGACACGCCTCTATGGTTAACCCTCTTCTTTTCTTGGTTTTTACACCATAATTCAGGTTGACACCTTCATCGTTTATATACCTTTACCTTTCCTTTTAGGACACACCTCTATGGTTAAACCCATTCCTTTTCTTTTGGGACACACCTTCATGGTTAACCCCCTCATTTCTTGGTTTTGACACCACAATTTGGGATTCACCTTTATGGTTAACCCCCTTTCCTTCTTTAGAACATACCTCTATGGTTAACCCCCTTCCCTTTTATTGGTTTTGACACCACAATTCAGGTTGACACCTCAAGGGTTATATAAATCTCTTTGGAACACACCTCTATGGTTAACCCCTTTCCTCTCTTGGTTTTGACACCATTTTCTTACCATGCCAGTCCTAGTGCTTTGGTAAGCCTTCGTTTTGGTTTAAACACCACTCTCAATCTATTTTGCTTTCAGTCTTAGTCCTCCGAACTACGGAGCTCTAACTTCCTTATTTCACTATAAGGATATGTAGGCACGAGGATGCGAATCCTTGATGAGCACTTTTCTTTTCTTTTCCCCCCTTTCTCTCTCTGGTTCCACGAACTACGAGGCTCTGACTTTCTCATTGCACTATGAGAATACGTATGCATGAGGGGCCCAATCCTCCTCGAGCACTCTTTTTCTAACCCATTTTCTATTTTGAAGGTAGGTGAAGATAGCAACATGCATCCAAGCAAGAACGTTCGAAACGGTTCCCATGGAGTACCGTGGATGTGAGGGGTACTAATACTTTCCCCTTGCATAACTAACTTCCTTACCCATTTCTATGTTCCCCATAGGTTTTATCAATATCTTCCCTTCCCTCTTTTGGGATAAATAAAGTTTGGTGGTGACTCTATTGTACGTTCGATCGTGCGATGCGTTCGGGTATATTTCACCCGACTTCAGCTGGCTACTCTGCTGGGGAGTAATACCTAGTTGCTAGAAGGAGTCGAGCCTAGTTTTGTTTGATTTCTTATTTGTTTTGGTGTTTATTTTAATTTCTGCCTGCCTTTATCTTCATGTTTGTTTAGTGGAGTTATTTTATTGCTTTCGAATATTCATTTTCTAACCCATTCTGGATATCTATATTTTGCTATTGTTGGGTGGGGATGATGTTACTTGAGAGAAGCTCTACACCTGAGCTTGAGTATACACACATGATAGACTCATAGATAGCCGTGTTGACATGCGTTTCATGCGTTGGGTTGGCACGAGACGCGCACCAAGACTAGATTCACTTGGGGGTACTTTTTCTTGTGAGAATTCACCATGGAAGAGTATTTACATTTGATTCCATGACTCTGGGAAGATTTTTAGGGATCACTTTGAAGACTAGTACACACCTGTGAGTGGGATATTGGGTTTTTGCAGGAAACCAAGCTCCTACATACCATGTTTTTCGTGTGACATTGAACCTTAGAACCTACATCAAGCAGAGTGTTCAGATTATCCAGAATGTGCCATGCTATTGCATATCATTTGCATATCATAATCATCATTACATCATATAACCCTTTTTGCATATGCATTTCCAGGGAATCCTAGAGCCTAGTCTATTATCGAGTACTCAGAGATAGCATGAACCATGGCAGGAAAGGTATGTTCAGTTACAAGTTTGTGGAACCTTAGTTGAAGGCTTTGAAGGGATTGGGAACTCGTTTGGTTTTGGATCACAGAGAATATTTCAAGAAGGCCTATAGGAATCTCCTAGGTATTCTCAACACTGAAGTGAACATTATAGCAGTCCATACTCTGGTGCAGTTTTATGACCCTCCCATGAGGTGTTTCACTTTTCAGGATTATCAGTTGGCTTCAATGTTGGAAGAATACTCGCATATATTAGAGGTTGGAATTAAGGATTGGGCTCCTTTTGTAAGTACCAAGGAACTATCTAAGTTTCATCTTTTAGCCAAAGCTTTGAATTTGGAAAAGAAGGAAGTGGAGCTCAACATTAAGCCAAAAGGTGGAACTCATGGTTTTACTCTGATGTTTTTGGTAGAGAAAGCCATTGCCTTTGCTGATGTTGGGAGTTGGAATACTTTCAAAGATGTTTTCTCTTTTCTCCTCTATGGGATTGTGTTATTTCCTAGTATGGAAGACTTTGTGGACCTTACATCTATTCACATCTTCTTGTCCAAGAATCTGGTTCCTACGCTACTTGCTGACACTTACTACTCTATTCATGTAAGGACTCAAAAGAAGGGTATTATTGTGTGTTGTGTGCCTCTGCTGTATAAGTGGTTTATTTCTCACCTTTCTAATAATGGTCCTTTCATCGAGAACAAGGACAATCTCAAGTGGTCTCAGAGGATCATGTCTCTGAATGCTGAAGATATTCTATGGTACTCCAGAGCTTATGATGATGTCAAGCTTATCCTTAATTATGGTAATTTCCCCAATGTGCCCCTCATAGGTACAAAGGGTGGAGTTAACTATAATCCGAGGTTGGCATTACGTCAGTTGGGTTACCCGTTGATGCATAAGCCAGATCCTGAGCATGTAGAGGAGTTTGTTTTGTATGAAGGGGTTGACAATCTAGAGATACTAAAGAAGATCGTTAGAGCTTGGAGAGAGGTTCATATTCAAGGAAGGTATGAGTTAGGGAAGAAGAATTGCATTGCCAATGAAGCTTATATGTAGTGGGTCAGGGACATGGTTGAATAAATTATGTTGTCGTTTTCGTTTGAGCAATCTATGAACGTTCAATAGCCTGTGCTTACAGTTGTTCCTACCTCTGAGGTTCGGAAACTCAAGGAGACTATAAAGAACTTAGAGAAAGAGAATGTTGATCTCCAATCTAATCTTGGTAGGCTCACAAGGGAGAAAGAAGACTTGGATCTTAACCTCAACTAGAAGAGAGCAATGACATCCCAAACAGTGGGGGAAGCCTTAGAGGAGTAGGTCAAGAGGAGGAAAGTAGGTGACGCTTTAAAAGGGATTAGTGACAACTTGTTCGCCAAGAAGAAACATCTTACAAACGCAGAGTATCAACCATTCAAGATGGAGGTCAATTGTCAAGACCAGCTTAAGAAGCTCGAGAACAGTTACAAAGTTTCAAGAAGGAGTTGAAAGAAGATAGAAACCGTACTAAGCCGTTGGAGGTTTCTTTATCTCAACACCAGACAGAACTCGACAAACGGTTTAAGGAGATTCGAGTGTTGAAGGATCAACCACATCAAAGTAAAGAAGATACTGATTAACTTCAGCAAGAAACTACGCATTGGGAAAGGAACAATCGTCATCTACAAGTTATCTTGGATCAGAAGGAGTCGTTGTTGCAAGACCTTTTGAGTAGACCGATTCAAGACATACCTTCAAGGATGCATAGTGGAGGTTAACCAAGATACAATGGATGCTTAATTACTTTGGGGGGTTTTTATTGCTATCTTTGAGCAAACTTGTAGTCTTGGGGAAAAGTTGTAATGATTATACTCTTTGTTTCATTGATATGAATATATAAAGTTCTTTTCATTATCAGTTTTATCTTATGCCTTTATTTCTTATGCTTTATGATTACTTGCGACAAATAAAGACTCAAGGATTCCTTGGAAAATCTTATTTGGAAAAACATAATAATCAAATCTTTTTGCATAACATATCATTCATCCATATGCACTTTTCTATCCAAAAATAAAATGCTTATAACAGTCTTCATCCTCTTTAGAAAGACGACGACTCGACATCGGTATAACACTAAAGCCAACCAACAAAAAATCATGTCTAAATACGAACAAGAGAATGCTACAACTAGGGAGGCCTTAGCTCAACTTCAAGGTCAGATAAGTACCATCATGGAACATCTCCAAGCTCAGAGAGACAATGTTGTTGTTGTCAATCCGAACGACGCTCCTGCTGTAACTACTGTTGCTGGCACTACTCTTATTGTGGTGGATCCCATTGACACTATTGTTCAACCTATTGTTGAGAGCCAACCTCTCTTTCCAACTGGCCCCAGTAGGTTTTCTCCTGCCTACCCATGGGGAATTCCTAATAACTACACTCCAGAGTTTATTAGAGGGAATCCTTTCATGTCGCACCAACCTTTCGCTATTTCTTCTTCTAATGGGAATTATGATGCCTTCCCATGGGGGATGCCGAATCATTTCTCTACTTAAGGGGTTGAAACTGAAGAGACTCGTCTGCCTGATGTGAATGTTGACAATGATGAAAACCAAGAGCCCGAGTATATGGGACCTCATATCACTTCCCAGATTCCTGCTCAACTAGTTCAGTCGAACCCATATGTGTCTGTTGTTATGGTTCCACCATTTCCAAAAAAAGTTGCACTCCAGTATGCTCATTCTGTGGCAACACTTGCTCCCAATGTGCAACCTGGGGGAAAGTTTTCTCAAGAGGACACTCTAACTTCCCAGACTTTGAACCCTGCTTTGTTGTATCAGATGTATCCGCAGTTCATATCATAACCTCCACCTGCTCAAAATGTTGCTCAACCTCCTACAAGGATTGCCACTCAAAGGGTCCCCAGTTTCCATCAGCTTAGGCCTGCAGAGTGTCAACTTTTAGAGGAAAGGATCCATGCTATTGAACGTTTCTTTGCTCATGTTTTGAATGCTAGAGAATTATGCTCAGTGCCGAATCTTGTGCTCCTGTAGAAGTTCAAGGTACCTGACTTGCCCAAATACAAAGGTTTGAGTTGTCATCATAGTCACATCACTATGTACTGCAGGAAGATGACTTCGTACATTGACAATGATGAGTTACTAATCCATTGCTTCCAAGAAAACCTATTTGGGCATAAATGGATTGATATATGAATTTAGAACTAGGGAAGATAAGGACATGGAATGATTTGTCTGAGGCATTCTTGAATCAATACAAGTATAACCTCGATATGGCTCCTACAAGATTGCAGTTTCAGAATCAGTCACAAAGGTCTAACGAGATGTTCAAAGAGTACGCACAAAGGTGGCACGAGATGGCTTCAAGAGTCATGCCTTCTCTGTTTGATACTAAGTTAATGGATATCTTTATGGGAACTCTCTAAGTTTTGTACTATGAAAAGATGGATGGTAGTCCGTCTTCTAAATTTGTTGATATAGTTGTGATTGGAGAGAGGATAGAAAGTGGTCTGAAGTCAGGAAAGATCACCAATGGGAACAATAATCAATAGCCTGCAACTAAGAAGCCTCATAATGGTTATGCAAAGAAAAAGAAAGGAGAAATAAATGTTGTAACGGCCAGTGTTCCTCAATACCAAGCTCTTATGAACCATACTCCGTACTTTCCTTATCCATATATAACCACTGCCCAGTTCCAACAACAAACTTTCCAATACTAACCGCAGTTCCAACCACCTCCCCAGGATCTGCAACAACATCAGTCTCCTCAGGGACAAGCTCCATAAAAACAATATCAGAAAAATAGAAATCAGAATCAGAATCTCTGTAATCAGGGTCAGAATCAGAATCAAAGGCGTATGTAGTATACCAAGATCCCTGTGCCATACACTCATTTATTTCCCTACCTGGTGCATGTAGGGGACGTTGTTCCTAAAGAGATTTCACCAGCAGTGTTTCCTTATAATCCAAAACACAACCCCAATGTGTCATGTTCTTTCCATGCAAGCTATATTAAGCATTCAACCAAGGATTGTATTGTGTTCAAAAACAGGGTGCAATACCTTATTGATCAAGATATTCTATCCTTCACTAAGGAGAAGCCAAATGTGAAGAATAAGATGTTGCCCAACCATGGTGGTCCAACAATCAATGTAGTTCTTGAAGAAGAGGAAATAAAATTGGTTAGTCTAGTGGGTGACTAAAGACTCCATTGTCAGTTACCTCAGCAAATTTACAGAAGCACGGTATGTTGAACGGTGTTCATGATAACTATGGGGTATGCAAGACCGAGCCATGTAAGTGTGAAGAACTCATGGGTTGTGTCTAAGAGTTTATGAATCACGGGGTCTTACAATTTGCAAGAGCTAGAGCCGTGGAAGAGGTTTCCGTCATTGAGCCAATCGAGATTGTGTACCGCAAGAAGAAGATTGAGGCTCTAATGAAGAAAATATAACCCATTAACATTCGTCTTCCTACTCCTTTTCCTTACCAAGATTCGAAGACGGTGCCCTGGAAGTATAATGCAACTATCTTTGTTGGTGGAAAATAAATCTAGTTTTACGATGCTGAAATTATCAACATAGCAGGTACATGTGGTATGATCCGCAATGATCGTGAGTTTGCACCAAAGTATACTCCTAAGGTTATCCCAACACCAATGTGTTGGTGTAAGCCCTAGAGGCCAATACTTTTGGTACTTGTATCAAATTATTTATTAATAATAAAAGGCTTTTTCTTTATTATGTTTGTTTAATAAAGTCCCTAGAATACTTAGTCTATTTAATGTATCAAGTGTGACTTAATCATAAGATCCCATTAAACATAAGGACACTATTCTTAAAGTATCCGTAGTCGAGATTTATTGTGAAATGGAATAACAATAAAGCATTAAGACTATTATGTATATAGACTGGTGATCACATCTCATGGATCATGGATAAGGAGTTATCAAGTCTTAAACATAGGTATGAATATTAAGAGTAATATTTATACTGGATTGACCCACTATGAGAATACTATATAGAATTTTATGCAAAGTGTCATAAGTTATTCTCATGGTGATAGTGGTGTATACCACCCTTCGACCTGAAACCACTATGGACCCTAGATGTAGAGTCGAGTGCCTTATTGCTGATCAAACATTTTCCGTAATTGGATGACCATAAAGACAGTTGATGGGTACTCCACAAAGCATGTTGAGGGACATGAGTGACCTAGATGGAGTTTACCCATCCTGCGTAACAAGATAAATGTCTACGAGCCCAATATTGAACTGGATAAGGATGACACGATCTATGCCTTGTGTTCAATATAGACATAGGGGTAAAAGGGTAATTATACATATAAGTATTATCACAAAAGGATTTGTCAGATCATATGACATTTTTGTGTCTTGGGTAGCAGTGATGTGTTGCTAGATACCGCTCACTGTTTATTATGTTAAATACGTGATTTGATATAATTGCTAATGTCGCGAAAACCTACAGGGTCACACACAAAAGGAAATATTGATGGGAGATAGAGAAACTAAGGAACACAGTAAGGTACGATGCACTTAAGTGAATTGTAGAACATCATAAGGTACGGTGTACTTAAGTAGAATACGAAATATGGTAAGGTACCAAACGCTTAAGTGATTTTGGCATATCATAAGATATGGGCCACATACACTTAAGTGGGTTTTTTTAGCTTGCAGCCCACACAGGTGGTTCTATAAATAGAACCCTTGTGCAGAAGCATTTGCGCAGTTGTAATTTCATTTCTTTCTCTCTCTCTCTCTCTCTCTCTCTCTCTTACCCAAAGCCTTCATTCATAGCAGATAGCGTTGAGATTGAAGGAATCTGTTCGTGTAGACTGAGTAGAGGTGTTGTCACCATTCAACATTCGTGATCGCTCCGTAGATCTGCATCAAAGGTTTCAATCGCCACAAGAGGTAACGATTCTATCACTGATCATGCCCATCCGTAAGGATCCCTAAAGGAGAAGTTTTTTTAAATTCCGATGTGTTTTGGATCGCTCTCCTCCTTCAGTGGTACCAGAGCCACTTACGAAACCATGCATCTGATAGCTGTTTATTTTATGTATTTTTTGTATTAATACGATTAAAATGCAGAATGAATCAAAGAATAAACAAGTAATTAAATTTGGCATCATGTGTGTACGATTTGGATGATTGATGTTGACTATGCTTTGGAATTCGATGTTAGTATGGTGAAGCAGCGATACATCGATCGTCCATAGGTTACGCAATTGAGATCGATCAAGTTATATATATGATATAATTAATCCTAATGCAAAATATGATATATATGATATATTGTTTCTGTTTCATCCAATCAAACACTTAATGGTTATTTTCCTTTGAGCGATCAATGGTCATTTGCTTCTTGATCTGACATTAGTATGGTGAAGCAATGACGTGTTGATCAGTCATACTGAATTAACAATCGAGGTGTGTTTGACGGTCTGAAATTGGTGCATTAGGGTTCATGACGGCACAGGGGTTGTGCTGTCAAAGAGTTATGTGATTAGGGTTGTGACTGCGCAAGAGTTGTGCTTTAAAGTATCAAGTGTTGATGCGAAAAACGACGCCGATTTCAAATGAATTATTCGTTGAAATTTAATTTGGTTTTAATTAATTAACAGAATTTAAATTAATAATAATAATTTGTTTATTATTATTGTCTTGTGGTGATCCGTTATGGCTTTAATTTTCCTTTATTTTGTTTTGGGATTTTAAAATACGACCTGTGTGTCGTGCCTCTCTTTTAATCTCTATGTAACTTCTTTTCTCATCTCACTCCCTCATATGTAAAATGAGTTTCTTTTATGTAATGTAATGTTATGAAGAAAGAGAAGAATACAATATCAAAGGAGGACAACCTTTTAGATCTTGCTTGGAGAAGCTGAGATCGTTATTAGGTTAGCTTAGGTTCTCTCATTGGCTTGGGAGAACAATTACGCTAGGGGCCATAACTGTTTCATTATGTATGTTGATATATGTGAATGTATGTTGATGCATGTGAGAGACGAATTATATGATAAATAAGCCGGTGAGATCAGAATAATTGCAAATTCCCTCAAATTAAATATTAAGTTTATGTTTTCCAAGTTTTAGCACTCATCAAGACTAATATCGAATAATGTAGGTTTCGCCTACGCGAGGTGCATATTCTATATTAGTAAGGTGCGATGAGATAATTGTAATATCCAATTGCTAAAACAATGGGTAAAACTTAACTAAACAAATTGTAATAAGATTATATATGTTTAGAAGCAAGAGTTGGAAATGATCCATGTGATGGATTGGAATAAGGAGTTATTCACCCAACTAAAATATTCGAGAGTTGTATTAGATACAATTGGAAGGAGTTCTTACCTAAATAACCTAGTTTTGTGTAATCCGCCTATGCGGACTTAAAACAAAGTGAAATGTGGATCTCGACCCACTAGAAAATCTTCCAACGGGATTTTTCGAATCAAATGGTGAGGGTCATTTGTTTTGAGTAAAATAGTGGGAGTACATTTAATTAAAGGCCTAATTAAATATGTTATTGATGCTTATATTTTCATAGTTTTCATGTAGATTACCATGACAACAAACACCTCTAATAACATTTTGCGATCAATCCTTGACAAGGAAAAATTGTCTGGGACAAATTTTCTGGATTAGCACCGAAATCTGAGGATTGTCCTCAAACATGATAGAAAGTTGTATGTCTTGGAGAAACCTATTCTTAAAGAGGAACTCCTAGTTTTGCACCTAAGGCATAAAGAGATGCTTATAAAAATCATGTCGATGATGCCAATGAAACTGCTTGCCTCATGCTAGCTACCATGAACTTAGAGTTGCAAAAGCAACATGAGAACATGGAAGCATTTGATATGATCGAACACCTGAAGATGCTCTATCAAGAGAAAACAAGGCATGAAAGGTTTGAAGTTTCAAAATCCATTTTTTAAGGCAAGTTAGATGAGGGAGCCCCTGTAGGTCCCCATGTGCTCAAGATGATTGGGTATGTGGAGAACCTTGAGAGGTTGGGTTTTCTCCTCGGAAAGGAACTTGCGACTGATTTGATCTTGCATCGTTGCCAGATAGATTCAGTCAATTTGTCCTTAATTTCAATATGAATGATATGGACAAATATCTTCCTGAACTGCTAGCCATGTTAAGAACTGTTGAGCAGAATTTGAAGTCAAAAGGGAAGTTCATTCTGATGATCGGAAATGAAAAGAGACAGAACAAAAGACCCACCAAGCAGGATGCTAAAAGGAAAGGAAAGGAAGTTGCCAAACCCAAACCCACTGCTCATGCTTTGAATCCTAGTGGAGGCATAGCAAAGGAAGGCACCTGCTTCCATTGCGGTAAGACCGGACACTGGAAGAGAAACTGCCCAAAGTACCTGGAAGATAAGAAGAAGGGAGTAGAGACTTCAACTTCAGGTATTTTAGTTATTGAAATTAATTTATCTACTGCTGCATCATGGGTATTAGATACTGGATGTGGTTCTCACATTTGTACCAATGTGCAGGGGCTAAAAAGGAGTAGAGATTTGGAAAAAGGTGAAGTTGACCTACGAGTTGGCAATGGAGCAAAGGTTGTTGCTTTAGCCATAGGAACTTATGTATTGACTTTACCTAGTGGTTTAATAATTCAGTTAGAGAACTGTTATTATGTACCTGCGATTAGCAGGAATATTATTTTTGTTTCTTGTTTGGACAAGTTTGGTTTTTCATTTATAATAAAGAACAATTGTTGCTCAATTTATTTGAATGATATGTTATATGCTATTGCACAAATGAAGAATGGACTATATGTCCTTGATCTTGAAATGCATATTTATAACATTAATACTAAAAGGATAAAACCTAATGAGTTAAATCCAACTTACCTTTGGCATTATCGATTAGGCCACATAAATGAGAAACACATTTCCAAACTCCATAAAGATGGACTCTTGGACTCTTTTGGTTATGAATCATATGAGACATGAAGATCTTGCTTAATTGGAAATATGACAAAGTCTCCATTCACAGGAAAATGTGAAAGAGCTAATGATCTTTTGGCCCTCATACATACTGATGTATAAGGACCACTAAACATACCATCCAGAGGAGGTTTTCAGTACTTCATCACATTTACTGATGATTTCAGTAGATATGTTTATGTGTATTTAATGAAACATAAATCATAGTCCTTTGAAAAGTTTAAGGAATTCAAGAATGAAGTACCAAACCAACTAGGTAAGAATATTAAAACTCTTCGATCAGATCGAGGTGGTGAGTATTTAAGCCTAGAGTTTGATGAACATCTGAAAGAGTGTGGGATCATATCCCAACTTACTCCTCCTGGAACACCCCAATGGAACGGTGTATCTGAGAGAAGAAATTGAACCTTGTTAGACATGGCCCGATCCATGATGAGTCACGCCGATCTTCCAAACTCCTTTCAGGGACATGCACTATTGACAGCAGCTTAACACTTAACCGTGTTCCATCCAAAAAGGTTGAGAAGACACCATATGAGATATGGAGTGGTAAGAAACCACATATGTCTTACATGAAGATTTGGGGTTGCGAAGTTTATGTGAAACGACAAATTTCAACTAAGCTTGAGCCCAAATCTGACAAATGCTTATTTGTGGGGTATCCTAAAGAAACAAAAGGGTATTACTTCTACAATCCTTCTGAGGGTAAAGTGTTTATCGCTCGAACTGGAGTTTTCCTAGAAAAGGATTTTATTTCCAAAGGAATCAGTGGGAGGAAAGTAGAGCTTGAAGAAATTCAAGAATCACAAAGCATTGATACACCTATGGAGGAATTAGAGCAGGAAACACAAGTAGTTGTGGAAGAGCAACCTGCTCAAGTAGAACAAGACCAACATAGGTCAAGCAGGATATGTCACCTACCTGAGAGATATGGATATCTCATAATTGATCAAGGTGATGTATTACTCATGGATCAAGATGAGCATGTGACCTACCAAGTGGCCATAACTGGTCCCGAGTCTAAGAAGTGGCTAGAAGCCATGAAATCTGAAATGGATTCCATGTACACAAACCAGGTTTGGACCCTGGTAGAGCCTCCTGTAGGAGTTAACCCTATAGGATGTAAGTGGGTCTTCAAAAAGAAGATTGACATGGATGGTAAGGTACATACCTATAAGGCAAGACTGGTTGCAAAAGGATATAAACAAATTCATGGGGTTGACTATGATGAAACCTTTTCACCAGTTGCAATGCTTAAATCTGCTTAGATTTTACTTGCTATCATTGCATATCATGATTATGAAATATGGCATATGGATGTCAAAACTGCTTTCCTTAATGGGAATCTTCTTGAGAATGTGTACATGACACAACCTGAAGGATTTGACATACCAAAAGAAGCCCAAAAGATATGTAAGTTACAAAGATCAATCTATGGATTGAAGCAAGCTTCCAGAAGATGGAATCTTTGTTTTGATGAAACAGTAAAACAATATGGATTCATCAAGAACGAAGATGAGCCTTGTGTCTACAAGAAGGTTAGTGGGAGCATGATCATTTTCCTGGTATTATATGTAGATGACATATTACTCATTGGAAACAATGTCCCTACCCTGCAACAAGTAAAGTCTTGGTTAGGGAATTGCTTTTCTATGAAGGACCTAGGTGAAGCAGCCTATATATTAGGAATCAGGATCTATAGAGATATGTCACAAAAACTGCTTGGCCTAAGTTAGAGTACATACATAGAAAAAGTGTTGAGACGCTTTAATATGCATGATTCCAAGAAAGGATTCATACCTATGCAACATGGCTTATGTCTATCAAAAACGCAATCCCCTTCAACTAAGGAAGAAAGGGATCACATGAATAAGATTCCATATGCATCTGCAATAAGATCTATCATGTATGCCATGTTATATACTCGACTAAATGTCTCGTATGTGTAGCGGTAAATTCATGATCATCAAGCTATTGTTAAGCTAGAGATCAAATAACAAGAGTCCCCACTGCGCTTTTATTGTTTCCAAGGGAAAAGGGAAAAAGTACGAACAAAACTCCAAAGTAAGAAGTTTTCAAATCAAAACTAATAAAATGTCAGAGATTACAGGTAAGGGGGTTGGTTACACAGAGGGAAGGTATTAGTACCCAAAGTGTCCTAGGTACTCCTAGGGAGCCCTTTTTGTGTGCATGTGTACTTGGTATAAGGTGATGTTTACAAACAAACAGAATGGGGGGATGAGAAAAGAATTCATTAATTATATTTTTGTGTTTGGCAAGACCTTCGGTCTTGTGCCTACGTACCAACATAAAAATGAGGGATCAAAACCTCGTAGTTCATGATACAAATTTCAAAGTGGATGCATTGCTTTTAACAAAAATTAGATTTGAGAGGCACAAAGGCCCGAAAATGGTTTGAATGAGTTAGTTCTTTTTGGCTTTTTGAAAGTTTAAGTCTAGTATAGTTAAGTTTATTTACAAGTTGATTTAAGAAAAGAAGTTTGAAAATGCAATGGCATAAGGCCAAAGTTTCTGTCCTTTTTTGCAAAAGTTGTCAAAGTTTAGAACAAAATAAGTTAAATCAAAGAAGGTTTTGAAAAAGAGAGGGAGAGATTTTAAAATTAAAGAAGTGGGGAGAAGATGAAGAGACTATCCTATGTACAAAATTAAAAGTTTAGAGTTGAAAAGATCTGACCAAATGGGTAGCAATCCAATAGACAAGAATGCCAATAGAAACCCAGAATTCCCTTGGACTTTTTAGAATCATGCAACACACAAATGCACAATTATATTATCTTGAAGAGAAAGGCATCAAATAAAGATGGCCACATCCAAGCTTATCCATTCCATGATCTTCCTTAAAGTAGCCTATGTGACAGATGAATTTCACAAGTCACAGGTTCAAAATAATAGCTTCACAGTGATCACATTGCAGATGAACTCAGAGAGATCTTGAATGATGTATCAGATGAAGTTTCAAATTGCAAGCACTTGGTTTCTGAATAAGTTGGCATTGGCCAAGTCCTTTAGCATAGGAATGTTGCATAAATTCTAAGTCCATTTTGTCTAAGATCAAGCTAACAGTCCACACAAAAGTTTTTTAGGGTTTTTGTTGTTATTATGTACATTAATGGTCAAAGACCACACAAACAAACAAAGTATACACAAACAAAGTATATCACACAATATGGTCCAAGTGGACAAAGTGAAAATTGCATTAACATAAACAATTAGAATGATATGAACAATGGCAAATGTACAAAAACTAGAATTAAATGGCACTAAAGTAAATGGCTTGAAATTAAAAGTTAATTGTTAATGAGTTAGAAGTTAGTATTGTTTTATTTTTTTGCTTTTCATTCTTAGACATTCTTTGGAGAACACTCAACCCACTTGTCACAAGCATGGATCCTTGAACCAAGAAGTCTTCCAAAGGAAGGAAAAATGCCAAGTTTCCACACAATACCATGAAAGAGGGGATACTTACAATCTCACTAACTAGAATGCTATGCCTTTTATGTCACAAATTTAGCGTTATGTTAAGCAATCGTAATTGGACTTATGTAGAAGTCACAGCTATTTGAGGTCGGGCAATGGAATTTTGGTGTTAATGCATGTTAGATACATAGTATAATGAACTATGCTCATGAAACATACCACACACAAAAAGAATATGCAAAAGGTGTGGCCTAATCTCATCCATACTCATGTTAATTTTTCAATCAACTAGCTTTAGGACTTTGAGATATCATAGGCCAAATGAGATGAATGCGTAAAGAAGGGGAATGAGATGAAGAGGGAGGGGAATAGATGAAAACTCAAATTGATCAAAGGAGGACTTTTACCAAATTAATATCATTCATTCATTTTGGGAGATGGAATGTACATTCCACCAATCCCCTAAATCCAATGATATTAATTTGAGAAAGTTAAATCAACCTTGACCAAGTCCCAACAACAAGAGTCAAACATAAACAAGTCATCGCAATTGGTCAACAAAATTATTTGGCATTTATTCCAATTAAAAATACTAAAATAATGCATTTAAATTAAATATGGTTTGTCAAATTCCTAAAACCTCATCAAAACACCAAATAAATGGCCATGAGATTTATCATAGGTCAAACAAGGTCAAAGGACCTTGGAGAAAAAATTTCAGATTTTTTTAAAGACTTAAAAGTATTTTTAAACAATTAAAAACAAATGAAAAATCAATTAAATCATGAAAAATATTAATAATGATCCAAAAAATAATTTTAATTCAGAATATGAAAGAGGAAAATATTTGAAATTTTTTGGTGAAACTCTCATATTTTTTGGATAAATATGAAAATTAATATGAATTAATGAAAATAAAAAAATTAAAATGAAATTAAAATAATCAGAAAAAACGTGGACCACTTGATCTCCCTCATTAATTGAGGTGACAGATCAAGTGACGACCAGCGCGCGTTCCATGGTGCGCCTGAGTCAAACGTCCACACACTTGGTAATTAAAACGTATGTTCATGATTAAAACAAATTGAACTCATCTAATGGCTCAGGACCACGCCACATCATTGCCGGAGCAAAGCGCCGGTCGTCTTCTCAGGCGACCTTGGCTGAACTGGTCCATTCATCACCACATCCTAAATGAAAAAGGAGGACATGATCTGAAAGGAAAAATGGTGTAGATCAAGAATATCACCTCAATTTTAACTAACTCCTCACATATAGAAAGATATGAGGAGTTGAAGATTGAGGTATGTCAACTGAGTTGCTTCGATTTGACCTCTAAGCAACTCAATCATCTTGCCTACATTGGTAGGACTTCAGACAACCAAAGAATCAAGAGAATTGAGCAAGATTGAGAGAGACTTGAAGAGATGAAATTTTCTGGAAAATACCTTCAATGCAGGTCTAGATTCAACTATTCTTGCCTTGGCTCGTGCTTGGTCTCACTCAGAATGCTTGCAGGAGTAGAATGAAATGCACAAAAGGTCTTGGATCCCTGGAGTTTTGAATCTCAAAACAGTGAGATTCAAACTCAATTTCTAGATGAAATTCTCAAGTTTATCCTCTCAAATGGAAGGGTTAGGGGTTTAAGATCAAAGCTGGCGCTAACGTGTCCTCAATTCTGAGCATAATGGGCTCTATTTATAGCTGAATCAAGTGATAATTGCACCTTCCAAATCACTTTCCAAAATTGGCAATTGATGATGCATGGGTGCATGGGCGTGTACAGGCCCATGAGATCATTGCTTTAGGTCCACAAATGAGTGTGAGAGAGTCTGAAATCAACTTGGATTGCAAGGCAAGTATGTGTGAAGATTTGAAGTTTGATCTTTTCCAAATGATGATACCATGTTCATGCCATGCGTAACCCTAGAAATTCTTGTTGAAAATGGATGAACTTGGACTTTTTGGAAAGGTTAGATCAAGAGTAACAACTTTCATGTTCAACACTTTTCCATTTTAAGCTTTTACCATGATGAATTTTGAGGTAGAAGTTTGGAAATTTCAACATGTTGAAATTTTTTCTAAGTGACAAGCCATATGTCTCAATATTCCACCTTGCTTAACTTTTCATGTGAGCTTTAAATGAGAAAAGTGTATTCATCAAAGTTGTAGATCTTTCAAGGATCTTAAAAATTGTCACCAATTTAATGTCATTGGGATTTGAAATGATAGATTTATGCATTTTTGAAGTTTGGAAAAATCACTTGTTCAAGGGTATAGGTCAAAAGGGACCTATAATGTAGCCTCATATCACATGCTCATAAAAGTTGAATTAGCTCTCACTCCAAACATAAAAGTTGAAGTAGACATCTTGATTTTGATTGTGAAACTTGGAAATCTTTCATCTCTTAAAAGTTGAGCAAGTTATGGCATTGGGAAGTTGACTTTCAAATTAGGGTTTAGAAAAAATGACCTATAATGTTTCAGCATAGAAAATGATTTTCGAAGAAAAACTAGACCTGGGTCTCAACATGAAAGTTGTTTGTAATGTCATTTAGAGTAAGTTTTCTCTTGGAATAATTTTTATATGGTGAAAATTGTAGGAAATAGGGTCTAGGGAGATCCAGTTTTGATTAGATGAATTCATCTGGCCAACCACCATCAACCAACTTGCTAATCTTCAATTCTCTTGACTTTCTAGGATCATGGTAGATCATATATGCATAAGATGATGAAATTTTAAGTGCCCCTTGATAAACTTGATCAATTGGTGAGATAGCTTATTGGAGAAGTTACTCAAGATACCTAGTCAAACTAGGGTTTCCAAGGCAAATTATCCTCAAACTCTTGAAGAAAAGTTGATCAATATAACATGTAGAAATAATTGGGACTCATATATGATTCTCATAACCATTCTTGGATCAATCCATGGTTGTGCTCTTTGTCATGAGGGTCTCAGACCCTAGATATGAACTTGATAGATCAATGGGGATCATGCCCTACCTACAAAAGAGTTAGGCAAATGCAAAGACATATTTTTGGTATTTTGGTTAGTAAAAATGATAAAATAAAATTATGATACAATCACAAAGTGCTTGGTGATCTCTCTCCAAACAAACCCAATGAAGGAGGGGTAAGGAGGATGCCAAGGTATGATCCTAGTGCTAATGCTTATGATGAATTTGCATGAGGGATCTTAGGGTCAAAATTGGGGTCTTACAGTATGCTTTAAGTGCAACGAATAGGTACCAATATGATCCTGGTGATGCTCTTTGGGTAGCTGTCAAGAATATCCTTAAGTTTTTGAGAAGGACTAAGGACTCATTGTTGATATATGGAGGTCAGGAAGAGCTTGTTGTAATTGGATACACCGATGCTAGCTTCCAGACAGATAAGGATGACGTTAGATCACAATCTGGTTATGTTTTTTTCTTAAACGATGGCGTTGTGAGCTGACAAAGTTCAAAGCAAGATACAATTATTGATTCTACAACTGAGGCCGAGTATATTGTTGCCTCAAGTGCAGCAAAGGAAGCTGTTTGGATCAAGAAGTTCATTAGTGAACTTGGCATAGTTCCTAGCATTGTGGATCCCGTTGGTCTCTATTGTGATAACACTGGTGCTATCGCACAAGCTAAGGAGCCTAGATCTCACCAACGATCCAAACACATACTTAGGCGTTATCACCTCATTCAAGAGATAATAGATAGAGGAGATGTGAAAATATGCATAGTAACTACACTCGACAATATTGCTGACCCACTGACAAAGCCTCTTACGCAACAGAAGCATGATGGCCATACTAGATCTATGGGCATTAGGGGTATGCCTGATTGGCTCTAGTGCTAGTGGGAGATTGTTGGTGTAAGCCCTAGAGGCCAATACTTTTGGTACTTATATCGAATTATTTATTAATAATAAAAGGCTTTTTCTTTATTATGTTTGTTTAATAAAGTCCCTAAAATAGTTAGTCTGTTTAATGTATCAAGTGTGGCTTAATCATGAGATCCCATTAAACATAAAGACACTATTCTTAAAGTATTCGTAGTCGAGCTTTATTGTGAAATGGGATAACATTAAAGCATTAAGACTATTATGTATATAGACTGATGATCATATCTCATGGATCATGGATAAGGAGTTATCAAGTCTTAAACATAGGTATGAATATTAAGAGTAATATTTATATTGGATTAACCCGCTATGTGAATACTATATAGAATGTTATGCAAAGTGTCATAAGTTATCCTCATGGTGATAGTGGTGTATACCACCCTTTGACCTGAAACCACTATGGACCCTAGATGTATAGTCGAGTACCTTATTGTTGATCAAACATTGTCCATAATTGGATTACCATAAAGACAGTTGATGGGTACTCCACGAAGCATGCTGAGGGACATGAGTGACCTAGATGGAATTTACCCATCCTGCGTAACAGGATAAATGTCTACGGGCCCAATATTGAACTGGATAAGAATGACACGATCTATGCCTTGTGTTCAATATAGACATAAAGGTAAACGGGTAATTATACACATAAGTATTATCACAAAAGGATTTGTCAGATCACATGACATTTTCGTATCTTGGGTAGCAGTGATGTGTTGCTAGATACCGCTCACTGTTTTTTATGTTAAATACATGATTTGATATAATTGCTAATGTCGCGAAAACCTACAGGGTCACATACAAAAGAACAGATTAATGAGAGATAGAGTAACTAAGGAACATCGTAAGGTACGGTGCACTTAAGTGAATTATAGAACACCGTAAGGTACGGTGTACTTAAGTAGAATAAAAAATATGGTAAGGTACCACAAGCTTAAGTGATTTTGGCATATCATAAGATATGGGCCACATACACATAAGTGGTTTTTTTTAGCTTACAGCCCACACAAGTTGTTCTATAAATAGAACCCTTGTGCAGAAGCATTTGTGCAGTTGTAATTTCGTTTCTCTCTCTCTCTCTCTCTCTCTCTCTCTCTCTCTCTCTCAAAGCCTTCATTCGTAGCAGCTAGCACTGAGATTGAAGGAATCCGTTCGTGTGGACTGAGTAGAGGCGTTGTCGCCATTCAACGTTCGTGATCGCGCCGTAGATCTGCATCAAAGGTTTCAATCGCCACAAGAGGTAACGATTCTATCTCTGATCATGCCCATTCGTAAGGATCACTAAAGGAGAAATTTTTTAAATTCCACTGTGTTTTGGATCGCTCTCCTCCTTCACAATGGTGGTTCGTACTCCTCCTCCTCCTCAGGAAGGGGTATATGTGGTTGTTCCCACCGTTCCAGTTGAGACGCCCAAGGGTACCTCCAGTAGCACAGTTGAAGCATCTACTTCTAAGGGAAAATAAGTATCCAGAGAACAAGAGCAACTTACTGCATAATAGAGCCAAGAGTTTCTTAAGCTGATTAAGAAGAATGATTTCAAGATTTTTGACCAGCTGGGTCAAACTCCTTCCAAGATTTCAATCTTATCATTTCTACTCAGTTCGGAGGCTCACCGCAAGGCTCTGCTGAAAGTTCTTAACACTACTCATGTGATGTAAGACATTACAATGGACCAATTTGATGATGTAGTGGCTAACATCATTGCAAGTCTGACCTTAGGTTTCAATGAAGCATAATTGCCTGCCGAGAGACACAATCACAACAAGGCTTTGCACATCTCTGTTACTTGTGTAGACACCTTGGTGTCTAGGGTCCTAGTTGATACATGCTCTTCACTCAATATGTTACTGAAGAGCACATTGAGTCAATTACAGTTTGAAGGACCAGAGATGCAGGCTAGGCACTGATTATACAAGATTTTGATGGATCAAGGAGGGAAGTCATTGGAGAGATGGATTTGCCAATCTGTGTGGGTCCTCACCAATTCATTATTACCTTTCAAGTGATTGACATTCATCCCGCCTATAGTTTCCTGTTGGGGAGGTTGTGGATTCATTCTGTCGGTGTAATCACATCGATTTTACATCAGAAATTAAAATTCATGTTTGGAGACAAGCTTGTGATTGTTTATGGTGAAGAGGACTTTGTGATCAATGAGTTGTCATCCTTTCGATAAGTGGAGACAGAGGAAGGGATAACTGAGGTCCCTTTCACTGTTTGGATTTCGAGGATATCAACTCTGATTCTGTTAATCAAAGCCAATCAACAAATGTGGTGTTATCCTTAGCAAAAACTGCTAAAAAGACTCTTGAGAATGGACATATCTCTGGTTGGGGCATATTGTGAATGTAGCTGAAAAGAACGACCATTTTGGTCTTGGTTATCATCCTGCTTCCCATCATCCCAATGCAAGGGGGCGCAAGAAGTTCAATCTAGTTTGGTTCAACAGTGTATGCTACCAGTATGATCTTTCTATAATAATGGTGGATGGTGCAAGCTCCAGCAAGCCAGTAGTCTATGGTTTCGTCCGCAAGTGTCCTCCTGGATTCAAGCTAGACAACTGGACCTATAATGTAGTCCATATGGTATTTTCAGAAGAGATGTAATGCATTTTTTTTCTTGTCCCTTTCTCGAGGCATGTGGATAGCTTATAAGGGTTTTCCATTACTTTAAACACATTGTGAAATCAATGAAAGGCAGTTTTTACATTCAAAATCAAGATCCTTTTTATTTATGTTACTCTTAATTTTTTACTAAAATAAAGATGGCAAAATTTTCTTTTTCTTTTAAAACTTTTTTTAAAAGCTCGTTCTAAAATAAGCTCATACACATGCAGAGCAAATAATTCCACTGAAAACAACTTGGCTGAAGTTCGCTGTAAATTTGGGTTTCTGATTAACCAAGCCGAAGACGATAGTGAGAAAGATTGCAAAGTACCGACTAAACTTGCAAGGCTTCTTGAGCATGAAGAGAAAGAGATTCATCCACATAAACATCCGATAGAAGTGATCAATCTGGGTTCCGATGAGGTTAGAAGAGATGTTAAGATATGGGCATCCCTCGCCAAGCATGTACACAGTGAGTTGGTCAAGCTACTTGGTGTTCAGTTGATGTCTTTGCCTGGTATTATCAAGATATGTCTGGGGTTGGATACCAATATTGTTGAACATCGCTTACCACTCAAGCACGACTGTCCTCTAGTTAAATAGAAGATTCACAGAACCAGACCTGACATGACACTGAAGATTCGAGAAGAGGTTAAAAAGCAGTTTAATGATGGCTTCTTAGCCATTGTTGAATATCCTTAGTGGGTTTCTATCATCGTCCCGGTTCCGAAGAAAGATGGGAATGTTAGAATGTGTGTGGATTACCAAGATCTTAACAAAGCGAGTCCGAAGGTTGGCTTTCCTTTGCCTCATATTGATGTTCTGGTAGACAACACTGCTCAACACTCAGGATTTTCCTTCATGGATGGGTTTTTAGGGTAAAATCAAATAAAGATGGCTCTAGATGATATGGAGAAGATAACTTTCGTTACACCTTGGGGAACCCACTACTACAAAGTCATGCCATTTAGTTTGAAGAATGCAGGGGCGAAATATCAGCGTGATATGATGACTCTCTTTCATGACATGATCCACAAAGAGATTGAAGTGTATGTATACGATATGATTTCCAAATCCAAGACTGAAGACGACCACTTAGACCATTTAAGAAAGCTATTTTCTAGACTCCTGAATTTCCAACTAAGTTTTAATCATGTAATGTGCACCTTTGGGGTCTGATCCAGCAAGCTGTTGGGGTTCATTGTGAGTCAAAAGGGTATTGAGGTTTATCCTGATAAGGTCAGAGCAATTCAAGACATGCCATATCCCAAAATAGAAAAAGAAGTCTGAGGCTTCCTTGGACGACTTAATTACATTTCAAGGTTCATCCCTCATTTGACGACTACCTGTGAACCAATTTTCAAATTGCTAAGAAAGAATCAAGCAATCGTGTGGAATAATGATTGTCAAGAGGCATTTTACAAAAATAAAATAGTACTTGCAAGAACCACTGATCCTGAAACAACATGTTATTGGTAGGCCATTTTTCATGTATCTTACCGTGTTAGATGAATCAATGGGTTGTGAATTGGGTCAACATGATGACATGGACCGAAAAGATCCAGCAATCTATTACTTAAGCAAGAAGTTCACCAAATGTGAGATCATATACTCACTGTTGGAGAAAACTTGTTGTGCTTTAGCTTGGGCAGCTCGACGCCTGAGATAGTATATGATTCTCCATACACCTTGTAAGACCCCAATTTGACCCTAAGATCCCTCATACAACTTCATCATATGCATTAGCATTGGGATCATACCTTGGCATCCTCCTTACCCCTCTTTCATTGGGTTTATTTTGGGAGAGATCACCAAGCACCATGTGATTGTATCATGCTTGTATATTATCATATTACTAACCAAAATACCAAAAATATGTCTTTTCATTTGCCTAACTCTTTTGTAGGTAGGGCATGATCCCCATTGATCTAGCAAGCTCATATCTAGGGTTTAAGACCCTCGTGGATACAAGAGCACAACCAAGGAATTATCCAAAATGGCTCTAAGCATCATATATTAGTCCCCATGATCTTCATATGTTACTTTGATAACGTATTCTTCAAGAGTTTGGAGGTAGTTTGCCTTGGAAACCCTAGTTTGTCTGGGTATCTTGAGTAACTTCTTCAACAAGCTTCCTCATCAATTGATCAAATTTCTCAAGGGATACTTCAAACTTCATCATATTATGCATATATGATCTCGCATGAGTCCAAAAAGTCAAGAGAATTGCAAGTTAGCAAGGTGGTTGATGGAGGTTGACCAGAGGAATTCATCTGATCAAAACGGGGTCTCCCTAGACCATATCTCCTATAATGTTCACCATATGAAAATGATTGAGATATATAAAAATGATTGATGAAGGCACTTTTCTCATTTGGAGCTCACATGAAACGTTAAGTAAGGTGGAACATTGAGGTATATGACTTGAAACTTAGAAATTTTTTCAACATGTTGAAATTTCCAAATATCCCCCTCAAAATTCACCATGATCCAAGTTCCAAATGAAAAAGTGTATAACATCAAAGTTGTTCCCCTTGATATAAGCTTTCCAAAGAGTCATATTTCATGCATGTTGGATGAGGTTTGCTAGGGCTGCACATGGTCTTAACAGGTCTGCATCAAGTGGAAAAATCAAATGTCCAAAACTTTACATTGCATTGCCTTGCCATTCAAGCATCATTTGAACTTCAGTACAGTTGGAATTGGATCAAAATGGATTGCTTCATGGGCCTGTACACGCCCATGCAAGTTTGTGCATGACGTTGCCAAATTTAGAAAAATTTCAAGTGTGCAATTATCAATCCCAAATGCTATAAATACATGGCCTCTGAGCTCATTTCAAACAGACCTTGCGCGCCAGCTTTGCCCTCTCTTTTCAAACCCTCACAATTCAAAGGAAAACCTGAGAGTTTTCAACTTGAAAATTGAGTTTGAATCTCACTGTTTGGAGATTCAAAAACTCCAGGATCCAAAGCTTTGTTCCATTGCCAAGCCACTTCCACAAGCTTCCTGAGTGTGATCAAGTCAAGTTTGAAGCAAGCAAGATCCAGTTCTGCACAACATTGAAGGTATTTTCCAGAAATCTTCTTCTCTTCGATTCTCACTCAATTCTCATCAATTCTCTTGGATATTTGGTTGTCTAAAGTCCTACCAATGTAGGCAAGAAGATTGAGTTGCTCTGAGGTCAAATTGAAGCAACTCAGTTGACACACCTCAAAATTCAACTCCTCATATCTTTCTATATATGTGGAGTTAGTTAAAATTAAGGTCAGATTCGTGCTCTACGCCATTTTTTCTTTCAGATCATGTCCTCCTTTTTCATTTATGTGATGGTGATGACTGAACCAGTCCGGTGAGCCTCGCCTGAGAAGGTGACCGGAGTTCCAGCACTGATGGTGTGCTGGATAGGTTCTGAGCCACATGATCAGTTCAAATCGTTTTAATCTTGAGCGTTGCTTTTGAAAACCATTGGTGTGGTGCGCTGACTCGTGTTTTTGGTGGAACGCGCATTTTAGACCACTTGATCTGCCACCTCAATTAATGAGGGAGATCTAGTGGTCCACGTTTTTTCTGATTATTTGAATTTCATTTAATTTTTTTATTTTCATTAATTCATATTAATTTTAATATTGATCCAAAAAATATGAGAGTTTCACCAAAAAAATTTAAATAAAATCCTCTTTCATATTTTGAATTAAAATTATTTTTTGGATCGTTATTAATATCTTTCATGATTTAATTGATTTTGTGAATATTTTTAATTGTTTAAAAATACTTTTAAGTCTCCAAAAATTCTGAAAATCTTTCTCCAAGGTCCTTTGACCTGTTTGACCTATGATAAATCTCATGGCCATTTCTTTGGTGTTTTGATGAGATTTTAGGAATTTGACAAACCATATTTAATTTAATGCATTATTTTTAGTATTTTTAAATTGAATAAATGTCAAATAATTGTGTTGAGCCATTTTGATTGTTTGCATAAGTTTGACTTGTGTTATTGGGCCTTGGTCAAGGTTGATTTGACTTTGTTAGGTTAAGATCATTGGATTTAGGGGATTGATGGAATGTACATTCTATCTCACAAAATGAATGAATGATCTTAATTTGGTAAAAGTCCTCCTTTGTCCAATTTGAGTTTTGATCCACACCCCTCCCTCTTCATCTAATTCCCCTTCTTTATGCATCCATTTCATTTTACCTATGATATCTCAATATCCTAAGGCTAGTTGATTGCAAAATCAACATAAGTATGGATGAGATTAGGCCACCTCTTTTGCATATTTTTTGTGTATGGTATGTTTCATGAGCATAATCCATTATACTATGTCTCTAACATGCATTAACACCAAAATTCTACTACCCGGCCTCAAATAGTTGTGACTTCTACGTAAGTCCAATTACGATTGCTTAACATAGCGCTAAATTTTTGACACAAAAGGCATAGCATTCTAGTTAGTGAGATTGTAAGTCTCCCCCCTTTCATGGTATTATATGGAAACTTGGCCTTTTTCCCTTCCTTTGGAAGATGTCTTGGTTCAAGGATCCATGCTTATGATAAGTGGGTTGAGTGTTCTCCAAAGAATGACTTAAACAATAAAAAAACAAAAACAATACTAACTTCTAACTCATTAACAACTAACATTTAATTTCAAGTCTTTACTTTTAATGCACTTTATCTTTAAGCTTTATTCATTTGCCATTATTCATTCCATTTTAATTGTTTATGTTAATGTCATTTTCACTTTGTCCATTTGGACCATATTTTGTGATATGTCTTGATTGTGTATACTTTGTTTGCTTGTGTGGTCTGTTGGTTTGATCTGAGACAATTGGACTTAGAATTTAGGCAACACTTCTTATGCAAATGACTTGGCCAATGCCAACTTTCATGTGACCAAGTGCTTGTAATTTGAAACTTCATCTGATACATCATTGAAGATCCCTTTGAGTTCATCTGCAACATGATCATTGTGAAGCTATTATTTTGAACCTGTCACTTGTGGAATTCATCTGTTACATGGGCAAATGTGAAGGAGATCATGGAGTGGCTAAGGCTTGGATGTGGCTATCTTTATTTGATGCCTTGCTCTTCAAGTTAATATAGTGTGCATTGTTTGTTGCTTGACTCTAATATCTAAGGGAATTTGGGGTTTCTATATGACATTCTTGTCTATTAGATTACAACTCATTGGTCAGATCTTTTCAACTCTTAACTTTTAAATTTATGCTTAGGATTAGTCTCTTCATCTCCTCCCCATCTCTTTAATTTCAAAATCTCCCCCTCCTTTTAAAAGACTTCTTTGCTTGTGCTTGTCTTTTTTTTTTTAACTTAGACCCTTTGCAAATTAGAATCTTTGGCCTTATGCCATTGCATTTTTAAACTTATTTTCTTAAATCAAACTTGTAAATAAACTTAACTATAATTGACTTAAAATTTTCAAAAGCCAAAAATAACTAACTCATTCAAACCATTTTCTAGGCCCTTGTGCCTTTCAAACTTAATTTTTTATTAAAAGCAATGCATCCACTTTGAAATTTGTATCACGAACTACGAGGTTTTGATCCCTTATTTTTATGTTGGTACGTAGGCACAAGTCAGAAGGTCTTGTCAAACACAAAAATATAATTAATGAATTCTTTTCTCATCCCATCATTCTATTTGTTTGTAAACATCATTTTGTACAAAATACATATGCACACAAGAAAGGGCTCCCTAGGAGTATCTAGGACACTTTAGGTGCTAACACCTTCCTTTTGTGTAACCAACCCCCTTACCTGTAATCTTTGGCATTTTATTAGTTTTGATTTGAAAACTTCTTATTTTGGGGTTTTGCTCGTACTTTTCCCTTTTCCCTTGGAAACAATAAAAGCGCGGTGGCGACTCTTGTTATTTGATGTCTTGCTTATACGTAGCTTGATGATCATGAATTTACCGCTTCAGAAATTAAGTGGCGACTCTGCTGGGGAGTAGTCTCCAGTGGGTTTAGCCTACTTTTGTGTGTGTATATAATTGTATATATGTGATGTATGTATATTTGTTTGTGTGATATAATCTGCTTGTTGTGCTTGGTGATCTCTGAGTGGTGAGATAAGTTCTAACCCGAACTTGAATGCAATTAAGATAGGAGGATGGTATAATCATGTTCGACTTATGTGGAGTAGTCCTTAACAAGTTGGCTTGAGATCCATCTGCTCAGTGGAGACCCTTTTGGATTTGGAAATGTCACACAAGTATTTATGGTTAGGCATTACTATCTCTAATTTGGGGTCCGAGAAGCTGAGGACCGTAGAACATTTACCCCCTCTTGACATATTTAGGACCTAGTGCAGAGACTGTTCAAATGTAGACTTGATAATAGTTGTTACGCGATACTACACTCAGACGAGTTTCTCTTGAGAATATTATGGGTCGATGAGTCAGTCATCTTAACTTGTAATATCCTATAGATGGAATTAAGACTCTGGGAACTTTTTTAGAACATGATCTGCAGGTTTTATCCTTAGTTCACTCCTTTGGGATGGTTCTTACCCAGACTCCATGCTCGTGATTTACATCAAACCCTTGATTCTTGGTTGATCCAATCAAGTCTTGTCAATATCAATGGAACTTGGGTGTTGATAAGGTGAAAACCATCATCCACCAAAATGGATGATTGATCTTGACAATGACTTGATTCATCCCTCAACCTTTGTTTGTTTGCCTTGTGTGTGATCCCTTATTTGTGATTGTTGCATTCATGCATTCATGCGCATCATAACATTCATCACACGAAAATTTCAAGGAACTGGGGTATTATTTGCAAATATTTTCAGACCATGGATTATGGACGAAGGAACACTAAGAAGTACAGTTTCAGATGTCCCGACTTGAAAGAGTTAAGGAAGCTAGCATCTTTTGTATTACATCCCTTGGACTTCAAGCAACGTCAAGGGAAACTTCTATCTATCTTGTCTGCTGATGTGGTTGAAGGAATCTTGAGTGTATTGTTAAAGTTTTATGATCCTCTTTATCGTTGCTTCACTTTCCCAGATTATCAGCTTGTGCCTACGTTGGAGGAGTATGCCCATCTCTCAGGGATACCTATTTCTAGTAGAGTGTTATTTAGTGGGTTGGAAGAGATTCCCATATCTCATCTTATTGTTGAAGCTCTTCACTTGAAGAAGTCTGAGATAGAGGCTCATTGGGTGAAGAAATGAGGGTTGTTTGGGTTGCCATCTGATTTCCTCATCAAGGAAGCTACTGCCTTTGCTCAAGCCGGTAGTGTGTACGCTTTTGAAGCCATCTTTGTGTTGCTCATTTATGGATTAGCTTTGTTCCCTAACATTGATGGTTTTGTTGATGTTAACGCCATTAGAATTTTCTTGATTGGGAATCTTGTGCCTACTTCGTTAGGTGATATGTACTTCTCTTTGCATCTAAGGAATTCTAAGGGTGGTGGAACTATTGTCTGTTGCATCCCTCTTCTGTATAAGTGGTTTATATCACACTTGTCTCAGACGCTTTCTTTTGTGGAGAACTAACAATGTCTAAGGTGGTCTCAGAGACTTATGTCTCTCACTAATGATAATATAGTTTGGTATGATCCTTCTTTGAGCAGTTTGGAGATTATTGATTGTTGTGGTGAATTCTCTAATGTGCCTCTCATTGGTACACAAGGAGGAATCAATTACAACCCTGCTTTAGCTCGACGTCAACTTGGGTTCCCCTTGAGAGGCAAACCTAATAACACTTTGTTAGAAGGTCTTTTCTATCAAGAGGGTAAAGATCCCCAACATTTGAAGCAGAAGATTGTGCATGCTTGGCATAATGTGCATAGGAAAGGAAGGTCCGAGCTTGGTCCGCGCAATTGTGTAGCTTTGGAGGCTTACACTCTTTGGGTGAAGAAGAGAGCTTTGGAGTTGAAGATGCCTTATCCTTGTGAAAGACCTATGTATGTGGTTGTGGTTGAGCCATTAACTCTCCCTAACCAAGATATAGAGGAGTTGGAAGATGCACTCGCCAAGATGAAGAAAGAGAAGGATATGTGGGAAGAGCGTTTCCGTGCTTTGAGAAAAAAGAATGAGGAGTTGCAGTTGGAGTCTAAGGACAAAGATTCACTTATTTAGCTACTTGAAGACCGAGTGACAAAGAGACAGAGAGGGCCGGAGGTTTCATCTTCTAGCATGCCTCAGCCTTCCGTTGCTTGGAAGAAGATTGTTGATCAGCTTGTCCTCGAGAAGACTCAGATGAAGGCTTCTTTTGAGACCGAGATTCGACGCATTCGAAGGAAGTACGCACCTACAGCCAGATCTTCTGATGTTATTATTAGGGATCCTTAGGATGACTAGTCTCCTTTTCTCTTGTATTTTCATTTGGTTTTTGAAATGGTACTCAGTGTAATCCTTCCAATTATATAAATGAAAAAAAGATTTTTGGTCATATCAAATTATTGCAATTGTTGTTATATATATATATATATATATATATATATATATATATATATATATATATATATATATATATATATATATATATATATATATATATATATATATATATATATATATATATATATATATATATATATATATATATATATATATATATATATATATATATATATATATATATATATATATATATATATATATATATATATATATATATATATATATATATATATATATGCAAATGATATAGTAAGTTCCTTGAATAAATAAATAAATAAACAAGCATTGCATTTCATGCATCATTTGCATGAGCAGGTTTCTCTTTCGCCAGATGTCTCATTGGTGTTTCCTCTGCGCTTCAGCCAAGCGGACTCATCGGTACAATACTCACGCCAATCACTCCAGAATCATGGAACATCTTGAGCAAGAGAATAAAGAGCTGAAGGACGAGATCACCCGCTTAAATGCCATGATGGAGTCTGTTCTAGCTGCACATAGCCAGTCTTCTCCAACACCCGCAAGTCCTCCTCAGAGGACTGTCATTTCAGAGGTGGCTACATCTACCATGCCTGCTGCTACCGCTCATTTCGCACCTGCCATGCCTTCCGGATTCCCGTGGGGAATGCCACCGAACTTCGTGCCTGAAGGCTTTGCGCCTACTTTTGCTTCCATGTCGGCATCTAGCTCGGTCATGTCTGTGCCGCCACCTGTAGTGCACATCTTACCTCGCGTAGAGGATACCATTTATCATTCCGAGCCATCTGAGGGTCCGGACGTTTATGAGAAAATGGATGTGATGAAAGATCAATTTCTTGAGCTGCGTAAGGAGTTGAAGACTTTGAGAGGTAAGGACCTTTTTAGGAAGAGTGTTGTTGAATTATGTCTAGTGCCGAATGTGAAGATTCCAGTGAAGTTCAAAGTGTCTGACTTTGAAAAATACAAAGGGAACACATGTCTGCTCAGTCACTTGGTGATATATGCCCGCAAGATGTCTACCCAAACTGACAATGATCAGTTGTTAATCCACTACTTTCAAGACAGTTTGACCGGCGTTGCGCTAAGATGGTATATGGGGTTGGATAGTGCAAGCATCCGCACTTTCAATGATTTGGGAGATGCATTTGTTAAGAAGTACAAGTATAACATTGATATGGCTCCTGACCGAGATCAGTTGAGATCACTATCTCAGAAGTACAAGGAAATGTTTAAGGAGTACGCGCAGAGATAGAGAGAACTCGTTGCTCAGATCATCCCTCCTTTAGAGGAAAAGGATATGACCAAGATATTTTTGAAGACCCTTATCTCATTTTATCATGAGAAGATGATCGCAAGTGCCCCTAGTGACTTTATCGAAATGGTAAATATGGGGATGAGGCTTGAAGAAGGTGTCCGAGAAGGATGGTTGTCGAAGGAGGAGGTATCATCTAGCAAGAGATACGACAGCAGTTTCAGTAAGAAGAAGGACAGTGAAACCAATGTAATTTCTAGTGGGAGGCAGATGAGGCCTCAAATCAGAAGAAGTCAACCATCCCATCAACACCATCATCAAGTATCTCCAGTAATTCCCGTTTTCTCAGTAAATCAATCAACACCAATTCAACAACAACAACAACAACCACAATAACGAACAAACACCTACAACAACAACAATAACAATAATCATCAGCAACAAACTTTCAAGAGGAAGAAGGTCTCTTTCGACCCAATTCCTATGACATATGTAGAATTTTATCCGTCATTGATTCTCAAGAACTTGCTACAACCCAGAAATCCGCCACAAATTCCTAAACCACTTCCCTAGTGGTACAAGCCTGACCTCCGTTGTGCTTTTCATCAAGGAGCACTCGGACATGACATTGAGAACTGCTATCCGCTAAAATATGAAGTTCAGAAGCTAGTGAAGAGTGGAATGGTGTCCTTTGAGGACCACACACCTAATGTGAAAGCAAACCCACTGCCAGCCTATGGAAATTCATCTGTTAATATGGTAGATGGCTGTCCTGGGGAGTTCAAAGGGTTTGATGTCTGTTTTATCAAAAGGTCTTTGGTGACGATGCATAAGGACATTTGTATGGTAAGCGATTGTGAGCATGACCATGATGGTTGTGCTATCTGTAGTGTCAACCCGAGGGGTTGTATGATTGTGAAAAGAGACATTAAGCGGTAGATGGATGGGGGTATGATTCAAATTGTTCAATCCCGTCATGTAGATGACAATGTAAATGTGATCGTTCCAGTGTTTAAGAATCCCGAGAGGGTGGTGATTCAGTATGACAGCAGTAACAGTAACAGTATCAGTCAAAGATCAGTATCGCCGTTGGTCATAGGGTTAGAGGGCCTAGTCCCGTATTCATCTGATAAGGCTATTTCGTATCAGTATAATGCAACTATGTTGAAGGATGGTCAAGAGGTCCCGTTACCTACAACCAATTCATTCGTGAGCATTACTGATGTTACTAAGGTGACCCATAGCGGTCGAGTGTTTGGGCCGGTGTTCCCAAAAGTTGTCGAAGATTCAACAGTTGATAAGAAAGTGGAAGTGTCTGCAGTAGATTCGATTAGCACTTCAAAGCGTCAGTCTGGTGAATCCAGCCATTTGAACACTAATGATGACGATGAGGTACTTTTCAAGTAATGGATATCCACCCGGCCTACAGTTGTCTATTGGGAAGGCCATGGATCCATGAGGCGGGAGTTGTTACTTCCACGTTGCATCAAAAACTCAAATTTGTCAAGAATGGAAAACTAGTCATTGTTGGCGGGGAAAAGGCACTGTTGGTTAGCCACCTGTCATCTTTCTCTTACGTTGAAGCTGAGGATGAGGTTGGGACTCCATTCCAAGCCTTATCTATTGCTATTGAAAAGAGAGTTAGGGCACCTATGTCCTCATTGAAAGATGCAAGGAAGATTGTTGAAGAAGGTAATATGGATCAGTGGGGGCGCATGGTAGAGGTCTCCGACAACAAGAATAGAATCGGTCTGGGTTTTTAGCAAGGTTCATCAACTCCTAGATCAGAGGATATGAAACTTAGCTTCCGTAGAGGAGGGTTCATTCATGGAAATAAACAATACTTAGCTGCAGTGCTAGAGGATGACGAAGAAGAAGACTACACCAATCTTGTGACGCATGGAAAGGCTTGCAACAATTGGACTGCTTTTGATATCCCTGTTATTTTGCATCGATCTAAGTAATTTCTTTTATTTGTTTAAAAAAAATCCTTCTCCTATGCCTAAGGGGGAAGTGAACATTGTTAGGCATTTCAAATTTGATCATCAATAAAATTAATTCTATTCATCCACATCTATGATGTTTTGTTTTTACTTTTTGCTTTATTCTGAAAATGGTAATCACAAAAAACATAAATAAACAATAAACTTGTCCATCTGCATAATATTTGATCACAATTTCACTTCTCTAAAATCAAAATATGAAATCATTATGCAGGTTGGTTCCTAACACCGTTGAATACAATGATCCTTCTCCTTCTCCAAATTTTGAATTCCCTGTGTTTGAGGCCGAGGAGGAAAGTGATGAAGAAGTGAGTGATGAATTGTCTCATCTTCTTGAGCATGAAGGAAAAGCCATTTGGCTATTCGAAGAGTAGATTGAGTTAGTCAACTTGGGTTCCGAGGATGACGTGAAGGAAGTCAAGATTGGATCTCGACTGTGTCCAGATGCGAATAAGGGATTGGTTGATCTTCTTCGAGAATATTCAGATGTGTTTGCTTGGTCCTATCAAGACATGCCTGGTTTGGATTCTGAGATTATGGAGCATAGATTTCCGTTGAAGCCAGAATGTCCTCCAATCAAGCAGAAGTTGATAAGAACGCACCCTGATATGGCTGTGAAGATCAAAGAGGAAGTGCAGAAGCAGATTGATGTCGGTTTCCTTGTAACCGCTGAGTATCCGCAATGGGTGGCCAATATTGTGCCTGTGCCAAAGAGAGATGGAAAAGTCTGCATGTGTGTTGACTATAGAGATTTGAATAAATCCAGTCCGAAAGATGATTTCCCTCTGCCACACATTGATATGTTGGTAGACAATACTGCTAAATTCAAAGTCTTTTCGTTTATGGATGGATTTTCCAGATATAATCAGATCAAGATGGCACCCGAAGATATGGAGAAGACCACATTTATTACACCTAGGGGAACATTCTGTTATAGAGTGATGCCTTCCGGTTTAAAGAATGTTGGTGCAACTTACCAAAGAGCAATGACTACTCTCTTTCATGATATGATGCACAAAGAGATTGAAGTATATGTCAATGACATGATTGCTAAATCGATTGATGAAGAGGAACATGTTGAGCAATTGTTGAAGTTATTCCAGCGTTTGAGGAAGTATAAACTCGGCTTGAATCCCAATAAGTGTACTTTCGGTGTTCGTTCTGGTAAGTTATTGGGCTTTATTGTCAGTGATAAGGGTATTGAAGTTGATCCTGCCAAGGTCAAAGCAATACAAGAGATGCCTGCGCCCAAAACTGAGAAGCAAGTCAGAGGTTTTCTCGGCCGCTTGAATTATATCTCATGATTCATTTCACACATGACTGCCACATGCGCGCCTATATTCAAGCTTCTTCGAAAAGATCAGTCTTGTGATTGGACCAAAGACTTCCAGAAAGCTTTTGATAGTATCAAGGAATATCTGCTTGAACCTCCGATTTTGTCTCCACCTGTTGAAGGAAGACCGTTGATCATGTATTTGATTGTGCTTGAAGATGGTATGGGTTATGTTCTTGGTCAGCAAGATGAGACTGGAAAGAAAGAATTTGCAATTTACTACCTCAGTAAGAAGTTCACCGACTATGAGACTCGGTATTCTATGCTAGAAAAGACTTGTTGCACATTGGCTTGGGCTGCTAAGCGTCTGCGTCAGTATATGTTGAACTATACTACTTGGTTGATATCCAAAATGTATCCAATCAAGTATATTTTTGAGAAGTCTGCTTTAATTGGGAGGATTTCCCGTTGGTAGATGTTGTTATCAGAGTATGATATCGAATACCGATCTCAGAAAGCGATTAAAGGTAGTGTCTTGGCTCACCAACCAATTGAAGATTATCAGTCAGTACAGTATGATTTTTCTGATAAAGAGGTCTTGTACCTGAAAATGAAAGATTGTGATGAACCATTGCTTGAAGAAGGGCCAGAACCTGGTTCCCGTTGGGGCATGGTATTTGATGGAGCTGTTAATCAATGTGGTAATGGTATTGGGGCAGTGATTATTACTCCTCAAGGCCCGCATTTTCTGTTTACAGCTAGATTGACTTTCAAGTGTACAAATAATATGGCAGAATACGAAGCTTGCATTATAGGGCTCGAAGAGGCCATTGATCTCAGGATCAAGCATTTAGATGTCTTTGGAGATTCAGCTTTGGTTGTAAATCAGATCAAAGGTGAATGGGAGACGAATCAACTCGGTTTGATACCATATAGAGATTATGCGAGGAGGATTTCAACTTTCTTTACAAAGGTTAAGTTTCATCATATCCCTCGAGATGAAAACCGGATGGCAGATGCTCTTGCAACATTGGCGTCAATGATTGTAGTGAAGTATTGGAATGAAGTTCCAAATTTGACTGTGATGCGTCTTGATAGACCATCTCATGTGTTTACTGTTGAAGAGGTCAAAGACGAAAAGCCGTGGTATTATGACATCAAGTGTTTCCTTCAAAGTCAGATTTACCCACCTGGGGACATCTTTGAAAGATAAGAAGACTTTGAGAAGATTAGCCGACAATTTCTACCTGAATGGTGATGTGTTGTATAAGAGAAACTTCAATATGGTTCTACTCAGATGCGTGGATAGTGTCGCATCCTGCGAAAAATCAACCGGCGAGCTAAAAATAAAACACACACAGAGCCGCCACTGCGCGTTATTTATCCCAAGATAGGGAAAGGAAACGCTCAGAGAAACCTGGAAAGGAAATGGTCTCGCGACCAAAGAGACAGGGTAAGGGAGTCGGTTACGCAAGGGGAAGGTATTAGCACCCCTCACGTCCGTCGTACTCGACGGGATCCACGTCCTAGAATAAAGAATAGGTTGCTAAACATCACACACACACAGGGAACGCAGGTGGGGTTAAGAGGAACGAGCTCGATAAGGTATCGCACCTTATGCCTACATATCTTGTCTGGAACAAGAATCAGAGCCTCTGTAGTTCGGCTTACGCACGCCAAACAACACAAAACAACCAACAAACAGATGGCAAACGTGGAGCCCGACAACCACTGGATGGAATTACGTCGGCATCCGAACCAAAACACACTCAAAAGGGCAAACGTGGAGCCCAACTGCCAATCACTGGGCTTACGTCAGCATCCGAACCCAAAACACATAATCAGATAACAAGCAAACACACAAAAAGAAAAAAAGGTTGCCCGGAGTGGTCTCGCACGACCACCTGCCTACATACCTCGTCTGGAACGAGGATCAGGGCGATGTAGTTCCCCTGAAAGGGAAGAAATAACATGCAAACTAGTAGGGAGTCTGGAACTCGAGCCTACAAGTCATCAAGCAAGCCAGAAGAGACGCCGAGACGTCAGAAGAAATGGCACACACAGACTAACAGGGAGTCGGGAACTCGAGCCTGATAGCTGCCAAACAAAACACACGCAAAAAAGAAAAAGGTTGCCCGGAGTGGTCTCGCACGACCACCTGCCTACATACCTCGTCTGGAACGAGGATCAGGGCGATGTAGTTCCCCTGAAAGGGACTGAATTGCTAACCAGAAACCAGGGGAAGACACGACACTAGGGAGACTACGACTCGAGCCTAGATGTTGTCATGCAAAGTCACCCTAAGTTCAGGTTTCTATCCTACTTGCATAAGCAAACTACCCCTATCCAGGAAAGAAGTAAGCACACAAGCATACAGCATAATTCAAGCATACATCACATGAGAACAAGCATCTCAAACAGATATCCACACAGCACGCACTATAACCAAACAAGTGGCTCACACAATAGGTTTGACTGTCGAAGCGAGTCGTCTGTACGGGCTGGGTTTGCTCTTAACCTTGCCATTACGAGGCTAAGGTGAAGCAGATGAAAGGATGAAGTGAGGATCAGACCTCACAGCTCTTATCCCTAACCAGGGAGAGCTTCTGACAAATGAGCATGGGTCCAGAATGGGGGAACCCTTCTATACTCGATGACTCCGACTCGATTGTGCGACAGCACAGATCTTGGGCTTGTAATCTCAATGCTACAACCATGTAATGGGAGCAAGGAGAAGACTCCACTGAATAGTGGGGGATAGATTGCTTATCCCTACCTTCCACCAATTGCCTCTTTAGAGGACTTTCACCTGCTTAGGCACAAAATGTAAACATACACAATCATTGCCTCTTAAGGAGGACTTCAGACATTTATTTGCCCGGCCCGGTAACAGCCGGGTCTCCAGACTACATGAAGTCAAGAGGACCTACCTCAATGCAAGTTGCTTAAGCAAAGCAAAGCAAAAGTTCACAAGGAACTGAGCAACTAAAAGTACCTGGAAACAGTCAAACACAGTTAGTATTCAGACAGACAAAACTAAACAGCAAAAGTTTAATCAGTTAATCTATACATATCAATGCACAACAAAGCAAGCTCAAAGCTTAATCCCAAACTTCACAACCTACAAAACAATGTTATGTTAGTGTACAAACATCAAACAACATCAATTGCATTTAACTTGATTCATTCTCCATGTGCATTATGCTTTTGATCCTGAAAAATCAAGCAAATATTAGCAACAAGACCACTAGGCTAAGCCTAGGGTCCAAAGGCAAGAAAAATTCCTAAACAGCAAGGTATTCACCAACCAAAGTCAAATTAATGTCAAACAAGAGCAAACACAATTAGTCTCATGTTTATATCATTCATCATGTTCATGTTATGCACAAAACAATTCAAACTAGTTCAAATGGAGCATCAAACATGCAAACAGAACTATTGCATTCAATTCCCTATCAAAACAAATCTAAAAATTCTCAAATAAATTACACCTAAACAGGGCCTAATCCAGGTATGGCACACCAAATTTCAGCTTAATTGGGCAAATGGAACCATGTCAATGAAAATCAACAAAAACAGATACAATTTTAGGCTCCAAATCACAACATCAACACATGCTTCCACTTCAAAAATTCACAAGTTAATGAAAACAGCAAATAAATGAGTGAGACCAAAACAGGGATGTCACATTATGTGTCTATTATAAGCATATCAAATTTCATGACAATCCAATACCATATGAGCATTTCACATCAAATCTACCAACCTATGTCACACAAGCTTGCACAATTGACCAACAGAGATGAAAAATCACAATCAATTTGAAAATGCAATGTAAAATTCCACAAAAATTCATACAACATCTCAACATGTTAATCAATCATCATGCAAAATTTCATGTCATTCCAACAAGTCTAGGTCATTCAATTAAATCCAGCAAATTGACATAATGAGGTGTGACACACATTGTCACACCTAAGTTCCAAAATTCATAACTCAATGGCCAGGTATCAAAAACTCATGAAATTTACATGGAAATAAACAGCATCCAGTCAACAATCATCACAAAAATTGTCAAGAATTTATTTTACATTATGAGCATTTCATGAACCAAATGGTAAAATGTATCAAATGTGAACACATGTGAAATAAGCCTAGGTCAAACAATATTTTTGCCATGCACAACTTTGACCAATAGGTCAAAAATATTCTAGAGTCAACAACAAAGTCAAAGAAACAATTCTCATATTTTTCTGATATTTCTATGATTTTTGGTGAATTTTTAAAGGTGTTAGGAATTTTTTATGAATTTTAATGAATTAACTAAATTAATTGAAGATTCATTAATGGCAGTTTCGTAATAACAGCAACAGTGGCGCGGCAAACACGAAATTTAAAAGTTCAAATGGAAAACTGGATTGAACAGCCTTTTGCGCACAGAAATCTCATCTTCCTCGTCGTGTTTTCCAGAAACGCAGAAAAGCCAAGAACAATGAATCGTAACGAAAATACACAAGCGAATGTCCGTTGAAACCGTCTCACCAAGTACAATCCAAATATCAACCTATTGTAACCTAACAGTTCCTATATCATGCGAATCGAATCAATTAGAGTTTCACATCGCATCTTCAAACCTAGATTTCTCCCTATACAGTTCACTATAATCAAAACTACAGGTATCACTATAACCTACGTGAAATGAACTACACAAAGCACATGCCAATCGAGTGAAACGTGACATTCAAAAATTCGACATACCTGCTATGGCAGTGCTGGAATCGAGACTTCCAAATCGTTTTGATGTGAAACAGATGTTACATAAGCTTCATGAAGATGAATGATGCGCTCAAGATCAATTGCCATGGCTTCTATTGCTCAAAATTCGAATTCACCATTGAAGATGCAATGTTGAACAATCACGATTCCAAGCTCTTCTTCCTTCAATCTCCAAAAACAGTTGATGATAATGATTAGAGGAAGTGGCAGCAAAAGGAATCTCGAAAATTGGTTGAGATTTGATGAAGAATTGTGGATTTGAAGTTCAATGTTCTTGAGAGAAAACTTGAGAAAATGAAGAGTTTTAGATCTGAATTTTGGTGAAATGATTTTTTTGTTATGCTTAGCATGTGATTAAGATTATATATGATGCACTAATCCAAGCTTAATCATGTAATTATGCAAATTGGAATTGTTAATGAAAGTGCTAATTTTTCAAGCGAGGGCAAAATGGGAATTTCCAATGACAGCTCATTGCCACCTATTTGACAGCTCACACAACTTCCAAATGCCATGTGTGAGCTGTTGAAACTTGCCCCACTCTCATTGGTTGTGTAATTTGCAAAATCACATGTGAATGCCACTTTGTCCATTTTTGCCATTTCATTTTTCAAGCCAAATCTCAAATTACAAGCCTTAGGCATGAAGTGATGATTCCAACAAATTTTAAATACCATTCATGAGGTGTTGCAAAAATCCCCACTCAAAAATTCCAATTATTTCACAAGTTGGACAATTTTGCCCCTGGTCCATTTAACTGTCCAGTTGAAATTTGACTTTTTGCATTGACCACTTTTGGAAAAATCCAATTATGCACCATGAAAGTACATGTCAAATGGAGTTTGTGCATATAAAGAACTTGCAATTTGGACAAACCATGTGGAAGTTATGGCCTCCTGATTATGGGTCATTTTTGAAATTCACTGAGCCATAACTTTCCAACCATACATGGGATTTTCAAGTTCTTGGACTTTTTGGAAAGGTGAGAACAAGATCTACAACTTTCATGTTGAACAATTTTTCATTTGAAGCTTCCTTGGACACATGGCTCTGAGGTCCAAAACTTTCCATTTTTGGAAACTTCAATTACAAGTCACTTTCTATTTTTGGCAGTTTTTGTCCTGACTTGGTTTTCTTCATTTTTAAGCTTTGCAATGTCATTCAACACTTGTTCCAACATGAATGAAGTGTATCCAACTCATTTCCACCTCCAAATTCATCAGATCATGTACAGTTGACCACAGCTGACTTTTCATCTGATAGATGAAATTGGCAATGCATAGATCAAATCTGAGCCCCAATCTTCAACTGAAATGGCTCAAGGGTGAAACCCTAGCCTCAATAAGCATAATATAATCACATAATGAACCCCATATCCATCACAAACCCCATCTCCTGATCCAACCCTGATTGGCCCAATACAACTGATTAGGGTTGACCAGTGGTCAAAACCCTAATCTCAAGGAATCTTCTTCAATCTCCTGATGACATCCAACCATGATGATGATGATGTATCATTGCAATCAAGATGAAGACCAACCTCCATTGAGAATCACAAAACCCTAATTCACAGCCCAATCCTCAGATGGCCCATGATCAGTCAATAAACCCTAGCTTGCACATGACTTCCTCATCTTCTGATCAAGACTTGGGAGAATGGCTTGCACAATGTAACCACATGATATGCAACATGCAATGCCTAATGACCTAAAAATGACATGCAATATGTTAATGCTAGTCCCAAGAGAAGAGGGCAAATTTTGAGGTGTTACAGCTGCCCCTATTCAATCCACTGTGAACCTGTCGATACGAAATAGCCTCGGCTTTCGGATGATCAGGATGAAGAGTGATTGAATACCAAGAACAGACGAACAATTTGCACTCTGATGGGATAATAATTAACAACGCCTGTCAGCATCGGCGAAGAAACAAACTCGAAAAACGTCGACCTGGATACCAAAATAAATGGTAACGCAGGGATAACCATGGCCTGAACACCACACATCCGCTCGGGATTGTTATTCTCTCTTCTTTTTTATACTTTTCTTGAACCCCGAAATTTTTTCTATTTTTTCATTTTCTTGAACCCCGAAATTTTCTCTTGCGCGAATGATCCTCGGATCACTGCATTTGAACCCCGCTCTCCTGTTTGCCAAATAATGAACCCCATTCTCCGATTTGAACCCCAGTCGCCTGACGATGACTCGCAATCGTCAATATGAACCCCGTTCTCCAGAAAATGCCGCAACATCTCCTTTTCTCCATTTGAACCCCAGAACATGCCTCAGCATTTCTTTTCTCCATTTGAACCCCGTTCTCCAATCTCTCGTGATAATTCCGCTGGCAACGCCGGAAATAACACCAAACACCACTCTGAGGGCGACATATCAGAGGGTACACCTTCACAAAAGGAAGGTAACATGTGCATCTCTTCTTCCGAAGACACCCGTAACGACCTCCACTGGCATCCGCCAAAGTCTAAGGTGACACATGAACAGAAGATAATCCTGCGGACCTCATCCTGGATATAATCTTCAACTCCAATCTTCATTTGAACCCCAGAAAATGCCTCAGCATACACTCTTCTCTGATTGAACCCCGATCTCCAGAAAATGTCGCAACATCTCCTTTTCTCCATTTGAACCCCGGAATCGCGCTGATCGCGTAACGTCTTCTGATATCATTCCCATCTCTGTCCGACGGAAACATTTCCTCCAATATCGCACTACTGGGGAACACTGCGGATCTGACGTCATGGTACCACACTCCTCAGAGTAACATTTTCAACCAGACACTGACTGATGACTGGGAGAAAACTCGACGTTTACTGGACATCGAACAATGATGTTGACAGGACATCAAACAATGATGTTTACAGGACATCGAACAATGATGTTGACAGGACATCGAACAAGGATGTTGACAGGACATCAAACAAGGATGTTGACAGGACATCAAACAAGGATGTTGACAGGACATCAAACAATGATGTTGACAGGACATCAAACAACGATGTTGACAGGACATCAAACAAGGATGTTGACAGGACATCAAACAATGATGTTGACAGGACATCGAACAAGGATGTTGACAGGACATCAAACAAGGATGTTGACAGGACATCAAACAATGATGTTGACAGGACATCAAACAAGGATGTTGACAGGACATCAAACAAGGATGTTGACAGGACATCAAACAAGGATGTTGACAGGACATCAAACAAGGATGTTGACAGGACATCAAACAAGGATGTTGACAGGACATCAAACAAGGATGTTGACAGGACATCAAACAATGATGTTGACAGGACATCAAACAATGACCGACCAGACATTAAACAATGACTGGGAAATAACTCGACGTTTACTGGACATCGAATGATGATGTTTACAGGACACCAAAGAAAGCTCGACCAGACACTTACTGATGACTGGGAAATACTGTTGTTCCAAACTCACAATGCTGAACTCCTCGGAGTATCGTCTTCATTGTCCGGCAAAACCAATCCTCAAGCGGTAACCACGGCTCGAATCGCGCTGATCGCGTAACATTCTCCAATCTTCATTCCCATCTCGGCCCGACGGAAAAGCTTCCTCCAGTATCGCACTACTGGGGTACATCTCTGATCCAATCATGAGGCTAAACTCTTCGGAGTAACACCTTCACTGTCTGACACAACCACTTCTCAAACGGTAACCACGGCTTGAGACTAGCTTATACGTGCAACAATGATGCATGATCTTTTTCTGCGTAATGCTCCATAATTATGGAAATGCTACGCGATTTATTATTTTTCCTATGCAATATGCTATGCTTACGCTACATGATGAATGCATAAAAACGTCCCCCTCAAGGGATTCTGCTGGGGAGCACGAGACACTCCGTTGAGGAACTCGTCATTACTCCAATCTCCACCCTGCTGGGGAATAGCACTGCTGTTGGGAAAAGGTAACCCTTGCTGGGGAAGAACCTCCTTTGCACCCAATCCGCTCGAGAAACTGCTGGGGATAGGAACCACCAACACTCTGTGGGGATACAACAGTTTTTGACTTGCTGGGGATATCGATCCCAACACTGCTTCGAAAAACCCTCACAGAAACCTGTTGACTTTACTGGGGAAATGCTCACAAATACTCTGCTGGGAAACAGCAACCTCCAGGCCCATTGACTGGGGAAAGCATCAATTTGACACCTGCTGAGGATAACCATCCTGACCCTGCTAGGGAAACACATACTACTCCGCTGGGGACAACCTATGCTATCCATAGGTAGAATCAACTCAGCTGAGGATGCAAAAATTCGTCCGCTACGGGAACTTGTCCAATCCAATGGTAGGATGAACACTGTTGGAGATATATTTCATTGAAACCCGCTCCACTCGGGGAACTGCTGGAGATATATTTCTTTGAACCCGCTCCACTCGGGGAACTGCTGGAGATATATTTCTTTGAACCCGCTCCACTCGGGGAACTGCTGGAGATATATTTCTTTGAACCCGCTCCACTCGGGGAATTGCTGGAGATATATTTCATTGAACCCGCTCCACTCGGGGAATAGCAACCTTCTGGCCTGGCTGCTGAGGAAACACCATTGTAAACCTACCGGATAACCATCTCGACTCGGCTGGGGAAGTCACAGACCTTGGATCTGTTGGGGAGCTAGTCCTCTGATTCTGCTTGGGGATATAGCTGGGAAATGAGAACAATTGGCACAGAACACCCGTCGACTCGTCGAACCACGGTATCCACCTTCCAATCTCGTATCAGCTTTCCACTTTTGAGAACTCCCAGACTTGTCTGGACCTTTTCTGCTCCATCATCTTGTATTCCAAATCGCCCCGCGCTCGACGAGAACGTACTCCTGGGATTTATACATACTTTTCAATTTTCCGACTTTGAAGAGTCTTCTTGATTAATTTCAAGGGTCGTCGGACGTCTCTCGTCGTCTCTTCGTCGCCCTTCTACCCATTCATCTGTCCCTGATCGAACTCTGCGGGGAATTACATACTTTCAAGTCTTTCGACTTTGAAGAGTCTTCTTGATTACCATCAAGGATCGTCGTACGCCGCAACGTCTCTTCGTCATTCTTTCGTATTCATTCGTCCCTGAGCGAACTCTCTGGGGATCTGTTACAAAGCTTCCACATCACAACCTGCAAGTGAGTGAAGAATATCTAACAGTTCCTGCAAAACAGATCGTTAGATAAAACCGTGCCCCAGGCGTGTCAAGATTTCAACACTTGGGTCACTCAACCTTCCAAATAAGATTTCAAGCTCTCAATCTTATAAACATGCATTGGAAGGAACCTGTATGTCTTAAAATGCAAGATTCTTTATCAAAAATATCTGGATGTTTTTGCAATCAAAGCGGTTATGAAAAACAAAAACAAAATTATTTGACTGAATTTGCATTTTATTGATTTGAAAAGTGTGTGGCTCAAATGAGCAATACAAAGGAAGCAATTCCTGAAAAGAGGTAATTGCACAAAAGGAAAAAATCTATCCTAATGGCAATGTGAAGCCCGTGATCTCATCGAGTTCCAACTCGGTTACACCCCGTATGTCCTCAGACTCTCCATGCTTTCTGCCTTCTGAACAAGACGCTTCTGATTGATCCTTACCGGGTATTCATGTTGCTTTAACCAAAGCGCAAACGATCATGCTAGACGCAGTTGTTCGTTTCAATCCCTCTTTTGCCTGGACCGCCCTTTCGGGTTTTAAGTCCACCGGGATACCCTTTTTTGCCCAAGTCGCCTTTTCAGGTTTTCGACTTTCCGGGTGTACGTTTTTCATTTTTATCCCTAATTTTTGCCCGAACCTTTCTTTCTGTTTTTGGTTCGCCGGGATGCCCATTTTTGCCTGGACTATTTTATTCTTTTCGTCCAGCGGGTCTATTTACACGAAGTATTTTTTAACTGCGTCCGCATTCACAGGGAATGGAAAATCTTCACCATCCATGGTCGTCAGCAACAAGGCTCCGCCAGAGAAAACCTTCTTGACCACGAATGGACCTTCATAATCCGGTGTCCATTTGCCCCTTCGATCGTTTTGAGGAGGAAGGATCCTTTTCAGCACCATATCACCTACGTGATATACCCGAGGTCGCACCTTCTTGTCAAAAGCACGCTTCATCAGTTGTTGGTATAACTGCCCATGACAGATGGCTGCTAGCCTCTTTTCCTCAATCAAGCTTAACACTTCGTACCGGGTCCTTACCCATTCGGCCTCTTGCAGCTTCACGTCCCTCAAGACTCTCAAAGAGGGAATCTGAACTTCAACAGGTAATACAGCCTCCATCCCATATACCAATGAGAAAGGAGTTGCCCCAGTAGATGCACCGAAGATTAATACCCAGGATACCAGTTTCCTACTCAATCACACCGTCGTTGGTGTATTCAAACGTTATCCGGGCAACAAAAGCTTGTTCACCTTAACCTCCCCATCAGACATCAGAATCCGTTCGGATTCAGGGTCAGGCCCCTCCTCCGGGATCGGTCACTCTCAATCTTTCGATTGGAGCACCTCGAGATGTCCTCATCAGGGAACTCAAACTTCATCGGTTGATAATCCTCCACGGGTTGTTGAGCGATGTAATCAGGCAATACACCCCTTGATTGCTTCCTGAGAGTATACTGATCAGTCAATATTCTTTTGCACTCTCGCAACCTGTCCGGCCGATGCTGGCTTCTCAAACCCATACTTGATCGGATCCATCTCGAAAATCCACAAAGTGGCATGAATCAGCATATACTGTCTCAGTCGGCGAGCAGCCTATGCCAAAGTACATCAAGTTTTCTCGAACAGTGAATGTATTGTTTCACAGTCGGTAAACTTTTTGCTAAGGTAAATTGCATGCTCTTTTCGACAAGACGCGTCATGCTGACCCAACACACCTTGTAGACCCCTCGAAGGCTGTCAAGTACCAGATTAACAGTCTTTTTCCATAAGAGGTATCAGAATCAGAAGTTCCTGCAACTTATTCTTTTATTTTTCAATATGCCCCTTGGCAATCAATATTTCGCCTGACCGTTTGATCTTTTTTCAACAACTTGAATATAGGTTCGCACGTGGCTGTTAGATGAGATGTGAACCATGACAGGTAGTTCAATCTATCTATGAAACCACGAACCCCTCCTTTATGTTCTCGGTTCAGGCGTTTTTTTTTTTTTTTTTTTTTTTTTTTTTGCAGGATGAACCTCGATTCCTCCCTAACAATGAACCCCAACATCTTACCGGACCGCACTCTGACAGTGCACTTATCTGAATTCAACCTCTGTTTGAATTATCTCCACCAGATGCCCCACTCCTGTTTGGGACTTTGCTATCATGTCATAGCATAACATTCAATTTCATGATGAATCATATCATGAAACAAAGTCACCATGGCTCTCTGATACAGGCACTGGCGTTCTGCTTCTTTAGAGGACGGTCTTCTTTCCATAGTAGCTTGTGCACAACGACATCGGTATCCGACCCTGGCATATCCTGACATGACCAGGTGAAGGTATCCACTCGCTCTTTCAACAGGGCTACCATTCTGCTCTCGATTCGCCTCTGAGGTGGCTCTAATTTCACTTCCTTCCTGACCTCGGCGGTGCTTGGAATAACGATCTTAATCCGCTCCGCATGCGGCTGAATCACCTTCTCCTCTTGTTTAACAACCTGGCTAATTCCAGCAGATCACAATCTTCTTCGCCTTTTTCTTCGGCATGATAGATCGGTTTGTCGAAGTCATATGAGGGGTAACCAAATTGTTATCAACGAGATCCGGAGAATTATTTTTGAAGTTGGGACGAGACAAATCAAAAAGGAAAAATGAAAATAAACATTGCCATTTTTATTTGTTTTTAAACTGCAAAAATAAATGAAAAACAGGGAACACCGTTTTTTTTGACTGAAAAACATCCATTTATTAATGATGCAGAAAATGCAAATTTAAACATGAGGTGGCCCTTACAATGGACCATTACGTGTCGGGCAACACATATGGCTTTCATGCAAATAAAATCAAAACAGAAATCATTACTCTTCCGGACGAGTAACAGTGATGATCCTTCAGGCCTTCCAGTTCCCTGGTACGCACGGCTTTATCCAACCATTGAACTTGCAGTTACCATCAGTCTCTTCACCTATCATACAGACGTGATCTGAATCTTCAGCAATTGCACTCACCATCGCCTGACCATGTGCCGGCATGGGATTGGCATTAACATTCGGAGATGGTGCGAAGTTAATAGCCTTGGAGTCCACCAGGTCCTGGACAACATTCTTGAATGCTCTACAGCCCTCAATGTTATGCCCCGGTGTTCCAGAATGAAATTCACACTGGGCGTTCTCATCGTAGTTGGTTGGCCTCTGATCAGGTTCTAATGGAGCTAATGTCCTCAATTGTACCATTCCGAGATCCTTCAACTTCCTCAACAGGAGAGCGTACGGTATGGGTGGCCTATCAAATTGACGATCAACCCCCTTTCCTCTTACCTGGTTCCCAGCTCTCTGTGCTCCCGGGCGAGGTGACGGATGTCTCGGTGGTACAGATGAACCACCAACAGGAATGGTTGCAGTGGCAGCATAAGGGTGATAACGATCCTTACCGCATTCTCTTTTAGTCTGCGCACCACCTGATTCAACCTTCTTCTTGGGCTGACCACTGTCAAGGGATTTCTTCACCACAGAGCCAGAGGGATTTGTTACTTCAGATGACGGAGCCTTTCCCTGAACTTTCTCCTTGATCATCCAGCCCTCAATCCTTTCTAATCTCTCGACCATGGCTTTCTGCCCCAAGGCAAGCCCTTGCACAACCCTGAACAAATCCCTCACCATCTCTTTCAGTTCGAGGATGTCGGCGTTGGGAGGATCCATCAGTCGATTTGTTGCCCCTAGCAGGATATCTGAGCAAACAAGCTATGCGCGCCGGTTGACACCTACAAAACAGCAAATGGGTTAGTATGCATGAATGCAACGTCTGTCCATATGAGGAAGATTCTGTCCTTTGATCCTGGTTTCATCGAGACAGATAATATTTTGACATCCACATTCTGAAATTCAAGATGTCTCTCAACCAGATTCTCAATCAATAATACTCCCCATATGGCTAAACGTGGGTTTGGTGCAGATGAATGCAAAATGAGAATGATGTATGAATGCAATACACTGTGCCATCCTCCAAGTCCTCTGATCATCTGTTGCTCTGAACTACAGATCGGATCTCTGGACTGATTACAACCATCTGAGGAATGTACAATCATCAATCAGACCCACGGGTTCCGAAATAAACGGAAGACAGATACATCATCATCACCACTGAACCGTCTCTGAGCAGATACCACAATCATCTGAATCGGCCCGGGGAATCCTGAAATAAACGGATCCCCACTGATAAATATCTCGGCCCGGGGAATCCTGAAATAAACGGATCCCCACTGATAAATCACGGACAGCACTCCGGCGTCTCAGAAATAAACGGCCATAAATCCGACTTATAAATAGGACTCTGATCCACGGAACAATTGGTCACCATCAAAGTCACCATCTGAACATGCATCTGAAAGAATCACCCTCCCCTCACAGGTAAATTCTAAACAGGTCATCCTAAGGCGGATAATAGTCTCGACAATCGGGCGGAGATACTCAATGGGTTTGCCCTTTCGGGTGTGCCATTGTAGCTCCCTTAAGATCGTCTAAACCAAAGATCCGGGAAATGATCGGTCACCAGAGTCAATAGCCCAAAAGAGATAATCCAACCTAAGCGGAATAACTCCACCCGGCCAGACTCTCTCAAATGAACCTCGTCCGGCTGTGGTGACATGTCTCCGCATCATGTCGTACAACATGTGAAGAGACATAAGACCACGCTAATCCTAGGTGTGTACTCAGGCCTGGGTTTTAGCCCCACTCAGAACACCCATCCCAAATAACAGAACCACCTGCATAGAGGACGGCAACAACATGATAGTATGATGCATGCAGACATGATTGCTAAATCGATTGATGAAGAGGAACATGTTGAGCAATTGTTGAAGTTATTCCAGCGTTTGAGGAAGTATAAACTCGGCTTGAATCCCAATAAGTGTACTTTCGGTGTTCGTTCTGGTAAGTTATTGGGCTTTATTGTCAGTGATAAGGGTATTGAAGTTGATCCTGCCAAGGTCAAAGCAATACAAGAGATGCCTGCGCCCAAAACTGAGAAGCAAGTCAGAGGTTTTCTCGGCCGCTTGAATTATATCTCATGATTCATTTCACACATGACTGCCACATGCGCGCCTATATTCAAGCTTCTTCGAAAAGATCAGTCTTGTGATTGGACCAAAGACTTCCAGAAAGCTTTTGATAGTATCAAGGAATATCTGCTTGAACCTCCGATTTTGTCTCCACCTGTTGAAGGAAGACCGTTGATCATGTATTTGATTGTGCTTGAAGATGGTATGGGTTATGTTCTTGGTCAGCAAGATGAGACTGGAAAGAAAGAATTTGCAATTTACTACCTCAGTAAGAAGTTCACCGACTATGAGACTCGGTATTCTATGCTAGAAAAGACTTGTTGCACATTGGCTTGGGCTGCTAAGCGTCTGCGTCAGTATATGTTGAACTATACTACTTGGTTGATATCCAAAATGTATCCAATCAAGTATATTTTTGAGAAGTCTGCTTTAACTGGGAGGATTTCCCGTTGGTAGATGTTGTTATCAGAGTATGATATCGAATACCGATCTCAGAAAGCGATTAAAGGTAGTGTCTTGGCTCACCAACCAATTGAAGATTATCAGTCAGTACAGTATGATTTTTCTGATAAAGAGGTCTTGTACCTGAAAATGAAAGATTGTGATGAACCATTGCTTGAAGAAGGGCCAGAACCTGGTTCCCGTTGGGGCATGGTATTTGATGGAGCTGTTAATCAATGTGGTAATGGTATTGGGGCAGTGATTATTACTCCTCAAGGCCCGCATTTTCTGTTTACAGCTAGATTGACTTTCAAGTGTACAAATAATATGGCAGAATACGAAGCTTGCATTATAGGGCTCGAAGAGGCCATTGATCTCAGGATCAAGCATTTAGATGTCTTTGGAGATTCAGCTTTGGTTGTAAATCAGATCAAAGGTGAATGGGAGACGAATCAACCCGGTTTGATACCATATAGAGATTATGCGAGGAGGATTTCAACTTTCTTTACAAAGGTTAAGTTTCATCATATCCCTCGAGATGAAAACCGGATGGCAGATGCTCTTGTAACATTGGCGTCAATGATTGTAGTGAAGTATTGGAATGAAGTTCCAAATTTGACTGTGATGCGTCTTGATAGACCATCTCATGTGTTTACTGTTGAAGAGGTCAAAGACGAAAAGTCGTGGTATTATGACATCAAGTGTTTCCTTCAAAGTCAGATTTACCCACCTGGGGACATCTTTGAAAGATAAGAAGACTTTGAGAAGATTAGCCGACAATTTCTACCTGAATGGTGATGTGTTGTATAAGAGAAACTTCAATATGGTTCTACTCAGATGCGTGGATAGTGTCGCATCCTGCGAAAAATCAACCGGCGAGCTAAAAATAAAACACACACAGAGCCGCCACTGCGCGTTATTTATCCCAAGATAGGGAAAGGAAACGCTCAGAGAAACCTGGAAAGGAAATGGTCTCGCGACCAAAGAGACAGGGTAAGGGAGTCGGTTACGCAAGGGGAAGGTATTAGCACCCCTCACGTCCGTCGTACTCGACGGGATCCACGTCCTAGAATAAAGAATAGGTTGCTAAACATCACACACACACAGGGAACGCAGGTGGGGTTAAGAGGAACGAGCTCGATAAGGTATCGCACCTTATGCCTACATATCTTGTCTGGAACAAGAATCAGAGCCTCTGTAGTTCGGCTTACGCACGCCAAACAACACAAAACAACCAACAAACAGATGGCAAACGTGGAGCCCGACAACCACTGGATGGAATTACGTCGGCATCCGAACCAAAACACACTCAAAAGGGCAAACGTGGAGCCCAACTGCCAATCACTGGGCTTACGTCAGCATCCGAACCCAAAACACATAATCAGATAACAAGCAAACACACAAAAAGAAAAAAAGGTTGCCCGGAGTGGTCTCGCACGACCACCTGCCTACATACCTCGTCTGGAACGAGGATCAGGGCGATGTAGTTCCCCTGAAAGGGAAGAAATAACATGCAAACTAGTAGGGAGTCTGGAACTCGAGCCTACAAGTCATCAAGCAAGCCAGAAGAGACGCCGAGACGTCAGAAGAAATGGCACACACAGACTAACAGGGAGTCGGGAACTCGAGCCTGATAGCTGCCAAACAAAACACACGCAAAAAAGAAAAAGGTTGCCCGGAGTGGTCTCGCACGACCACCTGCCTACATACCTCGTCTGGAACGAGGATCAGGGCGATGTAGTTCCCCTGAAAGGGACTGAATTGCTAACCAGAAACCAGGGGAAGACACGACACTAGGGAGACTACGACTCGAGCCTAGATGTTGTCATGCAAAGTCACCCTAAGTTCAGGTTTCTATCCTACTTGCATAAGCAAACTACCCCTATCCAGGAAAGAAGTAAGCACACAAGCATACAGCATAATTCAAGCATACATCACATGAGAACAAGCATCTCAAACAGATATCCACACAGCACGCACTATAACCAAACAAGTGGCTCACACAATAGGTTTGACTGCCGAAGCGAGTCGTCTGTACGGGCTGGGTTTGCTCTTAACCTTGCCATTACGAGGCTAAGGTGAAGCAGATGAAAGGATGAAGTGAGGATCAGACCTCACAGCTCTTATCCCTAACCAGGGAGAGCTTCTGACAAATGAGCATGGGTCCAGAATGGCGGAACCCTTCTATACTCGATGACTCCGACTCGATTGTGCGACAGCACAGATCTTGGGCTTGTAATCTCAATGCTACAACCATGTAATGGGAGCAAGGAGAAGACTCCACTGAATAGTGGGGGATAGATTGCTTATCCCTACCTTCCACCAATTGCCTCTTTAGAGGACTTTCACCTGCTTAGGCACAAAATGTAAACATACACAATCATTGCCTCTTAAGGAGGACTTCAGACATTTATTTGCCCGGCCCGGTAACAGCCGGGTCTCCAGACTACATGAAGTCAAGAGGACCTACCTCAATGCAAGTTGCTTAAGCAAAGCAAAGCAAAAGTTCACAAGGAACTGAGCAACTAAAAGTACCTGGAAACAGTCAAACACAGTTAGTATTCAGACAGACAAAACTAAACAGCAAAAGTTTAATCAGTTAATCTATACATATCAATGCACAACAAAGCAAGCTCAAAGCTTAATCCCAAACTTCACAACCTACAAAACAATGTTATGTTAGTGTACAAACATCAAACAACATCAATTGCATTTAACTTGATTCATTCTCCATGTGCATTATGCTTTTGATCCTGAAAAATCAAGCAAATATTAGCAACAAGACCACTAGGCTAAGCCTAGGGTCCAAAGGCAAGAAAAATTCCTAAACAGCAAGGTATTCACCAACCAAAGTCAAATTAATGTCAAACAAGAGCAAACACAATTAGTCTCATGTTTATATCATTCATCATGTTCATGTTATGCACAAAACAATTCAAACTAGTTCAAATGGAGCATCAAACATGCAAACAGAACTATTGCATTCAATTCCCTATCAAAACAAATCTAAAAATTCTCAAATAAATTACACCTAAACAGGGCCTAATCCAGGTATGGCACACCAAATTTCAGCTTAATTGGGCAAATGGAACCATGTCAATGAAAATCAACAAAAACAGATACAATTTTAGGCTCCAAATCACAACATCAACACATGCTTCCACTTCAAAAATTCACAAGTTAATGAAAACAGCAAATAAATGAGTGAGACCAAAACAGGGATGTCACATTATGTGTCTATTATAAGCATATCAAATTTCATGACAATCCAATACCATATGAGCATTTCACATCAAATCTACCAACCTATGTCACACAAGCTTGCACAATTGACCAACAGAGATGAAAAATCACAATCAATTTGAAAATGCAATGTAAAATTCCACAAAAATTCATACAACATCTCAACATGTTAATCAATCATCATGCAAAATTTCATGCCATTCCAACAAGTCTAGGTCATTCAATTAAATCCAGCAAATTGACATAATGAGGTGTGACACACATTGTCACACCTAAGTTCCAAAATTCATAACTCAATGGCCAGGTATCAAAAACTCATGAAATTTACATGGAAATAAACAGCATCCAGTCAACAATCATCACAAAAATTGTCAAGAATTTATTTTACATTATGAGCATTTCATGAACCAAATGGTAAAATGTATCAAATGTGAACACATGTGAAATAAGCCTAGGTCAAACAATATTTTTGCCATGCACAACTTTGACCAATAGGTCAAAAATATTCTAGAGTCAACAACAAAGTCAAAGAAACAATTCTCATATTTTTCTGATATTTCTATGATTTTTGGTGAATTTTTAAAGGTGTTAGGAATTTTTTATGAATTTTAATGAATTAACTAAATTAATTGAAGATTCATTAATGGCAGTTTCGTAATAACAGCAACAGTGGCGCGGCAAACACGAAATTTAAAAGTTCAAATGGAAAACTGGATTGAACAGCCTTTTGCGCACAGAAATCTCATCTTCCTCGTCGTGTTTTCCAGAAACGCAGAAAAGCCAAGAACAATGAATCGTAACGAAAATACACAAGCGAATGTCCGTTGAAACCGTCTCACCAAGTACAATCCAAATATCAACCTATTGTAACCTAACAGTTCCTATATCATGCGAATCGAATCAATTAGAGTTTCACATCGCATCTTCAAACCTAGATTTCTCCCTATACAGTTCACTATAATCAAAACTACAGGTATCACTATAACCTACGTGAAATGAACTACACAAAGCACATGCCAATCGAGTGAAACGTGACATTCAAAAATTCGACATACCTGCTATGGCAGTGCTGGAATCGAGACTTCCAAATCGTTTTGATGTGAAACAGATGTTACATAAGCTTCATGAAGATGAATGATGCGCTCAAGATCAATTGCCATGGCTTCTATTGCTCAAAATTCGAATTCACCATTGAAGATGCAATGTTGAACAATCACGATTCCAAGCTCTTCTTCCTTCAATCTCCAAAAACAGTTGATGATAATGATTAGAGGAAGTGGCAGCAAAAGGAATCTCGAAAATTGGTTGAGATTTGATGAAGAATTGTGGATTTGAAGTTCAATGTTCTTGAGAGAAAACTTGAGAAAATGAAGAGTTTTAGATCTGAATTTTGGTGAAATGATTTTTTGTTATGCTTAGCATGTGATTAAGATTATATATGATGCACTAATCCAAGCTTAATCATGTAATTATGCAAATTGGAATTGTTAATGAAAGTGCTAATTTTTCAAGCGAGGGCAAAATGGGAATTTCCAATGACAGCTCATTGCCACCTATTTGACAGCTCACACAACTTCCAAATGCCATGTGTGAGCTGTTGAAACTTGCCCCACTCTCATTGGTTGTGTAATTTGCAAAATCACATGTGAATGCCACTTTGTCCATTTTTGCCATTTCATTTTTCAAGCCAAATCTCAAATTACAAGCCTTAGGCATGAAGTGATGATTCCAACAAATTTTAAATACCATTCATGAGGTGTTGCAAAAATCCCCACTCAAAAATTCCAATTATTTCACAAGTTGGACAATTTTGCCCCTGGTCCATTTAACTGTCCAGTTGAAATTTGACTTTTTGCATTGACCACTTTTGGAAAAATCCAATTATGCACCATGAAAGTACATGTCAAATGGAGTTTGTGCATATAAAGAACTTGCAATTTGGACAAACCATGTGGAAGTTATGGCCTCCTGATTATGGGTCATTTTTGAAATTCACTGAGCCATAACTTTCCAACCATACATGGGATTTTCAAGTTCTTGGACTTTTTGGAAAGGTGAGAACAAGATCTACAACTTTCATGTTGAACAATTTTTCATTTGAAGCTTCCTTGGACACGTGGCTCTGAGGTCCAAAACTTTCCATTTTTGGAAACTTCAATTACAAGTCACTTTCTATTTTTGGCAGTTTTTGTCCTGACTTGGTTTTCTTCATTTTTAAGCTTTGCAATGTCATTCAACACTTGTTCCAACATGAATGAAGTGTATCCAACTCATTTCCACCTCCAAATTCATCAGATCATGTACAGTTGACCACAGCTGACTTTTCATCTGATAGATGAAATTGGCAATGCATAGATCAAATCTGAGCCCCAATCTTCAACTGAAATGGCTCAAGGGTGAAACCCTAGCCTCAATAAGCATAATATAATCACATAATGAACCCCATATCCATCACAAACCCCATCTCCTGATCCAGCCCTGATTGGCCCAATACAACTGATTAGGGTTGACCAGTGGTCAAAACCCTAATCTCAAGGAATCTTCTTCAATCTCCTGATGACATCCAACCATGATGATGATGATGTATCATTGCAATCAAGATGAAGACCAACCTCCATTGAGAATCACAAAACCCTAATTCACAGCCCAATCCTCAGATGGCCCATGATCAGTCAATAAACCCTAGCTTGCACATGACTTCCTCATCTTCTGATCAAGACTTGGGAGAATGGCTTGCACAATGTAACCACATGATATGCAACATGCAATGCCTAATGACCTAAAAATGACATGCAATATGTTAATGCTAGTCCCAAGAGAAGAGGGCAAATTTTGAGGTGTTACAGATAGACACGAAGCAGACCTATTGATGACTGAAGTCCATGAAGGTTCCTTTGGTACTCATTCCAATGGACATGCGATGGAAAAAAAGATGTTGTGAGCAGGTTACTATTGGCTGACAATGGAATCTGATTGTTGCAAGTTTGTGAAGAAATGCCACAAGTGTCAAATATATGCAGATAAGATTCATGTTCCTCCGACACTATTGAACATCATTTCCTCTCCATGGCCCTTCTCCATGTGGGGAATTCATATGATTGGCATGATTGAGCCCAAAGCGTCGAATGGACATCGTTTCATTTTGGTGGCAATTGATTACTTCACAAAATGGGTGGAAGCGGCATGGAATGCAAATGTAACCAAGCAAGTGGTTGTAAGGTTTATCAAGAATCAGATTATATGTCGATATGGTGTGCTAAGTAAGATCATTATTGATGATGGATCGAACTTGAATAATAATATGATGGAAGCTCTTTGCAAAGAATTCAATATCGCACATCATAATTCTTCTCCCTACAGACCCAAGATGAATGGGGTTGTTGAAGCTGCAAATAAGAACATCAAGAAGATCATTCAGAAGATGGTAGTAACGTATAAGGATTGGCATGAGATTCTCCCATTTGCTTTGCACGAGTATCGTACATCTATTTGCACTTCAACAGGGGCAACCCCTTTCTCTCTTGTATATGGTATGGAAGCAGTGCTCCTCGTAGAGGTTGAGATTCCTTCGTTGCGTGTGCTCATGGAAGCCAAGTTGACTTAGGTTGAACGGTGTCATACCAGGTATGATCAGTTGAATTTAATATAGGAGAATAGATTGACTTCCATGTGTCATGGTCAGTTATATCGGCAGAGGAGGAAGAAAGCTTTTGACAAGAAGGTCAGACCTCGTGTATTTAGAGAAGGTGAGCTTGTGCTCAAGAAAATCTTATCTTTCAAACCAGATTCTAGGGGCAAATGGACTCCTAACTATGAAAGCCCATATGTTGTCAAAAGAGCCTTTTCAGGCGGTGCTTTGATTCTTACAACTATGGATAGTGAAGAGTTCACTCGTCCTGTGAACGCAGATGCAGTCAAGAAATACTTCGCCTAAAAAGAAACGAACAGCTCGCTAAGTCGAAAACCCGAAAGGGCGGCTTAGGCTAAAATGAGCGTCTCGGTGGATTGAAAACCCGAAAGGGCGATCCAAGAAAAAGTTAGAGACATAAAACAGAAAGAATCATCACGATAAATTGAGTACCCCACCTTGGGGCAATTTATGCAAAAAAAAGAATTATGGCAAGTAATTGCATCCTGTTGATCTTTAGTATTGGGAAACATTGTTGAGCACAAGGGTTGACGGTGATTCATCACCCCAGTAGCGGCTAAAAGCACAGTGGACGTCAAGAGTTGGTAGAAGGATTAATGATCATTTGTATTCAATGTAACCCTTTTCCATGTAAATTACCATTTTCAACTTTGTAAAAATCTATGGAGTCTTGTCATTTACAGACTACCATTCTATTAAATAAAGTTGAGCTTGTATCCAATTGTTTCCACTCTTGTTTACTTCAGCCAAATAGTTTTAAATTTTATTATGATTATTTTAGAAATTAAATTTTAAAATCAATATCATTTTTCTTAAACATATAAAAGCATGAATTTTAAAGCAATAAAAAGGAATGTTAAGAGCAGTTTGAAAGCAGTAAGCCCTAAGTGTGGAACACTGATGGGTTTCCCCAAGCAGTTCATTCTTCATAATCCCCAAGTCAAGTTGATTAGTTCAATTCCCCAGCGGAGTTTGTGTTTGTTAGCCAGCCAGTTTTTATCTCCAACAGAGTAAGAGAGGTGTCCTCCGCAGTTCGTGTGGTTATGGTAGAGCTTTGGTTTCCTCACTAATCACCATCAGATTCGCTTCCGGTCAGAGTTTCCTCCTGGTTTTTGAGCAGTTTTTCATGTTTGTTCCTCTGTAGGGTTGTCTTCCATTTGATATGGTGTTGACCTAAAATTCCTCGCAGACTCGATAACATTTTTCTCAGCAGATCTCCTCCTTCCCTAGCTAGGTTTGAGCCTTTGGGATGTTGATCTCTCTTTTCTTTAGCATTTGTCTCCCTCTCTTGTGGATTGACCGAGAATTGTACCGATGAATCAGTTGTGACACCTTTGTATCCTTTGCGATTGTTTTGTCAGCATAATCATCATATACATATACATATATACACTTATATAATTTCATGAGTGTATAATTGCATGTTCACAATGATTGATTCATTCCTGTGATTATTATTTTCTGTTATGGCGGTACTTTATCTCCATATGAGTTTGGTGTTTATCCTCACTCAATTGTAAAGTGTCATCCCCTTAAGCAGAAAGACTTTAACCTTTCTCTTTTCCTCACTGAGTTATTTCCTCGTGGATGATTATTGCTTCAATTTCCTCCCCAATTGATTATCTGGATGGAACCACTCCCCTTGAGTTATATCCTCATTGGGTTGAGTCTTGATTGATTGTTTCTTTCTAGCTCTTACCTAGATAGATGCTTTGGGTCCCCTAAGAGCTTATTACCCAGTAACTGGTAATATTCGTCTTAGTTTGCAGTTTGCTACTTCTTGCCCAATACCCGACAAAAGTACCCCTGTTTTCTCCTCGGTGGAGTCCCCGGTGGATTCATCTTTGTGATTCCCTAGGAAGTATATCCTTGATATGTTCATCCTAACCGATGACGGATATTTTCTTCCCCCTTTTGAGTTTATCCTTGATATGTTCATCCTAACTGATGACGGATACTCCCACCTTTGGTATTCTACCCAGTAAAAAGATAGTTGTAATCCCTATTTTGTTCCCCAGAGGGTTAATCCTTGATATGTTCATCCTAACTGATGACAGATTTCCTTCTCTTTACGGTCTCCTACCCAGTAACCGGTAGTTGTAAATCCTTCTTTTCTCCCATTTGCAGAGTATATCCTTGATATGTTCGCCTTAACCGGTGACGAGTATTCTCTTTGATGGTATTCTATCCAGTAACTGATAGATGTAATCCCTATTTCTCTCCTCGCAGAGTCTATCCTTGATATGTTCATCCTAACTGATGATGGATTTTCTCTTTGATGGTTTTCTATCCAGCATTCGATAGATGTAATTCCTACTTTTTGTTCATGTAGTTTATCCTTGATATGTTCATCCTAACCGATGACAGATTTTCTTTCCTTTGAGTCTATCCTTGATATGTTCACTTTAACCGGTGATGGATATTCTCATTTTTGGTCTTCTGCCCAGTAATTGGTAGTTGTAAATCCTACTTCTGCAGTTTTTCCCCAGCAAGGTTATTCTTACCCAGTAACTGGTAATGAATACTCCCTCCTGGTGGCGATTCCTAGTGAGTCATCCTTGATATGTTTATCCTAATCGATGACGGGTGTCCTCTCTGTCAGATCTTTACTATCTCTTTATCCAGTAATCAGTGGTGGATAGTAGATTTTTCTTCCACCTGTGTTAAAGATTGTTTCTTCCCCAAATGAGGTTGAGTACGCATTTCCTTAGTGATTCAAGTATGTCAGTTTTGTCCTAACCTGCTTGTTTCCCCTGCAGATGTTTTGTTTCCCCGACTGAGTCCTTTCATTTTCATGGAATTCCTCTAGTCTCCCACCAGTTTTTAAGTCGTAGCCTGGCCTACACATAACCCTTTTTATCCCCTCAGAGTCTCTGTCTTCCCCAGTGAGTTTTCCTTAGGGAATTCTTTATGCTCCTATGGACCTTCAGTATCTCTGATTTCTTTTCCTTTGTGGCAATATTTCCCCACAGGGAATTCTCTTTTACATTCATATCATATGCATCATGAGGTCTCTTAGGGACCAAAATTTATTTCTATGTTGTTATTTAAGCCCATTCTACTGAGTCGATATGAAGATTTTAAACTTCACCTCCTTAGTTAGAATGTCCTTAAATAGGGCAGCTGTAAGACCCTAATTTTGACCCTAAGATCCCTCATGCAACTTCATCATATGCATTAGCATTGGGATCATACCTTGGCATCCTCCTTACCCCTCTTTCATTGGGTTTGTTTTGGGAGAGATCACCAAGCACCATGTGATTATATCATGCTTGTATATTATCATGTTACTAACCAAAATACCAAAAATATGTCTTTGCATTTACCTAACTCTTTTGTAGGTATGGCATGATCCTCATTGATCTAGCAAGCTCATATCTAGTGTTTAAGACCCTCATGGCTACAAGAGCACAACCAAGGAATGATCCACAATAGCTCTAATCATCATATATGAGTCCCCATTATCTTCATATGTTACTTTGATCAAGTATTCTTCAAGAGTTTGGAGGTAGTTTGCCTTGGAAACCCTAGTTTGTCTGGGTATCTTGAGTAACTTCTTCAATAAGCTTCTTCATCAATTGATCAAATTTCTCAAGGGATACTTCAAATTTCATCATATTATGCATATATGATCTCCCATGAGTCCAAAAAGTCAAGATAATTGCAAGTTAGCAAGGTGGTTGATGGAGGTTGACCAGAGGAATTCATCTAATCAAAACTGGGTCTCCCTAGACCCTATCTCCTATAATTTTCACCATATAAAAATGATTCCAAGAGAAACGTTACTCTAAATTACATTCCAAACAACTTTCATGTTGATACCTAGAGCTAGTTTTTCTTGTAAAATCATTTTCTATGTTGAAACATTATAGGTCATTTTGTCTAAACCCTAATTTGAAAGTCAACTTTCCAAGGCCATAACTTGCTCAACTTTTATGATATGAAAGATTTCCAAGTTGCAAATCCAATTCAATATGTCTACTCTAACTTTTATGTTTGGAGTGAGAGCTAATTCAACTTTTATGAGCTCGTGATATGAGGATACATTATAGGTCATTTTTGCCTTATACCATTGAACAAGTGATTTTCCTCAACTTCAAAATCTCATAACTATATCATTCTAAATCCAAATGACATGAAATTTGTGACAATTTTTAATTTCTTTGAAATAGCTACAACTTTGATGAAGGCACTCTTCTCATTTGGAGCTCACATGAAACGTTAAGTAAGGTGGAACATTGAGGTATATGACTTGAAACTTAGAAATTTTTTCAACATGTTGAAATTTCCAAACATCCCCCTCAAAATTCACCATGATCCAAGTTCCAAATGAAAAAGTGTACAACATCAAATTTGTACCCCTTGATCTAAGCTTTCCAAAGAGTCCTATTTCATACATGTTGGATGAGGTTTGCTAGGGTTGCGCATGGTCTTAACAGGTCTGCATCAAGTGGAAAAATTTAATGTCCAAAACTTCACATTGCATTGCCTTGCCATTCAAGCATCATTTGAACTTCAGTACAGTTGGAATTGGATCAAAATGGATTGCTTCATGGGCCTGTACACGTCCATGCAAGCTTGTGCATGACATTGCCAAATTTAGCAAAATTTCAAGTGTGCAATTATCAATCCCAAATGCTATAAATACATGGCCTCTGAGCTCATTTCAAACAGACCTTGCACGCCAATTTTGCCCCCTCTTTTTAAACCCTCACAATTCAAAGGAAAACCTGAGAATTTTCAACTTGAAAATTGAGTTTGAATCTCACTGTTTGGAGATTCAAAAACTCCAGGATCCAAAGCTTTGTTCCATTGCCAAGCCACTTCCACAAGCTTCCTGAGTGTGATCAAGTCAAGTTTGAAGCAAGCAAGATCCAGTTCTGCACAGCATTGAAGGTATTTTCCAGAAATCTTCTTCTCTTCGATTCTCACTCAATTCTCATTAATTCTCTTGGATCTTTGGTTGTCTGAAGCCCTACCAATGTAGGCAAGAAGATTGAGTTGCTTTGAGGTCAAATCGAAGCAACTCAGTTGACACACCTTAAAATTTAACTCCTCGTATATTTCTTTATATGTGGAGTTAGTTAAAATTGAGGTCAGATTCGTGCTCTACGCCATTTTTTTTCCAGATCATGTCCTCCTTTTTCATGATTTAATTGATTTTGTGAATATTTTTAATTATTTAAAAATACTTTTAAGTCTCAAAAAATTCTGAATTTTTTTCTCCAAGGTCCTTTGACCTTGTTTGACCTATGATAAATCTCATGGCCATTTCTTTGGTGTTTTGATGAGATTTTAGGAATTTGGCAAACCATATTTAATTTAATGCATTATTTTTATTATTTTTAAATTGAATAAATGCCAAATAATTGTGTTGAGCCATTTTGATTGTTTGCATAAGTTTGAAGGTGAGAAAAACAAGAAAGGGGGTTTGAATTGTTTTAGAAAATAAAAGCTTTTTCAAAAGTAAGAACACACAGAATTTTATACTGGTTCGCTTATAACACAAAGCTACTCTAGTCCACCTGGCCAAGGTGATTTCGCCTTCAAAAAGGACTTAATCCACTAATCTTGAAAGATTAATACAACCAAACGTCTAAGAGAGTGATCTCTTAGTCCTCCCAAGTATACAGACTACGCAGAGTCACTTGAGGAACAAAAATGTTAGACTATGGCACGGATCTAGAAGGGGGGGTTGAATAGATCCCAATTAAAAACTTTAGTCGACGCTACCAATTTAAAAGAAAAATTGGTTTTAAAAATGTTTTTAGGTGCGGAAGCGGCCGAGGAAAATTAGTCTAAAAACGAACCGTTATTGGAAAACCGGATATGCGTTAAGCTAATGGATATTTGATTGAAAGAGATACAATTCACTACTCACAATGCACAATCAATTTTATAGTTCACTTATTTGCAAGCCTAGTTTCAATGAATCAAAATACCAAATTGAAACACAATGCAAACTTAAGGCAACTTTAGCTTAGGCAATTTTACAAACACTTGGTGTGCACAAACACTCCAAGTGATTTTTGAGTTGAGTAAGTGTTTCGATTTATCCTAGTACAATATGTTCTTGTACTTAGTATTCCAACAACAGTTTGCAACACTTTCTCAACTTAAATCAATGTTTGTCAGAAAATTGCTTAAACTAAAATCACTTAAATTTTAAGCTGAAAATTAACTTGTGCAGAAAATTAAAGAAGACAGAGATTTGATGAGGCAGTTCCCCCGCCGTCCTCGCTTCGGGGTACGTCTGCCCTCAATTCTAAAATTAGAATTGAGATGATCAATAGATATAACCTGTGATGTTTAATCGTTTTTACAAGGAGTGCAGAGTATGTAAACAACAGAATTTCGCAATATGTTGAATGATACTTCTTCTCCTTGCCCCTTGATTCAAGATGAATCAAGTCCTTTGATTGTTGATGTTTGACCTCCGTTTCCTGCCGCTCGTTGATGAACCTTCCGTTCTTCAACCCCTTGGCCCGGCTGATCACGAACACGAACGAATCAAACCCGGATTCTTCACTGCTCAATCACCGACTCCGCTACTAAACTGATGAAGACTTTCTCTTATCAGTTACCTTCGCTCAGCTGAATGATAATGAAGCAACCCGTCCAAAAACCCCCAAACGCAAACCGGTATTGGAGGATAAAACCCTAATGGTTTTATTCAAGAAAGAACCTGCCAAGACTTCAACTCGAACTCGATTCTTCAATCGCTACCTCGAACCTTATCACCTTCAAACTATCACAAATCGCATCAAAAGTTATTGTGTGCAGTTGATGAATTTTGGACTGTTGAAGATGAAGATGATGAATCTTTGACAACTATTTCACTCTTTCTTGTTTCCTTGAACACTTGTACTCAAAAATTCAAATGTTAGTTAATAGAAGTGTTTTTACTTCTATTTATAGTAACAGACAAAACCAAACAGACAGAATAGAAATTTAAACTTTGAAATAACTCAGAAAACTGAGTTTGCGCGCGAACGGTCGACCATAGGTCGGCGTGTGCTGACCCGAGGGGCATGCGTCGACCCTATGCGTCGACGCAAACGTTTTATGCGCTGACCCGTGAATGCCATCACTTGTCATGCGCCAACGTGTGGTCGACTCAAGGATTTTATGCGCCGACCCGTGAGTCTTGCGCTGACCCTATGCGTCGACGCATGCAGCTTTGCGCTGACTCCCTCCAGTTTAGGCAGAGCCTTTGCGTCGACCCGTGAGCTTTGAGCTGACCCCTATGGTCGACTCAAAGCCTTCAAATCTGCAAAAAGGCTGTGATTAGTGATTTTCATGTATTTGGTCATGATCGCACTTTGTCTGTATGTTTTTAATGATTATAGTAGCTTTAGGATAACGTGAAAAAAGGATATGGTGGGTAATGTGTTGCATTTGTTCGTAGACGTGCATGATGGTCTTTTGTCATCATCGAAACTTGATATTGTATGTTGTATGACACTTTGTCTTTACATACTCCCCCTTTTTGATGATGACAACCCGTATAACTCAGCGTGACGAACATCATGCAGTATTGACACATTTTGTACAACTCCCCCTTTCTTTTGTAATCTAAGGCCATTTGCAGTTTGTCATACTGTTAGTTTGTCAGCATGTCAGCATTTTTCTCCCCCTTTGACAACATCAAAAAGAGAGACAGAGTAATTATTCAAGATTGCAACGACAAATTCACAGGCAGTAGTAGAAATATAGATACTAACGAAATAATATCACACAAATATCATTTCTTAACAAAAGTCATTAATTAAGAAGGAGAAAATACATAATGAAGTTGTGGTGCATAAACAGGCAAAGCAACAACAAAATGCATGCAAAAACAACAAGCAACATGTAAAGTGCATATGAATGGCTATTGTCTTAAGTGACGGTGTCCAGGATGGTAGCATACGCCTGGATTTCTGCTGGGGTCAGCCAGAGTTTCTAGGTAATCAGTAACACCTTCCAGATGCCTAAGACTCCCGGTGACTTGCCGATCCAAATCTGCATACCGTTCATTTAGGCTTGTGGAGAGATTGTCGAGCCGCTCATTTTGGGCTTGAAGTTGACTGTTGATTTGAGCAAGTCGGTCATCTTGGGATTGCATGAAGGTTTGTTGGGCAAGTTGCATGCTTTGCATCATCTCCAACAACTCTGAAGAATCAGCTTGATGTGGAGGGGATGGAAGAGGTTCTTCCTCAACTTGGTGATATGGCTGGTAAAATTCACGTTGAGTTGTCCAACCTGAATGTTGCCATTCACCCCAGCCACCCCATTTTGGAGCATCGTCTTCATATGTATTCGGCTGATGTACCCAAGCAGAGCCGGAGTAGTCATTACCACCATCGTGCCCACCATCGTGCCTTGCTTCTTCCTCTTCTTCTTCATTTCCCTCTTCATCTTCTTGTTCTTCGCTTTCATCACTGTCATCCCTTATAGGAATATTTGCTCTTCTAACAAACTTATATTGCTTCCGCTCCTTGCACCATAGATATCCCATCATAGACATGGTTTTTGTGCTAAACTCTTTGTCGGGTGAGATTGATGTTAACGGGAAGGACGGATGACTAACATTGGCCGTTGTAAGGACTTCTTGGATGAAGGATCCGTAGGCGAGAGCAGTTCCTCGTCCGGAATCCCTAAGATTATACATTCTACTAGCAATGTAGTATGGCCAGTTGATCTTTATCTTATTTTTCAGAATGTAAATCAAATGAACTTCGGGCTGTTCGACTCTGGAGAGACCGCCCTTCTTGGGCCGCAGGATGCGTGAGACAACCCACTGAAGAATCCTTCCCCGGCGTTCAGTTTGCCGGCAGTGACGGTTCGTGGGAACAGGTCACTCTGCACAAAATCATCAGAATATGGCCGTACCAACATGTCATTTAATGCACGCTTAAACTCATAGCCATCTATATGATGAGAATCAGTCACCTCAGGCAGGGGATTTCCAGCATCATCCACAGACAAATCAAAATATTTGTTCCAGAAATTTGATTTAACTGATACCTTTGTAGAGCCAACTTTGGAGGAAAGCTTGTGTCCCCGAAAGTTCTCATGAAGACCGGAGTAGAAGACTCGCACAAGGTCTTCATTATATTTAGTGTTGCACTCCAAGAAGTTTAGGAGACCTTGATGCTGCAGCAGAGACAGAACTTCCGGTAAGTGCATACGTTCAGCTTCAAGTCTGTAGAACGCATGTTGTTGCACAACTCCTCGTTTACCGATGTCTTTGTTGAAGATTTCGACACGAGTAGGTGGAACGAGTGATACAGCAGATACGGGAAGAGATGCACCGGATGATTCTCGGGGTCTTTTGCCGGAGGGTCTGCGTGATGAGGAGGCCATTTGAGTGGGTTTGAGACAGAGTGTTTGGATGTATAGAGAAGGTTTAATGAGGGTTTTGAGAGTGATTTTTCAAGAGAGGGGTTTTTCCCAATTTATAGTGGAAAGGTTTAGGGTTTTGGGAAGATGGAAGATCAAAGAGCAATAGCCACTAGGTAGATGCAAGTTACAAAGTAGTGGGTAGTTTGAAAGGTAATGGAATGTAATTGCACATTTAATGATGTGAATGCATGAGAGATGATTTAAAATTTTGCAGAAAAACGAAATCTGTGAGCGATGCGTCGACCATACCCCTGTATGCGTCGACGCATACTGTTTGATTTTTGAAAATATGCAGAAATTAATTGTCATGCGTCGACCATAACCCTGCTGCGGTCGACTCATACTGTACAAATTTTCATTTTCCACTATTTAGCACATGCAATGACCAGTTTGATGCATAAACAACAGTGCATATAGCAGTACATAACCAAATGGATATATTAATAGTATACATATATAAAACACATCATTTTGAGATAAAATTTTGAAGTCATGAGTTTTAGCAGAGATATAGAGAAAGAGGAACAATATCACCTTAATGCTGAAGTGACTTAGTGAACATTAGACATGTGCTTGCAACAACAGAAATTTGTTAGAAGTACAGTATTAAGGCTTAAGATGGAAGAATGTAAACAGCAGTTTAGAGTGCCCGTTCCGAAATATCGAGGATGCCAAGTTCTCGGCGAATATGAAAGAAAGGTTCATTTGCTAGCGGCTTTGTGAAAATGTCCACTAGTTGATTTTCAGTGTTTACGTGTTCAAACACGATGTCACCTTTCTCTACATGATCCCGAAGAAAGTGGTGTCGAATTTCGATATGCTTAGTGCGAGAATGTAGCACAGGATTTTTGGTTAGGTTAATAGCACTCGTGTTGTCACAAAATATGGGAATACGTTCCAGTTTTAGGTTAAAATCCAATAGTTGTTGCTTGATCCATAAGATTTGGGCACAGCAACTACCGGCTGCAACGTATTCCGCTTCGGCGGTTGACAAAGCAACAGAAACTTGTTTCTTGCTATGCCAACTAACCAAAGAGTTTGAAAAAAGATGGCAAGTGCCACTTGTACTTTTCCTATCCGATTTGCAACCGGCAAAGTCGGAATCGGAAAAACCTACCAAAGAGCAATCATTACCTTTGGAATACCATAGTCCGTACTTGGGAGTACCTGATAAATATCGAAGTATCCGTTTAACGGCTTTTAAATGGGATTCCTTGGGACATGATTGGTACCTAGCACACATGCAAACGCTAAACATAATATCGGGACGAGAAGCAGTAAGATAAAGGAGTGAACCAATCATACCTCTATACCGTTTTACATCTACTTCCTTACCGTCTTCGTCTTTGTTCAAGTTGGTACACGTAGGCATGGGGGTGTCTATGGCCTTAGCTTTTGCCATGTCAAATCTCTTGATAAGGTCCAAACAATACTTTGTCTGGCTCACGAAAGTTCCTTCTTTGAGCTGTTTGATTTGTAGACCGAGGAAGTATGTGAGCTCCCCCATCATACTCATCTCGAACTCACCCTGCATAAGGTCAGAAAACTCTCTCACAAGTTTCATGTTAGTAGATCCAAAAATGATATCATCCACATAAATTTGCACTAGTATCAAGTGCTTTCCTTGACGTTTAATGAAGAGGGTTGTGTCAACCTTTCCTCTTGAGTAACCTTGATCTAGTAGGAACTTGCTTAGTCTCTCATACCAAGCTCTAGGAGCTTGTTTGAGACCATACAAGGCCCTTTTTAGTTTATAAACATGATCAGGATGCTCATGGGATTCGAAACCCGGAGGTTGTGCGACATAAACTTCTTCATTAATGTGACCGTTAAGGAAAGCGCTCTTAACATCCATTTGGAATAGCTTAAAATCCTTTGCACAAGCGAAGGCAAGGAGAAGGCGTATAGCCTCGAGTCGGGCAACCGGCGCATAAGTTTCCTCATAGTCGATGCCTTCCTCTTGGTTATACCCTTGCGCGACTAAACGCGCCTTATTACGGGTTATTACCCCGTTTTCGTCCAGCTTGTTCCTAAACACCCATCGGGTGCCGATTACTCGATGATCTCGCGGAGGAGGGACAAGGTCCCAAACCTCATTTCTGGTGAACTGATTAAGTTCCTCCTGCATCGATAAAAACCAGTGTTCATCGAGTAGGGCTTCTTTAGGGTTTTTAGGTTCCATCTGCGAAACGAAAGCGAAGTGATAACAGAAATTACTTATCTTAGACCTAGTTGTTACACCCTTTGAGATATCTCCGATAATGTTGTCGATTGGATGGTCTTTGGAAGACTTCCAAGCTTGAGGAAGATCATCGTTTGAAAGCGGATGATCTGCTTCTGTTTCATCATGGAGTACATCTTTGTCCTCCTCAATTTTGATTGTGTCGGGTTGATCAATCCCCGGCTCGCCATCATTGAGTATGTCTTTGGTAGATGTACCTGCACCATGAAAAACACTATCCTTTCCGACGTTTCTCGGATTGGATTCATCAAAGGTAACATGCACAGACTCTTCTACTGTAAGTAATCGCTTGTTGTAAATTCTATATGCTTTGCTAGATTGAGAGTATCCGAGGAAGATACCTTCGTCGGCCTTGGAATCAAATTTCCCTAAGTTTTCCTTTCCATTGTTTAACACAAAGCATTTGCAACCAAAGACATGAAGGTGAGAAACATTTGGCTTTCGCCCTTTTAAAAGTTCATACGGTGTTTTGTTTAGAATGGGGCGAATGAGCACCCTATTCAAAACGTAACAAGCCGTACTAATGGCGTCGGCCCAAAAATATTTTGGTAAGCCACTTTCATTGATCATTGTTCTTCCCAATTCTTCCAAAATTCGATTTTTACGCTCCACAACCCCATTTTGTTGAGGAGTACGTGGAGCGGAGAAGTTATGATCAATGCCATGGTTACCGCAATATTCTTCAAATAGGTGATTTTCAAATTCACCTCCATGATCGCTTCTAATTGCAACAATGTTTGTGTTTAGTTTATTTTGAGAAAGCTTAGCAAATCGTTCAAAGGCGGCGAATGTGTCACTCTTACTTACTAAGAAAATAGTCCAACAAAATCGAGAAAAGTCGTCCACTATTACGAAACCGTAATAGTTTCCTCCTAGACTCTTAATCCTAGATGGCCCAAATAAATCCATATGGAGAAGCTCGAGAGGTCTCGTTGTTGAAACGATGTTTTTGGATTTAAAAGAGATCCTCGTTTGCTTCCCTTTTTGACAAGCATCACAAAGGTGATCCTTGGTGAATTTAATTTTGGGGAGACCTAGGACTAGATCTTTTGAGACTATTTTGTTAAGTAAGTCGAAATTAACATGTGCTAAACGTCTATGCCATAACCATGAATCTTCATTCATTGTTACAAGACATTTGTCACTTGTTAACGATACTTCGTTTAAGTCAAGCATATAGACATTGTTCACACGAAGACCATTAAACATGCTCTTCTTATCATCAGTATGCACAATTTTGCAACAATCTTTTGAAAATGATACATTGTATCCTTTGTCGCATAACTGACTGATGCTAAGTAGGTTATGTTTAAGACCTTCGACAAGTAATACGTCAGAAATAGTAGTGGAAGAGGGATTACCTACACTACCTTTACCAAGTATTGCTCCTCGGTTATTGTCACCATAAGTTACATATCCCTTCTTCTTAGCCACGAAGTCAATGAAGAGAGATATGTCTCCTGACATATGCCTTGAGCATCCACTATCGAGGACCCATCTTCTCTCGGTAGTCTCGAGGCATTGTACCTGTGATAAGATAATTAACAAAAGGAGGTACCCAATGGCTTATTGGGTCCTGAGTGGTGAGAGGCAAATTGGTTGCATTTGGGCATCCATTGATAAATGCCTTTAGGAACTAAAAATCTCCTAAATCTACACTTAGCAATGGAATGACCTTTCTTGCAACAATAAAGACAAGAGAACTTTTCATTTTGATTACTTTTGCTATCTTCATCCTTTATAACATATTTGTACTTTTGATATGGATTAACCATACTTGTTCGAAAATTAGATTTATCAATAGCAAAAGTAATCTTGGGCTCAAGAGCCTTGTTAAGTTTGGCTTTTAAGTTCCTTACTTCACTTTGCCAAATGTAACAAGTATCACACCCAAAGTTCATCATTCTACTTTTAAGGTCCTCATAACTAGTTTTTGTGCTTTCCACTATAGAAGCCTTAAGTGCCTCAAGTTTCCTTTCGGATTCTTGAATTTTTTGTTCTAAATGAGAGAAAATTTTCTTATTTGAGGCAAGCCTTTTAAAGGCTTCTTTTGCTTCACAGTGTAGAGTTTCAAAAACAGTTTGCAGTTCATGATGAGACATACTAGAGGAATTTTCATATTTAGCATGTCGTACCTGTTTCTTCTTATTCTTTTGATGAGCAGAGAGACATAGATTTGCATTTTCATCTTCATCACTTGAGCTTTCATCATCGGAGGAGTCGCTATCGCTTTCCCAAGCAATATATGCCCTCCTTGGCTTTGATGGTTTCTTATGCGATTTGTATGAATCTTTTTCTTTTGTCTTTTTATTCATCGGACAGTCCGGTTTGTAGTGACCCGGCTTTCCACACTTGTAGCACGACCCTCTAGTTGTTTTTCCTTTGAAGTCATCATTTTTGGAGAACCTAGATTGCTTCCGGAAGTTAACTAAGTTCTTCTCGGAATGTTGGATGTCGTTCTTTCTCACGTAACGGTTGTAGCGTTTGACGAACAGCCCCATATCTTCACTCTTGTCCTCTTCTTCTTCGTCACTCGTAGAATAATCACTTTGCTCTTTTGCTTGAGACTTTAAGGAGGAAGTCTTTAGAGCAATTGATTTCTTTTCGCTCACCTTGGCTTTGTCTTTCTTATCTTTCCTTTCATGTTGTTCCAAGCTTAATAGAACTTGTTCGTGCTCTTGTAGTTTGCCGAACAATGTTGTTAAGTCCAAAATGGTAAGATCGTTTGCCTCTTTGATGGCGGTCACTTTTGGCTGCCATTCCCTGTTAAGACATCTTAAGATTTTATTAGTAGCAACATCATTGGAAATAGGTTTACCTAGTGAATGTAATCGATTGATTAGATGAGTGAATCTCTTTTGCATGTCGGCAATGGTTTCCCCTTGCTCCATGAAAAAGAGATCAAACTCTTGCGTTAGTGTATTGATTCTAGCCAATTTAACATCGTTCGTCCCCTCATGGGCAATTTGAAGTGAATCCCACATGGCCTTAGCAGTAGGACAATGGGATACACGATAGTATTCGTCTACCCCTAATGAGGAGATTAAGATGTTTTTGGCTTTCCAATCATAGTTGTATTTCTTTTCATCATCATCGGTCCATTGTGCTTCAGGCTTAGGCACTATTTCATTATTCTCATTGGTCATGGTTATTTCAATTGGACCATTGAGAATAACATTCCATATTTTTCTATCTATGGAATTTATGTGCACCCGCATACAGTCTTTCCAATAACTATAATTTTCACCATTGAAAACGGGAGCTCTATTGTAAGCCCCTTTAGGTTCGTTAGCCATTTTCTATCAACGTTGTATTTTTGAAGCACAGAGTGAACCGGAGCTCCTGATACCACTTGTTAGACTATGGCACGGATCTAGAAGGGGGGGTTGAATAGATCCCAATTAAAAACTTTAGTCGGCGCTACCAATTTAAAAGAAAAATTGGTTTTAAAAATGTTTTTAGGTGCGGAAGCGGCCGAGGAAAATTAGTCTAAAAACGAACCGTTATTGGAAAACCGGATATGCGTTAAGCTAATGGATATTTGATTGAAAGAGATACAATTCACTACTCACAATGCACAATCAATTTTATAGTTCACTTATTTGCAAGCCTAGTTTCAATGAATCAAAATACCAAATTGAAACACAATGCAAACTTAAGGCAACTTTAGCTTAGGCAATTTTACAAACACTTGGTGTGCACAAACACTCCAAGTGATTTTTGAGTTGAGTAAGTGTTTCGATTTATCCTAGTACAATATGTTCTTGTACTTAGTATTCCAACAACAGTTTGCAACACTTTCTCAACTTAAATCAATGTTTGTCAGAAAATTGCTTAAACTAAAATCACTTAAATTTTAAGCTGAAAATTAACTTGTGCAGAAAATTAAAGAAGACAGAGATTTGATGAGGCAGTTCCCCCGCCGTCCTCGCTTCGGGGTACGTCTGCCCTCAATTCTAAAATTAGAATTGAGATGATCAATAGATATAACCTGTGATGTTTAATCGTTTTTACAAGGAGTGCAGAGTATGTAAACAACAGAATTTCGCAATATGTTGAATGATACTTCTTCTCCTTGCCCCTTGATTCAAGATGAATCAAGTCCTTTGATTGTTGATGTTTGACCTCCGTTTCCTGCCGCTCGTTGATGAACCTTCCGTTCTTCAACCCCTTGGCCCGGCTGATCACGAACACGAACGAATCAAACCCGGATTCTTCACTGCTCAATCACCGACTCCGCTACTAAACTGATGAAGACTTTCTCTTATCAGTTACCTTCGCTCAGCTGAATGATAATGAAGCAACCCGTCCAAAAACCCCCAAACGCAAACCGGTATTGGAGGATAAAACCCTAATGGTTTTATTCAAGAAAGAACCTGCCAAGACTTCAACTCGAACTCGATTCTTCAATCGCTACCTCGAACCTTATCACCTTCAAACTATCACAAATCGCATCAAAAGTTATTGTGTGCAGTTGATGAATTTTGGACTGTTGAAGATGAAGATGATGAATCTTTGACAACTATTTCACTCTTTCTTGTTTCCTTGAACACTTGTACTCAAAAATTCAAATGTTAGTTAATAGAAGTGTTTTTACTTCTATTTATAGTAACAGACAAAACCAAACAGACAGAATAGAAATTTAAACTTTGAAATAACTCAGAAAACTGAGTTTGCGCGCGAACGGTCGACCATAGGTCGGCGTGTGCTGACCCGAGGGGCATGCGTCGACCCTATGCGTCGACGCAAACGTTTTATGCGCTGACCCGTGAATGCCATCACTTGTCATGCGCCAACGTGTGGTCGACTCAAGGATTTTATGCGCCGACCCGTGAGTCTTGCGCTGACCCTATGTGTCGACGCATGCAGCTTTGCGCTGACTCCCTCCAGTTTAGGCAGAGCCTTTGCGTCGACCCGTGAGCTTTGAGCTGACCCCTATGGTCGACTCAAAGCCTTCAAATCTGCAAAAAGGCTGTGATTAGTGATTTTCATGTATTTGGTCATGATCGCACTTTGTCTGTATGTTTTTAATGATTATAGTAGCTTTAGGATAACGTGAAAAAAGGATATGGTGGGTAATGTGTTGCATTTGTTCGTAGACGTGCATGATGGTCTTTTGTCATCATCGAAACTTGATATTGTATGTTGTATGACACTTTGTCTTTACAAAAAACAATTTAGTAAAAATAGATTTGTAATCGAGAGTGCTTCTAAGAGTAAGCAAATATTACAGCAGAATAAACAAGCAAATGTTTTCACGTATGAGCAGCAGCTCGTGAAAAACTAAGAGAGAATGTAAAGAATTTTCTGTGCGTTGTTGTGTATCTCTCACTGAAGTAGGTTGTCCTTTATATAGTGGTGAAACAACCGTTGGAGTGATTACAGAATATTGGCCTTTGATGAGCATTCATTGTCATTACTTTTGTGTTTCTTGCCATAACCAATTTGTCTTCCTGAATAACTTCTTTCTAAAAATACTTTCTTTCTATTTGAAGAAATTCTTTCTGTTACTCTTTCTGGATTTGGAGAATCTTCATCGGAGTCTGCATTATCTCGGAGTTTCTATGTCAGAAGGAGATTGCGTTGAGGTTACATCAGAGCTTCTAAGAGTACTGGTCTTCTAGATCATCAGATCTAAGTCCAGTGGATGTTTAGAGCTTTTGGTTTTTTCTACTGTCTTGTTTTACTCAGAATCAGAACTTCTAGAGCGCACTTCTTCTTCAGATGCTTCTGATCTTCTAGTACTTTGTATCTGATCAGAGTTTGTATCTCATAAAACGATCAGATTCCTTTGTTGTTGTTCAGAGTCCTGCACACTTAGAGAATTTTCGTTAGGGTGCCATTTTTGGTTTCATCCTTTGTTATCATCAAAATCCTGGAATTCTATTGTAGAACTAATTTTGTTCTTACAAAGACGTATAAGGACTGACACGAGATGCTTCCATTTACTTTGCATGGCTATAGAACTTCAGTGCGCACTTCTATTGGGGGAAATCCTTATTCGGTTGTATATGGAATGGAGGTTATTTTTCCTATTGAAGTTGAAATTCCCTCTCTAAGAGTCATCATGGAAGAAGATCTCAACGAAACAGAATGGGTATAATCCATATATGATCAGCTGAATATCATTGAAGAGAAGCGTTTAACGGTCGTCTGCCATGGTCAGCTATACCAAAGACACCTCAAAAGAGATTTTGATAAGAAGGTTCTCCCTCGCATGTACCAAGCAAGTAAACTCGTGCTCAAGAGATACTCTCCTGTTCACTCGAATCCTCGGGGCAAGTGGACTCCCAACTATGAAGGACCCTTCATCGTCAAAAAAGCCTTCTCTGGAGAGGCTCTCATTCCCACCACCATGGATGGGGATGATTTTCTGATGCCGGTGAATTCAGATACAGTAAAAAATATTATGCCTAGAAAAAAATGATGAATACAAAGCCCACTAGATTTGCATCTTCTCAGAATCGATCTAGGAAAAAGTGGATTCCCAATGGACCCAAAAAAAGAAATGTTCATGAAAAAGTTAGGGATAAAGAAAATAATATAGAAGCCCGTTAAGTTGAAAACCCAAAAGGGCGACTTAGGAAATAATGAGTATCTCGGTGGACAAAAGAATAAAAATTTCACGCAAAAATTAAGGATAAAGGCATTTGACTGTAACTCTTAAGCATATATTACCATCAGCTTGACCTCATACGGTATTAGATCAGTCCAATCATTGTTAGAAGAAGCAAAATGTTGGAGCCCGGTGCTATAGAGAATAACAACCAATGTTGTAATCAATGGAAAATCACACAAATTTCCCATTGCCATTTACCTTGTTTTTCATTTTTTTTGCAAACTTCTCTTTAAATATTTTTGCATCCTTGTACACACCCCTCATATGTACAAAATTTCCACAATCAATAAAATTTAGTCGTTATTCAGTAACTGCTTTTTGTTTTACCATATTTTGTTTGCAAAATAACTGTCAATCTTTGTAAGACCCCAATTTTGTCCCTAAGATCCTTCATGGCATCATATCATATCATTTCATTGCCTCAAGGATCATTGTGCACATTGTTTGCTTCCCTATGGATAGGTTATCTTTTTTAGAGTGATTCTTGATCACCAAGCATGTTTTGCATTTGTATATCATTGCTTTTCCTTTTATCACTAACCAAAAGTACAAAAATATGTCATTTAACCCTTGTCTTGCAGATGAAGCAATCAACAGTCAAAACAATCAAAGGCATTCATTGAGCAATAGATGGTGGCCATTCTTGAGAATTTGGACACCACAGTCATTATCAAGACTTCATATGAGCTATGATGTCATTTTGAATCAAAATTTCAAGTGGTAGAGGCTTGAATTTCATCAGAACATTGTCAGGTCAATTGAAAGCCTAGAAAGTCAACTGCCAAGTCAATAGTGGATTTGAAAGTGGGAAGTGATTAGAAATACTTAATTCATGTTCAAACAAGTCTCATTTGACATTTTAAACACTCTCATTGAAGGATTTGAGGTCCAGTCAAAACTTTCCAAAAATAGAAAGTAACCTATAATTCAAAATTGCCAAAAATGGAAAGGTTTTAACCTAACTTCAACTTCAAATTACATCACCAAAAAAGATTCAAATGAAATTTTGTTGAACATGAAAATTGTAGATCGTTCTCTCCCATTTCCAAAAAGTCCAACATCATCCATTTCTCATGTGTGGTTAAGGAGATGTGATCAACACATGGCCAAGTGTACTTGAAGATTCAAATGTGCATAACTTCTCAACCATAGCTCCAATTCAAGTGGTTCTTTTTGCTAAATTCTTGTTTTGACCTATAATTTCCAAATCTTGCATAACATTGCATAATTTGTCATTTCATGAGCACTTGCCAATTTTGGGATTTTTGGAGGGAAAATTCATTATTTAAATTTGGTGCATAATTTGAATATTTTGCCTTCACCATTGGTTTCAAAAATGTTTTTTAAGTGAAATTCAAATGAATTCGTGTACTGTTCACATGCCATTTCCATGCATAAGGGTGAAAACCAAAATTTGTCAAAACACCTCCAAACTTAATCCATTTTCATTAGCATTGGTTAATCTTGATTAGAGCATGATTAGGAGGGAGTATATAACATAAAACCCTAACAGAATTTCAGGGGAACACATCACAAATTTCAGATCTCAAATTTTTCTCAAAATTTCTCTCAAACTTTCTCTCGAATTTTTCTTCAAATTTCTTCAAATCAAACCACAATTCATTGCCTAATTCATCATCTGGAATCATCATGGAGCAAGATTGAAGGTAGATTCAAGAGATTTCGTGCACTTTGTTCATACTTGAAGCTATGGAAGCATCAATGGTGGAATCAAAATTATGTTGAATCAAGACCAATCGAACCTCAAGACCTCTTCCAATCAACTCTACAAGCTTGCTAGAGGATCATTTGAGCATTGCAAGGCCTGAAACGCGTGAATTCTAAAGCTGCTCTTCGAGAGGTCACGAAATCTTTTCTCTCTTTTCTCAAATTGCTTATGCTAATATTGTAGATCATGTTGCTGTGGTTATTCTGAGCTTCGATTCACTTAATTCCATGCCATATTCACTTAGTTTCGATGATTTAAAGTTTTGATGATGAATAATGATTTGCTCGATCCAATTGATTCATGATGTTAAATGCTATTTCATTGCTTGATTCATGACCTAGGATGTATGTGCTACATGTTGATATGCTTAGTTTTAAGATCTGGAAAAAAATGTTCATGTTCTTAAGCTTCCACTATTCATGGCCTGGCGTTGTGAAGAAGATGAAACAGAACTTTACACCACGGTTTTAATCTGTTTTCGCTGCCAAAATCCGTTGCCTATTTGTTTGTGTTAGGGCTTAATTCCCATTGGCTGCATGTGTTGCCATGAGTGGATTCTGATTGGTCAGGCGAAATTTTTAATGAAACGGTGCGCATAAGCCTGGCGCCAAAGCCAAAAATTCAAATTAATTTCCATTACTCCATTTAATCCTTTTAATTGTTCAATTTTCATTTCATTTTCATTTGCATCTTATAAAAATCATATCTCATCCAAAAATGATCCAAAAAATGTGAGGATTTTTGCATTGAGTTTCTTTTTTTCTCTAGTTTTTTATCATCATGATAACTCAAGTTGTGCTTGGCTGATTAAATATTTTTCCTAGGGTTCTTGTACATGTGTGCATTTTGGACATTGCCTTGCTTATGCATTTGTGAAATAATGGTTGTTGATCTAATGAATCTGAAATTTTGCATGATGAAATTAGACTCTTGGCTTGACATTTTGGTGTTGATTTGGTATTTTTACCATTTGTGGTTGCTGATTTATGATCATGTGAATGTAGGTGTGACAATTTGTGTCACACCTTTGCTTGTTCATCTTATGTGATGTGATTTCCATATCAAATGAATTCTAATTGCTCTGATTTTTTGCATGATGCATATTATGGATGTTGTGATTGAGCATGAATTCTTTGGGAATTTATTGATTGATTTCTGATTTGATTGAGATTTTTCTTTCTGGTTGGTCACATTTGTGCTTTAAAATAGTCTTGAACTTCAATTGATCATGAAATGGATTTGGTAATTGATATTGATGTGAGACTTTTTGGATTGTGTTCTTGATTGATTGAAGTTGATTCATGTTAATTTTCAGCTTCTGTTTTGAATTTTTTTCCCCATCTTTGACCCTAGGCTTTGACCTAGTGGTTTGCCTCTCATGTTTGAGCTTTGATTTCAGGTTGAACATCCAAGTTATATGGTTCATGATGCTCCATCATTTGAGCATTTGATATTTGCCTTTGGATACTAACATTGTGAGTTTGTGTAATTTTTGCAACCATTTTGATCATAGTTTGGGATTTTCTCTTTAATTTCCCTTTTTAATCATTTTTAAATACCATTTTTGCTTGATTTTTGGTGCATTTGATGTTTTGACTTGAGTTGTTGACTTGGTTGATCAATGCTTCTACATTTCAAGTCATTCATAGATGGACTTGAGGTTGATTCAATCTTCTTTGGCTCAAACATATTGACTAATGACCATTGAATCATTTTTGACACTTTGAATCAATGATAGGTTATTCCTTATTGAGACATATGTTAGGGTCCCTTGATTTTCTTGATAGTAGATCATAAGTCAAACACTTGAGTTAGCTCTCATTTTTTACTTTGGTCATCTATCCTCTTCTTTCACTTTGACCATTGTGTTACATGTTTTAGGAGGTTAACTTGTTTTAATCCTCTAACATGACTGGCACATAAATTGTTATTGACTAGCCTCAGATACATATGGCTTCTACATAAGTCTACTTACAATTGCTTATCATAGCACTAAATTATCCTGACACATTAATTAATCACTAACTCTCTCATTTATTGACTTGCTAACTTTACTTTATTGTCATTCAATTTTTGTCATTTAATTCTTGTCATTTAAATTCAAGTCATTTACTTTTATGCCTTTACTTTATACAATTTATTCTTATACCTCATTCATCATCTTACTTCATACATTATTCATATTATATTGATCATCTTGTTTTATTCATCTTATGCTTCTTATGTTGTGTTCTAGTTGGCTTGACAATCTCAACGAACCAAAACATGATAAAATGAATTGACTTGATCCTTAAGACCTATGCTTGACCTGGAGTGATGGTATAACTTGGACTTTGGACTCTAGACTTAGGACCTTGGACCTATGCTTGATTTGGAGTGCCCTTGGACTCATTGACTTCTTGATCCCTTGCACCTTGCTCGCTTGGGTAACTTTTAAACTTATGTTTCTTTGTGACATTCCTTTGGTCATTGCATGTTGCCTCTACTTATCACATTCATCTGTTTAGGTTAACACACATTAGCACACACATGGCTTTCTCTTAGGCTACCTAACAATGAGACCTAGGCTCATTACACTCTTGCACACACATGGCTTTCTCTTAGGCTACATAACAATAAGACCCTAGGTTAGCCTTTGCATTATCATGCATTTTGTTTTTCTATCCATCTCTTTCCCTCTTATTTAGCTTGATCAAATTTCATTTGATTAACTAGATCATATATCTTTGCACATATTTCTTATGTCTTTGTCAAGTGATCATAAGTCCCTTGGGCACTTGATATGAATTGTCTCAACTACTTTGGAGCTTCAGCCTCTCAACAAGTACAAGACCTTAAAGCACCAGTCAAGGCATCGGTTATCTGCCTCGTCCCCACAGATCATCCTTGTGAACCTACTTCAACAACTTGTCAGACATTGATAAGGATTGCATGTCATGAGCCATAAGCTATAGAGAAGGGGTGAGAGGGAGCACTCCAATCCTCATTCTGAATATTTTAGGTACAGGATGAATGACCCAGTTGCTCATAGTATTCATCTCTATTCATAGACTTTAGTGCAATTCTAGTAAATTCACTATCAAATCTGCAACTAGCATTATGGCTCCTCCTTCTTTCCTTTTGGTTTAAACACCATTTAAATTTCCTTTCTTTTGGGACACACCTATATGGTTAACCCCCTTATTTTCTTGGTTTTGACACCACAATTCAGGTTGACACCTTCATTGGTTATACACCTTACCTTTCTTTTGGGACACACCTTCATGGTTAACCCCCTTCTTTCTTGGTTTTGACACCGCAATTTAGGTTGACACCTTCATTGGTTATATATATTACCATTCCTTTTCGGACACACCTTTATAGTTAACCCCCTTCCTTCTTTTTTGGGACACACCTTTATGGTTAACACCCTTCTTTCTTGGTTTTGACACCACAATTTGGGACGCACCTTTATGGTTAACCCTATTTCCTTCTTTGGGATACACCTCTATGGTTAAGCCCCAACTCTTTTCTTGGTTTTGACACAATAGTTAATGTTGACATCTTCAGGGTTATATACCTCTCTTTGGGACACACCTCTATGGTTAAACCCCTTCCTCTCTTGGTTTTAACACCATTTCCTTACCATATCAGTCCAAGTGCTTTGGTAATCCTTCCTTTTAGTTTAAACACCACCCTCAATCTATTTTTATTTCAATCTTAGTCCTCCGAACTGCGGAGATCTAACTTCCTTATTGCACTATAAGGATACGTAGGCACGAGGATGCGAATCCTTGGCGAGCACTTTTCTTTTCTTTTCCCCCCTTTCTCTCTTTAGTTCCACGAACTACGAGGTTATGAGTTTCTCATTGCATTATGAGAATGCGTAGGCATGAGGGCCCTAATCCTCCTCGAGCATATTTTTTTAAAACTTATTTTCTGTTTTGCAGGTACATGAAGATAACAACATCAATCTAAGCAAGAGCATTCGAAACGGTTCCCATGGAGTACCATGGATGGGAGGGGTGTTAATACCTTCCCATTGTATAACCGACTTTCTTACCTGTTTCTCTGTTCCCTTTGAATTTTATTGATATTTTCCCTTCCCTCTTTTGGGATAAATAAAGTTCGATGGAGACTCTGTTGTATGTCCGATCATGTGACGCGTTCGGGTATATTTCGTTTGACTTCAAGCGAGAAGAGAGTTCTCCTAGAGAATGCTCACCCAACAAGTTGTAGATCACCCGACGAGGATGGCATCACAAAATTAAGGGGGACAATATGTTGTTTTGACGATTCATCGGTACTGTTACATATTGTTTGAGATGATGTGTTTATGTTTAATGATAATCGATTCATTTTATTGAATTGATAATGTTTATGCATGAAATGGTTGATTTATGTTGAGTTGTATTCAATTTATTGACAATGATAATTGTTATGATGATTCAAGATTAATTATGTGGAGAGTACATAATCGTTGTTTATTATAGTGGTAATTTCGAATGGGAAACTATGTTGTTGCATGTTGTTTAGGGTTTGAAGGGGGATCGTAAACATGTTATTGTTACTGTTGCATAAATTATATGTCATATATCATTTGTGTCATTGTTGTGAAAGAGGCGAGTTACGAGTCTAGAAGGATGTACAAGTAACTTGTCCCGAGTCTAGAAGGGTGGACTCGGGGTTCAGAAGGGCAAACCTGATTCGTATGAAGAACCATCATTGATTGGTGCCACATGCATAATGTCGATGTCGTAAGTCACATCACATCACATACATACATACACAGACACACACATACACCCCCCATATATATATATATATATATATATATATATATATATATATATATATATATATATATATATATATATATATATATATATATATATATATATATATATATATATATATATATATATATATATATATATATATATATATATATACCCTTGTATTCTTTACGTCGTTTTATATCAAAGTTTATTCTCATCCCTTTTGCTTTATGTTGTCCACCATGGACCTCTTGTAGATAATCAGGAGTAGAGTTTTATTGTTATGAGTGGAATTTAGCTTCTTGGAGCTTACCTTCATTTATTTATGGTTCTATTGTATTTTAGTATCTTAGTGCTTTGATCTTGGATAATATACTTTGTTATGTTTTGAGTTGGTGTCGAATTGTGATGTTAACATTTAATATTTTATTTGAGAAGTTCAATTTGAAGTTTTTATTATGTTAATTCCATTGCATGTTGTTAAATATTTTTGAAAGTTTTGTTGGTTGGTTGTCAAAGTGACACCTTAAATTGTTGAGTAATTCTTTTTATATAAGTTTTGGGGTTTAGGGTGTTACATTACACCTTTGATGCATATACTCAGGTATATGAGCTTTAGTTGTTACTTGTGTTGGAGGATGGCATAGTGACCTTCTTCGTTGTTTATGTGTGTCACTCTGATAGTGTAACACTGAGATGAGAATATCGTTTTATGCTTTGCATTCTGCGAGTTGTTGAACTATTTATTTTATGATTTAAAATGAAGTTTATTTTTATTCATGAGACAATTGACGATGTGTTGAGATTTATTTCCGATGCTATAATTGATTTTAAAAAGGATGTTATGCTTAGAAAATGTGTTATAGGTCGCCTATACTGCACTAATATTGGGTGACTTACTCCCCAACATCGTGTTATAGGTCGTCCGACCGAATAGTTACTCTAGGCTCCCAAAGTTGATCATCGTATTGGACTTGGGCCCAACCTCTATAACCAAACAATGTTTCATATTGATTCAATTGATGGAGTATGTGGCGTGCACATAATCAGTCAAGGAATGAGGACTAAGTGATTTTCCCATGATTGCAAGAAGGACTCAGGCTTTTCACTCCCGTGCCTTTGACCCAAAGAAGGGGTCTCATATATATACCCCGTTTAGAGAAGGGGGAAAATGATTACAAAATTCCCTCAAAAACCTATACAGGAGCTCTCCACCATGAATGAGCTCTTAACACATTATAAACAATGTTTTGTTAAGCTCTTAACACTATAATTTAATTGTGATCAAAAAACAATGAAACATATTTAGTTAAGGTTTAACCATGAAAAATCTATTATGAGGTCCTCTTTAGCCACAAATCATTGGTAAAAATTTAAGGATTTGTGTTGTAATCCATCTTGCACATCCTTAAAGACGAGTCTGAATAAAAATCCTAAGAAACTTTAAATAAGTTGGACTTACCAAATTGAAATCATCCTATAAGAAAAGGAGAATTTTATTTGAGGACATACAAGACGATCATCACACATGATCTAAAATTTGACATAATTAAAATATAATTAAATATAATATATAAAATATTTGTCCCAGTTAAATTTTTACAAAATATAACTTTATTTTTTCTATAACATATAACTTTGAAAACTTAAGCCACTGTCGGGGAGAGGAAGAATTGAACAAAGAACTAAAATTAAGAGAGTAGACCAATGCTGCCGACTCCACTTACAAACACGGCATAATTAGCTGAGATCTCAATGTGTTTACTTCTGAACGTTACTCACACGGGACATGAAGTAAATGGAAAAATTGGTGGTGATTCCATCATATATCGACATGGTTTGGTTGAAATTTAACACGTTAAAAAGAAAAATACACCACTAACTTCCAAATTTGTGACTTTTTCTTTTTTCTTTTCCCATGTCTTCCACAGCTTTAGATTGGGGAAATAATAAATGATTTTGTTTTTCAATTTTGAAGGCATGTGGGTTGACATGTAAAGTAGGCACAAAAGCAGCATTTCAATTCATGGACCTTTACTTAATACGCGTAAAGAAAATTAAACAAGACTCGTTTTGTATGTTGCGAAAGCTTTATGGTTCATATGTCATATGTTGAAACGGTATCTTACATGTGAAGAAAGATCAATGAAAAAATTTGATTAGATCAAACAACACTTAAGTGCAATGGGACAAAATTTTAGTTAAATAAAACACAAATTATTTATAACACTGACGTCTCTGGAAAAAAATATGATAATATTTTAATTAATTAATTTTTTTAATTATTATTAATATCGATACCGTCGTAATTGTGTTCAGGATTTTCGTAGCTAATAGATTTTTTTAATTATTTTATTTAGCAGTAAATCAAAAGTTTATAAATCAATATTTTATTGATTAACAAAATCTGTTTTTTTATCAATAAATACAAGCCGTCTAAGATTTGAAGATTTGAGTTAAAAATTATAGGATTTTGAGTAATAGATTTATAATTAGATTGGTAGATTTAAATGGAAACATTGATGGTTAAAGGGGGGTTCTTCCAATAATATTACAACTAATGCTAGTGAAACTACAACTACCACCACCACCGTAGAAAATGACTAAGTAGAAATAAAAAGATAAAACTATATTTTCTTCACCCCTTATTTTTGTTTGGGGTTCATATTGATCTACTTTTAAATTTTTATTAAAGTGGGGTTACTTTCGTCTAATTTAAGGGACGGAAATGATTCACAAGATAAATTTAATAAACGAAACATACTAACAAATTTTTATTGAATGAGTAAAATAAATTTTGAAGAAACACATCGAGATATTTGCTCATCTTCTCTCTCAAAACCTTTCTTGTGACAAAGTGTTATTTTTATGAAGAAACACATCAAGATATTTACACAAGCTCCCATTTCCACATAGTTAGAAACACGATCATTGTCTTTATAATCATCCTATTTTCATCTTCCATTTCCACATCCTTTATTAAAAGTTAGTTGTATGGTTAAGAGATTTCTTATATAACCATACAACACTTTAGTAAATAAAATAGTAAATATTGGTTAGAAAATTAGTGCAAAAGCCTTGAAGTGGCATAACTCTATTGTTTAAGACCTATGGATTAATCATATAGTTTGGTGTTTGAAAAATCTGAAATAGGCAGTATATGAGTTGAAAGGAGGAAAAAGTAATGAGAAACTATCGTAAGGTATATTGTATGAGTTGGTAGAATTGGCAGGAGCATTACTGGTAACTTCTTTAGTTATTCAATTGTTTTGAGGCTTCACTAATGCTTCACTGCAACTACATTCTTAAATAATGTATGCCTTGACATCTTACCGGAATCTACATAGCAAGTGTCCTTCACCAGAAACCCAGGGTATTACCTCGTGAAATTATTTATCAAAAGAAATCCTAAAAAAAACATGTTCATGACTTGAGACACTAAAACTAGTTAATAGTAGCAAGTGGAGGATATAAAACATGACTGTTACAATATAACCACAACATGTAAGGTTGTTTTGAGGAAGACATATATCATTGACAGATTAGAAGAAACTTTTGTAAAATCATGATCATAGATAAATTCATAACATTACAAACAACAAACTGATTTTCCATAAAAGTGGACATTCAATTCTATGTGGGTTGACTTTCCATGTAAGAAATGTTAAAAGTCAAAGGAAAAGACTTTATGTATTTTCTCTAAAAAAAATCGTAAAATCATAATAATGTTTACTCATTAAATTAATTAAAAGATTCTTTCAAATAAGTGTAATTCGAAGACAAAAGGGAAAGTTTGATTTGAACTTGAAAGTTAGGTTCATGGTCATTCTGGATTTCTCACGTTAGTATGAAATGGAGAAGTAAGCTCATTGTTTATGGGCATAAACTCTTCCACGTACGATTGTGACCATTACTTTATGCAACGATGATAAAGTAGGACATGTAATTCACATAAGGTTGCTTATTTAACCTATCAAAATTTGTAGTCTCCCTAATCCTTTAATAAAGAGATTGACATATGCTTTGTATCAAGGTTGGCCAAAATTTTGTCTATAATTTTTATCTATAGTCTATAGGATATTGACACCGATAAATTCTCAATTCAAGTTAAGTACGACTCAAAGTCCTAGTATCGGAGTCGAAAGAGAATATATGAATAAAATTCCATATGTTAGTATAGTAGGTTCTTTGATGTATGTTATTGTCTATACAAGGCCATACATAGCATACAAAGTGAGCATTTTAAGCAGGTATATGGTCAATCATGGGAAGGCACACTTAAAAGCTTTGAAGTGGATTCTACGATACATAAAAGGATCCCTGAGTAGGGTCCTGGTTTATGGTGGAACCATGAGCGATGGTAAAATCGAAATTGAAGGATTTGTATACTGTAACTATGCAGGATGTATGGATACTAAAAAATCTATTTATGAATATGTTTTCACTATGTTTGGCACATAAAACAATTGGAAAGCTTCTCTTTAGAAGGTTGTGTTTTATCAAGCACTGAAGTTGAATACATTACTCTTATTTAAGTTGTGAAAGAAGCATTGTGGCTCGAAGGGTTTGCTAAGGAACAGAAAAATCAAGGTCAAGTTATCACTGTTAAATGTGATGATCTAAGTGTCATACATATGTCGAAGAGTTCAGCATATCATGTGATAACGAAGCACATTGATGTTAGGTTTCATTTTGTCAAAGAGAAAATCGAGAAAGGAAAAGTGAAAGTGTTAAAGGTTTCGACTGAAGATAATGTTGCTGATATAATCACCAAGTCATTTCCTAATAGCAAGTTCTTTCACTGTATGCAGTCGATAAAGTTACACAATGATAATAACTTGTTTCCTTCATGTTGTAGAGTTTGTTCCAAGGTGGATATTTGTGGTATTTTGGATGAAACTCTAGTTTCGACATGGTATCCTCTTAGTTCGAATGGGTTGTGGCATGTTGTATTTGAAGTTTGACCTAGCATGTCGTAGTTGAAGAGGTGCATGTTATAGTCGAAGTCTGATCTATCATATAGTGAATTAAGTGAGTTATATACTTTGGTATGTAATAGTTATGTATGTCATGTATGGGCGTTATCATCATACATGACATACATATACTAGGAGTCTGAGTATAGGTTGTACTCTAGTTTGTTATAGTAGAATGATTAAGTTGTTATTCACTTGTAATCTGTAAACTCTACTCCATAAAAATTTATCCTCGTCTTCATTCTTCTTCATAATATTAATTCAACATTTACGCATAATAATTCTTATTGAGTGGTTTAGATTGAGAGTGATAACATCCAAGTTAGGATTTGTAAATCTAATTTGGGTTGAGAATTTTTGGGGGTTTCTTTGATAAATCCAATTGAGGTTTTCCCTCCAAGATCGGGATAGATTTTGGGGTTTTTGACAAGAAGCTTGTGATTGGATTTAGTCGAGTATAAGCCTTGAAGAATGGTGGTGTCTATCAAGGGAGTAGCGATAACCGGAGGATCATTCAAAGTTATGGGGTCACTTGATATTGTTTAATATCAATGGGAGAGAAGAAGATAGGATCAACATCAAATATTGAGTTTGAGGGCTTGCATTGGTATTTCTTCTCTTGTATAATATTTGCAAAAGGTTATAGAAATTATCTCAATTTTTGTTTGGAATTGGGGGCAGACGTACCATAGTGAGGTCGATTGGGGAACTTCCTAAATAAATTTTGCTTGGTGATTATTGCACACCAAGTGTTTGACAAATTGCTCAAGTCAATTTTGTCAACTTGTTGCACTGGAAATAGCTTAACAAAGTGTTATATAGTTTAAACGTGTTTTAGAAAATTATATTGATTCTATTTCTTGTCTTGGCATTGTATTATATTTTTCACATTACGGTTTAGACGCATATCATGTCCTTTCGATAACGGGTTTAGATAGACAAGTTTTTCGATCCGGAATCTCTTTCGCATAACCAAAGAAAATATTTTTAAAACTGAATTTTTTAATTGGGGGTCTATTCAACCCCCCCCCCTCTAGATCAGTTGCCCTCGTCTAACATCAACCTGTAAGGCAACTTCAACTTCAACACAAACTGAACATAAGTGAGTATCAGTATAAACATCAAAAGTATAAGTGTCATCAATGTAGCACCTCAAATTTGCACCTATCATCATGCATACATTTTCATATTAGGTCATAGCATATCATGGTCCATTGCATAGCATTGCATTGCCTCTTTTGCCTCAAGTGCAAGCCAATCAAGGAATTAGGTCAAACTGATCAGGAGATCAGTCAACCAAGCAAGCAAGCACAATTCTCAAGGAGCCAAGGCCCTAGGGTTTGTACAACAAGTTCACATGACTTGGGGGTCCATTTGAAGTGTTTTGGTCAAAGATTGGATGTTCAGAAGTCATCAGTTCATGCACAGTCAGGCAAAGAACCCTAGACAGTCAACAGTCAGTCAAAGCAGTGGGTGGTGGCCATTCTTGTGGAATTTGGACACCATGCTCATTAATCAAGAGTTCATATGTCTTGGGACATCATTTGAAGTCAAGTTCTCAAGGAATCAGGGTTTGGAATTCATCAGAAGAGGTTCAGTCAGACAGAAACCCTAAAAGTCAACTGTTGGTCAACTGTCCATTTAATCAGTGATTTGATGAAAGGAAATGGTTTGTGAGATCTTATTCATGTCCAAATAGGCCTCATATGACATGTCAAACACCATCATGGAAGAATTTGAAGCCAGATCAACAATTTCCAAAAATGGAAACTGGACATGTAACTGAAACCTGCCATAAATGGAAAGTCTTGATCCTCAAAACTACATCATGATACAAGCTCCAAATGAATTTTTGCCCAACATGAAAGTTGAAGATCTTGTTCTCCCATTTCCAAAAAGTCCAAGAACTCTTAATTCCCATGTGTGGTTGGCAAGTTATGATCGAATCGATTTCAGAAATTCTTGAACTTCAAAGGGCCATATCTCCCAAACCGTTTGGCCAATTTTGGTGGGGTTTTTTCCTACAAGTCACATTTGATCCCCTCTTTCCAAAAATATAAATTTCATGAGCCAAAACTTCACCAATCAAAATGGCATTTTTTGACCTATTTCATTTAAATGCAAGTTTGACCAATGTTTGACTTTTGATATAAACCTTTTTCTACCATTTGGCCAATTGGAACAGCTCAGGAATATCATTTAGAATGTGTTTGCAAGCTCATTTTATGCAGTACATGTGAATCCATACTTGGTTGCTTGAATTGGAAGAAAAGTACAAGTTACACTATGCTACTCCATACTCCCATGAACCTTGCCATGCTTGGTACTTCTAGCAGCATTGTGCATCATTTCTCTGTCAGTTTGAAGCTTCATTATGCAGCCAAAAACCAGCAAAACAAGGGGCCATTCACTACTTGCTTGAATTTTGGAACAAAAGGACAAATGCAATCCTACCACATCCATAAACCATGCTTTTACCATAGGACAGCAGATTAGTATTCATGATATTTCTGTCATGTTGAACACATTTAGCAGCCATTTTTTTCTTGACAGCAGAAGAAGGATGGTTCACTCATGAAAACCCACCTTGCTTTGCATTCCTAATTTTCTGTCAAAAAACACTATGCTTCCTGCCATGCTTGGTACTGCACACAACAGTTTTGTTCACTCAACTTTTCATCATTTGCCAAGCCTTGCCAACAGAACCAACTGACTCATACTAAAAGGCTGATTCTCTCTCATTTGAAAGAGATAGCAAAAATTCCATCAAAATAGAAGCAACCTAGCAGCAAACTTCACTTCATTTTTCTGTCAAAAAATGAACAAATAGCAACAACTAGCCACCTCCACCTGCAGCAAGAAGACCCTTGGCTCACTCACTCTCCAAAAGACTGTATCCTTGCATTTACCAAATCATTCCAAAACTCACAAAATGAACTAAGCCTGGCTTTGGTACAATCCAAACTGCATTTCCTGTCATAAAAAATAAACCAGTAGCAGCAGCCTCTAATCAACTTCACATTTCTCAAGCTTCGCTTTTGATGCATTTACCAAAAGCAGCCCAAACTTCCAATGAACAAACCATGGCCTAGCTTGAGAACATCAAACTTCACTTGCTACCATGAAAGAGCAGTAGCAGACCACCAAAACTTGATTCATTTTTCTAAACATCATCTCATCTTGGCATTTGTCAAAAGTCTGTCCCAAAGCCAAAAGAACTGAAGCATGGCATTTTGTTGTTTCCACATCTCTTCATCATGTTAAACCAACAGCAGCCAACCTAACCAACAAACACAAACCAACTTCACTCATGAGAAACTCACTTTGGCCATGTTCCAAAACTGTCTAAAACACTCAAGGAACTAAGCCTGGCTCGACCATATCCTCCATCATTTTCCTGTCATGAAAAACCAATTGCAGCCTCATAAACCATTTTGGCCAAGGCAAATTCATTATGCACTCTCATCCTGAAAACTCACTTTGCTTTGCATTTCTAAAACAGTCAACAAAAACACCCTAAAGACCAAACCTTGCATTGCTTCTCCACCATCCAAGCATCCTTTTGAACCACTAGAGGCAGCCACAAGCCAGCATAAACCATGGTGTTCCCAATCTCATTTTCACATTTCATTCAAAAAGCCACCAAATAGCCAAAACATGACAGCTCTTGTTCTAAGCACTTGTTGATCAAAAGAGCATTGCAAACACATCTCAAATATCACATAGCAAGTGTCCAAAGCCTCAAAACTTGCAGAAAACATCAAGAACTCAAAATCACTTTTCAACTTGTCACATTGTATCAAATTTGCATTTTCAAAGCCACTTTCACTCTCAGGCCATTCCAAGCTTAGCAAATTAGTTTGTCATGATCCATAGGGTATATTGAAGCTGTCTCAAACCTCCATTGCTCACTGTTTGAAAATCAATAACATCACCTTTCTCAAAATCAAGCAAAAACCAGTTCAGTGGCCATCTTCATTTCCAGCTTGATTCAAGTTCAAGTAAGGTGTCAAACAGCTTGCCTTGGACCCTTTGAAGCTATTTGGATACCTGTCAAGCATTGAAAGCATCTCCAGCATCACATTCAACATTGCCCTGTTCAGTTTGGTAAATTTTCGAACTCCATTATTCTTCAAATTACTACATGCTTTGGATAGGTCCTTTTATGCTGAGCATTATGATGTTTTTATTTTTGAAAATGGCTGTGTGTTCATGAAGTTATGTTGAAAACAAGTTTGATGTTGATTTATGTTTGTGCTCGATTCATGATATATACGAGGTTTTAATGAAAATGGTTGATAGACTCTTGTTTGCCATGATTAGATGAACATTTGTGTGCATCCAATTTTAATTTCTGGAGAAAAATTGTGAAACTCAAATTAGGGATGAATGCTACAGTAGAAACCCTAGGTTCCCATTGCCTTGCCCAGATTTTCTTTCATTTCCACGCGCATAGCTTGGCTTTCCCCAACAACCAATCAAAACATTTCATTACCTGGCCAAAACGACCGTGTTTAATTAAGTGAATCATGGAATTACAACTTTGCCATTCTTGCTTCATTTATTCCATTTTAATTTCACATTTTATAACCAATCTTCCAAAATTCATAACTTGCTCATTTTTGATCCAAATTCAATGGGATTTTTTGTGTTGTGTTCATCATGATCTCTACTTTTTTATCATTATTTTTCCAGAATTTTTGGATGAGTGGTTTTTAAATGTTGCTAGGGTTTGTGACATGTGACCAAATTTTGTACACTTTGCCAAATCAATTGTGAAATGATGAGAATGAATCCAATGGCTCCCAAATGTTTTGTGCTTAAACTAGACACACTCATGGTGATTTTGGTGTAGAGTTTATGAATTTATCATTTGTGGTTTGTGAGTTATGATTTTTTGAATTAGGGTGTGACAATTTGTGTCACACCATTGATGCCCAACTTCATGATTTTCATTACTATGCTTCTTGACCTCCAAATGGGTTGAAATTTTGCATGAGCCTACTCTTGTATGTCTAGTTGACATGTGAATTTTCTTGGAATTATTTGTGGCATTTTCCATTTGTTTGAGATTTTTCTCCCCTTCCTAGTCAATTGTTGACTTTGTGTGACACATGTTCCCATTTCATTTGTGAAATTCTCATACTTTATTGGATGGACATGAAATTTTACATGAGATAACTAGACATCCTCATCTTTGCCATGGTTTTGATCTCATTCGTTTATCATACACCATTCTTGACTTATGATTTTTCTAAGTTGATGCATGTTTGGTTGACTTCTTTGAGCATGTTCAAAATTGCTTTGACTTTCTGATTTTCATTGACTGCCTTCCACTTGTCCAAATGGGATGAAATTTGACATGCTTACCATGCTATGTGTTAGGTTTGATCATGATTTATTTGGTGATTTTTGGAAAATGTTTAGATTGCTTTTGAGTTAAGTCTTTCTGTTGACTTCTATGAGCTTCTGTTTGCCATGTTTTGACCTAAATGGTTCATGAAATGATGATAGTGATTGATATGGATGTGAGCCCAATTGGTTTTGTTTCCTAATTGTTTGAACATGATTTTGGATACTTACCCCTTGCTGTTTTTACTTTCTCATTCACTTTTGACCCTAGGCTTGCCCTAGTGGTCCTGTTACTCACCTTTGAGCTTGTGTTTTCAGGTTGACCATCAAGTGGCCATTAAGACCAATTCTTTTTGATTGAGCTCACTCAAATATCATTGACTAACTTGTGTGTTTTGTAGGTGGCTTGGCTCACATGCCCTAAGCCTTGTGCCTTGCACATCCATGTGCCTCTAATTGACTGTTGGCCTCTGTTTCCTTTTACTTTGTTTGAAGTTGCATACTAACATCTGCTTGACTGTTTCAGGTGCTTTAGTTGCTTAGTTCCTTGTGAACTTTTTGCTTTGCTTTGCTTGTATAAGCAATTTGCATTGAGGTATGTCTCTTTTACTTCATGCAGTCTGGAAGACCTGGCCTGTTACTTGGCCATGCAACTGTCTGAAGTCCTCCTTAAGAGGCAATGTTTGTGGATGTTTAATTTTGTCCTTGCATAGAGTCAAAGTCCTCCTAAGTGAAGAGGCAATTGGTGGAAGGTAGGGATATGCAGTCTATCCCCCACTATTCAGTGTGTCATCTGCTTTGCTCACACCACTGTGTTGATGCATTTCAGATACAAACCCAAGATCTTGTACAATTGTACAGTTGAGTCAGTTTTAAATGTGTAGAAGGGTTCCCACTTTCTGAACCCACACATTCTTGTCTTGAGCTCTCCCAGGCCAGGGATAAGAGCTGTGAAGTCTTACCTTCACTCACCTTTCATCTGCTTCACCTTAGCCCCTCAATGGCAAGGTTAAGAGCACATTCATCCCATTCCAGAGGTTTGTTTGTCGAGGTTGATATGACCCCTTGACTAAAACCTAACCCTTGTTTGAGCCACTTGCTTGCATATAGTGTGTGCTTCTTGTGTTTGTGATTGCCTGTTTGCTTTGCCTCTTTAGGTTTAGCTTAGTCTTGCCCTTGTGCAAGATAGGTTGTGCTTGACTTGCCCTTGTGCAAAGTCAAGTCTGTGTGGCTTACTTCCTGTGTGAGCCACGTTTAGACCGTTTGGCCGAACTACGGCAACTCTGATTCTCATGTTCAGATGAGATACGTAGGCACGAGATGCGATGTCTTGTCGAGTTTGACTAACCACTAACATCTTTTTCTTTTCTCTCACCCCTGTTGTGATTGAGATATCCCCTTTCTCTTGCCCTAGTAGCAATTGAGATCTTGCTTCTCCTGTGTTTGCTAAGGATAGGTTGGCCCTTGTGCCATTTAGCTAGAAACCATAACTTAGGGTTGATTTTGCATGACAACATCTAGGCTCGAGTCATAGTCTCCCTAGAGTTGTGTCTCCCTCTGTTATCTGGTTAGGCTAGATCCTTGTCCCTGCTGTCGCATCGCGCGAAAAACCGGCGGGAAAAGAAAGAACAACAGAGCCGCCACCGTGCGTTATTTATCCCAAAAGAGGGAAAGGAAACGCTCAGAGTAAACCTGGGAAAGAACATGGTCTCGCGACCAAAGAAAATGGGTTCGGGAGTCGGTTATGCGAAGGGAAGGTATTAGCACCCCTACGCATCCGTAGTACTCTACGGGATCCACGCACACTAGAAAGGAAAATTGGTTGCTAAACACTGCTCACACTCACACACACACTGGCTGAAAGAGACACAAGAAACTGACTGAAACTGACTCGGCAGGATGTCGCATCCTGGGCCTACTTAGTCTATCAGGCATAGACATCAGAGTCGAAGTAGTTCGGACTGGGGAAACGACACATGCTCGCTAGGATGTCGCATCCTATGCATACGTATCTTCTCGGACGAGAGAAGAATCAGAGCATTCGTAGCTCGGCTGACACGCGCACAAACAAACACAGGCAAAGGCAAACGTGGAGCCCGACTGCCAATCACTGGACTTACATCAGCATCCGAACCAAAACACACACAAGAAGGCAAACATGGAGCCTGAATGCCAATCACTGGGCTTTTATCAGCATCCGAACCAAACACACGCAAGAAGGCAAACATGGAGCCTGAATGCCAATCACTGGGCTTATATCAGCATCCGAACCAAACACACGCACACTGGAACCCAAATGCCACTCGATGGACTTATATCAGCTTCCAAGCACACAACAACACAACAAGTTAATAGGGAGTCGGGGACTCAAGCCTATAACTGTCAAACACGCACAAACAAGACAGACAGCAAATGCTAAGGAGTCAGGGACTCGAGCCTAGCAACTGTCAAACAACACACACAAAAAAGAAAAAGGGCGCCCGGAGAGATCAGCTCAATCTCCTGCCTACATACTTCATCTGGTATGAAGATCAGGGCGATGTAGTTCCCCTACGCAGGGATAAAGGACTAGCCTAACCAGATAACAGAGGGAGACACAACTAGGGAGACTACGACTCGAGCCTAGATGTTATCATGCAAAATCATCCCTAAGTTAAGGTTTCTAGCTAAATGGCACAAGGGCCAACCTATCCTAAGTATGGCTCACACAGGGAGCAAGCCACACACACTTAACTTGCACGGGAAGCAAGCCAAGCAAAACCTAACTTGCACAGGAAGCAAGTCTAAACTAATCCTAACTTGCACAGGAAGCAAGTCAAACAATCCTATCTTGCACAGGAAGCAAGTCAAACAATTCTATCTTGCACAGGAAGCAAGTCAAACAATCCTACAAGCACAGATAGCACACGCTATACACAAACAAGTGGCTCAAACAAGGGTTAGGTTTTAGTCAAGGGGTCATATCAACCTCGACAAACAAACCTCTGGAACTGGGTGAATGTTGCTCTTAACCTTGCCATTGAGGGGCTAAGGTGAAGCAGATGAAAGGATGAAGTGAGGATGAGACCTCACAGCTCTTATCCCTGGCCTGGGAGAGCTCAAGACAAGAATGTGTGGGTTCAGAAAGTGGGAACCCTTCTACACATTTAAAACTGACTCAACTGTACAATTGTACAAGATCTTGGGTTTGTATCTGCAATGCATCAACACAGTGGTGTGAGCAAAGCAGATGACACACTGAATAGTGGGGGATAGACTGCATATCCCTACCTTCCACCAATTGCCTCTTCACTTAGGAGGACTTTGACTCTATGCAAGGACAAAATTAAACAATCACAAACATTGCCTCTTAAGGAGGACTTCAGACAGTTGCCTGGCCAAGTAACAGGCCAGGTCTTCCAGACTACATGAAGTAAAAGAGACATACCTCAATGCAAATTGCTTATACAAGCAAAGCAGAGCAAAAGTTCACAAGGAACTAAGCAACTAAAGCACCTGAAACAGTCAAGCGGATGTTAGTATACAACTTCAAACAAAACAAACAGAAACAGACAACAACAGTCCATTAGAGGCACATGGATGTGCAGGGTACAAGGCTTATGGCATGTGAGCCAAGCCACCTACAAAACAAACAAGTTAGTCATGGCATTTAGGCAATCTCAATCAAAAGAAATTGGTCTCATTGGTCATTTGTTGGTCAACCTGAAAACACAAGCTCAAAGGTGAGTAGCAGGACCACTAGGGCAAGCCTAGGGTCAAAAGTGAATGAGAAAGTCAAAACAGCAAAGGATATCCAATCAAAGTCAAATTTAAGCATTCAAGAAACAAACTCAATTGGATTCACACTCATATCAATCACTATCATCATTTCATGAACAGTTTAGGTCAAAACATGGCAAACAGAAGCTCATATAAGTCAACAGCAAGACTTAACTCAAAAGCAATCTAAACATTTTCCAAAAATCATCAAATAAATCATGATCAAACCTAACACATGGCATGGTAAGCATGTCAAATTTCATCCCATTTAGACAAGTGGAAGGCAGTCAATGAAAATCAGAAAGTCAAAGCACATTTGAACATCCTCAAAGAAGTCAACCAAACATGCATCAACTTAGAAAAATCATAAGTCAAGAATGGTGTATGATAAATGAATGGGATCAAAACCATGGTAAATATGAGGATGTCTAGTTATCTCATGCAAAATTTCATGTCCATCCAATAAAGTATGAGAATTTCACAAATGAAATGGGAACATGTGTCACACAAAGTCAACATTTGACTAGGCAGGGAAGAAAAATCTCAAACAAATGGAAAATTGTTCAAATAAATCCAAGAAAATTCACATGTAAACTAGACATACAAGAGTAGGCTCATGCAAAATTTCAATCCATTTCGAGGCCAAGAAGCATGGTAATGAAAATCATGAAGTTGGACATCAATGGTGTGACACAACTTGTCACACCCTAGTTCAAAAAATCATATCTCACAAACCACAAATGATAAATGCACAAACTCTATACCAAAATCACCATGAATGTGTCTAGTTTAAGCACAAAAAATTTGGGAGCCATTGGATACATTCTCATCATTTTACAATTGATTTGGCAAGATGTACAAAATTTGGTCACATGTCACAAACCCTAGCACCATTTAAAAACCACTCATCCAAAAATTCTGGAAAAATAATGATAAGAAAGTAGAGATCATGATGAACACAACACAAAAAATCCCATTGAATTTGGATCAAAAATGAGCAAGTTATGAATTTTGGAAGGTTGGTTATAAAAATGTGAAATAAATGAAGCAAGAATGGCATTTTTGTAATATTTGAATTCACTTAACAAAACACAGTCGTTTTGGGCAGTAAATGGAATGTTTTGATTGGCTGGAGGGAGAAATAGCCATGCACACGAAAATGGGGGCAATTCTGGGCAAATTGGGATTAGGGTTCATATCCAAAAATCGTGATTTCTCAATTCTTCCCAAAAATGTCAATTGAGCATACCATTGTAATCATCAAACCATGTACATCAACATTTCAACAATAGATTTCATTAAATCAGTTTAAACACAACCAAATCGAGCCAAAACACATTTGAGCATACAAGTTGAAATCCATATTTCTCACATCATAGTGAATCATTTTCAATGGTTCAAGTGGCATTGATTTCAGCATAACAAGATCTTTCACAAACACAGCATGATTTAGCAAAAAGAGCAAGTCGAAAAACTAACCAAAATGATGAGCAGTGATGATTCAGCCACCTTTTGCTGGTGAGTGCTTGAAACAGATGAAGAATGTGCTCCTACAAGATGAATGGGGAAGTAAACTTGGCTCAATGAAGCTTGTTCGTGCTTGCATCCAAATCTGCCATGGCTAAGCTTCCAATGGGACAGTGGTTTTGAGCTGCTTGCAGATGGGATAATGTGATGAAAACAAGCTCACAAGGTTGTTTGAGTGAAGGAACAATGTTAACCAGGTCAAGTTTTGGAGGTTTGACTGTTTGTTGGAAATGGCCAAAGGTGAGTTTTGGACAAATGAATGAAGGAGATTGTTTCCTTGCCGTCAAGTGGCCTATGTAATGTTCATTCAAGATGATGTGGATGTTGTCAAGCCAGGCCAGGTTAGGTTTTGGTGTTTGACAGCAAATCGATGAATGCCAAGGCAAAGGTCAAGTGCAAGGTTTTTTAGGATGAGTGCTTTTTCTGCAATGTGTTTTTGATGGTTGTTAACTTTTGTTTCAAGTGACAGAAAAGAGGATCAAAAGCCCTGCTGTTAGAGGTTGTTTTTGGTACAAGGCCATGTTGCAACTTTGGTGCTTTTGGACAGAAAAAAAACCAGAAGTGCCAAACCAAGATGAGTGAGTTTTTTTTTGGAAAATGATTGAAGCAGGCTGGTTCTGCAGTGTATGTTGGTGGCAAAGAAATGAAGTCTGGTTTTCTGTTGGTTGTGTTGACAGATTTCCTGAAATGTAAAGCAAGATGAGTGAGGCTGCTGCAGTGTTGGCTTGCTGCTACTGCATGACAGCACTGTGAGGTTTTCTTTTGATTGTATCAAAGCCAGGCTTGGTTCACTTTGTCAGTTTTTTGGCAGTTTTTAGCAGAATGGTCAAGGTGGTCTTTTTATGAATGAAGCTCTCTTGGTTTTTTTTTTTAGAAAGTGTATGAAGTTGGTTAGCTCATGTTATGTTGGCAAGTAGGATTTGAAGAAAGCAAAACAGGGTTTTACTGGCCTGCTGCTATTTTTTAGGTTCTTGTTATGACAGCCAATGGTCTATGCCAAGCAAGCAAGGATGAAGTTGGAAAAAGTGAAGGTAGGTTCTGCCATTGTTTGGTCTGCTATGGACAGTACAAGTATGGCATGGAGGTATGGCTGTCCTACTGGTTTTGATGACAGAAAAATGAGGTACTTTTGCCTGCTGCTGGGTTACTATATGTCCTCTGTTCCTTTTTGATTTGGCCAGGTTTTTAACAATGATAAAAATCTTGAAAAAAATGAGTAAGGTTTTCTGCTGTGTTGTTTTTTTTACAGTTGCTGCTACTGTCCTGTTGTTGACAGAAAATCTCCTTGCCAAAACCTACTGTTGGCTGTTGTTTTTGGTGGTAAGGCAATGCCTTGTTCTTTTTGTTTTGACAGCCTTTCACATCTGCTGTTAGGAGTTGCTAATCTGGTTTTGGACAGAAAAAATCATGTTGTTTTGTTGCTTCTAATGCTTGCAATATGACAGAAAAAATGGGGGAAAAGTTCTGCTATGGGACAGTGCAAGGCATTGTTAGAAGTGTGGGTGGATGGATTATTGGATGAGTGATTTTTTTTAGGTTTGGTGCTGTCCAAAATGTATTTGACTGTGTTTTTAATTACTGTGTAGCATGACAGGAAAAAAATGGTGTTTTCTTCTTGTGACAAGCCAAGCCAAGATCTTGTCTTTTGTGAGCTTTGACAGTAGGTTTCAAAAATGCCAAATGCCAACTGAGTGAAATCCCTTCTGTTGGTTACTATTGCTGTCATGTTCTCAATTAACAGGAAATGGTGTTGTCCAAAATTCTGCTATGGGACAGTACAAGTATGGCTCAAGGATTGGATTTGTTGCAAACATGTCCTTTCTTCCCCAATTCTAAGCAAGTAAGCATGGCCATATGTACCATTGGTTATGGCTGCAGAATGTGTTTATAATTGACAGCAAAATGGCCTTCTAATCTTCTGTTTTTGAGAGTACAAATCATGGTATGGTGGATGCAAGGACAAGTATGGTGAAATTGTACCTTTCTTACAATTCAAGCAACCAAGCAATGGCTTCATGTACTGCATATTTTGACTTTGCAAACACATTCTAAATGACATTTATGAGCTGTTCCAATTGGCCAAATGTTGAAAAAAAAGTTTAAATCAAAAAGTCAACTCTTAGTCAAACTTACATTTAAATGAAAAAGGTCAAAATATGCCATTTTGATTGGTGAAGTTTTGGCTCATGAAATTTATATTTTTGGAAAGAGGGGATCAAATGTGACTTGTAGGAAAAAACCCCACCAAAATTGGCCAAACGGTTTGAGAGATATGGCCTTCTGAAGTTCAAGATTTTCTGAAATCGATTCGATCATAACTTGCCAACCACACATGGGAATTGAGAGTTCTAGGACTTTTTGGAAATGGGAGAACAAGATCTTCAACTTTCATGTTGGGCAAAAATTCATTTGAGGCTTGTATCATGATGTAAGTTTGAGGATCAAAACTTTCCATTTATGGCAAGTTTCAGTTACAGGCCCAGTTTCCATTTTGGGAATTTCATGATCTGGCTCCAAATTCTTCCATGATGGTGTTTGGCATGATATATGATGACTATTTGGACACGAATGAACTCTCACAAACCAATTCCAATCACCCAATCATTGATTAAATGGACAGTTGACCAACAGTTGACTTTTAGGGTTTCTGACTGATTGAACCTCTTCTGATGAATTCCAAACCCTAATTCCTTGAGAACTTGACTTCAAATGATGTCCCAAGACATATGAACTCTTGATTATTGATCATGGTGCCCAAATTCCACAAGAATGACCACCATCCACTGCTTTGACTGACAGTTGACCTTTTTTAGGGTTTTTGACTGTCTGTGTATGAACTGATGATTTCCAAGTCTTCAACCCTTGACCAAAATACCTCAAATAGACCTCCAAGCCATGTGAACTTGTTGGACAAACCCCAAGGCCTTGGTTCAATGAGAAATTCCTTTGCTTGCCTGATTGACTGATCAGGAGATTAGTTTGACCTAATTCTTGATTGCTTGCTCTTGAGGCAACTGAGGGACAATGCAAATGCTATGCAATGGATCATGATATGCTATGACCTAATATGAAAATGTATGCATAATGATAGGTGCAAATTTGAGGTGCTACAGCTGCCCCTATTCAATCAGCTGGGAACCCGAATGGATGAGAGCAACGGCTGTCAGACTTTCAGGGTAAACAGGGATTGAATACCAAAGAACCGTAGAATTTGCACAATACAGGGATCCACCAATGGAAACGTCCACTGGGATTTGATATTTATTGCTGGGTATATATATTTTTTGGTTTTGTTTTCAAAGGGTACGGCTACATCCAGACATCACAACGACGGTGAATGGGAAAAGAAATCACAACTAGATGCCAACGGACAACTAGGAAAAACTCGACGTTTATCGGGACCAACGGAGAGGTAACCAAACATTAATGAATGACTGGAAGAGATACAACCATACGCCAACGGACGAAATGGGAAAAACTCAACGTTTACCAAGACCAACGGAGAGGTAACCAACTGGGGACGACCAGGAAAAACTCGACGTTTATCGAAACCAACGGAGAGGTAACCAACTGGGGACGACCAGGAAAAACTCGACGTTTATCGAAACCAACGGAGAGGTAACCAAACATTAATGAATGACTGGAAGAGATACAACCATACGCCAACGGACGAAATGGGAAAAACTCAACGTTTACCAAGACCAACGGAGAGGTAACCAACTGGGGACGACCAGGAAAAACTCGACGTTTATCGAAACCAACGGAGAGGTAACCAACTGGGGACGACCAGGAAAAACTCGACGTTTATCGAAACCAACGGAGAGGTAACCAGACATTAATGAATGACTGGGGGGACTCGACCAGACATCAACGGATGAATGGGAGAAAACTCGACGTTTACAGACATCGAAAGATGATGTTTACAGACACCAAAAGGATCGACCAGACATTTACAGATGAATGGGAATACTCGACGTTTACAGACATCGAAAGATGATGTTTACAGACACCAAAAAGATCGACCAGACATTTACAGATGAATGGGAATAAGAGAAACACAACCAGACGTCGACGGACGACTGGGAAAAACTCGTCGTTTATCGAAACCAACGGAGAGGTAAATCCACATGGGGAGGGTACAACTAGACATCACCGGATAACTAGGAAAAACTCGACGTTTATCGACACCAACGGAGAGGAGTAATCTTCACTAGGGAAGGGATAGCGACGTTATGAACATCGAAAGAGGATGTTTACCGACATCAAAAGCAGACCAGACACTTACGCATGACTGGAAATCACCGAAAGATGGTGTTTACCGACACCAAAGAAGACCAGACACTTACGCATGACTGGAAATCACCGAAGGATGGTGTTTACCGACACCAAAGAATACCAGACACGGGTGCTGACAGGGTATACTGACATTCTCAAGATGACAGGGCTAGGCTGAACACTTGCAGGGGGCCTTACTAGGGAGAAACAAACTTTCTGTCACCAACAGGTGAGGAAATAAACCTCTGTGGGGATTATAAACACCAAATGTTGACTGGAGTAACTGTAGCCAATGCGTTGTACAGGTTGAACAAAAATCCGTCTCTGCAGGGAATACGGTTTGATGGGGTTTCGAACACATGAATGCATATGTTTGAATTTTTCTATGGCGTAATGCTCCATTTAGGAATGGAAATGCTACGCGATTTTTTGAAGATGCGATGATTACTACATGCAAAATGCAAATGCACCCTGGCTAGGGAGCCAAAATGATCAGATACTCTGACTCCGTGGGGAGGCTTTGACTGAGGAAATACTCTGCGGAGAACTCTGATTGGGGAATGGCAAGGCGACTTCATGGGGAAGTAGACCCAACCAATCCTCAGATAGGATAGACTCTGCTTGGAGAATATTTGTTACTCCGCTGGGGACGACCCATGCAATCTACAGGTAGACTCAACTCAGCTGAGGATGCAGATATCAGTCTACTACAAAAACCCGTCCAATCCACTGGTAGGATGAACTCTGCTGGAGAAATAAATACTACTCCACTAGGGACGACCCAACCAATCCATATGTAGGAGAATCACTGCTGGAGAAGTATTTCATGAGACCCGCTCCACTCGGGGAACTTGCTGAGGAAAACCCACTTCCTTCTGCTGAGGAGAACAACCATAGTGGAGAGAACCACCGTAGTGGTGAGAGCAATAACTCTGTTGAGGATGATAACCCGTCACATCATACTGGAGATGAATTCTCACAAACTCGCTGGGGATAAGCGCTCACGGCCATACTGGAGATAACAGCATCACAAACCCAATTGCCGGGTAACACACAAACAGTCTACTAATAGACTTCGCTGGGGTAACTCCCGGGGAAAATAATTGCCAGGTGCTCAGTGGGGATTCTCAACTGGGGAAATCTGCAAGCACAGGCCTGCTGGGGAGAAGCAATCCTTAGATCTGTTGGGGAAAGAAGGTACTGTCCACAGGTATCTCTGCAGGGGAAATAACTCTAATAGCTTCAATACTGGCCTGGGCTGGGGACGTGATGACCTTCAGGCTTGCTGAGGAGACAACGATCTTGAATCTACCAGGGAGATTACACTCTCAATCCTCTGGGGAGATACAGCTTGTTGGACGGGGATGTCGGTCGACTCATCATCCACCCATAGAGTTGACTTTCCACTTTTAAGAACTCCCAGACTCTTCTGGACTTTTCTGCTCCATCATCTTGTAGTCCCAACTCGTCCGTACTTCACGGAGGTTGAACTCTTGGGATTCATACATACTTTCCAATCATCAGACTTTGAAGAGTCTTCTTGATTAACTTTCCAGGACCGTCGTAGTAATCCTTCACTGTCCTTTCACGATTCATCTATCCCTTGCCCCTGGTTGGACTCTGAGGGGATCTCTTTGTCAAAAAGGTTCATATTACCACCGGCAAGTGAATGAAGATGTCTAACAGCACCCGCACAAGAGATCGTCAGATAAAAACGTGCCCCAGGTATGCCCCAGGTGTTCTGATATTTCAACACTTAGGTCACTCAGACTTCCAAGTAAGATTTCCAGATTTCAATCTCACAAGCATGCATCAGAAGGGACCTCTATGTTTCAAAAGGCAAATATTCTTATCAAAACGAATAGATGTTTTCGTAATCAAAACAGTAATGACACAAAAACAAAATTTACTTGATCGAACACACGCTTTATTTGACTGGAATAAAAGATGGCTCACAATTGAGCAACACACAGGAAGCAAACCCTGGAAAGAGGTGATTGCACATAAAAGAAAAATCTATCCTAATGGCAACGTGAAACTGCGATCTCATCGGGTTCCAACTCAGTTATACCTCATATGTCCTCAGGACTTTCCGCACCTTCTGTCTTATGAACAAGACGCTTCTGATCGGTCTCTGTCGGAGATTATCCAAGTCATCATGAGCACAAATGATCATGCTGGACGCAGTTGTTCGTTTCAATCCCTCTTTTGCCTGGACCGCCCTTTCGGGTTTCAGTCCACCGGGATACCCTTTTTTGCCCAAGTCGCCCTTGCGGGTTTTCAACTTGCCGGGTGTACAGTTCTTTTCTTTTATTTTTATCCCTAACTTTTGCCCGAACCTTTCTCTTTTTCTTGGTTCGCCGGGATGCCCATTTTTTGCCTGGACTCCTTATTATTATTTTTTTGTCCAGCGGGTTTCTTTCACGAAGTATTTTCTAACTGCGTCCGCAATCACAGGGAATGGAAAATCGTTGTCATCCGTGGTCATAAACAACAAGGTTCTGTCAGATGGGACCCTCTTGACCACGAATGGACATTCATAACTGTTTGTCCATTTGCCCCACAATCGTCTTGAGGAGGAAGGATCCTTTTCAACCAATTCTTCCACATGGTACGCGCGAGGTCATACTTCTTGGTTAACAACATGCTTCGTTCACTGGGTACAACTGCCCCATGACAAGTAACCGTCAGCCCTTTTCCTCAGTTGGATTCAACGTGTCATTCTGAGTCCCTATCCATTCAGTCTTCTCTGATTTCTCGTATTTCTGTGAGGAAGATACTGCCCCAGGTAGATGCACATCCCTAGGTTCAACATCCAGGATACAGACTTTATGTTCAGCCACCATTGTTGGTGCAACCAACTGTGATCCGGGAAGCACTAACTTATTCACCTCATCTCATTCCCCCTCAGACATCGGAATCCGTTCGGATTCGGGGTCAGACCCCTCCTCCGGGATCAGTCACTCTCAATCTTTCGATTTGAGTACCTCGAGATGTCCTCATCAGGGACCTCAAACTTCCTTGGTTGATAACCTTTCCATGGGTTGCTACTAGCTTCTTAAACACATATCTGATCAGATCCGTTTTGGACATCCACAAAGTGGTATGAATCAGCATACACTGTCTCAGTCGGCGAGCAGCCTATGCCGAAGTACATCAAGTTTTTTCGAACAGTGAGTGTATTGTTTCACAGTCGATTAAACTTTTTGCTTAGGTAAATTGCATACTCTTTTCGACAAGACTAGTCATGCTGACTCAATACGCACCTTGTAGACCCCTCGAGGGTTATCAGGTACCGGATTAACAATTATTTCTCTCACTGAGGTATCGGAATCAGAGGTTCCTGCAACTTACCCCCCCCCCCCCCCTTTTTTTTTTTTTTTTTTTTTTTTAGCAGGATCGACCTCGATTCCTCTGATTCGCTCTCAACAAGCCTCGGTAGCTTGATGGGCAACACCCCATAAGTGCACTGCTTCAGACTTAACAGTATGAGTTATCTCAAACGGTCAAACAACTTGCCTCAAGTCTAACGGATGCCCCTGTTCTGCTTGGGACTTTGCCATCATGTCATCAACATGGAATTTGCTTTCACGATGAATCATATCATGGAACAAAGTCACCGTAGACCTCTGATACGTGGCACCGGCCTCACGTGACGGAACGACATCAACTTAGAACAAGAAGGTGCCCCTTGTGCGATGGACCTGGTTTACTTCATATCATCTGGAAACAATTCAATTTGGTCTTGGCCAAGAAGCCATCCATGAAGATAAACATTGAGACCTGAGCCATACGATCAACCAATACCTCATTGCGATGTACCGGGAATCCATCTTTCTGATTAGCTCTACTCGCATCTTGATAGTCTATTCACACCTTCTCTCCTTCTCATCCTTTGTCGACCTCAGCTTTTGCTTTCTAACCTCGGCGGAGCTTGGAGTAACAATCTTGAATCGCTCCTCGTGTGGTTGAATCACCTTCTCCTCTTGTTTCAATGACCTGGCTAATTCCAACAAATCACAATCTTCTTCGCCTTTTTCTCTGGCATGATAGATCGAATTGTCGAAGTCATACAGAGGTGTAACCAAATCGTTATCGGTGAGATCAGGAGGGTAATCACTTTGGAACGAGACAAAATCAAAAGGAAAGAGAATGAAAAACGTTGCCATTTTTATTTGTTTTTTCCTTTTTAAAATTGCAAAATTAAAATGAAAAACAGGGAACACCGCTTTTAACTACAAAAACATCCATTCATTACTGATGCAAAATGTTGCATAATGAAACACATGAGATGGCCCTTACAATGGACCATTACGTTTCGGGCAAAACGTATGGCTTTCATGCAAACAAAAATTGAAAAACAGAAATACTATTCTTCAGAATGAGTGACAGTGATGCTTTTGGAGGCCTTCCAATCGCCTGGCACGCACGACTCTATCCACAACTCGAGTTCGCGGTCGCTGTCAACATCTTCAACCACTGAACGGGCATGACCGGGATCCAACATTCCTGCACTGACGAAGGCGTACAGTGGACGACATCCTCTGTCTGGTCTAGACGACTCTAAATCCGGATGATAACCGACTCCAAACATGTCTGCTTTTGCCACGATGTCAATGATCCTTCCCCAGCCTTGGGCCTCTTGGTTCTTCACCACCTCCAGAGCTTGTTTATAAGAAGAAATGGACAGCTTCTTCTTTTTCTCAGCGACAAAGGCATTTTCCACCTGGACGGTTTCAATTGCCAGACTGGGTGCTTTACATCTTTCATTGTCCATTTCTACTTTCTTCATCTTCTGGGTCGGGTCCTTCATCAATACACACCCTTCTGTAATGACAGTCGCACAAGCATTATCAACAGCAGGGAAAGCTCCATCCTGCATCAGAGATTTTGGGACCACAGCCATTGGAATTTTTAACTGACTCTCCTCAGCCACTTCCATTCCTCTCTTGTTCTTCTTCACCATCTTGACTTTTGCTGGTCTCTGCCTGAGTGCGGGGTTGACATCCTCATTCATTATCTGGGCCAAGTTAATGGTCTCGGAGTCCACCATGTCCTGGACGACATGCTTAAAAGCTCTACAGCCCTCAATGTTGTGTCCGGGGGCCCCAGAGTGAAACTCGCACTTGGCATTCTCATCATAGTTTGGTGGCCTCTTCTGCTGTTCTATGGGAATCAATATCCTTGGCCGTACTAAAGCAAGATCCATCAACCTTTGGAACAGAAGGGCGTAAGTCACGGGTGGTTCCTCAAACTGACGATCCTCTTTCTTCTTCTTCACCTGGCTTTCAGCTCTCGGTGTCTTCTGTTGAAGTGGCAGTTGTTGCTGTTGAGCAGGTGATTTGCTGACAGGAGTGGATACGGTGGCGGCATAAGGATGATAACGATCTTTGCTACGTTCTTTCTTTGCGGGCACACCAACTGGCTCAACCTTCTTCTTGAATGGGCCACTGTCGGAGGGTTTCTCTGCTACAGCATCAGAAGGTTTGTTCACTTCGGAGGACAGAGCCTTCCCCTGGACCTTCTCTGTTATCAGCCATTTCTCAATCTTTTCCAATCTCTCAGACATGGCCTTCTGTCCCAAGGCAAGCCCTTGCACAACACTGAACAAGTCCCTCATCATCCCTTTCAGTTCAAAGATATCGGCGTTGAGAAGATCCATCAGCTTGGATTTGTTGACCCCAGCAGGTTATCTGAACAGACAAGCTATGCGTACCGGTTGAATACTGAAACCTACAAAACAGCAAATGGGTTAGTATGACTCACACATGCAATGTTTGTCCGTACTAGGAATATTCAGTCCTCTTTTTTTTGGTTTCATTGAGACAGATAAAATTTAATCAACAACATTTTGACATCTGGATGTCTCTCAACCGGGGTTTTTATTTAAAAATAATGGACCCTGAGTACGGACAGACATGAGTTGAATGTAGATGAATGCGAGATGATATGATGCAAATGCATGAATGCAGGCCCTTGTGCCACCAAGTCAACTGTAGACCCTCTGCTTCTCTGAACCAGTTATATCTGTGGGATCAAGTCACCATAAATCCAACTTGGGGGGGTTCCGAAATAAACGGAACCGGGGATTATATCACTTATCTTTGCAGGAACAACCACTAAACGGGTGACAAACGGATCCTCTGAACAAGTACTCTCAACTCAGCCCGGGGATCCGAAATAAACGGAACCCGCTGATAAACCACGGACAGAACTCTGGCGTCCCAGAAATAAATGCCCCATAATTCATAGTCACCATCAGTACCAAGAGTCACCAACACATCACCAACCAATCAGCAACTGTACCTGTAATGATCAAACCCTCCCCACTCACGGGTGTCGTCTAGGCCAGGGTAAGGTCGAGAGAAACACAGCATAAATAACCTTTCGCTGAATACCATCATATACACACCTGAAGTATGTAACGACGATATCCTACCAGGGTCTGAACTGCTCGTGATATCAATGTTCCGCTAAGTGGCGCCATACCACCCGCTTCCCATGAATCACTCTATTCCTAGGTTCCCTAGGTTTCACTCATAGCCTGGGTATTGGGCCTTTTACCTCAAGTAACTCCCACCCCCAAACAGAGAAACACAGACAGCACAGCAGATGAATATGAATGAAATGCAAACATTAATGCAAATAATAAATGCAAACAATAAATGCAAATATATACAAATGAATGCAATAAATAAACACAGCACACAGCAACCAAAAACCTAACCTAGAGAGCGCTAGGAGAGACTCGCTCAGGGAAGATGGACCAGCATAGGTCAACTTCTCTATGTCCCCAGCAGAGTCGCCAGCTGTCGCATCGCGCGAAAAACCGGCGGGAAAAGAAAGAACAACAGAGCCGCCACCGTGCGTTATTTATCCCAAAAGAGGGAAAGGAAACGCTCAGAGTAAACCTGGGAAAGAACATGGTCTCGCGACCAAAGAAAATGGGTTCGGGAGTCGGTTATGCGAAGGGAAGGTATTAGCACCCCTACGCATCCGTAGTACTCTACGGGATCCACGCACACTAGAAAGGAAAATTGGTTGCTAAACACTGCTCACACTCACACACACACTGGCTGAAAGAGACACAAGAAACTGACTGAAACTGACTCGGCAGGATGTCGCATCCTGGGCCTACTTAGTCTATCAGGCATAGACATCAGAGTCGAAGTAGTTCGGACTGGGGAAACGACACATGCTCGCTAGGATGTCGCATCCTATGCATACGTATCTTCTCGGACGAGAGAAGAATCAGAGCATTCGTAGCTCGGCTGACACGCGCACAAACAAACACAGGCAAAGGCAAACGTGGAGCCCGACTGCCAATCACTGGACTTACATCAGCATCCGAACCAAAACACACACAAGAAGGCAAACATGGAGCCTGAATGCCAATCACTGGGCTTTTATCAGCATCCGAACCAAACACACGCAAGAAGGCAAACATGGAGCCTGAATGCCAATCACTGGGCTTATATCAGCATCCGAACCAAACACACGCACACTGGAACCCAAATGCCACTCGATGGACTTATATCAGCTTCCAAGCACACAACAACACAACAAGTTAATAGGGAGTCGGGGACTCGAGCCTATAACTGTCAAACACGCACAAACAAGACAGACAGCAAATGCTAAGGAGTCAGGGACTCGAGCCTAGCAACTGTCAAACAACACACACAAAAAGAAAAAGGGCGCCCGGAGAGATCAGCTCAATCTCCTGCCTACATACTTCATCTGGTATGAAGATCAGGGCGATGTAGTTCCCCTACGCAGGGATAAAGGACTAGCCTAACCAGATAACAGAGGGAGACACAACTAGGGAGACTACGACTCGAGCCTAGATGTTATCATGCAAAATCATCCCTAAGTTAAGGTTTCTAGCTAAATGGCACAAGGGCCAACCTATCCTAAGTATGGCTCACACAGGGAGCAAGCCACACACACTTAACTTGCACGGGAAGCAAGCCAAGCAAAACCTAACTTGCACAGGAAGCAAGTCTAAACTAATCCTAACTTGCACAGGAAGCAAGTCAAACAATCCTATCTTGCACAGGAAGCAAGTCAAACAATTCTATCTTGCACAGGAAGCAAGTCAAACAATCCTACAAGCACAGATAGCACACGCTATACACAAACAAGTGGCTCAAACAAGGGTTAGGTTTTAGTCAAGGGGTCATATCAACCTCGACAAACAAACCTCTGGAACTGGGTGAATGTTGCTCTTAACCTTGCCATTGAGGGGCTAAGGTGAAGCAGATGAAAGGATGAAGTGAGGATGAGACCTCACAGCTCTTATCCCTGGCCTGGGAGAGCTCAAGACAAGAATGTGTGGGTTCAGAAAGTGGGAACCCTTCTACACATTTAAAACTGACTCAACTGTACAATTGTACAAGATCTTGGGTTTGTATCTGCAATGCATCAACACAGTGGTGTGAGCAAAGCAGATGACACACTGAATAGTGGGGGATAGACTGCATATCCCTACCTTCCACCAATTGCCTCTTCACTTAGGAGGACTTTGACTCTATGCAAGGACAAAATTAAACAATCACAAACATTGCCTCTTAAGGAGGACTTCAGACAGTTGCCTGGCCAAGTAACAGGCCAGGTCTTCCAGACTACATGAAGTAAAAGAGACATACCTCAATGCAAATTGCTTATACAAGCAAAGCAGAGCAAAAGTTCACAAGGAACTAAGCAACTAAAGCACCTGAAACAGTCAAGCGGATGTTAGTATACAACTTCAAACAAAACAAACAGAAACAGACAACAACAGTCCATTAGAGGCACATGGATGTGCAGGGTACAAGGCTTATGGCATGTGAGCCAAGCCACCTACAAAACAAACAAGTTAGTCATGGCATTTAGACAATCTCAATCAAAAGAAATTGGTCTCATTGGTCATTTGTTGGTCAACCTGAAAACACAAGCTCAAAGGTGAGTAGCAGGACCACTAGGGCAAGCCTAGGGTCAAAAGTGAATGAGAAAGTCAAAACAGCAAAGGATATCCAATCAAAGTCAAATTTAAGCATTCAAGAAACAAACTCAATTGGATTCACACTCATATCAATCACTATCATCATTTCATGAACAGTTTAGGTCAAAACATGGCAAACAGAAGCTCATATAAGTCAACAGCAAGACTTAACTCAAAAGCAATCTAAACATTTTCCAAAAATCATCAAATAAATCATGATCAAACCTAACACATGGCATGGTAAGCATGTCAAATTTCATCCCATTTAGACAAGTGGAAGGCAGTCAATGAAAATCAGAAAGTCAAAGCACATTTGAACATGCTCAAAGAAGTCAACCAAACATGCATCAACTTAGAAAAATCATAAGTCAAGAATGGTGTATGATAAATGAATGGGATCAAAACCATGGTAAAGATGAGGATGTCTAGTTATCTCATGCAAAATTTCATGTCCATCCAATAAAGTATGAGAATTTCACAAATGAAATGGGAACATGTGTCACACAAAGTCAACATTTGACTAGGCAGGGAAGAAAAATCTCAAACAAATGGAAAATTGTTCAAATAAATCCAAGAAAATTCACATGTAAACTAGACATACAAGAGTAGGCTCATGCAAAATTTCAATCCATTTAGAGGCCAAGAAGCATGATAATGAAAATCATGAAGTTGGACATCAATGGTGTGACACAACTTGTCACACCCTAGTTCAAAAAATCATATCTCACAAACCACAAATGATAAATGCACAAACTCTATACCAAAATCACCATGAATGTGTCTAGTTTAAGCACAAAAAATTTGGGAGCCATTGGATACATTCTCATCATTTCACAATTGATTTGGCAAGATGTACAAAATTTGGTCACATGTCACAAACCCTAGCACCATTTAAAAACCACTCATCCAAAAATTCTGGAAAAATAATGATAAGAAAGTAGAGATCATGATGAACACAACACAAAAAATCCCATTGAATTTGGATCAAAAATGAGCAAGTTATGAATTTTGGAAGGTTGGTTATAAAAATGTGAAATAAATGAAGCAAGAATGGCATTTTTGTAATATTTGAATTCACTTAACAAAACACAGTCGTTTTGGGCAGTAAATGGAATGTTTTGATTGGCTGGAGGGAGAAATAGCCATGCACACGAAAATGGGGGCAATTCTGGGCAAATTGGGATTAGGGTTCATATCCAAAAATCGTGATTTCTCAATTCTTCCCAAAAATGTCAATTGAGCATACCATTGTAATCATCAAACCATGTACATCAACATTTCAACAATAGATTTCATTAAATCAGTTTAAACACAACCAAATCGAGCCAAAACACATTTGAGCATACAAGTTGAAATCCATATTTCTCACATCATAGTGAATCATTTTCAATGGTTCAAGTGGCATTGATTTCAGCATAACAAGATCTTTCACAAACACAGCATGATTTAGCAAAAAGAGCAAGTCGAAAAACTAACCAAAATGATGAGCAGTGATGATTCAGCCACCTTTTGCTGGTGAGTGCTTGAAACAGATGAAGAATGTGCTCCTACAAGATGAATGGGGAAGTAAACTTGGCTCAATGAAGCTTGTTCGTGCTTGCATCCAAATCTGCCATGGCTAAGCTTCCAATGGGACAGTGGTTTTGAGCTGCTTGCAGATGGGATAATGTGATGAAAACAAGCTCACAAGGTTGTTTGAGTGAAGGAACAATGTTAACCAGGTCAAGTTTTGGAGGTTTGACTGTTTGTTGGAAATGGCCAAAGGTGAGTTTTGGACAAATGAATGAAGGAGATTGTTTCCTTGCCGTCAAGTGGCCTATGTAATGTTCATTCAAGATGATGTGGATGTTGTCAAGCCAGGCCAGGTTAGGTTTTGGTGTTTGACAGCAAATCGATGAATGCCAAGGCAAAGGTCAAGTGCAAGGTTTTTTAGGATGAGTGCTTTTTCTGCAATGTGTTTTTGATGGTTGTTAACTTTTGTTTCAAGTGACAGAAAAGAGGATCAAAAGCCCTGCTGTTAGAGGTTGTTTTTGGTACAAGGCCATGTTGCAACTTTGGTGCTTTTGGACAGAAAAAAAACCAGAAGTGCCAAACCAAGATGAGTGAGTTTTTTTTTGGAAAATGATTGAAGCAGGCTGGTTCTGCAGTGTATGTTGGTGGCAAAGAAATGAAGTCTGGTTTTCTGTTGGTTGTGTTGACAGATTTCCTGAAATGTAAAGCAAGATGAGTGAGGCTGCTGCAGTGTTGGCTTGCTGCTACTGCATGACAGCACTGTGAGGTTTTCTTTTGATTGTATCAAAGCCAGGCTTGGTTCACTTTGTCAGTTTTTTGGCAGTTTTTTAGCAGAATGGTCAAGGTGGTCTTTTTATGAATGAAGCTCTCTTGGTTTTTTTTTTTAGAAAGTGTATGAAGTTGGTTAGCTCATGTTATGTTGGCAAGTAGGATTTGAAGAAAGCAAAACAGGGTTTTACTGGCCTGCTGCTATTTTTTTAGGTTCTTGTTATGACAGCCAATGGTCTATGCCAAGCAAGCAAGGATGAAGTTGGAAAAAGTGAAGGTAGGTTCTGCCATTGTTTGGTCTGCTATGGACAGTACAAGTATGGCATGGAGGTATGGCTGTCCTACTGGTTTTGATGACAGGAAAAATGAGGTACTTTTGCCTGCTGCTGGGTTACTATATGTCCTCTGTTCCTTTTTGATTTGGCCAGGTTTTTAACAATGATAAAAATCTTGAAAAAAATGAGTAAGGTTTTTCTGCTGTGTTGTTTTTTTTACAGTTGCTGCTACTGTCCTGTTGTTGACAGAAAATCTCCTTGCCAAAACCTACTGTTGGCTGTTGTTTTTGGTGGTAAGGCAATGCCTTGTTCTTTTTGTTTTGACAGCCTTTCACATCTGCTGTTAGGAGTTGCTAATCTGGTTTTGGACAGAAAAAATCATGTTGTTTTGTTGCTTCTAATGCTTGCAATATGACAGAAAAAATGGGGGGAAAAGTTCTGCTATGGGACAGTGCAAGGCATTGTTAGAAGTGTGGGTGGATGGATTATTGGATGAGTGATTTTTTTTAGGTTTGGTGCTGTCCAAAATGTATTTGACTGTGTTTTTAATTACTGTGTAGCATGACAGGAAAAAAATGGTGTTTTCTTCTTGTGACAAGCCAAGCCAAGATCTTGTCTTTTGTGAGCTTTGACAGTAGGTTTCAAAAATGCCAAATGCCAACTGAGTGAAATCCCTTCTGTTGGTTACTATTGCTGTCATGTTCTCAATTAACAGGAAATGGTGTTGTCCAAAATTCTGCTATGGGACAGTACAAGTATGGCTCAAGGATTGGATTTGTTGCAAACATGTCCTTTCTTCCCCAATTCTAAGCAAGTAAGCATGGCCATATGTACCATTGGTTATGGCTGCAGAATGTGTTTATAATTGACAGCAAAATGGCCTTCTAATCTTCTGTTTTTGAGAGTACAAATCATGGTATGGTGGATGCAAGGACAAGTATGGTGAAATTGTACCTTTCTTACAATTCAAGCAACCAAGCAATGGCTTCATGTACTGCATATTTTGACTTTGCAAACACATTCTAAATGACATTTATGAGCTGTTCCAATTGGCCAAATGTTGAAAAAAAAGTTTAAATCAAAAAGTCAACTCTTAGTCAAACTTACATTTAAATGAAAAAGGTCAAAATATGCCATTTTGATTGGTGAAGTTTTGGCTCATGAAATTTATATTTTTGGAAAGAGGGGATCAAATGTGACTTGTAGGAAAAAACCCCACCAAAATTGGCCAAACGGTTTGAGAGATATGGCCTTCTGAAGTTCAAGATTTTCTGAAATCGATTCGATCATAACTTGCCAACCACACATGGGAATTGAGAGTTCTAGGACTTTTTGGAAATGGGAGAACAAGATCTTCAACTTTCATGTTGGGCAAAAATTCATTTGAGGCTTGTATCATGATGTAAGTTTGAGGATCAAAACTTTCCATTTATGGCAAGTTTCAGTTACAGGCCCAGTTTCCATTTTGGGAATTTCATGATCTGGCTCCAAATTCTTCCATGATGGTGTTTGGCATGATATATGATGACTATTTGGACACGAATGAACTCTCACAAACCAATTCCAATCACCCAATCATTGATTAAATGGACAGTTGACCAACAGTTGACTTTTAGGGTTTCTGACTGATTGAACCTCTTCTGATGAATTCCAAACCCTAATTCCTTGAGAACTTGACTTCAAATGATGTCCCAAGACATATGAACTCTTGATTATTGATCATGGTGCCCAAATTCCACAAGAATGACCACCATCCACTGCTTTGACTGACAGTTGACCTTTTTTAGGGTTTTTGACTGTCTGTGTATGAACTGATGATTTCCAAGTCTTCAACCCTTGACCAAAATACCTCAAATAGACCTCCAAGCCATGTGAACTTGTTGGACAAACCCCAAGGCCTTGGTTCAATGAGAAATTCCTTTGCTTGCCTGATTGACTGATCAGGAGATTAGTTTGACCTAATTCTTGATTGCTTGCTCTTGAGGCAACTGAGGGACAATGCAAATGCTATGCAATGGATCATGATATGCTATGACCTAATATGAAAATGTATGCATAATGATAGGTGCAAATTTGAGGTGCTACACCTGCGTAGGGGAACTACATCGCCCTGATCTTCATACCAGATGAAGTATGTAGGCAGGAGATTGAGCTGATCTCTCCGGGCGCCCTTTTCTTTTTTGTGTGTGTTGTTTGACAGTTGCTAGGCTCGAGTGCCTGACTCCTTAGCAATTTGTTGTCTGTTTGTTCGAGTGTGTGCTTGACAGTTATAGGCTCGAGTCCCCGACTCCCTATCAACTTGTTGTGTTGTTGTGTGCTTGGAAGCTGATGTAAGTCCATCGAGTGGCATTTGGGTTCCAGTGTGCGCGTGTTTAGGTTCGGATGTCAATGTAAGTCCAGTGATTGGCATTTGGGCTCCATGTTTGCCTTCTTGTGTGTTTTGGTTCGGATGCTGATGTAAGTCCAGTGATTGGCATTCAGGCTCCATGTTTGCCTTTGCCTGTGTTTGTTTGTGTGCGTGTCAGCCGAGCTACGAATGCTCTGATTCTTCTCTCGTCCGAGAAGATACGTATGCATGGGATGCGATATCCTAGCGAGCATGTGTCGTCTCCCCAGTCCGAACTACTTGGACTCTGATGTCTATGCCTGATAGACTAAGTAGGCCCAGGATGCGACATCCTGCCGAGTTCAGTTTCAGTCAGTCTCTTGCGTTTCTTTCAGCCAGTGTGTGTGAGTATTTGAGCAGTGTTTAGCAACCAATTTTCCTTTCTATTGTGCGTGGATCCCGTAGAGTACTACGGATGCGTAGGGGTGCTAATACCTTCCCTTCGCATAACCGACTCCCGAACCCATCCTCTTTGGTCGCGAGACCATGTTCTTTCCTAGGTTTACTCTGAGCGTTTCCTTTCCCTCTTTTGGGATAAATAACGCACGGTGGCGGCTCTGTTGTTTCTTTCTTTTCCCGCCGGTTTTTCGCGCGATGCGACAGCTGGCGACTCTGCTGGGGACATAAAGAGAAGTTGACCTGTGCTGGTCCATCTTCCCTGAGCGAGTCTCTCCTAGCGCTCTCTAGGTTAGGGCTTTGGTTGCTTTGCACTATTTTATTGCATTCTTTGTATATATTTGCATTTACTGTTTGCATTTATTATTTGCATCAATGTTTGCATTCATTCATATTCATCTGTTCATCTGGCTGTGTTTCTCTCTGTTGGGGTGGGAGTTACTTGAGGTAAAAGGTCCAATACCCAGACCATGAGTGAAATCTAGGAAACCTAGGAATAAAGTGATTCATGGGAAGCGGGTGGTATGGCGCCACTTAGCGGAACATTGATATCACGAGCAGTTCAGACCCTGGTGGGATATTATCGGTGCATACATCGGGTGTGCACAGGATGATATTCTGCGAAAGGTTATTTATGCTGCGTTTCTCTCGACCTTACCCTGGCCTAGATGACACCCGTGAGTGGGGGGGATTGATCATTTTAACAGGTACAGTTGGTGACTCTCGGTACAGATGGTGACTGTGAATTATGGACATTTATTTCTGGGACGCCGGAGTTCTGTCCGTGGTTTATCAGCGGGTTCCGTTTATTTCGGATCCCCGGGTTGAATTTGAAAGTACCTGTTCAGAGGAGCTGGCTGTCATCCGTTCAATGGATGTTCCTGTGATGATAGTGATGTAATCTCCAGTTTCGTTTATTTCGGAACTCCCCAAGTCGGATTTATGGTGACTTGGTTCCTCAGATTGGTTTCAGATGCCAGTTGATCAGATTGACTTTGGGTTTCAGATGTTTGTGATCAGAGTTCAAGCCGAAGCTTTGACCCTGTGCCTTGAGACGCACAGCCTGACCAGTCATGTTGCATCATTTGCATCATAGCATGTTTATTTTCCAAAAAAATAGTAATGCATGAAAAAGAAAAGTTAACTTGCATATGCATATCCTTTATCAGGATCATTCATAGTACCCATATCATGCATATCATGCACATAGCATCCTTGCATTACAGACATGTGTGGAGAGATTTCTCACTTCGGTTCTTGACTGAGAGAGGATTGCTGACCGCCGACCGCATCGTTACTCAACCAGACTCAATCAACAGAGGAGTATGGATCAGGTTCAAGCAGAATTGGCCGAGATGAGGGCAAACATGGCCCAGTTCATGACAACGATGCAAGGAGTTGTTCAGGGGCAAGAGGAGCTGCGTGCCTTAGCCCAGAGACTGGAAGCCATGATTCCACCAGTCCACCGTGCTTCACCAGTGGGTGTACTCGTTCATGAGAATACTGCTGTCACTATTCTCGTCAATGATCATGTCGTGGGAGATGAATTGAAGGGGATCAGAATCAGTGAACAGCCTCTTGCTGCAGAGACTGCTAATGTCGGGGCAACCCGCGCTCCGGTTCGCCATCCTGGCTCTTCAAAGTTTTTCCAGTTCTAAGAAGCTATACTCTGGGGCACCCAAAAGGGGAGAGATTGAAACAAATGTTGTGCACCGACGGAGGAGTGTGAACAGAGGACAGTATCGTCAGGCTGTTGGTGTGACTATTCCAGCAACTCAACCTCAACAACAGCAGAGAAGGTCAACTCAGCAATATCGACATCAACAACATCGTCCTCAGCAGCAGGCTTCCCAGCCTCACAATGGTAATCAAGCCAGTACGAGTAATGAGAGGAAGAAGATCATTTTGATCCAATCCCCATGTCCTACGCCGAGCTCTGTCCCTCGTTGATAGAGCGGAACTTGATTACTCCCAGGGACCCGCCACCCATACCCGTCAACCCTCGGTGTTGGTATAGGCCTGAACGACATTGTGTGTATCATTCGGTTGCTCTTGGTCATGATGTGGATAGTTGTTCAAGACCTCGTGAGGGCAGGTATTCCGAACTGTGGAGACTTGGGTCCCCGTGATAATCAAGCTCGAAGATAACAAGTCCTGGGCTGGCGCCGACTTTGTCTTCAGAAGGGTTGTTCAGAAAACAGAAGCTGCTGATGCAAAGGATACTGACAGTTGTCATCCTCGGTGGGATCTATCACAATCGGGTCACTGTGGGCTTTCCTACAGTTGTTCATAAGTCAGAGTAATAATCACTTTGTTTAAAAACCCTTCTCCCATGCCAAAAGGAGAAGTGATGACATTGTTGGCAATATTTTGTGCAATGATATTTTCATTCAAATAAACTCATGTTAAAACATTTGTGTTTCCAATTATTTTCCCTTCTTGCTTTTTGCATGAAATTGGTGATCACCAAAAAACCTTAAAAAGCAAGAATAAAAGCCATCTTTTCATCTGCATAACGATTGTCTTGTTTGTTTTTCAAAGAGCTTTTCATATCAAATCATTATGCAGGTTGTTTCTCAAACCCATTGAACATAGTGATCGGACGTCATCTCCCAATTTTGAATTCCCTGTATTCGAAGCGGACGAAGATGATGTTGAAGGGATTCCTGACGAGATTTCCCGACTTCTTGAGCAAGAAAAGAAGATCACTCAGCTGCATCTCGAGAATCAGCAGAACAGCCAACTGGGGCATTATCAAAAAAAAAGAAGAGAAAAAAAAAAGAGAAAAGAGAGGGTGCAAAATCAAAAAAAATCAAAAGAAATCAAAAGAAATCAAAAGAAGGAAAAAGAAAGAAAGAAACAAAAGAACAAAAGCACCCTCAAAGTCCCAAGTTGGCTGATGCTGAGTTCAATCAAAATCAAAGAGATCAACTGCCATGTATCATGGCCAGTCATATCAGCAGAGAGTGAAGAAAGCATTCGACAAGAAGATCAAGCCTCGTGTGTTCCGAGGGACCCTGTGCTTAAGAAAGTCTTGTCTTTCATGCCCGATTCCAGGGGCGAGTGAACCCCAAGCTATGAAAGCCCATGTGTTGTCAAGAAAGCCTTTTCAGGCAGTGCTTTAACACTTACATCAATGGATGAAGAAGTTCACTCGTCCTGTGAATTCCGATGCAGTCAAGAAATACTTCGCCTAAAACAAAAACAAAAAAGCAAAAGCTCGCTAAGTCGAACACCCCAAAGGGCGACTTAGGCAAAAAGGAGCGTCTCGGTGGATTGAAAACCCGAAAGGGCGATCCAGGCAAAAGTTAGAGACATTGAAAAAAGAATTTGCATCCCGCTAGATTGAACACCTCACACTGGGGCAATATAGGCAAAAATAAGGGATTTGGCAAGTAACTGCATCTTGACAAAACCGTGCTCTATATCTGTCATCCGTCAGGGATTCTCGATTCGTCGTCGACCGAAACTTTGAATACATCGAAAATTCAGAATGGTAGAGGAAAGGTCATTATGTTCAATGTAGCCCTCTCCAATATATATCACCGATTTCAAATTTGTACAGATCTATGGAGTCTCGCCCTTTGCAGACTACCATTCCATCACATCAATTTGAGCCTTTATCCAATTATTTGCACTCGTATTTGTTTCAATTCAACAAATGATTTGCATGTTTTAATTGATAAAGTATCATTGTTTTCAAAATAAACAAATTTTTCAAAAGAAATTGTTCTTAAACAAAGTGAACCTTCACAATGATGGAAAGATACTTAGGAGACCCACAGTGCTCTCCCGGGGGTGGTATGATTACCAACAGGTAAGACAATTGTTCGTATCTCGAGCATGACTGTATCTTTGTCCTACAGAACCTCGTATGGTCTCTCCTCAATGAAGTTGTCCGACGCAGTGTTGTTTGAAGATGTTCATCTTCATGTCCCCAGTAGTGCAACATTTCTCCCTCCAAGTCCCTATTAGCTCTATTGTGGGGCATCCCCAGTAGAGTGCTGTTTGAGCCTTATCATGGGGCATACCTAGGGCACGTTTTTTTATCTAACGATCTCTTGTGCAAGTACTGTTGGATATATTCTTTCGCTTGTCAGTGGTGACGTGAAGCCTTTATGACAAGAAATCCCGGTGGAGCCTGATCAGGGGCAAGGGACAGTTGAACGGTGAAAAGACGGTGAAGGATTACGACGACGATCCTGGAAAGTTAATCAAGAAGACTCTTCAAAGTCTGATGATTGGAAAGTATGTATAAATCCCAAGAGTTCAACCTCCGTGAAGTACGAACGAGTTGGGAATACAAGATGATGGAGCAGAAAAGTCCAGAAGAGTCTGGGAGTTCTTAAAAGCGGGAAGTCAACACTATGGGTGGATGATGGATACCAGTGTTCGACGAGTCGACCGACATCCCTGTCGAACAAGCTGTATCTCCCCAGAGGATTAAGAGTGTGATCTCCCTGGTAGATTCGAGATCGTTGTCTCCTCAGCAAGCCTGAAGGTCATCACGTCCCCAGCTCAAGTCAGTATTGAAGCTATCAGAGTTATTTCCCCTGCAGAGATACCTGTGGACAGTACCTTCTTTCCCCAACAGATCTAAGGATTGCTTCTCCTCAGCAGGCCTATGCTTACAGATTTCCCCAGTTGAGAATCCCCGCTGAGCGCCTGGCAGTTATTTTCCCCGAGAGTCCCCTAGTGGAGTTTATCAGTAGACTGTTGGTGTGCTCCCCAACAATTGGTGTTATGGTGCTATTATCTCCAGTATGGCCGTGGGTGCTTATCCCAAGCAGGTTTGTGGGAATTCATCTCCAGTATGATATGACGTGCTATCATCCTCGACAGAGTTGTTACTCTCGCCACTATGGTTGTTCTCTCCACTAGGATTGTTCTCCTCAGCAGAATGGTGTGGGTTTTCCTCAGCAAGTTCCCCGAGTGGAGCGGGTCTCATGAAATACATCTCCAGCAGTGATTCTCCTACATATGGACTGGTTGGGTCGTCCCTAGTGGAGTAGCATTTATTTCTCCAGCAGAGTTCATCCTACCAGTGGATTGGACGGGTTTCTGTAATAGACTGATATCTGTATCCCCAGCGGAGTTGTGACTGTTTTCCAAGTCTGAAGCTGTCTTCCCAGCAGAGGTTGTGTTGATGGTTTCTCCCCAGCAAGGTTTGTCTTTCCCCAGCAGGATGGAAGTTGACATGGTTATAGGATCCCCAGCACAGTTCCTGGGGTTCCCCGGTGTTGTCTCTGAAGGAGACGCGTGTGTATGCATTCATCATTTAGATAAGCATAGCATATTGCATCATTAGTGCATAGCATTTCCATGATCATGGGGCATTGTGTAAAACAAGAAAAACTCATGCATCGACATAGCAAGCATATCCATTAGCCCTAGGCCGTGGTGACCAGCCGAGCTCGGGTTGTTGGAAAGAGTTTAGCATCGCGCCATTGGATCGGCTTCAGAATTGGGTTCATCAGCATGGTCGAGAGGTTGGTGTTTTCCGAACGAGTGATTCCTCGGTCGAGTGGGTATCCCCATCAGTGTTACCCCCAATTGTTAGCGTCTTGCCAGCTTGGGTCTTTTTCCTTAAGCAGATATGGGTGTGTTTGATCTCTCCATGTAGAGTCTACCCCTTAAGCAGAAAGTGTCAATCTTTTCCTGCCATTTCCCCACTGAGATACATCCTCGTGGATGACGGTTGCTTCCGTTCCCTCCCTAATGGGATGGGTTTTCCCTATTGAGTTCTTTCCTCATTAGGATGAGTCTTGATTCAGTCTGCCTTTTTGGATCGATCCTAAATTGGCTTCTTGTTGACTATCTCTTGTGCTGCCCTGGGGCATAAATGAATAGTCGCTCACTAACCGGCACTCATTCATTTCATCCTCAGCGGAATTCGTTGGCCTCTACCTACAAACCGGTAGTTGTAAGTCCTATCTTTGTGGTTTTCTACCTACAAACCGGTAGTTGTAAAATCCCACTTTCATCCCCTGGCGGATATGGTTTGGTGGCCTCTACCTACAAACCGGTAGCTGTAAGTCCTATCTTTGTGGTTTTCTACCTACTAGCTGGTAGTTGTAAAATTCCACTTTCATCCCCTTGTTGAAGTTAACCCTGTGTGCTCATCCTATCGATGACTGGTTACTTTTCCGTGGTTTTCTACCTACAGACCGGTAGATGTAATCCCCTCTTTGCAGTTATCAGTATCCGGTTTGCGGTATTGATATTCTTTCCCCTTTGGATACTTGCTCCGAGTTAGCAACTTTATCCTCTTTTGATTGGTCATCTTTGCATACCTAGTCCTGGTACCGATGCCTTTCTTGTCGGTCGATTATTCATTTAATAACCTATAACCCGGTTATGGATAATCTTCCATGCGAGTGTATTGAAGGTGAGAAAAACAAGAAAGGGGGGGTTTGAATTGTTTGAAAAATAAGCGCTTTTGCAAAATGAAATCACACAAAGATTTTATACTGGTTCGCTTATAACACAAAGCTACTCCAGTCCACCCGGCCAAGGTGATTTCGCCTTCAACAAGGACTTAATCCACTAATCTTGAAAGATTACAAACAACCCCTAAGAGAGAAGAAAATCTCTTAGTCCTCTCAAGTCTACAGACTACAAAGAGTCACTTGAGGAAATCAAATAAAAATAGATACAAGATGTGTAATCTAGAGTGCTTCTAAGAAAGCAAATATTACAAACTTAAGAACAAATTTTTCACTTGATAAGCAACAGCTTAGTGAAAATCTTTGAAGAACAAAGATGTTTTTCTTGAGCGTGATATGATTTCAGTATAGTTTTGGCTAGTGATTTCTTCGTGTATACTGAATGAGATTTCTTCTCTTATTTATAGGAGTTGAAGTAGAGTTGAAGTAGCGTTGAGTCTGTTGGATATTGAGATGTAGTTACGCCATTCCATTAATAGCTTCTGCAGTAGACTTTTTCACTTAGAAGTGACTACTTACCACAATTAGTATCTTCTCTCTTGGAAGTGGAGATTAACGTCTCTTTCTAATTGAGGAAATCCATTTGCAGAACTTTAACTTGGCTTAAACGTTACTTCATCATGATTAACAATTCTGATTAGAGTCTTTGTGTATCTGGAGAAACTGGCTTCTGATGTTATCTCTTGAGAGTTCAGAAAGCGCTGATAACTTCAGAGTTACAGAAGGCATTTGTTCAGATGCTTCTGATACTTGCAGTTTTGTCCAGAGTCAGAGCTTCTTGAATGAGATTCCTCTTTAGATGCTTCTGATACTTGAGATTTTGCATCTGATCTTGTTTTGCATCTGATGACATCATCAGATTTGTTTCTTCTTTCTTTAGAACCCTGCACACTTAGAAACTTTTCGTTAGGGTGCCATTTTTGGTTTCATCCTTTGTTATCATCAAAATCATGGAATCTGTTGTAGAACAATTTTTGTTCTTACAATCTCCCCCTTTTTGATGATGACAAAACAAATAAAATTATCAGATGAAACATGAAAAATATTAGATCAGATAGACAAAAGCTCCCCCTGAGTTAGTACTAGGGAGTTCAGAAGTTCTTACCAGAGCTTTCCAAGCAATAAGATTTCTGAAAACTTTCTGCAATTTCTTAATTTAATGTTAGAACTATTTAATCAGAGCTATTATTTAATCAGAGCTAATTTTATCAGAACTATTTCTACAATTGTTGCAGAATGCTTAAGGTTTTAGACATAGTTTTCATCAGAGCTATTTAATAATTTCTCCCCCTTTTTGGCATAATCAAAAAGGCATAAAACATAAAAAAAAATAATAGAGAGAAAAACACTTCATTAAACAAAAGCACAAAGGCAAGCAGCAGTCAAAACATCAGATTCAACAGAAATATCAGAGCTAAAAAAGAAAAGACAGAAGCAAAAACACTAGGCAAACAAAAAAACCTAAGTGCCTAAGGGTTTGGAGGAGGAGGAAGTCTCTGTAGTAGCATAGCAAACATATTCTGGAGGTTTTCATTCAGAGCGTCTTGCTTGTCCATCCTTGCCCGGAGCTCACTCTGATCTTGCTTGATCTCTTTCTGATCTTGCTTGATCTCCTTCAGAGTGTTAAGAATCAGAGGGATCGCAGAGGAAGACTCCCCCTGAATCAGAGCCTGCTGAGCTTCAGCTTCAGCAGCAGCTTGGGCTTCTGCATCTGCCTTAGCCTTGGCTTCAGCTTCCTGAATCCTTAGAAGTTCTGCTTCCTTTGCCAGGCGTTCTTCTTCCAACCTCTTAGCTTCTTCTTCAGCTTCCCTAGCCAATCTTTCTTCTTCTAATCTCTTGGCCTCAGCTTCTCTAGCCAGTCTCTCTTCCTCTAACCTTCTGGCCTCAGCTTCTCTAGCCAGTCTCTCTTGGAGTCTTTCCTCAGAGTCTCTGATGTAGCCATTTCTGACTTGTTCAGAGATACTCTTCAGCCTATAAGACTCAGAGGTCATCCAACTAATGACTCTGTTCCAGTGTGTCCTAACAGATTTAGGATCATCACTTACTTCAGAGTTTTTAGCCAGAGACTTGATCTTCTGGACTGAAGCTTCTGCAACCTGTATAATGGCCTCCTCAAGGGTAGGTATGATAATTTTAGGTTCAGGTTCAGGTGAATGAGGTGGAGAGTTTTGAGGGCTGAGATTTAGAGGTTGAGGTTCAGTTTGTTGAGGTTCAGATTCTGCTTGAAGTTCAGAATCTGCGTCTGGTTGAAGACTAGGAGAAGAAGCATATAATGGATTTAGGTCTAAAGGGTCAGAGTCTGGTCCAGGTACAGCGGGAATAAGTGGTGGAGTGATATAAGGTTCAGATGGTTGAATCACAGGTGGTTGGGTTTCAGAGGGTGTGGTGGTTGTTTGTGGTGGAAGTGAGGTTTGATTTTCAGAGGAGATGGTGGTTGTTTGTTGTGGAAGAGAAGTTCGGAGGGGAGAGGTTACTTCAGATTGTGTTTGAGTTTGTGGGGCGAAATTTTTAGCATAGATTTCAGCTATTGTTGGGGAGTTTGGGTCAGAGTGTTCTTGATCAGAGGACTCATGATCAGAGAACTCTTGGTCAGAAGAAGGGGAAAGGTAAGGGGGTGATTCATATTCAGAGGATGAGGAGGAGCTGTGGTGGTATAATTGATTAGGGTCAGAGGTTGTTGTAAAAGTACGGGCAATTTTTAGAACAGGTGGAGGTTGAGAGGTTCTGGTGATTGAAAGTGGTATTTCTGAGGTTGTAAATATGGGAGGTGTTGGGAGAGGAGTAGAAGAAGCCATTACAGGTACAGAAGTAACAGGAGGAATGGACTTACCAGAAGAAGAAGTTTGCAGAGGAGCTGGAGCTTTGGTGCCAGAGGTTTCTCCAAGTCTGGCTTTCTTTGCCTTCCTTGCTTCCTCAGCTATCTTCTTCTCAGAAAGACCTCTTTTGTATCTGACCAGATCTTCTACAGAGTCCAGACAGTCTTCAAGGCGGAAATCAGAGATATCAATGCCTTCATCCAGACGATCCTGAAGGTAGATAGCAATGGCATCTCTGGGTTCGTTCTTGAAGAACCTTTCAAGGCCATGAGGCATCTTCCTCTGATCCTTCAGAGCTTCCCAGGTCACATTCATAGTGGGCTTGACTCTGATGTCTTTGATGATTCCCATACTCCTCAGATTTTTGGCATTCAGAGGCTTTCCAACGTCAATTGCCAGATCATCCATACATCTGGTCTTCTCCAGAGCATCTACCAGCCCATGCTCAATGAAGATGTCAGAGAGCAATCTACCCAGAGGAATGTAGGATCTGGGCTTCATATTATTCCTCGTTTCTCTGACTGAATCCCTCAGATATCTGAAGAGGAGAACAGGGAGATTGATAGGGATACCCTTCTGAATACAGTAGAGGATGCATTTCTGATCAGCATTAATGTAATCTGAAGAGTTGGAGGCTGGACGATGATGGATTGTTCCCAGAATAATCTTCAACCAAACTCGGAGGTTCTGATGAAGCTCCTTGTTCTTAGATGGGTTTCCTTCAACATTTGCTTTGAAGATTGTAGGGTTAATGACTTCTGTGATGCGCTTGGACCTTGGAGGAATGTTGTAAATCCTTTTACCTCCAGCTTTTTCCATATTCAGCAAAGAAGCAATAGACGCTTCTGTGATAATGATCTTCACTCCCAGAACAAAAGAAACGATGAACTCATCATCAGCATCTGCACATCTCCAGAATTCCTTCACCAGAAGAGGATAGATTGGACCATACAATCTGTTGAAGTAGGTTTCCCAACCTTGCTTGCGAAGATCTTCAGTTAAATCAACGCCATTTCTTTTCAAATTCTCAAAATCCACCAGCGATTCACACAGTACATCCAAACCTTCAAAGGGAGTTGAAAGATGAATGTGTTGTTCACGTTCCAAAATGTGAGGTTCTTTGTAAACTGGGGTCGTGGTAACATCTACAACCATGGGTGTTTGAGTGTTTGAGGTTTGGGGGTTAGAAGCAGCTTCCATTTGTTGGGAGAAGTTAAAAACTGCTTGCTCTTGAGGATTCATGACGAAGATTGATGAAGAAGATGAAGAACTGAGAAGGTTGCAGAGAAAACTTCGAGAGAGGGTTTAGGGTTTAAGAGTGAGTGAGAGTGATAAGTGTGTGAAATGTGAGAAAAGTGTTTATATACTAAGGGTAAAAACACATGCAAAACGACACACATACCAGCGTTAGCACAAAAACCAAAATAGCACGTTTGGGGGAAAAATGATTACAGCTCATTAATGAATGTCTAATCCCAACAGTAAGCACACTGCTCAAGGAGATTTTCAAGCGTTCTGACCTTTGATTTCTTTTGACAGCTGTCTAGAAGTTCTAGGGTTAGACGCATGTTCCCCACGTGTTGATGTTTCTGATCTTCAGGAATACCAAAGGATTTCTGAAGATTTCTAACTCAGATATCTTCTTAACTTGGTAGAAGTATCAGAGTCAGAGGCAGAAGTATATTTGTTTTTATCAGAGTCTCATTTTACATGTTCAGAGCCAAATTTTACTCAGGACAATTTTTAATGTTCAGATTTTCTAAGATGAAACGAAATCTATCTTCAGCTAGAGGCTTAGTAAAGATATCTGCCCATTGATGTTCTGTATCAATGAACTTCAGCGTTACTATCCCTTTCTGAACATAGTCTCTAATAAAATGATGTTTTATTTCTATGTGTTTGGCTCTGGAATGCAAAATGGGATTCTTACTCAAACAAATAGCAGCAGTATTATCACAAAGGATAGGAATGTTACTCTCAAAGATTTGTAGATCTTCTAGCTGATGTTTCATCCAGAGCATCTGAGTTGTGCACAGTGATGCTGAGATATATTCTGCTTCTGCAGTTGATAGAGCGATAGTTGACTGTCTTTTGCTAGCCCAGGAGATTAGATTGTTTCCCAGAAGCTGGCAATTTCCAGATGTACTTTTTCGTTCTATTCTATCTCCTGCATAATCTGCATCACAATAACCAGAAAGCCTATACTCTGATGTTTTCTCATACATCAGGCCCAGGTTAGGGGTTCCTTTCAGATACTTAAGAATTCTCTTAACAGCTGTTAAATGAGATTCTCTAGGATCTGATTGGAATCTGGCACAAAGACAAACGCTAAAGAGAATATCAGGACGAGTAGCAGTCAGATAGAGAAGAGAGCCTATCATACCTCGATAGAGCTTCTGACAAACCTTGTTGCTTACCTCTTCCTTCTCCAGAATGCAAGTTGGATGCATGGGAGTCTTTGCAGAATTGCATTCAGACATATCAAACTTCTTTAGAACGTCTTTAATGTACTTGCTTTGATGAATGTACGTGACTTCTGGAGTTTGATTGATTTGAATTCCCAGAAAGAACTTTAGTTCTTGCATTAGACTCATTTCAAATTCTGCCTGCATTAACTTAGAAAATTCTTGGCAAACAGAGATATTAGCAGAACCAAAAATAATGTCATCAACATAAATTTGGCATATCATGAGATCATTTTTATGATTTTTACAGAAGAGTGTAGAATCAACTTTCCCTCTGATAAAATTTTGTTCCAGAAGAAAATTACTTAAGCGTTCATACCAAGCTCTGGGAGCTTGTTTAAGTCCATATAAGGATTTCTTAAGTTTGAAAACATGTTCTGGAAAATTTGAGTTTTCAAAACCAGGAGGTTGATTTACATACACTTCTTCTGAAATATAACCATTAAGAAATGCACTCTTGACATCCATTTGGTATAATTTGATAGAATGATTAATAGCAAAAGATACAAGAAGACGAATAGATTCTAACCTCGCGACTGGAGCAAAAGTTTCATTATAATCAATACCTTCTTGTTGACTATAACCTTGAGCTACCAGTCGTGTTTTGTTTCTGACAACTTCTCCTTTCTCGTTCAGTTTGTTTCTGAAAACCCATCTGGTTCCAATGACATGAGTGCCTCTGGGTTTAGGAACAAGATCCCAGACATCATTCTTGGAGAATTGATCTAACTCTTCTTGCATAGCTGCCACCCAATCATTATCTTGAAGAGCTTCATCACAGGACGTAGGCTCAATCAGAGACACTAGTCCCAGAGGAATATCTTCAGAAGTTCTGAAGGTAGATCTGGTTCTAACAGGTTCATCTTTGTTTCCCAGAATCAAATCTTCAGATACGTTGCTACGACTCTTGACTTTCCTTGGAATTTCTGGAGATTTAATTTCTTCAGAGTCTGGAGTGACAGTTGCTTCTGGAGTTTTCTCAGATTCTACCAGAGTGATCTCTAAATCTGCAAACTTTTCAACTAGCTTTGACTTTTCAGGGTCAAGCTTATCATCAAATCTAACATGAATTGATTCCTCCACAATTTTGGTTTCTGTGTTGTATACTCTGTAGCCTTTAGAGCGTTCTGAGTATCCTAACATAATTCCTTTCTGTGCTTTGGAATCAAACTTGTTCAGATGTTCTTTAGTATTTAATATAAAGCAAATGCATCCAAAAGGATGAAAATAAGAAATGTTGGGTTTTCTTCCCTTACACAGTTCATAGGGAGTCTTATCCAGAATAGGTCTAATAGAGATTCTATTCTGAATGTAACACGCTGTATTTACAGCTTCTGCCCAAAAGTGCTTTGCTACATTTGTTTCATTGATCATGGTTCTGGCCATTTCTTGGAGTGTCCTATTCTTCCTCTCTACAACTCCATTTTGTTGTGGAGTTCTAGGGCAGGAGAAATCATGGGATATTCCATTAGAATCAAATAATTCTTCAAAATCTTTATTTTCAAATTCTCCACCATGATCACTTCTGACTCTAATAATTTTAGAGTCAAATTCTTTTTGCACTTTAGAACAGAAACTGGTGAATACAGAGTGAGACTCACTCTTGTGCTTTAGGAATTTTACCCATGTCCAGCGGCTATAATCATCAACGATTACAAGTCCATACTTCTTTCCATTGACTGATGCTGTTTTCACAGGACCAAATAAGTCAATGTGAAGAAGCTCCAGAGGCTTGGAGGTAGAAACAACATTTTTCTTTTTAAAAGATGTTTTTGAAAACTTTCCTTTCTGACAAGCTTCACACAGAGCATCTGAAGAAAACTTCAGTTTAGGTAAGCCTCTGACTAACTCAAGTTTAGTTAGCTGAGAAAGTTTCCTCATGCTAATGTGGCCTAAGCGTCTATGCCATACCCATTGCTCTTCGTGAACTGACATTAAACATTTAACATTTTGATCTTTTAAATCAGAAAGATTTATTTTATAAATGTTGTTTTTCCTCTTGCCTGTGAAAAGGACAGAGCCATCGTTCTGATTAATGGCTTTACACGTTTTTTGATTAAAGATTACATCATAACCGTTATCACTTAATTGACTTATGGATAACAAGTTATGCATTAATCCTTCTACATAAAGAACATCAGATATAGAGGGAAGAGTACCATTACCAATAGTTCCGGAGCCTCTGATCCTTCCTTTCTGATCTCCTCCGAAGCCTACAAAGCCAGCGTCTTTAAGTTCCAGGCTTTGGAACATAGACTTTCTTCCCGTCATATGTCGCGAGCATCCAGAGTCCAGGTACCATGACTGGTGTCTGAACTTTGCTGCATAGGATATCTGCAACATAGATAATCTTATCTTTCGGTACCCAGAATCTCTTGGGTCCTTTTAGATTAGTTTTCCCAGAGTTTCTTACAACTTTGGGTCTTCTAGCATTCTTAAATTTTGTTCTTGTGTGTGTGTGTAATGATATGAAAAAGGAGATTTAAGCTGGTTACTGGTAGAAGTTTTATCAGAATCAGAATCATACCCAATTCCCCTTTTATTATTCTGACCTACTCCATAAATCATGGATGCCATAATACTCCTATTTATCCCATTCTTCAGAAATTGTTGAAAGGCTTCTTCATACTTATAAATAATTTCATTTGAAGTTTGTGGTGCTTGAGACAACACTTCTTCTAATTCTAAGCTTTTTGTTTTAGCTCCATCTCTTTCTAACGTTAAAGATTTGATTGTATCTTCATGTGCTAGAATTGTTGTCTCAAGTTCACTACATTCTTCAGATTTTGCTTTAAGAAGACCTTTAATGCTTTTAACTTTTTGTTTTAATTTCTGAAGAGAGGTAAGAGTTTCTGATAAACATGATTCTAAGTCAGATCTAGAAAGTTCAGAAAATACCTCTTCAGATTCTTCATCTGAGCTGCTGGATGTGGTAGCCATAAATGCTACGTTGGCTTGTTCATCAGAGTCAGATTCTGATGATCCTGATTCACTATCGTCCCAGGTGGCCATTAATCCTTTCTTTGTTCTGAAGGCATTTTTCTTGAAGCTTTCTTTCTTAGAGTTATCTTTCTTCAGCTTAGGGCATTCATTTCTATAATGACCTGTTTCTTTACATTCAAAACAGGTAATATCTTTATTAGGTTTACCTTTTGAAGTTGACTCTGATCTATCCCCTCTGGGTCTTGATCTTCTGAAGTTGTTGTTGTTCCTTCTTTTCCAGAGTTGCTTAACTCTTCTGGTTAGTAGAGACAGCTCTTCTTCATCATCAGAGTCTTCAGGTTCAGAGTCATCAGTGTCTGCAGTTTCTGCTTGAAGAGCCTTGGTTCTGTCTGACTTCCGTCTTTCAGGTCTGGACTTCAGCGCCACTGACTTGTTCCTTTTCTGAGGCTCATCCTCCTCTAGTTCTATCTCATGACTTCTGAGAGAGCTAACAAGTTCTTCAAGGCTGATGTTGTTCAGATCCTTTGATAGCTTCAGAGCAGTAACCATTGGTCTCCATTTCTTTGGCAGACTTCTGACAATCTTCTTAACATGATCTGCAGTCGTATATCCCTTGTCTAGCACTTTAAGACCTGCAATAAGAGTTTGGAATCTGGAAAACATAGCTTCTATAGCTTCGTCATCTTCCATCTTGAAGGCTTCATATTTCTGGATCAACGCCAGAGCCTTCGTCTCCTTGACTTGGGAGTTTCCTTCATGGGTCATCTTCAGAGAGTCAAGTATATCTTTAGCCGTCTCTCTGTTGGTGATCTTTTCGTATTCGTTGTATGATATAGCATTTAGAAGTATTGTTCTGGCCTTGTGATGATTTTTGAACTCACGTTTCTGATCTTCTGACATTTTGCTTCTGGGAACTTCAGCTCCATTTAAGGTTGGAGGTTTGTATCCATCTGTGACAATGTCCCAGAGGTCAGCATCATAACCCAGAAAGAAACTTTCGATTCTATCTTTCCAGTAATCAAACTTTTCTCCATCAAAAACAGGAGGCTTGGCATTGTAAGAATCTTTCTCATTTGAGTGGGCCATTTGTTTTTCTCGCACTGGATCTCTCTACACGGTTAAGTGTTTGATTTGAAAATCAATAACAGAGCCGGAGCTCTGATACCAATTGAAGGTGAGAAAAACAAGAAAGGGGGGGTTTGAATTGTTTGAAAAATAAGCGCTTTTGCAAAATGAAATCACACAAAGATTTTATACTGGTTCGCTTATAACACAAAGCTACTCCAGTCCACCCGGCCAAGGTGATTTCGCCTTCAACAAGGACTTAATCCACTAATCTTGAAAGATTACAAACAACCCCTAAGAGAGAAGAAAATCTCTTAGTCCTCTCAAGTCTACAGACTACAAAGAGTCACTTGAGGAAATCAAATAAAAATAGATACAAGATGTGTAATCTAGAGTGCTTCTAAGAAAGCAAATATTACAAACTTAAGAACAAATTTTTCACTTGATAAGCAACAGCTTAGTGAAAATCTTTGAAGAACAAAGATGTTTTTCTTGAGCGTGATATGATTTCAGTATAGTTTTGGCTAGTGATTTCTTCGTGTATACTGAATGAGATTTCTTCTCTTATTTATAGGAGTTGAAGTAGAGTTGAAGTAGCGTTGAGTCTGTTGGATATTGAGATGTAGTTACGCCATTCCATTAATAGCTTCTGCAGTAGACTTTTTCACTTAGAAGTGACTACTTACCACAATTAGTATCTTCTCTCTTGGAAGTGGAGATTAACGTCTCTTTCTAATTGAGGAAATCCATTTGCAGAACTTTAACTTGGCTTAAACGTTACTTCATCATGATTAACAATTCTGATTAGAGTCTTTGTGTATCTGGAGAAACTGGCTTCTGATGTTATCTCTTGAGAGTTCAGAAAGCGCTGATAACTTCAGAGTTACAGAAGGCATTTGTTCAGATGCTTCTGATACTTGCAGTTTTGTCCAGAGTCAGAGCTTCTTGAATGAGATTCCTCTTTAGATGCTTCTGATACTTGAGATTTTGCATCTGATCTTGTTTTGCATCTGATGACATCATCAGATTTGTTTCTTCTTTCTTTAGAACCCTGCACACTTAGAAACTTTTCGTTAGGGTGCCATTTTTGGTTTCATCCTTTGTTATCATCAAAATCATGGAATCTGTTGTAGAACAATTTTTGTTCTTACATGTATTATCTACGTTTTGACGGCTATAGATAATATATCTCATGCACTCTTTGGTCAATCTTTCGATTGTTATCTCCAGCAGAGTAAGATTCGTATTCCTTGTGGAATCGAATGTTCATCCTCTAACAAGACTGCTTTTCTAGCCCTCTTCAGGATGTTGAGTGTTTTGGAACACAAACCAATTCACGTTTGGTCGGTCACCCGTTTCATACCTACAACCCGGTATCCTTGGTGTTCCTTCCTGTTTGCTCGCTGTCGTGACCTTGACCCCCAGTAAGACCCCCTGCAAGTGTTCAGCCTTGCCCTGTCATCTTGTGGATGTCAGTATCCGGTCAGCACCCGCGTGTGTTGTTTCTTTGGTGTCGGTAAACACCATTCGTCGGTGATTTCCAGTCATGCGTAAGTGTCTGGTCTTCTTTGGTGTCGGTAAACACCATCCGTCGGTGACTTCCAGTCATGCGTAAGTGTCTGGTCTTCTTTGGTGTCGGTAAACACCATCCTTCGGTGATTTCCAGTCATGCGTAAGTGTCTGGTTTTCTTTTGATGTCGGTAAACATCCTCTTTCGATGTTCATAACGTCGCTATCCCTTCCCTAGTGAAGATTCCTCCTCTCCGTTGGTGTCGATAAACGTGAGTCTCCCTTTCGTCCTATGACGTCTGGTTGAGTTTTCCTCCTCTCCGTTGGTGTCGATAAACGTGAGTCTCCCTTTCGTCCTATGACGTCTGGCTGAGTTTTCCTCCTCTCCGTTGGTGTCGATAAACGTGAGTCTCCCTTTCGTCCTATGACGTCTGGCTGAGTTTTCCTCCTCTCCGTTGGTGTCGATAAACGTGAGTCTCCCTTTCGTCCTATGACGTCTGGCTGAGTTTTCCTCCTCTCCGTTGGTGTCGATAAACGTGAGTCTCCCTTTCGTCCTATGACGTCTGGCTGAGTTTTCCTCCTCTCCGTTGGTGTCGATAAACGTGAGTCTCCCTTTCGTCCTATGATGTCTGGTTGAGTTTTTCCTCCTCTCCGTTGGTGTCGATAAACGTGAGTCTCCCTTTCGTCCTATGACGTCTGGCTGAGTTTTCCTCCTCTCCGTTGGTGTCGATAAACGTGAGTCTCCCTTTCGTCCTATGACGTCTGGCTGAGTTTTCCTCCTCTCCGTTGGTGTCGATAAACGTGAGTTTTTCCTAGTTGTCCGTTGGCATCTAGTTGTGATTTCTTTTCCCATTCATCGTCATTGCGATGTCTGGATGTGGCCGTACCCTTTGATAACAAAAAAAAACAAACAAAAATACCCAGTAATAAGTATCAGATCCCAGTGGACGTTTCCATTATTGGATCCCTGCATTGTGCAAATTCTACGGTTCTTTTGTATTCAATCCCTGTTTACCCTGAAAGTCTGACAGCCGCTGCTATCATCCATTCGGGTTCCCAGCTGATTGAATAGGGGCAGCTGTAGCACCTCAAATTTGCACCTATCATCATGCATACATTTTCATATTAGTTCATAGCATATCATGGTCCATTGCATAGCATTGCATTGCCTCTTTTGCCTCAAGTGCAAGCCAATCAAGGAATTAGGTCAAACTGATCAGGAGATCAGTCAACCAAGCAAGCAAGCACAATTCTCAAGGAGCCAAGGCCCTAGGGTTTGTACAACAAGTTCACATGACTTGGGGGTCCATTTGAAGTGTTTTGGTCAAAGATTGGATGTTCAGAAGTCATCAGTTCATGCACAGTCAGGCAAAGAACCCTAGACAGTCAACAGTCAGTCAAAGCAGTGGGTGGTGGCCATTCTTGTGGAATTTGGACACCATGCTCATTAATCAAGAGTTCATATGTCTTGGGACATCATTTGAAGTCAAGTTCTCAAGGAATCAGGGTTTGGAATTCATCAGAAGAGGTTCAGTCAGACAGAAACCCTAAAAGTCAACTGTTGGTCAACTATCCATTTAATCAGTGATTTGATGAAAGGAAATGGTTTGTGAGATCTTATTCATGTCCAAATAGGCCTCATATGACATGTCAAACACCATCATGGAAGAATTTGAAGCCAGATCAACAATTTCCAAAAATGGAAACTGGACCTGTAACTGAAACCTGCCATAAATGGAAAGTCTTGATCCTCAAAACTACATCATGATACAAGCTCCAAATGAATTTTTGCCCAACATGAAAGTTGAAGATCTTGTTCTCCCATTTCCAAAAAGTCCAAGAACTCTTAATTCCCATGTGTGGTTGGCAAGTTATGATCGAATCGATTTCAGAAATTCTTGAACTTCAAAGGGCCATATCTCCCAAACCGTTTGGCCAATTTTGGTGGGGTTTTTTCCTACAAGTCACATTTGATCCCCTCTTTCCAAAAATATAAATTTCATGAGCCAAAACTTCACCAATCAAAATGGCATTTTTTGACCTATTTCATTTAAATGCAAGTTTGACCAATGTTTGACTTTTTGATATAAACCTTTTTCTACCATTTGGCCAATTGGAACAGCTCAGGAATATCATTTAGAATGTGTTTGCAAGCTCATTTTATGCAGTACATGTGAATCCATACTTGGTTGCTTGAATTGGAAGAAAAGTACAAGTTACACTATGCTACTCCATACTCCCATGAACCTTGCCATGCTTGGTACTTCTAGCAGCATTGTGCATCATTTCTCTGTCAGTTTGAAGCTTCATTATGCAGCCAAAAACCAGCAAAACAAGGGGCCATTCACTACTTGCTTGAATTTTGGAACAAAAGGACAAATGCAATCCTACCACATCCATAAACCATGCTTTTACCACAGGACAGCAGATTAGTATTCATGATATTTCTGTCATGTTGAACACATTTAGCAGCCATTTTTTTCTTGACAGCAGAAGAAGGATGGTTCACTCATGAAAACCCACCTTGCTTTGCATTCCTAATTTTCTGTCAAAAAACACTATGCTTCCTGCCATGCTTGGTACTGCACACAACAGTTTTGTTCACTCAACTTTTCATCATTTGCCAAGCCTTGCCAACAGAACCAACTGACTCATACTAAAAGGCTGATTCTCTCTCATTTGAAAGAGATAGCAAAAATTCCATCAAAATAGAAGCAACCTAGCAGCAAACTTCACTTCATTTTTCTGTCAAAAAATGAACAAATAGCAACAACTAGCCACCTCCACCTGCAGCAAGAAGACCCTTGGCTCACTCACTCTCCAAAAGACTGTATCCTTGCATTTACCAAATCATTCCAAAACTCACAAAATGAACTAAGCCTGGCTTTGGTACAATCCAAACTGCATTTCCTGTCATAAAAAATAAACCAGTAGCAGCAGCCTCTAATCAACTTCACATTTCTCAAGCTTCGCTTTTGATGCATTTACCAAAAGCAACCCAAACTTCCAATGAACAAACCATGGCCTAGCTTGAGAACATCAAACTTCACTTGCTACCATGAAAGAGCAGTAGCAGACCACCAAAACTTGATTCATTTTTCTAAACATCATCTCATCTTGGCATTTGTCAAAAGTCTGTCCCAAAGCCAAAAGAACTGAAGCATGGCATTTTGTTGTTTCCACATCTCTTCATCATGTTAAACCAACAGCAGCCAACCTAACCAACAAACACAAACCAACTTCACTCATGAGAAACTCACTTTGGCCATGTTCCAAAACTGTCTAAAACACTCAAGGAACTAAGCCTGGCTCGACCATATCCTCCATCATTTTCCTGTCATGAAAAACCAATTGCAGCCTCATAAACCATTTTGGCCAAGGCAAATTCATTATGCACTCTCATCCTGAAAACTCACTTTGCTTTGCATTTCTAAAACAGTCAACAAAAACACCCTAAAGACCAAACCTTGCATTGCTTCTCCACCATCCAAGCATCCTTTTGAACCACTAGAGGCAGCCACAAGCCAGCATAAACCATGGTGTTCCCAATCTCATTTTCACATTTCATTCAAAAAGCCACCAAATAGCCAAAACATGACAGCTCTTATTCTAAGCACTTGTTGATCAAAAGAGCATTGCAAACACATCTCAAATATCACATAGCAAGTGTCCAAAGCCTCAAAACTTGCAGAAAACATCAAGAACTCAAAATCACTTTTCAACTTGTCACATTGTATCAAATTTGCATTTTCAAAGCCACTTTCACTCTCAGGCCATTCCAAGCTTAGCAAATTAGTTTGTCATGATCCATAGGGTATATTGAAGCTGTCTCAAACCTCCATTGCTCACTGTTTGAAAATCAATAACATCACCTTTCTCAAAATCAAGCAAAAACCAGTTCAGTGGCCATCTTCATTTCCAGCTTGATTCAAGTTCAAGTAAGGTGTCAAACAGCTTGCCTTGGACCCTTTGAAGCTATTTGGATACCTGTCAAGCATTGAAAGCATCTCCAGCATCACATTCAACATTGCCCTGTTCAGTTTGGTAAATTTTCGAACTCCATTATTCTTCAAATTACTACATGCTTTGGATAGGTCCTTTTATGCTGAGCATTATGATGTTTTTATTTTTGAAAATGGCTGTGTGTTCATGAAGTTATGTTGAAAACAAGTTTGATGTTGATTTATGTTTGTGCTCGATTCATGATATATACGAGGTTTTAATGAAAATGGTTGATAGACTCTTGTTTGCCATGATTAGATGAACATTTGTGTGCATCCAATTTTAATTTCTGGAGAAAAATTGTGAAACTCAAATTAGGGATGAATGCTACAGTAGAAACCCTAGGTTCCCATTGCCTTGCCCAGATTTTCTTTCATTTCCACGCGCATAGCTTGGCTTTCCCCAACAACCAATCAAAACATTTCATTACCTGGCCAAAACGACCGTGTTTAATTAAGTGAATCATGGAATTACAACTTTGCCATTCTTGCTTCATTTATTCCATTTTAATTTCACATTTTATAACCAATCTTCCAAAATTCATAACTTGCTCATTTTTGATCCAAATTCAATGGGATTTTTTGTGTTGTGTTCATCATGATCTCTACTTTTTTATCATTATTTTTCCAGAATTTTTGGATGAGTGGTTTTTAAATGTTGCTAGGGTTTGTGACATGTGACCAAATTTTGTACACTTTGCCAAATCAATTGTGAAATGATGAGAATGAATCCAATGGCTCCCAAATGTTTTGTGCTTAAACTAGACACACTCATGGTGATTTTGGTGTAGAGTTTATGAATTTATCATTTGTGGTTTGTGAGTTATGATTTTTTGAATTAGGGTGTGACAATTTGTGTCACACCATTGATGCCCAACTTCATGATTTTCATTACTATGCTTCTTGACCTCCAAATGGGTTGAAATTTTGCATGAGCCTACTCTTGTATGTCTAGTTGACATGTGAATTTTCTTGGAATTATTTGTGGCATTTTCCATTTGTTTGAGATTTTTCTCCCCTGCCTAGTCAATTGTTGACTTTGTGTGACACATGTTCCCATTTCATTTGTGAAATTCTCATACTTTATTGGATGGACATGAAATTTTACATGAGATAACTAGACATCCTCATCTTTGCCATGGTTTTGATCTCATTCGTTTATCATACACCATTCTTGACTTATGATTTTTCTAAGTTGATGCATGTTTGGTTGACTTCTTTGAGCATGTTCAAAATTGCTTTGACTTTCTGATTTTCATTGACTGTCTTCCACTTGTCCAAATGGGATGAAATTTGACATGCTTACCATGCTATGTGTTAGGTTTGATCATGATTTATTTGGTGATTTTTGGAAAATGTTTAGATTGCTTTTGAGTTAAGTCTTTCTGTTGACTTCTATGAGCTTCTGTTTGCCATGTTTTGACCTAAATGGTTCATGAAATGATGATAGTGATTGATATGGATGTGAGCCCAATTGGTTTTGTTTCCTAATTGTTTGAACATGATTTTGGATACTTACCCCTTGCTGTTTTTACTTTCTCATTCACTTTTGACCCTAGGCTTGCCCTAGTGGTCCTGTTACTCACCTTTGAGCTTGTGTTTTCAGGTTGACCATCAAGTGGCCATTAAGACCAATTCTTTTTGATTGAGCTCACTCAAATATCATTGACTAACTTGTGTGTTTTGTAGGTGGCTTGGCTCACATGCCCTAAGCCTTGTGCCTTGCACATCCATGTGCCTCTAATTGACTGTTGGCCTCTGTTTCCTTTTACTTTGTTTGAAGTTGCATACTAACATCTGCTTGACTGTTTCAGGTGCTTTAGTTGCTTAGTTCCTTGTGAACTTTTTGCTTTGCTTTGCTTGTATAAGCAATTTGCATTGAGGTATGTCTCTTTTACTTCATGCAGTCTGGAAGACCTGGCCTGTTACTTGGCCATGCAACTGTCTGAAGTCCTCCTTAAGAGGCAATGTTTGTGGATGTTTAATTTTGTTCTTGCATAGAGTCAAAGTCCTCCTAAGTGAAGAGGCAATTGGTGGAAGGTAAGGATATGCAGTCTATCCCCCACTATTCAGTGTGTCATCTGCTTTGCTCACACCACTGTGTTGATGCATTTCAGATACAAACCCAAGATCTTGTACAATTGTACAGTTGAGTCAGTTTTAAATGTGTAGAAGGGTTCCCACTTTCTGAACCCACACATTCTTGTCTTGAGCTCTCCCAGGCCAGGGATAAGAGCTGTGAAGTCTTACCTTCACTCACCTTTCATCTGCTTCACCTTAGCCCCTCAATGGCAAGGTTAAGAGCACATTCATCCCATTCCAGAGGTTTGTTTGTCGAGGTTGATATGACCCCTTGACTAAAACCTAACCCTTGTTTGAGCCACTTGCTTGCATATAGTGTGTGCTTCTTGTGTTTGTGATTGCCTGTTTGCTTTGCCTCTTTAGGTTTAGCTTAGTCTTGCCCTTGTGCAAGATAGGTTGTGCTTGACTTGCCCTTGTGCAAAGTCAAGTCTGTGTGGCTTACTTCCTGTGTGAGCCACGTTTAGACCGTTTGGCCGAACTACGGCAACTCTGATTCTCATGTTCAGATGAGATACGTAGGCACGAGATGCGATGTCTTGTCGAGTTTGACTAACCACTAACATCTTTTTCTTTTCTCTCACCCCTGTTGTGATTGAGATATCCCCTTTCTCTTGCCCTAGTAGCAATTGAGATCTTGCTTCTCCTGTGTTTGCTAAGGATAGGTTGGCCCTTGTGCCATTTAGCTAGAAACCATAACTTAGGGTTGATTTTGCATGACAACATCTAGGCTCGAGTCATAGTCTCCCTAGAGTTGTGTCTCCCTCTGTTATCTGGTTAGGCTAGATCCTTGTCCCTGCGTAGGGGAACTACATCGCCCTGATCTTCATACCAGATGAAGTATGTAGGCAGGAGATTGAGCTGATCTCTCCGGGCGCCCTTTTCTTTTTTGTGTGTGTTGTTTGACAGTTGCTAGGCTCGAGTGCCTGACTCCTTAGCAATTTGTTGTCTGTTTGTTCGAGTGTGTGCTTGACAGTTATAGGCTCGAGTACCCGACTCCCTATCAACTTGTTGTGTTGTTGTGTGCTTGGAAGCTGATGTAAGTCCATCGAGTGGCATTTGGGTTCCAGTGTGCGCGTGTTTAGGTTCGGATGTCAATGTAAGTCCAGTGATTGGCATTTGGGCTCCATGTTTGCCTTCTTGTGTGTTTTGGTTCGGATGCTGATGTAAGTCCAGTGATTGGCATTCAGGCTCCATGTTTGCCTTTGCCTGTGTTTGTTTGTGTGCGTGTCAGCCGAGCTACGAATGCTCTGATTCTTCTCTCGTCCGAGAAGATACGTATGCATGGGATGCGATATCCTAGCGAGCATGTGTCGTCTCCCCAGTCCGAACTACTTGGACTCTGATGTCTATGCCTGATAGACTAAGTAGGCCCAGGATGCGACATCCTGCCGAGTTCAGTTTCAGTCAGTCTCTTGCGTTTCTTTCAGCCAGTGTGTGTGAGTATTTGAGCAGTGTTTAGCAACCAATTTTCCTTTCTATTGTGCGTGGATCCCGTAGAGTACTACGGATGCGTAGGGGTGCTAATACCTTCCCTTCGCATAACCGACTCCCGAACCCATCCTCTTTGGTCGCGAGACCATGTTCTTTCCTAGGTTTACTCTGAGCGTTTCCTTTCCCTCTTTTGGGATAAATAACGCACGGTGGCGGCTCTGTTGTTTCTTTCTTTTCCCGCCGGTTTTTCGCGCGATGCGACAATCAAAATCAGACAAAGAAGGGAAATCAACAAAAAGTGAATCAGGTGCAGCAAGTTCTCTTAAGGTTCTATTTTGATTAGGCATGATATGATTATCGAATTCAATATCAAGATCAAATCAATACATAATCAAATAAAATCACTATAAAATATGATTAATAAAATCAAAACCAACACATAATTAACACATAATCAAATAAAATCACTATCAAATATGACTAAAAATCAAATAAACTAAAATAACGAATCTCCAAAAAAAATGGATTTTTTTGAGAATATGAAAACATAAAATAAATCAAATAAAATAGAAAAATAAGGAATTTACGATTTTGAGGGTCAAAATTCCTTAGAAATCTCTTCAAATGGAGTAATGATTGTTGATTTTTTTTCTGATTTTTTGAAAAAAAAATCCAGAGTAATTTGAAACAGTAGCTTACAGAGTCACATGATAGACTGAGATACATATCACTAACCGCAACCCTAAAAATCAACAAAAAAATGCTAACAATACTCTAAACTAGGATTCTAAAATTGGCTAATATCAACAGAGAATCCTCGACAACGGTGCCAATTTGATCCGCTATCACACACAGGTTAAAAATGAGTAAAAAATATGTAGAATAAGGAAGTGACACTTAAGTTGTATCGCAAGGACTCTAAGTTAATTTAACCAAAGAAAAGAAACGAAAAAGGGGGACTTTAGGTTTTCGGACAATAGAAAATAAAGAAAACGATTACAATTATGATTAACAGATTAATCCACTACTTCGGTGATTTTAGACTTATCATCAGTTATTATATCACAAATTCCCTAAGAGGATTCAATTTCTATTTGACTATAGTACCGATTAACAAGCGTGATCAATACTATGTGAATTATATTCCTTTTGCCGCATTAATCATGATAGCTAAAGATCGAGTGAAGTTAACGAATAAGCTAAGTTAACACACGAAGTTCAGGAACAACCATCGATCAAAATTTAATCAGAACTACTATATGCAACTCGAATTAAACAAACAAGAATACACAAAACAGAATTGAAAGGAATTGGATAAAAATTGATAATATAATAACCTCAAAGTCTTGAAAAAAATATTGAAACAGTATATTAGCCTTGAAGTTTAGTCTGTCATGTAATCCTAATGTTCTCTCTAATTCCTAAACAACTATCTCTCTTTTTCTAATGTTGATTTTAGCTTAAATAATAAGGAAAATTGGGCTTCAAGAGCACCGGTCCGAAAAACAAAAGTTGACCCAAAACTAACTAAGTATTTTTTATTAAGTCTGGGACAAAATCTTATCATCTGACTCTTCTTCACTCTGAGTTAGCTTATGACATCAACATGAATCTTGTAGATTTTCCTATTAGCTTTCCAACTCATATTAGAACGCGTCAATCCAATTCATGTAGCTCAAGTTATGATCTTCACAGTGAGAAGATATCAAACTATAGTTAATTATGAAAATAAGAAATAGAAACAAAACAAAGAGAAATCAAAATTAAATTAAAAAATATTAAAAGAAATGAAAATAACGTGAGAAGTAATCAAATTGTCTTAGCACAAAGTAAAATATGGTGTTTTAAAATACACTAACCACTCATCAATAAGATTCAAGGTTTTTGTGTGATGCTAAATTCAAAGATAATAATGTCAAGGTTTGAAGCTTAAAAGTTGTGAAAGAGGGGAAGTGTGAAAGCTCGTATGGTCGTGTGAGTCTAAGTGACTAGTATCTTGTAAATAATATGTGATTGATCACATAGAGAATAATTTGACTCTCAGGGTAAATATATCCAAAAGTGAAGGGAGTTGGTGTGGAGAATGATGGATCCTTCATGAAAGAGGATGCGACAATCTTGTGATTGTACCTATTTACTTTGTCTTCAAGTTCGTATCTTCATGAGGGAGATTCAGAATCTCTCTAAATTCTTCTACTGATAAAGTTTTCCTATGCCTTTTTTACTTCAGGTTGAAGTATTACATCATTAAAGTATAGGTTTGAGAAGAACATCTTGTGAAACTCAAGGGGATAGGAGGCCTTTGGTCTCCTATCATATTTTGTATAGCCCTATGGGTAGTTGGAACACTTTTTACTTACGGTAAGGATACCCGCATTTTTTATGTTGAATCTTTTGACGATCGTTCAACTGCTGTGTATGTTCTCTCAAAGGATTCTATTAGAGTTGTTTGATAAGAGTTTGATGAAGTTGATGATTCTTCAAAAAAAATTCTTCATATTTAAGTAATTAAACTAGTTCATTCAATTTCTCTATGATTTCCTTCTTTCTTGATTTTTTCTAAAATTCAGGAAGGCTCTCATCTTTTGATTTAAGGATTGGATTAAACTTTTAATCCTTAACTCTTAGACATTGGTTAGGGACAAACGTTCCAATATGATTTATAATATTTCTAAATTTTGAAAAACATTTAAAGATAACATCATCTTCTTCTTCGCCTCGTGTGTTCATCTCCTCTTGCTCGATACTCGAAGAAACTCCATATATGATTTTAAGAGTATCATGTATTTCCTTGGCAGTTTTGTAATGGTGAATATAATAAAATTTACTATCATCTAGAGACATTACTATAAAGCTTTTAGTTTTGAAATATATTTCAAAATTTCTCTTCTCTTCTTTGGTCCAAAAAGGGATTAAGGTTTACTCACTACTTCTTCATTTACTTGATAAGTAGAAATAAACAGACCACTGATTATAGCTTCCCATAATTCATGATTAATAATTTGAAAAAGATTATAAACTTAGCTTTCCATATTTCAAATCCACTGCTATTAAAAGGTGGTAGGGTGTTTAGAAAATATCTCCCTCTTAGATTTGTGTTGGAAGTCATCTTCCTCCTGAGACGATTAGTCCTTAAACAGGAGTTAGGCTATGATGCCACTTGTCTTACACGTGACTTCACACACAATGGGGGTGGGGTTTAATTGTGTGTTTTATAAAAAAACTCGAGTCTAAAAAAATCAGATCAAAATCAGAATTTGAAAACATTTTATAAAAGTTTTGAAATTAAGCAGCGAAAAATAAAATTGGAGATGGCAAAATGCGGAAATATAAAGAGTTTAAGGGAAAGAGAAGACAAGTGTGAAATGAATCATGATTCTGGATGTGAAAATATGTGGGAATTGACCTCTATTTATAGGCTAGAGGTTAGCACGAAAAAGGAATTAATCATATGGCCAATGATGATGAGCCAATCGATTGGCACAAAGCTTCAATTGATTGGCAAGACTAAAGTTAATCGACTAATAAGTTCAAAAAGGAAAGAAAGGATATTTATCCATTAACATCCATTTAGACATTATCCTAATCGATTAAGGTGCATTTTTGAATTGGTTCAATCGATTTCCATAAGGTGTCAATTGATTGGCAAAAGCAAAATTTTCTCATGTCTTTTTTGATAGTTCCTAACTTGCCTAGCACAAATTCAAAGCATTTTTAGAAATATTTTTTGAGAAAAATGAGTTTGAAAACTTTTTCGTCCAAGTGTGTGTGTGTGTGTGTGTGCGCGCATACGTGTGTGTGTGTGTGTGCGCGCGCGCGCGTGCGCACGAGAGCGTAGACATATTGAGGCATGCTCTCATATACTTTAAGACTTGTCAGATGCTTAATTCTTGTAGACACTTGCTTGAGTTCATTTTGATATGAGGATTGAGTTACGTTCCATTAAATTTCCATCATTGGAGAGTCAAGTCAATCAAACTCTAATAATATGGGTTGCATCTTTAATCGCTTTATGCTTGACTTTAGTTGTTTCTATCAAAGACTAGTTGTCATAATTAAACATTACTTGTCATCATAAAAAATAGTTATCATCATTAAAGGCATATATCCTAGAAGTAACCTATAAAACAAGGTTCCACAAAAAGCACATGCAATACAATATATAAAATTTTGAGTAAAGTGGTAGTTAATATAAAGAATTTCCTTGGTACTTTTATACCTTCTTTCCAAACAAGATTTATTTCGAGAAGATGTATTCATGAGAACATAGTTGTAGCTAAAGAGATGTTGTACAATATGAATCACTTGAAATTAAAAATGGTTTATTTGTTATTAAAGTTGACAACATATGATATGTTAAGTTGGATTTTTGTTAGTATGGTTTTGGTAGAGGCTAGATTCCTGAGAAGCTAACTAGAGTGACTATAGCTTCCATTACCTCTATTAAAAAAAATATGTTATGGAACAGAGATGAGAATGATTTTCTCTCTCCCAAAAAGGGACAGAGGCAAGGAGATCCAATATCCCCATACCTATTTGTTCTTTTCATGGATAAGTGATCTCATTTGATTAGTGAATTTGTAGATAATGGCAGATCGGTAAGCATGAAAGCATGTAGAAAGGAACTTATTACTTCTCATCTAATGTTTCCTTATGATCTTATTTTGTTTGGTAGAGACATGAAGAAACAAATGGATTTTAAAATGGCTATTTTAAATTACTTTTGTCATATGTCATTCCCAAGAATCAATGCGGATAAATCTAAGACCGTGTTCTCTAAAAACACTGCATGGAACATCCAGAGGAAACTTACTCAGTCAACAGGGTTTAAGGAAACAAATGAGTTAGGTAAATACTTAGGTGTCCCTTTGACTGGTAAAGGTCCTAAGGTGAATGAGTTCCAATACCTTATAGATCAAGTCAAAGATAAATTGGTAGCCAAGAAAGGAAAAATTATATCCTTCGCAGGAAGAGTTACTTTAGCCAAGTTTGTAATAGAAGCCAACCTCACCTACCCTATGATGAATTGTGCCTTGCCAAAATCTTGTTTAAATGAGATTCAAAGAATTAAGAGAGGTTTTATTTAGGGTGATACATAGGGGGAGAAACATGATCACATTTTTAGATGGGAGATTTTAATTTTTCCTAAGAAGAAAGAAGGGTTAGGAATGATGAAGCTAGAAGATTAAACAAGGTTTATTTGCTCAAGTTGTGCTAGAAACTTAAAAATGGAGATAATTACTTATGGTGCCAAGTGATGAAAGGGAAATATAATAAATATAATAGTAGGTGGAATGAAATGGAGGCAAAAGTGTATGATTCAAATTTTTGGAAAAACATTGTCAATTTGTGGCCTATTATGAATGACATGATATTTGGGAGATGGATAATAGGGAAAAAGTTAATGCTTGAGAAGACTGTTGGGTTCATTCAGGTACAAAGTTGGCAGGTTTGATAAATTAAACTCCTGAAGATTAGTTGTCATTTAATGTTGCTGACTTAGTGAATTCAAAATGGGATTGGAATCTGGATTACTTAAGGAACCTACTACCACACAACATTGTAAAAGACATAACAACTACGCAGACGCATAGTACTTACTAATGGGAGGATGTTTGCATGTGGGGAGGGACTAGTAATTGGCAGTTTAATGTTGCTAGTGATTTTGAAGAAAGTAGCCAATATAATGACAGATTGAACAACACACATACATTGTGAAATATAAGGAACCTGCAAGTACGGGAAAGGATCAAAACATTTGTATGGATGAAAACGTGTGGATCCCAACAATTTTAGGTGAGCACTTTCTAATCTTCAAGACTGGATCGACTACAACTTACAAAACAAGCTAGGACGTGGTGATCAAGAGGATTGGAAAGAAACTTTGGTCGCAACCTGTCATATGATTTGGTACTAACGAAACAAAAGAGTGCACGTGGAGGATTTTATCATTCCAACACACTTGATTGCTTCAAAGGTAACGAGCTTCAGAATAAGCTTAACTATAATCACGTTAGCGTAGTTTTTTCGTTATCGAGTTTGATTAAGTCGTGTTTGCTTAATTCACGACTACTTAAATTTGTTTGCTTAATTCATAAATTAGGAAGATACATCATATAATACCAATTACACTTGCCAGTGGGTATTGTAATCAAATATGATCAAACCCGATAGGGAATTGAATTTATAAGAATCGATGATATGTCAAAAATCGATAGAGTATATTAGCTTATTTATTAATTTTTTATTTTACCTTAATCATCTTCGATTTAATTTTTGAACCATAAAAACCCTCTCATTCTAATAATTGTTGATTAAAACATTCAAGAGTCCTTGCAATACGACTAAAGTGTCGCTTTCGTATTACAACAGTTTTAATTCTCATTTTTGACTAGTGTGCGGCAGCGGATCAAATTGGCACCATTGTCGGGGACTTTTGTTGATTTTAACCAATATTATAGTCATAGGTGTTGCGTTTTTCCTATTTTTTTCAATTTATTTTCCGTTTTCATATTTTCAAAAAAAATTGAAGAAAATTTATGGAGTCCTATTTTGATTTTATTTTATTCGTAATGATATTTCCAGATTTTGTTTTATTTTATTTTAATAGTTTTTCATTTTTTTTCAATTATTTTTCTCATTAAGGATATTGTCAGTATTTTCATAATTGTTGCATTGTTGACTCATGATGCATGACTACTAGTGATTCTAATCTTGAAGTTGTTGCACCTTTTGAATTAAAATATGGTTTAATACACTTGTTCTCAAGGTTTAGTGGTTTTGCAGGTGATGATCTACATAGGCATCTAAAAGAACTCCATATTGTATGTTCTACACCATTGAGGCTTCAAGGAATTACCGAAGATCATGTCAAGCTCAGAGTCTTTCCATTCTCACTATAAGGTGTTACTAAAGATTGATTTTATTATATTGAGCCAAATTTTGTTACAAATTGGAATAATATGAATAAAGTCTTCCTAGAAAGATTTTTCCCTGCTTCAAGAGTTGCTTTGATCAAAAAAGAAATTTGTGATATTAGACAGGATGACATGGAATCATTGGCCGAATACTAGAAGAGATTTAAGCAGTTAGTGTCAGGTTGTCCTCACCACCAGATTTCTGAACAATTGTTAATCTAGTACTTTTATGAAGGATTGTTACGTATGGATAAAATATCTTGGATACTGCTAGTGGAAGAGCATTTGTTGATAAGATCCCAAGTGCAATTAATACCTTAATTGAAAACATGACACTCAACTCCCAACAATTCACAACTAAAAGCAATTTTGTGGTCCTGGCAAAAGGAGTGAATGAAATTCAAGCTTCTTCTTCCAACAAGGCTTTAGAGACCATAATTGATGAGCTTACTTCATTAGTGAGACAGTTGGCAGTAGGAAAAACTCAAACAACAAGGTTATGCGGAATTTGCACTTCCTATGAACACCCAACAAATACATGTCCTACATTACAAGAGGTTGTAATTGCTTATTTGCCTCAAGCATGCGCAACAAACATTTACAATCCTCAGAGCAACAACCAGTATAGATACCATTCAAACCTTTGGTATGCAAATCCATCCATACAACAACCTTTTTAATAATAATTGATGTTACCGCTGCCACCACCATAGAATACCCCACAAGTAACCATCTTTGCATCTTTCATACCTTCGCTATAGGACATTGTCAAGCAAATAGTTGTAAATAATCTCTAATTTCAACAGCGAACAGATTCTAGTATTCAGAATTTGCATACATATATTGAACAACTTGCCACTTCAATGAATGCCATGTAGTAAGCTCAAGGATCAAACCAACTACCTGTCCAAACATTAGTGAAACAAAAGGCCCTAATATGAGTGAAATTTATTTGAGATTCAGAAAGAGTGTTGAACCAGCCCCAGAAAAAAATAAAAAGGTTGTTGAGCCCATTTCTAAAGTTGTTGTTGAGAAAGATTATGTTCCACCAATTCATTTCCCACAAAGATTAGTTAAAACAAAAAAAAATGGATGAGGAAGAAAGAGACAAGGAAATATTAGACGTGTTCACGAAAGTAATAGTGAACATTCAACTTCTTGATGTTATTAAGCAAGTTCCTAAATATGAAAATTTTCCGAAAGACTTATGCACACACAAAAGGAGATTAAAGGGAAATGAAATAGTGAATCTGGGACAAAATGTTTCAGCTTTCATTTAGCCTATGTATTTACCTGAAAAAGCCAAAACATGCTAGAATGTTTCATCTCTCACTCAGGCCATACCCCAAAAGTGAAAGGATCCAGAAACTTTTGTTATTCCCTGTATCATTGGGGATAGAAAATTCAAAAATTGTATGCTAGATTTAGGAGCTTCCATTAATGTTATGCCTACTTATGTTTATAACAATCTTGATCTTGGTCATTTGCATAATACAGGTTTAATGATTCAGGTGGAAAACATAAGCAATGTCCGCCTTGTTGGAGTAGTGGGAGGTGTACTTGCTCAAGTTAATGACTTGATTTTTCTTGAAGATTTATACATTTTGGACATGAAGGGAGATAATAAATCAAGCAGGGCACCCATTATTTTAGGCATACTATTTATGAAAACTGCAAAAACAAAAATTAATGTTGATGATGGAACAATGCCCATGGAGTTTGGTGATATAATTTCTAAACTCAACATTTTTGATGTTATGAAACATCCCATAGAAGAGCACTATGTTTTTCACATTGAATTGCTTTCTGAATTAGTTGATGATTTTCTATCACTATCTAATTTTGATGATATTTACTCTTGTGATGCATGTATTGACACTCACCTTTGTTTTGTTTGCGCTAAGATAGAAGTTACCTTGCAGGTTGATATTTTTCCTACATATGAAGTTGTAGATAAAAAGAGCTACTCCATAAGGTTTTGTTTGTTTTCAAGGTCAATAGATATTATCCAAGTCTACTCCATGAGAACGCCACTTTGTAAAAATAGACTATAAAAGAGCTCTATTTAGGAAAGTATGCTTATGCGATCATCTATCCAACTTAACTGCTTGGATGTGTTCTTTCCTCTCTCTCTCTCTCAGTATCTCTTATTTTATACTTATGCTCTTTCATTAAGGACAATGTGTATTTTAAGTGTGTGTGTGGGGGGGGGAGTAATTTACTTATGTGTTATTTTTTTCATTTACTTGTTTCTTATTTAAAATTAAAAAAAATGAATGCTTTTTCTTTTGTTTTGGGGTTGCAAGTGTCGGTCTCTTGACTAAAGACTTGTGGTGTGATATGAGTGATTTTTTGTGCATTCTTAGTATGATAAGTATGACTAAATTATAAATTGTGCATCATTTATGGTAGATAATTAACCCTTGTGAGATTTTGAGCCTAATAATGGATGACATTCAAAAATTCATCTCTTTATTTTTTGTGAATTCACTCATGTCTGCTAGTCTCTAGAACTTGATCTGACTCTGTTTGAAATAGTTTGATTACTTGTGCATACTGATATGATAAAGGAAAGTTGTTTTGTGTTTTAATTTTTTAGTCAGTTAGCCAAAAATTCAACCCTGGAAAATATCATCCCTTGTTTGAAAACTCCTTTGAGCCTATTTATCCAAAAAGCTTATTTATCAAGCCTAAAAGTGAAAAACAATGTTATCACCATATTCAGAGGGTTGAAAGAGTCTTGTTTGGAGTTGTGTGAGGTTGAATAATTATAGTTGTGACATTTTATTCAAAAGTTGGCAGATAATAGAAAAAGAAAAATATAGAAAAAGAAAAAAATTAAAAAAGAAAATAAGGATAACAATACATATTCCTTTTGAAAAAAGAAAGAATAAAAAAGAGAAAAGAGAAGAGAAATAACTGCAAAGTTGTTGTTTAAAAGTGAATAAAGTTTTATTGAGTTCAAATTATATAGTTTCTTTCAATTTTCTTTTGACCATTTGAATTTTAGTCTAGTACCCCTTAGGATATGTCTCACCCTTACCTTGGTCAAGTTACAACGCAAATAAAAGTAATTTTGATCTTTGTGTGTGTGTATTTCAATTGTAGATGTTAGAGTCTTTTCAAATTTATGCTAGTGTTAATTTTCATGATGTGCTTTGAGTGTAAACAGTCAACCTAAACACTTGAGAGTTGAGTGAATTTTATCCTATGAGGGTCTTGCGGTTTATGATGTGCTCTTTGAAAAATTATCCTCTTATCTCTTTGACTTTCACAAACAGTTTCTCACTAACACCATATTTCTTGAAGCTTAGAATAGGGATTTTAATCACACCCTTGTCATTGAAGGTCTTTAAAATTGCATACTCTATATTGTTCTTATTTTTCTATTTTGAATTTTAACTTTAGAATTTTGCTCGGAGTGCAAAAGTTTAAGTATGGGGGGATTTGACCAGTGTATTTCAATACACTATCTTTTACTTTGTGCCAGAGTTATCAATAGCGGCCGCGAACGGTGCGATCCCGGGCGGTCCGGTCGGAGCGCCCACCTACCGCGTGAGAAGACAGGAGTGGAATGGCATTTGAAAACGCGGGCGATTTTGCCGCAAACACGGATCGCGGGTCGCACCTCGGTCGGAGCGGTTTTTGTTTGTCCAAACAGATTTTATGAACTTCTGAGATGAACAGTAACAGGCACCATCGGTGGAGAAAAAGAGAAGAAGATAAGATGAAGAAGAAAGAGAAACGGATCTGGGAAATGAGATGAAAGAGAAAAGTAAATATTTAATAAAATGATTACGGTTGTATATTAGCTGTATATTAAGAGGGTTGAAAAGTCAAAATATCTTTTCAAAACCCAGAGATTACAGTTGTAGTATGCTAACAGCTACTACTAATAGATCACTTACATATATTATAAAGAAATCATTAAAATATAATAATAATATTAGTTTTCTTTAAATAATAATAATAATAATAATAATAATAATAATAATAATAATAACTTTAGCATTATGTTTTTTTTTACAAAATCACTTATAGTAACGATAATAAAAATAATAATAACAATTAATTCTATTAAAAATAAGTTTTTTATCCTTAATTATTCATATATATTTTTATAAATATAATTTTCATATAATTATTTATATAACTATCCCACTATCCGCTATCCCATTTTTTGGATCCACCGTTCCGCTCCACTATCCGAGATTAATAACTCTGCTTTGTGCTAAGACTTTTATATGAATTCTCACATTATTTTAATTGCTTTTAATATGTTTTTGGAATTTAAGTTGAGTTTCGCTTATTTTCTGAATAAGTGCTTATTTTTTAAATAAATAATTATTTACACCTTCTCGTCGTATAAATCATAACTTGATCTATGAGAATGAGATTGATGCATTCTAATATACGTTAGAAAGTTGAGATGATAAGTTACAAGTTTTGTTTTAAAGTCAAAAGCAAATTCAGAGTTCAGAAGAGTCGCATAATTCATTTTCAATTAGAACTTAAGAAAATACTTATTTTGGGGTGGGTTTTGTATTTTTTTCGGGTCGATTTCTATTAGGACCGAACTCCCTTGCTCTATTTAAATAAATTAGTAGTTTTAGGATTCATTATTCAGCATTCACGAAATAAGGATTACAAATTCTATGGAGAGCTAATTCCGAAATGATGGTCTGCTGTATTCAGATCCCGCTTTGAGGTTCTTATAAATTTCAATTTAATTTTGATTTCCTTTCAATTCTTCCTATAAAATCGTTTGCTTGATTAGAATACTTTTTTTTGCTTAATTCGGTTGTTACTTATAGGATAGAGTTAATTTAATTCGATTATTTGTATGATTCTTAACTCTAATCACGTTAGCGTAGCTTTTTCTTATCGTATTTGATTAAGTCGTGTTTGCTTAATTGCGACTACTTAAATCTGTTTGCTTAATTTGGAAATTAGGAACATGTATCATATAATACTAATTGCACTTGTCAGTGGGTATTGTAATCAAATAGGATCGAATATGTTAGGGAATTGAATTTATAAGAATCAATGATAAGTAAGAAATTGATATAGTAGATTAGTTTATTTATCAATTTTGTTTTTACCTTAATCATCTTCGATTTAACTTATGAACTGTAACCCCCCCCCCCCCCCAATTGTTAAGATTGTTGGTTAAAACATTCAAAAGTAACTAACTTCATAATAAGCTTTGGTTTACAAAAGCAGCTTGCTAGCACACAAAGACAACACTACCAGACAATTTGGGATCCTCCACCAACTGACTAGATTAAATTAAATATTGATGGTGATGTGAAAGTGATGAAAAGGCAGGGTGTGAGGGGGTCTGTTACGAGACAATTGTGGAAACTAGAAAGGTGGATTTTCCAAGTATATAGGGACTTGTGGTGTAGGTACTTCTAAGTTGTGGTGGGTATATGAAGGTTTGCAATTAGATTTTAGAAATGGTTATAAAAAGGTGAAGCTTCATATTGATAGTAAGTTAGTCTATAGTTCTTTTATCAAAGATGACGATAGAATGGGACCGGGCAGGAGTTTGATTCAAAGAACAAAGCATTTAACAAACAAGGATTGGGAAGCTCGTATTAGACATATTTACTGGGAAGCAAATAAGTGTGTACTGTGTAGACATGATGGCTAAATTGGAATTATGGATTGGAGTAGGTATATACTACTATGATGACCATCTTGTTAAGCTAATTATGGCGCTTCAATCAGACATGCTTGGAAAATCTTCTGTTATTTCTTCTAGTTTCTGGTTTTTTCTCTTTGGGATTGGCCCTATTGTATTACAAAAAAAAACACTCCAAAATGAATCATTATAAGTATACTTAATTTGTTTACTTCAACGACATGAGACATCCTTTTGAATTTAGGGTCATATAGGACACCTCTATGGTATATATGAAATCCAATATGGAGAATTCCTTACACTGCATCGATAATCCAATAATGACTAAGATTGAGTATTGTTCACCCACAATTAATAATGAAAGGAAGATGAAGTTTCGTAAGTTTGAGATTAAGACAAATGAAAATGTAAGAGTTGTATGGAGTAAATTTAACCGTTATACAACTAAAGGTCCAATCAAGGTGGATGCAAAACTTGAAAGATCAGCTAATAATATTTTAAAGGTGATGAAACATTATGAACCATCTGTTGGTGATGGAATATCATGTTTGATTTAAGTTAGTTTCATGTTATTTCTATGTTAAATTAATGTTATGTTAGATATGTTAAGTTATGTTATGCTATAATGTCAACAAAACCTAATAAAGTCAGACAACAACACCAAATAAAGTCACACAACATCAAATGATGTCATAGAGGCAACAAATAATATCTGAAACCAACAACATATGTTGGCTCGGATGAGCCAAGAGGGATAATGATATGGTGTGATACTTTATAGTACCACTCTAAGTAACCGTCCAAACATTGTTCAGGATAGGGATGGAAATGGACGGGGTTTGGGTAGGGTATTGTAGTACTCATCCCCATACTTGCAGTTTAAAAAAATCCTCGTACCCGAACTCATACCTACGTGGGCACCAACTTTTATATTTGTAGTTCTTGTAAAAATAAATCTATCAATTAAAAAATATCATATCATTTTATATTTTTAACAACATTAACAAAATTTAATTTTTTTATGGTTGAGTTATGAAACAATCTAACACTTATATCAAAATACGTAATAAATTAATAGTGACATGGTTTTTAAAAGTGATAGATATAAAATTTTATATAATAACATAAATGAAAATATATAAATATACATTGTATGGGTATGGGGCGGGGTGGATACTAAGATACTTGTACCCTCACCCATACCCATTTACTTTAGTGGGTAATTACATATGCTCGTGTGCGTACCAATTTTTCAGGTTTTTACTATACCCATTGTGGATTATTTTTGCGGGTACCTATTAGATATGTGTACAATTTCTATCCCTAGTCCCAAAAGGCAGGAAAATACATGGCAACTGCATTTTTTCTAATCGCATTGGCACTGCTCACCATGTTAGTGCAAAACCATCCATCAACGCAAGATGGTACAACAAGGACTAGTTTAGGTATGCCATGGATATATCCAAACTAGAAGAGAGGCCTCTTAGGTAAATAAACACTAACGATACTCTCCCATCACAAATAAATTAAAAATAGTGCAATGTCTTTGAACTCCTTATACACTTTACGGTCAATGTACGTTGTCCATATGACATCATCTAGTGTTAGATCATCAATCCCCCGCCTATACTCCTGAACTTCATCTAGATGGGAATGCTTTGAGCCCTATATCGTGGCCCATGAGGAGACATATGTGATAGAACCCCAATCACATATGTCGCAAATGGATGGGAAATTCTTGTATATCCAACAATGTAGTAAAACATATAATTTAAACATGACAAATTAAACATACAATTTAAACATAACAAATTAAACATACAATTTAAAAATAACAAATTAAACATACAATTCAAACATAAAAAATTAAACATAATATTTATACTTGAAATAGACTCATATAACTGGAAGCTGCCTCATCTTAAATTTAGTCATCATTCCAATGGCACAATAGAATAACGTCACAACAACACAACCTCATGCCCACCTATGAGATCAATATCTATAAACAAGGATATGTACCTTGCATCAATGAAATCATGAGACTTATCTACCAATATAATTCCTTCAACAAGATGCAATATGTATACCCTGGTGGCAGCCTCCTAGTACATAGAATGCTCTGCCAATAACGCATAAGTCTCCCATATCCAAGAGAGACAAAAATGAGCACCCTTATTAAACATAAACTCCTCCAATATCATCCCTCGTGTAACCCCAAGGTATGTTTTGCACTCATAATTACAAGCTCATCCTCAATCAACAGAGGGGTGAAAAAGTTACCTGCAAGTGGGAGGTGGAATAGGCTGGAGACATCGTCCATGGTAATCCTCATATCACCAAATAAAATATGAAACACAAATGTACCCTTATTCCAACTCTCATCAAAATCAGATAACAATGAAGCATCAAGCATCGTGAAAAAAAATCCATCAAATATAGCATGCCAACATAATCTACCATAGTCCTAACCTCCTCTAGCATATACACTTTTGATAACTTCTTCAGCTTCAGACGATGAGTAGCAACCTTCAATGGGATGCAATCCTATAAGAATTAAACCATAAGCCATCAGTTACTTTCAATTAAAAACTAAATTATAAAATGAACTTAAATTAATATTTATACATCTGCATGCCATAATCTAAAGAAAACTTAATCGACATTTCCTGTCAATAATGTAAGGTTGAAGGGCTCTCCAAGTAACCCTAACCCCTCATCTACAGGACCATCGTGATTTCCACCTGTATCAATATGATCAAGCACCATTACATGTGCTTATGGCTCAACATGATCGAGCATAATAGCACGTGCCTCCTTATTGTTTCCTTTGGAGTGTCAAGCTCTACCTCCTATACATAATAAAGTATGAGGTCTGCCAATCTCTTCAATCCTCCTACAGTGAGAACTACTTTACCCTCCCTAATGCGTAAATGACCATTAGCATCATCTATGTCGTCTCTTCCCGAGCTATGAAACATCCTTAACAGGTATGCCGCCCAATCTAGGTATGATGTTACTATATCAAACAATTAAAAAAACTTTGTCTACCTGATGTTTGAAAAAACTCTTAGTCACCCTTACAAAAATATTGGATTTTCACAAATATCATGTGCCATATGCATTTCCACCAAAAATTATTTAATAAATCTTATATAATCTTATGGGTTTATACTAGATATATTTAAAAATTGGTATATCCATATGCATTTATACCCATTTTTTAAAAATAAGGTATGAAATAAAATAATGCATACATCTAATGCATTTATAACAAATGTTTCGTGATTTTGAAAAAAAAATCCTATATAAACTTATAAAAAAAACTTTCTTACATATGTATTGAAGATGCGCGAAAAATACACGAGCGCAACGCACACTCGAAGATACAACATAGTCGCCATCGAACTTTATTTATTCTTGAAGGAAAGGGAAAACATCGATAAAACCCAGGGGAAGAGAAAAAGGGTAAGGAAGTTGGTTATGCAAGGGGAATGTATTAGCATCCCTCACATCCGTTGTACTCAACGAGAACCATTTTGGTTGTTCTATGCTCGGATGGGTGTTATTATCTAAGGATTACACACGAAAGAATAATGGGAGGAATAGAATAGATAGAGTGCTCGGTAAGGATTAAGACCCCCATGCCTACGTATCCTTATAGTGAAATAGGGAATTCAGAGCTCCGTAGTTTATAGAACTAATGATGGGAGATGAAAGAAGTTATGATTGAAGTATGGTTTGAACCAAAGGATAATTTTGTCGAACCCATAGGGTAGGTATGTCTGAACTAAAGAGAAAACTAGATTTAAGCTAAAACAAAGGGGAAACATGGAATCAAGACAAAGATAAAGGTAAATTGGCATCAAGCCAAAGGTAAGGATAAATTGGGATTAAGCCAAAGATAAAGGGTTATCGGTTCAGAGAATGGACACTGGTTATTTGCCCAAAAGGTATGTATGGAGCTCAAAGAAATATTGTATTTGGCTCAAATAGAAATTATATCACATGGGGTGAATGATTTGTAAAAGATATTGAATGATGTAGTCAATAGTGAATATTGGAAATGAGTGGTAGGATATAGAGGAATAATTAATATGGGAAGAACTGAAAGATTTGGCAGAAGTGACAAAAAGGTATATTTTGGAACCAAAAGATAATGGTGTTGTTGGAATCCATAAAGGAATGAAATTTGAACCATAGAGTAAAGAATGCATCAAGCCAAAAAGAAAGGAATTAAATGTTTGGCATCAAGACAAACAACTCTTGTTTCAAAGTTGGACATTGGTTATTTATCCTAAAAGGGTATATATGGGATCCCAAAGAAAGCATTGTATTTAGTTTCAAAGAAAAGTCATATGTCACTGAGATGAATGGTTATGACTGAAGATATTAGGTAATAGATCATGAAAGATATGGATGGTGCCCTAAGGCAGAAGAAATAATTAGTATGGTGAAAGGAGTTAGAATGAGATCAAAGAGACTAAAACAAGCAATCAAAGTTCAACTTATGGAATCCACTTGGAAAATCAATAAAGAAATAATATTAATCACATGAACATGATAAGAAATGATATCTAAACAAGGGATACATCATTATAAATTGTAATGGCATTTTCAATTTAACAAGAATCATCATCTAATGGACATTCAAATGAGTATTAAACTAATGATAAAAAATAGAAATGCTTAGCATACAAATAGATCATGGCTCATGGATTAATATCAAGATCAACACATGTTAAACCTATTCAACTTTTAACAAGGTAAGTGATCATGGTGATTAACATGGTAAGCAACATGACAATTAGAACCAACTGTATCAACATGATCAACATTTACAATCAAAGATCAAAGTGGAAAGTGATTAACAAGATGAAACCTAATGGACTAAATCAAGTAAACAATACTAGTTGAATTCATACAAACCCTAAACTAGGGGGTCATACAATTCATGAATTCCCAAACCCTATGGGTAAAATAGTCATTACGTAAAAAAATAGTGAATATAGAACTAACAGTCAAGACTAATCAAAATTAATTAAAACTAACTAATACTAATTAAAATCAATATGTTAATTTCATGATGAAAAATTAAGCTAAACTTAATCTTAACCTAATTCGAATTTTATTACATATTTTATACAACAAAGCATAAAAATCAGAGATAAAAAAAAATCAGAATAATTAATAATAATTAACAAGTAATTGCAATTAAGAATGGATTAAGATTAATTATGGAGTAGGGGTGTGAAGTTGATGAGGGGGGTGGGTAAAGCAAGTTTGGGCCTTAAGCCCAAACTGAACAAAAGCCAAGCCAGGTCCACGGGTTCAAACAAGTCTAACGCATCAAAACATCTCAACATTCCAAACACGAGCCATTCAACAAGAATGCTTCAGAAGACCTCATCAACTTTCGATCCTCGCATCCAAAATTCGTTCTCACATCTCGAAGGAGCTTCAAGAAACAACTTCAAATTTCATGCTAAAACTCAAATTAAACACTCATCCCTCAACTTTATCTCAGTTTAGCGCGCACATAAACAAGGATGACGGAATCAATTTTGAAGCGAGCAATACAACAGACTATGGATTATGATGAAATTTAATCGAAGATTGAAGCAAAAGGAAAAAGGAAACTCGCCGGAATCTTGATGCGGTGGCAAAAACAGGTATTGAACCCTCTTCCTCTATATGCTCCTTCTTCTTCTTCAAACTTCTTCCTTCTACTTTTTTGTTACTCTCATCGTGCACCGTGAGAGAGGATTGAGATGATAACATTGGAAATGAGTGTTGCTCTGAGTTGAAAGAAATTTGGTGCTTTATGTTGATTCGTGGTGATTGAATGAGTGAAGAGTTTTTGACAATTTGCAGTGAAGAGTGAAAACTGATTTGTGATTCTCTCCCCTGAATGAATGAAGTGTTTCTAATTTATAGAATTTGAGTTTTAGTTGTGAAATGTAAATGAAATTTCATTGAAATTATTCAGTTAGTTAGAGATGCAAGGATTCTGTTAGAGAGGTTATGAGTGAAAGGTAGTTGTTAGTTATTGATTTCGTGCATTGCGCCCTTGTTAGCTTATAGTGGACTTCATTTGGTATGTTGTTACACCAAAATACAGGCATAGGAGTTTTTGAATTATGCAAGTCGTGTGGTTTTCCGTAGGGCAATGCTTCAGTTTGCAGCAGTGGCAATGTTTTTTGTGGTTGAATTATGCAGAGTATGTGCATTTAACAAGGTTCTGTTTATGATGTATGTGCAGGTCATGGTTCATTTTTATAGGGCCATGTTCTGTTGAAGAGATGCAATGTAATACTTGGTCTGAATTAGGGTAATGGTTTGGTGTGTGCTATTATGCAGAGTGAAGTGCAGGTCATGCTTGTGTTGTGTTAATAAGGGTGTTGAATTTGGCAGGTGTTTCAATTATGTGGTGCAGTTGACTTGGGCATTGTTAGGTTTAGACTATAGGTTGTGTTATGTTGTATTTTAGGGAATAGAAATGTAATGGAACAATTAAGGCATTTGATTTTGTATGGAATGTGATGAATTGACTATGGCATTTTGAATTGAATTTCAATGGAAAGTGTTCATTGTATGTTGTATGGAAATGCTAATCATAAATGAAAGTTTGAATGGAAAGTTATTTATGGCAATGGTTTATGGTTTGTATTAACATGGTTTAAAAAATGTTTAAAGTCACTTGGTTTTAAATGAAAAAATGGTTATGGTTCATGTGGTTTATGGTTGGTCCATTTAGTGGTATGACCTGGACATTGACCGAGTTATGGACATGAGGAAAATTCAAGGAAAACATGATTTTTGGTGATGAAACATAGCAAGATGAATGGAAATAGGCCTTAGGGGGTCAAGGGAGGGTTAGTTAACTTTGGGTAACTGGTTGACCAAAAAGTCAACTATAGCAAATTTTGGCCAATTTTGTGATTTTTGTATGTACATCAACATTTTGTAATGAATCGAACAATTGTGAATTGAAATGAAATTTGGATGGATTTGTATTGATTGAAATGAATATGGTATAGTTTTGTATGGAAATGAGTGTGGAGTTGATAATCCAATGAACCAACTTGAATATGCAATGAAAATGAATGCATACCATGATTGAATGAACTTGAATGGACTAAAGATCAAAAGGAAAACCATTAAGACAATGAAAGATATGAAGTATACTTGCTTGAACAAAGACCAAGGACAAATGAAATCAAGAACTGATGGCTAAAACCTATGAGCTTGATCTTGAAAGCACCATATGAATGGACGCAATGAAAACCTTGATCCAGATGAAATCCTAAATAAGTTGACATATAGGTTAGGTTAGTAAATCTTATTCACAAAGCAAGTTTGATGGTTGATGATGCATGACATGATGGCCAAGAACTTCTCCCCAATGAGTTAGGGCTTCAGTGAATCCCGTGATCAAAAGTCAACCTCAGATGGCACACAAGTACCAAGCTCCCTTGATTAGGGTTTCATGATGAACACCCCTTAATCAAGGTCTTCAAACCAAGCATGAAACTCCATAGGCAAACTCCTAACACATGGGCCCACAATTAGGGCTTAGATGATCAAATCAATGCTCTAAAGTCAATCATAATATCTCGTAGTAGCACAGTTAATGATTAGGTTTTTTATGCAAAGACGAATACCAAGACATGGTCTCTTTGAATCAAAGTCCAAAGATCAAGAAATTAGGGTTTCACCCTATTGATTCCATATGAAGAGACATACCACATCCCTAGGGCTTGATTCACAAGCAAACCCTAGTTTTGTCAACCCTAAACTTTGAATCCATGACGATTATTAGCAAGTGTTAACATGAATGAATGATGCATATGAACGAGGCATGAATGAATACAGATGATTTCTCAAGTCATATGTTAGATGAAAAGTGAAAAGGGGAGGGCAAATTTTGGGGTGTGACAATTGCCCCTAGCTAATCATCTTAAACCTGAATGTGCAAATTGCAAACACTTTTTGGGTATTCGAGGTAGAATAGGATTAAATACCAAAATATCCAAAAAAAATCGCTTTGAGAATGGTTATAAGGTGAGTGCATATGGAATATGGAATGGTAGGTAGACTTTCATAGGTTCATCTGCTGGATTGAAGATACTCTGTGAGGAAATATATCAATCGTAAAGGAGAAACATGATATGCATGTTATATGTATGTTTTATTTTTATGATGTATGAATGCTTATATGGCTATATGGGTGACATTCACAAGGATAAGGTTTCTGGGGTAGGTAGACTTTTACTAGCCACTAACTACACCAAAGAAATTGTATTGAAATAATGCTTCGTATTACCACCACTGATGGGGATTTCACATAATCCTGCTGGGGAGGAAAAGATATATGGTCTAACCGGGTAGTCATCAAGATGCTCCCTGATACCAGGCAATTACTATAAATTATCGATCGCCCTTTATAACTCTTCGGGTAATCAAAGTAATGCACAAAGTTTTCTTTTAAAGTAACTTTTATTATTCTCAAGTTTTATAGCATTACGTGACCAAAACAAATCAATTATTTTGCAAACAAAATGCGGGAGAAGTAAAAAGAAATTGATAAAGGAAAAAATGCATTTTATTGCTCATGAAAGATTTGTACAAACAATGTGTGTACAAGGATGCAAAAATCCTTAAAGAAGAAATTGCAAAAATTGAAAAATAAAGCAAATGGCAATGTGAAACATTTTTTTTTGTATTTTTCCATTGATTATAACATCATCTATCATCCACTGTAAGATCTAGGCTCCAACACTTCGCTTTAGTTGACAATTATTGGATCAATCTTTGGCCGTCTGAGATCAAGCTACAATAAAGATAGGCTCAATGGATACAATCAAATGCCTTTATCCCTAATATTTTCCTGAACATTTTCTTCTTTTTTTTTCGTCCACCAGGATGCTCATTTTTTCCTAAGTCTCCCTTTCAGGTTTTCAACTTAGCGAGCTTTACATTATTTTTATTTGATCCCTAACTTTTGCATGGATATTTCATTTTTTGATTCATAGGGATACCCCTTTTTGCCTAGATTGTCTGTGTGGATGTCAATCTAGTGGGATTTTATTCACTTTTTCTAGGCATAATATTTTTTGACTGTATCGGAATTCACCGACAATGGCAAATCTTCTTCATCCATGGTGGTGAGGATCAGAGCTCCACCTAAGAAGGCCTTCTTGACAATAAAAGGTCCTTCATAGTTAGGAGTCCACTTGCCCCGTGGATCCGAGTGTATAGCAGAATATCTCTTGAGCACGAGTTCTCCTTCATGATACACACGAGGGATAACCTTATCATCAAAAGCTCGTTTGAGGCATCTAGGGTAAAACTGACCATGGAAAATAGGCGTCAAACGCTTCTCTTCAATTAGATTCAGATGATCATATCGAGATTGAACCCATTCGGCTTCCTCAAGGTCAGCTTCCATGATAACCCTAAGCGAAGGAATCTCAACCTCAATTAGTAAAATAGACTTCATCCTATACACCAATAGGAATGGAGTTTCCCTAGTGGAAGTACGAACCAAAGTCCTATATCCATGCGGAGAGAAAGGTAGCATCTCATGCCAATCCTTGTAAGTTCTGACCACTTTTTGGACAATCTTTTTGATATTCTTGTTCGTTGCTTCTACGGTGCCATTCATTTTGGGCCGATATGGTGAAGAGTTGTGATGCTCGATCTTGAATTCTTGGTATAACTCACTCATCATTTTGTTATTGAGGTTACTGGCATGATCAATGATAATCTTTCTAGGAACATCGTAGCGGTAAATTATCTCTTTCTTAATGAATAGGGTAACCACTTGTCGAGTGACATTAGCATAGGAAGCAAATTTAACCCACTTGGTGAAGTAATCAATAGCAACTAGAATGAATCGATGATCATTAGAAGCTTTCAGGTCTATCATCCCAAACATATCAATACCTCATATAGAGAAGGGCCAAGAAGAAGTCAAAACATTCAGTGGAGTTGGTGGCACATGGATTTTATCACCGTATATTTGGAACTTGTGACATCTTTTGACGAAGTTGTAATAATCGACCTCCATTATTGTCTTGTAATAACCAGCTCGAAGGAACTTTTTGGCCATGGAGGGCCCTTTAGCATGTAGACCTTCACAGTCCTCATGTATGGACCTTATGATTGTTCTTGCTTCATGTTTGTCCACATGTCTAAGCAGCACAAAATCATAATTCCTTTTGTATATCACATCACCACTCAAGAAAAACTTTGAACAAAGTCTTCTCAGAGCTTTCTTATCAGTAATGGATACACCCTCGAGATATTCCTATTTTTCCAAATATCTTTTCATGCCATAAAACCAAGGTTCATCATCAGAACCTTCCTTAATTACTAGACAATACGCTAGCTCATCCAAGTAGCCAATATGAATAACGGGTGATTCATTCTTCCACTTGACTTTAAACATGGATGCTAGAGTAGTTAGAGCATATTCCAACTGATTCTATACCCTTGGGATATGATGAAAAGAGATCTCATCAAATATGGAATCAGCTTTATGATATACTCTTTATAAGGAATCAATTTACTATATCTAGTCTCCTAGTCTCCTAGTCAAAGCATAATATAGCAGTAAATGGAAGATGGAAGTCAGTTAAAGAAGTAATAATTGCGCCTATTCCATGACCATGAGCATTAGAAGCGTCGTCGAACATGAGCATCCATTGTGATCCTGATTCGGGGCCTAGAATAGCATAGTCTTTGATAAATAAAATATCTTCATCTGGAAAGTCAAACCTCATCGGTTGATAACCTTCCACAGGTTTGTGAGCAAGGTAGTTAGACAAAACACTCCATTTTATAGCTTTTTGGGTCACATACTGGATTTCGTACTCAGTTAACAACATTTGCCAACGAGCAATTCTACCAGTGACATCAAGATTTTCAAAATATACTTTACCGAATCCATCTTGGATATCAACAAACTGGTATGGAAAACCATATATTCTCTTAGGTGTCGAGCAATCCAAGCCAAAGCACAACAAGTTTTCACTAAGAGTGAGTCTCTGGTCTCACACTCAGTGAACTTCTTGCTCAAATAGTATATTGCATGTTTTTTCTGCATGTGTCATCATGTTGAACCAAAACATAACCCATAGATTCATTTAGTACCGTGAGATACATAATAAGAGGCCTACTAGGAACAGGTGGTATGAGGATCAATGGTTCTTGTAAATAATTTTTTATCTTGTCAAATGCCATTTGACAATCATTGTTCCACACGATCGATTGATTTTTCCTCAACAATTTGAAGATCGGTTCACATGTAGCTATTAAATGAGAGATAAATTTGGAGATTTAATTAAGTCGACCAACAAAACCTTAAACTTCTTTCTCAGTTATGGGATGTGGCATATCTTGGATTTCTCTAGCTTTATCAGGATCAACCTCAATGCCTTTCTGACTCACAATAAAACCCAACAGTTTACCAGATCGGACCCCAAAGCTGCATTTTGCTAGATTCAACCGCAATTTAAAATTTCGGAGCTTGGCAAATAATTTCCTCAAATGATCCAAATGATCGTCTTTAGTTTTGGACTTGGCAATCATATTATCCACATAAACCTCAATCTCTTTATGAATCATATCATGAAAGAGGGTTACCATGGCACGCTGATATGTCCCAATGCGTTCTTCAGAGCAAAAGGCATAACTTTATAGCAATAAGTTCCCCAAGGTATGCTGAAATTTGTCTTCTTCATATCATCTAAAGACATCTTTATTTGGTTGTACCCTGATGTATTGTCAATCAAGACATCAATATGAGGCAAAGGGAAATCATCATTTGGACTCGCTTTATTGAGATCTCAATAAACCACATGCATCCTAACTTTCTCATCTTTCTTTAGAACTGGGACAATATTAGAGACCCACTAAGGATATTCAGAAATAGCTAAGAAGCCAGCGTCAAACTGTTTCTTAATCTCCTCTATGATTTTAAGTGCCATGTCAGGTATGGTCCTTTTGAGTTTTTGCTTGACTAGAGGACATTCAGGTTTGAGTGGTAAGTGATGCTCAACAATGTTAGTATCCAACCCAGTCATATCTTGATAAGACAAGGAAAAGACGTCAACATATTCATGAAGTAACTTGACCAACTCAGAGTGTACATGCTCAGCAAAGGACGCCCCTATTTTCACCTCTTTTCTGACTTCTTTAGAACCCAGGTTGATTACTTCCACTGACTCTTTAAACGGCTGAATCTCTTTCTGTTCGTGCTTGATGAGCCTTGCTTGCTCAGTCGGTAATTCACAATCTTCCTCACCACCGTCTTCAGCTTGGTTGATTGGAAGTCCAGATTTACAATGGATTTTTTTCGAGTTGTTATCAATGGATTTATTTGCTCTGCATGTTATGAGCTTATTTTAGTATGCTTTTTTGAAAGAAAAAAAAGAAAAAGAAACTTTTGTCATTTTATTTTAGTGAAAAAGTAAAAATAATAAAATGAGAAAAATTTGAATGCAAAACACTTTCTTTATTTAATCACATAATTTTTTTAAAACAGAGAGGCCCTTACAAACTATCCACTTATCTCGGGCGAAGACAAGGGATTAAGAAAACAAAATGTATTACGTTTTTTTCCGAATAGACCATAGGGACCCTGAAGGTTGTCCAATTGCTAAGCTTGAATCCAGGAGGACAATTGTGTACAAAGGTGGGAGTTTCCTTCTTGTTGCAAATAACATCATCAATAACTGCCATGGTATGATCATTTTGGAAGCCTGCATTGTTAAACCTAACAGGGTTGGACTTTTTCTATTTCCTCGATCTTGATTGGCGTGTTGAACGATGATAACCAATACCAATTCAGTCATGTTTCTCATCCACGTTAACAATTTGTCCCCAACTAGAGAGAGGACCATTCTTAAGGGTTTCCCCGGCGCTTCTAACTAAAGATAAAACCTGCTTCAGATGACTGGTCCTGATTGGATGTAGCAGAACTAACATCTTCAAACTCTAAATAGTGGAGCGGGACCTTAGTTATCCCCTCTTCTGTCTCAACATATCTGAATGACGATAACTCACTAACTAATAAATCTTCCTCACCGCAGACAATAACCAGCTTATCTTCGAACATGCATTTTAGCTTCTAATGCAGTATGGAAGTCACTGCCCCAGCAACATGAATTCATGGCCTACCCAACAACCAACTATAGGTAGGTTTAATGTCCATTACCTGGAAAATGATGGTGAATTGGTGTGGCCTCACACAAATGGGTAAATCAACCTCGTCAATGACCTGTCTTCTAGAGCCATCAAAAGAATCAACGCAGTGGCTCTCATCTTAGGTCCCTCTACTTGCAACTGACCTAATGTAGCCTTTGGCATTGCATTAAGTGAGGATCTTGTATCAACTAAGACTCGATAAAGCAAGGTATCTGCACATGTGACTGATATATGCAAAGCTTTATTGTGGCCATTCCCCTCTGGAGTTAACTCAGCCTCATTAAATCCCAAATATTTGTTGGCAGTAATATTGGCAACCACGTTATCAAATTGATCAACCGTGATATCTTGCATTACATGGGCAGTATTTAGTACTTTCAATACTGCCTAGCATGGTAGGCACGTGAAACATTAGGGTTATGTTTGGCATGATAAGGAGGAATAGCTGGTGGAATCTCCTTTGGTACAATATCCCCCACATGGACCAAATAAGGTACCAACTGAGCATAAGGTACATGAATTTTGTCATACTGAGGACACCTTCCATTCTGATTGAAATTACCATGATGATTCTACCCATGGCCTTGACCCTGATTACCTTGAGCAGGTTGCTGATTCTGAGCAGATTGAGCTTGTGAAGGTTGTTGATAATGAGGATATTGAGCTTGAGAAGGCTATTGAGCTTGATTTTGAGGTTGATATTGAAAAGGTTGTTGCTGCTACTAAGCGGCAGCAATATACGAGTATGAATAAAATGACATAAGAGCCATGGGAGCTTGGAAATGGGGGTGGACATTTTCCATTACATCGCTTGTCTCCCCTTCTTTCTTCTTTTAAAAACCACCCTATGGATTCTTGGATACAGTCTGATGAGTAACATTACCATCAATCTTTCTCGATTTCAACCTATTCTCAATTCTTTCTGTAATGGTCATTATATCAACGAAGTTGGAAGACGAACTTCTAACCATCTTTTCATAATAGAGACCTTGAAAAGTACCCATGAATATATCAATTAATTCATTATCATACAATTCTGGTCTAACTCGGGAAGCCATCTCGCCCCACCTCTGCGCATACTCCTTAAATGTTTTACTGGTCTTCTAAGACTGATTCTATAGTTGCAACCTAGTGAGAGCCATATCTAGGTTGTATTTGCACTGTTTCAGAAATGCCTCAGATAAATCTTTCCATGATCTGATCTTATTACGTTCCAAACTCATGTACCAGTCTAGGGAATCCCCATATAGGTTGTCCTGGAAGAAGTGTATGAGCAAATCATCATTGTCAATGTATGACACTATTTTCCTACAATACATTGTCACATGGCTTCGAGGGCAACTCAAGCCCTTATATTTCGGCAAATGTGGTACTTTGAACTTCTGGGGAAGCACAACATTAGGAACCAAGAACAAATCTTTGGCATCCATGCCAACCACTGAGAAAACCTCTATAGATTTTATCCTTTCATCCAATAATTGATAGTTTGTTGGCTTAGCCGAACTAGCACCAAGGATACCCTGATAGGTAGGTCAAAGATAAGTCTACTGGTTTGGGAACTAAACAACTTGAGCAGACGTCTAAGCAGGAACAGACTGAGAAGCGTATTGATAATACATCAGAGGTGGATACGTGAAACCAGGAGGAACTGTATGAGCACCAGCATTCACATCATGAGGAAACTTTCCTCCAACTTGAACATTGAGAGCAAAAGGTGCACCTGATTATGCAAACTAGAGTGTAGGATTGACATGAACATGTGACATCATAGCAGCAGATACCCTAGGATAGGCAACACGTATCCCATAGTAAGTATTATGAATAGATTAGTATGAATTCTGAACCACATACTGAGCAGTCTGAGAAGGAATCTGGAAGTAGAGGCGTGGGCCTCGGTATTTAGTTTCAGTGTCGTCAAGGATTTAAGAAATAACCGGCCCATAAGTATGATGAATTTGACCTTGAGGAGTCTCATGGTTGTCAACTTCAACCATCTGAGGAGAAAGGTGAGTGGCCATACCCCAGGGAAAATCAACAGTATTCCTAACAGCAGGAGGGACATCAAAGGTTGGTACGACGCGAAGGAACTTTCGTTAGTGAACTGAGAAGCATAGTTAGGAGGAAACCCCCAAGGATAGGAAGCAGCATGCCTACTAGGACCAACTTGAAAGATGGGTTGGCTCACAGCCGGTTGAACCGTAGTCTCAACTGGGCTTTCAACAGCAACAGTAACATCAACAATAGTGGTAGTCAAAGTAGTAGCATTAGTGACAACAGTAGCAATAATGGGATTAGCAGAGGTAGTAGCCTTATGAGCTTGAAGGTAATCCGTTATGGCATCCATTTTACCTTGGAAGAGATCCATCTTGCCTTGGAACTGAGCCAAGTTTTCTTTGACAACAACATTCTCATGTTCGATATCAGCCATGATTTTGGACTTGTTAGCTCAGGTATATTACTGGTGGCGATTCGTCGTTGTTTCTGCTGGAGAAAGATGACGGGGTAAGCATTTTATTTTCTGTAGAGGTTATGAATGCATGAAAAGTATGCACAAAGAAAACAATTTCCATACTTCCATGGAATTCCAAGATTTTAGGATGTGCAACACAAACTAAAGCTTTTAGATTCCCTAGGAGTACCCATGCTAAAATTGATTTCCTTATGATGTCATGAAATACAACATCACAAGTCCAAAAGTCTGTCTCATCTGGATAATTTCCCATACTTCTCAACATAAGTTCAGAGTTCCGACATATCGAGGTATGAAGCGGCCTGATTTCCTGTATAAAACCCATATTCCATCACAAGGTAGGTTCTAAGACTTTATGAAGATTCTTAGAGTCACGGATACTGAGACGAAAATATCGTCCCCGCCACAAAATAACTTGTGATCCAACAATACCTTCGAGAGCATCTACACTAAGTGAGACCAAGTTTCAACTTTAAAAGCCACGAGTTTGCTAAAGATCCTCAGAGTCACAGATCCCTTTTGGAAGAATGGTTGTCAATGTAAAATAACTTACGTGCCAACGAAACTCCAAAAAGAATCTACTCTAAGTGGGGTCCTTGTATCTTCCCCCTAAGACAACTACATCTGACGAGTCAATACGAGGCTCCCTCATATCTTAGGTATACTCTCTAAGCTTGTGTATTGGGCTTCTCACTCAATAGCATCTTGAACCAATCCCCCAAGAAAAATATAACAGATATATCCAAGACAATATTATATGAAAGCAATAAAGCTTGTTATAATAATATAAAGTAAGTAACAATAGCAAAATAAACACCCAAGCAAACAAAGAAGCAAACAAAATTAGGCTCGACTCCTACTTGCAAAAGCAAGGAGTCGCCAGTTGAAGCTACGCAAAAAATACTCGAGTGCATCATATGCTTGAAGATAAAATAAAGTCTCCATCGAACTTTATTTATACCGGAAGGAAAGGGAAAACATCGGTAACACTCGGGGGAAGAGAAAAGGGTAAGGAAGTCGGTTATGCAAGGGGAATGTATTAGTATCCCTCACATCTGTTGTACTAAACATGAACCATTTTTATTGTTTTATGCTCAAATAGGTGTTATTATCTAAGGATTACTCATGAAATAATAAGGGGAGGAATTTAATAGATAGAGTGCTCAGTGAGGATTAGGGCCCTCATGCCTACGTATCCTTATAATGCAATAAGGAATTTAGAGCTCCGTAGTTCATAGAACTAATGATGGGAGATGAAACAAGTTATGATTGAAGTATGGTTTAAACCAAAGGATAATGTTGTTCAAACCCATAGGGTAGGTATGTCTGAACCAAAGAGAAAACTGACATCAAGCCAAAATAAAGGGGAAACACGACATCAAGCTAAAGATAAAGGTAAATTGACATCAAGCTAAAGGTAAGGGTAAACTGGCATCAAGACAAAGATAAATGGGTATAGGTCCAGAGAATGGACACTGGTTATTTGCCCAAAAGGTATGTATGAAGCTCAAATAAATAATGTATTTGACTCAAAGAGAAAGTATATCACACGGGGTGAATGATTGGTAGAAGATATTGAATGATGTAGTAAATAGTTAATAATGGAAATGAATGGTAGGATAGAGAGGAATAACTAATATGGGAAGAACTGAAAGATTTGGCAGAAGTGACAAAAGGGTATGTTTTGGAACCAAAAGATAATGGTGTTATTTGAGTCCATAAAGGAATGAAATTTGAACCACAGAATAAAGCAGGCATCAAGCCAAAAAGAAAGGAATTAAATGTTTATCACCAAGACAAACATCTATTGTTTCAAAGGTGGGGATTAGTTATTTGTCCTAAAAGGGTATATATGGGATCCCAAAGAAAGCATTGTATTTGGTTTCAAAGAAAGGCAATATATCACTGAGATGAATGGTTATGACTGAAGATATTGGGTAATGGATCATGAAAGATATGGATGGTGCCCTAAGGCATAATAAATAGTTAGTATGGTGAAATGGGGATCAATAATTAATATGCTCGCTAAGGGTTCAAATCCTTGTGCCTACGTATGCTCATCGTGCAATGAGAAAGTCAGAGCTCTGTAGTTCATATAACTAAGATGGAAGAAAGAAAGATATTTGATAAGGAAAGAGATATTTGGTAAGGAGTGGTGAAAAGTATAACTTGGCACCAAAAGACAATGGTATTGCAGGAATCTATAAGATAATGATATTTGAATCTAAGAGTAAAGGTGACATGAACCAATATATGGTATGGCAAAAAATAAAGGGGTTTTGCCTAACATTAGGACTTTCAAGAAAACAAAAGGGATTGTTTGTCTAAAAAACTAGGATTAACAAGACAAACAAAAGCTCTTGATTCAAAAGTAGGTATTGGTTATTGACCCAAGGGGTATATATGGAATCCAAATGAAAATGGTATTTGGTCCAAGGAAACATTATATCAATGTTGGGGAATGGGGATGATATTAGAGATATTAGGCAAAGGATCATGAGAGACATGGAGGGTTCCCTAAGGCAGAGGAATCTCTTTGATTTGATTATGATTATAAAATTTATTTTACGAGTTTAATCATTGGTACTTAGAGGGGGACGAGCATCTAACCACCAGCAAAGTACGATCAACAATAAGTATACTCGAGAGTTGAGAGGACAATTTTATCCTAACCACTCTTTTACTCTTAGAGAAATGATTTAGACTCACGTTTATTTATTAAGTGTTTTGAATGGATGTTAAGTATCGGTCCACAAGCTAGGTACGACCGACAACCCAAGGACTTGCGTGTTGTGTACAAGTATGTACACCCCACTTTACATCCAAGTTTTATTATGAAAATGGTTTGATGAATAAGAATGGATCAAAAATAAATGAGATAGGAGTAGAATAAATTGAAATGAGGATATGATGGAAATGGAATGGAGGATGAGATACTTGACATTGGATCAAGCACTCGCGTTGCAATTGATTTTATTTTATTTGGAAAACGCGTGACATTGGATCAAGTGTGATTTTTGTCCTTTTAAAAGATCGTTTATCGTTTGATTTTATCTTTTTTCAGTTGGCATGCATTGAAAGCAATAAAGGAAAGATAAACCTAAACTATTACACTTTCATGGAAGAAGGGGACATATAACCTACAATGGAGGGATGATACCAAACAATACAAAGAATAGAAATGGGATCATACAAGTTACAAAACCAAATACCATGCCTAAAACAATCAAGTGGCATGGTACTCCAAAGTATTAACAAACAATACAAAGGTAAATGAAAGGTAAAACACAGTGGTGATAATGAAAGACATTAGAGATCAAACTTGAAGCCAAATTATCTAAGTAATCTCACAAGGTAATGGAGTTAGAATGAGATCAAAGAGACTAAAATAAGCAATCAAAGTTCAACTTATGGATTCCACATGGAAAATCATCATGATAAATTGAAATGACATTTTCAATTTAACAAGAATCATCATATAATGGACATTCAAATGAGCATCAAACTAATGATAAAAAATATTAATGCTTAGCATACAAATAGATCATGGATCATGGATTAATATCAATATCAACTCATGTTAAACCTATTCAACTTTTAACAAGGTAAATGATCGCGGTGATTAACATGGTAAGCAACATGATAATTAGAACTAACTATATCAACATGACCAACATTTACAATTAAAGATCAAAGTGGAAAGTAATTAGCAAGATGAAACCTAATGGACTAAATCAAGTAAACTATACTAGTTGAATTCATACAAACCCTAAACTAGGGGGCATACAATTTATGAATTCCCAAACCCTATGGGTAGAATAGTCATGCAAAAAATTTGTGAATATGGAATTAACAATCAAGATTAATCAAAATTAATTAAAATTAACTAATACTAATTAAAATCAATATGTTAATTTCATGATGAAAAATTAAGCTAAATTTAATCTTAACCTAATTCTAATTTTATCACATATTTTATACAACAAAGCATAAAAATCAAAGATAAAAAAAATAATCAAAATAATTAATAGCAATTAACAAGTAATTACAATTAAGAATGAATTAAGGTTAATTATGGACCATGGGTGTGAAGCTGATGAGGGAGGTGTGAAAAGTAAGTTTGGGCTTCAAGCCCAAACTAAACAGAAGCCAAGCCAGGTCCAGGGGTTCAAACAAGTCTAACGTATCAAAACACCTCAACATTCCAAACACGAGCCATTCAACAAGAATGCTTTAGAAGACCTTATCAACTTTCAATCCTCACTTCTAAAATCCGTTCTCACATCTCGAAGGAGCTTCAAGAAACAACTTCGAACTTCATGCTAAAACTCAAATTAAACACTCATCCCTCAACTTCATCTCAATTTGGTGGAGACAGAAACAAGGATGACGAAATCAATTTTAAAGCGACCAACGCAGCGGACCGTGGATTGTGATGAAATTGAATCGAGGATTGAAGCAAAAGGCAAAAGGCAAAAGGAAACTCGCTGGAATCTTGATGAGTGGAGAGTTTTTTATAATATGCAGTGAAGAGTGAAAACTGATTTCTGATTCCTCTCCCCTGAATGAATAAAGCGTTTCTGATTTATAGAATTTGATTTTCAGTTATGAAATGTAAATGAAATTTCACTGAAACTCATTAGATAGTTGAAAATGCAATAATTTTATTAGAGAGGTTATGAGTGAAAGTTAGTTGTTAATTATTGATTTCGTGCATTGCACCCTTGTTAGCTTATAGTGGACTTAATTTGGTATGCTGTTATACCAAAATGCAGAGAAAGGAGTTTTTAAATTATGCAGGTTGTGTGGTTTTCCGCAGGGCAATGCTTCAGTTTGCAGCAATGGCAATGTTTGTTGTGGTTGAGTTATGCAGAGTATGTGCAGTTAACAAGGTTTTATTTGTGATGTATGTGCAGGTCATGGTTCAATTTTGCAGGGCCAAGTTCTGTTGAAGAGATGCAATGCAATGCTTGGTCTGAATTAGGGAAATGGCTTGTTGGGTGCTATTATGCAGAGTGAAGTGCAGGTCATGCTTATGTTGTGTTGAGCAGGATGTTGAATTTGGAAGGTGTTTCATTTGTGTGGTGCAGTTGACTTGGGCATTATTGGGTTTAGATTATAGGTTGTGTTATGTTGTAGTTTAGGGAATAGAAATGTAGTGGAACAATTATGGAATTTAATTTTATATGGAATGTGATGAATTGACTATGGAATTGTGAATTGAATTTGAATCTTTGAATAAAAAGTGTTCATTGTATGTTGTATAGAAATGTTAATCATGAATGGGAAGTTATTTATGGAAATGGTTTATGGTTTGTATGAACATGGTTAAAAAAGGTTTAAAGTCACTTGGTTTAAAATGAAAAAATGGTTATGGTTCATGTGGTTTATGGTTGCTTCAAGAAATTAGGGTTTCACCCTATTGATTCCATATGAAGAGCCATACCACATCCCTATGGCTTGATTCACAAGCAAACCCTAGTTTTGTTAACCCTAAACTTTGAATCCATGATGATTATTAGCAAGTGTTAACATGAATAAATGACTACAGATGATTTCTCAAGTCATAGGTTAGATGAAAAGTAAAAAGGGGAGGACAAATTTTGGAGTATGACATGTATATTCGAACAATTTCACACAAATTTAAAATGTTACAAAATTTTTTAAAGAATCCAAAATATTTAATTTTTCTTTTACAATTTTACTTCTATTAGTTAAAATGGTATTTTGGTCATTTCATGGTGCAGGGATGTCATGTTGAATTTGAGGTATGTCACATATAATTCTCAAAAGTGAGAGAAGTAGACTGCTCTGATATTGATTAGTCCAGCCCAAAAGAAAACCCAAACTAGTAGCGGTTGGGCCAAGTCTAGCCCATTCAATGTCAAGCAGCACAAAACGATGACGTTTCCTGTAACAAAGAACTTGATCAAAGTTCATCTCTTCCCCGATAAAGCTTCACGATGCCGAAAGCTCAGAACTGTGAAGTAAGGATATGCTATCCTTTTCTGAAGGTTCTCCGTAAAATTTCTGTTTTTCGTTTCAATTTGATACCCATCTTTGCTCCTAGGTTTTTTCCCGTAATTTTTTTCTAATAGAAAAATCGATTCACGTGCATTTTCTTATGCTGCAAATTTGAAAACATGACCTAGAAAATGGAAATAATCACTGGCGAAATAGTTTTTTTATTTATTTCTATATTTACTCGTCGTTGTTGATGATAGTAACACTGTAAACAATGATTGTTTGATTGAATAATTTGATGATTTCGATTGTAGAGTAACACATGATTTAGTGTTGAAGTGTTGTCAAATTGCAGCTATTGTGGCGATGTGACATAGCAGAATTTAATATAGATTTCAACTTGTAAAGAACAAGCCTTGTTTGTATTATTTGGCAAATCGGACATATGAACTAAATGGTATTACACTTACACATACAAGCCACTCATTTGAAAAGCTATGTAATATCTACATTTTGAACTCTTTAGTTGCACACGTTACGAAGTCGGGATTTAATGAAAACGTTCTTCTTGTCAGACTAAGAAGTAGCCATTTTTGTTAAAATAGCAAGGGTATTGACATAATATCCGGAACTGCAACAACAAAAATGGCTACATCTTAGTCTGACAAGGAAAATGCAGAGCTCTTACTCGTTGGAATGGAGGAGAGGATGTCATTATGCCGTGCTTTCAGCCAGAGAAAATTAGGTAAGCTATGCAATGTATGATTAAAGAAGTATTTGGAAGAAAGAAAATGAGTAAATAGATTGTTTCAGCTTGTATTAGTGAAAAATATAACTGCTATAGAAATTTGAGTGGACGGATTTCCTTACTGTTTTCCACATTGAACATTTATCATGAATCTTAGGCCCTGTTTACTTTCTGAAAAAGTTTTCATTTTTTATCTTCTTAAATATATATTCGTTTTAAATGGAAAACTCATGTAGTGAGCAATTATGATAGAAAGAAGATGGAAGGGAAGTTAGGAGGAATGTATTTTTAGTAATAATGAAAACAATGTTTTTCCATTTTCATAATTTTTTAAAAGACTAGATCTATTTAAAAAATTGTGAAATAAAATGACAAGGAAAGTATTGAATCTATATTCTCTTATGGTTATTATTTGTAATGAAAATGAAAGCAGGGTATTTGAGAAGTAAATGGACCGGAAGTGTTTCTCAATTATGAAAGGGACATTAAATTTGATTTTGTGGTTCTCGACGGTTCTAACATTGTACAAAACATTCAATGGATGTTGAAGAAACACTTCCTTGAATCTGCATCTGATATGCTATTATAGCCAGTGACTTTAATATCCATGATAGGAATGAATTCATGTTGGCTGGCATGTTAATTTTTCATTTTGATTTTCAAAAACAATGAAGTTTGACGAAAATGAATTTTTCATTATATTTTTTTGATAAAAAATGCCTTGCTTTTGGTAAATGGGCAAGTTACTTATCCTGTTTCATGCAGGTGACCAGGTAATCTAGCATACTCTTTATCGTATCAATAGGAACTAGCTTATTTTGTTTTGTGAACGATACTGTTATTATTTTTTCTGTTTTTCAGTGCAAACTATAATTGATGCTCAGCAAAACATGCACTCCAAAATCTCAAGAAAAAACTATAAAAACAAATTCCTATTAAATACTGTTTTACACAATGAGACACAGGTGTTACGAATCTATAATGCTCAACAACTGTATTTTTGTTGGTTGTGATAAGATATGTCTGTAGGGTCCAAAGACTGAATATACGATAGTTCGTTAGATTTGAATTCCTCCAAAAGATGGCATTACAAAAGAATTTCACTAGTGCAAATACATCTTTTCTTTCCCTGAATGAAATTAGAAGAAAACATTTTCTGTTGGAGGAACTGGGATCATCATCTATAATATCTTTTTAGATGATGTTGATTCATTGAATTGCTTTCCAAAACTTATGTTGCAGCTTGACTGTACAAAATACATGGCTCTCTATCACAAAACTCTTAAAACTTAAGATTGAAACAAGAGAAAAAAACCAACCAACTGTTGCGAAGAACTATTGAGAATGCAGATACAGCTCACTATGTTTCTATCCTGCTCTGCATTTCCAAGCATGGCACACTCTTCTGAATGTTACCGGCTCAGCTTAGTTTTGCTTTCTCTCCTGGTCAAGGGAACAAGATATGTTAAGCCCTGTTGTGAATAGGATCTGACCCTTTTCGCACTCTTCTTTTGCTTGATTGATTTGGATCAAGCCTGTTGTTGACATTTGCTGAACTCTTCTTTGTAGGAACAGACACATTGTTGACATTTGCTGAACTCTTCTTTGTGTTCAACAATTCCTTCTCTGGAGCTTTCAGAGTATGTTGATTCTGCAGCATTATCCTGTGCTCTTTTTGATTCTGTTTTAATGCAATTTCTAAACTTCTCAGGCCTGAGACTTCGTTTGGTTGAATAGATATTAAGAACCCGACAAAGAGAAGAAGAATCATTCTAGAAGGATGGAACACCATATTTGCTTAACTCTAAAACAAGAAATAGAAGGTATGTTCTTTCTGTTTAGAGTGACACAAGACAAGAGAGTAAGCACCTATCTGCTAGTACTATCTGTTTTCTTATGGTCCATTCCTGTAGATATAAGCTTGTTATATATGTCCCACTAGATTTGGAGAGAGGCTTTAAAGCTTAAAGCAGATGGGACCTACATACAAGAATTTTAGATTCATCTCGAATCAGAAGCCTGAGATTTTAACTAATTAAGGCTGTTATTTAAGAATCTGACAAGAATGAATAAAGGGGTTGGGATAATATCCTTGAGAGGCCAAGTATCTTTTCTTTCATTTCTTTCCCTACACATCTATCATATCATATGTATGCTTTTTTCAATAAAAGAAGCCAAACCTAGTCTCTTGGACCCTAGGCTAACTTGCCACATCACACTTCTATACTTGTGTACATGGATAAATATATTTTACATTCTTGATTACAAGGGGAAATATAACATGTTTCTTTAATATCAAGTATAGGTTGATTTTTTTATTAAAAAAACGGTTATATTGCATAAAAAAAAGAATGTAATATCTAGGATGAAAAATTCTGAAATTTCATTTTGGTGACTCTATATCATATGGTATAGTCAAATACTTTTACATTATTTTTTTCCGGTAGAAACTGGGTATCCTCTGCGTGCAACTGCAAAAATTAATCCCTAGAGTAGGGCTCTCAAGAAAATTTAACACTGCTGCGTGCCCAAAGCTGACTAGGTTCGAACCCAGAACCTCTGGTTAAACTGGAAGAGATCTCTTACCATCTCATCCAAGTAGTCGAGGGTTTAACTTTTACAGCCAAAATATTTTTCATTTTGAAATTTCTGAATTGATTCCATAATAAAATTCAGGTCTTGAATGGGGTTAATATGGTAAAGTACCATTTCTTTGTGATTAAGAAAGGGCTTATTAAGCATTAGTTGCTTTTAATTGGAATGAGGAAGCAGACAAAAAAATGGGCCACCCAGAAGATTGAGATTAAAACAGTGCAAGAAGCTCATATAAAGAATATAAATGTGGGAATAGAACAGTCCCCAAAAGAAACAAACTATTGCTTTATGCACTTTACTAACTTCTAAGATCTCCCCTTGTTGGCTTTAGAATTCCAAGCTCTCTTCCCAAGTTAACAAAAATGAAACAGTACTACTTGTTTTATTGGGCTTAATGTGTATCTTTATGCTTTGTTCTACTTTTAGATGGGTTGCCAAGCCATATTTGTCCCTTCCAAAATTTCATGCCCTCTCTCTTCCTTATTTTACTTTCTTTTTTAACTCAAAATATCACATGCAGCTTGGAACTGTCCAAAGCATAAATTCCTCACTTTATCACAACTAGGTGACATCGGTTCTTAAGATGAAGGGTGACTAGTCATAGTTCTAGTGAAACAAACAGCCACTGCTTAAACAATTTATGTTCTCTCTCTCTCTCTTTTCTTTTTTTGATTTTTGGTTTTTGTTTGTTACTTTTTTATCATCCAATTAAAGTGAGAGTTGGTGTGACTTGTTGCTTTCTATTTTTTTTTTCATTTTTCATCCTAACGTTTGAAACTTCCTTTTGAGTGTCACCTTGTTGCAAACCACATCCCCTTAAAGAATATGCTTTTATTCTCCATCTGAATAGTTGTTTACTTGCACTTGTATCATAACATGTTGTGACATGCCAAGGCAGGTTAACCAAATTTTTGAAGTATGGTTCTAGATAGAACGTTATGATAAAAGTTGATTCATGTAGCTGATCACATTTAATGGGATAAGACTTGGTTGTTATTGTTGTTGTTATAATTTGTAAGTAGCTCTGTAAGCGTTCTGTATGCCTTAAGATCTGCTCTGACCATAATGTTCTTTCAGAACCCAACTCACATAAACTTTCTATAACCAAAAAATAACATGTGACATTCTAATGTTGGAAAGCATTGATACTAAATTGTGTGTTGTACATATGACAATGGTGTTCGGACAAGTAGTGTTCTTTGCTCGATGAAAATTTGGTCCATATGCGAATATTATGCTATCAAAATTTTAAATTTAGCATATCAATCAAGTAAAAATACTTCAAATTAGGAGCTGAATTCAATGCAATTAGTCCCACAAGTTCAAAGAGAGCTGGTTGCAGAATATGCATAGGTCTTTTACACCCCACACAAACCCTAAAATAAAATAAAAACAGGCTTCTTTTATTTAAATAAAAGATATTTTGAATGTTGTGTTTTATTTTTCTTGTAGTCTTTTCTTACATGGTTTCTGAGGGGATCCTAGTGGCTTCACTTTTTATTTTCTTCTTTTGACTGGAAACTGTTTAATTAGAAGGTTTTTGGGAATAATCAAATTCTCACCACTGTGTTCTAAAAAAGTCTTATTGATCCAAGGGATACCTATTAATTTACATATGATATATAGATATCAAATCATGTTACTGTTCAGATACTTTTGCCAAATTAGGAAATATTAAAACACAGAGTGGGACCTTATGATTAAGTGCAACAATGAGAGGTTAACTTGTTTTATAAGTTTGTTTTCTGTTAAAGAATAAAACCAAACCCTATCCATTCTAAAAACATGGTGGAGCCCACTTCCTCTGTTAATAATTTTTTTGTCCATACAGTAAGTAACATATTAACAAAGGTGAAAATTTTGCACACAATGGCTTTCATAGATTCTCAAGACTGGTCTTAAAGTTGAATGATCTTTGGGAATTTGTTTTGAATCAAAGTGTGACCCATAATGCTAAGCATGAAGAAGGTCTTGGTAAAATGAGCACTGACTGAACTAGGCCACCCCCACAACTTTGAAAGAGAAAAAAAAAGAAGAATTGCAAAGCAAATTAAAGAAGATAAAAGCAAAAACAAAAGAATTGTAATTGTTACGTTTGTATCCTCTATTTTGAATAGTAGTTGTTTTCCTTAGTTATTTGCTTTATTTTATAGTTTTGTTCTTTGATATGGATGACAAGTTCAATGATATTAAATGGATAAAGTTTTATGAAAATGATGTTATTTACAATTAAGAAAATGATTCCATTATCATTTGATTGATTTTTTTTTTACCTTTTTTTCTCAGCAAAATCATTACTATTCTTTTAAAATTCTTTTTCAATATAAATTAAAGTAACCATTAAATCAATGTTGTCACATAGTAAATATAAAAAAATTATTTTTTAGATTTATTGAATAATCAATATATTGAATCTAAAATTTTTCTTTATAAATGCGACAATTATAAAGATGACATGAAAAACAACTTACTCACAAACCAAAAAAAAATTGAAAAAAAAAAAAGGAAATATAACCAAACTAAAGATAATGGGGGCAAATCAAAACCCTTGAAAAAGAAAGATAACTAACACTATCATACTTGTATCCCATAATTTAACCTATAAGTTATCTAAACATAAAAAAAAAACTATATCATGTTGCAAAATTGAGGAGTTTTCAATGTTTTTATAGAAATAAATTTATATCATTACATTATTTTAAAAAAAAATGTTAGATCATTATAAATAAGTGTGAGAGAAAAGTTGTTAGGAAGAAAACTTAAGTGTACTAAGCACACTCTTCACCATAGGCCCAATGAAAAAAGGGTTCAATTTTTACATGTTCATGCTAGACTCGTAGCTTTTGTCAACCTATTTTTTTCTCTAGATCTAAAAAAAATATATGATAGGGGTGTTTTTCTCACCCTTATTGGTGAAGAACCATCCTGATAAAATCCAAGTAAATCTTCGGAGGTATTTATTATACACTAAAACACATGCTAAGTGAAACATATCTTCATTTTTTCAAAAATTAGTTCGGAAGTGTAACTCCGAACACACTCATTCAATGATTTTGTTTATTTTTTAACTTAGTGACTAATTCGAAAGTTCAGTTTCGAATTTGTCCAACGGAAATTTGAAAAAAAAAAACTATTTGCATGTATTTTATAACTTAATGTATAATTCGAAAATGCATTTTCAGATTTGTTAAATGGAAGATATAAAACACCACCTTGCATGTATGCTTCACTCATGATCATACCGCCATTTCTTCTTCAAACCATACAAAAATTCCTTCCCAACTCAATCAAGTTTTCTGCTTCAAAACATCATTTTTCTGTTTTTTCACATCAAAAGGAGCCTAAGAAGTTAAATTTAAGGTAATGTACATGTATTTCCTTCCTTATTACTTGATAGAATCTAGTTTTCTATGATCCATATTGATCTAAAACTTGTATAAATGAGTTCCCTTCACGTTGTTAGCAAAATCACACACATAATGTCTCAATATTTATATATCGCTTTTGTCTACTTAAATGACGAGAGGCCCCTCTTGAGTTTAGGTTCACAGAGATCACTCGTCTTGTAGATCTAAAATTCACATTAGAGAATTTGTTGCACTACCTAGACCATCGAATAGTTGTGAAGCTCTATTATCGTTCATCCTCGATTGACAACGAAGGGAAGATACAGTTCAACAAGTTTGAGCTGAAGACGGATGAAGATTTAACTGTTATGTAAAATACATTTCACCGTTACGAAACAAAAGGTTCGATCGAGGTGGATGCGAAGGTTGCGAGATCGACCGAAGATATTTTAAAGGTGTTGACACGTTCTCAACCATCACCTAATAATGAAATATAATGTTAGATCATTATCTATGTAATGTATGTCATAATAATAATTGATGTTAATTTATATTATTCTTCATATTCTATATTTGTTTCTGATTTCTCAAACACATCAATTTCCGAAAATAAAATTACGGAATTGTTATGAGATTTTAGTGTATCTGAAAATCTATTTCTGTATTTTAAATATATTTATTGTATTTCATTGGAGTACATGAGCACCCCTAAGGGTGCAATAAGCCAGACCCAAAATCACACTGTAAATTCGTGAGATAAATTTTTTAATAGTAAATTGCTTATGGGTGCCTTTTGAGCAAAAGAATAATACAGCGTTGGCATACAATAATGTTAAATTTTTTTAAGAGAAAATTTTATTATCTATTGTCGTACTTTGATTTGAGAGATTAATTTTTGCGGATAATTGAATTTTGAAAAAAATAATACAATGTGATGACACATCTTAATCATGTTTGGGAATGAAGATGGATGAACTATGATCCAACCTAGTTGAGGGATTAACTCTATATGTCACAAATAAAAATATTATAAAAGATAATGTGGGAAGTTTGAAGCTTAAGAATGAATTGCAAGTTTGGAACATATGTGATTTGAGTAACGTATGATTGAAAGGAACCAAAGTTACAGATAAGTAAGGCTCGTTGGCTGCTACAAATCTTTACAAAAAGAAAGGGAAAAAGTTGAAGCTACAAAGAGAATGTCACCAAAACATAAGCTAAAGTGAGACGCTTGTTTATTCTTTCTTTGATTTAAAATTGATAATGGCCATCTTGAATCATAATCATCACTAGAGTGTGTTAGAATATATGCTTATCTACTTTGTTCTAAAGAGAATTGGAATAAGAAAATATACTATTCAGACGACAATTTCCTTGTAGCCCCACCAGAGGTTCTTGTCTGTCAGTTGCTTCAATTAGATACAATATTTGAATAAATATAAGCTTATGGAAGTGGAATTGTAATGTCATAACAATGGGAATGGTTACAGTTATGTACAATGGAGCACAGTAACCATACAAATATGAATACGATCCTGATATATATTGGATATGTAAGATGTCAGATATAGTGATACGTTTTGATTAAAAAATAGATGATACAATAGTACTAAAATACTTATATAAAATTGTGTTGCTTCTCATTTTTTATATCAATTTATCAGAATTTTTTTATTTTTCTAAAATAAATTGGATATTGATACATATCGACGATGTATTAGTGTATTGGGTATACATAATATGATATAAGAGAGATTTCAACATTTTCGTGCTTCATTGATTATACATTACATTGAATTTGTGTTAGATAAGTTATTTTTTATATTGGCTTGAATTCTTTTCTACAAAATCGGTAAGGTGATTCGTTGTCTATCTTCATAAAATTTCTAGCTCTTATCTTTATTCTATGTAGGACAGACAGTGTATTGGCGTATTGGTACGTATCAAGTACAATTTAATAGAGATTTCAACATTTCTATGCTTCATTGATTAAGTATTACCTTAAATTTGTGTTACATAAATTATATTTTATATTGGGTCGAATTCATTTTTACAAAATTGATAAGGTAATATTTATCTTTCTTCATAAAATTTGGGAATTGCTTATCTCATTCTAAGTGGTGGAAATGTATTTAAGGAAATCCTAAAATGTCTTTCAGATTTCAAAAATTCATTTTCGGATACACACTTTTCTTTTCAAAACACGTCATAAAGTGAGTCTCATCCTTTTTTCTCTCCAAAATTTAGTCTGGAGATACATCTTCGAATTAACCTTATATGTACCACATGCATTATTAATTTAGACACTTATTTTTTACATAATTTGATCCGAAGATGTATCTCCATATTCACCCTAGACAGAATACGGAGATGTATCTCTGAATTCACACCAGACAGTAAATTTTGACTTGGTTTTACAAATACATTGATGTATTTGATGATGTATTATAGCTACACTACCATATTAAACTGTATATAAATTAAACTATAATGAAGTCAAAATGCCATATATAAATGAATAAATCAGAAATACATAATGAAGTAAAAATAAATTACAAGTGATAATAGTGCTCATAATACAAATATTATATGTTATTGTGTATGTCGGATACGGCCCCCCTGTTCCTACGATGTCTCTTGTACTGCAATGTATGTTGTGTCTCCTCCAAGATGACATCTAGAATGTCCATAACCTTAGAGCCTTCCGGAAAGACTCATATGTATATACCCGCCTACGTCATATCGACGATATGTCGATATCTAGACAACACATCAACAACATGATATGTCATAGCATGCTCTTCCTCTAGCATCTCCTGATGAGTTGGCATAGGTGGATCACTCGGAACATATGGTGTCATATAAGGATGTGACACCCTGAAATACCATCGGATGTAGTCGTGTGCAACACTCTAGTCAGGTACCACGTGTCACATTAGGTACAAAATGATTGAGGTAATCATCATACATTGCACCCACATCTTTGCGTGTCATAGTGGGAGGAGCAGACTCTGAAGGGTCTCTGAGAATAAACTGCATATAGCCAAATTGTCGCATGACACACTCAGGCAGATGGGGAAACATCATATGTGATCTGCAAGCCAACCATTCATAGTAGAAGACTATGTCGTCCAATCGGCGCCTCTCACGGTGATCTATGTTTGCTTGGAAGTGTATATTCTCTACTACCAATCGGTCAATATACACTTTGGATGGATCTGTCGCCTGATTCCCTTTAAGCAGGATGAATGCAGAAGTACGTGACATATCTTCAATATAGTGAAGTTGAAGAGTAATTACCATAAGTACAATGAACAAAAGAGAGTGGTTGTTGTGATGATGATGAGAATAGAAGAGATGAGGAATGGAAGAGACAGAGAGAATTGAGAAAAGAAAAAGAGGATATGGTGTGTACCGTGTATGTAATGGTGTATTTTTTAGGGTTGGGTAGTGAAATAATACATTATACAATGAAACAAAAAAAATGATCCATTAATAACTCTTCATTTCCTAATATTTTTTTTTTGGCTTAAATGCACTTTTGATCTCCCTATTTACGTTTTTTTAATCTTTTAGTCCCCCCATTTAATTTCTCAGCCTTTTGGTCCCCCAATTCAACTTTGACTGGTTTTTTTGGTCCCTCCAAACTTTGGCCTACATGGCAAGTGAAAATGCTTAGTTGGCATACAATAGTTGGCGCCACGCCATTAATGAAAATTAAAAAGTAAAAAAACCTTTGATTTCCTGAAATAGTATTTTATTATTATATAGTCGAATATAATTTATAAATTTAAATTAAAACATTAAATCAAAATCAAAATCCATAATTCTCGTTCACCCCCTTTCATTCTTCACCATCGTCCACCCACATCGTCTTCCAGACCAACACGTTTCGTTCTTCAGCACAACCAAAGGCGTTCATCATATTCCGTTGACATTGAGTATTCAGAAGATGAACAACAAAGAAGATGTGAAATATTATTTGCGGTATGTGAAACGCTTTTTGTTTTCTGGGTTTAGGATTTCTTGTTCTATATCTGTCTTTTCTGGGTACAAGTTATGCTTGTGGATTTTAAATAGTTTTCCAGGCCATCTCAGAATCGTTCAATTAGGTTAAGAATTCATCATAGGGAAAAACTAGTAGAAACACATGTCAAGTTGTACATTAATGGAATAGTCTCCAAAATGAATTGGAAGTGGGATGTGGACTATATGTCCCATATGCAGATGGAAGGAATGATAAGAAATGAGGGATATACAAATATCAAGTGTTTGTTGTATTGGAACCCTAGGTTTTGCTTTAGTCGTGGCCTTAGACCCCTTAATTGTGATGCTAATGTTCTTAAGTTTATTGAGGATGATAATGGGTTTGAATTGGTATATGTGTATGTATAGAATGCCATTGATAATCTTGAAGTGATAGATGATTCAAAATTAGTTCATGATTATACAGAGGAAGTACACTTTAATGATGAATTTGCTCAAAATTCTGATGATGAGGAAGTAAAAGCTGATAGGGTTGATGATGATGTGCAAGTTGGGAGTCAAAATGTTGAGGATGAAGTGCAAGTAGGAAGTAAAAATGTTGAGAATGAAGTACAGGTGGGAAGTGAAAGTGTTGACCCAGACTATGTTGGAAGTGAAGATGATTTGGATAGTGTCAGTGACGCTGAGTATGAGCATATTGATGAGATTGATGATATGGATTGGACCACCGTCTTACCTTCTTATAAGTTAGTTGATAATGTGAACAATTATGATGTAGATGATGACTCGGATTTGTTGCATACACCTCCTGCTAGTGATGATGATGGGGAACATGAGAGGTTTCCAGCTTATAAAAGTGGAGAGGTATACAAGTTTCAACTAGGTATGATGTTCAACAACAAAGATATGGTTGGGGATGCTTTGAAGGGATCAAACAATCATAACTATGTTAGAAGGGGTCAAGCATTATTTGACTAAGAGGATAATTAGTCAGAAGGATGCATTTAGTAAGTACAATGGTTATATTTGTCCTAGAATACAACTGGTGCTTGAAAAGAACAAGAAGGTTGCTGAAAATTGGACACCTACATGGCATGGTGATGATGACTTGGCCATATATGGTGTGACAAATGGAAACAAAAAATATGTTATTAATCTAAAACAAGAGACATGTGCTTGTAGAAAATGGGATTTAAATGGAATCCCATTTTTTCATGCCATAACTTGTATATGACAAAACAAGAAACAACTAGACAAATATATCTCCGAATATTACAGGTTTGTGTATTGATTATTGGTTATTGGTTATTGTCATTCTGTGCATAAAGTGTGTATTGATTATTGGTTAATGCCATTCTTTATGTAGGAAGAACAATTTCAAGAATACATACTCACATATCATCTTCCCTACCAACGACTCACAATTGTAGCCTATTGATGACCAAGTAGCAATCAACCCAACAATCATGAGAAGGGAAATTGGTCTCCCCAAAAAGACACGCAACAAAGTTAATGATGAGCCTAGAAACACACATGTTCTTCTAGGAAGATGTCAACTATTACTTGCCATAAGTGTAGAGCAATGGGTCACAATAAGAGAAGTTGTAAAGGAAAGTGGGTTGCTAACAGGGTTATCCCAAAAGGTGGAAATACAAAGAAAGCAAAGGGTGGAAATGCATCAGAAGTTGGAAATAACAAGAAGGCAAAGGGTGGAAATAACAAGAAGGCAAATGGTAGAAATAAAAAGAATACAAAGACAAACACATCAAAAGTTAGAAGCTCATTACAAGCACCTCAGCCTACACAACCATCTCAACAATAGTTATTTTGTACCTCATCCTGTTATGACAGTAGTTTGTCTCATGTTATGACATTAGTCATATTGATGTAATGGTCTGTTATGACAGTAGTTATTTTGATGTAATGACAATGGTTATTTTGATGTAACGACAATGGTTATTTTGATGTTATGACAATGATTATTTTGGATGCATATTGGCCTGTCAAATTTATATATGCATATTGTCATGTCAACTATTCATATCGCATATTGTTGAGATATTGCACAGGTTACATATTGCAGGAAATTTGCTTGCATATTGCACCCATGTTGCACAGATTTTGCTTGCATGTTGCATATTGTCATTACACAAGTTTACTGTCACAAAATTGGAACAACATTTGGAACAAAAATTTTCCATTCATAATTTTTGTTTACATGGTTTACATCAGGGTTATTTTAAAACCTCATTAACCAAACAACAACACTACAACATGGTTGATTCAAAAACTAAAGAACATAGGTAATTCCTAATTCAATACACTTGTGGCAACTAGTCCAATTAACAACATAATGATAATCCCAATTGTAAACTTCAACTGGATTTTCATAAACTTGATCTCCATCTTCAATTCATCCTCTTTGTGCTTGAACTCATCGACTTTAATCTTTTTTAGACCTAATATTTCATTCAATGAAGAAATCAACTCTTTTGATCTTGGGGTCATCTCCTTATCATACCATACAAAATAATTGCACCTTTTGTGTCCCTGAACCTACAAAGAATGCGGAAGAAATAGAGTTTCAATAAATTTTGAATGTAACGGACATAAATTTGAATGAGATAATTTAAATACCTTGTACATTCCACATTTATAGAAACGACGTCCTGGGCTAACATCAGTCCATAATGTCATCAAGGGTGCATCTAGGTCAGATTTATATTCGTCACGAATGAAATGCAATTTGCTGCAATTGCTTCCTTCGGAACATCTGGACATGGTTGAAGATTGAGAACAGTATGATGTAGAAGATGGGGTTCTGGTAATTTTTAAGAACAATTTAGGAAAGAGGATGAACTACTGAAGGAAAGGGATGAACGGTTGAAGACTGAAGAAAGAAAGGGGATGAATTGGAGATTTATGGTTTCATCTTCAATTTACTCTTTTTAATTTGTTTTTATAAATATATTTTATTATTTAACTTATTAAAATAATTTTTCAGAATTAAAATTATTAACTTAATTAGTTTTTTATTTTCATTAATGACGTGGTGATAACGCGAAAACACATCAGATAATTGCCTTGATTTACACTTAAAGATCATACCATTTTAATTAATATCCCGATTATTTCGCAAGTATTTGAGTTGTTTTTGCAGGTATTTAAATCTCCAAGCATTGATGAGCAAAATGAATAAAAGGAAGAAAAAGAAGAAGAAACAGATGAGAAAGCACAGGAAAAAGCAGAAAACCAGTCTGCAGAATTTGTTGATGTGATGACCGTCACAAATTCATGATGCTCGTCACGACCCAGACTGTGACGACCGCCACAGGCCCATGACGAGCGTCATGCGGCCACAATATGTGCTTTGAAACAGTCAATCACAGGCACCCAAACGTGCCTAAATTTCCTCCAACAACTTAACTCCCACAGATTCCTCATTCAAACCGAGTCTTCCTTAAAAATCTCAACCACCAAGACCTAAAGGAGCACTATATAAAGGACCAAAGGGAGAAAAATTGGAAGGCCTACATTTTACACTTACGCTCTGCAATTTAGTTTTACAACTTTATAGCTTTTTAGTATTTTCTTTTCAGCAACCTTGTTTCCATTGCCTTAGTTTATTCGCCATTCTTTTTAGAATTCCGTTTTTCCCTTTTCCTTCCGTTTTCCAGTTAGCCATAGTAGTGGTTTCCTACACTGGGGAACTATTACACTTTATTTAATTTTAGTAAGCAATTTGTATTGAAGAAGCAAAGCCTACCGACTTGTGGAGGACTGCTCAAGTGCTCAGAGATTCGCTATACTCTGTTACTTCGATTGCCAGGTTTTTATTGAATTATTATTATTATTGCCCAACTATTATTATAATTATGTTTGCCGCACTGTTGATCTGTTTATGCGTTGTGTTTGCCCTATTTAACATGTCCGGCTAAATTACCGGTATCGGTATGTAGCAATTTAATTAGATGGGATTTAATAATAATCGGTGAAAACACTTTTTCTCAAACAATCTTTTAGGCTGAAGTTTTTAATTTAAATTTAATTAACTTTATCACAAAAGCGTGAAAAGCTATTTAATACGGTTTTGCCACGAGAGTGGGAAATTAACTAAGGTGAGAACCAACAATTGCGAGAGCGTGAGGCTCGAGTTGGATAGTAAAAATTAGGCATTGAGTTTAAAAACAACGAGAGCACTTTAAAAGCAATTAGAACTTATTTATTTCCAAAAAGTAATTTTAACTTCAAATGGGACAGCGAGAGCGTACATTCTGACTTAAAGCTATAGGCCGAATCAACAACCACGAGAGTGTGAGATAAAGCTTTTTAAATAAATATTTTCTACTGAGAGATATTTGACATTTAAATTATTCACCGATGACTTATCGAATCCCTGACAATTAATGCGTTGCATACTGATTCCTTCCATCAATTCTTTCTTAAAACCAAAATTCCCTTAGATTTACTATTTTGCCCCCGAACTTCTACTAATCAATTCCCTTAGCTAAACATAGTGACGTTAGTAACACTAGTTTGACCATAGGTCCCTGTGGGATCGATATCTTTTAAAACTAAAGCGACTGGACTGTGCACTTGCAGTCAAGTACCCGATAGACTATATTTTATATATAGTCACGACAAGCATCAAGTTTTTGGCGCCGTTGTCGGGGACCTGATTTAGTCAAATAGTGTGATTCTTTCGTTACCTAGTATAGACTTAGGCACTCTTTTCTCTATTACTATGTATCACTCAAACTTTCTCTACGATTATCACTCCTAGTATTTTGAGGAATCGCAAGATTCCTATAAATCCAACCTGGAAATATTAATGGAGGATTTCATTGAGACGCAAACTCACTCTAGGATAGAATCTATGATGGAACGCTTTGTGGCTACACAAACTCTTCAGAATGAAGAATTTAGAAAACAAAGTCTCTATACCAATGAAACCCTTACGCAACTGAACATTGTGGTCGAGTCCCTCGTCACTCACAACGAGGCATTGGAGACCCAAATCTCCCTACTTGCGTAGACACCTCTAGGACCTTTCCCTGAGAAACATGTGGATATGGTAACAATCACCAGTGAAAGATTTACCGAAAATCCTAAGGAGAGTAATAATGAGGAGGGTTCAGGTGAGAAAATAGTAGAGATTGAGAAAGTTCCACAAACACCACCCGAAAGGGAGGTTGTCAAATAGGTAGAGAAGGAAGAGCTATGTATTGTTCCTCCTCCCTATAAATCACCAATTCCTTTCCCGCGAAGGTCTGTGGAAGTTAAGGTAGTCCCCAAATCCGAAAAAAATGAGGAGCTATCAGAAAATATCCACACCAATGCACCTTTGTTTGAGACCCTGAACAAGAAGAGAAAATTAGAAGCCCATGAAATTAGGGAACTAATTAGTATAAAAAGGGGAAAACCAGACTTTGAGGTGGTGTTTGCAAAAATTGAATCTAAACCTGAAAAGCTAGCTCTCAGGATAGAGCTAGAACCACCACCACAAGTTCAGAAGGATAAACTACCTCGCAGAAGAAAAAGAAGAAAAGGTGACGGATATGAGAGATGGATTGATAAGTGGCCATGGAAATCAAGGATAATTAAAAGTTTGACTGAGGATTCATCCTTGAAAGAACCGCCATGAGTACTTACACTCTTGAGTCGCCGCGCTATCGACGTAAAACATAGTGGATATTTCATGTTCTATTAATGTCAATTTTTCTCTCTATCCATTTTTTTTCTTTCTTCCCTTTTTATAAAGTCAATCCGTATTTTTCTTTAATAATAATTACTGACTTAATGCCAATATCTACTTGAATTCATCGAGCTACTGACTTTCATCATGCAACCAGTAGATACAGTTTTCAGAGGCAGAGTTCAAAGAAGGCGCTATGATTATCTAGCTCGGAAGGATATGGCATTATCCATTTATTATGATGGACCTACCATGGATAAATTAGGCATCCGAGATAGCATCCTATTTATGTTTAACCAGCTTGGGTGGGAGAATGCAGCCATTAAGAGACGGTTTGTCACGTACCGTGAACTAACCTTAGAATTCCTTAGCTCCCTTGTATACAATCCCGAACATGGTTACGGACTTAACAAAGGGTTGATATCCTTTAGGTTGTTTAGCATGGATTTCACCTATAGTCGTCGAGACCTTGCTGACCTCCTAGGATTCCCTAGTGGCCCTTTCGTCTTTACTACCCGACAGGAGGACCTAATCGATGACATCGACCTAGATGACTTTTGGGGTAGCATAACTGGAGAATCCAACCCAAAACCGAATGAGATGCACTCACAAAATATCCATAACCCTGATATCCGATACTTTCATAAAATTCTAGCCCACACCTTATTTGGTAAGGAAGAGAATAACACCTTAGTGTCCCACGATGAGCTCTTTATCTTGCTATGTGTCGATCAAGGTCGACATGTCAATATCGTGACATTCATGATGGAAAGATTTGTCCACCTTGCTAAGAACAACCGTACCCCAATAATAATAGGTGGCCTAGTAACCATGATAGCAGACGCCATAGGACTTGTACGCCCACTTTATGAGCTTGTACCTTTTGGAAACATCCGACCCATGGATATCGAATTTTGCTTTAACCGTAGAATCATAGGAAACATTGGGATGGATACCTTTGATTATCTAATCAGTAACGAAGTGGTTCGACTATTTACCTTGCCTAACCATGAGAAAACGAGTGTTCACAACCGCAATAATTGGATTTATGACTTAGATGAACACCCTATTGATCCACCTTCACCTCCCGCGACACCGCCCAAATATGAGTATATCAATGACCCTATCCATATGGAAGAATCTGACCCTGAAACACCTCCCAACTATTATAACATTGATGAACCGGTTCCTCCATCATATGCTGATAATCTTGCCATGCTTCTTACATGTCTGAATGGTTTCCAAGCTGACATCACAATTGTGAAAGAAGAGATAAAGATCATGCGTCTTGATATCTTAGGCCTGATGGATATAGCCGTCGAGCAGTTTCATCACCTGAACGAAGTTGTAGCTGCATTAGGACAAAACCGTGGCTAATACTACTGACCACTGATTTCTCCTACTCGCACTAAGCAATGAGGACACTGCTTTGTTTTGTGTGGAGAGGGAGCACATTTATTTTATTACCTTTGTTTAATTACTCTATTACATTTAATTTCAATTGTTATCGTTAATATTTTTTTCCTACGTTACATTTAATTTCAATTTATTAATTCAATTGCTATTCAGTTATTTCTGCTTATTCATTCATTTTTTTTTCATCTATGCTTTTAAATTCAATTGCTTAGTTATCATATTATGCTGTTATCATATGCTACTGAAATTGAAACTGCTGCAACCTGTGATGAAAAATTGAAAATCAGCGTGTGACAACCGTCACATATAGTGTGACGCCCATCTCACAGACGTGACGACCGTCACGGATCTGCCACGATCGTCACACGGCATGCAAATGACCGTTACGAGCATCTGACCGTTGCAGACGATCGTTACGCACCCGTTGCGCGTGACGACTGTCACACCCCTGTGACGACCGTCACGAATTCTAGAGAGCTCGCCTATAAATGCAGGCGCTCTTCCTCTCTTCTTCCTTATCAATCACCACATTCATACCATTTTGCTCTCTATTATTCCATTCTTTACTCTCTTTTTTTTCTTTCAAGCGTGCAACTCACAAATATTCCATCTCACCCACCAATACCAAAAGTTTCATACACCTCATCAATGGCCCGTCAAGAAAGAGCTACTCCCTACCTTTCAACCGTCGTATTCCGAAATGGAGAAGCCGGTGAACACCAAAGAGACAACTACCTCAAGTTCTACCAACGCTCCGTTCAAGCTACGAGGTATGTTGATAATGAATGTCTGACGGAGCTAGGACTTTTGGAGGGCGTGGAGTGGATGCTAACAAACTCCAGCTTGACGCAACTGTGTACCACACCTCAGCCAACCTACGAAGCACTGACCCTGGAATTTCTGAGCTCCTACTCCTATATCACACCCCCTGGCGCTACTCAGTATCTCACCGGAGTCGCCACATTTAGAATGTTCGGCACCGAGTATTCCCTAAATCAAACCCAGATAGCGTGAATGCTTGGTTTCCGACATGGAGAAGGAATTCACAGTTGTATCCCTGACGGATGGTCAGAGATAGCATTTCAAGTTTGGCACAATCTCACCAACATGAATGTCACGAGCTGGGATACGCTTAACGCAACATATATTCACAACTCAACCATTAGATATTTCCATCGAGTCCTAGGGCACACAGTTTTTGGAAGAGTCAGCAATCATAAGGTAAACTCCAAGGAACTTTTCCTTCTTCACTGTGTGTTTACCCCAATTGCGTTCAATGTCACTCCCTTCATACTGGCCAACATCCAGGCTGCATGCATGATAGGCATCCATGCATTTTGTTTTGAGGGAATCATCACCTCCATAGCACTAGGCTTGAATCTGGGAGATATGCTAGCTAACTTGCCAGCCTTGCATGTAGAATTCCTCGACATCGACTACTGTCGCGCTTCACACCTAATCAAAGCAAGGGACGGCGGGAAGTACCATCCTGTTGTCAGAAACAAGGTAGTTCAGAGCATCATCATGCCCAACAGGAACCGCACAGATCCGAGAGATATGGCAAATTGGATTTTTGATCTAGATGCCCCCGAGGGAAATGATGGAAATCTTGGTAATGATGCAGATGAAGTCGAGGAGGAGCTTGATCGAGGCATGCCTCAACCACCTCAGGAGCACGCTGCAGAGACTTCTTCCCGAGGACAGCGAAGAAGCGGGCAAAGACCCGCCTCCATGGAAAATATCTACGCCGAGATGCTGCGACACAACCAAAGAATGGAAGAACGCCAAACGGAAATGATGCAAGCGATCCAGCAAATACAGCGGGATCAACACGATTATGCTAACTGGCATGATCAGGGGATGACGGAGCTTTCAGACCAGATGCGTGCCCTCACATATCGCGTAGATGCCATCCAGGAGCACACTCATCATGTAGGATTGGATCCTACCCAGCGAGGAAGAGGTGAGCGCGCAAGAGCAAGAGCCAGAGCACGCAGAAGCCAGCAGCGTAACGACGAGCAGTGAATTTTTGTTTCTTTCCTTTTTATTTCTGTATACTGTCGCATTGAGGACAATGCATTGCTTAAATGTGGGAGGAAATCCTTATCACTCCTCTACTTGTTTCTATTGCTAGTATTTTCAGCCAATACAAAAAAAATTGTTTGTCCTTATCAATCATTTATACATATTTTGGCATAACAATTTTTTTCCCTAAGATTAAATGCATACCCTACGAGTATATAGGTTGTCTTGCAGAGGTTTTGTTAGGAAAACTGAGAAAGATCTAACAAGATTGATACCGTCCCGACACCCTAGATCCCTCACTTCTACGAGATCAGTTGGAATAACCATTATACCGACACCTTAAGTCTCCATTCTAGATTAACCCCTAGTAGTTTATACTAGCAGTCAGCACCGTCTCAAGCGTAGACCACGTGGAGAGCCGATGAATATAAGTGTTTGATGCCTACAAATTAAGAAATTCCTTCATACTGTTACTATCATGAAATTGATAAATGAACCATACAAAAGGTTGCAAATATATACAAAAAGAAGGAACATAAACCCCAGTTGGTTGGTCCAGAGGCACCTGGTACTGGACTCGGTAGGGCGAACTACGGTTCGATCCCCCACAACCTTCAAAAAAGGGATATATAAAGGGGTACCACACTAGTGTACCAGACCCCCGTGCTAATTAAAGGATCAACTTCACTAACCGGCTACTTCACTAAGTGCGTGCGGAGGCAAAGGGCTTAATGTGATTGCGCTAGAATGAAACCGGGTGAACTAGAAACAGAAACACTAGGTTGAGCTATAATGGCATGATTCAAACTGGCTTGTGCAAAGGAGAGATCTATGCTAAAGCTGAAAGCTCGTGTCGTCACAGAACCTTTAGTGTTTTACTCGAATATCGGCCATCTTAACCATCCACCTGACAACCACGTACGAATGGGTAATGTATTCGCGTTTAGCTTTGTTTTCAAATTGTATTTGCTTGAGGACAAGCAAAGATTAAAGTTTAGGGGAGTTTGATAACGCGAAAACACATCAGATAATTGCCTTAATTTACACTTAAAGATCATACCATTTTAATTAATATCCCGATTATTCCTCAAGTATTTGAGTTGTTTTTGCAGGTATTTAAATCTCCAAACATTGATGAGCAAAATTAATAAAAGGAAGAAAAAGAAGAAGAAACAGATGAGAAAGCACAGGAAAAAGCAGAAAACCAGTCTGCAGAATTTGTTGATGTGACGATCGTCACAGATTCATGACGCTCGTCACGACCCAGACTGTGACGACCGTCACAGGCCCATGACGAGCGTCACGCGGCCATAATATGCACTTTGAAACAGTCAATCACAGGCACCCAAACGTGCCTAAATTTCCTCCAATAACTTAACTACCACGGATTCCTCATTCAAACCAAGTCTTCCTTAAAAATCTCAACCACCAAGACCTAAAGGAGCACTATATAAAGGACCAAAGGGAGAAAAAATTGGAAGACCTACATTTTACACTTATGCTCTGCAATTTAGTTTTACAGCTTTATAGCTTTTTAGTATTTTCTTTTCAGCAACCTTGTTTCCATTGCCTTAGTTTATTCGCCATTCTTTTTAGAATTCTGTTTTTCCCTTTTCCTTCCGTTTTCCAGTTAGCCATAGTAGTAGTTTCCTACACTGGGGAACTACTACACTTTATTTAATTTTAGTAAGCAATTTGTATTGAAGAAGCAAAGCCTACCGACTTGTGGAGGACTGCTCAAGTGCTCCGAGATTCGCTATACTCTGTTACTTCGATTGCCAGGTTTTTATTGAATTATTATTATTATTGCCCAACTATTGTTATAATTATGTTTTCCGCACTGTTGATATGTTTATGCGTTGTGTTTGCCCTATTTAACATGTCCTGCTAAATTACCAGTATCGGTATGTAGCAATTTAATTAGATGGGATTTAATAATAATCGGTGAAAACACTTTTTCTCAAACAATCTTTTAGGATGAAGTTTTTAATTTAAATTTAATTAAATTTATCACAAAAGCGTGAAAAGCTATTTAATACGGTTTTGCCACGAGAGTGGGAAATTAACTAAGGTGAGAACCAACAATCGCGAGAGCGTGAGACTCAAGTTGGATAGTAAAAATTAGGCATTGAGTTTAAAAACAGCGAGAGCATTTTAAAAGCAATTAGAACTTATTTATTTCCAAAAAGTAATTTTAACTTCAAATGGGACAGCGAGAGCGTACATTCTGACTTAAAGTTATAGGCCGAATCAACAACCACGAGAGTGTGAGATAAAGCTTTTTAAATAAATATTTTCTACTGAGAGATATTTGACATTTAAATTATTCACCGGTGACTTATCGAACCCCTGACAATTAATGCGTTGCATACTGATTCCTTCCATCAATTCTTTCTTAAAACCAAAATTCCCTTAGATTTACTATTTTGCCCCCGAACTTCTACTAACCAACTCCCTTAGCTAAACATAGTGACGTTAGTAACACTAGTTTGACCATAGGTCCCTGTGGGATCGATATCTTTTAAAACTAAAGCGACTGGACTGTGCACTTGCAGTCAAGTACCCGATAGATTATATTTTATATATAGTCACGACAAGCATCACGTGGCGCCAACTATTGTATGCCAATCCAGGCTTTTCACTTGCCATGAGACCAAAGTCTGGAGGGACAAAAAAAAACTCAGTCAAAGTTGAATTGGGGACCAAAAGGCTAAAAAATTAAATGAGGGGACTTAAAGATTAAAAAAATATAAATATTGGGATCAAAAGTGCATTTAAACCTGATTTTTTTAATAAAAAAATATGCAAAATTATATAATTATATATTATATATAAATGTTAAATAATATGGTCGTAGTCAGGGAATCCGTGGGGTGGAGGGTACTTCCCCGATCCCCGCCCCAATTTGTCATCGGGAGAACTTTTTCCTTCATTCCCGCATTCACGGGGCAAAAAATCCATGACTTCGGAGCTCCAAACTGATAATCCCGACGGGAATCCCCGTTAAATTATGCAAATTGACATCCATAAATAGAGTATGAGACCATGAATTAGGGTAGCCATATGAAATGTTATTAGATACAATGTGATAAACATAATGAGACTAAGGACTTATGAACATTTGTAAGTCACCATAAATGGGTGCTTGAAAGTGTTGGTTAAATCGATGATAGCATAAGGCATCTATGTGACCAAACTTTAAGCAAATGTGGAAATGTATTTAGTTAAACCTTTCACATTCACTACCACATCCACACGTCTATTGTTCGAATCACTAAAGGCAAATAAAGCCATATAAGTACCACATGTATCTTATGACTGAATTTGAGGAGTGGTAGAGTGATGAATCTTCGTGAAGGGAAATCAAGAATAATCAAAAGCAAATGCAACATAAAATTAAAAAAAAATCTTTTGATGGATCCTTACAAATGGTCAGGAATCCAAGATTGATTAACTAACTCTTATATCGTTGAAATTTTGATCGTCAAAATAAATTAATCACGTGTGTAACACGAATAACATTACTTCTACTTAACGCACACGAATAAAACCTACAACGAAGGAGTCTTCTATCTATAATACTAGTTGTGAATGAAAGGAAGCCTAAGATAGAACACATAATCACAGTCCTAATACATATATGATTTTGAGAATACTTAAATGAGAGACTATCACTTTAGTATAAGGATTATATTTATAAAACCATTTATACGCATCATATCTTATGTTGTACCTTGGGGTGTGAATAGGCAAGTCAGTTAACAGGGACATACGGTCTAGCCTACACAGGTTTAGGCCAGAGTCTTCTTTTAAATAGAAAATGTCTAGGATTTTTAAAAGCTTAATTAGTTAAAAATATTAGGTTATGGAGCATAAAAAACCTTTTCACGCTATCAAGTCGATCTATTTAAATAAATATGAATAAATTTATTATTATTATTATATATATATATATATATATATATATATATATTTTATTATTATTATTATTATTATTATTATTATTATTATTATTTACTTTAAATCAAAATACTAAAATAAATCTTAGTTATCTTGAAGAATTTATGAAAATAAAATAAAAATACCTTTTGATAAGCTCGAATAATTCAATGGAAACTAACATTTAGTATCATTGTTCTTTTAATTTATTAGTTTATTTAAATATTATTTATTAATTTAAAATTTTATTTATATATGTTCAAATGAAACAAGCTTTTAAAGTAGGCTAATTGACCGGTCAAACATTCGAAAGGTTAGATTCAAGTCTAAAAGTAAGTCTTTGATAGACTACATGTTAGATTTAGACTTTGATTTTTTTAGTAGGTCAGACTTAGGTTTGACAAAGCCTAACTCGGCTCAGCCTATTCTCACTCATAGGTTTAACACATTTCTCTAATTAGCGTTAATGCACCATAATAATGCACCACTGAGACATAAATAAATTTTGTTCATTTATTTGATCTCTCGTTTATCTGTCTTTATATGTGTGACCATGTAGGTCCTATAACTTTGATAATAATATTATAAATTCAGAAATGTCATGTAATATGACATTATCTTTTTATGATAATGATCATATGTCTAATTATTCTTTTGTTCTTATAAATGTATTAAACACAAATCATAATTTGTGTCATCCTTGTATGGTTATATATTATATTTCTCGATAGTTGAGTATACTTAGTAGCAATAAATAAGTTTAATATCTTATATTGACTTATTTTAGTATGACCATATATTTTACAATCATAATCGATCAAGGGGTCAATAGATATTACTCTGATATATGTAGGAGGGGAAACTTCATATAGGTCACTCATGTCCCTCCACATGACTCCTTTATTACTCAGTTAATTAACTACATAATCATTTTATTATGGATGATTCTTAGCGACAATGGTGATTGGTGTTGGACTTGGTAGGGAAGACCGCAGTTTGATCCCCCGCAATTGCGATCGAGAGGGGGCTGAAACCACTTGATGACAAAACTGACCCCAAACCGGATTAGTCGGTCTAGTAGGCCAGATACTGGTGGTGAAAAAAAAAGTGACCAACTTCTCATGTAGATACCATAGTGGTTTCAAATCAAATGGTGGCATACCTCAATGTGACTGAAAATAACTTCTGAAACTTACATAATCCACTATGTAATATTCTCGTGGTAGGTCACTCAAATATAAGTATCAATTCTAATATTTATATCTATGTGAAAATTTGATATATCATATCTATCTAATGCAAGATATGGTCATCAATTTACTAGCATAATAGTTTATATACATTATTGTTGTATCATAACTATAGATACTTTTAAAGTAAGATACTTATATTAATGATGTCTCATATTTAAGTCATACTTAAAATTCCATTAAATGATTCAATTATAAGTCTGACTTCAAAAACTCCCTGAAATAATTGAATCATTTAATGGAATTTTAAGTCTGACGTAAATGTGAGACATCATTAAATATAAGTATGTCACTCAAATGCACTGCCACATTTGGTTAAAGTTTGGTAAGTGTAACACCTCAAAATTTGCCCTCCTCTCTTGGGACTAGCTTAGCATATTGCATATCATTTTGTAGGTCATTAGGAATTGCATATTTGCATATCATGTGGTTACATGGAACAAGTCATCCTCCTAAGTCTTGATCAGAAGATAAAGAGGTTAAGATGCAAGCTAGGGTTTCAATGAACTGATCACTAATCATCTGAGGGTTGGTGATTCAAATTAGGGTTTCTTGATTCTCAAGGGGATCGAGCATCATCTTGGTTGAAATGATACATCATCATCATCATGGTTTTATCATCACCAAGAGATTCCTTATGCTTGATCATATTCCTTGAGATTAGGGTTTTGACCACTGGTCAACCCTAATCAGTTGTATTGGGCCAATCAGGGCTTGGCAAGGAGATGGGGTTTTCAGTGGATATGGGGATCATCACATGGTTATATTGAGCTTATGGAAGCTAGGGTTTCATCATTGAGCCATTTCATCAGGAGTTTGAGGCTCAATTTGATCAGTCAAGCTGAAATTCATCTATCAGTCAGAAAAAGTCAATTGTGGTCAACTGTGCCTGAATTGATGGATTTGGAGGAGGGAGAGGGTTAGAGACACTTCATTCATGTCTAAATAAGTTTCATTTGAAATTTTAAACATCAAGAATGAAGAAAATAAAGTCAGATGGAAACTTTCCAAAAATAGAAAGTGACTTGTAATTGAAAATTGCCAAAAATGGAAAGTTTTTCTCCTCAAAATTACATGTTCAAAAATGCTTCAAATGAAATTTTGTTCAACATGAAAGTTGTAGATATTGCTCTCACCTTTCCAAAAAGTCCAAGAACATGAATTTCTCATTTGTGGTTGGCAAGTTATGGATTGATCATTGTCCAAAAAAGTTGAATTTCAAAGTGGCATAACTTTTGATTCACAAGGCCAAATGGAGTGAGGTTTTTTTGAGCAAAATTCTTTTGATGTCCTCTATCCAAAACAAGCATTGCATTTCATGAAAACTCATCATATAAAAAGTCCATTTTTCAAGTGAACCAATTTTGAAAAAGGGAGGGAAAAAGGTGATTTTGAGAGTTAAGCCTTGTTTTCACTCCATTCCACTTGCAACAGTTCACAAATGTCATTTGTAACTTGCTCAAACCAGAAAATTCTACTGTTGCATTGGATTTGCATAAGTGAGGGTGGATTGGCTAATTACTATTTAGCATAAAAGTGCATTTTCACCAATCACTCACATTTAGCTAAACTTGATTAACAAAATGGATTAGTGTATCATATAAATGGTTAATCATAACAGAAAATCAGATTAACATTCATTCATCTCAGATCTAGATCCAAAATTGCACAATTCTCTCAACTTTTCATCTTCATTTTTCTGCAAATTCTCCAAGAACCTAGCCAAGATCTTCTTTGATTCATCACCTACAATCATTGTAGAAGCTTTTGCAAGCAAGGATTCTTCACATTCAAGCAAAATCAAGGACTGTTACAAGAAGGTGCATCCATGGCAAATCAAATTTCTGAGCAAATCAAGCACTATTGAGCCAAGGCCTTGCATCCATTCACTTCTACAAACATCATTGATCATCTGTTTTTGCTTTTGGAAGCTTAAAGCGCGCGATTAACAACTGGCATCAAATTAAGGTCAGTTTTCGAATTCAATGATTCATGAAATTGATTGATGATTTGGATAGATCTTGCTTCGTAGGATGATCTGCAATTTGTTTCACTGATTTTGGTTGAGAAATGAGAGAGTTATGTTGATTTGAACTTTCATGCATGATTATGTTTTGGATCGATCCGGTTAAATTAGGAAGAGTTAGGATTAATGGATGTGATATTCATGATGTGCTTGGAAAGATCTTTCTGGTGATATATGGTTTGTAGGTTTTCGTGACAATTTGTTCTTGAGTGATGAACTTGGTGATGAACTGTATGAACACGTGAAGAGCTTTGAAATTTTTTCCAGAAATAGCATTTTGATCCATATTTACGCTACTGTTCATGCTGGAAGATGTTTGCGCGCGCAGGATTTCAAATTTGGACCGGCTTCGATCCTTGCCGGCGCCAAGTCCGTTTTTGCCTTTCCATTTTATTTCAACCATGCCTTATAACTTCACATGCCTTATTTCACATTTCATTTTTTTTTCATGACATTAGAAAATCAATATCTCATTCAATTTCTGTCCAAATAATGTGAGATTTTTTGTGGAATGATCCTTGTGATGTCATCTATTTTTTGATGATTTTTAATAAATTTTTGCATGTGTGGATTTTAAAATGGCCTAGGGTTTTTATGAACATGTGTTTGCTTGCACCTTACTTGGTGTTTTGCTCATGAAATGATGATGCTTAACTGGATGGAGCTGAATTTTTGCATGCTTATTCTAGAGACATTAATGGATATTTTGGCTTTGAGTTTGCTATTTTATCATTCCTGAATTGTGAGATATGACATGATCATTAGAGGTGTGACAATTTGTGTCACACCATTTTATTGTCCTACTTCCTGATTTTATTTGACATGCCATATAAACTTGAAATGATCTGAAATTTTGCATGTTGATGCTTAGGGATGTTAGGTTCACATGTGAATTTTTTGGAATTTTTTGAGTGCATTTCCAATTTGATTGAGAATTTCCTTTCTGTTTGACCAAATGTGGACTTTTTGTGAGTCATGTTTTTAATTGTTTTATGAAATTCTTGATATGTATTGGATGGACTTGAAATTTTGTGGAGTGATTATAGACACATTAAAGTTTGTCATGGTTTTGGTTTGATGCATTTATCATGTTCCTACGCTGTTTTATGCTTGCTTGAAGTTGATACAAGATATTGTGCCTTGTTTGGACTTGTATGAGCATGCTTTAACTTGATGAATTTAATTGACTTGCTTACCATTGTCCAATTGGCTTGAAATTTGGTGTGATTGACATGTAATGAATGCTGTTTAGCTGTGAATGTTTTGGGGATTTATTGAATTGTTTTGTATTGAGTTTGAATTGATTCATTCTGTTTGGTCCAATGAGCTTCTAAATGACATGATTTGCACTATTTCTTTCATGAAATGATCTTGGTAAATGATATGAACATGAGACCAATTGGATTTGTTTCTAAATTGATTGAACTTGATTTTTGATAATTTTCATGTTCTGTTTTGAAATATTGATCCCATTTTGACCCTAGGCTTTGTCCTAGGGGTTTGCTTCTCATGATTGAGTTGTGTTTTCAGGACAAAAGGCAAATGGAATGGAGGAATTAATGCACTTGGTTTGAGTTGCTTGTTTTGAATGATGTTGACTAACATTAATTTTGTTTTGTAGGTGGTTTCTAATTCATTTGTGTTGAGCATTGGCTTATGCTTTGCTTGATGCATTGCTTATGTACAGTTAACTGTTGACTTTTAGTTTGTCTGTTTGACTGTTTGAGCTGAGTACTGATTATGTTAGATTGATTGCAGGTACATTAGTTGCTATAGTTCATTGTGAACTTGCTTGTGTTGCTGCTTGGTTGTGTTAACCAATTGAGGTAGAATCACTAACTCCATGTAGTCTGGAAGACCTGGCCTGTTACTTGGCCAGGCACCTGTCCGAAGTCCTCCTTAAGAGGCAATGCTTGTGCTTGTTTATTTTTGTCCCCAAGCAGGAAAAGACCTTTGATAAGGCAATTGGCAGACACAAGAGGTGTGTAGTCCACCTCCTGCTATTCTGTTGAGTCGTCCCTTGGCTCACATCACATGTTGATGCCTTGTGGACATTAACCCCAAGATCTATGTTGAGTCAGTGTCATAAGTGTAGAAGGGTTCCCACTTTCTGGACCCACACTTCCTTTGTCTGAAGCTCTCCCTGGCCAGGGATAAGAGCTGTGAGGCACACCCCTCACTCCCATTTCATCTGGCTTCACCCTGACTCTCAATGTCAGGGTTAAGAGCTAACATCACCCTGATACAGTTGACTTGCTTTGGCAGTCTAACCCTTGTTTGAGCCACCTCTGTTTGGATATAGTGTGTGCTATTTGTGATTGTTTGCTTTGATTATTTTGCATGTTTAGGTTTAGCTTGCTACCTGTGCAAGTTAGGATAGAAGCCTTAACATAGGGCAATGATGCATGATAACATCTAGGCTCGAGTACAGCTCCCTAGTAGTGTGTCTCCCTCTGTATCTGGTTAGAATTTCTTTCCCGTTCAGGGGAACTACGTCGCCCTGATCCTCATACCAGATGAGGTACGTAGGCAGGAGACCGTGCGAGGTCTCTCCGGGCACCCTTTTTGTTTTTCCACCCTTTTTCTTTTTGTGTGTGTTTGTTTGACAGTTGCTAGGCTCGAGTGCCTGACTCCTTAGTAACTTGTTGTTTGTTTCTTCTTGTGTGTCAGGATATGGATGTAAGACCAGCGATTGGCTGTCCATATCCTGAGTGTGTTTGTTTGGTTCGGAAGCCGATGTAAGTCCAGCGATTGGCGTTTGGGTTCCAAGTTTGCCTGTGTTTGTGTGTGTCTTGTTTGGCGTGTGTGAGCCGAACTACGGCAGCTCTGATTCTCGTTCCAGACGAGATACGTAGGCATAGGATGCGATATCCTAGCGAGCCCTCTCCCCTCTTCCTCCACCTGCGTTGTCTTCAGTGTGTGTGTGTGTGATGTTTTGTTTTAGCAACCTTAACGTATCTTTTGAGCATGGATCCCGTCGAGTACGACGGACGTGAGGGGTGCTAATACCTTCCCCTTGCGTAACCGACTCCCGATCCCATTCTCTTTGGTCACGAGACCATGCTTTTCCCAGGTTTACTTCGAGCGTTTCCTTTCCCTCTTTGGGATAAATAACGCACGGTGGCGGCTCTGTGTTGTTTTTGTTTTAGCCCGCCGATTGTTTTTCGCGGATGCGACAGCTGGCGACTCTGCTGGGGATTCTGGCTGGGGACATTGAAGTTGACCTATTGCTGGTCCATCTCCCCTAAGCGAGTCTCTCCTAGCGTTCTAGGATAGGGTTTAGGTTGCTTGTGCCGCTTTATTTATTGCATTTATCATTATTCTGTTGTGTATATATTTGCATAAATGTTTGCATGCATCATACTATCATGTTGCTGTCCTCTATACAGGTGGTTCCGTTGTTTTGGGGTGGGTGTTCTGAGTGGGGCTAAAACCCAGGTCCGAGTATACACCTAGGATTAGTGTGGTCTCACGTTCCTCACATGCTGGTTGGGCATGTAGTTGCGACGTGACATACCACAAGCCGGACGAGGTTCATCTGAGAGTGCTCTTCCTCAGTGGGGTTTTCCACTTTGGTTGGGTTACCTCTTTTGGACTATTGACTTCGGTGACCGATCTGTCCCGGATCTTTGGTTTAAACGATCTCAGGAGAGCTACAATGGCACGCCCGAAAGGGCAAACCCATTGAGTATCTTTGCCCGATTGTCGAGACTATTATCCGCCTTAGGATGACCTGATTAGAATTTACCTGTGAGGGAAGGGTTGATTCTTACAGATGTATGTTCTGATGGTGACTTTGATGGTGACTATTGGTTCCGTTGATCAGAGTCATATTTATAAGACGGATTTATGGGCCTTTATTTCTGAGACGCCGGAGTGCTGTCCGAGTTATTTATCAGTGGGGATCCGTTTATTTCAGGATTCCCCGGGCCGATTCAGAGATAGTTATGGGTATCTGCTCAGAGTTTGTCTGATGATGATGATGGTGTATCTTTCAGTTCCGTTTATTTCGGAACCCTTGAGTTGGATTTGTGGTTACATATTCCTTCAGATGGTTGTGATCAGTTCAGGGATCAGGGTTTCAGTGCAACAGATGATCAGATGACTTGGAGGATGGCACAGTGCATTGCATTCATTCATCAGCATCATCACATTTTGCATTTATCTGCATCTAACACATGTTTATCCATATGCAGGGACATTCTTGATCGAGATCCTGGTTGAGAGACTTCTTGCTCAGACATGAGGCCCGGTTTGAAGGACGATGTGGTCTACAGTTTCTTTGACCCAGAGATCAGTGTGCTGAAGGATATGATAGCCTTGATTACACCCGACCATGTGGGGATGTTTCGTGAGGCATACGGTGGTATTCTGAAGATGGTTTTCAGACTCACTGACAGAGATAGGAGTGCCATTCATACTCTTCTCCAGTTCTATGATCCTGGTTTGAGGTGTTTTGTCTTCCCAGATTACTTACTCGGGCCTTTGATGGAGGATTATGCTGGTATTTTGGGCATTCAGATCAGAAATCAGGTTCTTTTCTATGCTACTAAGGAAGAGCCTGATATTGGAGGGATTTCCCGTGCTCTTTATTTGAGTCCGGAGATGGTTAAGGGGAGTCTGAAAGAGAAGGGGAAGTTTCCTGGTTTTCATCTGAGTTTCCTAGAGGCTAAGGCTAAGGAGCAGGCGGAGTCGAGTAACTGGAAAGCTGTCTGTGCTTTGATTGCTGCGGGCATTTATGGGATTATTCTGTTTCCTAATCAGAAGAGCTTCGTGGATATTAATGCCATTCGCTTGTTTGTTCAGAGGAATCCTATCCCTACCTTGATCGGAGATGTCTATTACTCGGTCCATAACAGGAACGAGAAGCGGCGTGGGGGATTGATTCGATGTTGCACTCAGTTGCTATACAAGTGGTTTATGGGATATTTGCCTACCAGGGGTGCTTTTGTTCTTCTTGGCCAAAATATCAATTGGGCGACCAAGCTGATGGGTTTGCGGGCCAAAGACATAGCTTGGACTCACAGTAGTGGGGTTGGACAAGACTTCATTTGCAGTTGTGGGAGTTTTCCCAATGTGCCGCTTATAGGAGTTCAGGGTTGCATTAATTATAACCCGACACTTCTTAAGAGACAAATGGGATTCGCTATGGAGCTTCCTCCGTTCAAGAGTGAGGTTCAGGAAACTTTGTACTTCCCGGTTGAGGGCAATCAGGCCAAGTTAAGACAAGTATTTGATGCATGGCGCAACCTTCAAAGGAAAGGCAAGTTTTCTTGGGGTAGAGCCAATAACAGGTCTTTTCCTCCGTTCGATGACTGGCTCAGTAAGAGAGTGGAGCTTACTTGTCTACCGTTTCCTATGGTTGATCCTTGGTATCCGTCGATTGAGGAATCTCCTTCTTCTGTTAGTATGGAAGAGTTCCTGGAGATGAAGCGGGAGAGAGATCAGTTGCTTGCGGAGAAAACGGAATTGGAGATGAGTGTCGCTCGGGTTCAGATGGCTAACCAGGAGATCAGAGTGAGGATGGAAGATCAAGACAAGCGACATGCCCTGGAAGCAAGGCGCTTTGAGATGGATACTGCCTACTATGGGAAGGTCAATCAGGCTTTGGCATCTTCAACAAAGGAGCACGACATCACCAAAGAGAGATTGGCTAGGGCTTCAAAGGTCATCGAAGATCAGAAGAGGAGGCAAATCCTCGTGAGGGATCAGAGGGATGACAAAGTCAGAGTTCTCATTGCTGAGTGGGAGGCAAAGCTGAAGATCAAGGAAACAGAGAATGTGAAGATCATCGCTGAGAGAGATCATTGTATCATCGTGAGGGATCATTACATTGCTGAGAGGGATCATTACTTCAGGCAGATGAAGATCCATCAGAAGGAGGTGGGGAGATTACAGCAGGAGAACACCGAGCTCAGGTTCGCCGCAGAGTTCGCGAAGATTGTTGATGATATAGGGCCTTTTGTGGGACCCTCATCAGGATAGATCTTTATCATTTGTGTGGATTACCGTCAGGCTTGTTGACGGAATTCATTTTGCTTGTAATTCTTTCCCGATTCTGGAAGATTGTATTGGATTTATATCAGCTTTGATGTATGACTATGGCACTTATTGTGCATTTTGATATGTGATGGTTATTTTCATTCAGTGATCAATCTTCAAGCTTTATTTGCTTTACCGTATGCACTCACACAGCACACACATGGTCGGGGGTATTTTGCTAAATCATATATCTCTGATCTGTATGATAAAATCAAATGATGAATATCAGAATATTGCTGCCAGATTATTATCTATCTCGATGAAACCAGGATCGAGAGACAAAGTGTTCCTCATGTGGATAAACACTGCATTCATGCATAATCATAATAACTTGGTTTTTATTTTGCAGGTATCAGTTCTAACGTGCTTGATTGTTTCAGGAATCATTGCTCGTGCTCGTAGAGTTGTACCTTTGCACTCAACACGCCCTCACAGATATTTCACTCGACGCAATACTCCCAGACTGATGGATCTTCCGAACACGGATATTCTTGAGTTGAAGGACAAGATGAACGAGCTGGTCAACATCATGCAGGGTTTTGCAGTTGGTCAGAAAGCTCTAGCTGACAAATTCGAGAAGCTCGAGCGGGCTTCAGCGGCTAATAGTGGTGTGAACTTGGATGGTGTCTCCAACCAGGGGCTGGGTGGTTCTCGAGATGGTGGCAAGAGAACAACCGTGGGTATAGTGAAATATGCTGCTGGTTTTGGTGCTGCTGGTGGTCAACCTGGTCAGAATCTGAAGGACAGTCTATTCCCGCCATTCTTTGGGGCTGATGATGACAGAGAGGAAGACAGGGAAGCTGGTCAGTTTTCTATGCACAACGAGCCATTTGGACAATATGGTGGCCAACCACAGAACAAAGAGATTCAGCTGCTGGCTGAGAAAATCAGAGCTTTGGAGAGTTATGCCACTCCTGGGGTTGTCAATATGTCAAACATGGGGCTAGTTGAGAGGATTGTGATCCCACAGAAATTCAAAGCGCCCACGTTTGATCGATATAATGGGAGTTCCTGCCCCGAGACTCATTTGCAAGCATTCGTCCGTAAGATCTCAGCTTACACCATGGACCAGAAGCTGTGGATGTACTTCTTCCAGGACAGTCTGTCCGGAGGCTCCTTGGAATGGTACACCAAGCTTAAGTCATCTAATATCAAGAGTTTGCAAGATCTAGGGGACGCATTCTTTAAACAGTATCAGTTCAATGCTGATATGGCTCCAAGTCGTACCCAGCTGCAGGGTATATCTCAGAAGAATAACGAGGGGTTTAAAGAATACGCTCAAAGGTGGAGGGAGTTGGCTGCCAGAGTGCAACCTCCTTTGGTGGACAGAGAGATGTCTGATCTCTTTATGGGTACCCTGCAGGGGGAATTCGCGGAGAGAATGGTAGGTTGTCCGGTGACAAATTTTTCAGATATTGTCGTGGCTGGAGAAAGGATAGAGAGCTGGCTGAAGCTCGGAAAGATTCAGGGTAATGCTTCATCTTCAGGATCGAAGAAGCCCTTCGGTAACGGCCAGAGGAAGAAAGAGGGTGATACAAGCGCTGTATACGCTCAGAGAGGACCCAGTAGGGATCGTTATTTTCAGCACACTGCTGCGATAACTATTCCTGCTGATAGTCAGCCTGCACAACAGCAACAACAACAACCGCAACAACAAAGACAACCCTTTCAGCAGAGGCCTCAGAGGGCTGGATATCAGGTGCGGGGAAGAATGAATGACCGTCAGTTTGACAGGCCTCCTGTGACTTACTCCTTCTTGTTGAAGAAGCTGAAAGACTTGGGATTGGTACAGTTAAGAACTCTGGCACCTTTGAGACCCGATCAGAGGCCGGCCAGCTTTGATGAAAATGCCAAGTGTGAATTCCATTCGGGTGCTCCCGGGCATACTCTTGAGGACTGCAAAGCTTTTAAGCACGTGGTTCAAGACCTGGTGGATTCAAAAGCTATCAACTTCGCACCATCTCCCAACGTGAATGCTAATCCCATGCCTGCGCATGGTCAAAGGGGGGTGAATGCTATCTCTGAGGAGGGCCGAATCGGGTTGTTGTCTGTTAATCAATTGAAGACTCCGTTGGCTGAGGTCAAACGGCAGTTGTTGTTGAATGGGGTCAATCCGGGCTGTAGTGATGTTTGTGCCGAGTGCATGGTTGCTACTGAGGGATGTACATTGTTGAGGAAGACTGCCCAAGGGCTGATGGACGATGGAAGTATCCAATTTGAAAGGGCTGATGTGGGGAAAGATGATGTCTCCACCATAACGATTTACTTTGATCCGATTGATTTGTCTACTCTAGCTGAGGCGGCTCCAGTTACCATCACGGTACCTGGACCAATTCTGTATGACAAAGATGATGTCGTGCCGTGGCATTATGGTGGGGAGGTATACTGCAATGGAGAGAAGGTAGAAGACCAGACTGCGGACGAAACCACCGTTTCAAAGGTGGATAATGCCGGTACCAGTGGGTTCACTCGCAGTGGAAGACTATTTGCTCCTGATGCCTTGAGGAGAGGAGAAGGAGAAAAAGAGAAAAAAGAAAAGGCCGAGGCTTTAGCCAGGGCGAAAGGAAAACAACAGGTAGTCAATGATGGTACTCCAGTGGTGACACCGGCGCCTGGAGGGTTGGAAGAGAAGCTTGATGATGATGCAGAAGAATTCTTAAGGATCATCAAGAAGTCTGAGTACAAGCTTGTGGACCATCTGCAGCAGACTCCTTCCAAAATATCTATTATATCTTTGCTGTTAAGCTCTGAGGGGCATAGAGAGGCTCTGTTGAAGATTTTGAAGAAAGCCTATGTTCCTCAGGAGATAACGATCAACCAGTTGGAGACGGTAGTGTCTAATGTGCATGCCAGCCATGGGTTAGGTTTCACCGATATGGACTTGACTGTGGATGGGAGAAATCACAACCGGGCTTTACACATCGCAATGGAATATAAAGGGGTCGTGCTTTCGCATGTGCTGGCTGATACCGGCTCCTCATTGAATGTGCTTCCAAAGAAGGCTCTGGCTAAGCTGAATTGTGACGGGTTGATCCTGACTCCCACCAATCTGATAGTGCGGGCATTTGATGGGTCGAAGCGGGCTGTATTTGGAGAAGTTGAGCTTCCGATGAAGATAGGCCCGGAGGTGTTTAAGTCGACTTTCTATGTCATGGATATTCAGCCGGCATACAGTTGCCTGTTGGGTCGCCCATGGATCCATGCTGCTGGGGCAGTAACCTCGACTTTGCACCAGAAGTTGAAATATATCTGGGAAGGACAGGTTGTCACTGTCTGCGGAGAAGAGGACATCTTTGTCAGCCACCTTTCGTCATTCAACTACGTTAAAATGGACGGCGAAATATGGGAGACGCCAAGTCAAGCGTTCGAAACCGTTAAGGTGGAGAATGCTCTTTTTGCAAAAGAAGAGGAGAAACCGTCCATATCTTCGTACAAGCAGGCCGCTGAGGTGGTGAAGAATGGAGAGGCTCCCGGTTGGGGTAGGATGATGGATATCTCCGCCAAGAAAGACCGCTTCGGAGTGGGGTATCAGCCTGGCAGAGGCTCATCAGGACAAGGCAGAGGACGCCGTACGTCAGTCACATTCACTAGTGCCGGAATGCTGGATCCGGATCACATCTGCATGGTGGGTGATGAAGTTGACAGCGACTGTGAAATTGACCGGTGGATAAAGCCGTGCGCACCAGGGATGGAAATCCAGAACTGGAGGGCTGAAAAGATCATCACGGTCACTCTGCTCGAAGAGTAATATTTTTCTGTTTTTGATTTTATATGCATGAAAGCCATACGTGTTTCCCGACACATAGTGGTTCATTGTAAGGGCCACCTCATGTTTAATTTTGCAAGTTTTGCATCATCAATAAATGGATGTTTTTCAGTTAAAAGCGGTGTTCCCTGTTTTTCATTTATTTTGCAGTTTAAAAATAAAAACAAAATAAAATGGCAATGTTTTCATTTTTCTTTTTCGATTTGTCTCGCACCGGTTCTAAAGCAATGCATGAATCAAAATTCATGCAGATGCGATCATTCTCCGGATCTCATTGATAACAATCCTGTTACACCTCTGTATGACTTCGACAATCCGATCTATCATGTCGAAGAAGAAGGCGAAGAAGATTGTGAACTGCCAGGGGAATTAGCCAGGTTGTTGAAACAAGAGGAGAAGGTGATTCAGCCGCATGAAGAGCAGATTGAGGTTGTGAATCTGGGTACCGATGAGGTCAAGAAAGAGGTGAAAATCGGGGCTGCTTTGGAGGAAAGTGTCAAGAGCAGAATGGTGGCATTGTTGAAAGAGTATGTCGACATCTTTGCCTGGTCTTATCAAGATATGCCAGGGTTGGATACCGATATCGTTGTGCACAAGCTACCGTTATGAGCAGATTGTCCTCCAGTGAAGCAGAAGTTGCGCAGAACTCGACCTGACATGGCGATGAAAATTAAAGAGGAAGTGCAAAAGCAGTGGGATGCTGGATTCCTTGTTGTCACTAATTATCCGCCTTGGGTCGCGAACATTGTGCCCGTTCCGAAGAAAGATGGGAAAGTGAGAATGTGTGTGGACTACCGAGATCTGAATAGAGCTAGTCCGAAAGATGATTTTCCACTACCTCACATTGATGTGTTGGTAGATAATACAACTCAATTCTCGGTGTTTTCCTTCATGGATGGCTTTTCTGGCTATAATCAAATCAAAATGTCGCCAGATGATATGGAGAAAACAACGTTCATTACACCGTGGGGCACCTTTTGTTACAAGGTGATGCCATTCGGTCTCAAGAACGCCGGTGCTACTTATCAGAGGGCCATGGTGACTTTGTTTCATGATATGATTCATCATGAAATTGAATGCTATGTTGATGACATGAGAGCAAAGTCCCAAACAGAAGAGGGGCATTTGGTAGATCTGGCCAAGTTGTTCGACCGGCTGAGACAGTTCAGACTGAGGTTGAATCCGAATAAGTGCACTTTCGGAGTGCGGTCCGGTAAATTGCTGGGGTTCATTGTAAGTGAGAATGGAATCGAGGTTGATCCTGCAAAAGTAAAAGCGATAAGAGAAATGCCTGAACCGAGAACAGAGAAAGAGGTTTGTGGTTTCTTAGGTAGATTGAACTACATTTCACGGTTCATATCTCATCTAACAGCCACGTGTGAACCGATATTCAAGTTATTGAGAAAAGATCAAACTGTCAGGTGGAATAATGATTGCCAAGCGGCATTTGAAAAAATAAAAGAGTATTTGCAAGAGCCTCCGATTCTGATGCCTCCTGTGGAGGGACGACCGTTAATTCTGTACTTGACGGTCCTCGAGGGGTCTATGGGGTGTGTATTGGGGCAGGATGACGAGTCTGGTCGAAAAGAGCATGCCATATACTACCTTAGCAAAAAGTTTACCGACTGTGAAACAAGATATTCACTGCTCGAGAAAACTTGCTGTGCTTTGGTCTGGGCTGCTCGCCGACTGAGGCAGTACATGCTGGTTCATACCACTTTATTGATTTCCAAGATGGATCCAATCAAGTACATTTTTGAGAAGCCAGCATTGACCGGACGGGTTGCGATGTGGCAAATGATTTTGACGGAATATGATATTCAGTATACCTCTCAGAAGGCGATCAAGGGGAGTGTATTGTCTGATTACCTCGCTCAGCAACCCATTGAGGATTATCAACTGATGAAGTTTGAATTCCCTGATGAGGACATCATGTTTCTCAAATCGAAAGATTGCGAGGAACCAATCCCGGAGGAGGGGCCTGACCCTGAATCCGAATGGATTCTGATGTTTGATGGGGCCGTTAACGTGAATGGTAGCGGTGTTGGTGCTGTTTTGGTTACGCCGAAAGGATCCCATATTCCTTTTGCTGCCCGGCTAACATTCGAGTGCACTAACAACGTGGCTGAATACGAAGCTTGCATATTAGGGATTGAAGAGGCGATTGATTTGAGGATCAAGAACCTTGTCATATATGGAGATTCAACTCTGGTTGTGAATCAGGTTAACGGAAAATGGTATACGCATCAGTCTCATTTAGTTCCATACCGGGATTATACGAGGAGATTGTTGACGTTTTTCACCAAGGTGAAGATGCATCATGTGCCGAGAGAGGAGAATCCTTTGGCAGATGCTTTGGCTACTCTAGCGGCCTTGATTAAGGTGCAGTGGTGGAATCAGTTCCCCAGTGTGGAGGTAGGTCGTCTGGATAGACCGGCTTATGTGTTCGTTGTTGACACAGCACCTGATGATGAGAAGCTGTGGTATTACGATATCAAGCGCTATCTAGAGACTCAAGAGTATCCCGAGGGAGCATCTAAGAAGGACCGAAAGACTCTGCGGAGGTTGGCCATGGTGTTCTATCTGAATAAGGATGGGGTTTTGTATAAGCGAAATTTTGATTGGGTCTTGCTCAGATGCGTTGATGATAAAGAAGCAAGCCAATTGATGAAAGAGGTTCATGAAGGATCGTTCGGTACCCATGCCAGTGGGAATGCGATGGTAAAGAAGCTGCTGAGGGCAGGTTATTATTGGATGACAATGGAGGCCCAATGTTTTAATTTCGTGCGGAAGTGTCATAAATGCCAGATTTATGCTGATAAGGTGCACGTGCCTCCAAATCCTTTGAGCTTGATGTCGTCTCCATGGCCGTTTGCTATGTGGGGCATTGATATGATCGGAAAGATCGAGCCTACGGCCTCGAATGGGCACCAGTTCATATTAGTGGCTATTGATTACTTCACCAAGTGGGTGGAAGCAGCCTCTTATACAAACGTGACGAAGCAGGTCGTGGCCAGGTTTCTCAAGAGAGACATCATTTGCAGATATGGGGTTCCCGAAAGAATCATTACTGATAATGGTTCTAATTTGAATAATAAGATGATGGCAGAATTGTACCGGGAATTCAAGATTGAGTATCACAATTCTTCTCCCTATCGTCCGAAGATGAATGGGGCGGTTGAGGCAGCCAATAAGAACATTAAGAAGATTGTGCAGAAAATGGTGGTAACCTATAAAGACTGGCATGAGATGTTGCCGTTTGCATTGCATGGGTATCGAACGTCGGTGCGCACATCTACTGGGGCAACGCCTTTCTCGTTGGTATATGGCATGGAAGTCGTGCTACCGGTTGAGGTTCAAATTCCCTCTTTGAGAGTCCTGATGGACGTGAAATTGCAAGAGGCTGAATGGGTAAGAACCCGGTATGAGGAGTTAAGCCTGATTGAGGAAAAGAGGCTGGCAGCCATTTGTCATGGGCAGTTATACCAGCAGCGGATGAAGCGTGCTTTTGACAGAAAGGTACGACCTCGGGTATATCACGTAGGTGATATGGTGCTGAAAAGGATCCTTCCTCCTCAAAACGATCGAAGGGGCAAATGGACACCCAATTATGAAGGTCCATTCGTGGTCAAGAAGGTTTTCTCTGGAGGAGCCTTGTTGTTAACGACCATGGATGGTGAGGATTTTCCATCCCCTGTGAATGCGGACGCAGTTAAAAAATACTTCGTATGAAGAGACCCGCTAGACGAAAAGAATAAAATGGTCCAGGCAAAAAAGGGCATCCCGGCGAACCAAAAAACAGAAAGAAAAGGTTCGGGCAAAAATTAGGGATAAACTGAAAAATTGTACACCCGGCAAGTCGAAAACCTGGAAAGGCGACTTGGGCAAAAAAGGGTATCCCGGTGGGCTGAAAACCCGGAAGGGCGGTCCAGGCAAAAGAGGGATTGAAACGAACAACTGCGTCTAGCATGATCGTTTGCTTTGGTTAGAGCACATGGATAATACCCGGTAGGGATCAGTTGGAATCGTCTTGTTCAGAAGGCAGAGAGCACGGAGAGTCTGAGGACATATGGGGTGTAACCGAGTTGGAACTCGATGAGATCACGGGTTTCACATTGCCATTAGGATAGATTTTTCCTTTTGTGCGCAATTACCTCTTTTCAGGAATTGCTTCCTTTGTATTGCTCGATTTGAGCCACACTTTTTCAATCAATAAAATGCATATTCAGTCAAATAATTTTGTTTTTGTTTTTCATTACCGCTTTGATTGCAAAAACATCCGATTATTTTGATAAAGAATTTTTCATTTTAAGACATACAGGTCCCTTCCAATGCATGTTTATAAGATTGAGAACTTGAAATCTTATTTGGAAGGTTGAGTGACCCAAGTGTTGAAATCTCGACACGCCTGGGGCACGGTTTTATCTAACGATCTCTTTTGCAGGTGCTGTTAGGTATTTTTCACTCACTTGCAGGTTGTGATGTGGAAGCTTTTGACAAAACAAATCCCCATGGAGTCCGATCAGGAACGAGCGAATGAATGGAAGAACGGTGAAAAGACAACGAGAGACGTATGAAGATCCGTGAGAATTAATCAAGAAGACTCTTCATAGTCTGAAAATTGAAAAGTCTGTATAATCCCAGGAGGTCGTTCTCCGTTGAGCGCGGAGCAGTTGGGAGTACAAGATGATGGAGCAGAAAAGTCCAGACGAGTCTGGGAGTTCTCAAAATTGGAAAGCTGACAGTGGATTTGGATGATGAATACCAATGGGTCGACGAGTCGACGGGTGTTCAGTACCAGAGTTTCCTCATCTCTCCAAGTAGAGTCGTGAGGACTAATTCCCCAGCAGATTCAAGGTCTGTGGTTTCCCTAGCAGGGTCAGGATGGTTATCCCCAACAGGTTTCAGATTGATGCTTCCCCAGTCGCCAGGTCTGGAGGTTGTTATTCCCCAGCGGAGGTATCTGTGAGGGTTTCCCAAGCAGAGTCAGGATGTATATCCCCAGCAAGTCAAAGACCGGTGTATCCCCACGGAGCGTTGGTGGTTCTTATCCCCAACAATCCCCCCAAGCGGACCGGGTGCAAAGGGGGTTTTTCCCCAGCAAGGGTTGCCTTTTTCCCAACAACAGTGCTATTCCCCAGTAGGGTGGAGATCGGAGTATTGGCGAGTTCCTCAGCAGAGTGTCTCGAGCTCCCCAGAAGAGTCACTTGAGAGGGATGCCTTTTTATACATTCATCGTGAAAAAATGAGCATAGCATGTTGCATAATAAATTGCGTAGCATTTCCATAATTATGGAGCATTACGCAGAAAATCAATCATGCATCATATTGCAAGCATAAGCTAGTCTCAAGTCATGGTTATCGTTTGAGAGGTGGTTGTGCCCGAGGGTGAAAGGTTACTCCGAGGAGTCTAGCATCGTGGTTTGAATCAAAATTTCTGTCGAGCAGAGATGGGAATGTTAATCAAAGAAATTTTCGGGGTTCAAAGGAAAAACAAGAAAGAATAATCCCCAGCTAAGTGTGAAGTGTTCGTTGGCTAGGGTTGAATAGAGAGTAGCCAGTTCGTGACTTGCTATTCCCAGCATGGGTCTTTGGCATGCGTGCCGACTCACTTATCACTGTTTTGTTATCTTCGCCGATGCTGATAGGCATGAAGAATCTTCCGGTATCCAGACCAAGGTGGCGTTCAGGCCAGTTGGTGGCACTCAGGCCGAGTTTCCGATTTCCAGATCGAAGAAGTTCTCAACAATTAGGACGAAGAACTTGTGGCATTCAGGCCAGTTTCCGATTTCCAGATCGAAGAAGTTTCCGACGATCAAGTTGAAGTACTTATGGTATTCAAACCAATTTTCCGGTATCCAGACCGAGGCGGGTATTCAGACCGAGGTGGCATTCCGGCCAATTCCGATGTCCAGATCGAAGAAGCTTCCGACAATTAGATCGATGCAGCTTGTGGCAGTCAGGCCAATTTTCCGGTATCCAGACCGAAGTGGTATCCAGACCGAAGTGGTGTTCAGACCGAAGTGGTGTTCAGACCGAAGTGGTGTTCAGACCGAAGTGGTGTTCAGACCAAAGTGGTGTTCAGACCAAAGTGGCGTTCAGGCTAATTTCCCGGTATTCAGACCGACATCAATACTCTCATATTGTGATGCTCAGTATGCAGACTGACGAGCGGCGTTCAGGCCATGGTTATCTTAGTGTTACTGTGTATTCAGAAATATTTCTGTTTCGGTATTCAGGCCGACTTTCTCCGTACCAAACGGATTTTTCTGCAAGATTGTGTTCTTTGCCAATTCTGACAGGCATTGTTAATTATCTCCCATCAGAGTACAAATTGTTCGTCTGTTCTTGGTATTCAATCACTCTTCACCCTGATCATCTGAAAGCCGAGGCTATTCATATCGACAAGTTCACAGTGGATTGAATAGGGGCAGCTGTAACACCTCAAAATTTGCCCTCCTCTCTTGGGACTAGCTTAGCATATTGCATATCATTTTGTAGGTCATTAGGCATTGCATATTTGCATATCATGTGGTTACATGGAACAAGTCATCCTCCTAAGTCTTGATCAGAAGATAAAGAGGTTAAGATGCAAGCTAAGGTTTCAATGAACTGATCACTAATCATCTGAGGGTTGGTGATTCAAATTAGGGTTTCTTGATTCTCAAGGGGATCGAGCATCATCTTGGTTGAAATGATACATCATCATCATCATGGTTTTATCATCACCAAGAGATTCCTTATGCTTAATCATATTCCTTGAGATTAGGGTTTTGACCACTGGTCAACCCTAATCAGTTGTATTGGGCCAATCAGGGCTTGGCAAGGAGATGGGGTTTTCAGTGGATATGGGGATCATCACATGGTTATATTGAGCTTATGGAAGCTAGGGTTTCATCATTGAGCGATTTCATCAGGAGTTTGAGGCTCAATTTGATCAGTCAAGCTGAAATTCATCTATCAGTCAGAAAAAGTCAATTGTGGTCAACTGTGCCTGAATTGATGGATTTGGAGGAGGGAGAGGGTTAGAGACACTTCATTCATGTCTAAACAAGTTTCACTTGACATTTCAAACATCAAGAATGAAGAAAATAAAGTCAGATGGTAACTTTCCAAAAATAGAAAGTGACTTGTAATTGAAAATTGCCAAAAATGGAAAGTTTTTCTCCTCAAAATTACATGTTCAAAAATGCTTCTAATGAAATTTTGTTCAACATGAAATTTGTAAATCTTGCTCTCACCTTTCCAAAAAGTCCAAGAACATGAATTTCTCATTTGTGGTTGGTAAGTTATGGATTGATCATTGTCCAAAGAAGTTGAATTTCAAAGTGGCATAACTTTTGATTCACAAGGCCAAATGGAGTGAGGTTTTTTTGAGCAAAATTATTTTGATGTCCTCTATCCAAAACAAGCATTGCATTTCATGAAAACTCATCACATAAAAAGTCCATTTTTCAAGTGAACCAATTTTGAAAAAGGGAGGGAAAAAGGTGATTTTGAGAGTTAAGCCTTGTTTTCACTCCATTCCACTTGCAACAGTTCACAAATGTCATTTGTAACTTGCTCAAACCAGAAAATTCTACTGTTGCATTGGATTTGCATAAGTGAGGGTGGATTGGCTAATTACAATTTAGCATAAAAGTGCATTTTCACCAATCACTCACATTTGGCTAAACTTGATTAACAAAATGGATTAGTGCATCATATAAATGGTTAATCATAACAGAAAATCAGATTAACATTCATTCATCTCAGATCTAGATCCAAAATTGCACAATTCTCTCAACTTTTCATCTTCATTTTTCTGCAAATTCTCCAAGAACCTAGCCAAGATCTTCTTTGATTCATCACCTACAATCATTGTAGAAGCTTTTGCAAGCAAGGATTCTTCACATTCAAGCAAAATCAAGGACTGTTACAAGAAGGTGCATCCATGGCAAATCAAATTTCTGAGCAAATCAAGCACTATTGAGCCAAGGCCTTGCATCCATTCACTTCTACAAACATCATTGATCATCTGTTTTTGCTTTTGGAAGCTTAAAGCGCGCGATTAACAACTGGCATCAAATTAAGGTCAGTTTTCGAATTCAATGATTCATGAAATTGATTGATGATTTGGATAGATCTTGCTTCGTAGGATGATCTGCAATTTGTTTCACTGATTTTGGTTGAGAAATGAGAGAGTTATGTTGATTTGAACTTTCATGCATGATTATGTTTTGGATCGATCCGGTTAAATTAGGAAGAGTTAGGATTAATGGATGTGATATTCATGATGTGCTTGGAAAGATCTTTCTGGTGATATATGGTTTGTAGGTTTTCGTGACAATTTGTTCTTGAGTGATGAACTTGGTGATGAACTGTATGAACACGTGAAGAGCTTTGAAATTTTTTCCAGAAATAGCATTTTGATCCATATTTACGCTACTGTTCATGCTGGAAGATGTTTGCGCGCGCAGGATTTCAAATTTGGACCGGCTTCGATCCTTGCCGGCGCCAAGTCCGTTTTTGCCTTTCCATTTTATTTCAACCATGCCTTATAACTTCACATGCCTTATTTCACATTTCATTTTTTTCATGACATTAGAAAATTAATATCTCATTCAATTTCTGTCCAAATAATGTGAGATTTTTTGTGGAATGATCCTTGTGATGTCATCTATTTTTTGATGATTTTTAATAAATTTTTGCATGTGTGGATTTTAAAATGGCCTAGGGTTTTTATGAACATGTGTTTGCTTGCACCTTACTTGGTGTTTTGCTCATGAAATGATGATGCTTAACTGGATGGAGCTGAATTTTTGCATGCTTATTCTAGAGACATTAATGGATATTTTGGCTTTGAGTTTGCTATTTTATCATTCCTGAATTGTGAGATATGACATGATCATTAGAGGTGTGACAATTTGTGTCACACCATTTCTTGTCCTACTTCCTGATTTTATTTGACATGCCATATGAACTTGAAATGAGCTGAAATTTTTCATGTTGATGCTTAGGGATGTTAGGTTCACATGTGAATTTTTCTGGAATTTTTTGAGTGCATTTCCAATTTGATTGAGAATTTCCTTTCTGTTTGACCAAATGTGGACTTTTTTTGAGTCATGTTTTTAATTGTTTTATGAAATTCTTGATATGTATTGGATGGACTTGAAATTTTGTGGAGTGATTATAGACACATTAAAGTTTGTCATGGTTTTGGTTTGATGCATTTATCATGTTCCTACGCTGTTTTATGCTTGCTTGAAGTTGATACATGATATTGTGCCTTGTTTGGACTTGTATGAGCATGCTTTAACTTGATGAATTTAATTGACTTGCTTCCCATTGTCCAATTGGCTTGAAATTTGGTGTGATTGACATGTAATGAATGCTGTTTAGCTGTGAATGTTTTGGGGATTTATTGAATTGTTTTGTATTGAGTTTGAATTGATTCATTCTGTTTGGTCCAATGAGCTTCTAAATGACATACTTTGCACTATTTCTTTCATGAAATGATCTTGGTAAATGATATGAACATGAGACCAATTGGATTTGTTTCTAAATTGATTGAACTTGATTTTTGATAATTTTCATGTTCTGTTTTGAAATATTGATCCCATTTTGACCCTAGGCTTTGTCCTAGGGGTTTGCTTCTCATGATTGAGTTGTGTTTTCAGGACAAAAGGCAAATGGAATGGAGGAATTAATGCACTTGGTTTGAGTTGCTTGTTTTGAATGATGTTGACTAACATTAATTTTGTTTTGTAGGTGGTTTCTAATTCATTTGTGTTGAGCATTGGCTTATGTTTTGCTTGATGCATTGCTTATGTACAGTTAACTGTTGACTTTTAGTTTGTCTGTTTGACTGTTTGAGCTGAGTATGGATTATGTTAGATTGATTGCAGGTACATTAGTTGCTATAGTTCATTGTGAACTTGCTTGTGCTGCTGCTTGGTTGTGTTGACCAATTGAGGTAGAATCACTAACTCCATGTAGTCTGGAAGACCTGGCCTGTTACTTGGCCAGGCACCTGTCCGAAGTCCTCCTTAAGAGGCAATGCTTGTGCTTGTTTATTTTTGTCCCCAAGCAGGAAAAGACCTTTGATAAGGCAATTGGCAGACACAAGAGGTGTGTAGTCCACCTCCTGCTATTCTGTTGAGTCGTCCCTTGGCTCACATCACATGTTGATGCCTTGTGGACATTAACCCCAAGATCTATGTTGAGTCAGTGTCATAAGTGTAGAAGGGTTCCCACTTTCTGGACCCACACTTCCTTTGTCTGAAGCTCTCCCTGGCCAGGGATAAGAGCTGTGAGGCACACCCCTCACTCCCATTTCATCTGGCTTCACCCTGACTCTCAATGTCAGGGTTAAGAGCTAACATCACCCTGATACAGTTGACTTGCTTTGGCAGTCTAACCCTTGTTTGAGCCACCTCTGTTTGGATATAGTGTGTGCTATTTGTGATTGTTTGCTTTGATTGTTTTTCCTGTTTAGGTTTAGCTTGCTACCTGTGCAAGTTAGGATAGAAGTCTTAACATAGAGCAATGATGCATGATAACATCTAGGCTCGAGTACAGCTCCCTAGTAGTGTGTTTCCCTCTATATCTGGTTAGAATTTCTTTCCCGTTCAGGGGAACTACGTCGCCCTGATCCTCATACCAGATGAGGTACGTAGGCAGGAGACCGTGCGAGGTCTCTCCGGGCACCCTTTTTGTTTTTCCACCCTTTTTCTTTTTGTGTGTGTTTGTTTGACAGTTGCTAGGCTCGAGTGCCTGACTCCTTAGTAACTTGTTGTTTGTTTCTTCTTGTGTGTCAGGATATGGATGTAAGACCAGCGATTGGCTGTCCAGATCCTGAGTGTGTTTGTTTGGTTCGGAAGCCGATGTAAGTCCAGCGATTGGCGTTCGGGTTCCAAGTTTGCCTGTGTTTGTGTGTGTCTTGTTTGGCGTGCGTGAGCCGAACTACGGCAGCTCTGATTCTCGTTCCAGACGAGATACGTAGGCATAGGATGCGATATCCTAGCGAGCCCTCTCCCCTCTTCCTCCACCTGCGTTGTCTTCAGTGTGTGTGTGTGTGTGATGTTTTGTTTTAGCAACCTTAACCTATCTTTTGAGCGTGGATCCCGTCGAGTACGACGGACGTGAGGGGTGCTAATACCTTCCCCTTGCGTAACCGACTCCCGATCCCATTCTCTTTGGTCGCGAGACCATGCTTTTCCCAGGTTTACTTCGAGCGTTTCCTTTCCCTCTTTGGGATAAATAACGCACGGTGGCGGCTCTGTGTTGTTTTTGTTTTAGCCCGCCGGTTGTTTTTCGCGGATGCGACAGTAAAAAATCTGCCATGTGCTATCATCATTTTAACCAACACTTTCAAGCACCTATTTATGGTGACTTACAATTGTTCACAAGTCCTTAGTCTCATTATGTTTATTACATTGCATCCAATAAGATTTCATATGGCTACCCTAACTCATGGTCTCATACCCTATATATGGATGCCAATTTTCATCTGTTAAAGGGGTTTCATATGGAGATTATCTGTTCGGAACTCCGAAGACAGAGATTTTTTGCCCCAGTGAAGACGATGATGGAGGACACATATCACGAGCAAGGAGAAGAGCTTTAACATTCTCGAGTTGCACATATTCAAACTTGCTTTCAATAATAGAGATTAAGGGACTAAAACCATATGGAAATCCCTTAAGAATCATATTACTTTATGAAGGAGGGATAGGATCACCAATTAATACCAAATAATCGATTAGGAGATTTACTCGAATTAGGTAATCCTCCATAGAACCATCAGAGAGTGTGTGATAACGTGAAACTATACCGTATATTTAACTCGATTCAAATGAATTTTAGTATAATTTTGTGTATGTTTTTATTGTATTATGTTAGTGTTGTTACCTTGTTTCAGGTACTTGTCAATGCAGAACTCACGTGCGAGAAAGAGATAAAGAAAAGAGAAGAAATGAAGAAAAGTTGAAGAAAAGAAGAAAAAGGCTGAAATTGCAGGTTCTGGGTCTGTGGCGTTATTCATGGGCTTGTGGCGTTCACCATATCCCCCTTCCACGTTACCCCAAGTTTAAGTATCATGGCGTTCGCCATGGCCCTGTAGCGTTCGCCACAGGCACGCAGTGCAGTTTTTCAGCAACTACACAAACTTGGCCAAGGACTCCCCTAAAATCTCTCAACCACTTCTACACGATTTTAGGTTAATTTCATCTCCACTTACCAGTATAAGAAGGCAGTTGAATGGAAAGAAAAAAAGGATCCAAGTTTTATCTTGTAATTTTAATTCTTAGGCTTAAGCAGAAATACTTGAAAAGTGATAGTTCTTCCACAACGAGAGGCTATTGCATCGTAGTTCTTAAGTTTACTTGTTTCTTAGATCAAGCGTACCGACATCATTTGTATTTCCAATTTGATATTTTCACTCGAAGAATTCTCCGCAGTTTAATCCAGTTCTTTTTTATTCATCAGGTTCTTTTAATTGCATATTTCTTTAGTTTCCATTTGGCCAAATTGCATAATATTATTTGTATGCTTGCAATTCTGAATTTTGATCATGATTATGTTTATGTTTAATAATTATAACTGCATGATTAAGTTTCAAACCATGTCTAGCTAAAGTCTTTGACATCGATATGTAAGGATCGTCGTCCCGACGGGATTCGATAATAGTTAATGTTAATTTTTATAAGCTATTTTTCTGGCTGTGGTTTCCAATTCTAATTCAAAAAGGTGTTTGCACGAGAGAGAAAGGTCATTAAGGTTATAAATCAACAGAGCGAGAGTTTGAGATTTTAACCGGATAGTGGTTTCTAGGCTTTAATCCTAAACACAGCGAGAGCGCTTTAAGATTAATTAGGATCTATCAATTTCCAAAAATTATTTTTAATTAAGGTGGGTGAGTGAGAGCAAAACATTTTGGCTTAAGAGTATAACCCGAGTCAATAACACGAGAGTGTGAGGCAAAGTCTTTTAATTTGATATTTCCTACTGAAAAGTGATTTACCTTATTTTATGTTAATTATTTACCAAATCCTCGAAGAATGATGTAATCTACATACCGATGCCTCCTTATTGAATATTTTTATTATATTATTATTTCCCATTTAATTTTATTTCTAGTTTCCCTTAATCTAAAAAAGAAAACAATCATTAGCCTTACCTTTACATAGCAACTTTAGATAACGATAGTTTGGTTTTTGGTCTTTTGGATTCGTTATCTTTTTAAAACTACGCAATATAAATGTGCACTTGCAGTTAGACATTTCGATAGACATACTAAGTCGCGATCAAGTTTTTGGCACCGTTGTCAAGGACCAATTAAGTCAATATCGTAACTCCGTTGTTGCATCGTATAGACTAAGTAATTCTTATATCTATTACTATGTAGCACCCAAATTTTCTCTATGATTACCACTCCCAATATTTTGAGGAACCGCAAGATTTCCATAAATCCGACCTCGAAATATTAATGGAGGATTTCATTACGATTCAAACTCACTCTAGGCTATAATCTATGATGAAGCGTTTTATGGTGACACAAACTCTCCAGAATGAAGATTTTAGAAAACAAAGTCTCTATATCAATGAAACCCTTAGGCAGCTGAACAATATGGTCGAGTCCCTAGCGACTCACAACAAGCACCAGTGAAAAATCTATCGAAAATCCTCTAGGACCCTTCCCTGAGAAACATGTGGATGTTGTAACAAGCACCAGTGAAAAATCTATCGAAAATCCTAAGGAGAGTGATAATGAGGAGGGTTCAAGTGAGAAAAGAGTAGAGATTGAGAAAGATCCACCGACACCACCCGAAAGGGAGAATGTCGAAGAGGTAGAGAAGGAAGAACTATGTGTTGTTCCTCCTCCCTATAAATCACTGATTCCTTTCCCGCGAAGGTTTGTGGAAGTTAAGGTAGACTCCAAATTCGAAAGATATTAGGAGCTATTGGAAAATATACACACCAATGCACCTTTATTTAAGATCCTGAATAAGAAGAGAAAATTAGAAGATCATGAAACTAGGGAAATCATTAGTATTAAGAGGGGCAAGTTAGACTTTGAGGTGGTGGATGAAAAAATTGAATCCAAACCTGAAAAGTTAGTTCTCATGATAGAGCTAGAACCACCACCTCAAGTTCAGAAGGATAAGTTACCTCGAAGAAGAAAAAAAAGGTGATGGATATGAGAGATGGCTTGATAAGCAGACACGGAAATCGAGGATAATCAAAAGTTTGATCGATGATTCATACTCGAAAGAAACACCATGAGTACTTACACTCCTGAATCGTCGAGCTACCGATGTAAAATATAGAAAATATTTCAGTTTTATTAATGTCATTTTCTATCTATCTATTTTATATGCATGTTTTATTTTATTGGTTTGTCGCATTTTATTTTTTGATTGATTAATTATTTTTGAGGCTATGTGTTCCATTAAGCAGCAACATGTCACTCAGAAGCCTTTAAAAATAATTTACAACCACCATTATGCCTTTTTCCATAGCCATAAGACAAAAACCATGTTTCTGAAGCCGATGGCGTTCGCCAGAGAGCTAAAACAAAAAAAATCATATTTAAGGCTCGTGGCATTCGCCACAACCCCATGGTGTTCGCCACAAACCTCAGAAACCCAAAACTCGGCTTTCAACATGCAGCCCCACGTTTTATCCCACTTTTTCAACTTCCAAAACCCACTTTATCCATATTAACTCACCTTAATTCCCCCAATCACACCCTTCATATCCAACCTTTCAAACTCCCACTCTCATTCACCTATTTAAAACCTCATTTATCATCCAATCCAAGCAAATACCTATTCCCCATTGCCAAACCACAAATACAACTCCACTTTAAAAATATTTTTCCTTCTCACCATGATTCTAAGAGTTCAAGCTAAAACGAAAAGGCCAACGACAAATTTGTCTAACATCATCTTCAGTGAGGGAGAAATCGAGAAATTACAAAAAGAAAGGTACTTGAAGTTCTACGAACGTTCAGTCACTCCGACAAGGTATGCCGACGAACCTTGTCTACGTAGGTTAGGATTACTCAGCAGTGTGCAATGGATACTCAATAGATTAGATTTAACACACTTATGTTCTTTGAATGACGCTACGTACGAAAAACTGACTTTGGAGTTTTTGAGTTCTTTTACTTACTATACGCCTTTGGTTGATCAATACTCTTCTGGCACGGTAAATTTTATATTATTTAATAGAGATTATGAGTTAATCCAAGATACTATTGGGGATGTGCTGCGTTTTTCCCATGGGAATGGTATAGCCTATGCATGTCCTTTAGAAGAAAAATGGCAATATGAAGCGTTCCGTTTCTGGGAACAATTGACAAGTGAGAGAACATATGACTGGGAAGGGCTAAAAGCTTCGCATATCCATAACCCGACCATACACTATGTGCATTGCATATTAGCTAACACATTTTTTGTCCGAATAAACAATGGTAGGGTAAATTCTAAAGAGATATTCATTTTACATGTTGCATTCGCACCGACACGAGTCAATGCGACTCCTTTCATGCTGGCAGACATGTAGTTGATTTGCGCAAGAGGGGTCACCCCTTTCTGTATCGGGGGTTTGGTTACCTCCATAGCCCGCACACTAGGCTTAGATAATGAACTTGAAACTCTGCGACCCCTACAAACGCCCTCCCTGGATATCGATTCATGTCGATCCCAACATTTAATTAAGACCAGGTGGGATGGAAAATACTCTCTCATGGTTGGTAACCGTGAGATTAGGAGTATCATTTTACCTTGACATACACGTACAAATGTGCGAAACAGGAACAATTGGCTCTATGATCTGACTACCCCTGAACCCGGTCATCCGGCCCCTAATGACATACATGTGTAGGATAACCAAGGTGGTCAAACTGATGATGAATTTGATGAGATGGAGCAAGATGCTCCCACTTTATTTGATCCTATTACACGTGCACACACCTCACCTGGCCCTTCTGACACTTTTGCAGGTACCTCTCCCCGACACCAGTCCCGAGAGGAGTATGATTATGTTGGCATCAGGACCTCACTTGACGATGTCCTCTGCGAGCTGCGACACTGTAACAATGCAGACGCCGAACGCGACCAGTTGTTGAGAAATATAGAGAGACAGCAGGTCGACATGATGGCACAGATCCAGCAGATACATGATCAACAGCATGACTATGCAAAAAGGACCGAGCATAACATAACGGGCCATATTGAAGAAGTGGAAGTCATGCGTGTAGGGACCGAGGACCTGTTTGAGTACATGTAGCACGTAGGTATGGACGAGCACGAGGCCGAGGCCGTCATTGAGCACTCCATTCAGGTTCTATCTTCCTTTTCCACCTTTTATCGAAATATTTGGGACAATGTTTAGTTTAAGTGTGGGGGAGGAACTTTATCGTTTTTATTTACAACATTCTTAGGTAGATTTATTGTTCTATCCATTTCCATTTATAATTTAATTATTTAGTGTTAATTGAGTCAATGCATGTGTTGTCGAGTCTTTATGCGTGGTTTCCACTATTTATTGATCTTCCCATTTTCTTGAGCCATAACAAATTTTTTTCCATGAAAATCATTTCATAATTAGAAAGTTCTAAGTTACAAATGACATTGAGGTTTAATTCTAAAATCTTGGGAAATTTGTGTGCATGATCGGTATCGTTTTAACGCCTTAAGTCTCCTAAACATGCAAATAAATTTGAATATTCATTATGTCAAAAACCTTGTATCCTTACCTAATAAAATAGTTCAGGCAATCAGCACCATCTTAGTCATGCTTTACGTAGGAGATTGATGCAAATAAGTGTTTGGTCCAAAGAATAAAAATGATATTGAATGAAATATGTTGAGACTTGAATTACCAATACCAATTGTAGTTGGTTTAAGTATTTGGCGCTAAACTTGGTAGGGAGGACTACGGTCCGATCCCCCGTGATTAAGATTTGGAAGGGGCTTAAACCACTTAAATGCCATAATCAACCCCCAAACCGGGAAACCGAAGGTAAAAGAAAGACCAAAGTCGCTAACAGATCTTCCTACTATAAGTGTGAAAGATAACGGGCTTAATGTGATTGCAATTGAAAGGAAAAATAAAAGATGAGTTGACAAGTTTACGATATAATGACATCATTTAGATTTGTTTGCATGTAGGGTGACTCATGACCGCAATTACAGAATATCGTTATTACGATATCCTTAGTGTACCGATTAGTACCTATTTAAGCAATTATAACCAAAGCGAAGTTTGTAGCTTTAGAATGATTATTTGATTGTTTATGTTCTTTTTCATGGATCTATATGCAACGAGCCTCCGAATTTTCATATCATAAGTATAGCATTTGCTTAGTACAAGCAAATGTTCAAGTATGGGGGAGTTTGATAACGTGAAACTATACCGTATATTTGACTCGATTCGTATGTATTGTAGTATAATTTTGTGTATGTTTTTATTGTATTATGTTGGTGTTGTTTCCCTGTTTCAGGTACTTGTCAATGCATAACTCACGTGCGAGAAAGAGATAAAGAAAAGATAAGAAATGAAGAAAAGTTGAAGAAAAGAAGAAAAAGATTGAAATTGCAGATTCTGGATTTGTGGCATTCGTCATGGGCTTGTGGCGTTTTCCACGTCACCCCAAGTTTAAATACCATGGCGTTCTCCATGGCCCTGTGACATTCGTCACAGGCACGCAGTGCAGTTTTTCAACAAAACTGCACAAACTTGGCCAAGGACTCCCCTAAAATCTCTCAATCACTTCTACACGATTTTAGGTTAATTTCAACTCCAGTTACCAGTATAAGAAGGCAGTTGAATGGGAAAAAAAAAAAGATCCAAGATTTATCGTGTAATTTTGATTCCTAGGCTTAAGCAGAAATACTTGAAAAGTGATAGTTCTTCCACAATGAGAGGCTATTGCACCGTAGTTCTTAAGTTTACTTGTTGCTTGGATCAAGCGTACCGGCATCATTTGTATTTCCAGTTTGATATTTGCACTCGAAGAATTCTCCGCAGTTTAATCCAGTTCTTTTTTATTCATCAGGTTCTTTTAATTGCATATTTCTTTAGTTTCCATTTGGCCTAATTGCATAATATTATTTGTATGCTTGCAATTCTGAATACTGATCATGATTATATTTATGTTTAATAATTATAACTGCATGATTAAGTTTCAAACCATGTCTGACTAAAGTCTTTGACATCGGTATGTAAGGATCGTCGTCCCGACGAGATTCGGTAATAATTAATGTTAATTTTTATAAGCTATTTTTCTGGCTGTGGTTTCCAATTCTAATTCAAAAAGGTTTTTGCACGAGAGCGAGAGTTAAGGTTATAAATCAACAGAGCGGGAGTTTGAGATTTTAACCGGATAGTGGTTTCTATGCATTAATCCTAAACAGAGCGAGAGCGTTTTAGGATTAATTATTATCTATCAATTTTCAAAAATTACTTTTAATTCAGGTGGGTGAGCGAGAGCAAAATATTTTGGTTTAAGAGTATAGCCCGAGTCAATAACACGAGAGTGTGAGGCAAAGTCTTTTAATTTGATATTTCCTACTGAAAAGTGATTTACCTTATTTTATGTTAATTATTTATTGAATCCTCGAATAATGATGTAATCTACATACCGATGCCTCCTTATTGAATATTTTTATTGTATTATTATTTTCCATTTAATTTTATTTCTAGTTTCCCTTAATCTAAAAAAAATTAATCATTAGCCTTAGTTTTACATAGTAACTTTAGATAACGATAGTTTGGTTTTTGGTCCTTTGGGTTCGATATCTTTTTAAAATTACGCGATACGATTGTGCACTTGCAGTTAGGCATTTCGATAGATATATTAAGTCGCGATCAGTGTGGTGGTGTGCAATTCATACCTAAGCTATTTTGCACAAGCACGAATAAACTTATAAAAGTGTATCTGAATAAGATCTCAAAGTTGATGACTGCGACCACAACCAACGACACGAGTCATGGTCGATTCAGACAATGTTGGCAGAAGCCAAGACACTAATCATTTATTTGCATGATCGAAAGATGATACGCATGATTTTCAAGTACTACTAATTTGTCAATTATCGAGAGAAACTATAGAGAAATCTTAGAAAATAGAGAAAGGATTGTAGCTTACACCCTCTGGTCATTATTATAAGTAAAATTGATTTTTTTGGTATATTTGACCGTTAATGTATCTAGTTCATATATGGACTAGATACATTAATGGTCAAGAGTACCAAAAAAATCTAATTTTCTTATAATAGTGACCGGAGAAAGTATGTGCGTTGATAATTTGTTCAATATACTGATAATGTATGATTGAAAAGATTAAGATTTCTTGAATTTGTTGTAAACCAGAAAGTGACTTCACATACACCTAGTCATAACTAACTACAAGTTTAATTATGCTAAGGTGATAATGGAGGTTAGAGAAGCTTCTATAAAAATCTTCTAACATACTTAAACATAATTAACTTTGAATCAATTATGCTTAAGTGGCAATAGAAGCTACATGAAGCTTTTTGGACAATTGGAATTTGTTTATCCTCGTATGCAAACTATATTTTGTCTCTAAATAAACTATGAAATAAGAAGTTTCTTTTATTATATTCAGAACAAAAATTAGTAAATTAAAATATAAAAAATTAAATGAATCATTTGAATATTTTATTTTGAATGAGAAATTAACTTTGGACAACGTAAAATTATATATAATTTTTTATTTTAAGGACATTCTTATATATTTCTTTTTAAAACTTTTTACTTTCACTCTAACTCAATCAAAGGAAAAACTGACTTCTCTCTACTATTTCTTTAATAGAATATCTCATCTGTTGTTTTTTATTATAAATTAGTTTAGTCATTTTACCGATATTAAGTAAGTTATTAATATTTGAGGATGGAATATCTACATTTCATTTATTCCAATGTATTTCATGAATCAAAAATCTATTGAAAAAAATATGGAATATCTAGACTACCATTAATAAAAAAAACTTCCAATTTTAAAATAAAATATTAAATTAAATTTATGTGTTTTTTTCTATACCTCATTCCTTATTTTTCTCCCTTCCAAACTAAAATTCATGATTTTTTCATCTCTCACCAAAATTAAGATACGCTAGAAAAAATTGAGAATTTCTTTTTGTTAAAAATTTTCCTCCAATATTTAGTTATCTATCTAAACCAAATTATTATGGTTCTTCACTAAATTTGTTTTTTCAAATTTTCCTCTAAGTATTTCAATACACTTCATTTTTTATTATTCATTTTCTTTAAATTTAGACCAATCCCACCATGTATTATGATATTAAAATGGTTTTAAATCACATTGATCTCAATATTATTTCAGTGGAAGGTGAAGAATATGTTCATCAATAAAATGCTATTTCAATGGAAGGTGAAGAATATGTTCATCAATAAAATGCAAATATAATGCATAATCTATCCGATTTAAATATCAATATTGTAAAAATATTGATCTTAACAACATTTCAAATATGCACATATCTCATGTGTCTTTGGAAGAAGATACTCATTATCTCATTGGTAGATAACAAAATTATCACGCTTTAAGATTTTTTTCTTTCTTCTAACATTTGAGTTTTCATTTTTCTAATGGCATATGAGTTTTCTATTTTCTCTGTTCTTATAGAAAACAACAACATACAAAATAAAGAAAATAAAACAACAACATACAAAATAAAGAAAATGACGTGGAAAACAACATAATGGTATCATAATTTCTCTTTTAATATTTATAAATTTATTATTTTTAATCAATGTAATTAATATTTTAGTTTTCTCGTATGTACGAATTTAGAACAAAGATGTACATGCTGATGTGACTCGTAAAAAGGTACTCCCTCCATTTTTTATTAGAAAAAATTGTGCCAAAATATAAGTCCTTTTGTAATTTCAATGTTGAATTAATTTTTCTCTTCCTAAAATACTCCTAATCCTTTTTTTTCTACCATTTTCATAATTCAATGAATATTGTATTCCAATAACTCAATGAATATTGTATTCCAATACATTAATCCAACTTTTTAGAGAAAAAGTCTCCCTCTCATGAAACTCTACATTAATTTGTGAATTTTTTAAAATTTCTAATATTCTGCATCTTTTTAATCCTTTTTCCTATGATTAAAAAACCTTTAAAAAATTGGCAATGAAATATCCCAAAAACCCATCGATATAAATAGTAGAAGATTCTTTGAATTCTGATAAGGTTACCAATAATGAAAATGACGAAGAAGACCCAATTTTTTTAGAAATCCTACCAGACTCCGAGGATGACCAAGACAATGAAGATCTCATTGATTTAAATATCCTTTCGAATAATGGATCGATAGATTTAAACAAATTTTCAGAGGAAGATGAAACTTCAGATGAAGCAGAACGGAAGGAAAGAAGAATGGAAAAATTTACTGAAGATTTATCTTTCAAAATTTTATTAAAATTTAAAAAAAAAAAATTATCCTTCCATCATGTTAAAATTATCGTGGATTTGAAATTATTATTTTCATTTGAAGAGATTGTTTTCAAGTGAATATTTATCCTGTATTGTTATAGTTATCTTTGATTTGAAATGATTGTTTTCATTTGAAGAGATTTTTAAAATCCTTATTTACTATAGTTACATTTTTTTAACCTATATTCTTTTAGTTAATCAAGTGAATTAGAAGTACTTAATAATTTACTGTTTGTTTTACAATATCCCATTATAGAGCAATTTTATAAGGAATAAACATAGCACTTTACTTAAATTTTAACCGTGATATCATCCGCAGCAATATCTATATATCCCAAAACATATACCACCAATTGGATATCACATTTTAACCGTGTTCGCAATTAATTTCTAGCTTCCAACATTATTTTCTTCATAGCTATAATTTGGAGGTTGACACATTAATCGAATGTCAAATCCATATTCTTCATCTTCACAATGAATGTGCGTTCTTGCGTTATCTTATTGAATGAATATCGGATGACCGATTTCTTCTCTTGACCATTTTTCTTTAATAGCGGGTAACATTTTCTGAAGAAAAAAAACAAAAATGTTTTAATAACATCTTTAGTAATTGATGTCATTGTTTTGGTCTCAAGTGTACCTGCAGGTCTATTTACACTAGATCTTCTAGTGGACTCTTGTATGACAAAAGGATATACACCAATTAATCCGTTGAATGTCATATTTTGTTGCAAATTAAATCTTTGCCTATCTATGGCAACTAGAAACATAACTTTTGGTATAAAATTTTTACTTTTACAATTACGAATGGGATCTTCTTCTTCCTGTACCAAATAAAAATTTCTTATTTTTCTTTCATATAAAAACACTTGGAACAATGTTATACATTCATTTAAAAATGGGACAATTATTATGTATGTTATCACTATCTAGCATATAAATGCAAAATTATAATCTAGTTCTCTTATTTTCTTTTGCTAAATAAGGTTTAATAGCATTTGACTGTCGTCTTATTTCTCTCAACTTTAAAGATCTTACCAATGTGTTCGTACTGGCTTCTAATGCATAAGAAAGAGACCGAATAAAGGTTCTTTATTTTAAAGGAATGTCATGCACTAGAGTAAGGTCTACATGGAAGTGCTCTAATTCACTTAATTAACTAAAACCATGGAATACATGTTTAAAAAAAATGTAACTATAGTAAATAAGGATTTTAAAAATCTCTTCAAATAAAAATAATCATTTCAAATCAAAGATAATTATAACAATACAGCATAAATATTGTAACTATAGTAAATAAAGATCTTAACTTATTGGAAAAATCTCTTCAAATAAAAATAATCATTTCAAATCCATATAATTATAACATGATAGAAAGATAAATCTTTCATTCTTCTTTGTGTTCTACTTCACCTAAAGTTTCATCTTCCTCTTCCGAAAATTTGTTTAAATCTATCAATCAATTATTCGAAAGGATATTTAAATCAATGGGATCTTTATCGCCTTGTTCATCCTGCGAGTCTTGTACGATTTCTTGAAAATTTGGATCTTCATCATTTTATTATCGATAACCTTATCAGAATCTAAAGAATTTTCTACTTTTTCAATAGATGGTTTTATGGGATATTCAATTGCCAATTTTTGTAAGGTTTTTTTTATGATAAGTAGAAGGATTAAAAAACACAAAATAATGTAAAGTTTGAGAAGATTCACGGAAGAAATTTATGAGTTTTAATTGGGAATTATATTTTTAAGAGAGAGAAATTTAAAAAAATTCAAAAATTAATGTAGAATTGTATGAGAGGGAGACTTTTTCTTTAAAAAAATTGGACTAATTGAAATACAATATTCAAAATATTACTCTGCATTGGAATACAACATTCATTGAATTATAAAAATTATAGGAAAAAATTAACTTTATATTAAAATTATAAAACAATTTATATTTCGACATAATTCTTTTTCTTCAAAATGACATAATAAAAAACGGAAAGAGTATCCAACATTAAATCAAATCACAACCTAACAAACTCTTATAGAGTCGGTGCTAGGCCATGATCCCTAGTCCCTACACATTTTTCTTGAAAGAGATACATACATGTTACAATGTTTTTCTTTTAATAAATAGTATTTTCCATTTTATTTTATTTATATGTACATTGATAGAAAATTTAAGCCACCACATACGACTACCATTACACGTGTTTGATTTCTGCATATTTAAATCCATTAACTAAAATGTTTATTTTTACTTTTTTAAAAAATAAATATAACAAACTATAAAATTATTTTATTTATATTAATACATAAAAAAAAAAAAATCAATAGATAAATATAAATAAATAACACCGCCATGACCTGCCGCTATACATATACTCTAAGAGTTTCCATATATTTAACTCAAGTTGTATTACTTACCAATTGAACAATCTTACTCATAATTTTTTACTAAAATAACCCATTTTTTATAAAAAATCCCAAAATAATTTTGTTTTTAGAAAAAATCTCAAACTACCCCACTTTTAGGAGGAGGTCCCAATTCAATTGGCGTCTCCTCTTAAAAATAGAGTGGAGACGCCAATTGGATTTGTTAGCGCACATAGTGCAGTCAATTCAATTGGGTATTTTTTCAAAGGAGGCGCCAATTGGATTGACACCTTAGTGTATTTTACAAAAAAAAAATTTAAACAGTCTACGTGATACATAATTTCGAAATAAGACCAATTCATATTAATATAAATTCTCGTTTACACAAAAAAGACTAATGTTGATGACCAGGATCACCTAACCGACCTCCGGTCCCACATCCCCTAGCTACCCGAACCCGTGACCCTAACCCGCATTGATGATTCACCATTGATGTTTGAGCATCTGAGGGGCCAGGAACATCACTACCAACTGCGGGAGATGCCCTGTTGAGATAGTCAGACAAATCAGCATAGTCTTGAGTATGCATCGAAGGTGTACCGCCATAGCTGAGTTCATGACCCATGTCAGAGTAGTTGGGTTGTGTTTGACTTATTGGTGGGCGATCGGGACGGTTGAAGGGAGACATTGGTGTGAATGATGCGTCGAGAAAAGATTGGAAGATTGTTGTGGTGTATGGTAGAGAAAGGTTTGTTGAAGGTTTCAGTTTTGTGAGGTTTGGGCTTCTTGGCTATGGTAGGAGGAGGGAGGGTTGGTGTTAAATGATCGGTGAATGTTCTGGCTAAGGCGGCTTTGGTAAGGTGATGTGTTGGGTGCAAAGCGATGTTGGGTCTCTGGTTGATGATCTATTTGTTGGTGGTGGTACGGGGTATGCTCTTGGTATTATGGTTGGGTGTATGACATGTTAGGGTTGTATGTTTGTGTGTTTGTGGAACGGAAAGTTTGACGGATAGAGGGTTGTGTGTAGCCGGTCTGACAATGTTGTTGGGGGTTAGATGTTGAGGCGTCTGATGTGTAAGTTTGTTGGCGTGGATCGTATAGGTACATATCATCGGCGATGAACTCAAAACCAACCGATCTGTACCAAGCCATATAAGTACGACTTGGTTTTTCTTCATTTGGCATCATTGCATTAGTTAAGACATGGTCATGGCGGTGCTTCCATTTGCGGCACTCAGATCTAGCGAAGCTTTACCATGGATTAAAGTTCCATTGGTCGTTAACTTTGCGCATATGCCATTCTCCTAGGTTTGTTGGGGGATCCGGGATGTGTTGAAGCATACCGAACTGCAGCTTCACACGATCACTGTTGTGCATCTCCACAGTTGTGAATCTTATGATCGGTGTGCATGCAGTCCATACGGATGCGTCTTCTTCGTTGACTTCATGGTCATGATCCAAATTTAGGCATGGACGCCAAATGAACTGGAATGTGAAAGTAACTTAGATTATAAACTTGGTAGAAGAAGTTAACAAATTATAATGAAATAATGAGGTTATTATCCATACATCTGTCGGTCGAAGGTGATCCAAGAGATTGTGATATTGGGTAATACAATGTCTAGGATATCTGTTATAACTCATACCATGTGCCAACCATCTGCATCATAAAGGTAAAAATATTAGTTTGAGATAATAATCGTTAAAGTAAGTAAATATATAGCATTTTAAACAACTTACTTTTGTGCATACGGGAATGTGAAAGGGTTGTTGTTGACGGGCGCTAGGGACGGTAGTCTTGACCAACCCCATGCTTGGAGTAAAACAGCACATCAAGAAAAGGTAGATGTGTCTTTGTGTGAATTTTTACACAAAGAGCTATAAAGATAGGCCAGACAAACGGATCCTCAACTGTAACTTCCTATTCTATCTATATGTCTTAGTAAAGGTAAATACATAACATGCATACTAGAACCACTACCTTCGGGAAATAAAAAAGAACCAATTAAAAGCATAATGTAACACCCAGTTTTTATTATTCGAGCCTCTTCGGTAGAATGCTCATCTAAATGTAAACTGTTATAATATGACTTAAGGCGTGAAAGGAGTATACCTTGATCTCTTGAGTTATCACCAAACAAATCAGTATCCAAGAGGTCCATGCAAATTGAATTCGCATAGTTGGTTTTACCATTTACAGTTTTACATTCAATAGGCAATCCCAATAGCATGTAGATGTCTTCTAACGTCACGGTACACTCACCGATTAGAAACCAAAATGCATGTGTCTTAGGATGCCATCTTTTACATAACGCAAGAATGAATTTATTATCCATCGACGAAGACATAATTTTGCTTATATGTCCAAAACCGGCGAGTTTGACATATGGTTGAATCATCGGGTCCATGTGGACATATTCGTGGACCCGAGTACGAAACCTTGAAACATCCTATAAAAGAAACAAGAAAATACTTTACTAAGTTGATATGTTATTAAAAGGTACTCTAGACAAATAACAAAAGAATTAAACGCTTACATAAGTTGTTATGTTTGCAATTGTTCCTCTGTGTGATTCGCCCATTGTGAGGATAGACATCTTGTCGGAGATGAAAGAGGTTGGTGCAGATGAAAGAGGTTGTTGCAGATAAAAGATTTGATGTTGTAGAGGAAGTAGTGAGTGATGGTGTGGAAGAAATGTTAGAGTTACCTTTCTATTTATAGGCAAAAGTTTGGAGCATAGAAAAATGTGTTTACATGTGGTAGCCAAATGAATTGGCGCCCATGTGAATTTTTTACATGGTGTCATCATTCAAATCGGTGCCTCCCTAGGCTCATGCATGACACACCTAGCTCTGCATGCTTGGTTACGAGGTCTGCATGCATACAAGACATGGTGTAGCCAAATGGATTGGCGCCCATGTGCAAGGATTGTAAGGAGGTGTCAATTCATTTGGAGCTAGTGCTTGCATGTGTGACACGTGGCTTTCCTCTCTCTTTCATGTTGGACACACCACTTCGGACTAGCTTGCATGTTAGACACATCACTTCGGACTAGCTTGAATGTTAGACAAATCACTTACCTATTTAAGTGTCTTACTATCAACATCCAACAATCAACACACATTCATCTGCAGCAAGAAACTAATTTTCATCTGCACCAGAAATATTACAATGGCATCTTCACCGAAATATAGTGTCAATGTTCACTGCAATGGTGAGACATACGAGTCTGAGTTATACGAGTTTTGTTTTTGAAACACCGATACCATTCGACTTACGATCAAGAGAAATGCAAATTTCTTGCATTTGAAAAAACGAATTCAATCCTGCATAGGATCTGGTATTGTGTCAAAGATCACGTATCAAAATCCAATTTTTTTAGAACAGTCAATGCAAGTTTTTCCCGCTAAAGGTATGGGATGATGAAGATGTTGAATACATGTTTGTTAGTCATGAACATTTTGGCTGCAATTGTATTGAGTTGTATATTACTCTTCAACCAAGTATACCATCTCAGCAATCTCAAATAACTAGTCAAGATGAATCTGATGAATTTGATTCACAATACTCAGATGACGTCGACCCAGAAGCAGAAGCAGAAGTCAACGTCGTTGATGAAGAAGAAGAGGAGACCGAGATACACGTCGATCATATGTTGAACAACGACATTGAAGATGATGATCAACCAACGCCATTACCTCCTAGTCATGTATACAATCCGCCTCAACATATGACAAACATGGATCTGCATGACGATGAAACATCTAACAATGTTTTCTATAACCCGTATCCACGATCAGAAGGCGAGTTAAAGGTGGAAGACATGTTCCGCACTAAAGAAGAATGTGTGCGGGCTATCAAAAAATTCCACATGAACAACTCTATTGATTTCATAGTGAAATGCACTGATTCGAGAAGGTATGTCATAGATTGTCGTAACATCCTTTGTAAGTTTCGGTTGGCTGCGTATTACAAAAAGAAAAGCGACTCTTGGGAGATAGCTTCAATAGACCCACCTCACAATTGCATTGCAACTAACGTTGAACAAGATCACCGTAAATTAAGCGCTGCATTGATATGTCAAGACATTTTGCCGCTTGTTAACAAAGACCCATCAGTGAAGGTGAATATAATTATATCTCATATCAGAATAAGATATAATTATACTCCATCTTACAAGAAAGTGTGGATTGCAAGGACAAAGGTTGTTGAATAGGTATTCGGCAACTGGGAGGATTCATTCAAAGAATTGTCACAGTTTTTATGGGCACTAAAAACATATGTCCCAGAAATTGTTGCAATTATGGAGACATTGCCAGCAATGACACCAGACGAAACCTATGTTACTGGTAATAGAATCTTTCACCGTCTCTTTTGGGCGTTTGATCCATGCATCAAAGGTTTTGCATTCTACAAACCTATTATTCAAATTGATGGAGCATGGTTATACGGAAAATACAAGGGTACTTTGCTTATGGCGGTTGCACAAGACGGAAACAACAATGTCTTTCCCATTGCCTTTGCTCTGGTTGAAGGTGAAACTGTTGGTGGTTGGGGTTTCTTTCTTCGACATCTCAGAACGCATGTGGCTCCACAAGCCAATCTCTGTTTGATTTCTGATAGACATGTTGTCATTGAGAGTGCCTACAATAACCATGACAACGGATGGCATGATCCTTCTTCTACCCATGTCTATTGCATTAGACATATTGCACAAAACTTCATGCGTGCAATAAAAGATAAAAACCTTCGCAAGAAGGTGGTGAATGTTGGGTATGCTCTAACTCAGTCGTCATTTCAATATTACTGTGATAAAATAAGATTGTCTAATGAAGATGCAGGAAGATGGCTAAATAACATACCAGTAGAGCAGTGGACAGGGGCATTTGAAGGAGGTTGTTGATGGGGTCACATGACAACAAACCTTGTGGAATGCATGAACGACGTATTCAAAGGCATTAGAAATCTTCCAATAACCGTCTTGGTCAGATCAACCTATTATAGGTTGGCTTCTACGTTCGCAACCAGAGGTGAAAGATGGAGTGCGGTGTTAATGTCTGGGCAAATATTCAGTGAGTGTTGCATGAAAGTCATGAAAGAGGAGAGCATCAAAGCTAGCACACACGCTGTAACAGTCTTTGACCGTCATAGGCAAAATTTCAGCGTGCAGGAAACAATGAACCATAACGAGGGGAGACCAAATTTAGCCTATGTTGTCAAACTGAACAGAAGTTAGTGCGACTGTGGAAAATTACAGGTCTTCCGCATTCCATGCTCCCATGTCATTACAGCATGCGCACATACTCGCCAGGATGCTTACAACCATCTATCTGATGTGTACAAGGCCATCACCGTCATGAATGTCTATAATAAAAGCTTCTCGGTGCTACCAATGGAGGAATACTGACCTCCATATGAATGTGACATGGTTTGGCACAACGACGAGATGCGTAGAAAGAAAAAAGGACGGCTAAACAGCACATGTATTAGGACAGAAATGGATACGACAAATAAAATTTTAAGACTATGTAGTATCTGTCGTCAACCAGGACACAATAAGAACAACTGTCACAATCGAGGAGCATCATCTGGGTCATACTCTTTTTGTAACATTGGATTTTTGTAACCTTCAATTTTTATATATCATTAAGTTTTTGTTACAACGAGGTTCACAACAAACATCACTACAACATAAGCAAATTGAAAATAGAATATTTCTAACTGATTACAACAATCAAAGTGATGTCATCTCGTCCGAACATCATTTCCCTATCATCTTTATCAGTTTTCATTCGCACTCAACCAAAGATACTATCGAATCTCTCAATACTTCTAATTTTTTTTCCTTCTGGTATTTTCCAATCTAACCAACGAACCAGCTCCCTCTTCAGTTGATCGAAAGTAGTGATGTTCCAGAAGAGCATCGACATCTGAGTTTTGTCTCTCGCATAAATCACTTTTCCATAACGGCGACGAACACCAAATGTGATTGCAAAATGATGAAATGAGATGTGAAAAAATGATTAACACAACACCTTTATTTATAACAAAAAAAAATACAAAATACACTGAGGTGTCAATCCAATTGACGCCTCCTTTGAAAAAATACACATGGACGTCAATTGAATTGACTGCACCATGTACCCTAGCCAATCCAATTGACACCTTCACTCTATTTTTAAGAGGAGACACCAATTGGATTGACGTCTTTTCCTAAAAGTGGGATAGTTTGGATTATTTTTTTAAAAAAAAAATATTTTGAAAAAAATAATTTAAAAACAGATTATTTTGGTAAAAAATTCATCTTACTCACCCCAAATAATTTAATATCTTTTAAAAGTACATAAATATTCATTTAAAATTGAAATATTTTATTTAAAAAAAACTTAACAACGGATCAAATATTATCATACTCAAATGAAATGCTCAAAAAATAATTTAACAAATTAACAATACTTTGAAAGATTTGAGAATAAGGTATTTGCGTAGTTCCGGAACATTTTCTACAACTACCACATTTAACAAGGTAAACGGATTTAATACTACTATTTTCCAAAAAAGAATTAAAAACTTTGAATTTAATTGAAATATATTAAAAATATAAAAGGATTTTATACCGTCACTTTATCCTATCTGTTGAATATTGAAATAAATTTAACTTTTATTTTGAAAATCTATAAAATAATACAAACGGATGATAATGATGAATCAACGATATAAATCATTTTACCCTAACCGTGCATAGTAATTAATCCCAAAAACTTTTCCAATACTAACATTTTCTACTGCCTTTGTTTATAGATACACCAAATGTATCATCCGAATAATACTCGATAGAACGGAAATGACACAAAGCCTTGATCATCATTTTATTTTACATATAAAGCTCTACTTATTATAACCAGATAGATTCATACATTCACAGATCGATAAATTGAATGGATAATTACGAATTCATGCAGTTTTACCGTCGCTGGTATATGTACATATATTAGAGCTGTGAAAATCAAGATTAACAAAATATGGCATACATGCCACGGCGTCTCACGTAAAAAAAAAATTACATACTACACTTGTTCCTGCTGTACTGTAGGAACTGGTGCTATCGCAAATTGTAGACCTCTTCGCTGCCCAGAATTTAGAACAAACGCAACTTGGGTTGCCGCTAGTGCTGCTGCCTCCTGTTCAAAATACAAAAAAAAACAGTAAGAAAATCACAGAATATAGCATAGTTTCAAAACAAAACCAACGGCCATACTACACAAAACAGTAACAAAATTTAGTCATGGATACTGACTTGTCTTTGTCGCCTCCGTTGCAGAATACTGATTGCCCAAGCCATGATATAGCAAGGTAAAAGAAATCCAGCAGCTCGAAGCAAGAAAAGCTGCAGAAGATGGTAGGCTTATTAGGTTGGCTCCCCGTCACATTTGAAATCAACACAACAGTAGACATAGGCATGAGAACAATTATAAACAACAGACTTGAATCACTTACAGAGAAAAAATTGGATGGATCATCATCAGAAGAATCACCATCTGTTACAGAGAGTGCATGCCGCAGAAGTAAAAGGGCCATCAACTGTATCAAATAAAAAGGATTGGGCTTAAAATCATGTCCACTGGCTAGCATACTAATGTAGTCAATACAAACACCGAGCAAATGCAGTGAAGCACCAGGGCTCTTAGCAAGTGCAATTAACTAATTTGATAAAAATAACCAAATTCTACAGTTTAGTAAAGTGGAATGCAAGATAAATAATGCCTTACAATTAGAGCAGCTGAGCGACAAAAAGCAGCTCCACTGGCATTAGAAGCAGCATACTCATCATATTCAGCATCCAGGAATTGACGCTCTGCCTCTGCAATTGCCAATAGGCGAGGATCACGCAAGTCCAAGGGTGAGCCAGATAATGTCCAGCCTCCTCTGCAAGAAAGTTCATCATAAATTAAGGAGACAATTGCAAAATGACGATAAATAAATCATTGTAGCCTCTAGATTAATTTAAAGTAAATAACGGGTATAGAACTAACGCAACATAATCAAAAACTATTTCTAAATATATATGTAAGTATATCTTCTTACCCTATTTCAATAGTGGTTTCTTCAGGATTAGGGCGAGGTGGTGGGGCTGTATACCCAGGTTGATAAGGCTGATCATTATATGCACAGAAGGAAAAAAGGCATCAATAAGAGACAACAAAAGTAATACAACTGGAAGGAATTCAATACACATGATAATGAGCATTGGGTTCAAATCAAAATGGTTAAGAAAAAACCACACAAGATACAGTGTACAATATAAAAGCCAGTCAAACCACTATCAAACCGTCAAATAATGGAACCGTAATAAAAGCCAGTTCAAGGTTCAATTGGTTGAACCATCTAATTCGGTTAGTATTTGAAACATTGGTAAAACAACAGAGAAGTATAATTTAGATATGGACATGCCTCAAGTTTCCATGTTCCACCCAATTCATCTAAAAAATGCAGAAGTCAAGAATTCGATTAACAAATGCATTCTTATTCAGGGTAGGAATTTGGAACTCTATAATATATTGGATGCCTTTGGTAGATAGACGTGTTTAGTACAAGGGTGGCACTATATTCCATCCTTAAATTCCATTTCCCAATTAAACTGAACATCAGGATAATTTTTTATAGATTGATTTCCAGCCATTCATCACATTAGTCTAGGAACAAACATAAAGTACTTCTGAAATGAGATACCAAATACATTGACAATTTGGTACTGCAAAGCTCTCGCCATTAAGGATGTTCACGGGATGGTTAATAGCATATTAAGTTTGGTTTTTTAACACCATTTTGGAGAAACTGGTTTATTCGTGCAAAAGTTCAAAACCAGTTTATCAATATAATTACAAAATCAATATAACATTTAAATCAACATCAAGAAAGATTTATTTCCTTGTCTTTCACATACCAAACGACAATTGGAACCCTAAAGAATGGATTGGGACAACATTTGATTTATGGCAAAAATACAAAGTCCAACGACAACAAGGTGATGAAACTCTGAAGTTGAATCTCGGTGGTGGTGGTGGTTGTGGCGGCAGCATTAGAAATAGGGAAAACAAAAGAGTATGTTCAGGATCTCCTTCTGAGACGGCGTGTATCTGATGTGTTAAGTTGATGACCATAAAGAAGATGTATCAAAAGCAAAGGATTATCATGGAAGGCATAAAGTGTGTGTGAAGCTCATCGTAAACAGTGTAGTAGGTTTCACCCTTCGAAGGCTTCACTTGGGAATCAAATGAAATAGTTGTGTTAACAGTGTAGTAGGTTTCACCCTTCGAAGCTGGTGTCGAAAACTTGGCTGGACATAATTGTATCGGCAGATGATGTTGGCGAATTGGTCAGAGTTAAGAAGGTCGCTGAGTTTGGAGACGATGAAGGCGACGGCGGAGCCAGCTCCATAATGGTGGAGTTTGCGGGAAGAGGAGATGACAACAATGTGGATTTGGGTGAAGACTATGGTGAAGAAAATGAGGAGGAATGAAAAGAATCAGAGGTAGTGAGAGAGAAAGGGTCTTGAGCAGTTGAATTGAAACAGGTACAAAACCTTAAATCACAAAATGGCACCCGGTTTTTAGGTTTGGGCCTTATATGGTCCAGTTTGGTTTCTATTAAATTGTTCCGGGCCTTAAAAAATGGATGCAATATGGTTAGTGGATCAATTAAGGGTACCCAATTTTATTGAACATCCCCCTACTTGCCATGTTGATACATGAACTTGGGCTCAACTTTAAGCAATTGAAGCTCCACTGTTGATGAATACAGGCCATCTCAGTGGCATTTATTTGAGAAGAAAAGAAAGGGCGTTGCAGAAGAGAGGATTGTTCTGAAATCAGTAAGCAGACCCAAGATTCTACCAGAATGAGTACGCATATGCATAAGATGGTTGGCGGGTGTTAAATAAGAGTTTGACTGATATAACCAGCCACTTTAAAAAGCATACCTAAAGGTAACAGATTAATAAACTATATAGGAGAAAAACATACCTGATGACATATCTCACAAGTAATGTCTCCTTTCTCGTTGCACCAATGCTGGACACACTTTCTGTGAGCATACTGTTCAAAACCAAATACAACCAGTTTAAGAATCAGGAAGATCAAAAATAGAGATGGAAGAAATAAAAGCAAATATCACAGACAACAAGACCATTGTTCCTCCACACACCCTTCTCTATAATTCTCAGCCTCTATATAAGGTTGAATGATGAACAACATCAGATTAATGCATTACTACGCTCAATTCAATAGCAGAAAGCAAAAAAAACAGTTTCTCCCAAGATCATTTAAGCTCTCAACTTGCAACTCGGTTAATTAAGTACAGTAAACATATCTAACAGAATATTTCATAAACAGGAAGAGCACATGTACAAGCACAGCATAAAACATAAAAACCTTCTACCTAAGTAAATGCATACTCTTGTATTATTGTATAGAAACAATAATTCCATCATCGCAGAGACTCTTAAAGGTTAAATAAATAACACAAACAAAAATACCCCTAAAAAATGTTTTTCCATTTTTCATATCGAAATCAACAACCACATCCAAAACACAAAACTCATTTAAATTAACAAACACAAACAAAAAATATATATATATATTTTTCCCTTTCTAATCCAATAACACAATACCCTAAAAAAATTCAAATTCATAAAAAAAAAACAGAAAATCGCGAAAGTTCAAAGGTGTGTGTATATACCTTAAGACTACCCCTGCAAGCGCAGGGAGTCTCCAAATTGGAAACGCTATCCTCCTCCTGGCAGATACGGCACTCCACTGTCTGGATCAACGGCTCCTCCTCACCACGATCATCTCCCTCTTGATCCACCGGCGAAACAGATCCGGAGGATCCAGATGCGGCATCAGCATCGGCAGCAACCGGAGACGGCGATGGTTCGGAAGGAAGCTGCGCAGGCTGCTCAACAGGGTCAACAGGAACTGGGCGTGCGAGTTGGTCAACGAAGAGTACCAAGTGATCGCTCATTGGGAAAATCAAAACCCTAACGAATGAAAACAAATTTATGAGAAGAACGTGAAGATCGAGATAGAGATAACAGAAAAAGGAGAGAAAAATTACCGAAAATTGGAAAAGAGAGAATGAAAATTGGAAAAGAGAGTGTTGTTGTTGATGGATTTATCTTGTTTTAATGAGATTAGATTTTTTAGTTTGAAAAAGGAAAGTTGGTGTTGTTCTACGCGTTATCTCTCACGCTTCGACATTGTCCAAACACGTGCGACTGGTCTTTTAGTGACCGGTTCGGATATGTAATGAATCCATCACCCATTAACTATTTTATTGTTTTTTATCACATTAATAAATTTATTGTTTGCATAGTTGGTTAACCACTTGTTATTATCGTAGTATTGATTAATTAGGTAATGTATCTATAAAATTATATAGTTATCGTACTATATTATTTAATATATTAATTTAACAATATATTTGAATAAAAAAAGTTAATTATGTATTATAATGGACTAATTACTATAATTTCATCTCTTAAAAATAAAGAACTAAAATATCAACTCGTATCTCTGCAATTAGATATTTATGCAAAATTATTAATTAAATTAATTTAACAAAATATTTACTAAAAGAAAAGAAAATAATATTATTATTAAAATATGCCATTAGTTTTAATTGTATATATTTATTAGATACTAATTATATTTATTAATTATTTTTAGGTTTCAAAAAAGGATTTGATAGTAGTTTTATATTCACAAATCAGTTTAATAAAAAATAAATAATTATGTTTTTATTTTATACCACTTTACATGATTCAAAACTCCTAAAAAATTAACTATTATTGTCACTCTCTTTTTCACCATGGTTGCATCTAGGATGATAATAGGTTAGACCAATTAATAGGGATTATAACCTAACTTACACAAGCTCGTACTAGATCAAGCATTTTTAGATAGAAAATATCTAAAAAAATTTATAAGTCTATTTATCTAATAAGGTTAGGCCATAGACCATAAAAAGACCTTTTAAACTTATTAGGTCAGCCTATTTATATAAATTTGAATATTTTTATTATTATTATATTGTATATTTTATACTTTAAATTAAAATATAAAAATAAAGTTTAATTATCTTAAATAATTGATAAAAATAAGTTGAAAAAAGACCTGATGAACAATGTCTTCAGTTTTTGTCATAAGTTATTTTTATAATTTCTATCAAACAAATAGTATCACAAAACTTATGTTAATACGTAAACTCAAATGAGTCAATGAAAATAAACATTTAGTCTCACTGATCTTTTAATTTGTTTGTCTATTTAACATTGGTGAATTGTTTATTTATAAATGTTCAAATGAAGTAGGCTTCTAAGTAAGCTAGTAGGTCAATCAGACCTTCAAAAAGGTTAGGCTTAGGCCTAAAAGAAAGTCTATGATATGCTACAGGTCAGACTTAGGCTTTAAATCTTTTAGCATGTCGGACTCAGACATGGCAAAGTCTAGTTCGATCCAGCTTATTCTCACCTTTAGACTTGCACTTGCACCCACTTTTCCATAAATAATGTTGGTGACACTTCACCAATAATTAGCCAATCTCCAATGGCGTTAAACTAAATTTCACTTTGTTTTCGTCATAAACAACATAAAAACCATCATTTCGATGACGTTGGATGATAAATCCAACCTCTATCTCTCATGGTTCGTCCTCTTTAAGGTGCAAGCACACATCCACAATGTGTTTGATCATATCATCTCACCTTCTGATGTGCACGCAAGTCAAGCAACAACAACCATCAAAGTTAATGATTTTGATCTTTGAAATCGTCTACATGTTATTGTGTTGCAATGGATGTATGCAATTGTATCATATGACATACTCAACTTCATATTAATTGACGACTTTGTGGAATAATGTTGGAACCGCATCGCCGCTTTGTTCTTGTTTACCGTCGAAATTGGTAAACAAGCACTAGTCTTTCAAATTCAAAAATAATTTGGTTACTCACAAGATCGACTAGGTTTATCTTAGGACATGTGCTTTTGTTAATTTAGGTTTTGTAAAAGATGAATATTTCGACAATGCTCTTGGTTTGAAAATAACATTCAAAATTTAAGAGTGAATGCAGAAATATAAAGAGAAAATGTAAAGAAGGCTTCAAAGTAAATTTGTAATGAAGATAAATGGCGAAAACATAAATGATTTCATAACAATGTAAAAGTATGGTGATCACACGTACATTCTCTCAACAACTCGTTTCTCAATACACAGATACTTACTGTAAATTTGTGAGTCATGTACAAGATGAAACACACTGAATCCTAAACATTAAGACTCATAAGGCCAAAAAATAGTTATGAGCCTTATTTGAATTTACACTCTGTTGAACACAAATCCAATCGAAATGCATTTGTCGAATTGCAGTTTGAACCTAAAAATATTTCTAAGTCCCAAACCAACATTTCTCTTTACGCGAGGGGGTTTCTTCGACTAAAAACTTCTTTCTGTCGAAAGAATCATATTCATGTATTTTTTTTAGAATATTTCTTTTATCGTTTCTAGTTCATCTCAAACATATTCTTAGCGTCGAAATTCCAACTAACAAATTGTCCCCCAAAAATATTATTTTCGACTAAATGAAGAAAAAGGCATTTTTTTAGAACATTTCGACACAACAACATTTTTTACTGTTATAACATCATGGTTATCATGACCACTTTTTCTCAAACGTCTCATCAAGACATGCGCAAAATGCACTTTAATTATCATACTCTTATTTCCTACGAGATCGTGGGCCACGCCAACTATAACACTCTAAGTCTCGCACATAATGTATCGCGTAAATTAAATATAAAATAAAACTATGTAGGGTGTCACACATTCATAACACACATGACCTGCTCCATAACATGGGTTTCAAAAGTAAATTTCAATACACACATTTATAATAAGGATGTTTACACGACATCCAACTTATCTGAATCATACTTGAGATGTTTACACGATATCCATCTCATCTGATTGGTATTATATATTCACATAATAAGACATTCATAACTTGTCACTCCTTGTTCACTTCCATTTTAAAGTATCATCACAGCGGAATTATCATCACAATCATGGAAGATAAAGCAAGTAATAACATCTAGTCTCAACTTCAATTATAATAACAAAATAAGAGAGTTGTAATCAATCAACTCAACATCTTAAGAATTTTCAACAATAAAACTAGTCTTATGACTTCAACATAATCAAACATAAGGAATAAAATAAGCGTTTAACCCAACCCGATGTTACATGATCAGAGCAAGGTACCACTAGTAAAAGTGATAAAATAAAAAAGTAATCCAAGAGCTACCTTCCACTTACTTTAACAATACTACTCTTGAGTATATGCACGATGCCCATGTAAAGACAACATTCAAACATAAGGGGTGAGAATTCATTTCAATAATAACGATATAAAATGAAGAATGGAGTACAACATCTACACAATCATACACAACAATATATCACATTCTTACATCCAAATCATAATCAACATCATACACAATAATATCTCAATTATCATCAACATCATACAAAACCACATCTCAATTATCATTAACATCATATGCAACAACATCTCATCCAACAACACATCTATAACAACCAATATAAATGTAACACTTATGCAATGCACTCAACACCGACTCGACATGCATGTGGTATTAAATATGAACACTCAGGTTCATCTCACTCCATGATCCCCACCATAGGATTGATTCCCTCTTGGAAACGGAGCACACCAAAATCGCTACCATCACCATAGGTAACACTTCACTAATCCCCCATAATAGGAATTAGTTACTCGCACCCGATCCATCACAATGGGATTAAGGCTCACCAAAACTCGTTACCATCATCATAGGTAATGCTTCACTAATCCCCCATAATAGGAATTAGCTACTCGCATATAATCCATCACCATAGAATTGAGGCTCACCGAAATTGGACCGAAGCCCGTACACCAAGATGCATGACTCTCAAATAACATGCATTAACACAATAAGGTTCACCTAAAGGATCCCCACACACATCTCATTATTTATGCATCACATCATTCATCTTGCAACAACCAATTCATGTTACCACGTGAATAATATCAACAAACAGCAGTAACTCAATAACATCTTAACACCATCGATATAACAACATAATTATCACACCACGATATTACAATAATGCAACGATTCATCAACCAAACGTATAAACTAATACATTTATTAATATATTAGGCATGTGAATATTATTAAAACATCTCAATAGTCACTACTATGTTATAGGTCTGAGCGTTAACTTTCTAACGCTTCAAACGGGATCAAAATCGAACTTATGGAACAAAAGTTATGACCGAAATCGTCGGGATATATCAACAATTCATTAATCAAACGTATGAACAAAAACTTCACCAATATAGTATGTATAGGAATAATACTCAAACAATTCACTTATCATCATCACGTTATATCTATGAAATTCATCTTTCCAATGTCTCAAACCCTAACCCAAAATAATTCACGAGTTGGAAGTTATGATCAAAATCGTCCACAAAGGCGTTACTAAAAAGATATTTTTCTAAAATTTCCAGCACAATTTTCATCTTCTTCAACCCCAACAACATTCATGAAGTAATCACCAAAATTATTTTATCTCTGAAACAAAGTTATAGTCCTCTATTTTAGATATCCAACGCTTCAAACGGAACTCGATTTGAACTTACGGATCAAAAGTTATGGCCAAAACAATTTCGACCAAAAAACACGAACAAAGGCTCCCGCGCTGAGCGCGGTCGTGACAGACAGAATGCAGAATTTTCTGTGTTTTCATCGTTGGAGGCCTTTCAGACCTCCGATTTTGATTCCGTAAAAAGCCAAATGCTCATAAAATTACAACTCATGCAATACTCTAATTATCTTAAGTTAATTTACAATTTTAACACAATTAAATCATCTAATCATTATATTAAGATTATGCCTAAAACCTTCGAAATTGTAACAATGGTGAATATAGGTTCAATCATCAAAATAGAAATAATACACGCATATGAGGCATATGAAATTCATCATATAATCATCATATAACAACCATCATAACATCTCAATTCAAAATTATGAATCAAAACACTCAATCCTAAGGAGGTTAAGCATTCCTTCATTATACCCTTCTACCATACCCTTTACTATTGGAACAAGTTCTCACCCTTACCTGAATTTCTTGCAAAATTTCTGAATTGAAACTTTCACTCTCTTTCCTTGATCATCTTGCATATTGCCTCTTTACTCCTTTTTCTCCAATGTCACATACTGTGAAAATATCCTTAAACCGAGGTTCCTCTTAACTTTTTATTCTTAGGATAAACTTTTCCAAATCACTAATTTGATCCAAACTTAATTATCTCATATTCCTTCCTCCCATTAACTTTTTCAATTTCTTATATTTGGCACAATTATTCTATCTTCACTAATTAATATAATAAAAATAAATAAAATATTATTTTTAATTATCAAAACAATTTTAAATTATTCTACTTACTTCTATCATCTCTCTATACCCCTAACTCAAGGATACATACCCTGCCAACACCCAGCCATAAAATAAATCATCAAAATGCATAATTCAAACAGTTAAAATATAATAAAATATCTAATAAAAAAATAGGGTGTTACAACTCTCCCTCGCTTTAAAAAAATTTGCCCTAAAAAATTACCTGAGGAAAATAGAGTCGGATACGACTCCTTCATCTGCTTCTCACGCTTCCAAATCATGCTCCCACCAGTTGGTCCACCCCAAACTACCTTCACTAAGAAAATCTCTTTACCATGTATCTGCTTCACTTCTCGATCCTCTATCTGCACGGGTGATACCTCAACAATCAGGTTATCTCTCACCTACACATCATCTACCTGGATCACATGAGATAAATCTGAAATGCATCTCCTCAACTGAGACACATGAAACACATCATGAAGATTAGCAAGCGGCATCGTCAAAGCAATTTGATAGGAAGCCTCTTATATCCTCTGTAAAATCTGGTACGGATCAACAAAGTGCGGCGTGAGCTTTCGAAACTTCAAAGCTTGATCAACACCAATTACCGGTGTTACTCTCAAAAACATGTGATCTCCCTCCTAGAGCTCAAGTGATTTCCTCCTCTTGTAATGGTAACTTTTATGATGACTCTGCGACACTTTCATCTTTTCTTGGATCATCTTGATCTTTTCATTCGTCTGGTGAACAATCTCAGGTATGAGCACAACACCCACGCCTGACTCATACCAACATAAATAAGTTCTACACCTCCTACCGTACAACGCCTCATATGGTCCATTCTGATACTAGAATGGAAATTGTTGTTGTAGGTAAACTCAATCAACGACGAGTAGTTATCCCAAGTACCTCATTGTTCTAGCACACAAGCCCTCAACAAGTCCTCCAAAGAATGGATAGTCCTCTTTATTTGACTGTCCGTCTACGGATGATAAGAAGAACTCAACTTCAGCTTAGTACCCAAAGTAGCCTACAGACTCTCCCAGAACCTCGATATAAATCTCAGATCTCTATCTGACACAATAGTTAAAGGATTACCATGCAGCTTCACAATCTCATCAATATACAATTCATCCAGCATCTGCAAAGGATAATTGATCCTCATCGGTACAAAATGAGACGATTCAGTCAATCTATCCATAATCACCCAAATTGAATCGCATCCTTTGAAGTCTTCAGTAAATTTGTTACAAAATCCATGGAAATACTATCCCATTTCCACTATGGAATATTCAATGGTTGCATCAGACCCAACGACTTCTGATGTTCGATCTTTGACTTCTGGCAGGTCAAACAAGCATACATAAATTCGGAAACCTCTTTCTTCATTCCTGGCCACCAAAACATCTTCTTCAAATCTTGATACATATTCGTAGCATCAGGATGAATACTCAATCCATTTCTGTGACCCTCCTCAAGAATACTCCTCTTAAATTCGGGTACATCAAAAACACAAACTCCATCTCTGAACATCATCACACCATTTTCATCAACTCGAAAATCATATATGTTACCTTGGTTGATTAATGTGAGACGATCTATCAAACTCAAATCAGATCCTTGACCTTCTCCAATCTCTTCAAGTATACCACTCGTCAGCTTTAACATACCCAACTTCACACTGTTAGGGGTTTCTCCACCCACTAACTCATATCTTTGAATTGCTCAATCAGTTCTAACTCTCAAGCCATAAGCATCGACTTGTGTAAAGACTTCTTAATCATCACATCAGCTACAACATTAGCTTTACCCTGATGGTAACTCAAATCAAAATTATAACCCTTCAGAAGTTCAAGTCATCTCCCCTGCCTCATATTCGACTCTTCTCATCAAATAAATATTTCAAACACTTTTGATCACTGAACACTTCAACACGAATACCATTGTTGTCAATTCAAGATCTTACATAGGGTAATTCCTTTCATGAAATCTCAATTGTCTCTAAGCATGATCCACAACCTGACCATTCTGTATCAACACACCTCCCAGACCCATCTTTGAAGCATCACAATATACAACAAAGGACTCACTTGGATTCGACGAGATCAAAACTGGAGCAGACATCAACTTCTTCTTCAGTTCTTGGAAACTCTTTTCACAATGCACATCCTAAACATAGGCTTGACCTTTCGAGTCAACTGAGTTAACGGTAATGCTAAATCTGAAAAACCTTTAATGAACTTCCTGTAGTAACCAGTTAATCCAAGAAAAACTTCTAATCTCAGTGGCAGGCTTCAAAATCTCCCATTGTAACACGACATCTATCTTCGATAGATCCACAACTATACCACCACTAGAATCACATGAGCAAGGAAAATCACTTACTTTAACCATAACTCGCACTTGGAAAAACTTTACGTACAAATGGTTCTCTTTCAATGCCTGTAATACAATTCTCATATCACTCATAGCCTCATACTACCATCATTCTTCTTCACTAACAACATTGACACACCCCACAGAGAAACACTTGGTTGAACAAACTTCTTCTCAAGCAAATATTCTAGTTGCTTCTTCAATTCCCCAACTCGGAAGTAAACACCCTATAAGGAATCATCGGCACCAAACTAGTACCAGGTGCTAAGTCTATAGAAAAATCCACTTTGCGCTCTGGAGGCAAATTATTGATGTTTTCAGGAAACACTTCAGGAAATTCACACACTCCAGGAAGATCATGAACTACTCCTTTTCCTATAGCTTCCAACAAAGCTAACATCACAAACACTTGTTCCATTCCCTTCACATACTCTCTCACTTGCTTAGCTGATATAAACGTTAACTTTTCACCTCTATCGAATTCAAATTCACGCTCTAGAGGCAAGTCATGGATATCTTCAGGAAAACATCAGGAATCACACACCACTAGCACAACACTAGTCATCACATTTCTCTATACTCTCCAAGAAACAACATTAATAATACCTGATCATTTTCACTAAAGACTTCCCAACTTGACCGGAAGACAGGAATCTCGAATCTACAACGTCTTCAGTGTTAGGAATAACACAACTTTACCATCGCCTGAGCTCTTGCAATCAGCGACACATTGCACCAACTTATCAAAACAATTGGTAAACACTTGGTTTAACTCCAACCAATTCATTCCAAGAATAACGTCAACTTGTTCCAACAAAATACAAACCATACACATCCTCAGGAACACGTTAGGATACTTAACATACCACTGGCTCATCTCTGTCCAAAACATCGTCTTCCCCCTCACTAGGAAGTGACCAATGAGAACACCTAACAGTATTCCCTCAAGGATCACACCATTTTTCTAACCGACACCATCCTCGAATCTGACCTCTCTTTGGGTTCAGGAAAAGCACAACATTCTCAAAACAGGTTAACTAGCCAACATTGCACTCTTGCATGCAGTAACGTGATGTCTAAGCTCTATACAATTAGGACATCCAAGAGAAATAGACGCTTCTCTCCCCACCCCCCCTTGTTTCATTCCCAACCCACAAATGGAAAATAAAACAAGCATCGACAATATTCTCACACACATGTCGCATACTAGGAAAAAAACATAATTAAACAACTTGGCTGGACGGACGGACCTGCTATGATACCACTAATGTAACACCCTAAACCCCGCACATAACTTATCGCGTAAATTAAATATAAAATAAAACCACGTAGGGTGTCACACATTCATAACACACATGACCTGCTCTGTAACACGGGTTTCGACAGTAAATTTTAATACATACATTTGTAATAAGAATGTTTACACGACATCCAACTTATCTGAATCATGCCTGGTATGTTTACACGACATCCATATCATCTTATCGATATTATATATTCACATAATAAGATATTCATAACTTGTCATTGCATGCTCACTTCCATTTTAAAGTATCATCGTAGCGGAATTATCATCACAATTATGGAAGATAAAACAAGTAATAACATCTAGTCTCAACTTCAAAATATGAGAGTTGTAATCAATCAACTCAACATCTTAAGAATTCTCAACAACAAAATTAGTCTTATGACTTCAACATAATCAGACATAAGGAATAAAATAAGTGTTTAACCCAACCCGATGTTACATGATCAAAGCAAGGTACTTCTAGTAAAAGCGACAAAATAAAGAAGTAATCCAAGAGCTACCTTCCACTTACTTCAACAATACTACTCTTGAATATCTACATGATGCCCATGTAAAGGCAACATTCAAACAAAATAAGTGAGAATTCATTTTAATAATAACGATATAGAATGAATAATAGAGTACAACGTCTACGCAATCATACACAACAATATATCACACTCTTACATCCAAATCATAATCAATATCATACACGACAACATCTTAATTATCATTAACATCATACAAAACCACATCTCAATTATCATTAACATCATATGCAACAACATCTCACCCAACAACACATCAACAACAACCAATACAACTGCAACATTTATGCTATGTACTTAACACCGATTCGACATGCATGTGGTACTAAATATGAACACTCAGGTTCATATCACTCCATGATCTCTACCATAGGATTGATTCCCTCTTGGAACCAGAGCACACCAAAATCGCTACCATCACATAGGTAACGCTTCACTAATCCCCATAATAGGAATTAGTTACTCGCACCTGATCCATCACAATGGGGTCGAGGCTCACCAAAACTCGTTACCATCAACATAGGTAATGCTTCACTAATCCCCCATAATAGGAATTAGCTACTCGTATACGATCCATCACCATAGAATCGAGGCTCACCAAAATTGGACCTAAGCTCGTACACTAAGATGCATGACTCTCAAATAACATGCATTAACACAATAAGGTTCACCTAAAGGATCTCCACACACATACCATCATTTATGCATCACATCATTCATCATGCAACAACAAATTCATGTTACCATGTGAATAATATCAACAAACAACAACAACTTGTCAACATTTTAACATCATCGGCATAACAACATAATTATCACAGCACGATATTACAATAATGCAACGATTCATCAACCAAACGTATAAACCAATACATTTATTAACTATTAGGAATGTGAATATTATTAAAACATATTAACAATTACTACCATGTTATAAGTCTGAGTGTTAGCTTTCTAACACTTCAAACGACACCAAAATCGGACTTATGAAAGAAAAGTTATGACCAAAATCGTTGGGATATGTCAACAATTCATTAATCGAACGTATGAACAAAAACTTCACCAACACATTATGCATAGGAATAACACTCAAACAATTCACATATCACTATCACATTATATCTATGAGAGTCAGCTTTCTAATGCTTCAAACCCCAACCCAAATAATCCATGAGTTGAAAGTTATGATCAAAACCGTGCACGGAGGTGTTACTAAAAAGATGTTGTTTTTCTAAAATTCCCAACACAATTTTCATCTTCTTCAACCCTAAAAACATTCATGAAATGATTACTAAAATTATTTTATCTCTGAAACAAAGTTATAGCCCTCTATTTCAGATATCCAAGGCTTCAAATGACACTCGATTTGGACTTACGGATCAAAAGTTATGGCCAAAACAATTTCGACCAAATAACACGAACAAAGGCTTCCGCGCTGAGCGCGGTCATGACAGTCAGAATGCAAAATTTTCTGCGTTTTTCATCGTTGGATGCCTTTCGGACCTCCGATTTCAATTCCGTAAAAAGAAAAAACTAAAATTCTGGCGTAGTCAGTATTCAGATGTTCTACTTCAAGTCATGACATCTGATCTAACATTGTACCTATTACGGCAAGACAGTTATTACACTCTGTACTAATGTGCACCTTTTCACAGTTTCACGACCTCTCCTTCTATGTCATTCTAGAATGGAGGGACACCTAGTTAGGTGCACCTTATCATTCACTTCTGTTGTTTTCCTACACAGATATCAGCAAGATGTCTCAATCCTGTTTTGGACATTATCTGTTACATTGTTCCAGTTTGTTGGTCATATACTTGTATTTCCTAAATTAAGGTTGTAACAAGTTAACTAATCTCCACTTATTAAGGAGCTAACAAATAGATTATTTTCCAGGTTCATTAATTGTAGCTTAGTTGTTAGTTTCCTAGATTTAGCTCAGCTGGTGGATTCCTGAAGAATAGCCTGAGAAAAATCCTGAAACAGAAAAACTAACCATCCAACAATTTAGCATATGCAGTCAGGAGTGAATGTCACAACATTCCGTTTGACATCCAAGTCCAGAACCCTATGCTAAGTCTGTTTGGTTCCTGAAAATAGACTGTGCTAAATTTGCTGTACTGTAAAAGACCAACCAGTCTCTACTTCAGTATCAGCTTACTGGAAGAACTGTCAAGACACCCAGTTTGACAGTTTCACAATGATCTTTTGGCCAGGTCTGTTATGCTTTTGAAATCCAGACTTCACTACATACTGAACTGAAATCATCAGCTTATTATACAGTATGTGCTGTTGTTGATGAATGTCAAAACATTCTGCTTGACATTCCAACAGAAGGCTATGTATCAGGTCTGCTATTATCTTGCTGAACAGACTGAGATACATGCTCAGTTGTGGCAGACATGATTATATCATACAGAAGGAAAACAAACACAGGAAATTGTTAACCCAGTTCAGTCCAACATGACCTACATTTGGGGGCTACCAAGCCAGGAAGAAGATCCACTATTAGTAGTATCAATTCAGAGTTAAACTCCCCCGTTTACAACTCATCACTTAATCCCTACCCAATGCAATCTATACCTAGGAACTCCTAGATAGAAACCTCCAATTTCCATTCCTATCACTACAAATACAATGTAATGTTACCACACCTTGAACTTGCTTCACAGCTTCATTCAAGAACAAAATCACTCTTGCCTACAGGCTTCGAGTTACAAACACTCTCAGGTTTTACCACTGAGAAACACATGGTAACCTTCCCACAGATTGGGAGGTTTACCTTACACACACCCCTAAAAATTCATTCTAAGAGGCTTACAAAAACTAGATTACAATCAGCTATTTATAACCTAATCACCCAACTGGATTTGGGCCTTCAGAAAATTGCAGCAGACTTGTTCTTTGCTGTTGCAACTTCAGCAGAAAAATTCTGCTACAAACAAGGTCTTCAAGTTCCTAAACTCTCTCCATATATATCTCCATGTTTAGAGCCTATATATATTCTGATTTAGTCTTCAAGACCTCCACAAGGGAGTTAGGATATTCACCAGATATCCTTGCTGATCCCATGACATATACTGAATTAATTAATTCAGTTTCCTACACATGTGCGATGTCACAGACCTGATGTCGTGACATCGTACATGACATGTTGGTCCAGATGTTGAATTTCTTCAACCCAACATATTAAAACAACAGAGATGATTCCATTATTTGTTTTCTAAAATTACTGCCAATCCTAAGGAATCAACAAAAACCCTCAGAAAATTAAAACCCATGCAATACTCTAATTATCTTAAGTCAAATTACAGTTTTAATACAATAAAATCATCTCATCATTGTTGTAAGATTATGCCTAAAACCTTCAAAATTGTAATAATGGTGAATATAAGTTCAATCATCAAAACAGAAATGATACACACATATAAGGCACATGAATTCATCATATAATCATTATATAACAACCATCATAGCATTCCAAATTCAAAATTGTGAATCAAAACATCAAACCCTAAAGAGGTTAAGGGTTCCTCCATTCTACCCTTAAACCATACCCATGACTACTAGAACAAGTTCTCATACTTACCTGAATTCCTTGCAAAATTTCTGAATTGAAACCTTCATTGTCTTTCCTTGATCCCCATGCCTATTGCCTTTTTACTCCTTTTTCTCCAATGTCGCGTACTGTGAAAATCTCCCTAAACCTGGGTTCTTCTTAACTTTTTATTTTTAGGATAAAATTTTCCAAATCACCAACTTGACACAAACTTAATCATCTCATATTCCTTCCTCCCACTAACTTTCTCAATTTCTAATATTTGCCTCAATTATTCTATCTTCACTAATTAATATAATAAAAATAAATAAAACATTATTTTTAATTATCAAAACGATTCTAAATTATTCTACTTACTTCTATCATCTCTCTATACCCCTAACTCAAGGATACATACCATGCCAACACACAGCCATAAAATAAATCATTGAAATGTAAAATTCAAACAATTAAAATATAACAAAATGTATAATTACAAAAAACAGGATGTTATACCACTTGCCACCATCCACTCAATCATCCTCTAATTGAACATGTGTCCATTGATCATCATCAACTAATGGTTGAAGTGAAACGATTCCTCTTTACTCCATTATAAATAACCCTTTTCAACTTCTTTTTCACTTTTTCTGAATTTCTCACATTCTCAAACAAGAAAAACCCTTCATTTCTCTCATTTCAAACCCATGTTTTCTTCAACAAATCTCCATCAATGGCGTCAATAACAACAAAAAGCTCAAAAGACTCCGAGAAACAATCAACCATTGCTCCAGTCCAAAGAATCCTTAGTCCAATAATAGTGGGAAATCATCAATACATCCTAGAACCTCCTCTTGAAGAGGAGAAGCACCGTATTTATCAATCCCAGGTATTAATCCTCATTTCTATGTTTGGTATGGAACATGCAACTCTAGGTCCTTTACCATATGTAAATGTTAATCTTGCAAAACTTAAGGAATTTTTTTCCAACATATCACTGTAACAAACCCATAGCAAGTAGGAAGAAGCTGAAGGTAGAGAAAAATAAGAAATGAGGGTTTGAATTGTTTTCACTGATAATAAAAACTTATGCAAACACCATACACACGAAAAACAAAGCAAACAACATAGAAGTTTATCCTGGTTCGCTTGAAATTCAAAGCTACTCCAGTCCACCCGTCCAAGGTGATTTCGCCTTCAATAAGGACTTAATCTAATAATCTAGAAAGATTACAACAAAAACGTCTAAGAGAACAATGATCTCCTAGCCCTCTCAAGTCTACAGACTTCACAAGTCACTTGAGGAAATATTCAACAACTATTTGAGAATTACAAGAAGTGTTTAGTGCTTCTAGGTAAGCAATTTTAACACAGTGAGAACAGTAAAAATTCACACTAAGAGCAACAACTCGTGTGAACAGATTTGAACAAGAATTAATGAAATATTGAATTTGAGTTTGCAGTATTCTTGTGTAATTGCTTCGTTCTTTTGTATGATGAGAGATAGGCCTTTAAATAATGCTTTGGATATGATGTCATTGGCTGAAGCATTGATGTTGATATCTTTCCAATGATGGGACTTAAATGATATTAAGTTTGTTGTCCTTTCCATAGCAATTTGGGAGAATATTTGTTCTTCTCCAAATAAAGATTCATACCATATATGGAATACTTTGTTACTAAGTCTTGAGGTTGATCTGTTAGGCGTGAATCAGAGTGCGCGGAATCCAGATCTTCTTGAACTAGTATTCTTCAGATAGTTGTTGGAAGTGATTTTCTTCAAAAGTTCTTGATTAGTCTTCAGTTGGACCTTCTTTAGATGTACGAATCAGCAGAGTAACCATGTGTGGAATCCTTCAGATTCAGAGTATCTGGGTCTCAAACTTCATATGATGTGAGCTCCATTGTCTTTAGAGTTAGAGCGACTGGTTTTGACTTTAAGTCAGTTTTTCTAGGCTTGTGTGATGGAAGATGTTGTTTTGTCAGATCCTGCTACTGTTAGAGTCCTGCATACTTAGAGAAATCTGTTAGGGTACCAAAATGTCTCATCCTTTGTTATCATCAAAACTTAGAGATAAATTGTAGACCCAAAATCTTGTTTTAACAATCTACCTCTTTTTGATGATGACAAAACTTCAGACCATTGATGAAACAATGATACTTCATAAAAAAATTATAGGAGTTATCTCAAAGTCAGATGTATAATGACTCCCCCCGAGATAGGCAATCTCCCCCCAAATCTGATACTTAAAAAGGTTTAGATGTTCTTACCAGATCTTCTTATGTTGCTTAACTTGTTTCTCAGATGTTTTACTTAGATATTTCCTGCATAACTTTAGACTTCATAATATATTTTTTTGAATGTACACAATGCATTATGAGGCTTAGATATTATTTCATCAGAGGCTGTTTAATTATTTCTCCCCCTTTTTGTCAGACTCAAAAAGACATCGCAAAGCAAGTTAAGGCAAGACAAACTTCATTGATAAGGGAAAAGTACAGATAAGAGAGAGAAAACTTAGAATAAAAACATAGAGGTTAAACACTCAGAGAAAGATAGCAAAAATTCCTAATGTGCCTAAGGGTTCAGAGGAGGAGGCATCCTCTGTAGCAGCTTAGTCAGCAGATTCTGAATGTTGGAGTTAACAGAGTCATGTTGATCCAGTATGGCTCTTACAATCAGTTGTTCTTTCTGGAGTTCCTCCAGAGTCTTCAACACTAGTGGACCAAACTCAAAATGAGATGATTCACCCTGAGTCACAGCTACGTCATTTGCCTTGGTAGCTTCATTCGCAGCAATGTGCGTTGCTTCTTCAGTGTCAACCTTGGCTTTGGCTTCAGCTTCAGAAGCAACAACAACATCGTCCTTTTTTGCAACTTCTCTTCTTGCTTTCTCTTCTGCTTCCAATATATCCTTTTCTTTTGCTTCTCTATGAGCTCTCTCTTCTGCCTCTCTTGGCAACCTTTCTCTAGCTTGTCTGATAAAGTCATTTCTGACTTGTTCAGAGAGGCCCTTCAGCTTGAAAGCCTTAGATGTCATCCATATGATAACTCTATTCTAGTGAATCCTTACTTCATATGGATTATCACTTAGTTTAGAGTTTGCATATAGTGATCTGAGCTTCTTCACTGAAGACTCGGCAAGTAAGGCAACTGCCTCTTTCAGGGTGGAGAGGGTTGGTTCTAGGTCAGAGGCAGGAAGGATAGTTTTTGGAGGGATGAGGTTGGTTTCAGTGGAAGAGTCATATGTTTCGGGTTCAGACACAGATTCATTGGGTGGTTCTGTTTGAGGTTCATATGGTTGTTCGGGTTGGGGTTAAGATGGGGAAGGGATGGAGGTTTCTGGCTCAAATGGGTTTAAGTTAGAGAGAGTGTGGGCTTGAAATTGAGCAAGTGTCGGGGATTGAGGGTCAGATGGTTGTGGCTGGTCAGAATCAGAAGATATGTCATAGTAAGGTGGAGAGGAGGGAGTTGAAGAAGGTGGTGATATGGGTGCATTGAAGAGTAAGGCCTCAGAGATAGGCAATGTTGTGGCGGTGAGATTAAAAGGTTGAAGGGGAGGTGAGGGTGGGTTAGAGTGATGAGATTCAGAGGGATTTGAGGTGGAGGTTGTTTGTTCAGAGGGGGTATACATGGAAGTTTGTAGAGGCAGGGAGGAAGATAGTTTCCTTAATTTCAAAGTAGGAGTTTCAGAGGGCTGAGACTCACTTAGAGAGGAGGAGACCAGAGGCACATGCGGTCTAGTTTCAGATGGTTCTCCCAGATTCAGAGTCTTCTTCTTCGACTTTCTTTCAGAAGGCTCTCGCATCCTCTTCATGAAGTTGGGTGCATGTTGTTCAGTTGATTCCATTTGTTGTGAGAAGTTGTACACTTGTTATTGTTATGAATCCATGAAGAAGATGAAAAACAAGTGAAAAACAAATGAAGAACCTTGGAGAGAGTTGGTAACAAGGGTTTTGTGTTGGAATGTGAGTGAAAAAGTGGGAGAGTTGGAGTTGTGACAATTATATATAGACAAGGTTAACATGCAAAATGACATCATTTAATGGGAATAGTAAATAACATACATTAATGAGCATAGAAATTAAGTTGACACGTGAGGGGGGAAATTAATTTCAGCTAATGATGGATGTTTAATCCCAAAAATATGCACACTGCTCGAGGAGATCTCAATAGTCTAGCTCTTGAGTTTTGTGCTAGACAGTTGTTTAGAAGATCCAAGGTCAGACACAAGAGAGGCTAGGTGTTGATATATATGACTTCAGGAAAACCAAAAGGTTTTTATCCTGAGGATTTCTCATTCAAATTACTTTTAATTGGTAGAAGTATCAGAGTCAGACCCAGATGCCAAAAGGATTTTAAGTTTGAGCCTATTTTGACACTTTAGAGAAGGAGCACAGATTTTTGACTCATTCTGGGCAATCTGCCATGTTTAAATGTTTCAGAATGAGTGAGAATCTATCTTCAGCTAGGGGTTTTGTGAAGATATCATCCCATTGGTGGTCTGTATCAATGAATTTTAAAGTTACTACCCCTTTCTAAACATAGTCTCTGATAAAGTGATGTTTAATTTCTATGTGCTTTACTCTGGAGTGTAGAATAAGGTTCTTACTTAAGCAAATGGCAGCAGTGCTCTCACAAAAGATAGGAATGTTACTCTCATATATTTGAAGGTCCTCTAGTTGATTCTTCATCTAGAGCATCTGAGTAGTGCATAATGAAGCTGAAATATATTTTGCTTATGCAGTAGAGAGTGCTATGGTTGATTGTCTTTTGCTAGCCCAAGAGATGAGGTTTCCTCCCAGAAATTAACAGTTTCCAGATGTACTTTTTTATTCCAGTTTGTCTCCAGCGTAATCTGCATCACAATAACCAGAAAGCCTATACTCTAATATTTTTTCATACAGCAGGCCACTGTTAGGTGTTCCTTTTAGATACCTTAGGATTCTCTTAATAACTATTAGATGAGAATCCCTCGAAACTGACTGGAATCTAGCAAAGAGATAAACGCTAAACATAATGTCTGGACGTGTAGTAGTCAGATAGAGAAGAGAGCCTATCATACCACTGTAGCGGGGTATTCGTTACCATTAGAGATATTGACTAAATCTAAGGTAAACCATACAAGTCGAGTCGCCACCGCACTTCTATTTATCCAAAGGAATGGTTAGAAAGCGAACAAAAACCTAAAAGTTTTATCAAATCAAAAACTAGTAAAAATGTCAGAGACCTGGGTAAGGGGGTTGGTTATGCAATGGGAAGGTTTTAAGCACCCAAAACATCCTAGGTACTCCTAGGGAGCCCTTTTCACATTTGTTGTAAGGTTGGTATTTTTTGAAAATTTTTATTTGTGCAAACATGATTGAAGAGATGAGAAGAGAACCTACAAGTTATTTACATTTTGTGTTTGAATGGATGAAACCCATTGCCTACGTACCATCTTAAAAAGATTAGGATCAAAACCTCGTAGTTCGGGGTAAAAATCTCAAACTGAGTTGGTGAATTGATTGGTCCAAAAGCCTTAAGGTCTTTTGTTATCCAAGGGAGAAAACACAACCTAAAACCACAAATCCACCATGTGAGGATAGCTTCAACATGCTAGTGAGGGGTTAACCCTATAATAAGCATGGAAGACTCGTTGTCCATCACTAAGGATATAGGTGAGTATTACATCTACCTTAAGGATAACTCAAACCTAATAGCTAAAGGTTATGAAAGAGTTTTAATTAAGAGAGTGGCCATTGAAACCACAAAAAGGTATTTGAATGGGTTATATTTACCAATGAAAAGTATGTATAAAATATGGTCAAAGTTGACTTAGAAGTTCAATTCAAAATAAGTGTTATGAAAAGAAAGTTTGAAAATCAAAAGCATAAGGCTTAGGTTTCTAATGTTTGAAAAGAATGTTAAATGTTTGCACAAAAGTTTTGGCTTGGGTTAGAGTGGAGGGAAGAAGAGGAATGGCTAAAGTCCTAATCATACAAGAGATAAGGGATAAGAAACAAGACCACAAATGGAGTTCCTCTCTTGAGATCATATTGATGATACAAGTAGCTCCCATCTTTTGGAATATGCAAGCAAGATAATAGTAAGTTCAAGCAATCAACATAATCAAACAAGCTTTTGGAGAGTTCCTCAATGGCTCTTAGATCTCTCTCTTAGAAGCTCATGGAAATGGTTCCTCACTTAGGCTCAATATTGGAATCCCTAGCACAAGAACACACATATTAAAAAGTTCTATCAAACAAATCAAGAATGAACAAGCAAGAGTTTAGAAATTGGTCCTTCCAAAGTTCTCTTTAGCATTTATAGCATTCTAAAGGCTCAATGCCTAGTTGCTTTTTGACTCCAAATTTGCATAGGGGAAGTCCTAAGATCTAAGTCCAATTGTTCATTTCTTTGCATTTGGTCCACAACATCAAAACAAAACACAAGCACAATAATATATACACAATTATGTGCTCAAGTGAGCAAAAGGCAAATTGCATTAACATAAACATGTGCTCAAAATGAGCAAAGGGAAAAGCAAATGAATAATATGTACAAGAATAATAAATTTCATAAATGTAAAGAGCAAAAAGTAAATGTTAATAGTTAATGATTAGTATTAGTGGTTGGTGTGCCATGAGGCAAATTTAGCGCTATGTTAAGCAATCGTAATTGGACTTATGTAGAAGTCACAACTATCTGAGGCCGGTCAATAATAATGTAGGCAACAACACAAGTTAGAAGTCTTGATTAGTGAATCAAGTTCCAACAACATGCCATGCCAAAAAGAAGATGAGAAATGATCTTGTATTGGTTTAAGTCCTTTGCATGATTTAAGAAGCAATCTATCCCTAATGCAAAGCCATTCACTTGATCATTTGATCAAGATGAATTAGATTTGAATCAAGGAAGATTAAACCTCCCTAATCAATGCTAACTTATCAACCTTTAACTCATTGATAAAAAAAGAAGAAGAAGAAGAAGAAGATAATGGAAATGAAGAAAATAAAGTGCATTAGATGAAATGGAATGTACCAACCTATCAATGTTGACCAAAGATAGAGAAGATCAAGGTCAAAACATAAAAAACAGAAGTGAGATGAAAATTGGAAGTCAAGAAATAAACAAAATATTTTTGGCATTTTTAATATTTGAAAATAAACTTGAATTAAAATATTAAAGAAAGGTCAAACTTCAAATCAACTTTGAAAAGTCCAAGTGAATTATCCCAAGTTCAACAAGGTCAAACAAAGTTTGACAAAAAATTTCAGCATTTTTAAAAGTCAGAAACTATTTTTAATCAATTAAAAATGAAGAAAAATAACCTAATTGAACTAAAATCTCAAATAAATCTCAAATAAATTAATAAATTGATGAGAATATTTTTCATAGATCCATCATCATTCAAAGAAGTTAGAAAAATATTTATGTATTTTTTGAATATCAAAAACTATTTAAAATGAATTAAAAATAACCAGAAAAGAGAAAATTATTAAAAAATAGCAAATGATAAAATAAAAAATATTAAAAATCATTTTTAGAAACTAGAAATTAAAAGAGAAATAATGCAATTGGTCCCATATTTTTTGGACCAATAATAAAAGAGATATGTATTTTAGAAATAAAATGGAATTAAAAAATAAAATGGAAATATTCAAAAATAGCAAAAATCCACACGCGTTGGATGAATCCTCATTAAATGACGTGGAGGATCTAATGGCAATGAGCTGCGCGCGTACCATAGTCCAAGGTCAATGAGAAACATAATGAATTAAATAAAGTCATAACAATGGAGCTTGGAGATTAAATTTGGAGAATGCATCGTGTGACTCAGATTGGATCTGGCAAACAGACGGTGGCCAGCGCCACCGTCTTCTCCGGTGGAGACCAAAAAATGCAGAGTTTCAAATGCTAACTAAAATGAACGATCCAGACACCATTCGAAAGGTGAAGTGATGTACATCACTCCTATGCCACTCACTTCCACTCTAGATTCCTATTAAGAGAGAAATCATAGATGGAAGTTTGGTGGTGTCACTACGCCAAAAACTGGAATAGACAGCGCCGCTTAGAGGGCGCTTTATTACAAAAGCGCACTCTAAAGTGAAGAGAAAAAATAAGGAGCATACTATTGGAATAGACAACGCACTTTAGAGGGCGCTTTTGTAACAAAGGGCACTCTAAAGTGAAGCGAAAAAATAATGAGGAAATGGAGGGACACCAATAGAGGACGCTTTATTGAAAGCGCTCTCTATGTCCATGTACATTTCCAGTTTATAAGGCGCTTTTGGAAAGCCTTAGAGAGCGCTTTTAGAAGCGCCCTCTTAGGCCCCCTTTAGAGGGCGCTTTTGTAACAAAGCGCCCTCTAAAGTGAAGCCAAAAAAAAAATAATGAGGAAATGGAGGGACAACAATAGAGGGCGCTTTAGTGAAAGCGCCCTCTAAGGTTACCCTTAGAGGGCGCTTTTAAAAAAGCGCTCTCTAAGTCCATGTACATTTCCAGTTTAGAAGGCGCTTTTGGAAAGCCTTAGAGAGCGCTTTCAGAAGCGCCCTCTAAGGTCCCCTTTAGTAAACATTAAAATTATAACATATATTGCATGTCTCTTTATTTTCCCTCTCTATAAGCTATTTCGTTTACGTAACTGGGTTTTCTCTCTACTGCGATTACTCTCGTCCTCCGTTCGTTCTCCCTCCCTCACCGTCATCGTCGCCGTCGCCTTTTTCTGCTGCTGTGTTCACGTTCACTGAGTTATCTGCGTCCACCGTCACTGTTCACTTTCTTCTCCATCGTTACCGTCACCTTGAAGGTATTTCTCTTCTCCATCGTTACCGTTCACTTTCTTCATGTGTTTGATTAGGGCATTTTCTAAACTTAGTTTTACATTTTGTGCATTATGTTGATTAATGTTGTTTAGGGCAAACTGAGTTTTTTATTTCTGATTGAAAACTGATATCATTTGAAGTGTGTTTGAGCTTGTGCTTGGAAGTTTGATGATTATGGATGCAAGTTTGTTCATGTTCCAAACACCATAAGTTTGCATTGGTCTTTTGCATGCAGTAGGTGTGTGTGAGTTTGTATTCAATAATGATAAAAAAAAAGAGTTTAGATTGTTGTAACATGAGAGAAATGGAAGGTATATGAATGTGTTCACGTATTGAATCATTGTCTTACTTGGGTCTTATTGAATCATTTCTATATTACAGATAAAATGGCTAACCAAGACGATACCCATGACGCGAATGGATCACGTAACAATGTTGAAAAAGAAATCAAACGAGGATTGACTGTTATGAAGTCAATCATTCGTGCAAGAGACAAAGGTGTAAAATTTGAAGTACATTGGAGTGCTGAAGACCAACTAATTGAGCCTAACGGTTCAATGTTGGCAAGTTACATTGGTTTCCTTGTTCGACAACATATTCCGATTACATGTGATAATTGGAGAAGTCCGGACTTGAAGGTTGGCAAAGAAAAAATATGGTCGGAGATACAGGTACTTACCATATATTGTTATATGTTTTTTTTGTTGACTATTTGTTGACCATATATTGTTATAATATTACTTTATAATAACACACTCCATGTTTATGTTTTTTAGAGATCCTTTCACATCGATGAAAGCCGGCAAAAATATTGTATTCAATTGGCCGGAAAAAGACTCCGAGGATTTCGATCCTTTTTGTCCAACAAATTTCTCAAGGATGAGGAAGGAAAATTTGTTGAAGCAGAATACTGCTGCTGTACACGGTGAACACAGAAACACTCTGTTTTTTGTTGCATCAACTTTGCAGCCCTGTATTGTAGGCAGAACTTAGGACTTCTCAAAGTTGATTTCTTTTTGCTTTGTCGTTCATAAAATACACCACTAAATTCTCTGCGTTTAATTTTTAATTTTTTTTCATCAGGCTTGTGTCTCAATAGAGGATGGGTATCTACCTAAAGTTACTTTTGTAGTGGTCCAAAAGAGACATCACACCCGTCTCTTTCCTGTCAACCCCAAAGAGACCGATAGAAGTGGAAATATTATGCCAGGTTTTTTCAATATATTTCTCAATGCAGCTGGTATATATTATCATTTGAATTTATCACTTTTTGCTGATTTTGTTGTTCTAAATTGTCAAAGGAACCGTGGTAGACACCAGCATTTGTCACCCTAGGGAATTTGATTTTTACCTTAACAGCCATGCAGGAATTCAGGTAATATTAGCTATGTCATTTAACTTTATGCCATTGTTTACTATTTGTTGCTCAATCGCCTTTTGACAGTTCTGTGTTATTTGCATTTGGACGTGTTCTTTTTGCAGGGGACTAGTCGACCAACGCATTATCATGTGCTGTATGATGAAAATAAATTCACTGCAGACCAGCTACAGAGTTTGACCAATAACTTGTGCTACACGTAATGATATGATTTGCTTTTTTAATCTTAATTAATGTTTTCTAAACTTGTACTGTTTTCATTTAATTTTAGAAGCCTTCTGATACTATTTTTTTCCATTCAGTTATGCGAGGTGTACTCGATCTGTCTCAATAGGTTTGTTACTCGATTCCCTTTGCTTGTTTTTGTTTTAGGCTATACAAAACTTTAGTTTAACAAAAATGTTATCTTGTATGCAGTTCCTCCTGCCTATTATGCACACTTGCTAGCTTTCCGCGCTAGATACTACATAAGTGAAGTTGAAAATTCTGATTCTGGTTCTGCAAGTGGAAATAAGAGTGCCACCAACTTTGTGTCGACTCTGCCATCTATCTTGGAAAACGTCAAAGAAGTAATGTTTTACTGTTGATCTTGATTTGTCGTACAAGCTTCGAGGATAGATTTGGGAGTTAGGATATTCACCATGCCTTTTTTGGATATACTACTTATGCTGCCATCTGTTTTTTTGGTTGAGCCTTATTTTGTATGGATGCGCGATAGAACTACTAGACAGCTTTTGGATATACAGAACATGTTTGCCACCATGGGTGGATGGGCGTTATTTTGTTTAGTATTGGTTAGAACTACTAGACAGCTTTTGGATACAGTGGTCACTGGGTGTTGGTTGCTATGGATCTTTCGAGACTAATAGTGTATTATCTCGATTCGTTATCGGGTGATTGGAGTAAATATTCGAGTATGAAGAAGACGGTTGACGCGTAAGTGAAATTCCCCTAAATATTCGTGTGTATTTGTATATTTAATTATGTCTGTCAGATTGATCTCAATATACGTTTTTATTTTGTTAGGGCAATAATAAAATTTAGATCGAAAAAGAATTATCGTAATAGGAAGGACATTACCTGGGTCAGAGTTCAGGTATATATTAAGTATCTTATTTTTGCTTATAATAGTGTTTGTTTTTTTGCTTATAATAGTGTTTGTAAGAAATTAACTATATATATATTGTTTGTTTTTCTGTGTAGTGTCCTCAGCAAAATAATTCGGTCGATTGCGGATTTTTTGTATTGAGATTTATGAGAGATATCATTGCGTTGAATCGTATAGACATCCCAAAAATGGTATGGAATAATAACTTAGGGTTTATTTTAATATTATCGGATATTTCATCTAATTTGTTACTAAATCATGAATATGTTTTATTCTCTTAATTGTAGTACTTTGAGGAATACAAATCTTACTCAAGAGCTCATTTGGATGAAATGAAAGATGAATTGTGTCAATTCATTGTTGATCAAAGAATCATATAGCTAGGTTGTATATTGTTGTACATATATGTATGGAATGTTGTTGTTGTATGCTGTTGTTGTATATATGTTGTATATTGTTGTTGTACTTTTACTAAATCATGAATATGTTGTTGTATATTGTTGATCAAAGAATCATATATTAATGTTGTATATATGGAGGATTAATGTTGTATATAAATGGATTCATGTTGTATATATCAATGGATTAATGGTGTATAACATTAGATTAAAGGATGAAATCAATATGAATTTTACACTTTTGCAGCATGCGAACAGGTTACCAATTAAATATCCACTGTTTTTCAAACAATTTTTTTTAAAATAACTAACACTTTAGAGGGCGCTTTGTCCAGAAAGCGCCCTCTAAACACTTTACATTGACAACTTTAGAGGGCGCTTTTTCCTGAAAGCGCCCTCTAAACACTTTATATTGACAACTTTAGAGGGCGCTTTTTCCTGAAAGCGCCCTCTAAACACTTTGCATTGACAACTTTAGAGGGCGCTTTTTCCAGAAAGCGCCCTCTAAGGTGTCCCTTTTTGGACCACTCCAGAGGGCGCTTTTTTCTGAAAGCGCACTATAATGTGGCCACTTTAGACAACGCTTTCTCCAGGAAAACAAAGCGTTGTCTTTACCTATGCCAGCGCCACTTTAGAGGGCGCTTAAAAGCGCTGTTATAGGCCAAAATAAGCGCCATCTTTTCCCTTATTTGGCGTAGTGTGTTCAACTGAACTTGCTCGATTCCAACAATTAAACACACAATAATGATGCTTCTATAGAGAGGACTTCAGACAACACAAGATCAAGGCAAATGGAGCAATGTATGATGAGATTCGAAGCAAAATTCAGTGGAGCAAAACCTTTGGATTGTGAAGAATTGAGTTACTCTCTTTGGTTCCTTTTGCAAACAGAAACTTCAATGGATCAAATGATGAAGGTCTAGGAACTTTAGATCTTAAAATTCAACCAAATGCAATTGAATTTCAGATTTGAATTTTTGGAGAAAAATGAACTTTGTTCCTTTGGTATGGCTAGGGATTCAATCTTGCAGCACTTCAGGCGCCTTTAGGTTGGAGCATTGTGAAGGCAAGGCATGGTATTTATAGATGTAGATAGCTGAATGCATGAGCTAACTCGTGTGCATGGCAAATGGATTTTGCATTGTATGGGCCTGTGTGAGCATGTGGAAGGCCCAATGAAGGCTGAAATAACTTGTTGAGTTCATGTGAAATGCAAATGGACATGTACATTAAGTGTAATCAGCTCATGCATGGCAATTGAAATAGCTTTCACAAAATGCACTTAATTCTTCATGTCTTCGAAAATGGTGCTTCCAAACTCCAAATGCTACCTTATGAGTAATGGTTAGAAAACTTGTTGCATAAGGAACAAATGCTATGTTGATCAAAATTCCAATTGGGCCTTGGAAATTAGTGAAATTTGAGCTTGAAGTGTAGGGTGCAAAACATGCATATGTGAAGTTTCCAAATTTGGCCAATGTTCAAGCCCTTCTGTCTCAATGATGCCAGCTCCAAATGATAAACTCTTCAACATGAAAGTTGTAGATCTTTTCAAGAAAATAAATTTGGACTTAAATTTTTCATCATTTGGATTTTTAATGAAGAAGTTATGGGCACTTGAAGTTGACCTTTTTCACATTTCAATGCATTTGGCCCAAAGTGACCTATAATGTTTTGCATTATCACATGTATTTCTTTTGAGATTTTGAAATTTTGATCAACATAACATTTGAATTAGACACAATACGATTTCCAATGCATTTGGTCCCACCTCAAAATCATGAAAAATGAATGAGTTATGTTCTTGGGAAGTTGACCCAAAATTAGGGTTTCAGTCAAAATGTCCTATAATGTCTTGGAATGAAAGATGACCTTCCAAGCTTCAAATCAAATTTTGATGAACATGAAAGTTGTTCATATTATACTTAATAACATTTTTTCTCTTGAGGTCATCTCCATTTGATCAACACATAAAAAGTTAGGTCTCAGTGCATTTCAAAATAGTCAGATGAATTGACTGATCAACTTCTCAAGTCCACAACTCATACCTTGATGAATTTATGGTTGAGGGCACTCTAATAAGTTCAAATATGAATGAAATTATGAATTAAAGAACTTCCCTTGATTGTATTTGACCATGGGTTGAGGTTGCTTCATGAGCAAGGCACAATTGATGGACAGATGAATTAGGGTTTCCTTGGGAAACAAGCCTCAAACCCCTTGACTTGCTTTGATAAACAATGATGAATTGAGATACTTGGGAGACATATTTGATGGATGGGAGCTTTGGGAACCATTACCATGCTTGCTTTCATCTTCTTTTGACCCTATCATTGCATAAAGGATCTCCTAGAAGCTTTTAGACCTTGTGATTGCTCAAGCTACAAACAAGAAATGTTAGTGACATATTTTTGTGCTTTTGGTTAGTAAATAAAATGAGAAAAGCAATGATATACAATTCAAGCATGCTTGGTGATCTCAAACCACTCACAAGAGGTCCCACCCAAAGGCAAAGGGAAGCAAGATGCTCATGATCCTTGAGGCTTTGCAAATGCAATGTTATGATGCCATGAGGGATCTTAGGGCCAAAATTGGGGTCTTACAGATGCCCCTATTTAAGGTCATTCTAGCCGGAGATATGAAGGTTAAAATCTTCGTTTCGACGAGGTAGAATGGGCTTAAATAATAACAAAGAGACGAATTTTGGTCCTTAAGAGACCTCATGATGCAGATGTATGTATGCAAAGAGGGTAATACTTCGTGGGGATATATGTCCACAAAGAGAAAAGAAATCCGGAGAAAATGACAATCCATATGAGTAATTCACTCCATGGGTCAGAGGCTCTGGGACTCTTATGGGGGATAAAAAAAGGGATAAATTGCGTGAGCAGGGCACGACTCAAAGCTTGGGGAGTAGAATTCCAAAAGAATAAATCGATGGAAGGATCCGAGCTGACTCAAAGGCGCATGTATTAGGGAATATGCCAATACAGCGGAATTATCCACCAAGGATACTTCGGATGAAAATCCGGACTCAGATGGGGAGAATCCACTAAGGGATCTCGCTGGGGAACATCCATACAGGACTCCTCTGGGGAAACACCAGGGCGAGGTATTACCGGTTAATGGGTAATAAGCTCAAAGAGACATGTGATCCGAACACCGGTATAAGGGTGAGAGAACAACATGCTCGAGGAGAATGAATATCTAAGACCGGTATAAGGGTGAGAGATATCAAATATCCAAAATCATCTGAGAAAAACCTAAAAAGGTATATTTCAACTCAGGAAAATCTGACTCCACAATGGACAAAGGTCATAATAGGGAGCAGAAGGGAAGGAACACCAGGGATACCGGTTACTGGGCATATAATAGGTGACCAACCAAGGCGTGAATTAGGGAATATTCCCAAGACACTCATCATTCGAAAGAGGGCCAAAAAGCAAACTCGATTACAGGATGAACATTCAACTCCGCAACAAAGGGGGTACGAATCTTACTCGACTGGGGAAGAACAAAGACTTCGACTGAAGAGCGCATGAGATATATTATCTATTACCGTCAGAACGTAGATAACATACTCGCATGGAAGATTATCCACAACCGGTTACTGGGTTAATAAAGGATAAATCGACTGAAAAGAAAGAATATCGGGATACCAAAAACTAGGTATAAAATGATGACCAATCAAAGGGAGAACCGATCATTACCGACAAACGGCAAATGAAAGATGACTCGCTGGGGATACATTGACAAAGGCAATGATCCGGGAGCTATACTCAAAAAGGGTGAAGGACTATTAATACTGAATATTGGATAACGATAACTGTCAAGGAGGGGATTACATCTACCAGATACTGGGTAGAAAACCACGGAGAGGTAACCGTCATCGGTTAGGACGAACAAAAAGGTTAACTCTGCCAAGGGGATAAAAATAGGGTTTACAACTACCGGTATAAAGGTAGAAAACCACAGACTCCGCCGTGGAAAAAGATGGATAATTACTGGTTACTGAGCAATCATTCATCCGAACTACGGGGAAATGCAAGGATAATCTCCAGAAGCCAAATCTAGGAACAAACTAGAGATGCACAATGAAACAAGACTCATCCCTATGAGGATATAACTCAATGGGGGGTTCCATCCCAATATATGTGTTGGGAGGAAACAAAAACAACCATCATCCATGAGGACATAACTCAGTGGGGAATATGGAAGAAAGGATAAACATTTTCTGCTTATGGGGCTGACTCTTCATGAGGAGATCAGACACAAATAATCTGCTTGGGGGATATATTACCGACTAGCAGGAGATAACAAACAAAGATATATGGCAAATGATGCAACATGAATATCTGAATGTTAGAACTATGCATGTATGCATGGTTTATGTATGATGAATGCTGACAGAACAGACATATCTAACACAAACAAGTCCACTGATCGATTGAATAAACATCCGGTACTACATCTCAAGAGAGAAAGCCAGGCTCAGTGGAGAACATCCCATCTGTTGGGGATCATGGGTACCAGGAATCAAAGACTTCCGCAGGGGAATGAACAACAACCATTCCAACTAGGAACAGGATCATGGCACAGATAAGCTCCGCTGGGTAAGCCACTCCACTGGGGAAATTATCAAAGGGGGGATGGATCTTCGTGGAGGACAACCACCAATCAGAAGCTTCCAAGGTCACCTAACCAAGAGCTCACATCTGCTGAGGAGGAAGGAGGCTGAATACCTTTACCACACACTCTGCTTGGGAGGGAAAACCACAAAAGGCTCCGGAGAAAGAGGATACAAAAATGCCAGGAATATGAACAATTGTCTTACCCTGTCGAGAATCCTACCATCTTTGGGAGAGTACTGAAGATATCCCCAGTATCCTTTTATCATTGTGAATGTTCACTTTGTTTAAAAACAAGTTATGAAAAGTTTAATTATTTAAAAAACAATGATATTTCTCAATTAAAACATGCAAAACATTTATTGAATAGGAACAAATAAGAGTGTAAATAATTGGATAAAGGCTCAAATTTATTTGATGGAATGGTAGTCTGCAGATGGCAAGACTCCATAGATCTTTACAAATTTGAAATTGGTGATATATATTGGAAAAAGGGCTACATTGAACATAATGACCATTTCTCCACCAATTCTGAATCCGATGTATTTGAAGCTTCGGTTAATGATGACTGAGCGAGAACCTCTGACAGATGACAGTTTGTAGAACAAAGTCTTGTTAGGATGCAGTTACTTGCCAAATCCCTAATTTTTGCCTAGATTGCCCCAGGATGAGGTACTCAATCTAGCGGGATACATATTCCTTTTTTATGTCTCTAACTTTTGCCTGGATCTCCCTTTCGGGTTTTCAATCCACCGAGACGCTCATTTTTGCCTAAGCCGCCCTTTCGGGTTTTCAACTTAGCGAGCTATTCTGTTTTTATTTTAGGCGAAGTATTTCTTGACTGCATCTGAATTCACAGGACGAGTGAAATCCTCCCCATCCATAGTTGTAAGCATCAAAGCACCGCCTGAAAAGGCTCTCTTGACAACATATGGACCTTCATAGTTTGGAGTCCACTTGCCCCTGGAATCGGGCGCGAAAGACAAAACTTTCTTGAGCACAAGGTCACCTTCTTGGAACACACGAGGCTTGACCTTCTTATCAAAGGCTTTCTTCATCCTTTGCTGATATAATTGACCATGGCACATGGCAGTCAACCTCTTCTCTTCAATCAGATTCAGTTGGTCATAACGGCTCTGAACCCATTCAGCATCAGTCAACTTGGCTTCCATCAAGACTCTCATTGATGGGATCTCCACCTCTACTGGGAGCACAGCCTCCATGCCATAAACAAGAGAGAAAGGGGTTGCCCCTGTTGAAGTGCGGACAGACGTACGATATCCATGCAAAGCAAATGGTAGCATCGCATGCCAATCTTTGTACGTGACAACCATCTTCTGAATGATCTTCTTGATATTCTTATTAGCAGCTTCAACAACTCCATTCATCTTGGGTCTGTAAGGAGAAGAATTATGATGTGCTATCTTGAACTCACTACACAGCTTTTTCATCATCTTGTTCAAGTTAGATCCATTATCAGTAATCATCTTATCTGGCACACCATACCGACATATGATTTGATTCTTGATAAAGTTCACGACCACATGCTTGGTCATATTTGCATACGATGCCGCTTCAACCCACTTGGTGAAGTAATCAATTGCTACGAGAATAAATCTGTGACCGTTGGACGCTTTCGGCTCTATCATACCAATCATGTCGATTCCCCACATGGAGAAAGGCCATGGTGATGAAATCACATTCAGAAGTGTCAGAGGAATATGAATCTTATCCGCATAAATCTGACATTTGTGGCATTTCTTCACATATTTGCAGCAGTCAGACTCCATTGTCAACCAATAGTAGCCTGCTCTCAACATCTTTCTAGCCATGGCATGTCCATTGGAATGAGTACCAAATGAACCCTCATGGACCTTAGTCATTAACAGGTCTGCTTCGTGTCTATCCACGCATCTGAGCAAAACCATGTCAAAGTTTCTCTTATAAAGAACATCGCCATTGAGATAGAAACTGCCTGATAATCTCCTCAAAGTCTTTCTATCTTTCACAGATGCCCCAGGTGGGTAAATCTGGCTCTGAAGAAAGCACTTGATGTCATGATACCACGGCTTATCATCTTTCACTTCCTCTACAGCAAATACATGAGCTGGTCTGTCCAAACGCATCATAGTGATATTGGGAACTTCAATCCAAAGTCTTACCACAATCATCGAAGCAAGTGTAGCAAGGGCATCTGCCATCCGATTCTCATCTCGAGGAATATGATGGAAGTCAACCTCAGTAAAGAACGTTGAAATCCTCCTCGCATAATCTCTGTATGGGATGAGTCCAGGCTGATTCGTTTCCCACCCACCCTTAATCTGATTGACAACAAGGGCCGAATCACCATAAACATCAAGATGCTTGATCCTTAGATCAATGCACTCTTCCAATCCCATGATACATGCCTCATACTCAGCCATATTATTCGTGCATTTGAAAGTTAGCCTTACTGTAAAAGGAAAGTGTGTGCCCTGAGGAGTAATAATCACTGCCCCAATACCATTTCCATATTGATTTACAGCGCCATCAAACACCATACTCCATCTGGAACCAGGTTCTGGCTCTTCATCGAGCGTAGGCTCATCGCAATCTTTCATTTTCAAATACAGAATCTCCTCATCTGGGAAGTCATACTGAACTGATTGATAATCCTCGATTGGTTGATGTGCCAAGTGGTCAGCCAAAATACTACCTTTTATGGCCTTCTGAGCTCGATACTCAATATCATACTCAGATAACAACATTTGCCAACGGGCAATCCTCCCAGTTAAAGTAGGCTTCTCAAAGATATACTTGATTGGATCCATTTTGGATATCAACCAAGTCGTATGATTCAACATATACTGGCGTAAGCGCTTAGCAGCCCAAGCCAAAGCACAACATGTTTTCTTAAGCATTGAGTATCGAGACTCACAATCAGTAAACTTCTTACTCAGGTAGTAGATAGCATATTCTTTCTTTCCCGATCCATCTTGCTGACCAAGGACACAACCCATTGAGTCTTGAAGAACTGTCAGATACATAATTAATGGTCTCCCTTCCACAGGCGGAGACAGAATCGGAGGCTCAAACAAATACTCTTTAATGCTATCAAAGGCTTTTTGGCAATCCTCGGTCCAATCATGAGACTGATCTTTCTGGAGGAGCTTGAATATCGGCGCACATGTGGCAGTCATGTGGGATATGAATCTAGAAATATAATTCAAGCGGCCAAGAAAACCTCGGACTTGCTTCTCAGTTTTGGGCGCAGGCATCTCTTGTATTGCTTTGACCTTTGCAGGATCAACCTCAATACCTCTTTCGCTGACAATAAAGCCCAATAACTTGCCAGAACGGACTCCAAATGTACACTTGTTAGGATTTAGACGAAGCTTATACTTCCTCAAACGCTAAAAAAGCTTCAACAAGTGCTCTACATGTTCAACTTCCGTTCTTGACTTCGCAATCATATCATCAACATATACCTCGATCTCTTTATACATCATATCGTGAAACAAGGTAGTCATAGCTTGTTGATACGTGGCTCCGGCGTTCTTCAAACCGAAGGGCATCACTCGATAACAGAATGTTCCCCAAGGTGTGATGAATGTTGTTTTCTCCATATCCTCGGGTGCCATCTTGATCTAATTATATCCGGAAAATCCGTCCATAAATGAGAAGACATTGAATTTAGCTGTATTATCTACCAACATATCAATATGTGGTAGAGGGAAAAATCATCTTTCGGACTAGCTTTATTCAAGTCTCTATAGTCCACACACATTCGGACTTTTCCATCTTTCTTAGGCACAGGCACAATATTGGCCACCCATTGAGGATATGTAGAAGTCACCAGAAACCCTGCATCAATTTGCTTCTGAACTTCTTCCTTGATCTTTACTGCCATATGGGGATGAGTTCTTCTGAGCTTCTGCTTTACAGACACGCACTCAGGCTTCAAAGGCAGGAAATGTTGCACAATATCTGTATCTAGACCAGGCATGTCTTCATATGACCAGGCAAAGACGTCGACATATTCTCGTAGCAACTCAATCAACCCCTTCTTAACAGATTCTTCTAGGAGTGCCCCAATCTTCACTTCTCGCACACAATCTTCAGACCCCAAGTTGATTGTTTTTAGATTCTCAAGATGCGGCTGAATGATCTTTTCTTCATGCTCAAGTAGACGGGTAATCTCGTCAGGAATCTCTTCAACATCATCTTCTTCCGCCTCAAACACAGGGAACTCAAAGTTGGGAGATGGTGTTGGATCATTATGTTCAATGGGTTTGATCAACCTGCATAATGATTTTGGGTATAAAATATTTTTAGAATTCAAACAAGGCAAATCATTATGCAGATGAAAAGATTGATTTTATTCTTATTTTTAGGGTTTTATGTGATCACCAATTTCATGCAAAAGCGAAAACGGAAAATAATTGGAAAAACAAACATTTAACATGAATTTATTGAATGAAAATATCACTGTATTTATGCGCCAACAATGTCATCACTACTCCTTTTGGCATGGGAGAAGGATTTTCAAACACAATGAACATTACTTTGACTTATGGATAACTGGCGGAATATCAACAGCGACCCAATTATTGTAGATCCCTCCAGGGATGATGAAATTGCCAGAATCCTCTTCATCTTCTTCCAAAATGGCAGCAGCCTCTTCATCTTGACCGGTGTGGATGAATCCACCACTCTTGAACAATCTTTACTTGTTGAAGACACCAGAAGAATACCCTATGCCAGCCCGAGACTTGTTGTCTTCCAGCTCAATCATTTGGCCCAATCCAGTAGTTGCACCATGCTCGATGGCCAACTTCGCATCTTTATAGGAAGCAAATGAAGGAGTTCCCTTCTTAATAGGTTCAGCAATAGATAAATCTTGGAACAGCGTTCCAACTTCATCCTCAGCATCTATATAAGATAAGGAAGACAAATGGCTAACCAGAAGAGCCTTTTCTCCCCCTACCACCACCACCTTCTTATTTTTCACAAACTTCAGTTTCTGGTGTAGGGTGGATGTCACGGCGCCTGCCTCGTGAATCCATGGTCTGCCTAAGAGACAACTATACGATGGGTGAATGTCCATAACCTGGAAGGTAATCTGGAAATCACTTGGTTCGATTTTGACTGGGAGATCAACCTCTCCAATCACAGTTTTACGCGACCCATCAAAAGCATTCATAACTACTCCACTCTGCCTCATGGGAGGCCCCTGATATGATAACTTCGCAAGAGTGGTTTTTGGCAATACATTTAATGATGACCCAGTGTCCACCAGTACATTGGACATGGCGTCATCTTTGCAGCTCATAGAAATGTGTAATGCCAAGTTGTGGTCTCTTCCCTCCTCGGGGAGATCAACATCACAAAAACTCAAATTGTTACAAGCGGTGATGTTTGCAACAATGCTGTCAAATTGGTCAATTGTGACATCGTGATCCACATACGCCACATCCAACACCTTCTGCAGAGCTTCTCGGTGTGGTTCTGAATTCATCAGCAATGATAATACAGAGATTTTGGATGGCGTTTGTAGAAGCTGATCTACCACGTTGTACTCACTTCTCTTGATGAGCCTCAGCATCTCATACAGTCTTCTTTCGCATTGCCACTCGGGCCAGTAGAAGCAGGAGTTCTCAATGTAGAGGAAGGTTTAGCAACAAGTGCCGGATTTGAAGCATTCACAACATTCCCAATCGGGCTTTCAGCATAATCAGCATTGTCGTTCCTTCGAGCGTCAACTTGCGGCTTTGGCGGAGTCGAGAAAACACGACCGCTGCTGGTTAGGCCGCTGACGTCAGCAATATTAACGACAGACAAAGAGGGCAGGGGCACATCTTTCCCATTCTCCAATGCTACAGCATTGTAGCGATAGAGGATCGCCTTCTCAAAAGAGTACGGTATAGGGACGACTGGCTTAATAGTCAGAGCAGGGGAAACCTTCTGCTTGCTACCATCATACTTGATGACAATAGGCTCAGGTATCCGGAATACTGGAGAAATTACTTGACTTCAACAGCATCTTCGTCAACATTTCTGTTTTGAAGGATCTCAATGACTCCCTCATCAAGCATTTCCTGAACATCCTTGCGCACCTGGCGACAACCTCTCTGATTAACAGAACAGACTCAACATCTATCGTGGTCATGTTCATAATGGCTATAATCACATAGAAAACGATGCATCTCGACCAGCGATTGTCGAATATGACTAACGTACTTGACCTTGTACTTGCCAGGACAACCCTGAACCATATTGACAGATTTCCCATGCTCGGGCAATGGGTTCTTCTTCACATTCGGACCTACGTCCTCGAAAAACAAAATCCCGCTTCTCACAAGGTCTTGCACCTTGGTCTTCAAGGGATAACAATTCTCCACGTCATGTCCGGGAGCACCGGAATGATATACGCAGTGAAGCTTAGGCTTGTACCACCACTGGGGGTTAGTAGGTACAGCGGGAGGGTCTCATGGAGTAATTAACTTTCTATCAATCAAAGATGGATAGAGTTCAGCATAAGTCATCGGAATTGGATCAAAGGTGACCCTCTTCCTCTCGTAGCTAGTGCTAGTATTGTTGTTGTTGTTTCAAGGCTGGTAGGCCTTTTGTTGTGGACGATGCCGTTGTTACTGATATTGCTGAGATTATTGTTGTTGATAATGTTGGGCTTCTCTGAAAACAGGTGCTATATGAGCCACCTGATGCTGGTTGTTAATGGGGCGAGCAATCTTCCTCTTCATAGAGGGTCTTCTCTTGACATGGGAAGACACAGCATGTGCCTCTCCCTCCTTCTTCTTTGCAAACCTTCCATATCTCTTTGCTGAAGAGCCTTATTCTCGAGTCAAACGTCCTTCACGGACCCCCTCTTCCAGTCTCATTCCCATATTCACCATCTCGGTGAAGTCTGAGGGAGCACTGGCTATCATTTTCTCATAGTAGAATGAACTCAAGGTCTTTAAAAAGATCTTGGTCATCTCTTTCTCCTCAAGGGGTGGCACTATCTGAGCTGCTAACTCGCGCCACCTCTGGGCGTATTCTTTGAAGGTCTCCTTCTCCTTCTGGGACATTGCCCTCAATTGGTCCCTATCAAGAGCCATATCCACATTATATTTATATTGCTTGACGAAGGCCTCGTCAAGATCGTTGAAAGAGCGGATGTTCGAACTTTCCAGACCCATGTACCACCGGAGAGCGGCACCGGACAGGCTATCCTGGAAATAATGGATGAGCAATTGGTCATTATCAGTTTGCGTCGACATCTTGCGAGCATACATCACAAGATGGTTGAGAGGGCATGTGTTTCCCTTATACTTCTCAAAGTCAGGTACTTTGAATTTAATAGGGATCTTCATGTTGGGCACAAGGCACAACTCAGCGGCACTTTTACCAAAAAGGTCCTTCCCCCTCAGAGTCTTCAGATCCTTGCGAAGCTCAAGGAATTGGTCTTTCATGTCATCCATCTTCTCATAAACATCTAGACCTTCAGATGGTTCAGAATGGTAGATGGCATCTTCAACTCTTGGTAATGTATGCACAACGGGAGGTGGCACTGAAAGGACCGGGCTAGATGCCGGCAAAGAAGCAAGAGTATGAGCAAAACCCTCTGGCACAAAATTGGCGAGCATTCCCCATGGGAACCCTGTCGCATCCGCGAAAAAACAACCGGCGGGACTCAAACAAAAACACAATACAGAGTCGCCACTGCGCGTTATTTATCCCAAGATAGGGAAAGGAAACGCTCAGAGAAACCTGGAAAGGAAATGATCTTGCGACCAAAGAGAAAGGGTAAGGGAGTCGGTTACGCAAGGGGAAGGTATTAGCACCCCTCACGTCCGTCGTACTCGACGGGATCCACGTTCTAAAATAAAGAATAGGTTGCTAAACATCACACACATACACAGGGAACGCAGGTGGGGTTAAGAGAAGGGAGCTCGATAGGACATCGCATCCTATGCCTACATATCTCGTCTGGAACGAGAATCAGAGCCACTGTAGTTCGGCTCACGCACGCCAAACAACACACGCACCCACAGGCAAACCTGGAACCCGACAACCACTCGATGGAATTACGTCAGCTTCCGAACCAAACACACAATCAGAAGGGCCAACGTGGAGCCCGACAGCCAATCACTGGACTTACGTCAGCATCTGAACCAAACAAACACAAACAAACAACAACATGCTAAGGAGTCGGGGACTCGAGCCTAGCACTTGTCAAACAACACACACAAAAAGGAAAAAAAAGCGCCCGGAGAGGTCTCGCACGACCTCCTGCCTACATACCTCGTCTGGAACAAGGATCAGGGCGATGTAGTTCCCCTGAAAGGGAAAGAAAAACTAGCCAGAAACCGAGGGAAGACACACTACCAGGGAGCTGGACTCGAGCCTAGTGTTGTCATGCATCATTACCCTACGTTCAGGTTTCTACCTACTTGCACAACTGCAAGCTAATCCTATCCAGGAAGAAAGCAAGCATACAAGCATACAGATCAAAACAAGCATTTCAAACAAATATTCACATAGCACACACTATAACCAATCAAGTGAGGCTCACACAATGGGTTTGACTGCCGAAGCAAGTCATCTGTACATGGGTAGTATTCGCTCTTAACCTTGCCATTACGAGGCTAAGGTGAAGCAGATGAAAAGGTGAAGTGAGGATGAGACCTCACAGCTCTTATTCCTGACCAGGGAGAGCTTCAGACAAAGGAGCGTGGGTCCAGAATGGAGGGACCCTTCTACGCTCAAAGACTCTGACTCGATTGTGCAACAGCACGAGATCTTGGGTTTGTGTCCCAATGCATCAACACACAGCCGTGTGAGCAGAGGGACGACTCACAGAATAGTGGGGGATAGATTGCATATCCCTTTGATCCACCAATTGCCTCATAGAGGTCTTTACCTGCTTGGCACAAATGTAAACAACCACAAACATCGCCTCTTAAGGAGGACTTCAGACAGTTGCCTGGCCAAGTAACAGGCCAGGTCTTCCAGACTACATGAAGAATAGAAGTCCTACCTCAAGTGGTTTAAAACCAAGCAGCAGCAAGCTAGTTCTCAAGGAACTGTAAGCGACTAAATGTACCTGAAATCAATCAAGTATCATCAGTACTCAGACAAACAACAATAAACAGCAAATGTTAATCAGTCAGACTATACAGATTAAGCAACACAGGTTAATGCACACAAGTGCAAGCTATAAGCTCAAGCTCAAGCTTCACAACCTACAAAACAAAGTCAAATTAGTTCAAAACATCCAACAATCTCAATTTAATTGACTTGAAGCATTCTCCTTAAGCATTGTGCATTTCATCCTGAAAATCCAAACCAAATGTGAGAAACTAGACCACTAGGCCAAGCCTAGGGTCCAAAAGGGAGAAAAAAATTCTAAACAGCAAGCAATTATCAACCAAAACCAAATTAATGCAAATAGAAAGCAAATGCAATTGATCCCATACTCATATCATTCACCATATTCATTTCATGACCAAAACAAGTCAAACTAGGTCAAATGCAACATCCAATGTCCAAACAGAATGAATTCCATCAAAAGCATACCAAAATAATTCCAAAAATCCTCAAATAATTCACACCTAAACATGACATATTCAAGGTATAGCATGTCAATTTTCAGCTCAACTGGACAAAAGGAACTAGGCTAATGAAAATCAAGAAATCCAGACACAATTATGTAAGCCAATTCAATACATTCAAGCAAGCATCCACTTCAAAAATTCATAACAGAGTGAAAACAATTAAGAAATGAATGGGACCAAAACAGGGATGTCCTACAATGTGTCTACAATCAGCACACCAAATTTCATCTTCATCCAAAACCATATGAGAATTTCACACTAGAGATACAAACATGTGTCATATAAGCTTGCACAATGAACATACAGAGAAGAAAAATATCAATCAAATTGAAAACACCACATAAAAATCCAGAAAAATTCACATGACATCTCAACATATCCACAATCATCCATGCAAAATTTCACTCCATTTCAACAATCATAGGCCAGGCAAAAAAATTCATGAAGTTGACCTAGCTAGGTGTGACACAAATTGTCACACCTAGATTCAAAAAATCATATCTCACTCCACAGGTATCAAAAAATCACAAACTTTATATGTAAATCACCATCAACATGTCCAGAATGAGCACAAAAAATTTCAGGAATTTCTTTAAATGTATGAGCATTTCACAATGAAAATGGCAAAACATGTAAAAAATACACACAAGTCAAAGATCCCTAGGCCAGGTCAACATTTCTCCATACACAACTTGTGAAACCATGCCTATAAAAAACTAGAGGGAATTTGGAACCTAACAAAAAAATCCTCACTATTTTTGGACTTACCAATATTTTTTTATGAATTTTCTAAGATTTAAATGATTTGTTAAATAATTATTGAATGGATTAATTTAAGTAATTTGGACCGAGTGGCAAACTTGTAATATCCATCTGACATGCCAAAACGCGTGCGTATCATTTTTACGCTGGCAGCTCGTGATTGGCCAGATTCGCGCGGCAAACATGATTTGAAAACGGCCAGGCCAGCGTATGGATCAAACTAAGAGATTTTCCAGAAATCTCATCATCTTCATCGCATATTTTTCCAGAATCCACATGAACACATGAACATCAAATTCTCACCAAAATCAACATGCTTATAACCGTTGGAACCGTATGAACACCAGGATCACGAATATGTAATTATTTTTCCCTAATTCCTACTGTACGCACGGGATCGATCGAAAATGCAAACACACATCAAACTAAAAATCAAGATAACTTTCTCTACAGTTAATCATTTCACAAACTATTCATATCAGGATGATCTACATGGAACGAACTACAAGAAGCATATCACAATTCAAGAAACGATGAGATTCGAATTTTGGTACCTTGAATGAAGCAGTGCTCGAATCTGATGCTTTTGACTCCAATTGTCCAAAACAGATGAAGTTTGAGGATGAGGAAGTTGAATGGAAATGCTATCCTAGCTCGAACACGATCCAGATACCAGAACTCTCAAATCACCATTGCTATGCACACTTTGAACAGTTGAGATTCAGCAAGGTTATGGCACCAATTCAATGAAACAGAGGTAGGTGATGATTTATGGAAGATGAATAAAAAAGAATCAAGCCAATTGATGGAGAATTCGTGGAGAAATCTTGAAAAGTAGTGATGAAGTTTTTGATGAATTTGGAGAGAATTTGTGGTTTTGGAGAAAAAGTTTGTTAGAATCTTGAGAAATGTGATTATGGTTAACCAATTCTGTTACACTTAAGGCTTTATACCAACCTTAATCCATCTTGCTAATCACAATTAGCAAATTGACATGAATTAGTGTTAAATTCATTTTAAATGAAAGTCCAAAAAATGCCTTTGCAAATAGCCAATGAAACAGTAAAATGAATGTTCACACAAGTTCTATTTTGCATTTGGAGTGTGTTGGAATTGGTTTCATAGCAATTGGCATTGTATTTCTCCTTTTCCATATGTCATGCCAAAAAATGCACTTTAAGTGCAAGTTCAAAAGTAGCCTTGCCAAATATTGAACCTCAACATGTTATGACAGTTCAAACCATTTTCAAATTGCATTTGTGAGGTGTTGCAAAAATCCCCATTCCAAAATTCTCATTATTTCTCAAGTTGGACCATTTTGCCCTTGGATCTTTAATTATACACTTGAAAATTGACTTTTTGCATTGACCATTTTTGGTGAATTCCAATTATGCACCATGAAAGTACATGTAAAATGGAGTTTGCACATGAAAAGATCACTCAATTTGGACACTCCATGTGGAAGTTATGCCCCTCTGATTATGGGTCATTTTTGAAATTGAATGGACCATAACTTGCCAACCATACATGGGATTTTCAAGTTCTCTGACTTTTTGGAAAGGTTAGAACAAGATCTACAACTTTCATGTTGAACAAATTTTCATTTGACGCTTCCTTGGACATGTAATTTTATGGTCAAAAACTTTCCATTTTTGGAAACTTCCATTACAAGCCACTTTCTATTTTTGGCAATTTTTGTTCTGACTTGATTTTCTCCATTCTTGAGCTTTGACATGTCAAATAACACTTGTTCCAACATGAATGAAGTGTATCCAACTCATTTCCTTCTCCAACTCCATTAAATCATGCACAGTTGACCACAGTTGACTTTTTCAACTGATAGATAAATTTGGCAATGCATAGATCAATCTGAGCCCCAATCTTCTGATGAAATGGCCCAAGGATGAAACCCTAGCCTCAATAAGCTCCATATAATCATAAAATGATCCTCATATTCATCATAGACCCCATCTCCTTACCATGCCCTGATTGGCCCAATGCAATTGATTAGGGTTGACCAGTGGTCAAAACCCTAATCTCAAGGAATCAGCTTCAACATTTGATGAAATCAAACCATGATGATGATGATGAATCATTGTAATCAAGATGAAGACCAATATCCTTGAGAATCACAAAACCCTAATTTGGACCACCACATCCTCAGATGATTAATGACCCAATCCACTGAAACCCTAGCTTGCACATAACCTCTTCATCTTCTGCTCAAGACTTGTGAGGATGACTTGCACAATGTAACCACATGATATGCAATATGCAATGCCTAATGACCTAAAAATGATATGCAATATGTTAAGCTAGTCCCAAGAGAGGAGGGCAAATTTTGAGGTGTTACAAACCCGACCGGCATAGATGGCGCAAAGTGGGCTGTTTCAGCAGGCACAGTAGAAGTTGCGATCTCAGAAATGACCGTCCTTTGGGAGGAGTTGAGGGTGTCGGAGAAGACTGGCTTTAGGCAGCCATGAATGACTCCATCAGGGCAGTCAATCTGGCTACTTCCTCCTTCAGCTCGCGGTTCTCTTGTTCCAAATGATCCATCAGTTTCGATGAGTTGGCTCTGGTGTAGTACCGGTGAGTCAGCTTGTCTTCAAAATAAATGAAGAACACAGAGTTAGACCATAGGACAAGAAGCTTGGAGCAAAACCTGCTTATGCGTATGATGCATGCAATGCTTGTGCATATGATTTGTTTTTATATCAGAGGAACTTTAGAGTTCTGTTTGCAAATATTGGAAATATCAAACGTTTATCACATATGGAAATATCTCATCAATGATATCTGGAAAATATTTTTTTACACCAAAGAAGTATAACATTGGTAACCAAATATAATACAAGAGAGAAGGAAAATGATCATCCTATGGATCCCTAGAAACAATCATCTAAAGCTCGAGAGACTGGAAGATAAGATGCACGAAGCCTCTTCACCTCCTCCTCATAGGCTGCCTCCATATCTGCCTTCTCCTTGGCGAGCCGATCGTACTTCCTCTTCCAAAACTTGGAAGACTGAGGAAGCAGAGAAGTCCATGAATCATTAGGATCATCAATAACCTGATGCTCGAGGAACTCTATCAAAGCATCCTTCTCCTTGATCTGCTGAAGCAACTCCTCTCGTTCACGGATCCAAGCACGTGAACGGTCTTCATCTCTCAACTCCTTTACTCCTTGGTCAGAGAGGGTTGAAGTCCCCGCCACAACCAAAGGTGTAGGTCTTGGATACTCGTAAGGCATGAGGTATTCGGAAGCTCTCCTCCTAATCCAAGAAGTATAAGGTTCCAAAGCAATACAATTCTTCGGACCTAGCTCCTTCCTTCCTTTCCTATGAATCTTGCGCCAAGCGCGGACCATCCTGCCCTTCAAGCCTTGGGGATCTTTACCCTCCTGAAAGAACACACCCTCTAACAGAATGTTATTAGGTTTATCCTTTAGGGGGAACCCAAGCTGACAACGTGCCAAAACAGGGTTGTAGTTAAATCCCACCACATGTACCAAGAAGAGGCACATTGGAGAATTCACCACAAGAGTTGATAATCTGCACACCATCATACACACGGTTGTACCAAAAGATATCATCATTAGTGAGAGACATAAGTCTCGTGGACCACCGTAGACATCTTTTGTTCTCCTTGAAGACGACCGTCTGCGGCAAGTGAGAAATAAACCACTTGTACAACAGAGGCAAACAACACACAATGGTATCACCACCCTTTGCATTCCTCACATGCAAAGAAAAGTAAGTGTCACCCAACAGAGTAGGAACAGGATTAAGAGTAGAGAAAATCCTAATAGCGTTCACATCCACAAACTTGTCGATGTTGGGGAATAACACTAGCCCATAGATGAGAAGTACAAATATGGCCTCAAAGGCGTCCTCACTCATGGCCTTCCCATACATAGTAGCTTGAGCAATGAGGAACTCAGAAGGGAGACCTTGAATTCCACCTTTGGTAGTCATATGCGCACCAACCAGAGATTCATCTATATGCCCCTATTCAATCCACTGTGAACCTGTCGATATGAATAGCCTCGGCTTTCAGATGATCAGGATGAAGAGTGATTGAATACCAAGAACAGACGAACAATTTGCACTCTGATGGGAAAATAATTAACAACGCCTGTCAGAATCGGCGAAGAAACAATCTTGAAAAAATCCGTCTGGTACGGAGAAAGTCGACCTGATCACCGAAACAGCAACATCGACCTGGATACCAAAATAAATGGTAACGCAGGGATAACCATGGCCTGAACACCACGTCCGCTGGGGATTATTATATCTCTTCTTTTTATGCTTTTCTTGAACCCCGAAAATTTTCTTCTCTGCTTTTATTTTCTTGGACCCCGAAATTTTCCTGCGCAAACGATCCTCGGACCTTTGCATTTGAACCCCACTCTCCTTTTGCCAAATAATGAACCCCATTCTCCAGTTTGAACCCCAGTCGCCTGACGATTACTCGCGATCGCCATTGTGAACCCCGTTCTCCAGAAAATGCCGCAACATCTCCCTTTCTCCATTTGAACCCCGTCTCCAGAAAATGTCTCCACATCTTCTTTTCTCCGTTTGAACCCCGTCTCCAATTTCTCGTGATAATTCCACTGGCAACGCCGGAAATAACACCAAACACCACTCTGAGGGCGACATATCAGAGGGTATACCTTCACAAAAGGAAGGTAACATGTGTATCTCTTCCTCAGAAGACACCTGTAACGACCTCCATTGGCCTCAGCCAGAGTCTAAGGTAACACATGAACAAAAGATAATCCTGCGGACCTCATCCTGGATATAATCTTCAACTCCAATCTCCATTTGAACCCCAGAAAATGCCTCAGCACCTCCTTTTCTCCATTTGAACCCCGGAATCGCGCTGATCGCGTGACGTCCTCTGATTTTATTTCCATCTCTGTTCGACGGAAACATTTCCTCCAATATCGCACTACTGGGGAACACTGCTGATCTGACGTCATGATGCTAGACTCCTCAGAGTAACATCTTCACCATCTGGCGAAACAGAAACTTCAAGCGGTAACCACGGCTTGAGTCGCGCTGATCGCGTCATATTTCCATCTCTGTACGACGGAAAAAACCTCCTCCAGTATCGTACTACTGGGGAAATACCTTTGATCAAATCATGAGGCCAAACTCCTCGGAGTAACACCTCTACTTCTGGTAAAACCACCTCTCAAAAGGTAACCACGGCTCGAGACTAGCTGGTGCCTTCAATATGATGCATGATTGATTTTTTCTGCGTAATGCTCCATAATTATGGAAATGCTACGCGATTTATTTTTCTATGCAATATGCTATGCTTACGCTACATGATGAATGCATAAAAAGCATCCCTCTCAGGGACTCTTCTGAAGAGCTCGAGACACTCTGCTGAGGAACTCGACATTGCTCCAACTCCACCCTGCTGGGGAATAGCACTGCTGCTGGGAAAAGGCAACCCTTACTGAGGAAACCTCCTTTGCACCCAATCCGCTCGGGAATTTGCTGGGGATAAGAACCACCAACACTCTGTGGGGATATACCAGTCTTTAACTTGCTGAGGATATCAATCCCGAACCTGCTTCGAGAAACCCTCACAGATACCCGACGACTTCACTGGGGAAATGCTCACAGATACTCTGCTGGGAAACGGTCACCTCCAGGCCTGGCAACTGGGGAAGCATCGATCTAACACCTGCTGGGGATAACCATCCTGACCCTGCTAGGGAAGCGAATGCCACTCCGCTGGGGATTACCCATGCAATCCATAGGTAGAATCAACTCAGCTGGGGATGCAGATATCAATCTGCTATGGAAACTCATCCAATCCGCGGGTAGGATGAACACTGCTGGAGATATATTTTATTGAAACCCGCTCCACTCGGGGATAGCAACCTTCGGGCCTGGTTGCTGAGGAAACATCGTTTACCTGCCGAGGATAACCATCCTGACCCGGCTGGGGAAGTCACAGACCTCGGATCTGCTGGTGATTTGGTCCTCTAATTCTGCTTGGGGACCTAGCTGGGAAATGAGAAAAATTGGTACAGAACACCCGTCGACTCGTCGAACCACGGTATCCGCCTCCCAATCTCGTATCATCTTTCCACTTTTGAGAACTCCCAGACTCGTCTGGACCTTTTCTGCTCCATCATCTTGTATTCCCAATCGCTCCGTGCTCGACGGAAACGTACTCCTGGGATTTATACATACTTTTCAATCTTCCGACTTTGAAGAGTCTTCTTGATTACCATCAAGGATCGTCGTACGTCTCAACGTCTTCGTCATTCTTTCATATTCATTTGTTCCTGAGCGAACTCTCTGGGGATTTGCTACAAAGCTTCCACACCACAACCTGCAAGTGAATGGAAATACCTAACAGTTCCTGCAAAACAGATCGTTAGATAAAACCGTGCCCCAGGCGTGTCAAGATTTCAACACTTGGGTCACTCAACCTTCCAAATAAGATTTCAAGCTTTCCATCTTATAAACATGCATTGGAAGGAACCTGTATGTGTTAAAAATGCAAGATTCTTTATCAAAAATATCTGGATGTTTTTGCAATCAAAGCAGTAATGAAAAACAAAAACAAAATTATTTGACTGAATTTGCATTTTATTGATTTGAAAAGTGTGGCCCAAATTGAGCAATACAAAGGAAGCAATTCCTGAAAAGAGGTAATTGCGCACAAAAGGAAAAATCTATCCTAATGGCAATGTGAAACCCGTGATCTCATCGAGTTCCAACTCGGTTACACCCCATATGTCCTCAGACTCTCCGTGCTTTCTGCCTTCTGAACAAGACGCTTCCAACTGATCCCTACCAGGTATTATCCATGATGCTTTAACCAAAGCGCAAACGATCATGCGGGACGCAGTTGTTCGTTTCAATCCCTCTTTTGCCTGGACCGCCCTTTCGGGTTTTCAGTCCACCGGGATACCCTTTTTTGCCCAAGTCGCCTTTTTCAGGTTTTCGACTTGCCGGGTGTACATTTTTCATTTTATCCCTAATTTTTGCCCGAACCTTTCTTTCTGTTTTTTGGTTCGCCGGGATGCCCATTTTTGCCTGGACTATTTTATTCTTTTCGTCCAGCGGGTCAATTATACGAAGTATTTTTTAACTGCGTCCGCATTCACAGGGGATGGAAAATCCTCGCCATCCATGGTCGTTAACAACAAGGCTCCGCCAGAGAAAACCTTCTTGACCACGAATGGACCTTCATAATTCGGTGTCCATTTGCCCCTTCGATCGTTTTGAGGAGGAAGGATCTTTTTCAACACCATATCACCCACGTGATATACCCGAGGTCGCACCTTCTTGTCAAAAGCACACTTCATCCTTTGCTGGTATAACTGCCCATGACAAATGGCTGCTAGCCTCTTTTTCTCAATCAGGCTCAACTCTTCGTACCGGGTCCTTACCCATTCAGCCTCCTCCAATTTCACGTCCATCAGGACTCTCAAAGAGGGAATCTGAACCTCAACAGGTAATACAGCCTCCATCCCATATACCAATGAGAATGGAGTTGCCCCAGTAGAGGTGCGTACCGACGTTCGATACCCATGCAATGCAAACGGCAACATCTCATGCCAGTCCTTATAGGTTACCACCATTTTCTGCACAATCTTCTTTATATTCTTATTGGCTGCCTCAACCGCCCCATTCATCTTCGGACGATAGGGAGAAGAATTGTGATGCTCAATCTTGAATTCCCGGCACAGTTCTGCCATCATCTTATTATTCAAATTAGAACCATTATCAGTAATGATTCTCTCGGGAACCCCATATCTGCAAATAATGCCTCTCTTGAGAAATCGGGCAACGACCTGCTTCGTCACGTTCGTATAAGAGGCTGCTTCCACCCACTTGGTGAAGTAATCAATAGCCACTAATATGAATCTGTGCCCATTCGAAGCTGTAGGCTCAATCTTTCCGATCATATCAATGCCCCACATAGCAAACGGCCATGGAGACGACATTAAGCTCAACGGATTTGGAGGCACGTGCACCTTGTCAGCATAAATCTGGCATTTATGACACTTCCGCACAAAATTAAAACATTGGGCCTCCATTGTCATCCAATAATAACCTGCTCTCAACAGCTTCTTTACCATGGCATTCCCACTGGCATGGGTACCGAACGATCCCTCATGAACCTCTTTCATCAACTGGCTTGCTTCTCTATCATCCACACATCGGAGCAAGACCCAATCAAAATTCCGCTTGTACAGAACCCCATCCTTATTTAAGTAGAACACCATGGCTAACCTCCGCAGAGTCTTTCGGTCCTTTTTTGATGCTCCCTCAGGATACTCTTGCGTCTCAAGATAGCGCTTGATATCAAAATACCACGGCTTCTCATCATCAGGCACTGTGTCAACAGCAAACACATAAGCCGGTCTATCCAGACGACCTATTTCCACACTGGGGAACTGATTCCACCTCTGCACCTTAATCAAGGCAGCCAGAGTAGCCAAAGCATCTGCCAAAGGATTCTCCTCTCTGGGCACATGATGCAACTTCACCTTGGTGAAAAACGTCAACAATCTCCTCGTATAATCTCGATACGGCACTAAATGAGACTGATGCGTATACCATTTTCCGTTAACCTGATTTATCACCAGAGCTGAATCTCCATATATGACAAGGTTCTTGATTCTCAAATCAATCGCCTCCTCAATCCCCAATATGCAAGCTTCATATTCAGCTACGTTGTTGGTGCACTCAAATGTTAGCCGAGCAGCAAAAGGAATGTGGGATCCTTTCGGCGTAACCAAAACAGCACCAACACCGCTTCCATTCACGTTAACGGCCCCATCAAACATCAGAATCCATTCGGATTCAGGGTCAGGCCCCTCCTCCGGGATTGGTTCCTCGCAATCTTTCGATTTAAGAAACATGATGTCCTCATCAGGGAATTCAAACTGCATCGGTTGATAATCATCAATAGGTTGCTGGGCGAGGTAATCGGACAATACACTCCCCTTAATCTCCTTCTGAGAGGTATACTGTATATCATATTCAGTCAAAATCATTTGCCACCTCGCAACCCGTCCGGTCAATGCTGGCTTCTCAAAGATGTACTTGATTGGATCCATCTTGGAAATCAATAAAGTGGTATGAACCAGCATATACTGCCTTAGTCGGCGAGCAGCCCAGACCAAAGCACAGCAAGTTTTCTCGAGCAGTGAATATCTTGTTTCACAGTCGGTAAACTTTTTGCTAAGATAGTATATGGCATGCTCTTTTCGACCAGACTCGTCATGCTGCCCCAATACGCACCCCATAGACCCCTCGAGGACTGTCAGGTACAGAATTAACGGTCTTCCCTCCACAGGAGGCATCAGAATCGGAGGCTCCTGCAAATATTCTTTTATTCTTTCAAATGCCGCTTGGCAATCATCATTCCACCTGACCGTTTGATCTTTTCTCAACAATTTGAATATTGGTTCACACGTGGCTGTTAGGTGAGATATGAACCGTGAAATGTAATTCAATCTACCTAAGAAACCACGAACCTCTTTCTCTGTCCTCGGTTCAGGCATTTCTTTTATTGCTTTTACCTTTGCAGGATCAACCTCGATTCCTTTCTCACTCACAATAAACCCTAGCAATTTACCGGACCGCACTCCGAACGTGCACTTGTTCGGATTCAACCTCAGTCTGAACTGTCTCAGCCGGTCGAACAACTTGGCCAGATCTACCAAATGCCCCTCTTCTGTCTGGGACTTTGCTATCATGTCATCAACATAGCATTCAATTTCATGATGAATCATATCATGAAACAAAGTCACCATGACCCTCTGATAAGTAGCACCGGCGTTCTTGAGACCGAATGGCATCACCTTGTAACAAAAGGTGCCCCACGGTGTAATGAACGTTGTTTTCTCCATATCATCTGGCGACATTTTGATTTGATTATAGCCAGAAAAGGCATCCATGAATGAAAACACCGAGAATTGAGCTGTATTGTCTACCAACACGTCAATGTGAGGTAACGGAAAATCATCTTTCGGACTAGCTCTATTCAGATCTCGGTAGTCCACACACATTCTCACCTTCCCATCTTTCTTCGGGACTGGCACAATGTTTGCAACCCATGGCGGATAATTAGTGACAGCAAGGAAACCAGCATCCCACTGCTTCTGCACTTCTTCCTTAATCTTCATTGCCATATCAGGTCGAGTTCTGCGCAACTTCTGCTTCACTGGAGGACAATCTGCTCTCAACGGTAGCTTGTGCACAACGATATCGGTATCCAACCCTGGCATATCTTGATAAGACCAGGCAAAGATGTCGACATACTCTCTCAACAATACCACCAATCTGCTCTTGACACTTTCCTCCAAAGCAACCCCGATTTTCACTTCTTTCTTAACCTCGTCGGTACCCAGATTCACCACCTCAATCGGCTCTTCGTGCGGCTGAATCACCTTCTCCTCTTGTTTTAACATCCTGGCTAATTCCCCCGGCAGTTCACAATCTTCTTCGTCTTCTTCTTCAGCAAGATAGATTGGATTGTCGAAGTCATACAAGGGTGTAACAGGATTGTTATCAATGAGATCCGGAGAAGAATCGCATCTGCATGAATGTTGATTCATGCATTGCTTTAGAACCGGTGTGAGAAATTGAAAAAGAAAAAGAAAACATTGCCATTTTTATTTTGTTTTTTTATTTTTAAACTGCAAAAATAAATGAAAAACAGGGAACACCGCTTTTTGATTAAAAAACATCCTTTTATTAATGATGCAAATTTGCAAATTTAAACATGAGGTGGCCCTTACAATGGACCATTACGTGTCGGGCAACACGTAAGGCTTTCATGCATATAAAATGAAAACAAGAAAAATATTACTCTTCGAGGAGAGTGACCCGGATGATCTTTTCAGCCTTCCAGTTCTGGATTCCCATCCCTGGTGCACACGGCTTTATCCATTGGTCCATGTCGCAGTCGCTATCAGTATCTTCACCCATCATGCAGATGTGATCCAGATCCAGTATTCCGGCGCTCGTGAACGTTACCGACGTACGACGTCCTCTTCCTTGTCTAGACGAGCCTCTGCCAGACTGATATCCCACCCTGAATCGGTCCTTCTTTGCAGGGACCTCCATCATTCTGCCCCAACCAGGAGCCTCTCCGCTCTTGACCACCTCAGCAGCCTGCTTGTATGAAGCAATGGACGGTTTCTCCTCTTCTTTAGCAAACAGAGCATTCTCCACCTTAACGGTTTCGAATGCCTGACTGGGTGTCTCCCAAATCTCACCATCCATCTCCACATATTTGAAAGAAGACAGGTGGCTGACAAATATGTCCTCCTCTCCACAAACAGTGACAACTTGACCTTCCCAGATGTATTTCAGCTTCTGGTGCAAAGTCGACGTTACTGCCCCAGCAGCATGAATCCATGGCCTACCCAACAAGCAACTATATGCCGGCTGAATATCCATGACATAGAATGTCGACTTGAACACCTCAGGCCCAATCTTCACTGGCAGCTCAACTTCCCCGAACACGGCCCGCTTTGACCCATCGAAAGCCCGCACTATTAAATCCGTCGGAGTGAGAATCAGCCCATCACAATTCAGCTTAGCCAGAGCCTTCTTCGGCAACACATTCAATGAGGAGCCGGTATCAACCAGCACATGCGAAAGCACGGCTCCTTTACATTCCATAGCTATGTGTAATGCCCTGTTATGATTTCTCCCATCCACTGTTAAATCCATATCTGTGAAACCCAGCCCATGGCTAGCATGAACATTGGACACCACCGTCTCCAACTGATTTATAGTTATCTCTTGAGGAACATAAGCTTTCTTCAGAATTTTCAACAAAGCTTCCCTATGCCCCTCAGAGCTCAACAGCAATGACAAAATGGATATTTTTGAAGGAGTCTGCTGCAAGTGATCTACCAATTTATACTCTGACTTCTTGATGATTCTCAGAAATTCTTCAGCATCATCATCAAGTTTGCCTTCCGACCCTGCAGGCGCCGGCGTCACCACAGGAGTACCATTATCAACCACAGCCTTTCCTTTCGCCCTGGCTAAAGCCTCGGCCTTTTCTTTTTTATCTTTTTCTTCTTCTCCTCTCCTCAACGCATCAGGAGCAAATAACCTTCCACTGCGAGTGAAACCGCTGGGACCGGCATTATCCACCTTTAACACGGTGGTTTCACTGGAAGATTGTTCCTCCAACTTCTCGCCATTACAGTAAACCTCCCCACCATAATGCCACGGCACGGCATCATCTTTGTCGTAGGGAATTGGTCCAGGTACCGTGATGGTAACTGGAGCCGCTTCAGCAAGATCCGACAAATCCACCGGATCAAAATAGATTGTTATGGTGGAGATCTCCTTTTTTCCTTCATCAACCTTCTTCTCAACCACAACACTCCCCTCGTCCATCAGACCCTGGACAGTCTTCCTCAGAAATGAGCACCCATTAACAGAAACCATGCACTCAGCACACTCATGGCCACAGCCCGGATAAACCCCATTTTTCAACAACAGACCCTTGACCTCAGCCAACGGAGTCTTCAACTGGCCAATAGACAACAACCCAACTCGACTCTCCTCGGAGATAACATTCACCCCCCTTTGACCATGCGCAGGCATGGGATTAACATTGACATTGGGAGATGGTGCGAAATTGATTGCTTTTGAATCCACCAGGTCTTGAACTGTGTGCTTAAAAGCTTTACAGTTCTCAATGTTATGTCCGGGCGCACCTGAGTGGAATTCACACTTTGCATTCTCATCATAACTGGCTGGCCTTTGATCAGGTCTCAAAGGTGCCAGAGTCCTTGTCTGCACAAGCCCCAAATCCATCAGCTTCTTAAACAGAAAAGCATAAGTCACCGGAGGTCTGTCAAATTGTCTGTCCACTGCCCTGCCCCTCATATGATATCCGGCCCTTTGAGGCCTCTACTGAAAGGGTTGTCTCTGTTGTTGTTGTTGCTGTTGTTGCGATTGTGCAGGCTGAGACTCAGCAGGAATGGTTACCGCAGCATTGTGCTGGAAGTAACGGTCCCTACTGGGTCCTCGTTGTGCATAAACAGCGCTGGTGTCTCCTTCTTTCTTCCTCTGCCCACCATTACCGAATGGCTTCTTTGACCCTGAAGAAGAAGAGGACGCAGTACCCTGAATCTTTCCCAATTTCAGCCAACTCTCTATTCTCTCCCCTGCCACCACGATATCTGAAAAGTTGGTCACCGGACACCCAACCATTCTCTCAGCAAAGGCCCCCTGCAGGGTTCCCATAAAGAGATCTGACATCTCACGATCAACCAGAGGAGGTTGCACTCTTGCAGCCAGTTCTCTCCATCGCTGAGTGTAACACCCCGATAATAATATGTCTTTATTTAAATTAAATTAATAATATGTTTATTAATTTAATTAGAATATTGGAATTATTATTATTTTGGAATAATAATTATTGGGATAATTATTTAGTGGAATAATATTATTGGAGTATATAAGTTGGAATAATAAAAAGTCCCAATTTTTTGGAAAAAGGTTTTCACGTGAAAAGGGAAAAGAGGCAGAAAAGGGGCAAAAAGCAAAAGAACGAAGGTTGAAGGAAGGAGAAGCTTGGAGCTCGGAAGCTGCCGGATTAACTCAGGTAAGGGGGGGTTTATCATCAATTAACGGGTATTATGGGATGATATGTACTGGGTAGTGATAGACCATTGTTTTACCTATGATTGGATAATATATGTTGAATTTGTGAACTGTTGAGATGAATGAAAATTGGAATATAATTGAAGAATTCGTAGGAATTTAGTGTGGAAATGTTAGACCTTGTGGAATCGAATAGGATCTGTTTTGAGTTAGACAATAGGAAGGAATTTTGTGGGAAAATTGGACTGTAGAAGGTTGAATTGGGTAGATCTCGTAGCAGAGAAAGCCATTGCAGATCTGAGAATTCTGATCTCTGGTCATACGCGTATGGCACTAGGCAATACGCGTATGAGATGTTGGTACGCGTATGGGGGGAAGCCTTACGCGTATGGGAGGAAAAGATGACATTTTGAACGTAAATTGGTCTCTGTTGGTACGCGTAATGGGAGATTGTTACGCGTAGCATACGCGTATGAGACAGGTGATACGCGTATGAGTTGGGCGAGGAAATGCGCAATACGCGTATGAGAGTGGGCAATACGCGTATGGAGTTGGCCAGGTTTGGGCAATACGCGTATGGCATGGACAGTACGCGTATGGGCAGAGTTGGGATTTTCCTGAACTGTTGTTGTGCAGTTTTTGGTTGTTTAGGCTGAGTGATGTACTTAGCTGAGATATGATGTTGTAGGGATCAATTCCCGTTGTTTTGAGTGGTATAGGTATTAGTAGAGTGTGCTAATACTGTGTCTGATTATGTGGCATGATATGATATGCTTTTGTGATTAATTATGTTGATAATGTGTGATGGTATACATGATGATGTGAATGTATACATGTGTGAATAGACTGTATTATGGCTTAGAGTGTGAGCATGTGTCTATTCTTGATTATTGTTGATGTTGCATTGCTAGGTGATTAGCATGCATGTTGTGGCCCATTTGGGGTGGTAGCTAATTCCCATGGTGAGGAATTAGTGAGTAAATCATTTTGATTGTTGTTGTTGATGTTTGCATGCTAGGTGATTAGCGTGCATTTCATGGGCCATTTGGGGTGGTAGCTAATTCCCATGGTGAGGAATTAGTGAGTGAGTCACTATGTCTCAAATGAGTGGGACTAGTGAGCTTGGTAGCCGTGCCTGGGTTTGGACGGTGAGGTTGAACTATATGTTCACAAATAGTCGGTACCGCATGCATAGAGTCTCATTGCATAATGAATGTATGGCATATGATATGAATGGATGTATTCCAGTATCATATGTGTGTTGTGTGTTGTGTTGTTAATGATTGAATATGATGGAGATTTGTACTGTTGATTATGATGTTTGAATGGATATTACTGTTGCTGAATGCGTAGTCTAATTAGGGTGAATTAATGTGTTAATTACTTGGCATTACATGTTGTTCTATAATGCTTATTATATTGATTGAGGAACTCACCCTTACGCCTATTTTTCAGGTAACGAGAAATGAGTTGAGTAGAAGCTTATGCTTGGAGTCTAGAGTAGTTTCTTATGGGTCATGCTCTGATAGATGTAACATCGGGAGGGAATGTTTTAATTAATTTGATATTGTTTGTTGGATGATTTACATGTATAGTGTTACATGTTTTACATTGATGTTGAATTTGATTTCGCTGCAAATTATGCAAAAGACCTTATTTTGATTTAAATAAATGAGCATGACAGGATATTTGATGAATGTAGTGAAATGATTGTGTGACACCCTTCGGGGCATAATTACTCTGATGAATATATGTGTGTGTTTTAATTATAATAATTTGGGGTATTTAGAAGGGTGTTACATTAGTGGTATCAGAGCATAGTCGGTCGTGTCGAGTCGTAGTTATTCTGTTTCCCCTGTACGGGATAGGTGTTGTGTAACCCTATCAGTACTTATTTATTTAGCTTGTTTGGGTTTTCAGAATAGAGATGGCTGGAAGAGGTAGAGATGATGCTGCAATTGCTGAGGCTCTGGGTATGCTAGCTGGAGTACTTGGAGGGAATCCGAATGTTATGGGAATGGGAGCTGCTCGTCAGTTGAGTGAGTTCCAGAAGAACAATCCTCCAATGTTCAAGGGAGCATACGATCCAGATGACGCTCAGAAGTGGTTGAAGGAGATAGAGAGAATCTTCCGAGTAACTGAGTGTGCTGATAACCAGAAGGTCAGGTTCGGTACACATATGCTGTCAGAAGAAGCTGATGATTGGTGGGTTGCTACCCGCACTGAGTTGGAAGCTGCTGGAGATGCTGAGATTACTTGGACTGTGTTCAGAGAGAGATTTCTGAGGAAGTATTTTCCCGAGGATGTCAGAGGAAAGAAAGAAATTGAGTTCTTGGAATTGAAGCAGGGTAACAGGTCTGTTACTGAGTATGCTGCTAAGTTCACAGAGTTGTCTAAGTATTATACTCCCTATGCTGAGGCTGCTGGGGAATTTTCAAAGTGTGTGAAGTTTGAGAACGGGTTGCGTCCCGAGATCAAGCAAGCGATTGGATATCAGAGGATTAGAGTGTTTTCTGATTTGGTTGACTGTTGCAGGATTTTTGAGCAGGATTCCAAGGCTAGAGCTGAGAGTTATCAGCAGAGGGTTGATAGGAAGGGCAAGAATCAGATTGATCGTGGAAAACCGTATGCTGCTGGCAAAGGTTTTCAGAGACAGAGTGGGATGAAGAGGCCTAGTGGGGGAGACTCTAGTGCTCCTGCCAAGTGTTACAGATGTGGTCAGGCTGGACATCGTATCCATGAGTGTACCAGTAATGAGAAGAAGTGTTTCAAATGTGGGAAAGGTGGTCATTTGGCTGCAGATTGCCGGTTGAAGACTGTGACTTGCTTCAACTGTGGAGAGGTGGGTCATATCAGTCCACAGTGTCCTAAGCCAAAGAAAGAGAATCAGTCGGGAGGCAAGGTTTTTGCTTTATCAGGTTCTGAGACTTTTGCAGATGAGCGTTTGATCCGAGGTACGTGTTATATTAATGGCTTTCCTCTTGTAGCTATTATTGACACAGGTGCGACTCATTCTTTTATATCTTTGGATTGTGCTGTGAAACTTAAGTTAGAGATATCTGAGATGCGTGGTAGTATGGTGATTGATACTCCTGCGAAGGGTTCAGTGACTACTACTTCAGTTTGTTTAAGTTGCCCTTTGAGTATTTTTGGTAGGGACTTTGGGATAGACCTTGTGTGTCTTCCATTAGTGCAGATTGATGTTATCTTGGGTATGAACTGGTTGGTGTTTAACCGGGTTTCTATCAATTGTTTTGATAAGACTGTGATATTTCCAGAGATTGAGGAGGGAAAGAGTTGGTTTCTATCAGCAAGGCAAGTGAATGAGGAAGTAGCCGATGGGGCAGAGTTGTTTATGCTGTTAGCGACTTTGGAAGCTAAAGATAAACTGGTGATTGGCGATCTAGCTGTAGTGTGTGATTTTCCTGATGTGTTTCCGGAAGAAGTGAATGAATTGCCACCAGAACGTGAAGTTGAGTTCTCGATTGATTTGGTACCTGGTACTAGACCGATATCGATGGCTCCGTATCGTATGTCTGCTGTTGAGCTAGCTGAATTGAAGAGTCAGTTGGAAGATTTGTTGGATAAGAAATTTATTCGTCCGAGTGTGTCACCGTGGGGTGCACCAGTGCTATTGGTTAAGAAGAAGGAAGGTACTATGAGGTTGTGTGTGGACTACAGGCAATTGAATAAAGTGACGATCAAGAATCGGTATCCTTTACCGAGGATTGATGATTTGATGGATCAATTGGTTGGTGCTAGTGTGTTCAGCAAGATAGACTTGAGATCTGGGTATCATCAGATACGTGTGAAAACTGAAGATATTCAGAAGACTGCTTTCAGAACAAGGTATGGACATTATGAGTATTCTGTGATGCCTTTTGGTGTGACTAATGCACCTGGAGTATTTATGGAGTATATGAATAGGATTTTCCATCCGTACCTAGATCAGTTTGTTGTGGTGTTTATTGATGACATTTTGGTGTATTCGAAATCTGAAGAAGAGCATGCTGAGCATTTGAGAGTGGTTTTGGGAGTTCTACGAGAAAAGAAGTTATTTGCTAAACTGTCGAAGTGTGAATTTTGGTTAGAAGAAGTTAGTTTTCTTGGCCATGTGATTTCCAGAGGTGGTGTTGCCGTTGATCCTTCTAAGATAGAAGCGGTATCTAAGTGGGAAGCTCCGAAGTCAGTTTCTGAGATAAGGAGTTTCCTTGGACTTGCAGGTTACTATAGGAAATTTATTGAGGGATTCTCTAAGTTGGCGTTACCGTTGACGATGTTGACTAGAAAGGGGCAAGCGTTTGTTTGGGATTCAAAATGTGAAGAAGGTTTCCAAGAGTTAAAGAGAAGGTTGACTACTGCTCCTATTCTGATATTACCGAGTTCGTCGGAATTATTTGAGGTTTATTGTGATGCTTCATTGTTGGGTTTAGGTGGTGTGTTGATGCAGAATAAGCAGGTTATAGCTTATGCTTCGAGACAGCTAAGGGTTCATGAGAGGAACTATCCGACACATGATTTAGAGTTGGCAGCTGTGGTATTTGTTCTGAAGTTGTGGAGGCATTATTTGTATGGGTCAAGATTTGAAGTTTTCAGTGACCATAAGAGTTTAAAGTATTTGTTTGATCAGAAAGAGCTGAATATGAGACAGAGGAGATGGTTAGAGTTTCTGAAGGATTATGATTTTGGTTTGAATTACCATCCGGGTAAAGCAAATGTAGTGGCTGATGCGTTGAGTCGGAAATCATTGCATATGTCTATGTTAATGGTTAAGGAATTGGATTTGATTGAGCAGTTTAGAGATTTGAGTTTGGTGTGTGAGAGTACTCACAATAGTGTTAAATTGGGAATGTTGAAGTTAACAAGTGGGATTTTGGATGAGATCAGAGAGGGTCAGAAATCCGATGCACTTTTAGTTGATAAGTTGACTTTAGTGAATCAAGGTCAAGGTGGTGAATTCAGAGTTGATGAGAATGGTGTTTTGAAATTTGGTAGTCGGGTGTGTATTCCGGATGTTACTGAGCTTAAGAAGAGTATTCTTGAAGAAGGACATCGTAGTGGTTTGAGTATTCATCCTGGAGCTACGAAAATGTATCATGATTTGAAAAGTTGTTTTGGTGGCCGGGAATGAAGAAAGAAATTGCGAGTTTTGTTTATTCCTGTTTGACTTGTCAGAAGTCAAAGATTGAGCATCAGAAGCCGTCTGGGCTAATGCAACCGTTGGCTATTCCAGAGTGGAAGTGGGATAGTATCAGTATGGATTTTGTTTCTGGTTTGCCGAGGACAAGTAAGAATTTTGAGGCTATTTGGGTGATTGTTGACAGATTGACAAAGTCGGCTCATTTCATTCCGATCAGAATGGATTATCCGTTAGAGAGGCTAGCCGAGTTGTATATTGAGAAGATTGTAAGTTTGCATGGTATTCCGTCGAGTATTTTTTCGGACAGAGATCCTAGATTTACATCGAAGTTTTGGGAAGGGTTGCAGAGAGCTTTGGGAACTAAGCTGAGATTGAGTTCTGCATATCATCCGCAGACTGATGGTCAGACTGAGAGGACGATTCAGTCATTAGAGGATCTTTTGAGAGCGTGTGTTTTGGAAAAAGGAGGTGCTTGGGATTGTTATTTGCCATTAATTGAGTTCACCTACAACAATAGTTTTCATTCGAGTATTGGTATGGCACCGTTTGAAGCTTTGTATGGTAGGAGATGTCGGACGCCTTTATGTTGGTATGAGTCCGGTGAGAGTGCTGTGGTTGGACCGGAGATTGTTCAACAGACTACAGAAAAGATTAAGATGATTCAGGAGAAGATGAGAATTGCTCAGAGTCGTCAGAAGAGTTATCATGATAAGAGGAGGAAGTCACTTGAGTTTCAAGAGGGAGACCATGTGTTTCTTCGTGTTACTCCGATAACTGGGGTTGGTCGAGCCTTGAAGTCGAAGAAGTTGACACCTCGATTTATTGGTCCTTATCAGATTTTGGAGAGGATAGGAGAGGTAGCCTATCGTATCGCTTTACCGCCGTCGCTTGCGAATTTGCATGATGTTTTTCATGTGTCTCAGTTGAGGAGATACGTTCATGATCCGTCGCATGTAGTCCAAGTAGATGATGTACAGGTGAGAGATAACCTGACTGTTGAAACATCACCTATGAGGATCGAGGATCGAGAGTTGAAGCAGTTGCGGGGTAAAGAGATTACCTTAGTGAAGGTAGCTTGGGGAGGACCAGCAGGTGGCAATGTGACTTGGGAACTTGAGAGTCAGATGAAGGAGTCTTATCCGGAGTTGTTCGCTTGAGGTATGTTTTCGAGGACGAAAACTCTTTTAGTGGGGGAGAGTTGTAACACCCCGATAATAATATGTCTTTATTTAAATTAAATTAATAATATGTTTATTAATTTAATTAGAATATTGGAATTATTATTATTTTGGAATAATAATTATTGGGATAATTATTTAGTGGAATAATATTATTGGAGTATATAAGTTGGAATAATAAAAAGTCCCAATTTTTTGGAAAAAGGTTTTCACGTGAAAGGGAAAAGAGGCAGAAAAGGGCAAAAAGCAAAAGAACGAAGGTTGAAGGAAGGAGAAGCTTGGAGCTCGGAAGCTGCCGGATTAACTCAGGTAAGGGGGGTTTATCATCAATTAACGGGTATTATGGGATGATATGTACTGGGTAGTGATAGACCATTGTTTTACCTATGATTGGATAATATATGTTGATTTGTGAACTGTTGAGATGAATGAAAATTGGAATATAATTGAAGAATTCGTAGGAATTTAGTGTGGAAATGTTAGACCTTGTGGAATCGAATAGGATCTGTTTTGAGTTAGACAATAGGAAGGAATTTTGTGGGAAAATTGGACTGTAGAAGGTTGAATTGGGTAGATCTCGTAGCAGAGAAAGCCATTGCAGATCTGAGAATTCTGATCTCTGGTCATACGCGTATGGCACTAGGCAATACGCGTATGAGATGTTGGTACGCGTATGGGGGGAAGCCTTACGCGTATGGGAGGAAAAGATGACATTTTGAACGTAAATTGGTCTCTGTTGGTACGCGTAATGGGAGATTGTTACGCGTAGCATACGCGTATGAGACAGGTGATACGCGTATGAGTTGGGCGAGGAAATGCGCAATACGCGTATGAGAGTGGGCAATACGCGTATGGAGTTGGCCAGGTTTGGGCAATACGCGTATGGCATGGACAGTACGCGTATGGGCAGAGTTGGGATTTTCCTGAACTGTTGTTGTGCAGTTTTTGGTTGTTTAGGCTGAGTGATGTACTTAGCTGAGATATGATGTTGTAGGGATCAATTCCCGTTGTTTTGAGTGGTATAGGTATTAGTAGAGTGTGCTAATACTGTGTCTGATTATGTGGCATGATATGATATGCTTTTGTGATTAATTATGTTGATAATGTGTGATGGTATACATGATGATGTGAATGTATACATGTGTGAATAGACTGTATTATGGCTTAGAGTGTGAGCATGTGTCTATTCTTGATTATTGTTGATGTTGCATTGCTAGGTGATTAGCATGCATGTTGTGGCCCATTTGGGGTGGTAGCTAATTCCCATGGTGAGGAATTAGTGAGTAAATCATTTGATTGTTGTTGTTGATGTTTGCATGCTAGGTGATTAGCGTGCATTTCATGGGCCATTTGGGGTGGTAGCTAATTCCCATGGTGAGGAATTAGTGAGTGAGTCACTATGTCTCAAATGAGTGGGACTAGTGAGCTTGGTAGCCGTGCCTGGGTTTGGACGGTGAGGTTGAACTATATGTTCACAAATAGTCGGTACCGCATGCATAGAGTCTCATTGCATAATGAATGTATGGCATATGATATGAATGGATGTATTCCAGTATCATATGTGTGTTGTGTGTTGTGTTGTTAATGATTGAATATGATGGAGATTTGTACTGTTGATTATGATGTTTGAATGGATATTACTGTTGCTGAATGCGTAGTCTAATTAGGGTGAATTAATGTGTTAATTACTTGGCATTACATGTTGTTCTATAATGCTTATTATATTGATTGAGGAACTCACCCTTACGCCTATTTTTCAGGTAACGAGAAATGAGTTGAGTAGAAGCTTATGCTTGGAGTCTAGAGTAGTTTCTTATGGGTCATGCTCTGATAGATGTAACATCGGGAGGGAATGTTTTAATTAATTTGATATTGTTTGTTGGATGATTTACATGTATAGTGTTACATGTTTTACATTGATGTTGAATTTGATTTCGCTGCGAATTATGCAAAAGACCTTATTTTGATTTAAATAAATGAGCATGACAGGATATTTGATGAATGTAGTGAAATGATTGTGTGACACCCTTCGGGGCATAATTACTCTGATGAATATATGTGTGTGTTTTAATTATAATAATTTGGGGTATTTAGAAGGGTGTTACATTAGTGGTATCAGAGCATAGTCGGTCGTGTCGAGTCGTAGTTATTCTGTTTCCCCTGTACGGGATAGGTGTTGTGTAACCCTATCAGTACTTATTTATTTAGCTTGTTTGGGTTTTCAGAATAGAGATGGCTGGAAGAGGTAGAGATGATGCTGCAATTGCTGAGGCTCTGGGTATGCTAGCTGGAGTACTTGGAGGGAATCCGAATGTTATGGGAATGGGAGCTGCTCGTCAGTTGAGTGAGTTCCAGAAGAACAATCCTCCAATGTTCAAGGGAGCATACGATCCAGATGGCGCTCAGAAGTGGTTGAAGGAGATAGAGAGAATCTTCCGAGTAACTGAGTGTGCTGATAACCAGAAGGTCAGGTTCGGTACACATATGCTGTCAGAAGAAGCTGATGATTGGTGGGTTGCTACCCGCACTGAGTTGGAAGCTGCTGGAGATGCTGAGATTACTTGGACTGTGTTCAGAGAGAGATTTCTGAGGAAGTATTTTCCCGAGGATGTCAGAGGAAAGAAAGAAATTGAGTTCTTGGAATTGAAGCAGGGTAACAGGTCTGTTACTGAGTATGCTGCTAAGTTCACAGAGTTGTCTAAGTATTATACTCCCTATGCTGAGGCTGCTGGGGAATTTTCAAAGTGTGTGAAGTTTGAGAACGGGTTGCGTCCCGAGATCAAGCAAGCGATTGGATATCAGAGGATTAGAGTGTTTTCTGATTTGGTTGACTGTTGCAGGATTTTTGAGCAGGATTCCAAGGCTAGAGCTGAGAGTTATCAGCAGAGGGTTGATAGGAAGGGCAAGAATCAGATTGATCGTGGAAAACCGTATGCTGCTGGCAAAGGTTTTCAGAGACAGAGTGGGATGAAGAGGCCTAGTGGGGGAGACTCTAGTGCTCCTGCCAAGTGTTACAGATGTGGTCAGGCTGGACATCGTATCCATGAGTGTACCAGTAATGAGAAGAAGTGTTTCAAATGTGGGAAAGGTGGTCATTTGGCTGCAGATTGCCGGTTGAAGACTGTGACTTGCTTCAACTGTGGAGAGGTGGGTCATATCAGTCCACAGTGTCCTAAGCCAAAGAAAGAGAATCAGTCGGGAGGCAAGGTTTTTGCTTTATCAGGTTCTGAGACTTTTGCAGATGAGCGTTTGATCCGAGGTACGTGTTATATTAATGGCTTTCCTCTTGTAGCTATTATTGACACAGGTGCGACTCATTCTTTTATATCTTTGGATTGTGCTGTGAAACTTAAGTTAGAGATATCTGAGATGCGTGGTAGTATGGTGATTGATACTCCTGCGAAGGGTTCAGTGACTACTACTTCAGTTTGTTTAAGTTGCCCTTTGAGTATTTTTGGTAGGGACTTTGGGATAGACCTTGTGTGTCTTCCATTAGTGCAGATTGATGTTATCTTGGGTATGAACTGGTTGGTGTTTAACCGGATTTCTATCAATTGTTTTGATAAGACTGTGATATTTCCAGAGATTGAGGAGGGAAAGAGTTGTTTCTATCAGCAAGGCAAGTGAATGAGGAAGTAGCCGATGGGGCAGAGTTGTTTATGCTGTTAGCGACTTTGGAAGCTAAAGATAAACTGGTGATTGGCGATCTAGCTGTAGTGTGTGATTTTCCTGATGTGTTTCCGGAAGAAGTGAATGAATTGCCACCAGAACGTGAAGTTGAGTTCTCGATTGATTTGGTACCTGGTACTAGACCGATATCGATGGCTCCGTATCGTATGTCTGCTGTTGAGCTAGCTGAATTGAAGAGTCAGTTGGAAGATTTGTTGGATAAGAAATTTATTCGTCCGAGTGTGTCACCGTGGGGTGCACCAGTGCTATTGGTTAAGAAGAAGGAAGGTACTATGAGGTTGTGTGTGGACTACAGGCAATTGAATAAAGTGACGATCAAGAATCGGTATCCTTTACCGAGGATTGATGATTTGATGGATCAATTGGTTGGTGCTAGTGTGTTCAGCAAGATAGACTTGAGATCTGGGTATCATCAGATACGTGTGAAAACTGAAGATATTCAGAAGACTGCTTTCAGAACAAGGTATGGACATTATGAGTATTCTGTGATGCCTTTTGGTGTGACTAATGCACCTGGAGTATTTATGGAGTATATGAATAGGATTTTCCATCCGTACCTAGATCAGTTTGTTGTGGTGTTTATTGATGACATTTTGGTGTATTCGAAATCTGAAGAAGAGCATGCTGAGCATTTGAGAGTGGTTTTGGGAGTTCTACGAGAAAAGAAGTTATTTGCTAAACTGTCGAAGTGTGAATTTTGGTTAGAAGAAGTTAGTTTTCTTGGCCATGTGATTTCCAGAGGTGGTGTTGCCGTTGATCCTTCTAAGATAGAAGCGGTATCTAAGTGGGAAGCTCCGAAGTCAGTTTCTGAGATAAGGAGTTTCCTTGGACTTGCAGGTTACTATAGGAAATTTATTGAGGGATTCTCTAAGTTGGCGTTACCGTTGACGATGTTGACTAGAAAGGGGCAAGCGTTTGTTTGGGATTCAAAATGTGAAGAAGGTTTCCAAGAGTTAAAGAGAAGGTTGACTACTGCTCCTATTCTGATATTACCGAGTTCGTCGGAATTATTTGAGGTTTATTGTGATGCTTCATTGTTGGGTTTAGGTGGTGTGTTGATGCAGAATAAGCAGGTTATAGCTTATGCTTCGAGACAGCTAAGGGTTCATGAGAGGAACTATCCGACACATGATTTAGAGTTGGCAGCTGTGGTATTTGTTCTGAAGTTGTGGAGGCATTATTTGTATGGGTCAAGATTTGAAGTTTTCAGTGACCATAAGAGTTTAAAGTATTTGTTTGATCAGAAAGAGCTGAATATGAGACAGAGGAGATGGTTAGAGTTTCTGAAGGATTATGATTTTGGTTTGAATTACCATCCGGGTAAAGCAAATGTAGTGGCTGATGCGTTGAGTCGGAAATCATTGCATATGTCTATGTTAATGGTTAAGGAATTGGATTTGATTGAGCAGTTTAGAGATTTGAGTTTGGTGTGTGAGAGTACTCACAATAGTGTTAAATTGGGAATGTTGAAGTTAACAAGTGGGATTTTGGATGAGATCAGAGAGGGTCAGAAATCCGATGCACTTTTAGTTGATAAGTTGACTTTAGTGAATCAAGGTTAAGGTGGTGAATTCAGAGTTGATGAGAATGGTGTTTTGAAATTTGGTAGTCGGGTGTGTATTCCGGATGTTACTGAGCTTAAGAAGAGTATTCTTGAAGAAGGACATCGTAGTGGTTTGAGTATTCATCCTGGAGCTACGAAAATGTATCATGATTTGAAAAAGTTGTTTTGGTGGCCGGGAATGAAGAAAGAAATTGCGAGTTTTGTTTATTCCTGTTTGACTTGTCAGAAGTCAAAGATTGAGCATCAGAAGCCGTCTGGGCTAATGCAACCGTTGGCTATTCCAGAGTGGAAGTGGGATAGTATCAGTATGGATTTTGTTTCTGGTTTGCCGAGGACAAGTAAGAATTTTGAGGCTATTTGGGTGATTGTTGACAGATTGACAAAGTCGGCTCATTTCATTCCGATCAGAATGGATTATCCGTTAGAGAGGCTAGCCGAGTTGTATATTGAGAAGATTGTAAGTTTGCATGGTATTCCGTCGAGTATTTTTTCGGACAGAGATCCTAGATTTACATCGAAGTTTTGGGAAGGGTTGCAGAGAGCTTTGGGAACTAAGCTGAGATTGAGTTCTGCATATCATCCGCAGACTGATGGTCAGACTGAGAGGACGATTCAGTCATTAGAGGATCTTTTGAGAGCGTGTGTTTTGGAAAAAGGAGGTGCTTGGGATTGTTATTTGCCATTAATTGAGTTCACCTACAACAATAGTTTTCATTCGAGTATTGGTATGGCACCGTTTGAAGCTTTGTATGGTAGGAGATGTCGGACGCCTTTATGTTGGTATGAGTCCGGTGAGAGTGCTGTGGTTGGACCGGAGATTGTTCAACAGACTACAGAAAAGATTAAGATGATTCAGGAGAAGATGAGAATTGCTCAGAGTCGTCAGAAGAGTTATCATGATAAGAGGAGGAAGTCACTTGAGTTTCAAGAGGGAGACCATGTGTTTCTTCGTGTTACTCCGATAACTGGGGTTGGTCGAGCCTTGAAGTCGAAGAAGTTGACACCTCGATTTATTGGTCCTTATCAGATTTTGGAGAGGATAGGAGAGGTAGCCTATCGTATCGCTTTACCGCCGTCGCTTGCGAATTTGCATGATGTTTTTCATGTGTCTCAGTTGAGGAGATACGTTCATGATCCGTCGCATGTAGTCCAAGTAGATGATGTACAGGTGAGAGATAACCTGACTGTTGAAACATCACCTATGAGGATCGAGGATCGAGAGTTGAAGCAGTTGCGGGGTAAAGAGATTACCTTAGTGAAGGTAGCTTGGGGAGGACCAGCAGGTGGCAATGTGACTTGGGAACTTGAGAGTCAGATGAAGGAGTCTTATCCGGAGTTGTTCGCTTGAGGTATGTTTTCGAGGACGAAAACTCTTTTAGTGGGGGAGAGTTGTAACACCCCGATAATAATATGTCTTTATTTAAATTAAATTAATAATATGTTTATTAATTTAATTAGAATATTGGAATTATTATTATTTTGGAATAATAATTATTGGGATAATTATTTAGTGGAATAATATTATTGGAGTATATAAGTTGGAATAATAAAAAGTCCCAATTTTTTGGAAAAAGGTTTTCACGTGAAAAGGGAAAAGAGGCAGAAAAGGGCAAAAAGCAAAAGAACGAAGGTTGAAGGAAGGAGAAGCTTGGAGCTCGGAAGCTGCCGGATTAACTCAGGTAAGGGGGGGTTTATCATCAATTAACGGGTATTATGGGATGATATGTACTGGGTAGTGATAGACCATTGTTTTACCTATGATTGGATAATATATGTTGAATTTGTGAACTGTTGAGATGAATGAAAATTGGAATATAATTGAAGAATTCGTAGGAATTTAGTGTGGAAATGTTAGACCTTGTGGAATCGAATAGGATCTGTTTTGAGTTAGACAATAGGAAGGAATTTTGTGGGAAAATTGGACTGTAGAAGGTTGAATTGGGTAGATCTCGTAGCAGAGAAAGCCATTGCAGATCTGAGAATTCTGATCTCTGGTCATACGCGTATGGCACTAGGCAATACGCGTATGAGATGTTGGTACGCGTATGGGGGGAAGCCTTACGCGTATGGGAGGAAAAGATGACATTTTGAACGTAAATTGGTCTCTGTTGGTACGCGTAATGGGAGATTGTTACGCGTAGCATACGCGTATGAGACAGGTGATACGCGTATGAGTTGGGCGAGGAAATGCGCAATACGCGTATGAGAGTGGGCAATACGCGTATGGAGTTGGCCAGGTTTGGGCAATACGCGTATGGCATGGACAGTACGCGTATGGGCAGAGTTGGGATTTTCCTGAACTGTTGTTGTGCAGTTTTTGGTTGTTTAGGCTGAGTGATGTACTTAGCTGAGATATGATGTTGTAGGGATCAATTCCCGTTGTTTTGAGTGGTATAGGTATTAGTAGAGTGTGCTAATACTGTGTCTGATTATGTGGCATGATATGATATGCTTTTGTGATTAATTATGTTGATAATGTGTGATGGTATACATGATGATGTGAATGTATACATGTGTGAATAGACTGTATTATGGCTTAGAGTGTGAGCATGTGTCTATTCTTGATTATTGTTGATGTTGCATTGCTAGGTGATTAGCATGCATGTTGTGGCCCATTTGGGGTGGTAGCTAATTCCCATGGTGAGGAATTAGTGAGTAAATCATTTTGATTGTTGTTGTTGATGTTTGCATGCTAGGTGATTAGCGTGCATTTCATGGGCCATTTGGGGTGGTAGCTAATTCCCATGGTGAGGAATTAGTGAGTGAGTCACTATGTCTCAAATGAGTGGGACTAGTGAGCTTGGTAGCCGTGCCTGGGTTTGGACGGTGAGGTTGAACTATATGTTCACAAATAGTCGGTACCGCATGCATAGAGTCTCATTGCATAATGAATGTATGGCATATGATATGAATGGATGTATTCCAGTATCATATGTGTGTTGTGTGTTGTGTTGTTAATGATTGAATATGATGGAGATTTGTACTGTTGATTATGATGTTTGAATGGATATTACTGTTGCTGAATGCGTAGTCTAATTAGGGTGAATTAATGTGTTAATTACTTGGCATTACATGTTGTTCTATAATGCTTATTATATTGATTGAGGAACTCACCCTTACGCCTATTTTTCAGGTAACGAGAAATGAGTTGAGTAGAAGCTTATGCTTGGAGTCTAGAGTAGTTTCTTATGGGTCATGCTCTGATAGATGTAACATCGGGAGGGAATGTTTTAATTAATTTGATATTGTTTGTTGGATGATTTACATGTATAGTGTTACATGTTTTACATTGATGTTGAATTTGATTTCGCTGCGAATTATGCAAAAGACCTTATTTTGATTTAAATAAATGAGCATGACAGGATATTTGATGAATGTAGTGAAATGATTGTGTGACACCCTTCGGGGCATAATTACTCTGATGAATATATATGTGTGTTTTAATTATAATAATTTGGGGTATTTAGAAGGGTGTTACACTGAGCATACTCTTTAAATCCTTCATTATTTTTCTGAGACATACCCTGCAACTGGGTATGACTCGGAGCCATGTCAGCATTAAACTGATATTGCTTGAAGAAAGCATCCCCAAGATCCTGCCAGTTTTTAATGTCCGAGGATTTCAACTTGGTATACCATTCCAGGGAACCTCCGGACAGGCTGTCCTGGAAAAAGTACATCCACAGTTTCTGATCCATTGTGTACGCCGAGATCTTGTGGACGAAGGCCTGAAGGTGCGTCTCGGGGCAAGAACTTCCATTATATCTATCAAATGTGGGCGCTTTAAACTTCTGTGGGATCACGATCCCCTCAACAAGCCCCATATTAGACATATTCACCACCCTATGAGTGGCATAACTTTCCAGCACTTTAATCTTTTCAGCCAACAGCTGAATCTCCTTGTTCTGAGGCGGAGCATTGTAAGGAATGAACGGTTCATTATGCATGGAGAACTGATCAGCCTCCCTGTCTTCCTCCCTATCTTCATCAAACCCATAGAACGGAGGCAACATATTGTCCTTCAAATTCAGCCCCGGTTGGCCACCAGCACTAGTATTATTCACCACACCAATAGTTGTCCTCTTTCCGCCGTCACGAGACCCCAGCCCCTGGTTGGAGACTCCATCCAGGTTAACCCCGCTGTTTGCTGCAGAAGCCCGCTCGAGCTTTTCAACTTTGTCTGCCAGAGCCTTCTGACCAACTGCAAAGCCTTGCATGATGTTGATCAACTCAGTCATTTTGTCCTTCAGCTCGAGGATGTCTGTATTGGAAAGATCCATGAGTCTAGGAGTATTGCGTCTGGTGAAGTATCTGTGAGGTCGAGTTGAGTGCAAAGGTACAGTTCTGCGAGCGCGAGCAATGATTCCTGAAACAATCAAGCACGTTAGCAACAAATACTTGCAAAATAAAACACAGGTTATTATGATCAATGCATGAATGCAACGTCTATCCATATGAAGGACACTTTGTCTCTCGATCCTGGCATCATCGAGACAAATAATAATCCAGCCTTAATATGGTGATATTCAGCATTTGATTTCATTGTGCGGATCGGAGATATATGATTTAGCATGATACCCCCAACCATGTGTGTGCTTGTGTGAGTGCATACGGTAAAGCAAATAAAGCTTGAAGATTAATCACTGAATGAAAATAACCATCACATAGCAAATGGTGCACAATGGGTGCCATAGTCATACATCAAACCAGATAAAAATCAAATACAATCCTCCGGAATCAGGAAAGAAATACAAGCAAGTAGATTCCATCAACAAGCCTGACGGTAATCCACAACAAATGAAAGATCTAGCCGGATGAGGGTCCCACAGATGGCCCTATCTCATCTTCCATCTTCGCGAACTCTACGGTGAACCTGAGCTCTGTGTTCTCCTGCTGTAATCTCCCCACCTCTTTCTGGTGAATCTTCATCTGCCTGAAGTAATGATCTCTCTCAGTCATGTAATGATCCCTCTCAGCGATGATCTTCGCTTTCTCCGCTTCCCACTCTGCAGCAAGGACTCTGGCTCTGGCATCTCTCTGATCCCTCACGAGGATTTGCCTCCGCTTCTCATCTTCAATGACCTTTGAAGCTCTAGCTAATCTCTCTTTGGTGATGTCATGCTCTCTGGTAGATGACGCTAAGGCTTGACTAACCTTCCCATAGTAAGCAGTATCCATCTCAAAGCGCTTTGCTTCCAAGGCATGTCGCTTGTCTTGATCTTCCATCTTCACTTTGATCTCCTGGTTGGCTATCTGAACCCGAGCAACAGTCATCTCCAATTCCGCTTTCTCTGCAAGCAACTGATCCCTGGCTCTCTTCATCTCAAGGAATTCTTCCCTACTGACAGAAGAACTGGGACCCTCAATCATAGGACACCCAAGATCACCTCCCGGAAATGGTAGATGTGTAATCTCAATTCTCTTCCGTAACCAATCCTCAAATAATGGAAAATACCGACAGTTGACCTTCCCATAAGGAATCTTGCCCTTCCTCTGAATATCACGCCACTCATCCAACACTTGCCTCAGCTTGGCCTGATTGCCATCAATCGGGAAGTAAAAGGACTCCTGAATCTCTCGACTGAGAGGAGGACCCTCTACAGCAAACCCCATCTGTCTCCTGAGAAGCACCGGGTTGTAATTGATGCAACCCTGAACTCCCACAAGAGGCACATTAGGTAAACTCCCACAGCTACATATAAAATCCCGTCCTGCCAAACCATTATGAGTCCATGCAATATCATCAGCCTGCAAACCCATCAACCTGAAGGACCACTTGACCGAAGGATCAAGATGAGCAAAAGCACCTCTGGAAGGCAAATACCCCATAAACCACCTAAAGAGTAACTGAGCACAACACCTGATCAAACCCCCACGCCGCTTCTCGTTTCTGTTATGAACCGAGTAATAGACATCTCCGATCAGAGTAGGAATAGGGTTCCTCTGTATGAACAATCTGATAGCATTATGGTCCACAAAGTTCTTCTGATTAGGAAACAGAACTATCCCATAAATGCTCACAGCAACCAAAGCACAAACCGTCTTCCAATTACCCATAACAGCATGTTCCTTGGCATTAGCCTCCAAGAAACTCAAATGAAATCCAGGTAACTTCCCCTTTTCCTTCAAACCTTCCTTGACCATTTCCGGACTCAAATAAAGAGCACTAGAAATCCCAAGGACGTCAGGCTCCACCCTAGTAACATGGAAAGGAATCTGATCACGGATCTGCATACCCAGAATGCTAGCATAGTCCTCCATCAGAGGTCCCAACAGATAATCTGGAAATACAAAACATCCCAGCCCCGGATCATAGAACTGGAGAAGAGTATGAATGGCGCTCCTGTCACTGTCAGTGAGTCTGAAAACCATCTTCAAGATACTACCGTATGCCTCTCTGAACATCCCCACATGATCGGGAGTAATCAATGCTATCATCTCCTTCAGCACACCAATCTCGGGGTCAAAGAAACCGTAGGCAATGTTGTCTTTCAGACCGGTCCTCATATCTGAGCAGAAAGTCTCTCAACCAGGATCTCGATCAAAAATGTCCCTGCATATGGATAAACATGTGTTAGATGCAATTAATGCAAGATGTAATGATGCTGATGAATGAATGCAATGCGTTGCCATCCTCCAAGCCATCTGATCATCTGCACTGAAACCTGGTCTCTGAACTGATCATAACTATCTGAGGGAAATATGTAACCACTAATCCGATCCACGGGTTCCGAAATAAACGGAAGAAAGATACATCATCATCATCATCATCATCATCAGAAGTCTCTGAGCAGCTACCCACAATCATCTGAATCGGCCCGAGGAATCCTGAAATAAACGGATCCCCACTGATAAATAACTCGGCCCGGGGAATCCTGAAATAAACGGATCCCCACTGATAAATCTCGGACAGCACTCCGGCGTCTCTGACAATGAATGGCCATAAATCCGACTTATAAATAGGACTCTGATACACGGAACAAAAGGTCACCATCTGAGTCACCATCTGAACATGCATCTGTAAGAATCACCCTCCCCCTCACAGGTAAATTCTAATCAGGTCATCCTAAGGCGGATAATAGTCTCGACAATCGGGCAGAGATACTCAATGGGTTTGCCCTTTCGGGTGTGCCATTGTAGCTCTCCTGAGATCGTCTGAACCAAAGATCCGGGAAATGATCGGTCACCAGAGTCAATAGTCCAGATGAAGTAACTCAACCAAAGTGGAATATCCACAGAGGCAAGCACTATCAAATGAACCTCGTCCGGCTTGTGGTACATCATGTTGCTAGGCACATGTTGACTTAACATGAAGGAGGCAACATGAGACCACACTAATCCTAGGTGTATACTCGGGCCTGGGTTTTAGCCCCACTCAGTACACCCACCCCAAAACAAAGGAACCACCTGCACAGAGGACGGCAACAACATGATAGTATGATGCATGCAAATATTTATGCAAATATATACACTGGTTAGAATAATAAATGCAATAAATAAAGCAAAACAAGCAACCTAAACTATCCTAGAACGCTAGGAGAGACTCGCTTAGGGACAATGGACCAGCACAGGTCAACATCTTGTAAGTCCCCAGCAGAGTCGCCAGCTGTCGCATCCGCGAAAAAACAACCGGTGGGACTCAAACAAAAACACAATACAGAGCCGCCACTGCGCGTTATTTATCCCAAGATAGGGAAAGGAAACGCTCAGAGAAACCTGGAAAGGAAATGATCTTGCGACCAAAGAGAAAGGGTAAGGGAGTCGGTTACGCAAGGGGAAGGTATTAGCACCCCTCACGTCCGTCGTACTCGACGGGATCCACGTTCTAAAATAAATAATAGGTTGCTAAACATCACACACACACACAGGGAACGCAGGTGGGGTTAAGAGAAGGGAGCTCGATAGGACATCGCATCCTATGCCTACATATCTCGTCTGGAACGAGAATCAGAGCCACTGTAGTTCGGCTCACGCACGCCAAACAACACACGCACCCACAGGCAAACCTGGAACCCGACAACCACTCGATGGAATTACGTCAGCTTCCGAACCAAACACACAATCAAAAGGGCCAACGTGGAGCCCGACAGCCAATCACTGGACTTACGTCAGCATCCGAACCAAACAAACACAAACAAACAACAACATGCTAAGGAGTCGGGGACTCGAGCCTAGCACTTGTCAAACAACACACACAAAAAGGAAAAAAAAGCGCCCGGAGAGGTCTCGCACGACCTCCTGCCTACATACCTCGTCTGGAACAAGGATCAGGGCGATGTAGTTCCCCTGAAAGGGAAAGAAAAACTAGCCAGAAACCGAGGGAAGACACACTACCAGGGAGCTGGACTCGAGCCTAGTGTTGTCATGCATCATTACCCTACGTTCAGGTTTCTACCTACTTGCACAACTGCAAGCTAATCCTATCCAGGAAGAAAGCAAGCATACAAGCATACAGATCAAAACAAGCATTTCAAACAAATATTCACATAGCACACACTATAACCAATCAAGTGAGGCTCACACAATGGGTTTGACTGCCGAAGCAAGTCATCTGTACATGGGTAGTATTCGCTCTTAACCTTGCCATTACGAGGCTAAGGTGAAGCAGATGAAAAGGTGAAGTGAGGATGAGACCTCACAGCTCTTATTCCTGACCAGGGAGAGCTTCAGACAAAGGAGCGTGGGTCCAGAATGGAGGGACCCTTCTACGCTCAAAGACTCTGACTCGATTGTGCAACAGCACGAGATCTTGGGTTTGTGTCCCAATGCATCAACACACAGCCGTGTGAGCAGAGGGACGACTCACAGAATAGTGGGGGATAGATTGCATATCCCTTTGATCCACCAATTGCCTCATAGAGGTCTTTACCTGCTTGGCACAAATGTAAACAACCACAAACATCGCCTCTTAAGGAGGACTTCAGACAGTTGCCTGGCCAAGTAACAGGCCAGGTCTTCCAGACTACATGAAGAATAGAAGTCCTACCTCAAGTGGTTTAAAACCAAGCAGCAGCAAGCTAGTTCTCAAGGAACTGTAAGCGACTAAATGTACCTGAAATCAATCAAGTATCATCAGTACTCAGACAAACAACAATAAACAGCAAATGTTAATCAGTCAGACTATACAGATTAAGCAACACAGGTTAATGCACACAAGTGCAAGCTATAAGCTCAAGCTCAAGCTTCACAACCTACAAAACAAAGTCAAATTAGTTCAAAACATCCAACAATCTCAATTTAATTGACTTGAAGCATTCTCCTTAAGCATTGTGCATTTCATCCTGAAAATCCAAACCAAATGTGAGAAACTAGACCACTAGGCCAAGCCTAGGGTCCAAAAGGGAGAAAAAAATTCTAAACAGCAAGCAATTATCAACCAAAACCAAATTAATGCAAATAGAAAGCAAATGCAATTGATCCCATACTCATATCATTCACCATATTCATTTCATGACCAAAACAAGTCAAACTAGGTCAAATGCAACATCCAATGTCCAAACAGAATGAATTCCATCAAAAGCATACCAAAATAATTCCAAAAATCCTCAAATAATTCACACCTAAACATGACATATTCAAGGTATAGCATGTCAATTTTCAGCTCAACTGGACAAAAGGAACTAGGCTAATGAAAATCAAGAAATCCAGACACAATTATGTAAGCCAATTCAATACATTCAAGCAAGCATCCACTTCAAAAATTCATAACAGAGTGAAAACAATTAAGAAATGAATGGGACCAAAACAGGGATGTCCTACAATGTGTCTACAATCAGCACACCAAATTTCATCTTCATCCAAAACCATATGAGAATTTCACACTAGAGATACAAACATGTGTCATATAAGCTTGCACAATGAACATACAGAGAAGAAAAATATCAATCAAATTGAAAACACCACATAAAAATCCAGAAAAATTCACATGACATCTCAACATATCCACAATCATCCATGCAAAATTTCACTCCATTTCAACAATCATAGGCCAGGCAAAAAAATTCATGAAGTTGACCTAGCTAGGTGTGACACAAATTGTCACACCTAGATTCAAAAAATCATATCTCACTCCACAGGTATCAAAAAATCACAAACTTTATATGTAAATCACCATCAACATGTCCAGAATGAGCACAAAAAATTTCAGGAATTTCTTTAAATGTATGAGCATTTCACAATGAAAATGGCAAAACATGTAAAAAATACACACAAGTCAAAGATCCCTAGGCCAGGTCAACATTTCTCCATACACAACTTGTGAAACCATGCCTATAAAAAACTAGAGGGAATTTGGAACCTAACAAAAAAATCCTCACTATTTTTGGACTTACCAATATTTTTTTATGAATTTTCTAAGATTTAAATGATTTGTTAAATAATTATTGAATGGATTAATTTAAGTAATTTGGACCGAGTGGCAAACTTGTAATATCCATCTGACATGCCAAAACGCGTGCGTATCATTTTTACGCTGGCAGCTCGTGATTGGCCAGATTCGCGCGGCAAACATGATTTGAAAACGGCCAGGCCAGCGTATGGATCAAACTAAGAGATTTTCCAGAAATCTCATCATCTTCATCGCATATTTTTCCAGAATCCACATGAACACATGAACATCAAATTCTCACCAAAATCAACATGCTTATAACCGTTGGAACCGTATGAACACCAGGATCACGAATATGTAATTATTTTTCCCTAATTCCTACTGTACGCACGGGATCGATCGAAAATGCAAACACACATCAAACTAAAAATCAAGATAACTTTCTCTACAGTTAATCATTTCACAAACTATTCATATCAGGATGATCTACATGGAACGAACTACAAGAAGCATATCACAATTCAAGAAACGATGAGATTCGAATTTTGGTACCTTGAATGAAGCAGTGCTCGAATCTGATGCTTTTGACTCCAATTGTCCAAAACAGATGAAGTTTGAGGATGAGGAAGTTGAATGGAAATGCTATCCTAGCTCGAACACGATCCAGATACCAGAACTCTCAAATCACCATTGCTATGCACACTTTGAACAGTTGAGATTCAGCAAGGTTATGGCACCAATTCAATGAAACAGAGGTAGGTGATGATTTATGGAAGATGAATAAAAGAGAATCAAGCCAATTGATGGAGAATTCGTGGAGAAATCTTGAAAAGTAGTGATGAAGTTTTTGATGAATTTGGAGAGAATTTGTGGTTTTGGAGAAAAAGTTTGTTAGAATCTTGAGAAATGTGATTATGGTTAACCAATTCTGTTACACTTAAGGCTTTATACCAACCTTAATCCATCTTGCTAATCACAATTAGCAAATTGACATGAATTAGTGTTAAATGCATTTTAAATGAAAGTCCAAAAAATGCCTTTGCAAATAGCCAATGAAACAGTAAAATGAATGTTCACACAAGTTCTATTTTGCATTTGGAGTGTGTTGGAATTGGTTTCATAGCAATTGGCATTGTATTTCTCCTTTTCCATATGTCATGCCAAAAAATGCACTTTAAGTGCAAGTTCAAAAGTAGCCTTGCCAAATATTGAACCTCAACATGTTATGACAGTTCAAACCATTTTCAAATTGCATTTGTGAGGTGTTGCAAAAATCCCCATTCCAAAATTCTCATTATTTCTCAAGTTGGACCATTTTGCCCTTGGATCTTTAATTATACACTTGAAAATTGACTTTTTGCATTGACCATTTTTGGTGAATTCCAATTATGCACCATGAAAGTACATGTCAAATGGAGTTTGCACATGAAAAGATCACTCAATTTGGACACTCCATGTGGAAGTTATGCCCCTCTGATTATGGGTCATTTTTGAAATTGAATGGACCATAACTTGCCAACCATACATGGGATTTTCAAGTTCGCTGACTTTTTGGAAAGGTTAGAACAAGATCTACAACTTTCATGTTGAACAAATTTTCATTTGACGCTTCCTTGGACATGTAATTTTATGGTCAAAAACTTTCCATTTTTGGAAACTTCCATTACAAGCCACTTTCTATTTTTGGCAATTTTTGTTCTGACTTGATTTTCTCCATTCTTGAGCTTTGACATGTCAAATAACACTTGTTCCAACATGAATGAAGTGTATCCAACTCATTTCCTTCTCCAACTCCATTAAATCATGCACAGTTGACCACAGTTGACTTTTTCAACTGATAGATAAATTTGGCAATGCATAGATCAATCTGAGCCCCAATCTTCTGATGAAATGGCCCAAGGATGAAACCCTAGCCTCAATAAGCTCCATATAATCATAAAATGATCCTCATATTCATCATAGACCCCATCTCCTTACCATGCCCTGATTGGCCCAATGCAATTGATTAGGGTTGACCAGTGGTCAAAACCCTAATCTCAAGGAATCAGCTTCAACATTTGATGAAATCAAACCATGATGATGATGATGAATCATTGTAATCAAGATGAAGACCAATATCCTTGAGAATCACAAAACCCTAATTTGGACCACCACATCCTCAGATGATTAATGACCCAATCCACTGAAACCCTAGCTTGCACATAACCTCTTCATCTTCTGCTCAAGACTTGTGAGGATGACTTGCACAATGTAACCACATGATATGCAATATGCAATGCCTAATGACCTAAAAATGATATGCAATATGTTAAGCTAGTCCCAAGAGAGGAGGGCAAATTTTGAGGTGTTACAAACCCGACCGGCATAGATGGCGCAAAGTGGGCTGTTTCAGCAGGCACAGTAGAAGTTGCGATCTCAGAAATGACCGTCCTTTGGGGAGGAGTTGAGGGTGTCGGAGAAGACTGGCTTTAGGCAGCCATGAATGACTCCATCAGGGCAGTCAATCTGGCTACTTCCTCCTTCAGCTCGCGGTTCTCTTGTTCCAAATGATCCATCAGTTTCGATGAGTTGGCTCTGGTGTAGTACCGGTGAGTCAGCTTGTCTTCAAAATAAATGAAGAACACAGAGTTAGACCATAGGACAAGAAGCTTGGAGAAAAACCTGCTTATGCGTATGATGCATGCAATGCTTGTGCATATGATTTGTTTTTATATCAGAGGAACTTTAGAGTTCTGTTTGCAAATATTGGAAATATCAAACGTTTATCACATATGGAAATATCTCATCAATGATATCTGGAAAATATTTTTTTTACACCAAAGAAGTATAACATTGGTAACCAAATATAATACAAGAGAGAAGGAAAATGATCATCCTATGGATCCCTAGAAACAATCATCTAAAGCTCGAGAGACTGGAAGATAAGATGCACGAAGCCTCTTCACCTCCTCCTCATAGGCTGCCTCCATATCTGCCTTCTCCTTGGCGAGCCGATCGTACTTCCTCTTCCAAAACTTGGAAGACTGAGGAAGCAGAGAAGTCCATGCATCATTAGGATCATCAATAACCTGATGCTCGAGGAACTCTATCAAAGCATCCTTCTCCTTGATCTGCTGAAGCAACTCCTCTCGTTCACGGATCCAAGCACGTGAACGGTCTTCATCTCTCAACTCCTTTACTCCTTGGTCAGAGAGGGTTGAAGTCCCCGCCACAACCAAAGGTGTAGGTCTTGGATACTCGTAAGGCATGAGGTATTCGGAAGCTCTCCTCCTAATCCAAGAAGTATAAGGTTCCAAAGCAATACAATTCTTCGGACCTAGCTCCTTCCTTCCTTTCCTATGAATCTTGCGCCAAGCGCGGACCATCCTGCCCTTCAAGCCTTGGGGATCTTTACCCTCCTGAAAGAACACACCCTCTAACAGAATGTTATTAGGTTTATCCTTTAGGGGGAACCCAAGCTGACAACGTGCCAAAACAGGGTTGTAGTTAAATCCCACCACATGTACCAAGAAGAGGCACATTGGAGAATTCACCACAAGAGTTGATAATCTGCACACCATCATACACACGGTTGTACCAAAAGATATCATCATTAGTGAGAGACATAAGTCTCGTGGACCACCGTAGACATCTTTTGTTCTCCTTGAAGACGACCGTCTGCGGCAAGTGAGAAATAAACCACTTGTACAACAGAGGCAAACAACACACAATGGTATCACCACCCTTTGCATTCCTCACATGCAAAGAAAAGTAAGTGTCACCCAACAGAGTAGGAACAAGATTAAGAGTAGAGAAAATCCTAATAGCGTTCACATCCACAAACTTGTCGATGTTGGGGAATAACACTAGCCCATAGATGAGAAGTACAAATATGGCCTCAAAGGCGTCCTCACTCATGGCCTTCCCATACATAGTAGCTTGAGCAATGAGGAACTCAGAAGGGAGACCTTGAATTCCACCTTTGGTAGTCATATGCGCACCAACCAGAGATTCATCTATATGCAACAGATCAACAATCTCTCGAGAAGTAGGAATGCTCTCTAAGCCACTGAACGACATCTGGTCTAGAATAGGTATACCCACAAGGTAGGCATACTCCTCAAGCGTGGGCAAAAGCTAAAAATCCGGAAATGTGAAGCAACGGTACAAGGGATCATAAAACTGCACCAATACACTCATCAATCCTTCGTCCACCTGAGTAGTCAGAAGAGAAAGAAGCTTCCCAAAACGAGCTTTGAAACCCAAAGGATCTAATACATAGGATGTCAAATTCCTTAGCTCTTTCAGGTTGGGTTGTCTGAAACTGTACTTGTTTGTATTCCTTCTTTGTCTCTCCATGTCTGAAAATTTGCAAATAGACCTCTTAAGTTCCTTGAAAATTTTCTTATTATTTTGATGATATGGATGCAAATGGGTGCATGAAGGCATGAATGCAACAATCACACTCAAGGATCAAGCAAAGCACACCAAACAAAGGTCATGGGATGGATCGTGTCATCCTTAATATCAATAATCCATTTTGGTGGATTATGGTTTACACCTTATCAACACCCAAGTTCCATTGATATTAAGGATACATGAACGGATCAACCATGAATCAAGGGTTTGTTGCAAGTCACGACCATGGGGTCTCGGTTAAGAACCACCAAAAGGGAGTGTACTAGGGTTTAAACCTGCCAAACATGTTCTACAAGAGGTTCCCATAGTCATCATCCCATCTTTCGGATATTATCGGAGAAACGACTACTCGTATTCCAAAAATATTCTCAAGAGAGACTCTTATGAGCGTAGTATCGTGTAACAATCGTATCAAATCTTACACTTGAACGACTTTCACACTACATCCTAAGAATAGGCCAAGATGGGTTTCGTAAGCTAAGGTCATTGGCTTCTAAGGTCTATATTGGAAAGAGTAATGCCTAACCACAACTACTTGTGTGACATTATTGATCCCAACATGACCTCCACCAAGTGAATGGGCTTGCGAGTTAACTTGCTAAGAAATAACTCCACACAAGTCAACAAGACTATGTCATTCTCCTATCCTAAGTACACTCGAGTTCGGGTATAGAACTCATCTCACAAAGATCACCTAGCATACAAGGAATTAATATTCAAGCAATTCAATCATTACATACAATACCGTAATCCCAAATTGCACAAAAATATGTCACAAAACAATATACAATACAATACAACAAATATGAAAAGTAGGCAAAACCCACTAGGCAAATGATCCCCAACAAAGTCGCCACTTTTCTGTAGCGGGGTATTCGTTACCATTAGAGATATTGACTAAATCTAAGGTAAACCATACAAATCGAGTCGCCACCGCACTTCTATTTATCCAAAGGAATGGTTAGAAAGCGAACAAAAACCTAAAAGTTTTATCAAATCAAAAACTAGTAAAAATGTCAGAGACCTGGGTAAGGGGGTTGGTTATGCAATGGGAAGGTTTTAAGCACCCAAAACATCCTAGGTACTCCTAGGGAGCCCTTTTCACATTTGTTGTAAGGTTGGTATTTTGTGAATTTTTTTATTTGTGCAAACATGATTGAAGAGATGAGAAGAGAACCTAGAAATTATTTACATTTTATGTTTGAATGGATGAAACCCATTGCCTACGTACCATCTTAAAAAGATTAGGATCAAAACCTCGTAGTTCGGGGTAAAAATCTCAAACTGAGTTGGTGAATTGATTGGTCCAAAAGCCTTAAGGTCTTTTGTTATCCAAGGGAGAAAACTCAACCTAAAACCACAAATCCACCATGTGAGGATAACTTCAACATGCTACTGAGGGGTTAACCCTATAATAAGCATGGAAGACTCATTGTCCATCACTAAGGATATAGGTGAGTATTACATCTACCTCAAGGATAACTCAAACCTAATAGCTAAAGGTTATGAAAGAGTTTTAATTAAGAGAGTGGCCATTGAAACCACAAAAAGGTATTTGAATGGGTTATATTTACCAATGAAAAGTATGTACAAAATATGGTCAAAGTTGACTTAGAAGTTCAATTCAAAATAAGTGTTATGAAAAGAAAGTTTGAAAATCAAAAGCATAAGGCTTAGGTTTCTAATGTTTGAAACGAATGTTAAATGTTTGCACAAAAGTTTTGGCTTGGGTTAGAGTGGAGAGAAGAAGAAGAATGGCTAAAGTCCTTATCATACAAGAGATAAGGGATAAGAAACAAGACCACAAATGGAGTTCCTCTCTTGAGATCATATTGATGATCCAAGTAGCTCCCATCCTTTGGAATATGCAAGCAAGATAATAGTAAGTTCAAGCAATCAACATAATCAAACAAGCTTTTGGAGAGTTCCTCAATGGCTCTTAGATCTCTCTCTTAGAAGCTCATGGCAATGGTTCCTCACTTAGGCTCAATGTTGGAATCCCTAGCACAAGAACACACACATTAAAAAGTTCTATCAAACAAATCAAGAATGAACAAGCAAGAGTTTAGAAATTGGTCCTTCCAAAGTTCTCTTTAGCATTTATAGCATTCTAAAGGCTCAATGCCTAGTTGCTCTTTGACTCCAAATTTGCATAGGGGAGGTCCTAAGATCTAAGTCCAATTGTTCATTTCTTTGCATTTGGTCCACAACAATCTAAACAAAACACAAGCACAATAATATATACACAATTATGTGCTCAAGTGAGCAAAAGGCAAATTGCATTAACATAAACATGTGCTCAAAATGAGCAAAGGGAAAAGCAAATGAATAATATGCACAAGAATAATAAATTTCATAAATGTAAAGAGCAAAAAGTAAATGTTAATAGTTAATGATTAGTATTAGTGGTTGGTGTGCCATGAGGCAAATTTAGCGCTATATTAAACAATCGTAATTGGACTTATGTAGAAGTCACAACTATCTGAGGCCGGTCAATAATAATGTAGGCAACAACACAAGTTAGAAGTCTTGATTAGTGAACCAAGTTCCAACAACTTGCCATGCCAAAAAGAAGATGAGAAATGATCTTGTATTGATTTAAGTCCTTTGCATGATTTAAGAAGCAATCTATCCCTAATGCAAAGCCATTCACTTGATCATTTGATCAAGATGAATTAGATTTGAATCAAGGAAGATTAAACCTCCCTAATCAATGCTAACTTATCAACCTTTAACTCATTGATCAAAAGAAGAAGAAGAAGAAGAAGATAATGGAAATGAAGAAAATAAAGTGCATTAGATGAAATGGAATGTACCAATCTATCAATGTTGACCAAAGATAGGGAAGATCAAGATCAAACCATAAAAAACAGAAGTGAGATGAAGATTGGAAGTCAAGAAATAAATAAAATATTTTTGGCATTTTTAATATTTGAAAATAAACTAGAATTAAAATATTAAAGGTCAAACTTCAAATTCACTTCAAATCAACTTTGAAAAGTCCAAGTGAATTATCCCAAGTTCAACAAGGTCAAACAAAGTTTGACAAAAAATTTCAGCATTTTTAAAAGTCAGAAACTATTTTTAATCAATTAAAAATGAAGAAAAATAACCTAATTGAACTAAAATCTCAAATAAATCTCAAATCAATTAATAAATTGATGAGAATATTTTTTATAGATCCATCATCATTCAAAGAAGTTAGAAAAATATTTTTGTATTTTTTGAATATCAAAAACTATTTAAAATGAATTAAAAATAACCAGAAAAGAGAAAATTATTAAAAAATAGCAAATGATAAAATAAAAAATATTAAAAATCATTTTTAGAAACTAGAAATTAAAAGAGAAATAATGCAATTGGTCCCATATTTCTTGGACCAATAATAAAAGAGATATGGATTTTAGAAATAAAATGGAATTAAAAAATAAAATGGAAATATTCAGAAATAGCAAAAATCCACACGCGTTGGATGAATCCTCATTAAATGACGTGGAGGATCTAATGGCAATGAGCTGCGCGCGTACCATAGTCCAAGGTCAATGAGAAACATACTGAATTAAATAAAGTCATAACTGTTAGACGGTGTGGCTAATGATCGAGAGGGGGGTGAATAGATCACCTCTTTGAAATTTAACGGATTTAAAGTTTTATCAGAGTTTTTAAAGTTGGCGGAAAATATCAGTCCCGAATCGACTTCCGTCTATTCTGAACCGCTACTAGAAAACCGGACACACGAGTTTAATGCTGGATTTGAATAAGAATGACAGAAACAATCAACACCAGAATTTTAGCTAATTGAATGCACTTATCATTAAAGTCTATTTCCAATGAATAAAACCTAGCTAACAATTTTGTCAAACAGTTGGTGTGTATGTGATCAATGATGAACAGCAGTAGAGTTTAATTAAAAAGGTTTTCCTGCCACTGCTGTCTTGCAAAAGGAACAATCACAACACACTAACTGAAATTACGAAAACTGTTTTAAACGTAAAGAGGAGTAAGGTAAGAATACGATACGCAGAGATTTGGTAAGGAAGTTCCCCACGTCGTCCTCGCGTGTGGGTACGTCTCCCTCTCAATTTCAAATGAAATTGAGAACTTTGATTATCAATTATTGCCGAATTCGTTGATACAAGGTTATGATACAAAGACAGAATTCTAAATTCCAAGAACTTCTTCTTGTATGAACCTTCACTTGATCTGAGCACGATCAAGAATTTCCTGCACGAAATTGCAAACAATTCACCGGTTCCACGACCTGCTTGCGAAATCCCCCGATCTCCAAACGCAACGCTGCGGCTGAATCTGTTCTGCAAACGTGACTCACAAACCCTCAAGAACACTCCAGTTCTTGAAGGATAAACCAATAGGTTTTTCCTCGAAACCCCCTTCAATCTTCAACTCAGCTAGATCCTCGATCGTTCCACTGAAAACCACAGCTAGATCCTTGATCGTACCACTGAACGTTATCTCGATAATCCTTTAATCCAGAGAACAAGAATGGTTATGTGTTGATGTTCTTGAAGAAAAGTGATTGAGAAGATGAAGAAGATGAAGTCTCTTTCAGGTTTCTATGTGCTCTCAAACAATTGCTGCTACACTTCTTTTGATCTTGTGTTCAATTGTTTTTCCCTCAAAGAATTCGTCCTTTCGCACTGCTGTCACAACATCTCTTATATATGCTGAAAAACAGAAACTGTTAGAGCACAAAACAGACTTATGCATTGATACATGAGAGTATGCATCGATGCATACTGTAAGATAAGTGAGTTTTTGGTGAATTGAATTAAGCATGGATCGATGCATAATTCGTATGTATTGATGCATATGACATTTCAACTAACATGCATCGATGCATAATTCGTATGCATTGATACATAGGACATTTCAACTAATCATGGATCGATGCAAGGCACGTATGGATCGATCCATAGAGCATTTTGCCTGTCCATGTATCGATACATGACTCGTATGCATCGATGCATACTGAACAAAAAAGTTTTGTGATTTGCAACATGCTGTATGTATCGATGCATAGGCTTATGTGTTGATGCATACTGACACAAAATTGATTTTATGAGTTCTTTTAAGAGATGTATCAATGTAGGTCTTTATGTACAGTCATGCAACAATAGAATGGGATAAAAACACAGTAAAAACACAAATGTATCATGTAAGGTAATGCACAGCCAACATTTGGATGATGATCACACAATTTGCTATCATTCAAAATTTATTCAAAATAAAGAATTTTCTCACAAACTCCCCCTTTTTGATGATGGCAAATTTTTGGCAAGATGTGTGATACTCCCCCTGAGTTTGTTCATGTCTGTCAACATCTGCATTCAACATCTGCATTTCTCCCCCTTTGTCAACATCAAAAAGAAGAAAAAAAACAGGTTTATCAAGGCAACATGTAGCAGAACACAGCAAAATTGATAGATAAGCTAACAATCACACAGAATGAAGCTTACAAAGTAAAGAATCACTCACAAAGAATGACAAATAAGGGCAATAACATCAGAAGTAAACAGAAGGTTATAAGCATTTAAGTAGTATGAACGAGTTTAAGAATTACATAAGCTAAACCATATATTGTGCAACAATAAAAAAAACTTAAGCAACATGAAAAAAATGCATTTAATCCAAATAGCAGTCAGTATGTGTCGATGCATATGGCCATGAATCGATCCATAGCATGCAATTTTGTTTTTAAAGGGTCTATGTATCGATACAAACGACGGATGGATCGATACATCCTGAACCAGTTTTGAGAAATTTGAAATGCATAAGATATGAATCGATGCATACATGTTTGGATCGATACATACTGATGCCAAACCAGATTTTAATGAATTTTTGTGCAGTATGGATTTGCATTATGCCCACAAGTATGTCATGATAATTATGCCCAAGTATGATTCACAAATCAGAATTTTTAATGTTCAAACAGTATAAGCAAAAAAAACTTTTGTTCTAACATACACAATCATATAATTCTAAATGAGATATAGATAGGAGTGATATTACCTCTGTTGGTGTAACCTTGTGATGAATAAGTATAATCTAAAACAAATCTCATCAACCAAGGTGAGGCATAATAAAAATAAGAAGAAACATGCTTATCCTTATCCAGATTTCCGTTGGTAGGCATAGGGGTGTCAATTGATTTTGAGTCATTCATTCCAAAGCGCTTGAGTAGTTCTCTGCAGTATTTTGTTTGACATACTGCTGTACCCTCATCAAGTTGCTTTATCTGCATTCCTAGGAAGTAATTCAGCTCCCCCATGAGACTCATCTCAAATTCACCCTGCATAACCTTAGAAAATTCTTCGACCAAGTGTATGTTAGTTGAACCAAAAATTATATCGTCTACATAAACTTGAACTAAAAGGATGTGCTTTCCTTTGTGCTTAATAAAGAGAGTATTATCCACTTTACCTCTTGAATATCCAGGATCAATTAGAAATTTGCTAAGCCTTTCATACCAAACCCGAGGGGCTTGTTTAAGACCATACAAAGCTCGTTTTAATTTGTAAACATGATCTGGATTTTCAGCATTCTCAAAGCCAGGAGGTTGTGAAACATATACCTCTTCATTTATGACACCATTAAGAAAAGCACTCTTTACGTCCATTTGGTAAAGCTTAAAGTCGTTGGAACACGCATAGGCAAGCAAGAGACGTATAGCTTCAAGGCGAGCAACTGGAGCATAAGTTTCCTCATAGTCTATGCCCTCCTCTTGGTTATACCCTTGTGCTACTAAACGTGCCTTGTTCCTAGTTATCACTCCGTTTTCATCAAGCTTATTTCTAAAAACCCATTTAGTACCTATGATATGATGATCTCGCGGACGAGGGACAAGTTCCCAAACGTCATTTCTTTTAAATTGATTAAGCTCCTCTTGCATGGCCATTAGCCAAAACTCATCAATCAAGGCCTCTTTGGCATTTTTAGGTTCTACTTGTGAAACAAAAGCGAAGTGAGAACAAAAGTTACTTATCTTAGAATGGGTCATTACTCCCTTTGAAATGTCTCCCAAGATGTTGTCAATGGGATGGTCTTTTGAGGATTTCCAAGCTGTTGGAAGATCATTCACTTCAGCTGTCTTTTCTTCCCCATTTTCTTCATGACTAGTATCTTCCTCCTTCTCATGGGCAGCTGTTTTGGACTGATCAGTTTCCTCAACACCTTCCTTGAGTATGTCTTCTGTAGATACACCTGCGTCATCAAAAGAAATACCTTTTCCGACATTTTTCGGATAAGACTCATCAAAAGAAACATAGACAGATTCTTCAACAGTAAGTAAACGCTTATTATATTATTTACTCTTACTCCCTTAAACACAATGTTCTGTTCAGCATGTTCAATTATGCAACAAGTTTTTGTGAAAGAAACTTTATAACCCTTGTCACGCAATTGACTTATGCTTAACAAGTTGTGTTTAAGCCCCTCTACTAAATGGACATCAGAAATAGTAGTGGTAGAGGGATTACCTACACTACCTTTACCGAGTATAGCTCCTTTGTTATTGTCTCCATAAGTAACATATCCCTTCTTCTTTGCTTTGAAGTCTATGAAAAGCGATATGTCACCGATCATGTGCCTTGAGCAGCCGCTGTCAAGAAACCATCTTCTATCTACGGAAGCAAGGCACTCATCCTACAATATCAAAAGAGAGAAGTTGGTACCCAATTTTCATTGGGTCCGAGTGGGTAAGTGCTAACATGGTTGCCTTTTGGCTTCCATTGATAAATACCTTTAGGAACAAGAAATCTCCTAAACTTGCATTTCTCAATGGTATGGCCAGCATGACAACAATAATGACATAAACCATGATGATGCGTTTGTTTATTCTTGTTCATTAAATCCTTTGGAATAAAAGAGTATTTTGCATATGGAGGATTTAATGACTTCTTAAACAACCTAGAGTCAACGGCATAAGTAACCTTAGGTTGTAACGCTTTCTCTAATTTGACCTTGAGAGTGTTTACCTCTTTTTGCCAAATATGACAAACGTCACAATACCTAACTTTACTACATCCATCAATGTCAATATATTTTGAATTTTCTACAATACTAGCTTTTAATGATTCTAAAGCATTTTCAGCTTTGTATACTTTACCTTCCAGAAATGAAAAAATTTGTTTATCGGAAGATAATCTTTTAAAAGCATCTACAGCTTCGTTATGCAGTTTTTCAAAAGCTATTTTCAGTTCAGCAAAAGTCATAGAAGAGAAATTATTATAATAGGCTTGTTTTACCTTTTTATCATTGATTTTATTCTTGTGGTAGGACATATTTTTGGTGTGAGCCGTAAGGCACAGATTTGCGGTTTCATCACTATCACTTGAACTTTGTGTGCTTGATGAATCACTATCACTTTCCCATGCAATGTAAGCTCTTCTTTGTTTGCTGTACCCTTTTGGTGGAGCTTTTCCTTGATCCTTATACTTCATAGGACAATCTGTTTTATAATGTCCAGATTTACCACAATTAAAACAAGATCCTCTTCCTCTACTCTTCTTATTCTCTTCCTGTTTTGAATATGTAGATTGTCTTCGAAACTTCATGAGATTTTTGTCGGAATGCTTGACTCCGTTCTTTCGAATGAATCTATTATATCTCCTCACAAAATGTCTCATTTCCTCATCATCCGAATCTTTGTCACTACTAGAATCATTGTCACTTTGCTCTTTTCGTGAGGACTTAGAGCTAGAGGCCACAAGAGCTATTGGCTTCTTCTCTCCCTCTTTGTCTCTTTTCTTCTCCTTTTCCTTCTTACTTTTGTTCTCATATTTTTCAAGACTTTCCAATGCTTGCTGATGTTCTTCCAGCTTTCCAAACAGAGTTGTAATCGTAAGTCTTGTTAGATCGTTGGCTTCCTTAATTGCTGTTACTTTGGGTTGCCACTCCCTGCTAAGACACCTGAGAATTTTATTAGTAGCAATTTCATTGGAAATAGGTTTTCCAAGCGCATTCAATCGGTTAGTTAGATGAGTGAATCTCTTTTGCATGTCGGAGATAGATTCTCCTTGTTTCATGCGAAAGAGCTCAAACTCTTGATTGAGTGTGTTAATGCGGGACTGTTTTACTTCAGTAGTACCCTCATGGGCAACTTCTAAAGCATCCCACATTTCTTTAGCTGTCGTGCAATGGGATACTCGATAATACTCATCAACACCAAGTGCTGAAATTAGCATGTTTCGAGCTTTCCAATCACACGACCACTTTTTCTCATCTTTCTCATTCCAATCATCTTCTGGTTTAGGTACTATGGCGCCAGCCGCATTTGTCATAGTAATTTGAAACGGACCATTTTCAATGGCAGCCCATACTAGCCTATCCACAGAATTTATATGAACTCGCATGCAGTCTTTCCAGTAGCCGTAATTTTCACCGTTGAAAATAGGCGCTCTATTATACGCCCCCTTTGGTTCAGAATCCATACTGTTACAGACAGCCATAGAGCACCAGCGAACCGGCGCTCTGATACCACTTGTTAGACGGTGTGGCTAATGATCGAGAGGGGGGGTGAATAGATCACCTCTTTGAAATTTAACGGATTTAAAGTTTTATTAGAGTTTTTAAAGTTGGCGGAAAAAATCAGTCCCGAATCGACTTCCGTCTATTCTGAACCGCTACTAGAAAACCGGACACACGAGTTTAATGCTGGATTTGAATAAGAATGACAGAAACAATCAACACCAGAATTTTAGCTAATTGAATGCACTTATCATTAAAGTCTATTTCCAATGAATAAAACCTAGCTAACAATTTTGTCAAACAGTTGGTGTGTATGTGATCAATGATGAACAGCAGTAGAGTTTAATTAAAAAGGTTTTCTTGCCACTGCTGTCTTGCAAAAGGAACAATCATAACACACTAACTGAAATTGCGAAAACTGTTTTAAACGTAAAGAGGAGTAAGGTAAGAATACGATACGCAGAGATTTGGTAAGGAAGTTCCCCACGTCGTCCTCGCGTGTGGGTACGTCTCCCTCTCAATTTCAAATGAAATTGAGAACTTTGATTATCAATTATTGCCGAATTCGTTGATACAAGGTTATGATACAAAGACAGAATTCTAAATTCCAAGAACTTCTTCTTGTATGAACCTTCACTTGATCTGAGCACGATCAAGAATTTCCTGCACGAAATTGCAAACAATTCACCGGTTCCACGACCTGCTTGCGAAATCCCCCGATCTCCAAACACAACGCTGCGGCTGAATCTGTTCTGCAAACGTGACTCACAAACCCTCAAGAACACTCCAGTTCTTGAAGGATAAACCAGTAGGTTTTTCCTCGAAACCCCCTTCAATCTTCAACTCAGCTAGATCCTCGATCGTTCCACTGAAAACCACAGCTAGATCCTTGATCGTACCACTGAACGTTATCTCGATAATCCTTTAATCCAGAGAACAAGAATGGTTATGTGTTTATGTTATTGAAGAAAAGTGATTGAGAAGATGAAGAAGATGAAGTCTCTTTCAGGTTTCTATATGCTCTTAAACAATTGCTGCTACACTTCTTTTGATCTTGTGTTCAATTGTTTTTCCCTCAAAGAATTCATCCTTTCGCACTGTTGTCACAACATCTCTTATATATGCTGAAAAACAGAAACTGTTAGAGCACAAAACAGACTTATGCATTGATACATGAGAGTATGCATCGATGCATACTGTAAGATAAGTGAGTTTTTGGTGAATTGAATTAAGCATGGATCGATGCATAATTCGTATGTATTGATGCATATGACATTTCAACTAACATGCATCGATGCATAATTTGTATGCATTGATACATAGGACATTTCAACTAATCATGGATCGATGCAAGGCACGTATGGATCGATCCATAGAGCATTTTGCCTGTCCATGTATCGATACATGACTCGTATGCATCGATGCATACTGAACAAAAAAGTTTTGTGATTTGCAACATGCTGTATGTATCGATGCATAGGCTTATGTGTTGATGCATACTGACACAAAATGGATTTTATGAGTTCTTTTAAGAGATGTATCAATGTAGGTCTTTATGTACAGTCATGCAACAATAGAATGGGATAAAAACACAGTAAAAACACAAATGTATCATGTAAGATAATGCACAGCCAACATTTGGATGATGATCACACAATTTGCTATCATTCAAAATTTATTCAAAGTAAAGAATTTTCTCACAATAACAATGGAGCGTGGAGATTAAATCTGGAGAATGCATCGTGTGGCTCAAATTGGATCTGGCAAACAGACGGTGGCCAGCGCCACCGTCTTCTCCGGTGAGCTCTGGTGGAGACCAAAAAATGCAGAGTTTCAAATGCTAACTAAAATGAACGATCCAGGAACCATTCGAAAGGTGAAGTGATGTACATCACTCCTATGCCACTCACGTCTACTCTAGATTCCTATTAAGAGAGAAATCAGAGATGGAAGTTTGGTGGTGTTCAACTGAACTTGCTCGATTCCAACAATTAAATACACAATAATGATGCCTCTATAGAGAGGACTTCAGACAACACAAGATCAAGGCAAATGGAGCAATGTATGATGAGATTCGAAGCAAAATTCAGTGGAGCAAAACCTTTGGATTGTGAAGAATTGAGTTACTCTCTTTGGTTCCTTTTGCAAACAGAAACTTCAATGGATCAAATGATGAAGGTCTAGGAACTTTAGATCTTAAAATTTAACCAAATGCAATTGAATTTCAGATCTGAATTTTTGGAGAAAAATGAACTTTGTTCCTTTGGTATGGCTAGGGATTCAATCTTGCAGCACTTCAGGCGCCTTTAGGTTGGAGCATTGTGAAGGCAAGGCATGGTATTTATAGATGGAGAGAGTTGAATGCATGAGCTAACTCGTGTGCATGGCAAATGGATTTTGCATTGCATGGGCCTGTGTGAGCATGTGGAAGGCCCAATGAAGGCTGAAATAACTTGCTGAGTTTATGTGAAATGCAAATGGACGTGTACATTAAGTGTAATCAGCTCATGCATGGCAATTGAGATAGCTTTCACAAAATGCACTTAATTCTTCATGTCTTCGAAAATGGTGCTTCCAAACTCCAAATGCTACCTTATGAGTAATGGTTAGAAAACTTGTTGCATAAGGAACAAATGCTATGTTGATCAAAATTCCAATTGGGCCTTGGAAATTAGTGAAATTTGAGCTTGAAGTGTAGGGTGCAAAACATGCATATGTGAAGTTTCCAAATTTGGCCAATGTTCAAGCCCTTCTGTCTCAATGATGCCAGCTCCAAATGATAAACTCTTCAACATGAAAGTTGTAGATCTTTTCAAGAAAATAAATTTGGACTTAAATTTTTCATCATTTGGATTTTTAATGAAGAAGTTATGGGCACTTGAAGTTGACCTTTTTCACATTTCAATGCATTTGGCCCAAAGTGACCTATAATGTTTTGCATTATCACATGTATTTCTTTTGAGATTTTGAAATTTTGATCAACATAACATTTGAATTAGACACAATATGATTTCCAATGCATTTGGTCCCACCTCAAAATCATGAAAAATGAATGAGTTATGTTCTTGGGAAGTTGACCCAAAATTAGGGTTTCAGTCAAAATGTCCTATAATGTCTTGGAATGGAAGATGACCTTCCAAGCTTCAAATCAAATTTTGATGAACATGAAAGTTGTTCATATTATCCTTAATAACATTTTTTCTCTTGAGGTCATCTACATTTGATTAACACATAAAAAGTTAGGTCTCAGTGCATTTCAAAATAGTCAGATGAATTGACTGATCAACTTCTCAAGTCCACAACTCATACCTTGATGAATTTATGGTTGAGGGCACTCTAATAAGTTCAAATATGAATGAAATTATGAATTAAAGAACTTCCCTTGATTGTATTTGACCATGGGTTGAGGTTGCTTCATGAGCAAGGCACAATTGATGGACAGATGAATTAGGGTTTCCTTGGGAAACAAGCCTCAAACCCCTTGACTTGCTTTGATAAAAAATGATGAATTGAGATACTTGGGAGGCATATTTGATGGATGGGAGCTTTGGGAACCATTACCATGCTTGCTTTCATCTTCTTTTGACCCTATCATTGCATAAAGGATCTCCTAGAAGCTTTTAGACCTTGTGATTGCTCAAGCTACAAACAAGAAATGTTAGTGACATATTTTTGTGCTTTTGGTTAGTAAATAAAATGAGGAAAGCAATGATATACAATTCAAGCATGCTTGGTGATCTCAAACCACTCACAAGAGGTCTCACCCAAAGGCAAAGGGAACCAAGATGCTCATGATCCGTGAGGCTTTGCAAATGCAATGTTATGATGCCATGAGGGATCTTAGGGCCAAAATTGGGGTCTTACAACCACGATAGAGCTTCTGACTAACCTTTTGACTTACCTCCTCTTTCTTCAGAATGCAAGTAGGATGCATGAGAGTCTTTACTGGTTTACTTTCTGACATTTCAAATTTATTTAGAATGTCTTTTATGTATTTGCTTTGATATACATATGTAGCGTCTGAATCTTGGTTGATTTGAATTCCCAGAAAGAATTTTAGTTCTTGCATCAGACTCATTTCAAATTCTGCCTGCATTAATTCAGAAATTTTTTGACACACAAATGGGTTAGCAAAACCAAAGATTATATCATAAATATATATTTGCTCAGATCACGAGGTCATTTCTGATGTTTTTACAAAAGAGTGTAGAATCAACTTTGCTTTTGATAAAATCATTTTCCAGAAAAAAAAGTGCTTAGTCTTTCATACCAAGCTCTAGGAGCTTGTTTTAGACCATACCGAGATTTTTTCAGTTTAAAGACATGTTCTGGACATTTTGAGTTTTCAAAACCCGGAGGTTGATGAACATACACTTCTTCATTAATATATCCATTCAGAAATGCACTCTTGACATCCATCTGATATACTTTGATGGAGTAATTTACAGCGAATGATACAAGTAAACGAATAGATTCTAACCTGGCAACTGGAGCAAAGGTTTCGGTGTAGTCAATGCCTTCTTGTTGACTTTAACCTTGTGCTATCAGACGTGCTTTGTTTCTGACCACTTCTTCCTTTTCATTTAGTTTGTTTTTGTACACCCATTTGGTTACAATAACATGGGTTCCTTTTGGGTTTGGTACAAGATCCTAGACATCGTTCTTTGCAAATTGATCAAGTTCTTCTTTCATTTCCAGAATCCATTCTTTGTCTTGAAGTTTCTCTTCACAAGATGTTGGCTCTATTAGAGAAACTAATCCCATAGGGGTTTCCTCAGATACTTTGAATGTAGACCTTGTTTCCCAGAACCAACTCTTCAGAAATGTTTAGTCTATTTCTTGATTTTTTCTGTGTAGTTGAGATTTCAGGTGCTTCTGATGTTTCCCTTTCAGCTTCCTCAGATTCTTTAGTCTTTTATCAGAACCTGCAAGTGTTATCTCCAAATCTGCAAGTTTTTCAAGTAGCTTTGACTTTTCAGAGTCAAGCTTATCATTAAATCTGACATGTATTGATTCTTCCACAATTTTTGTTTTATATTGTATACTCTATAGCCCTTAGAGCATTCTGAGTATCCCAACATAATACCTTTTTGTACTTTAGAATCAAACTTGTTCAGATTATCTTTAGTGTTTAGGATAAAACAGGAACATCCAAAAGGATGAAAATAAGAAATGTTGGGTTTTCTTCCCTTACACAGTTCATAAGGAGTCTTCTCCAAAATATGTTTTATAGAGATTCTATTCTGAATATAACACGTTGTATTTCTTGCTTCAGCCCAGAAGTACTTAGCCACATTTGTTTCATTGATCATGGTTCTGGCCATTTCTTAGAGAGTCCTATTCTTCCTTTCTACAACTCCATTTTGTTGTGGAGTTCTAGGACAGGAGAAATCATGGGATATTCCATTAGAATAAAAAAGTTCTCCAAAAAGTTTGTTTTCAAATTCACCACCATGATCACTTCTGACTCTAATGATTTTAGAGTCAAATTCGTTTTGCACTTTTGAGCAGAAACTAGTAAATACATAGTATGACTCATTCTTGTGTCTTAGAAATTTTACCCATGTCCAGCGACTATAATCATCAACGATGAGCAATCCATACTTCTTACCATTGACTGAAGCTGTCTTAAGAGGTCCAAACAAATCAATGTGAAGAAGTTCTAGAGGCTTAGAGGTAGAAACAACATTTTTATTTTTGAAAGTTGTTTTAGAAAATTTTCCTTTCTGACATGCCTCACAAAGAGCATCTAAAGAAAAATTCAGCTTAGGTAGGCCTCTGACTGGCCTAAGTTTATTTAGCTGAGAAATCCTCCTCATGCTAATATGACCTAAGCGCCTATGCCATACCCATTGCTCTTCATTTACAGACATTAAACATTTTACATTTTGATCTTTTAGATCTGAAAGATTAATTTTGTAAATGTTGTTCTTCCTCTTACCAGTGAAAAGAACTGTCCCATTGTTCTGATTAATGGCTTTGCAAGTTTTTTGATTGATGATTATATCATAACTGTTGTCACTTAATTGACTTATCGATAACCGATTATGCATTAATCCTTCTATGTAAAGAACATCAGAAATAGAGGGAAGAGATCCATTACCAATTGTTCTGGAACCTCTGATTCTTTCTTTCTGATTTCCTCCAAAACCTATGAAGCCATCATCTTTGAGTTCCAGGCTTTGGAACATATGCTTTCTTCCCATCATGTGTCGCGAGCATCCAGAGTCAAGGTACCATGATTGGTGTCTTAATTCTGCTGTATAGGATATTTGCAACATACACTATTTTATCTTTTGGTACCCATAATCTTTTGGATCCTTTATGATTAGTTCTCCCAGAGTTTCTGGACACTTTGGGTTTTCTGGCATTATTAAAACTTTGTGTTTGTACATGTGTGTAATGATAAGAAAATGGGGATTTAGGTTTATTATCTGTAGAAGGTATTTGCTCATCTTCATCAGAGTCATATCCAATTCCTCTTTTCTTATTCTGACTAACTCCATAAATCATAGAAGCCATTTTGCTTCTTTCTAGCCCATTTTTCAGAAATTTTTGAAACACTTTTTCATATTTGTATATGATTGTGTCAGAAGTTTGTAGAGCTTTAGATAGAGTTTCTTCAAGTGTTAAACATTTTTTAGTAGAAAATTCATTTTCTTTTTCCAAAACAAAAATGTTGCCTTTTAATTCAAAAACTTCTATCTCAAGCTTATCACATTCTTCGACAGTTTCTTCATGGACCCTTTTTAGGACCTTGAATTTTTATCGAAGCTTCTGATAGGAGCTTAGAGATTCTGATAAACAAGCTTCTAAGTCAGATCGAGAGAGATCAGAAAATACCTCTTCAGAATCAGAGTCTCTTTCTGATGTACTTCCAGATATGGTAGCCATGAATGCAACATTTACATGTTCCTCTTTAGAGTCTGATTCTGAGGTGTCAGGTTTAGAGTCGTCTCAGGTAGCCATGAGTCCCTTCTTGGTTTTGAAAGAGGTTTTCTTGAATCCTTCTTTTCTGGAACTGTCTTTATTGAGCTTTGGACATTCGTTTCCATAGTGTCCTGGTTCTTTACATTCATAGCAGGTTACCTCTTTGTTTGGTTTGCTTCTGGAAGTTGATTATGAGCGATCTCCCTTCTACCTGGGTTTTCTGAAGTTGTTATTCCTTTTTGTCCAAATTTGTTTAACTCTTTTGGTTAGAAGTGACAACTCTTCATCATCATCAGAATCATCCTTTTCAGAGTCATCATTGTCTTCTTCTTTAGCTTGAAAGGCTTTGTTCCTTTCTGGCTTGCGTCTTTCTGATCTAGACTTCAGAGTCATGGATATGCTTTTCTTTTGAGGCTCGTCTTCCTCTAGTTCTATCTCATGAAACTTGAGGGAGATGATGATTTCTTCCAGGCTTATGTTGTTCAGATCTTTTGATAGCTTCAATGCAGTGGCCATAGGTCTCCACTTATTTGGCAAGCTTCTGACAATCTTTTTGACATGATCTGCAGTTGTGTAGCCCTTGTCCAAAACCTTGAGTCCTGCAATTAAACTTTGAAATCTAGAAAACATTACCTATACAGCTTCATCATCCTCCATCTTGAAGGCTTCATATTTTAGAATTAGAGTCAGAGCCTTGGTCTCATTGACTTGAGTGTTGCCTCCCTATTGGTGATCTTTTCATATTCATTGTAGGATATAACATTCAGCAAAATTGTTCTGGCTTTGTGGTGATTTTTGAAATCACACTTCTGATCATCAGTCATTTTATTTCTGGCAATAGCGATACCAGTATCAGATACAGGTGGTTCATAACCAATTGTAACTATGTCCCATAGGTCAGCGTCATGGCCTGGGAAGAAACTTTCGATTATGTCCTTCCAATAATCAATTTTTTCTCTATCAAACACTGGAGGTTTAGCATTGTAGTTGTCTCTTTCATTTGTGTTAGTCATTATGTTTTTCTCACGCTGGATCTTCTCTACACAGTTAAGTGTTTGATTTGAAAATCAATAACAGGGCCGAAGCTCTGATACCAATTGAAGGTAGAGAAAAAAAAGAAAAGGGGGTTTGAATTGTTTTCACTGATAATAAAAACTTTTGCAAACACCACACACACGAAAAACAAAGCAAACAACACAAAAGTCTATCCTGGTTCGCTTGAAATTCAAAGTTACTCCAGTCCACCCGGCTAAGGTGATTTCTCCTTCAGTAAGGACTTAATCCAATAATCTAGAAAGATTATAACAAAAAAGTCTAAGAGAACAATGATTTCCTAGCCCTCTCAAGTCTACAGACTTCACAAGTTACTTGAGGAAATATTCAACAACTATTTGAGAATTACAAGAAAGTGTTTAGTGCTTCTAGGTAAGCAATTTTAACACAGTGAGAACACTAAAAATTCACACTAAGAGCAACAACTCGTGTGAACAGATTTGAACAAGAATTAATGAAATATTGAATTTGAGTTTGCAGTATTCTTGTGTAATTGCTTCATTCTTTTGTATGATGAGAGACGGGCCTTTAAATAATGCTTTGGATATGATGTCGTTGGCTGAAGAATTGATGTTGATATCTTGCCAATGATGGGACTTAAATGATATTAAGTTTGTTGTCCTTTCCATAGCAATTTGGGAGAAGTTTTGTTCTTCTCCAAATAAAGATTCATACCATATATGGAATACTTTACTAAGTCTTGAGGTTGACCTGTTAGGCGTGAATCAAAGTGCGCGGAATCCAGATCTTCTTATAGAACTAGTATTCTTCAGATAGTTGTTGGAAGTGATTTTCTTCAAAAGTTCTTGATTAGTCTTCAGTTGGACCTTCTTCAGATGTACAGATCAGTAGAGTAACCATGTGTGGAATCCTTTAAATTCAGGGTATATGAGTCTTCAAACTTCAAATGTTGTGAGTGTCGTTGTCTTCAGAGTTATAACGACTGCTTTTGACTTTAAGTCAGCTGTTCTAGGCTTGTGTGATGGCAGATGTTGTTTTTTCAGATCCTTTTCCTGTTAGAGTCCTGCATACTTAGAGAAATTTGTTAGGGTACCAAAATGTTTCATCCTTTGTTATCATCAAAACTTAGAGATAAATTGTAGATGCAAAATCTTGTTCTAACAGAAGCGTAGGGTTAATACTGAGATTACTACTGTTAAGCTAAATGCCCCCGCTGATAACCAGGTCAAGTCTTTGACTGAGCCTATAGAGTATCCCATAAGCTTAGACTATATGAATAAGTTTATGGTATTTCGCTCTTGCCCTTTGTTCAAAGATCCCAAAGATTACCTAGCCTGGCTAGCCAAAGTAGAGAAAAAGAAAACCCAAGTCTGGAAGGATATGGGAATCTTCAACATGATTCAAATGTCGAAGGTTGGGTCTGGATATAGCAAAGCTATGCTAATAGCTTCCTTGTTTTTTGGGGATAGTACTCACAACACCCTTCACCTCCCTCGTAGGATGATGACCCCAACCCTCTTTGACGTATCCGCAATTGTCGGTCTTCGACTAACAGGAGAAACCCACGATCCCAAATTCATGGCTGAAAACATTATTAGCTTCGATGGTAGTCGAGCCACTTTCGTCAACTACATCGCAAACTACAACAAGAAGGACACTGAAGAAGTCTCTGACGAAGAGCATATTGCATTCCTTGCACTCTGGCTATCCCAATGTGTTTTCTGCTCAAAGTCTCTTCAAGTAGCAAATAAATATTTTCCCATGGCGAACCAGTTGCATGTTGGGCACGGACTTTGTCTTAGCCAAATGATCTTTGGTTGTCTTTAGGATCCCTTAGGGAAGGTGTTAACATCCTAAAGAGATTTCAACCAAGGTCGAATCTTCTACTCTCTGGCCTAAACTGGTTACTTTAACTGTGGCTCAATGCCACTTTCGAAGCGTCGTTGGCAATGTGTCGCAACTGCGAAAAAACAATTGGCGAAGAAAAAGAACAGAAGAGTCGCCACCGTTCGTTATTTATCCCAAAGGAGGGAAAGGAAATGATCGAAGAAAACCTGAAGAGAGGAAAAGACAAGGTCTCGCAACCAAATCTAGGGTTCGGGAGTCGATCATGCGAAGGGAAGGTATTAGCACCCCTACGCATCCGTAGTACTCTATGGTATCCACTCATGTTGTTCTAGTCTAAAGGGTGTAGGTATGTCTAAGGTACTATATGCTAAAAGAAGGTCAAAAGAAAATGACTCGCAAGGATGTCGCATTCACTGCCTACGTATCTCACCTGAGTATGAGAATCAGAGTCTTCGTAGCTCGGCTACCTATGGGCGAAAGAGAAATGTGCTCGATAAGACCTCGCGTCTTATGCCGACGTATCTCATCTGGAATGAGAATCAGAGCAAAATGTAGTTCAGCTAACTACGAGAACAAGGGTCTCGATTGCAACTAGGGCAAGAGAAAGGGAAGGTCTCGATCGCAACGAGGGCGAGAGAAAAGAATCGCAACAAAGGAGAAAACAAGCAAGGATTAGTTGTTAGTCGTCAGTCAAACTCGACAAGACATTGCGTCTCGTGCCTACGTATCTCATCTGAACATGGACTTACAAAAGAAGACACCAGCTGTGTCAAAGGAAAGTGGGCAACGTGTTCAACGTCCTAGCAGTAGGTGTCGCAGCTCGCTGAATCGAGTCTTAGGCAGTTATCTCTTTGCAATAGAACGGACTGACATGCTACAAGATCGGAGACGCACGGAAGGTCTACAAGTGGGGAAGCTCTGCCCTAGAGTTGTCATGCAATGTGGACCTATGTGTTAGGATTTATAAAAGGGGACATCTACCTAATGTTAGCATGCAAAGAATAAGGGAATTCTACCTATGTCATCATATAAAAGGGTTCTACCAAATGGGTGCTACCTAAACGGAACAAGAGTCGACGGATGGAGCAAGGAGAGGAGCTACGGATAAGGGTAGATTGCGATGCCTGAGGCAATTGAATTACAGGTAGATGGTGATGCCTGAAGCAATCGACTTACAAGAGGATGGATGAATACGTGCTGGTTTTGTTAAGTTTTGAAAATGATTACTCGACGTTGGATCGAGCTTTTGATCTTGTTTTGAAATGATTATCGGATGTTCGTTTTAATTCTTGTATTAACAGATGAATAAATAATGAAAGAATAAATATTATACACCTTATGGGAGAGGGGTACATTTGTTATGAATGGGGATGGTTCATGGCAATCAAACAATAAGAATATATGCCTCAATCATCATACAAGTAGGCAACAGTTATCAATCAAATCAGATAAGTAAACAAGTATATAACCAAATCAAAGAATCAAAGAATGAAATAACGGAGCATTAAACAATGCATGGGAAATATGAACATGTTAAACAATCAAGCAATAGTAAGCATGGATGAAGGAAACAAGTATAAAAGATAACAAATGAATCAGACAGATGAAAAGATGCACAAAAAAAGTCCACTGAAATAATTAAATCAAGAAATGAGGTAAGGATCAAATAAAATCAAGATAAAAGGCCTCTAATACATGGCATATGAGATGAACAATGGAGGATCAAAAGATCTCTTCAATTGCCATAAGCAATCCCTAAGTCAAATAATGATCATAAAGAAGTCAACTGAAAATTTGAGCCAACTTAATAAATATCAAATAAATAAGAAATTAATCAAGAAAATTATGAAAAATTAAACTAAGTAAGGTGGGGTCAGGACATCATCATCCCCCAAAAAGATTTTAAAAATAATGAAAATTGGTACATGAATTAATTGAAATAAAACAGAAGTCAAACCAAAAGTCAATCAACAAAACTAGGTTAAAATTAAATCAAAATTAAATTGAAAATGTGAAATAAAAATCCAAGAAAAAGTCAGGTTGTCCATGGGGCAGTGGTCAACCTTCATCCCAAAAATAAAAGGCTGAAAATAATTTGAAGTTATAAAAATAAAATCAAGAATCAAATGTATGCTAAAATGGACCACTTAGAATGAATAACTAAAATAAAATATTAATATTAAATAAATGCGAAAACAAAAATTGAATAAAATTAAATAAGGCATCAAGAAATATGGAAAATATTTTTGGATATTTTTATGAACAAAGAAAATATTTTAAATTAATTAAAATCAAAACACAAATAAAAATGGGAATTAAAAAAAGAAAATGGAAAAGGGAGGTGCATCAGCATTTGTGGCTGAATTAGAAATAAGTTATGCGCTAATGGACCATGGAAGAGGGGTGTGGGAAGCAAATAGTGCAGGCCCACAATCCAACCCAACATTAAATCAGGCGTGACACTTAAAAAATGAACATTTTATTTAAAAAATCATGTGAACCTTATGTCAACTGGTCACTTCCACTTAAGTTACTAAAAGACAAAAAAAGAACGGATGGCCAGAATTAAAACGGCAGCGACGGATCCAATGGCTCTCAAGACGACACGTGGTCGTCTTCTTCCTTGAACCAAACCCTAGCCATGCTCATGCAGGAAAACGCAAGAAAACAGTGGGTTTCTCTCAACTTCAACACCAAAATGCGAGCACTATAATGCATCAAAAATCATGAAACAAAGCCCAGATCTCAAGTACAAAATGCAAGGATTAACATGGTAACTTGTTTTAGGTGAAATGGTAGCTTATTCATGGAGAAAAGTTGACAACAAAGTGTCAACATGAACACGGACATGAGCAAAAATCAACAACATAAATCAATACCATGAACATTGCCTCGTACTGAGGGCTTCAGAAATAAACATAAGCATATGATTGGCATTGTAAACAGTAATGAAGCAAGCACGATAATGGCATAGATGTGTTAATAAATGGCTATGGAAAAGGGACAAGAAAGTTACCTAGTGGAAGTCTAGTCCACTGCTTCTTGATTGTGGAGAGAATAGAAGAAGATGATACTTCCTTAGTGCTTCAAAAGCTTCAACTCAAGAGCTTGCTGAGAAATAAAATCTGATCTCCAATGAACTTTTTCCTTGCTTGCTCGAAAATTCAATGGCCTCCTCTCATGTTTAGGGTTTTTGCTTTAAATATGGTGGGTCAAATGCTCCTTAATGGGCTCTGAAATAATTTGCTTATCCATGAGCCAATGATGTGCATTTGGTGAGGTGTATGAGAAATAGGAGAGAGGGCACATGAGATCATGGTTTCTTATTTTGGCAAAAACTTTAAGTGAAAGGAAATATGGTGCATGGCCAAATGAGGAAAACAAACATGGGTTGTGTAGTCTTGCATCTGTGCAGCATGGCTTGGTCTGGTTTGGCAAGCAAAAACTCATTTCAAGATGGTGACTTTGTGGCAACATAACTTGATGAGTAAACCACTAATTGATGAGATAATGCAAACAGTAGAAAGATATCATGGAGTATGGCATATTTCATGTTGAACATGGGTGGAAATAATGAGTGGAAGAAGGTGAAAAATGGCCTCAAGTTCATGTCACACCATTGCAAGATTGGTTGGGCAAGTTAGGCATAAAATCTGCCTAGAAATTTCAAGTCATGGTGCCAACTTTAAGTGAGTGTATCTCTCAAACCATGGATCCAAATGAGATGAATCCAAAGGGAGGTGAAATAGGACGTGACAAGGTACAATTGTTGTGAAGAAAATATTTTCAATTGGTGCCTTGAAGTACAAGAAAACTGGCCAAGAAGTTTTGACAAACTTTAAAGATTTTTAGACTTAGAAAATTTTCTAAGTGTCCTAAAAATATGCTCTACTTTGACCAAGCATAACTTTCTCAATTTTGATCCAAATAGAGCAAACTTTATATTTCTAGAAAGCTTGGAACAAAAGGAAAAACTTTCTTGTTGGAGAAATTTTCAAATGGAGCTTTTATCTTGATGGAGAATGGGCTTAAAGTGAATGCAAAATCATAAGAACTTGCCCAAAATGGAAAGTCAACCATTTCCAAATTAAGTAACTTTTCCAATTCCTGATTAAATGATGAATCCATGATCCAACCTTGATAAAATTTCACATGTAGGTTCCCCTAGGCATGAATTTTGAGATTACACTCTCAAAAAGTCAGGAGTTGACTTTTCTGGCCCCATAGTTGACTTTTCCCAAACTGTCTGATTCCCGATTCCAGTGATCAATTGAAGCACTTCTGACTCAAATAAAAAGATGATTTTTTGTATGTAGACCCTTGTGGACATATGGAGGGCCATGGAAAAGAGTTTCACCCAAAGAATCAGAAATAAACTGATTTTATACCAAACCCTAATTTTAGGGCAAAATTGATCGGGAACTGATTGCACTGCTTGCCAATGGATCTTTCTGAGATAATTGTGAATCTTACTAGGCCAAGATGCTTCTCCAATCATGACATGGATGAGCTCCTCTACTTCCAACCAAACATTGCCTGTTGCAGGTAGCCATAAAACCATAATTTCCTGACTAAATCCAGATGAACACTCTGATAGCTCTGAATCCTTCACTGATGAACTGTGGACCATAATAAAATACTTGGAGCCCCCTGAGACCCTTGAGACTTGTATACTTAGAGAATGAAGTTCAATTCTCAATCTTTCTTTGTGTAGGCTCCTTCGGTTAAGGAGTGATCAATCAAAACCTAATTCCCAAGTCACTAATGCAGTATGCAATGAGTATGACCTAGTATAATGTCAATGAAGTGTGAAACATAATCCCATGCTTCCAGGAAAAATTGTAGGGTAAATTTTGGGGTATTACAGTTGCCCCTATTCAATCAACTGGAGACCCGAAATGAAGATAGCAACGACTTTCGCATTTTCGAGGTATCAAGGGATTGAATACAATAAAAGCCCGAAAATTTACACTGAAGTAGGAAAGTGAAAAATAAAGTAATAATGCCAGTCAGGATCGGAAAATAGTCGGTCTTGATCTGAGCATCAGAAGATACGAGATTATCAAACATCGGTCTGAACACCGGAAAACTGGCATGAGCACCACTTCGGTCTGGATACCGGAAACTGGCCTGAACGCCACAAGTTGGGTCGACTTGAACGTCAGAAACTTCTTCGATATGAACATCGGAAAACTGGCCTGAATGCCACTTCAGTCTGAATACCGGAGACTGACCTGAATGCCACAAGTTGCGTCGACCTGAACGTCAGAAACTTTTTCGATTTGAACATCGAAAAACTGGCCTAAATGCCACTTCGGTCTGAATACCGGAAAACTGGCCTGAATGCCACAAGTCGCATCGACCTGAACGTCGGAAACTTCTTCGATCTGAACATCGGAAAACTGGCCTGAATGCCACCTCGGTCTGAATACCGGAAACTGGCCTGAATGCCACAAGTTGCATCGACCTGAACGTCGGAAACTTCTTCGATCTGAACATCGGAAAACTGGCCTGAATGCCACTTCGGTCTGAATACCGGAAACTTCTATGTCTGTCAGTATCGACAGAAATAGGGTAAATGATAATTGAGGCGGAGCGTGGGCCAACGACCCCTGTTGAGAATAATAAGGATAAGTCATGAATAACCTTCAGTCTGAGTACTGGAAACAAACTTCTGGCTTATCACTTGGGATACCGAGAATATCTTATGCTTTACGTGCATATGTTTGAATTTTTCAATGACGTAATGCTCCATGAAAATGGAAATGCTACGCGATTTGGGAGGATGCAATGCGATATGATTCTACATGCGGGGATACGAAAAGCTAGGTTAGAGAGAACGCCAAGCCGATGCAAGGAATTCTGTTGAGGAAATGATCACAATCTTCTGGACCCTGGCAATGCTATTGGAGATACACATCACAATGAACTCTGTGGGGAAATGAACAGCCACACGGTGTTCTTGGCAATAATAAAATACCAAGACTCTGACTGGGGAGAGAATGGCACTGAAAGCTTATTGCTGAGGAAAGCGACAGTGGTTCGGGAAACCATAATCTGCGAGAGAGACGACTTAGCAGGGGAAGCAAACACTGATACGGTACCGAGATTCTGCTTTAAGGAAATAGACCAAGGATCTAGCGTCGCGATCATCAATCTGGCATCGAACTCTGAGGAGCAGCCGCTTCTGCTGGGAAGGTACAGTCTGACACTGTCGACTCTACTGGGGAATGTATAATCTGAAACAAATGCTTGGGGAAGTACAGTAGTGAGAATCTGTTGGGGATTGAAGAATCCAATGCTTGGACCAACTTTGCAGGGATAAGATACCAAATACCAACTGTTAAAGAAAAACATCCGCGATCATTTGCTGGGAACCTTAAGGAAATGCCCCGAGTGTACCTGTTCTGAATAGACGATTCAAAGCACTTAAAATCCATAGCAATTTTAAATGTTTATTAAGCATGTACCTGTAAAGCTCTTATGTTTCATGATGCAATGTTTATCAAAAAATTCGGACTTCATTTTTGCAAACAAAACAGTAAAATGAAAATGAACACAAAGATATACTGAATAACATGATTTTATTGATTGAATGGCCTCTGAATAGGCATTTACATCAGGAAGCAATCCCTGGAAAGAGGTAATTGCACAAAAGATAAAAATAGAAATTAATCTAATGGCAATGTGAAATGGATTTCTATCGGCTTCCAATTCTGCTATGACTCGCTCGTCTTCAAGATCCTCCAAATGATCAGCTTTCTGAAAAAGGTGATTGGACTGTTTCCTATCCTTCAAAAGTTTCCAGTTATCGACACAAAATGAGGTTCAGAACTACTCAGAATGCAGTCATTCGCGTAATCCCTAACTTTTGCCTAGATCGCCCTTTCGGGTTTTCAATCCACCGGGATACCCATTTTTGCCTAAGTTGCCTTTTCAGGTTTTCAACTTACCGGGTGTACAATCTTTTCATTTTTAATCCCTAACTTTTGCCCGAACCTTTTTCATTTTCTTGGTTCGTCGGGATGCCCATTTTTTTTCCTGGACTATTCTTTTTATTGTCTAGCGGGTCTATTTTATGCGAATTATTTTTTAACTGCGTCTGAGTTCACAGGGGAAGTGAAGTCTTCACCATCCATAGTTACAAGCATTAAGGCTCCACCATCAAAAATCTTGGTGACAATATATGGTCCGTCATAGTTAGGGGTCCACTTGCCCCTGTGATCTGTCTGAGGAGGAAGGATCCTTTTCAACACCAAATCTCCGACTTGGAAGCATCGAGGACGCATTTTCTGGTCAAAGGCTCTCTTCATCCTACTTTTATACAACTGCGCATGACAGATGGTTGCCATTCGCATCTCTTCGATAAGACTCAACTCATTGAACCTTGTCTGAATCCATTCAGCTTCGTCTAACTCGACATCCAGCAGGACTCTTAGAGAAGGAATCTCCACTTCAACAGGTAGGACTGCTTCCATACCATACACAAGGGAGTAAGGGGTTTCCCCGGTCGATGTACGTACTGAAGTACGGTACCCATGCAAGGCGAAGGGTAGCATCTCATGCCAATCTCTGCACGTAACGACCATCTTCTGCACAATCTTCTTTATGTTCTTATTTGCTGCCTCAACAACACCGTTCATCTTAGGACGATAAGGGGAAGAATTATGATGTTGAATGTTGAAGTTCTTGCACAACTCCTTCATCATTTTTTTTATTGAGATTAGAACCATTATCAGTAATGATTCTTTCGGGAATCCCATAACGACAAATGATTTCTTTCTTAATGAATCGGGCAACCACATGTCTGGTGACCTTCGCAAATGACGTTGCTTCGACCCACTTGGTGAAATAGTCGATGACAACAAGGATGAAACGATGCCCATTGGAAGCAGTCGGCTCAATCTTTCCAATCATATCAATGCCCCACATAGCAAACGGCCACGACGAAGATATCGCATTCAGAGGATTTGGCGGAACATGCACCTTATCAGCATAAATCTAGCATTTATGACACTTCCGAGCATATTTGAAACAGTCAGATTCCATGGTCATCCATTAATAACCCGCTCTCAACAATTTCTTAGCCATTACATGTCCGCCGGCATGAGTTCCAAAGGAGCCTCCATGAACTTCCTGCATTAACATGTCCGCTTCATGTCTATCCACGCACCTGAGCAAAACCATGTCGAAGTTCCTCTTATACAACACATCGTCTTTGTTCAAGAAGAAACTGCCTGCCAATCTTCTCAAAGTCTTTCTATCATTGTTGGATGCCCCTGCAGGGTACTCTTGATTCTTCAGAAAGCACTTGATGTCGTGATACCAGGGCTTGTCATCAACTACCAGTACAGCAGCAAACACATACGCGGCCCTATCAAGGCGCATAACATCGATCCTGGGAGCATAGTTCCACCGAATCACCTTGATCATGGAGGACAGAGTAGCAAGAGCATCTTCCATCTGGTTCTCATCACGAGGTATATGATACAACTTTACTGTTGTGAAGAAGGTCAACAGTCTTCTCGTGTAATCTATGTAAGGGACCAGATTAGGCTGGAGAGTATTCCAATCACCATTCACTTGATTGATCACTAGAGATGAATCTCCGAAGATGTCCAGAGTCTTGATTCTCAAATCAATGGCTTGCTCAATTCCCAAGATACATACCTCATACTCAGCTTCATTATTGGTGCACTCAAAAGTCAGACGAGCGGTGAAAGGCATGTGGGCACCTTTCGGAGTGGTAATGACAGCACCAATTCCACTTCCTTTGGCATTGACGGCCCTATCAAACATTAAAGTCCACTTTTCATCTAGATCAGGTCCCTCCTCAACAACTGGCTCTTCACAGTCTTTCATCTTGAGGAACATGATGTCTTCATCCGGAAAATCAAACTTCATCGGCTCATAATCATTAATCGGCTGCTGAGCAAGATAGTCTGACAGAATACTCCCTTTGATGGCTTTCTGAGATGTATACTGGATGTCGTACTCTATCAGTACCATTTGTCAACATGCAACCCTTCCGATGAGAGCTGGCTTCTCAAATATATACTTGACTGGATCCATTTTGAAGATCAGTAAGGTTGTGTGAGTCAGCATGTATTGTCTCAATCGCTTAGCAGCCCATGCAAGTGCACAACATGTCTTTTCAAGCATTGAGTATCTCGACTCGCAATCTGTGAATTTTTTACTCAGGTAGTAGATGGCATGCTCTTTCCTACCTGTCTCGTCGTGTTGACCGAGAACACAACCCATGGAATTGTCAAGTAATGTCAAATACATAATCAGCGGTCTCCCTGGGACTGGAGGCATAAGGATTGGAGGATTCTGCAAATATTCTTTTATTTTCTCGAAAGCCCTTTGGCAATCATCATTCCACCTGATAGCCTGATCTTTTCTCAACAATTTGAAAATTGGCTCATACGTGGCTGTTAGGTGAGAGATGAACCTTGCAATGTAGTTCAACCTCCCTAAGAAACCACAAACTTGTTTTTCTGTTCTTGGCTCAAGCATTTCTTGTATTGCTTTTACTTTGGCCGGATCCACCTCAATCCCTTTTTCACTAACAATAAAACCCAGCAGTTTTCCAGATCTCACCCCGAAAGTACACTTGTTCGGATTCAGCCTCAGCTTGAATTTCCTCAAACGCTCAAACAGTTTCTGCAAATTCACCAAATGTTCTTCTTCGTCTGAGATTTGGCAATCATATCATCAACATAAACCTCGATTTCATGATGAATCATATCATAGAAAAGAGTTACCATAGCTCATTGATATGTTGCCCCAACATTTTTCAGACCAAACGACATCACTTTGTAGCAGAAGGTGCCCCATGGGGTTATGAAAGTTGTCTTCTCCATGTCTTCTGGTGCCATCTTAATTTGATTATAGCCAGAAAAACCATCCATAAAGGAGAATACCGAGAACTGAGTCGTGTTATCCACCAAAACGTCGATGTGAGGTAATGGGAAATCATCTTTAGGACTAGCTCTGTTCAGATCCCGGTAGTCAACACACATTCGTACCTTTCCATCCTTCTTAGGTACTGGAACGATATTTGCAACCCATTGAGGATAATTTGTAACCGCTAGAAACCCTGCATCCAACTGTTTTTGCACTTCTTCCTTTATCTTGACAGCCATTTCTGGTCTTATTCTTCTGAGCTTCTGCTTGATCGAAGGACAATCCTCTTTGAGAGGCAAACGGTGTACCACAATGTCTGTGTCAAGCCCTGGCATGTCCTGATAAGACCAAGCGAAGATGTCAACATACTCTTGCAACAATTCAATCAGCCCCTTCTTCACATTATCCTCCAAAGCAGCCCCTATCTTGATTTCTCTCTTGACGTCCTCGGTGCCGAGATTAATCACTTCAATAGACTCTTGATGCAGTTGAATGACCCTTTCCTCCTGTTTTAACAGCCTGGCAAGTTCTTCAGGGAGTTCACAATCTTCATCACCCTCTTCTTCAGCTTGAAAAATTGGATTTTCAAAGTCGAAGCGAGCCATAGCAGAACTGTTATCAATAGGATCCGGTGACGTGCATCTGCATGAGTGATGGTATGTGTTTATGAGTGTGAACAAAGAATGAAAACTAAACAAAACATTGCCAAATACATTTTTTTGATTTTTGAAAATTGCAAAAATAGAAAGACAGTGAACAAAATATTTGAGTGCAAAAAAGACGTCCTTTATTTACGATAAAAAATGCAGGTATTCATATAGATGAGCCCTACAATGAGTCATTACGCCTAGGGCAGAACGTAAGATTTGGATATGCATAAATAAACAAAGAAAATTACTCTTCAAGAAGAGTGACTTGGATAATCTCTTCAGAAGACCAATTGCGGAGAACTTCACCCGGAACCCTTAGACGCACCCAGTGGTCAATGTCGCAACCACTAGCCCCATCTTCTTCGTTGGTTGAAGAGATCTGGCCATACTGAATGATGCCAGCACTAGAGAAAGTAATCGGCCCCTGACGAGTCTGAGGAGTTGAAGTTGTAGAAGTCAATGTTGGCTGATACCCAATCCCAAACTTGTCTTCCTTTATAGGTAAATCCAACAGACGTCCCCAACCGGGAGCAACACCTGAATTTACCAAGGCTTGTGCCTGCTTGAAGGACAAAATAGAGGCACCGACTTTAACCTCTTCCACTGGAGCTGCAACCTTGATTTGAACTGCCTCAAAGGCCTGACACAGGGTCTCATGAATCTCACCTTCTACCTCTACATACTTGAATGTAGACAGGTGACTGACCAGAATATCCTCTTCACCACAGACAGTGATAATTCTTCCGTTGACCGGGAACTTGGTCTTCTAATGCAAGGTCAAGGAGACTGCCCCAGCATTGTGAATCCAAGGACGACCCAGCAAACAGCTATACGAAGGACTGATATCCATCACGTAGAAGACGGTGTTGAAGGTTTGTGATCCAATCTGAATTGGCAATTCCACCTCTCTGAATACCGACCTCTTAGAACCATCGAAGGCTTTCAGAACAAGATCGGAAGGCTTCAAGATCAAACCTTCTACCTCTAACCTTGACAGGGCTCTCTTGGGTAGCACATTGAGAGAGGAACCTGTATCCACCAGAACATGGGATAGCACAGTGTCTTTGCACTCCATCGAAATGTGCAAAGTCTTATTATGATCGCGTCCAACTGGCGTCAAGTCAGAATCAGTAAAACCCAACCCGTTGCTTGCATGAACATTTGCAACGATCCGTTCTATTTGGTTCACTGAGATCTTCTGACTCCTGAGGCACATATGCAACATTAAGGACCTTCAGAAGTGCCTCCCTGTGTGCCTCCGAACACAGCAGGAGAGAGAGAATAGATATCTTGGACGACGTCTGAATCAACTGATCGACTACCTTATAGTCGCTTTTCTTTATGATCCTCAAGAGCTTGTCTACATCCTTCGCGGAAGCAGGCTCAGAGCCAGCCTGTGGTGCAGAGGTACCATCATTCACAACTTGCTTGCCTTTGGCCTTCGCCGCGGCGTCAGCATTATCAGATTGGGTAACTGGTGGTGAGAACAGTCTACCACTTCTGGTGAATCGCCCGATTCCACCAACATTGTCCACTGCAGGATCTTTTATTTCAACTTCAGGTTCAGATTTCTGATCCTGCACCTCTTCTATTTTCAGTGGCTGCTCCACTCTATGATCATGCGTGTACACACTCCCCCCGTAATGCCAAGGAATGGCCCTTTTGCTGGTGAAAGGTAAAGGACCAGGGGTCGTGATGGTCACAGTGGATTGATGCGGTTGTACTGGTGGTACCGGTTACGCTACTGGCACACTGATTTGAGCGGTCGGGTAGAAAATTGTGATAGTGGCGACGTCACAGTCATACTCAGAAATCTCATTCATTGAAGTACAAACATCCGAAACATCGGAATCAAGTTCAACAAATACATCAGAATCAAACACAATGTTTGGAATATCAGCAACAACATCAGGAAAATTAATTACATCATTAGGAGTTAAAAAATCAACAGGAACAACATTCGTAAATTCTTCAGCTTCAACGGAATCTTCAGAAAAGAGAGGATCAACATCTGCATTCTCAAACACCTCTTCAACAATAGACTTTTGGGCAGACAAGTCTTCGACTTGGAGGATACCATCGTCAAGCAAGGCCTGGATACCCTGCTGCAGCCTCACACAACCCCTGCTCTGTGCAGCACAACCCAAACATCCGCTCCCGCAAACGGGGAAAACATCTGCCTTTAGCAAGTATTCTTTAATTTCCAACAGCGGAGTCTTCAGTTTCAACACATCTTTGACTGATTTGACTTCTCCTTCAACCATGTTAACATTTGCTCCACCATGCTGCGGCATAGGATTGTTGACAACATTAGGAGCCGGAGCAAAGTTAATGGCCTTTGAGTCAATAAGGTCCTGAACTACGTGCTTAAAAGCTTTGCAATTTTCAATAGTCTGGCTAGGTGCCCCAGAGTGGAACTCACACCTAGCATTGGCGTCATAACCCACTGGAAGCCTGCCAATAGGAGGAGCCAAAGTGCATAACTGCACAAGTTGCAACTGCTGAAGATTGGGAAGCAACTGGGCGTACGACATCGGAAGAGTGTCGAAACGCCTATCCATCATCCTCTGTCTCTGTTGGTAGGCATGTCTATTACCTTGTTGTTGTTGGTACTGATTTTGTTAACACTGGGGTTGTTGTTGTTGCACTGGTGCTGCAGTTGGAATGGTCACAGCTGCAACATAGGGTTGCTGATGGTAATTCTGAAAACTGTTCCTTCGGTTACCCCTACTCTGATAAGAAGACACGGAATTTGCATCCCCTTCTCTCCTCTTCTGTCCTCCTATGAACGGCTACTTCGACCCCGAGGATGATCCAACCCCACTTTGGATCTTACACGTCTTCAAGTAATTCTCCACCCTCTCACCGGTAGAGACCACATCAGCAAAATTGGAGGCGTTGCAACCCACCAGATGCTCCAAATAAGACCCGGGCAGTGTGTTCATAAACATGTTGGCCATCTCTTTTTCCAACATCGGAGGATGAACACGGGAATCCATCTCTCTCCAGCGTTGAGCATACTCTTTGAAGCACTCATTACTCTTGAGAGACAGATTCTGGAGTTGAGTCCTGTCAGGTGCCATGTCCGTATTGTACTGATACTGCTTCACAAAAGCCTCAGCCAAGTCTCTCCAACAGCGAATATGGGCTCTGTCCAGCCTCATATACCACTCCAAGGATGCCCTAACTAGGCTATCCTGGAAGAAGTACATGAGCAGTTTCTCATCATCAGAATACACAACCATCTTGCGGAAGTAAGCTTGCACGTGAGTCTTCGAGAAAGAGTTGCCATTGTATTTATCAAAAACTGGAACCCTGGACTTTGGTGGAACTCTCACACCTGGGACCAGCCCCAAGTCATCAACATCCATACCAAGAGCATTCTGCCCTTCCGCAGCTTTCAACCTCTCCTCCAATCTCCGAAACATATGGTCCATACCATGGCCCATGCCAAAGTCTTCCTGAAGCAGGGTGAACTGATCCTCCTGATCATCATGGATGGGTTGTTGGTCAGGGTTGACACGTGGGATAGGGATAGGTCCCGGTCCATTGGGTCCATTAGTCTCTCCAGCTGGAGGATCAATCACAATCTCCGGTTGAGTAGTAGGGGGATTCCTCTGTATCAACAGTCTAAGCTCCTGCTGTCCCTGAGCCACTCCTTGGACCACGTCCATGAACTGATTCATGTGAATCCTCATCTCAGTGAGCTCTGCTTGTAGGCCTTCCATTGCTCTGCGTTGATTCCTTCGGGTACCGTATCGGTGAATGCCTGAGTCAGCTATCCTGCTAGTGGAATACCAAACAAAATGAGAACACGGCGGCGGTATCTGTTATGCAAGACATGCTAATAGATATGCAAATGCAATTACATGTTTATCAATTCCAAAGGGTATTCTACCCCTTGATTCCAGTCTCACATCAGATAAATAGTGTAAGAAGATCGAGCCGTGGATAAACTTCTGAGACCAAGATGCAATAAATAAAAACCGTCATACAAATGAGTTCCAGGAGAAGGGCCTTAGCCAACAGTACATCAAAAGAGGATCCCCATAATAAGCCCGTGGATCATTACTACGAAGCAACAAAGGAACACAACAAGTAAAAAGAGGAACAAAAAATCAGGAATCAGCCTCCTGTATACAACCCATAAGGACTGCTCCTAACTTCAGCCAGCAGTGCCACCGTGTCAGGATGATCTGGAGATTCTGTCAAACGCCGGATAAGCAAATTCCTCTTGTGGATAATCCCATCCAGTTATTTGATGTGCTCTATGTAATAATCCCCATCATCCTCCATGAATACCTTTTCAAGTCTAGATTTCTTCAAACCCGCCAGCACTTTGAGTTCTTCAATCTGTTCTTAAGCCTTGTCGAGTTGATCTGTGATGTAACCATTGGTTGTACGGGTACACAGGAGCTCATTGTTCTTCTCCTTCAGCAGAATCTTCAACTTCTCCATCTGACCAGTGAATCGGGCCACCATCTCCTCCTCTTTTGCCTTTCGAGAAGCTGAAAATACATCCCATTGTTCTTGCCACCCAGCTAGCTTACCACGGGCCTCTGTTAACTGCTGCTTGACTCGCCTCAACTCAGAAATGGATGACCCCAAGGCTTTGTCAGTTTTCCTGAAGAAGTTCACCTCCACAACCAATTTCGTTTCCGCTTCCTCTTGCAATCTGACAGCTTCCCCCTTCTGATATTCTGCCTCATGGTATAGATGCATAAAGTCTTGCAACTTCACACTTAACTCCGAGTTTGAAGTTTGAAGTTCCTCCATGGTATCCTTCAATTTGTCATACTCCTCTCGGCTCACCATTGTTGACTGCTCAGGGGTAGGTGGATACAAAGGTTCTTCAATAGGAAACGACAAACTAAACTCTTCGACTCTTCCCCGAAGCCAATCTTCATACTGAGGATAAGTCTTGCAATCCCCCTTTCTAAACACAGTCCTTCCTCTCTTGATTACCTTGAGCCATGCCTCAGCTGCCTTATGGGATACGGTCAGATCAGATGAAGAATGGGAAAACAGAGATTCTTCCACATCTTTTTCCAAAGGCGGAGTTTTTAAAGCATACCCAAACTGTCTGACTGCTAGAGAAGGATTATAGTTGATTCCTCCTCTTCTTCCTACCAACGGCACATTCGGGAAGTTCCCGCAACTGTGAATAATATCCGCCCGAAGCAAGTTCCGGTCAGACCACCAAGAAATATCTTTAGCTCTTATCCCCATCAACCTCTTCGACCAACTCAACGAGTCCTTGAAATCAACGAACGCTCCCGACTTGGGTAGGTGAGAACTAAACCACTTATGAAACAAGGGTGCACAACAACTCACGAATCCTCCTTTTCTATTCTCATTCCTGTGATGCACTGAATGAAAGAAATCTCTTAGCAAGGTCGGCACTGGATTTCCCAACACGAAGAGGCGTATTGCGTTTACGTCCATAAATTTTGCAACATTAGGGAACAGGACAATCCCGTATACACAAAGAGCCAACACAACATTGAAACACCTCCAATCACCATCTTCAAGCTTCTTCTTGGCTTCTCCTACTAAGAAACTCAGATGAAAACCACTGACTCTTCCTTTCTGACACATATTTGACTTCAAGACTGATTTCCCCAAATATGTGGCTGAAGCAACCATGCTGAAATCGGGCAGAAACTCAAAACTGTAGAATAGCAACTGCGACTTGATAGGAATTCTAAGAAAACGTGAAATCTCCTCCAAAGTAGGGACCAAGATATAATCTGGGAATGTAAAACACCTCAATGGAGGCTCATAGAATTGCAACAATGTAAAGAGAGCATCGTGTTGATCTTTGGAGAGAACTGTAACGAAACTTAAAATCAACCCGTAATCCTTCCGGAATCTTTCTAGAGAATCATGACCCATTAACTTCATCAGCTGTTGAATGGGATCCAAACAAAAATTTATAGGCGACATGTCTTTTTCTGCCAATATCCATCTTAGGAGAACCAGAAAACCCCGACTATAATCAAGAAGAAGATATAAATCCCTAGAAATAGATAAACATGTGTTAAATGATGTGAATGCAAAATGATGTGATGCAATGCAGTGACATAGGAATCAGGATTGCTGTATCTGCTTGAACAACTATCAGGTTGCACTGTCTGAAGAAAAAACCACTGAGGAACATATAAGAGACCAAAGTTCTGCTCCAACAAAAATACCAGAAAACCGGGTTGGTTGAAGGTTAAGGTTTCCTGAATTTAGCCCGCCCCTCACTGGTAGGTTCTAAGAACAAAATTTTGTCAGCTTCTAGTCCTTCAGTCGAGAATAGTACGTTTACCACTAAAGGTTTGGTATTATTACGAGACAAAGACCTCCACTGACTCCCCTCAACAGGACATCCTAAAAGCAAGTTCCCAACCTTGGGTCCTCGGGTTGAGCAGTGAGAATGCGCCCACCAGAGCTAACATAATCGTGTCTCGGAGGAGTGCCTCGACTGAGTCCTTGGGAAATGGTCACCAGAGTCGACGATTTCTAAAGGAACATCCTGTCGTTACGGAACACCCGTAGGACAGAATATATCCAAAAGAAACCTCATCTGGGTGTGGGTCTCATGAACGACTTAACGTAGCAACATGTTACGCAAGCCTCATGACTATCCACTCTAAAACCTGTGTGTACGCTCAAGCCTGGGTAGTGGGCTTATCTCTCATAGAACAACCCACCCCAACAAACAACCAACCCAACAGATCCAGCAGATACAACAATCATATGTACACAATGCAATAAGATAAAGTAGATGTCATACCCCAAAATTTGCCCGTCAATCTTGCAAGGCATTTTTCAAGGCACTCCAACTCATTTTTCAAGACATCGATCTTAAAGGAACAAAGACCCAGCACACAGGTGGCCAAATCCAGAAAATGACTTAAACTGGCTTGCTCGCTAGGCGAGCAAAATCCTTCGCCTAGCGAACCCTTCGCTACACCACTCGCCTAGCGAAGCTTGCGAATATCAGAAATTTTGGGCTTCATTCTGAGCCCATTAGGTCACAAAAAATCATTATAAATACCACAACTTCAGTCAGAAAAAGAAAACGAGGAGACGGAGGAACGGAGACAGAGAGAAGGAACAGCAAACCTTGGAGGCTAACCCAGAGAATTCAGAGCAACCCTAAAGGAAACCTTGAAGGAAAATCTGCACAAAGATTATCTCCGCCCAACTCAACCCAGCGCCAACCCTAAAAGTGACTTGCCAATTCAAGGTTGCAATTCAATTGCAAACAGGTTTGCATTACTATTACCGCTTTATCGCTTTATGTTCTTAATTTACATGTGATATCATAATTGAATTCATAAATATATTTGAGGTTTTTCCTGTGGGTTTAAATATATTTGAAGATCTTGAATGTTTAACCATGTAATTTCTGTAATGGATGCCATAGGGTGTGAAGCTTGCTGAAGTCGTACTGTTCTAAAATTCAAAACCCGCAGCCGTTCGCTAGCACATCGCTAAGCGAACATGTAGCGAGTGTTCGCCAAACCCTCACTAGGCGAGGCAGCAGTGAACATGACAGTCGCTGATTTTCTCGTTTTGATTTTTGCTTATCTGACATGTTTTATCATAGCCATGCATTGTTTACCTGACACTATTTCTGTTATGATGCCTTTTGTTTGGTGCAATCCTCGATTGTACCCTGATTTGGTATTCTGACCTGTTTGCTGAATTTTGTAAGGGTTCACATACTCCCGGAAAAGTAGCTTGCTAGGTATTCCACTTTATTTGTGGGATACCCTTGTGGAGATTCATCCTAATTACCTAATTAATTATAATGTGGAGATTCATCCTAATTACCTAATTGATTATAAAATATTGCCTTTGAATATGTGATCTTGGACCTCTCTTTGTTGCCTTACGGTATTACGGTATTATGGTCATGTCCCGCGAATGTAGGGATACACTTAGCAAAGACCCTTCGATTAAATCATCATGTCCCTATAAAATAAATCATAGTCCCCCGGATGTTGTCTGCGAATATATGATTTTGTCCCCCGATGACCCTTCGTTGTAGCCTACAGTTAAATGATGATTGTCCCTTCGAATGCTAAGGTATCCTTACAAATGTTGCTTTCAATGACCAATCGATGTCCCTTTTACATCCAAAGGATAAAACTACTTACTTCTCAATAGTAAGGACAGTTTTACCCTCATAAGGATAGGAAATGCCCATAAAGACCTTGGGTAGGTACAACTCTTAAATGCTGACTCACAACCTAAAACATTTTTCATACATCACACTTTGCAAAACATCTACTAGAAAATCACCACTTGGTATACATTCATACTAGAATCATTGTCAAGTTATATTTTTCTAAACAACTTTCAAAATTAAACGAGATAAATACTTTGTATACATTCATACAAGAATCATTACAAAGCTAAACTCTCTTTTCAAAACATTTTCTAAGCAGTTCACAAACACTTTTTCAGACAAGAAAAACATAAGTGATCCAGCAATTAAGAGCCCATGGATAACCATGGATACAAAGGGTGCTAACACCTTCCCTTTGTATAATGTACCTCCCGAACCCAAAATCTAATTAAGGTCTTTCCTGTTCTTTTCCACCTTTCCTTATTGGATAAAAGAAAAGTCGGTGGCGACTCTTACTATCCGCGACATTTGCTTTCCAAAGCAAAAACACACCAAAAGTCAGTTCACCGTATGACAGAACTGGCGACTCTGCTGGGGAAACTTAAAAAGAGAGGTTACCTTAAAATACAAGATCACTTATTTGAATTGTCTGATTTACTTTTAAGGGATTGCTTGGGTATTTTATGCTTGAGTGAAAGATCCTACACCCGGATCTAGTATACCTTAGGTAAGTAGCAAAAGATCATCGCGACTATCCGGCGTATACTGGAATGGTCAAAATGATGGCTACGGTTAATGTGACACTTTGGATGTCCTGATGTTCCTCATGTTTACTTGAGGAAAAATTTGGCTTCCGCGTGGTGTCATCAAAGCATTAACCGGACCTTTAGAACCCTAATTGACTCATCCTAACCATTAGAAAGTAGTGAGATAACTGACTTCGGTTCCGACTGGGGTTGGTTGAGACTCGACACTACACTCTTTGAGATTGGACTTTAGGGAAGCTTCGGTCAACCACTTGGTGTTGCACTGAAGTGGACTTGAAGGAAGGTCAATGATTTGAGATCCTTCTAGAACCCGGTTATTATTCTAGGACAGGTTGAACCAACCAAACTTCAGTGGGGAGGGTACTTACCTATGGAACTCATGCAAGCCTTAAAACCTAGGAATGATTGTTGTGTGACTTGTTTGTGCTTGTTGTTTACTTAACATCATAACATCATAACATCATAACATCATGACATCATAACATCATGACATTGCACTAATCATTTCAAGGACTTAGGGATTTAACTTTGCTCTATTTCGTAAGGCTATGGCTTCCAGGAAGACCATCCGGATCAATTTTGTAGCAATCTCTCCTCAGCTAAAGGATTTAGTGTCAGAACTTCCTGATCAGGCTCAGTTCATCAAGAAATATGGTTCTCTCCTCAATTTAGTCACCATTGGTTTCAAAGAAGATATGATGAGAGTTCTATTCCAGTTCTTCGATCCTAAACATCATTGCTTCACATTCCCAGATTATCAGTTGGAACCCACATTAGAAGAATTTTCCAGGCTGCTTAGGATACCTATCCTTGATCAAACACCTTTCAGTGGTCTAGAAAAGATTCCGAAGTCTGAAGAAGTTGCCGCGGCTTTACACATGACAAAGTCCGACATTGAAACCAATTGGGTAACAAGAAGTGGAATTAAGGGTTTACTTGCCAAATTTCTGATAAATAAGGCCCGAGAATTCTTAAAGGTTATGGATGTCCATGTTTTTGAAGATGTCCTAGCATTACTAATCTATGGTTTGGAGTTATTTCCTAATCCAGACCAATTCATAGACATGAATGCTATTAAGATATTTCTCACTCATAACCCTGTGCCTACCTTGCTTGGAGACATTTTGCATTCCCTTCACACTCGTACTATGAAGAGGCAAGGGACTCTCATGTGCTGCATACCTTTATTATCTAGGTGGTTTATTTCGCACCTTCCTCAATCAGTCTTGAAGAATGAGCAAAATTTGAAATGGTCTCAAAGGATAATGTCGCTTTCCCATTCAGACATCCGTTGGTGTCCTCATCTCAAAGAAAATGTTATCATCATTGACCGTTGTGGAGAATTCTCTAATGTACCACTCCTGGGGATGAGGGTAGGTATTACTTATAATCCTGCTTTAGCTCTACGTCAGTTCGGTTATGCTCGAAGAGATGGTCCACATGAAATAATTATCCAAGGCACTGTGTTTGACTATGACAACGATCCCCAAGGTCTCCGTCAAAGATTTGTACGAGCTTGGGGCATGGTGAAAAGAAGTACCTTAGGACAGAAAAACTCTATTCCTATGGAACCTTATCTCAGATGGGTACGCGCCAGAGCTCGTGAGCTTACCATGCCATATCTTGCAGCCGGACCGCTGATTGTTGAACCAGGAGTTGAAGGAGGTACTCCTCAGATCATTCCTTATCCAGATATGCCTACCAATGTTAAAGAATTGAAGAGATCCTGGATCCAGTTGAGAGAGGAAAGGGATACTTTTGAAGCCCAGTTCTGTGCTGAAAGGAAGAAAGTGTTAGAGCTCACCAGCCAGCTTAATGAGGAACGAAGACTCAATACATATCTTCGCTCAAAAAGAAGCCGTCCCTGGGAGACTTGAGCTTTCATTGTATTTTATTATTTTGTTGTAATAAACGTTGATTAAAAAAATTATTCGGTGGTTTACGCAAAGTTAAATTCCAAAAGTCCTTGAAAACATTTTATACATTGCATAGCATAACATAACATTGCATAACAGGTATTCTAAAAGATCAATGTTCTTACGGTCTTCCTTCTAAACATAAAAATGGCTCTCGAATAAATTGTCAAGGATCTCCAGGCTCAGGATGCTCAACTCCAGGAGATGATCTTGAACTTATCCAAGGGGCAGGAGGAACTGAAGGCTCTATTGCTCGAGAAGAAAGATAAGAAATCTAGGAGTTACATTAACCCGGGAAGAAGGCAGTTTACGAAGATCAATATGACTTTAGCACAAGCGTTGCAGGGTATGCTAAAGGCAAATTTAATTACCCTCAGAGATCCTCCTACAAATCCCAACACTACTTCTCCTTGTTATAATCCCAATGCCAGGTGTGCATATCACTCTGATAGCCCCGGGCATGATACAAACGATTGTTGGTTGTTGAAGAACAAGATTCAGGATATGATCGACGCTGGAGAATTTGAATTTGATCCTCCGGAAACTCCTAATGTCATCACTGCTCCTCTGTCTAATCATGACAAGACTGTTAATGCTATAGAAGATGCTGATAGCAATTGCGACTGGGATAGCTGGATTTTCCCAATAATTGGTGAAGGACTCAATAACTGGAAGGCTGAAGACACTATCTCGATTTCCTTTAGTCAGGAGTAATTGTTATTGCCTATTTTAGTGTTGCAAATTTTTAATTTTTACAATTGAACTTCTTAAGGCATTGTGTCTATACCCGGGGCACAATAGCTAATTTTTCAAGGGTTTGTCATTTTCATAAGCATATTCACATTCAATAAATCAATGGACCTTTTTTGCATTCAAATATTACGCTCTTTATCTTTCCTGTCATCTTTTAAACAAGCTATGTTTTCTCACACACACTCACGTAACAAATTGCCGATCCATATCCACTCTGGATCCTGTTGATAATAACTCTGCTACTATTCATTATGACTTTGAAAATCCGATCTACCAAGCCGAGGATGGAAGTGAGGAAGATTGTGAAGTCCCTGGAGAACTTGCCAGACTGTTACTGAAAGAAGAAAAGACCATACAGCCGCATGAGGAATCAATTGAAATTGTAAGTCTGGGTACTGAAGTAGACAAGGAAGAAGTCAAAATAGGAGCAGGCTTGGAAAACAGTGTCAAAGAAAGATTGATTCAGATGTTACATGACTATGTAGAGGTTTTCGCTGAAAAAAATCAAGAGATAATATGGAATGATGAATGTCAAGAAGCTTTAGACAAAATCGAGAAGTATCTCCAAGAACTCCCAATTCTTATGCCACCAGTTGAAGGAAGACCTCTAATCATGTATTTGACCGTGTTAGAAAATTTGATGGGGTGTGTGTTGGGGAAACATGACGAGTCTGGTCGAAAAGAGCATGCCACATACTACCTTAGCAAAAGTTTACCGACTGTGAAACAAGATACTCGCAGCTCGAGAAAACTTGTTGTGCTTTGGCTTGGGCTACTCGCCGACTAAGACAATATATGTTGAATCATACCACTTTATTGATTTCTAAGATGGATCTTATATACATCTGATAAACCTGCTCTCTCCGGAAGAACAACAAGATGATTACTGAACTCTGCACGCAGTTCAAAATAAAACACCATAACTCTTCTCCGTACCGGCCAAAGATGAATGGCGCCGTAGAAGCTGCTAATAAGAATATTAAGAAGATCATACAAAAGATGACAGTAACATACAAAGACTGGCATGAGATGTCACCCTTTGCTCTTCATGGTTATCGCACTTCAGTGCGCACTTCGACAGGGGCAACTCCTTTCTCTTTAGTCTATGGAATGGAAGCCGTCTTACCAGTGGAAGTTTAGATTCCCTCTCTAAGAATCATGAAAGAGGCGGGTTTAGACGAGGATGAATGGGTTCAGACTCGACTCGATCAGATAAGTTTGATTGATGAAAAGAGACTTGTGGCTATTTGTCATGGGCAGATATATCAGAAGCGCATGAACCAGGCATTTAACAAAAAGGTCAAAAGACAGGTGTATCAAATTGGTGACTTGGTAATAAAGCGTATCATTCTACCACAAGGTGATCCCAGAGGCAAATGGACTCCCACATACGAAGGGCCATTTGTAGTTAAGAAGGTATTCTCTGGTGGAGCCATGATGCTTGCTACAATGGATGGCGAAGATTTCCCGCATCCTGTGAACGCGGACATAGTTAAAAAATACTACGCATAAAAGAGACCCGCTAGGTCGACGTACCTAGGCAAAAGTAAGGGCATCCCGGCGAACCATAAAGGGTTCGGGCAAAAACTAGGGATAAACATATAAAAAGGTACACCCGGCAAGTCGAAAACCTGAAAAGGCGGCTTGGGCAAAAAAGGGTATCCTGGTGGACTGAAAACCTGAAAGGGCGGTCCAGGCAAAAATTAAGGATAAAAGCGTATGACTATGTCCCGTTCTCAGTCAGCTTCACCCAAGTCAAAAGGACTGAACAAGCCAATCACTTTTATCCGACAGCAGGAGATGAGAAGCTTGAAGACATAATGACAGTAGTGGAATTAAAATCAATAGGACTTTTTCTGCATAGCTTTCTCTTTGTTTTTTTGACAACTTCCTCTTACTAGGATTTATGTCTCCCTGTACACAAATTGTCTGTTTATAGGCCCTCTGTCAAAATCAATACAATTTTATTTCCAAAAAGATGCTTTTGTTTTACTTTCTCTGTTTTGTCTGCATAAACGTCTGTTGATTTGATTCGAATGAGTATATGCGTTTGAACATGATTGATGTTTACCGAAAATACATGCATAAAATAGCAATAGCAGTTACTAAAAGACTTTAGGGTCGAGGATAAGGTCTAACCATGCTTTCTAACAAGTCCGGTTACAAATCCTTTCCCCAGCAAAAACCAGTTATTCCCCAGAAGAAATTGGCATCACTAGACAGACTGGTCATCTCTTTTATCCCCAGCCAGGCTCTGTTGAATATTTCTATCATCAGAAAGAAATCAAACATCCCCAGCTAAGAAAGGGCCATCAATACAAATATCTCCAACCAGAATATGGGGATTTATTTTCCCCTGGCTAAGTTTTTCAGACGCATAATTCATTCATGCATCATTTCACATCATATACATGCATGCAATGTTCGCATTTATTTTCAAAAGCATAAAACATCTCATGCATCATGACATGGCACGAGGCTAACTTCTTTTTCAGGTTAATTATCCTCCCGATACAGTCAAAATAAAGGTTCATTAAGACGGACACCCTCATCGGTTACATTCGAGATTCAGATGCATCTTCCAGATATAATCCATATGAATGTTCATTCTGACATCCTCCTAACGATGGCATATTTAAGCCCATCCCAGATATTTATGGCAAATACAACATATACAAATATCATCGGATATAGCCTAACGTACGGCTCATTCTGATTCAGCCTAACGTATGGCTTCTTCAACTATTCAGATACAGCCTAACGGACGGCTCATTCTGCTGCTCAGAGACGGTCTAGCGTACGACCCATTTGGATGTTCATCCCCTCAGATGCTACCTAGAGTATGGTACATTCTGAAGTGTAGTCTAGCGTATGACTACCCCCTTTCATCATCAGATACAGCCTAACGGACGGCTCATTCTGCTGCTCAGAGACGGTCTAGCGTACGACCCATTTGGATGTTCATCCCCTCAGATGCTACCTAGCGTATGGTACATTCTGAAGTGTAGTCTAGCGTATGACTACCCCCTTTCATCATCAGATACAACCTAACGGACGGCTCATTCTGCTGCTCAGAGACGGTCTAGCGTACGACCCATTTGGATGTTCATCCCCTCAGATGCTACCTAGTGTACGGTACATTCTGAAGTGTAGTCTAGCGTATGACTACCCCCTTTCATCATCAGATACAGCCTAACGGACGACTCATTTTGCTGCTCAGAGACGGTCTAGTGTACGACCCATTTGGATGTTCATCCCCTCAGATGCTACCTAGCGTACGGTACATTCTGAAGTGTAGTCTAGCGTATGACTACCCCTTTCGTCATCAGAAACAGCCTAACGGACGGCTCATTCTGCAACTCAGATACGATCTAGTGTATGATCCATTCTGATCTTTCATCCCCAGTGAAGTCACCCGCCTAATGGACGACTCAGTCTGCTACTCAGATACGATCTAGCATACGATCCGTTCTGATCCTTACCTCTCCAGATACAGCCTAACGGACGATTCATTATGCAATTCAGATACGATCTAGAGTATGATCCATTCTGATCCTTTATCCCCAGCAGCGTATGACCCATTCTGATCCTTATCTCAGTGGATGACTCATTGCACGGTCTAGCGTAAGACCCAGTATGACACCCATGCCTTCAGATATGGTCTGATGTACGACGCACTCTGAAGCTCTCTTCATCAAACTTCCTGGGTGGCATCTTTAAGCCCATCTCCATCAAGACTAACTTTTAATTAACGAGTGCAAATTTTTGGGGCATTCTAAGTGTTCAATAATCTTCCACCTCCGGACCACGAATGGCGTACATACCATTCTAACTCTCTCGGTTTAAGAATATTGAACAGGGGCAGCTGTCATACCCCAAAATTTGCCCGTCAATCTTGCAAGGCATTTTTCAAGGCACTCCAACTCATTTTTCAAGACATCGATCTTAAAGGAACAAAGACCCAGCACACAGGTGGCCAAATCCAGAAAATGACTTAAACTGGCTTGCTCGCTAGGCGAGCAAAATCCTTCGCCTAGCGAACCCTTCGCTACACCACTCGCCTAGCGAAGCTTGCGAATATCAGAAATTTTGGGCTTCATTCTGAGCCCATTAGGTCACAAAAAATCATTATAAATACCACAACTTCAGTCAGAAAAAGAAAACGAGGAGACGGAGGAACGGAGACAGAGAGAAGGAACAGCAAACCCTAGAGGTTAACCCAGAGAATTCAGAGCAACCCTAAAGGAAACCTTGAAGGAAAATTTGCACAAAGATTATCTCCGCTCAACTCAACCCAGCGCCAACCCTAAAAGTGACTTGTCAATTCAAGGTTGCAATTCAATTGCAAACAGGTTTGCATTACTATTACCGCTTTATCGCTTTATGTTCTTAATTTACATGTGATATCATAATTGAATTCATAAATATATTTGAGGTTTTGCCTGTGGGTTAAAATATATTTGAAGATCTTGAATGTTTAACCATGTAATTTCTGTAATGGATGCCATAGGGTGTGAAGCTTGCTGAAGTCGTATTGTTCTAAAATTCAAAACCCGCAGCCGTTCGCTAGCACATCGCTAAGCGAACATGTAGCGAGTGTTCGCCAAACCCTCGCTAGGCGAGGCAGCAGCGAACATGACAGTCGCTGATTTTCTCGTTATGATTTTTGCTTATCTGACATGTTTTATCATAGCCATGCATTGTTTACCTGACACTATTTCTGTTATGATGCCTTTTGTTTGGTGCAATCCTCGATTGTACCCTGATTTGGTATTCTGACCTGTTTGCTGAATTTTGTAAGGGTTCACATACTCCCGGAAAAGTAGCTTGCTAGGTATTCCACTTTATTTGTGGGATACCCTTGTGGAGATTCATCCTAATTACCTAATTAATTATAATGTGGAGATTCATCCTAATTACCTAATTGATTATAAAATATTGCCTTTGAATATGTGATCTTGGACCTCTCTTTGTTGCCTTACGGTATTACGGTATTATGGTCATGTCCCGCGAATGTAGGGATACACTTAGCAAAGACCCTTCGATTAAATCATCATGTCCCTATAAAATAAATCATAGTCCCTCGGATGTTGCCTGCGAATATATGATTTTGTCCCCCGATGACCCTTCGTTGTAGCCTACGGTTAAATGATGATTATCCCTTCGAATGCTAAGGTATCCTTACAAATGTTGCTTTCAATGACCAATCGATGACCCTACGATGTCCCTTTTACATCCAAAGGATAAAACTACTTACTTCTCAATAGTAAGGACAGTTTTACCCTCATAAGGATAGGAAATGCCCATAAAGACCTTGGGTAGGTACAACTCTTAAATGCTGACTCACAACCTAAAACATTTTTCATACATCACACTTTGCAAAACATCTACTAGAAAATCACCACTTGGTATACATTCATACTAGAATCATTGCCAAGTTATATTTTTCTAAACAGCTTTCAAAATTAAACGAGATAAATACTTTGTATACATTCATACAAGAATCATTACAAAGCTAAACTCTCTTTTCAAAACATTTTCTAAGCAGTTCACAAACACTTTTTCAGACAAGAAAAACATAAGTGATCCAGCAATTAAGAGCCCATGGATAACCATGGATACAAAGGGTGCTAACACCTTCCCTTTGTATAATGTACCTCCCGAACCCAAAATCTAATTAAGGTCTTTCCTGTTCTTTTTCACCTTTCCTTATTGGATAAAAGAAAAGTCGGTGGCGACTCTTGCTATCCGCGACATTTGCTTTCCAAAGCAAAAACACACTAAAAGTCAGTTCACCGTATGACAGTAGATAAATGCCGAAAGTAAATAACTGTATAAAAGAATAAACACCCAACAAACAAGAAACATACAAAATCTAGGAGGGACTCGCATAGGGAAACTGGGTCCCCGGCAGAGTCGCCAGCTGTCGCAACTACGAAAAAACAAGCGGCGAAGAAAAAGAACAGAAGAGTCGCCACCGTTCGTTATTTATCCCAAAGGAGGGAAAGGAAACGATCGAAGAAAACCTTAAGAGAGGAAAAGACAAGGTCTCGCAACCAAATCTAGGGTTCGGGAGTCGATTATGTGAAGGGAAGGTATTAGCACCCCTACGCATCCGTAGTACTCTACGGTATCCACTCTTGTTGTTCTAGTCTAAAGGGTGTAGGTATGTCTAAGGTATTATCTGCTAAAAGAAGGTCAAAAGAAAATGACTCGCAAGGATGTCGCATCCACTGCCTACTTATCTCACCTGAGTATGAGAATCATAGTCTTCGTAGCTCGACTACCTATGGGCGAAAGAGAAGTGTGCTCGATAAGGCCTCGCGTATTATGCCTACGTATCTCATCTAGAATGAGAATCAGAGCAATACGTAGTTCAGCTAACTACGGGAACAAGGGTCTCGATTGCAACTAGGGCAAGAGAAAGGGAAGGTCTCGGTCGTAACGAGGGCGAGAGAAAAGAATCGCAACAAAGGCGAAAATAAGCAAGGATTAGTTGTTAGTCGTCAGTCAAACTCGACAAGACATTGCGTCTCGTGCCTACGTATCTCATCTGAACATGAGAATCAGAGTTGTCGTAGTTCGGCTAACTAGGGGGTAAGGATTGCCATCTGAACATGGACTTACAAAAGAAGACACCAGCTGTGTCAAAGGAAAGTGGGCAATATGTTCAACGTCCTAGCAGTAGGTGTCGCAGCTCGCTGAATCGAGTCTTAGGCAGTTACCTCTTTGCAATAGAACGGACTGACATGCCACAAGATCAGAGACGCACAGAAGGTCTACAAGTGGGGAAGCTCTGCCCTAGAGTTGTCATGCAATGTGGACCTATGTGTTAGGATTTACAAAAGGGGACATCTACCTAATGTTAGCATGCAAAGAATAAGGGAATTCTACCTATGTCATCATACAAAGGGTTCTACCTAATGGGTGCTACCTAAACGGAACAAGAGTCGACGGATGGAGCAAGGAGAGGAGATACGGATAAGGGTAGATGGCGATGCTTGAGGCAATCGACTTACAGGTAGATGGTGATGACTGAAGCAATCGACTTACAAGAGGATGGATGAATACGTGCTGGTTCTGTTAAGTTTTAAAAATGATTACTCGACGTTGGATCGAGCTTTTGATCTTGTTTTGAAATGATTATCGGATGTTCGTTTTAATTCTTGTATTAACAGATGAATAAAGAATGAAAGAATAAATATTATACACCTTATGGGAGAGGGGTACATTTGTTATGAATGGGGATGGTTCATGGCAATCGAACAATAAGAATATATGCCTCAATCATCATACAAGTATGCAACAGTTATCAATCAAATCAGATAAGTAAACAGGTATATAACCAAATCAAAGAATCAAAGAATAAAATAACGGAGCATTAAACAATGCATGGGAAGTATGAACATGTTAAACAATCAAACAATAGTAAGCATGGATGAAGGAAACAAGTATAAAAGATAACAGATGAATCAGACAGATGAAAAGATGCACAAAAAAGTCCACCAAAATAATTAAATCAAGAAATGAGGTAAGGATTAAATAAAATCAAGATAAAAGGCCTCTAATACATGGCCTATGAGATGAACAAGAGAGGATCAAAATATCTCTTCAATTGCCATAAGCAATCCCTAAGTCAAACAATGATCATAAAGAAGTCAACTGAAAATTTGAGCCAACTTAATAAATATCAAATAAATAGAAAATTAATCAAGAAAATTATGAAAAATTAAACTAAGTAAGGTGGGGTCAGGACATCATCATCCCCCAAAAAGATTTTAAAAATAATGAAAATTGGTACATGAATTAATTGAAATAAAACAGAAGTCAAACCAAAAGTCAATCAACAAAACTAGGTTAAAATTCAATCAAAAATAAATTGAAAATGTGAAATAAAAATCCAAGAAAAAGTCAGGTTGACCATAGGGAAGTGGTCAACCTTCATCCAAAAAATCAAAGGCTGAAAATAATTTTAAGTTATAAAAATAAAATCAAGAATCAAATGTATGCTAAAATGGACCACTTAGAATGAATAATTAAAATAAAAAATTATATTCAATAAATGCGAAAATAAAAATTAAAATTAAATAAGGCATCAAGAAATATGGAAAATATTTTTGGATATTTTTCTGAACAAAGAAAATATTTTAAATTAATTAAAATCAAAACAGAAATAAAAATGGGAATTAAAAAAAGAAAATGAAAAGGGGAGGTGCATCAGCATTTGTGGCTGGAAAATTAGAAACAAGTTATGCGCTAATGGGCCATGAAAGAGGGGTGTGGGAAGCAAATAGCGCAGGCCCACAATCCAACCCAACATTAAATCAGGCGTGACATTTAAAAAATGAACATTTTATTTAAAAAATCATATGAACCTTATGTCAACTGGTCACTTCCACTTAAGTTACTAAAAGACAAAAAAAGAACGGATGGTCAGGATTAAAACGGAAGCGGCGGATCCAATGGCTCTCAAGACGACACGTGGTCATCTTCTTCCTTGAACCAAACCCTAGCCATGCTCATGCAGGAAAACGCAGGAAAACAGTGGGTTTCTCTCAACTTCAACACCAAATTGCGAGCACTATAATGCATCAAAAATCATGAAACAAAGCCCAGATCTCAAGTACAAAATGCAAGGATTAACATGGTAACTTGTTTTAGGTGAAATGGTAGCTTATTCATGGAGAAAAGTTGACAACAAAGTGTCAACATGAACACGGACATGAGCAAAAATCAACAACATAAATCAATACCATGAACATTGCCTCGTACTGAGGGCTTCAGAAATAAACATAAGCATATGATTGGCATTGTAAACAGTAATGAATTAAGCATGATAATGGCATAGATGTGTTAATAAATGGCTATGGAAAAGGGACAAGAAAGTTACCTAGTGGAAGTCTAGTCCACTTCTTCTTGATTGTGGAGAGAATAGAAGAAGATGATGCTTCCTTGGTGCTTCAAAAGCTTCAACTCAAGAGCTTGCTGAGAAATAAAATTTGATTTCCAATGAACTTTTTACTTGCTTGCTCGAAAATTCAATGGCCTCCTCTCATGTTTAGGGTTTTTGCTTTAAATATGGTGGGTCAAATGCTCCTTAATGGGCTCTGAAATGATTTGCTTATCCATGAGCCAATGATGTGCATTTGGTGAGGTGTATGAGAAATAGGAGAGAGGGCACGTGAGATCATGGTTTCTTATTTTGGCAAAAACATTAAGTGAAAGGAAATATGGTGCATGGCCAAATGAGAAAAACAAACATGGGATGTGTGGTCTTGCATCTGTGCAGCATGGCTTAGTCTGGTTTGGCAAGCAAGAACTCATTTTAAGATGGTGACTTTGTGGCAACATAACTTGATGAGCAAACCACCAATTGATGAGATAATGCAAACAGTAGAAAGATATCATGGAGTATGGCATGTTTCATGTTGAACATGGGTGGAAATAATGAGTGGAAGAAGGTGAAAATGGCCTCAAGTTCATGTCACACCATTGCAAGATTGGTTGGGCAAGTTAGGCATAAAATCTGCCTAGAAATTTCAAGTCATGGTGCCAACTTTAAGTGAGTGTATCTCTCAAACCATGGATCCAAATGAGATGACTCCAAAGGGAGGTGAAAGAGGACAAGACAAGATACAATTGTTGTGAATAAAATATTTTCAATTGGTGCCTTGAAGTACAATAAAACTGGCCAAGAAGTTTTGACAAACTCTAAAGATTTTTAGACTTAGAAATTTTTCTAAGTGTCGTAAAAATATGCTCTACTTTGATCAAGCATAACTTTCTCAATTTTGATCCAAATGGAGCAAACTTTATATTTATAGAAAGCTTGGAACAAGAGGAAAAACTTTCATGTTGGAGAAACTTTCAAATGGATCTTTTATCTTGATGGAGAATGGGCTTAAAGTGAGTGCAAAATCATAAGAACTTGCCCAAAATGGAAAGTCAACAATTTCCAAATTAAGTAACTTTTCCAATTCCTGATTAAATGATGAATCCATGATCCAACCTTGATCAAATTTCACATGTAGGTTCCCCTAGGCATGAATTTTGAGATTCCACTCTCAAAAAGTCAGGAGTTGACTTTTCTGGCCCCACAATTGACTTTTCCCAAATTATCTGATTCCCGATTCCAGTGATCAATTGAAGCACTTCTGGCTCAAATAAAAAGATTATTTTTTGTATGTAGACCCTTGTGGACATATGGAGGGCCATGGAAAATAGTTTCACCCAAAGAATCAGAAATAAACTGATTTTATACCAAACCCTAATTTTAGGGCAAAATTGATCGGGAACTGATTACACTGCTTGCCAATGGATCTTTCTGAGATAATTGTGAGTCTTCCTAGGCCAAGATGCCTCTACAATCATGACATGGATGAGCTCCTCTACTTCCAACCAAACATTGCCTGTTGCAGGTAGCCATGAAACCCTAATTTCCTGATTAAATCCAGATGAACACTCTGATAGCTCTGAATCCTTCACTGATGAACTGTGGACCATAATAAGATACTTGGAGCCCCCTGATACCCTTGAGACTTGTATACTTAGATAATGAAGTCCAATTCTCAATCTTGCTTTGTGTGGGCTCCTTCTGTTAAGGAGTGATCAATCAAAACCTGATTCCCAAGTCACTAATGCAGTATGCAATGAGTATGACCTAGTATGATGCCAATGAAGTGTGAAACATAATCCCATGCTTCCAGGAAAAATTGTAGGGTAAATTTTGTGGTATTACACAATGCACAATCCCATTAATGAAAAATCTGATAAAATTAAAAACATGAGGGTTGAATGAACACGCCTCACCCAATTGACTCCCAATGATGAAGGGCTTAGCTTGCAAAAAACCTCCACTGGATACATGATGATGTATTCCAAGCGCTAAAACTTCACCTCTTCTATGGCCCCCTTCGCCAACAGGATTCATGGTCCAGAGTGGTTCACTAGAAAATTTCATTCTCGTTCGAAGGATCAAGAGGCAGAAGCTCTAGCCATATGGGATATGTTCCTCGCACCCAAGTTGCTCACCACAATATTCAGATCGTTGAAGAACCAGTTTGTTCTTCTCAGTTATCAACCAAATCTTGTCTCTCGACAGTTTGGTCTTAATCAGGTCCTACCCAAACCACTTTTCGCCAAGAAAAATGCTATTATCCTCTACAACATGGTCCATACTGAAATTGAGTGCATTAAAGAAATGGAAAGATATTATGGCATCACACGATCTACCCCTGTCCCCATTAATCCATCATTCTTTTGTACTCAAGAATATGATACCTGGTGGAAGAATTACTACTCCACAAAGATGTTTGATGTGGCAACTTTTACTTAACATCTAACAAATGTATTTGCTTTTGTACAGGAAAAGACCAAGAAAGGTACTTCGACTCATATCAAGGAAATCCAAGCATTCCAAAAATACTTTGAAACTGCCTACAGACCTGATGATCTTAGTCGAACCATCCGCGAAGTAGCAGTTACTTTAAGAGAAAAAATTATGAAGAAACTCCCTGATTTAAAATTGCCTTCGTATGTTAAACCAGAACACAGGTATGAGTTGGATTTCAAACTTCACAAACTAAAATTCCCTCGACTACCACTTGCTGATTTCGATGTGGCCTTCAGCCCTCCATTTCCAGACTAGTTCGTCTGTGGAGATTTTGTGAAAAATCTTCGATAAAACTCTCAAGAGCTTGTAAAACGGATGGTTCTAACTAAGCATACTCTGGACAATTTCAAAGGACATCTTCATATTGGCATATAGGATGTTCTCATAAAGTCCCCAATATATGAAGGTGTGGAATATGAGGTTTTTCGATTCACTTGTTCTCCCAACAATCTTTTGACTCCCCTTTTTACTTGTAATAATTGTTTTGGCTTATTTTTTTCCTTTCAGTTGTCGAGAGGAAACCACAATAAAAGGGTTCTACAAATAAAACCACTACGATGAAAGATGTAATCGAAGAAGAAGAAGAAACACCCACAAAAACAACAATAATAACAAAGGTATCATTTGTATATTGTTATTATTTCTCTTGATGTATTTTCTTCATATTTTAATATTTGAGATATTTCTTTTCAGACAAGTCGAAAGCCACCACCAACACCAAAGAAAAGAAAACTCAAGGAACCTCAGGTTCTACTTGTCGAATCAGATGATGTTAATCTCTTGCCAGATACCTCCAAACAAGCCAGTAAGAAAAAGAAGAAGGTGGACACCTCTGATGCCACTTCTCAACCAAAAGTTGATGTCACCAAGGTTCAAACCAAAAAACCTATTATTCAAAAGGTGCTCGAGGTTGATCTTATGCTTGTTGCTAAGACTACTACTGAATGGCTTGAGAGCGATAACTCCAGCCCCGAAGCTGAAGGCCCTAAGGTAAAAGAATCTCAGCTCATTTTTCTAAGTTATTTTATTCCTTTTCCTTTCGACTACTCATCATGGCTTAATTTCTTTTGCAAAGTGCCGCAAAAGGTATTGGGAAATCAAGTGTCAAACAAATTATTCTTGTAAGCAGTAGTGACCCCTCATACCATCCCACCAGTACTCCTTCATATCATCCTACCAGCACTCCTTCGTACCACCCAACATTCTCAAATAAGCGACTCTGATCAAGATGAAGAATAAGAACATCCCATCATCGAAGTCCAGGAAGACGTGAATATGTAAGAGGCAGAGGAAAATGTCCAAGACAAATCGAATGATGCTTTGCCAAACATTCTTGACCAAGTTAAAGATGTCATAAATTATGAGGAAGAACAAGATGAAGATCCCTATATGTTCGACATCTCTCCAGTTGATTATCAAAATGAACAAGAAGAAGATGACAAAGAGAAGGATGTAAATGATGACGAAAACTCAGGTGAAATTCCCGAGGCTATCCAAAATTTTGACGCTGCCAAAGAATTGAAGGCACCTTCGACTGGTAATATTGCTTCTCTCTCTCTAGAAGAATTAGAAGCGTGAAAATGGAGTAAGCAAACAAAATACTTGAAGACAATCATAAGCTCCAGAGGTAGTTCGAACGACAAATCCTCTAGCTCCTTAATTGTGTCTGGTGGCCGCTTTGTAAGCGAGTCTGCTGATGATCTGCTCAAAAGGATCAAAGAGAAGGCTTTTGATGTTGATCTGCTTCAATTATTAGAGAACGATCATTCTGCCTGTTTTGGGATCAAGGACCTTCTGAAGCGAGTCGACATCCTAACCACCTCTCCAGAAGTCGCAAACGTCATCATGGAACTTAGGCTATTGATTGATCAAATCATTGTAGACCTTCATCGCATCAAGGACGCTTTGACTAAAATTCATAATAAAATAGAAACACATGCAGCTGAATGAGAGGTTGCCACTGAATCCACCACCAGAGTTGCTGAGTTGGAAACAAGTTCTGAACAAGATAAAAAGGAACTTGAAACCTACGATAGTAACATCTGCCTGGGAACAACAAATCAAGGACCTGCAAACCAACATCAAAAAAGCCAAAGAGCGTAAAGAGGAGATTCTAAAGGTTGACTGCGAGGAGCTTAACAAGTAAATCCAAGTAAGGATACATCACGTCGAACGGGCCCAAACTCTAGAGAAAGAGATTAGCACTATAGCCTCCAACAAGTCTGTGTTCGAACGTCTCTTAGGGCTTTCAAAGTCAAAGTATGAACGCATGAAGACTTATCTTCCCTTCTAGTCATCTTGTTGTAATTGTTTGAACTTTTTACTTTGACTGTTGAACTTATGATGTAGTGAGTCTAGCCATATTTTGCATTATGTAATGACTTTATCCATTTTGGCATCTCAGTTACCATTTTGGCATCTCAGTTACCATTTTGGCTTTGATTTTGCATATGAATTATTCTATTAATATTTTAACCTCCTGAAGCACGGGCCTATATTTTTTCAAGTATTTTCCGTTTACTCTCAGGATTCTTCAATCCCCAGCTAACTCCTCGATTTCATATGCACCATTAGCAAAAACTTCGACAATTTGGAAAGGGCCTTCCCACTTTGGGGACCATTTAACCAATGCCTTATCTATTCGATCCATAGGTAGAATTACTTTCCACACTAAGTCTTCAGTCAAAATGATTTGACCTTAACCTTTTTATTGTATGATTTTTCTACCCTATTTTTTTTGTCTTTTCAATAATTCTAAGACATTCAACCTTGCTTCGTCTAAATCAACTAGTTCGTCCAACATCATGTTCCAATAGGATTCATATGGGATTTCATTTTGCCTTTGAATTCTAATTGATTGGAGATATATTTCGACTGGTAGCACTGCATCATGCCTATAAGTCAGTCGAAAAGGCGTAGCATTTTTGGTTTCTTTAGGGGAGGTTCAATAGGCCCACAAAATCAGGTCCAATTTCTTATGCCAATTCCTTGGCTTTTTCCCACATGTTTATTTATCAATCCAATTACTACCTTATTTGTTGCTTCGAGTTGACCATTTGCTTGAGCATAATAAGGCGTAGATGTTAACAGCTTGAAACCTACTTCCTTAGCAAAGTCTTGGACCTTTCGACTTGTAAAAACTGACCCTTGATCAGTTGTGATGGTCTATGGGATCCCAAACCTATAAATTATTTGCATTTGGATAAAATCGATCACTGATTCTTAATCAACATTCACCAGAGGTATGGCCTTAATCCACTTAGTAAAGTAATTAATGCCCACTAGGATGTATCTTTGACTTTTAGAAGATGATGGTCGAATCTCTCCAACTAGATCCAATGCCCAACCTCTGAAAGGATAAGGCTTCATAATAGAGTGCAATTCGCTTGCAGGAACGTGTTGGATACCTACATGTATCTGGCATTCCTGGAACCCTTTAGCGAATTCAATACAATCTTTCAGCATAATAGGCCAATACATCCCTTGACGAAACAAAAGTCATTTCATCTTGTGGCCTACTAGATTTGCTCCACATGCCCCACCATAGACATTAGAAAGAGCTAAGCACGCCTCAGACTCACCAAGGCATTTGAGCAAGACTTCTTCAAGTGTCTTTTTGAAAAATTCATTCCCCATAAGGGTATAACTCATAGAACGATACACGACCTTTCACTCTACAGATGTTGTTGGATTTTCTAAGTACTCTACTATTGGTTTTCTCCGATCTCCATATGTCAAACTGTCTATGGCCAATATCTCGAAGTTCTCTTCATCTATATAGCCTAGCTTCGTTGCTTCCAAATCTGTCGGTGACAATCTGGTCGACATAACTCTCCGTCAGACTTCGATTTCATCTTTCGGATTTTCTTTCTAAATTTTGTACCCAGAAGAAATTTGAGCCAATTCATTTTCCTCTTGGTTCTTAAGTCGAGGAATGTGTCTAATACTCACCATTTTGAACCTTCGTAATAGTCTATTTTCTATTACAAAGTACATTATTAAGTTCTCTTTGACACACTTGTATTACTTTGTTATCTTCTTTATAACCAACTCACAGTCACCCATTATTTCGACTCTAGTTACCCCCAATTCCAACAAGATTTCAAGTCTGGCTATTAAAGCCTCGTATTCAGCCTCATTGTTCGAGCAAAGACCTTCGATCTTGTACTTGAATTTTTTTGGAATTTTGTTAGGAGAAATAAATAACCCTCTAATGTAACGCCCTAATTTTTAACCCTAAGATCCCACATCTCATTTGCATCTTTTGCATACAAGTAAGGTCATATCTTGGTCCTTCCCCCTATTCATCTTTGGGTTTGCTCATTGTAGGGATCACCAAGCACCTTTTTGTTTTAACTTTATGTTTATTTGATTCATTTCTTATCTAATCACTAATAAAAATACCAAAAATATATCTTGTTTCTCTTAAGTTTATTGTTCAAGGTAGAGCTCGTCAAGTCAAAAGCATCTCAAAGTTTGGTGGCCTACTTCTCAAGAAAGTCAAAGGTTCATGTGTTTATTTCCATGTCTTCTTCAATAAGAAACTTCAAGATTTGAGAAATATAATAAAGAGGAAATCAAGGAAACCTTATTTTGAGTTCATATGATCACCCGTGTGCTTTGTAATGCAAGGAAAGTCCAAGTGCACAAGCTTGTTCCAAAGGGTTTGACCTAAAAGTCAACATTTTGAAGTCAAAGTTCCAAGGATCACAACTCCTTCAATTCTAAACATTTTTTAGTTCCCCTTTTTTTAATATGACTCTTCTCAACGTCCTCTATAACTTCTCTTTATATGACAAGAGCCAATTATGCTTGGAGGATCATCAAAAGTTTGGAGATATTATATGTCATTTGTGGACTTAGTGAAATTTGACCTATTTTCAAGTGACTTTTTGCCAACTTTCAAAGATCATAACTTCTTCAATTTTCAACATATGGAGCTGATTATTCTTTCACAATGGCATTTGTGATGCCATATACAAGTTTTCTTCAATGACCAAGGTCAAACTATGCTTGGAAGGCCATGGAATTTACTGGGACATTATAGGTCATTTTCAGCCATGGAACACTCAAAATTTTCTAAGTTATATAACCAATATTTTATGCCAACTTCAACACACCATAACTTTATGCTCAAGCATCCAAATGCAACCTTTATTGGCTCATTGTAATCTTGGCCATGATGTTGACACGTTGCAAAAAGAATGGGACCAAAAGCCTCTTGAGTAGGATGCCCCATTGAGTTTAACATGGTGACTTGAAACTTAAGAAATCACCATTGCCCAAAATTTTATCATGACTAAACTCAATTCCAATCCAAATTATCAAGTGTTTTGGTCTTAAACATGTTTAATCAAACCTCCAGAAGTTAATTGACACTTAAAACACATCATTTGGCTGAATTTTGAGTAGTTTCAAGTCACACTTTTCAAACACTTGGATAAAATTCATTTTGGACGAATTCAACATTATTCCACACGTACTTAAATCCAATTAAATTGCCTATATATAGAGAAAGCTTTTGCCTTCAGTTGTAAGCTTTGGAGAGCCAAAAAAAAAACATGTTGCAACTTGAAGTTTTTCCATAAAATTCAACTATCGTGTTTTGAGTCTCAGCCTATTTCAATCCATTTTCTTGATTCCATTAGCTCCATCGGTATCCTCTGAAACTTTTGCAACAATTCCCAAGCTCTGAGACCTTCTGAATCGCTCCAACCAGATTGAGCTTCATCAACTTCTGATCACCATTTGGACAAGGTAGTTCTTAGCATCATTTGAACTCAAACAAGTTACCACAATATAGTCCTTCACTATTTGATACTTTCCCCTAACTTATTTGGTGTTGATTGACCGTGTTTATCATTTAATTTTACTTTTCGTGTTTTGCTTGTTTCTGAAACTTCTTTGAAATTCCCTTTGCTCAGTTCACATAAATGAATTTGTAGCATAAGATTGAATTCAGAATAAAAAGAGGATCATGATGGTGGTGGTCTCGTGTCTTGAACTTACCAAATAATAAAACTCCGATGAGAGCTCACCGAAGAAGATAACTAGAGTATTTCTCAAGTGGTCTGAGTTTGGACTAGACACGTTGGCATTTTGAAATGTTTTGATTGGTCAAATTCCAACTAAATCTTGTGTTTGGCTTGTAGCGCATTTCATCGTGTCTCTCGTCATTTGGAGTGTTGGATATGCCACGTCAATTAATGAGGCGTGATCCAACGCTCCTGGTTTTTTCTAATTTTAATTCTTTTTCTTTTATTATTTTAAACTGCTTTTTCTATAAAATTTCGTGGTAATTTCATTTTTTATCCAAAAAATCCCAAAATAAATTTTTAAAATTCTCTTTCATTTTTCTTCACCTGATTATTATTTTTTTCACATTTTATTTCATTGATTTTCTATTGTTCATGAATTTTCTCTTTTCTCCTTTGTTTTCATTGGTTAAAAAATACTTTTCTGCTTTTTAAAATTTTGAAAACTTTATTATATGTTTTTCATTTTATTTCCAACCTTCCATAATTTTCTTGACCATTTATTTGGTGTTTTGAAGGACTTTGTGGATTTTCCGTTTTATTTCCATTTTAAAAATAATTTAAAAATACCTTTAATGCATTTTTATTTCATTTAATTGCATTTTAAATTTGTTTGACCTTGTAGATTTCTGTTGGCATTGGATCATGATGATTTTGACTTCAAGTTTCATTAAACTCAATGGATCTTGGGTGTTGATGGGGTGAAAACCCTGATCCACCAAAATGGACGATTGATTTTGATGATGACTTGATCAAATTTGTGATTCAATTTGGGTGCGACTTCTTTTGTCCCGTTTTATCTTCATCCCTTTCTTTTCTTTGGATCAATTGGATGGATTGGTGTCCATCTTGTTCATGATGTGTGGATTGGTGCCTAATGAACTTTCATCATTTCAAGTTTACCTTCTAAGTGATCATGAATCATTTAAGGTACTTTGGATTGATGCATAAGTTTGTCCTAAGTATCATGAAATGTGGATTGAAGTAATGGACCATCCTCCTAGCCTTTATGCTTGATCATCCCCTTTCATTTTCTTTTCTTGTGTGGCATAATTTTAGGAGGATAATTTACATATCATTTCTCTAGCATGTATTAACACAAACATTATTATTGACCGACCTCAGATAGTTGTGACTTCTACATAAGTCCAATTACAATTGCTTAACATAGCCCTAAATGTGTCCCAAAGGAAATGACATTTTTATACGTGAGACTGTAAGTCTCCTATTCCTCATGGTATTGTGTGAAAGTTTTGTTCCTTTTCCATTTGTGAGAGCTAGTGGCATACTTGTTGATTTTATCCAAGTTGGAGCCCTTATTATAAATGATGTATAAGGTTCATATTTTCATGCTTGTGAATGGATAGTTGAGTGTTCTCTAAAAAGTGATCAAAAGATCTTTTCATCTTTGATTACTAACATCATTTACTAACAATTTACTTGTATTAACTTTTACTTCAAAGTCATTTACCTTTATGCCTTTACTTTTTATGTTATTTACTTTATATTTTATGTTTATCATTTCATATCATATTGTTGTGTGATTATATTATTTTGTTCTTTGACCATTTGGATCTTTCTTTTCATAATATTGTAAAGAAGACACTAACAAAAAAACCTAAAAAAGGAAGCTTGTTACTCCTAACTCGTGGACTTGTGATTACTATCCTTGGCATATTTGTGGAGTTATGGACTTAGAATTATGATCTTGAACTTTGCTTTGGGACTTGTGACTTGAGATCCGAGAATTCATCGGATACCCCTGACTTTGGATTTCTCTGTGAAGACTTGACTTGATTACTCTGATACCCTTGAGGCTTAATCCAAATGAGGGAATTATTGCTTGACTTATGTCATAAAGCTTGTTATCTCTTGGTTAGATCTTTCTTCTTTAGATTTTACTTTACTTCTTTAGGATAGTCTCTTCTTCTCCTTCCCCCTTCTTTAATTTTCAAAATCTTCTCTCTTTTTCAAAACCTTCTTGTTTTAACTTGAACCACTTCCTCAATAAACCTTGACTTTTGTCAAGTAACTTTCAAACCTTTTCTTAATAAATGTTAATCTATCTTAAGCATGTTTAGACTAATTTCAAAAGACTTAAAAAACTCATAACTCATTCAAACCATTTCGCACCCTTGTGTACTTTTTCTTTTTAAAAATTTTCTCAAGGCATTAGACATGAGTTATTTCCACAGTTGAGTTATAATTAACCTATCTCCATAATATTGATGATGATTATTTTCCATATGTGGGAGCTAGTGGCATGCTTGTTGATCCTTATCCAAGTAGGAGCCCTTCTCATGATGATGCAAAGTTCTCATACTTGTGGGTGACTAGTTGAGTATTCTCCTTAAAATGACAAAATGTCTTTTCCATAAAAAATTGAAACAAAACAAACATCTTTGTTATTTTTACTATGAACTACGAGGTTTTTATCCTCCATTGCACTTTGTTGGTACGTAGGCCTGAAACTTTAAAAGTCTTGGCAAACATCAAATCATAATAAAAATGCTTCTTTTCCCATCCCTCCAATCTTTTAATAAACAACACCTTTTTCAAGCTAAAATGTGAATATTTTCAAAGAGGTTCTCATGGAGTACCATGGATGTTTAGGGTGCTAATACCTTCCCTTTGCATAACTAACCACGGACCCTTGTTCTCTTTTTACTAGTTTTGTTTTAAAACTTCTTTGGATTTTGTTCGTACTTTTGCCCTTTTTCCTTTGGAAACAATAAAAGTGCGGTGGCGACTCTTGCTTTGTGAGGTAAGTTAATTAAAAGCTTAATCTCAAACTTTTTACCACTACATCCAATACCCATTCCATCTCTGTTACTAGAACCATCGAAATATAATTTCCAAGGCTCGAGATCTAGATAGTTTTGGGAGTTTTCGACTATAGAGTGGTCGACTATAAAGTCTGCAACCACCTGCACCTTTATAGCATTTAAAGGCATATAAGTTAGGGAGTATTCAGTTAAAGTAAGTGCCCATTTTCCAATTTGACTATGCAGAATTGACTTAGATAGCATGTGTTTAAGAATATCAAAGTGAAACGAAACATACACATCAACATGTTTTATATAATGCTTCAACTTTGTACAAGATAAATATAGACATATACACAACTTTTCGGTCATGCTACATCTAGTTTATGCATCATTTAGGACTCGACTAAGGTAGTAAATGGCCATTTCGACGCCATTTTCATCCTCTTGAGCAAGCATGCTCCCTAAAGTTACATTTGACGTATAAATGTACAACCTCATACTTTTATTCCTACAAGGAGGCGACAAAATTGGAGGACGAACAAGATAGTCTTTGATCTTTTCTAAAGCTTCCTGTTGCGCTTTCCCCCATTCGAAACCTTCCTTCTTTAGTCGAAGTATAAGAGAGAAGGCTTGAGTCTTGCTACTTAAATTTGAGATGAACCTCCTTAAGAAGTTGATCTTTCCTAGCAAATACTGCAGTTCCTTCTTTGTTAATGACACTTTCTCTTCCATAATGGTCTTGGTCTTATTTTGGTTGATTTAGATTCCCTTTTTGTGGACCACAAAGCCTAAGAAATCCCCAACCTGCACCAGAACGGACATTTTAGAGGATTTATCTTTAGACCATGCTTCCTCATCCTTTCGAATGATTGTCTAAGATGATCTATGTGATTTTTTCCTAAAACAAAATTGACGACTATATCATCAATGTAAATCTGCATGAATGTTTCAATAAGGTCATGGAAAATAGAATTCATTGCTCTTTGATAAGTTGCACAACATTTTTCAGACCAAAAGGCATCACCACCCATTCGTAGGTGCCTATGACCTTAGGGAATTGAAATTCCATTTTGGGCACATCTTCCTCAATAATGAATATTTGATTATATCCAGAATATCCGTCGAGCATACTAAGATACTCATAGCCTGCGGAGGAATGGACAAGCATTTCTGCCACAGGAATTGGATACTCATCCTTTGGGGTTGCAGCATTTAGGTCTCTAAAGTCAATGCAAACCCTCAAAGTCTCATTCTTATTTATAAAAGGGACTATGTTAGCAATCCATTTGACATACCTTGTTGTGCAGATGAATTTTCATTTGAGAAGCCTTTCGACTTCTTCCTTGATCTTCGACAAGATTTTTGGTGCAAATCTACTTGGATTTTGTTTGATTTGCTTCCTTCCAGGCTTGACGGGTAACTTTAGTTTGACCAATTCTCTACTCAATCCAGGCATCTCGTTGTAATCCCAAGCAAAACAGTCTTTGTACTCCTTGAGTAATTGGATGACTTCGACTTTGAGTTTTGGCCAAGGTTAGCACTTATATATGTTGGCCTCTTGATTGTTCCTTCCCCTAATTCGATTTCTTCTAGAGGATCTTGCACTAGCATTTTTATATTAGGTGTCAGCGGGTCTCTTTTGGATCCCAGGGGCTCGTCATCATAGATGGCGTCAAGCCTTTGGCCTTGCACTTTTTCATGACTCTTATTAGGTGGCTCCGGTTCCAACTATTTCCCAGGGGCCCTCGAAGTGCACTTCAGTCTTGTTGGCTTCACCAACCATGTATTTAACTTCGGCCTCTAAGGCCGCTTTTAGTCTATTTTTGGCTATGTAAGCCGAAATATTTTCCAATATCTTGGACTCAGACATAATCATTGTCTTTGCCCCCCCCCCCCCCCAACCAGTGATTGGATGCTTGATGTTCCTCCAAATCCAAGGTCTTCCTCTCTTACGACCTCCCTATCCCACTGAAAACCATGGGTTAGGTGCAAGTAAAGGAAACAAAATGCATTATCAGTAGGCGTAAAATCAAATCCTGCAGGAGCACATAGAGCTATGTTTTCCAAGTGTTTTTTGAAATGTCGCTTATCTACGTGGTTAACCTCAACCATATAATAGCTCTAGTCAGCCTCAATGTTCTCCACTATGCCATCATTTCTCCAAATCGAAATTCGTTGATGGAGCAAAGATGGGACTGCTCCTATGCCATGGATCCACTCACGGCCCAAGAGTAAATTGTAGTTGGCGTTCGACACAATGACCATGAACATAGTTGGCCATGTGATAGTGCCAATTGTTAGATCCACCTGGATCACTCCCATGGTGGTGCCAATCTTTCCCTCGTAGTTCGATAACACCATATTGTGAGGCTTGGTGTCAGTGTCTTCTATTCCTATTTTCTTCAGCATGAAATGCGACATCAGATTTATTGTTGCTCCGCTGTCTACTAGAATCTTGTTTATCCCAATGTTCTCCATTTTACCCTTAATGTAGAGGGGTTTCAAATGTTTTTTCATGGCTTCATCTGACCTTTTGAAAAAGGAATTCTGCTCGTCGACGCAACCATTGTTCATCACATGATAACATATTGGTATGTGTCTGGCTATTTCTGCTTCAGTGGTATCTTCAAGTTCTCCGACCTCCATCACTTGATCATACTCCCTTGGTAACATCGAAACCATGTTACAAGTAATATCTAAGAAAGGTTCTGAGTCAGTGTCGAAATTATCTATCAACATGTCACCCTCTATCGTTGGTTGTTCAGACTTATCCTCAGATTCCCCTTTTACGAGAAGGAAAAAGTTCTCTTCCAACTGGTTTCCTTTCTTCATCTTTGTCCTACTTAAGAGGCACGTTACTGCGAGACTCTGGGTTTGCCTTAGCACCAGTTTCCCTTTCAGTTTTCCTCCTTCTTTGTTGTCTCCGCCATTGAGACCTCGACATGGTTTTTTTACCCATGTAGTTCTCAAAATGATAGGCTAGATGCTTTGATGCTTGGAACTCCTTATGGTAGGCTATCGAAGAGCCTCTTTCTACTTCAAAATTCTGCCATTTCTTATGTCCTTGATATCTTCTCTCCACAGGTTTTACCCACTTTCCTCTTGGGGCATCAACAGTTGGCCTCAAAGTGGTTGGCTTATTGGCACATAGACCTGGCCCTCCTTGATCTTGCCTTCACGGGATCCCCCTCTTATCAAAGGTAAAGCAGTTATGGGTATCCTTCCAGTTCATTCTAGCGCTGGCTATTCGAACTTTTTCAATGTTTTTTGCCACCTTTTTGTCAAAGATAGAACTGCACCTAGGGCACAACATTACTTCAAATCTCTTATGCTGGCAGCGGTGGAGAAATTTTACTAGGCTTTCATCATTCTTGGGAAAGGCCACCTTGACCTGCTCTTCGTTTTGCTTGAGGCTTTGCTCATCAGCCTTTATTTTCGTTTCTTAGCCTATTTCGACCATGTTGACCTCCAAACTGGCATCATCTGTGATCTCCAATTCTTCCAACTTGACTCTAAGGCCCTCAGTGGCCTCAGTTATGTTGGTTTTTTGCTAGAAACCCTCAATGGTTTCGTTCCTTGTGATTCCTTGACTAAAACCCTCAGTGGTTTTGACCATCGTGGCATTTTTGTTATAGGCCTTAGATACCTTCACCATGTTGACAACGGATGGCTCAGTATAGTGGACATCTTCCACATGCAAGGGGTCTGAGTCAATCTTCATTTGTGACTTCATCTTGTCTCTGAACTTCAACCTCCCGTCCTAGATTGAGTTTTGCACAAGATCCCTGAAAAGAAAATATTGTGAGGTTTTATGGCCTGAAAAATCATGATATTTGCAAAAACCTCTCTTCTCTCGTTGTTCTAAAGGAGGTATTTTAGCGCCATGAGGCACTATCATTTGGCCATCTTTGACTAGTAAATAAAAAATTTCATCACACTTAGTGACGTCGAAGGTATATGTTTTCTTAGGGAACTTATCGTTCTTTTCCGGTTCAACTAGATTTTTTCCATTCGAAGGTGCAAGGACCTTGAAGGAATAAGGTGGTCCTTGTTTTAATTCAGCGAGGTCAATTTCGCTTTCGTCGAAATCTAAAGGGTCACTATATGTCTCTTGATCATTTCCATCTAATGTGACATAGGCTACCCTTTCTCTCCTGTTATTTCTATTCGCCATGGCTTTTTTCAGCCTTTAGGCGCTCTACCTGTCGAACTCTGTCAGCCAACCGGGACATATCTCTCAAGTATTGGGTGTCCAATTTCTTTCTGATGGAATAATTTAAGCCACCAGCGGCCATTTTGACTAACTCGTGTTCCGAAACTTGTGTAAAACACCTTGCCTTTAGCAAATGAAACCTATTAAGATATTCGTCTATTGGCTCAGTGAATTTACGCTTAATGCTAGCCAACTCCTTCAGACTAATCTTCGACTGCCCCATGTAAAATTGTTCATGGAATAGTCTTTCCAGAAGAGTCCAATCATGAATCGAACTTGCCGGGAGAGTCGTGAACCATGTAAAGGCATTCTTCCAAGTGAGGGAACTGAGGAAGTATTTCACTTTTAGATTCTCATTATTTGAAATGTCACCTGCCTTAACTAGATACCTTTCCACATGTTAGACAGTGGATTCACTATGTCCCCGAAAATTTTGTAAATTTTGGGATTTTCCATCTAGAGGGTAACTCTGACTACAGAATATACTCAGATAATGGTGATGTATAGTTTAGCCCATGGAGGCCAACATTTACCCGCTTAGTGCTATAATCCTTTTGACCATGGTTGTCAAATTATTATCCGCTGACATATCATCATGTCAAACTTGACGTATGACTTCGTCAGTGTTTTGATTCCTATTGATCATTACCACCCTTGGTTCCCTTTCCCCTGGCACTTATTATTTATTCTCGGGGATTTTGAATCCAACCTCTTGATTTGTCATGTCTATCCGAGGTTCATTTTGATAGGCTTAGTTAATAGTAGGGTCCTCTTCAGTGATTTCCCGTTGGTTTCCTAATAATTGTTCCCTTCGAAGTTGTCCAGGAGCTTGTGGAACTCCAAAGAAATCTGCAATTTACGTCATCTGAGTTGCCATTTGTTGGCTTGTTTGAGTGGTATTTTTAATCAAAGGATTGAATATTATACCCATTTGTTGGGAAAGCATATAGATCATTTCATGGTTGCTTTCGTCCATTTGTTGGCTCAAAATTACTGCAGAGTTTGTAGTAAGGTCGGGCATTTGTTGGATGGGAAACCCCACTCCTAAATGTTGGATAAATCGACCCAAATTATTAACAGTCAATCCATAACCATGTAAAGGCGAAGACGCGTTCACAAATGGGTCTGTGAATGTTGGCATTGTATTATGCAAACTTGCCATCATCAAAGTTGGAATGTTGTATGGTTGTTCGTGACCATTCAAAGGCATTGAAAATCCAGGCGTATGAGGCATGAATGCATTATTGCTTACTGGAGGGGGAGGGGGGATCAATGGTTGACCCTGTGTCCTATCAGGTGATAGAATTGGTCTAATATGAGTATTTGATGGTACAACTATCATACTCGTTATGGATGGGATTACTTCAGACACAGACATTGCAACCGTAGTTCCCCCTGTCAATGAAGGGGGTTATTCTCCATTGTTATTCAATGGATTTTGATTCACCATTCTCCTTATGTATCTCATTTTTTGTATGGCTTAGTTATTTGTGGCTACTTTACCACTTCTTAATCTCATGAAATGAAGTTAAAGACACTATAAAAATGAAGAACTTTTAACTATTTCAAACGATTTTAACAATAGCACTCGTCCCACTGGGCGTGCCAATTTATTACCATCGAAATTGGTAAACAGACGCTAATATTCCAAATTCAAAATTACGTTGGTTACTCACAGGATCGACTAGATTGATCCTAGGACATGTGCTTTTGTTAGTTTAGGTTTTGTAAAATATGAATATTTCGACAATGCTCTTGGTTTGAAAATAACATTCAAAGTTTAAGAGTGAATGCAAAAATATAAAGAGACAATGTAAAGAAGGCTTCAAAGTAAAATTGCAATGAAGATAAATGACGAAAATGGAAATGATTTCATAACAATGTAAAAGTATGGTAATCACACGTAGATTCTCTCAGTAACTCGTTTCTCAATACACAAATACTTAGAGTAAATTTATGAGTTTTGTACAAGATGGAACACACTAAATCCTAAACACCAAGACTCCTATTTATACTAATTTGAAATAACTGTAAAAAACGGTCTCTTCTCCAAAATATGACATGCTTTCGTCTGCATGCACTTTGCCATCCATAACTTTCCACATGTTCTTCCAAAGAAACATATAAGGCTAAAAAACAGTTATGAGCCTTATTTGAATTTACACTCCGTCAAACACAACTCCAATCGAAATGCCTCTGTCGAATTGCAGTTTGAACCTAAGAAAATTTCTAAGTCCCAAACTAACATTTCCCTCTATGCAAGGGGGTTTCTTTGACTAAAACTTCTTTTTATCAAAAGAATCATATTCATGTATTCTTTTCAGAATATTTCCTTTAGCTTTTCTAGTTCATCTCAAACATTTCCTTAGCGTCGAAATTCCAGCTAACAGTTCTATGACAAAAAACATTCAAGTGATGTTAAACTTATAAATCATGTTAATAATACAAACTTGGAGGATTTTCCATCAACTAAAGTGCATTGCAATTGTCTCAAGCTCATCTCTCATCAACTAGCGAATGTTTACTCTATGGTCTCAAATACTCATTGGGTATTAAAAATTATCTTTAGCCTCAATGATACTTGTGTTGGGTTCATGGCTTACATTCATCAGTACGATCCTCTTCCAACATTTGCAACCACCAAAATCCACGTTGGAACTCGAAGAATCCATGATGCTTCAAAGGGCAGCATGTGAATCTGAATACTCTGCCACACATGTGGAACTCAAGCCTAACACCACAACACCAAATTTTGCCATACCTCCCCAGTCTTATCCCTCAAACACCCATAAAATTTGGTATCCACCATCTAATGTTTATCACGGAATAGGCAAGAAAAAAAATTGTAACAAGAACGGTCGAAGCTCTAAGGAGGGTGGTCGGGTTGATCCCAACCACTTTAGAGGCGGTGGTCGGGCTTACCCATCTTACAATTGTAATAGGCTCAATATTATTGTCTAACATGGAAGAATATTTGGGCCTAGGCCACAAGCTATTTTGAATGTGAATACACCTAGCCCAATTCACATTGAAAAATCTATTCACACCCTCAATCTCGCCCGACCTTATCAAAATTTAGTATATGGACATCGGATATAATTCTCAAATGACATCCTTGTAAGGTAATCATCTTTATTATTTTAAATTGAGACAAAATAATAAAATAATCGTAGGAAGTGGTCATTTTGTTCCAATTTATAATCTTGGTAGTGCAAACATATTGTCACCTCCTCTTGTTCTAAAAAATGTACTACATGCCTCAAACATGATTAAAAATTCAGTATATTTTCATAAATTTACCAGAGACAATAAATTTTCAATTGAATTGACCCGTTTGATTTTTCTATGAAGGATTTTTAGACGGGGATGACTCTAATGAGATGTGAGAGTCAAGGCGATCTTTATCCAATCACCACTAACAACACCTCCATAAATAAAGTTGATCCTATATTTTCAATTGTCATTATGTTATCCTCTCATTGGCATGCTCATTTAGGTCATCTATAAGAATATGTTTTTCATTTTATTAAAATAATAAATTGATTTAATTTAATAAATCTAAAAAACTACATTCTAATTTTTGTCATTCTTTTCCTCTAGGTAAACACGTTTAACTACCATCCATGAATTCTCATAATCATAGTTTATTGACGTTTAATATTTTACATAACAATGTATGGACGTTTCTCGTTTCAATGGGGTCATATCGCCCATAAGGGGACAACCTCTCCCTAAACACGCCCCACTCACACAAGATTAGAAAACATGGGAAGTGACGTATCTTAGTCAAAGATAAAGCAATAATGGAGTATAGAGAATAACCCACGTCTCCCTAGGAAATAAGAATTTAATGGTTCATTACCATTACTATGGTAGGTGATTATTATTCCTAACTCAAGGGTTCATAAGGGGCATTCTGAATTCACCATAAAATCCCTTAAAGTAGAGAGTTTCTCACCATCGTGAGTTTGCTCTACCCTCATATAAGCCCCATCAAGCATGGTTTCTCACAATTGTGAGCTTGCCATAACCACCATAAAATATAAAGCCTTTGGTCACCCCTACCAGCATAGGGGTGCCACACATTTGTACCTTTTTTAGCAAGTACAGTGGCGTCCACTATGGGCCCCTGATAAAACTGACTTAGGTCACACCTTCTTTTATCACCACCACCTTTATTGTTTTCTCTTGAAACTGACCAAGAAAGTCCCAAGCATCACAATTCATATCATTGTCGGAGGTTTTACCGACATAGGAAGTTTTGGCATCATAGTTTACACCGTGGTGACTCTGTTGTATCTTCGAGCATGTGATATGCTCAAGTGGTTTTTTATGGTGTAACACTACTGTGTCAATAAATATGTTGGTTTATATGTTTGGTTGATGAACTGTTGCAATTGTTGTGATAATTGTGATGTGATTATAAGATGAATTGTTATACTTATAATGATAACATGTTGAGTTGAGATGTGTACTTTTGATGTATAACTATCTTGTTGATGTTGTACAGGAAATCATGTGGCCGATGTGATAACGTTTGTATTGTTGAGTTATTATGATGATGTATACATTTATTAATGCATCATAATTTTTTGTTATTGTGATGGAGGTGATTACAGGTTTCAATGTTGGTGACCGATAATTGTCCCAAGCTTAATGTTGTGTCTTGGAGCTTGGTGTGGGGCTTAGGGTTGCTGAGTGAAGCCCATGGGTTCGCAGTTGATTGGGACCCGGTTCATATTTGGAACCATTGTTGAGATCGGTACCGCATGCATATGAATCTGTTGATGTTGTTGAGAGTCGCATTTGCATATTGATTGTGTATTATTGTGAAGTGGGTGAAACTTGAATACATGTGTTATGGTACATAGTGGATTATGGTTTAAATGTATTATATTTAATCTGCTCTGATTGTTATGCGTCGTTTATTATTTGAATGTATTTCTCACCCTTTTTATTCAAATGTTGCCTTTACATGGGGCGTCTTGCAGATACTCAGGAGTAACATTGTTGAAGTAAGTAGAAGCCAACTCATGGAGTTTCTTATTAGTTAGCACCTTATTTAATAGAGGCTTGCTCTGATTATGTAAGATCGGGTTGGGAACGCTTATTTTAAAGTTATGACATGTTTATGTTGAAGTCATAAGACTAATTTTTTTGTTGAGCATTCTTAAACATGTTTAGAGGATTGATCATAACTATATTATTTGTTATCAAAGTTGAAGTTTGAGACCAAATGTCATTACTTACCTTATATTCCATAATTGCTGATGATATTTCCGTTGCGATGATACTTTAAAATGGAAGTGAGTATGCGATGACAAGTTTAATGTGAATTGTTGTAACTCGTGTTACAGAGCATGATGTGTTTATAATATGCGTGACACCCTTGTGGTTGTGATTTTAATTAAAATAATTGTTAATTGTATGTGGGATTTAGAAGAGTGTTATATAGTGGTATCAGAGCAGGTCAGTCCATCCGACCAGGTTTTTTAATTATGTATGCTCTCTAGTATGAGGCATGTGTGTGAAAACATTGTCGATGCTTGTTTTATTTTCCATTTGCAGGTTGAGAATGAAACATGTGGGGGAGAGGCATCTGCTTCTCTTGGAATGTTCAACTATAGAGAGCTTGTATATCATGTTGTTGCATGCAAGAGTGAAGCGTTGGTTAGTTCAACTGTTTTGAGAATGTTGTGTTTTTCCTCCCGAAGAGAGGTCGGATTCGAGGACGGTGTCAGTTAGAAAATGGTGTGATTCTTGAGGGAAGACTGTCAGGTGTTCTCATTGTTCGCTTCCTTGTGAGGGGGAATGTGATGTTTTGGCTAGAGATGAGTCAGTGGTGTGTTGAGTATCATGGCATATTTCCTAAGGATATGTACGGTTTGTCTTTCATTGGATCAAGTTGATGTTATTCTTGGAAGTAATTATTGGAGTTAAGCCTAGTGTTTACCAATTGTTTTGATAAGTCGGTGTAGTTTCTGGCATGCAAAGAGGATGTGGGTTCGAGATTCATATCTACTAGTCCAATTGGGATGTCATTGAGGGAGAACTATCAAGTATTATTGAGATTCGCTTCTCGGAGAGTGAGGAGAAATGTGACAGATTTGATATGCAAGTGTTGTGTGATTCCTGATGTCTTATTGAAGATATATGCACCTTGCCTCCAGAGCGTGAATATGAGTTTGATGGAGGTGAAGAGTTGATGTTTGTATTTGTGAAGCAAGCGAATAAGTCTGTGAAGGAAGATGCTACTGTGTTTATGATATTAGCTTCTATGAAGGCATGGACTAAAGTTGTATTGGATGAGCTACCTCTGGCGAGTGAATTTCCATAAGTGTTTCCATATGATATTAGTGATTTAACGCCATAGCGTGAGGTAGAGTTTTCTATAGACTTAGTACTTGGTACTAGTCCAGTGTCGATGGCTCCTTATAGGATGTTTGATTCAGAGTTAGGTGAATTGAAGAAGCATCTGGAAGATCTGCTTGAGAAGAAGTTTGTTCATCCAAGTGTTTCATCGCCGGGTGCGCCGATGTTGTTAGTGAAGAAGAAGGACGGTAGTATGAGGCTATATATGGACTATCGACAGCTGGATAATGCGACTATCAAGAACAAGTATCCACTTCCTAGGATTGATGATTTGATGGATCCATTAGTAGGTGCTTGCATGTTTAGCAAGATAGATTTGCATTTAGGTTATCACCAGATTCATGTGAAACCGGGAGATATTCCGAAGACGACTTTCAAAATGAGGTATGGTCACTACGAGTACTCGATAATGCCATTGGCGTGTCTAATGCGCCTGGAGTGTTCATGGAATACATGAATAGAATCTTTCATCCGTATTTAGACCAATTTGTGATTGTGTTTATAGATGACATCCTGATATACTCAAATCCCGATGAAGAGCATGTAGAACATCTGAGAATTATATTGAAGACATTGAAACAAAACCATTTGTACACAAAGTTTTTCAAGTCTGAGTTCTGGTTAAGAGAGGTGAGTTTCCTTGGTCATGTGAATTCTAGTGGTGGTATAGTTGTGGGCCCTTCAAAGATAGATGTTGTGTTACAATAGAAGACTCTGAAGTCTGTCACTGGGATTAGAAGTTTTTTTGGATTAGTTGGTTACTATAGGATTTTATTGAAGGTTTTTCGAAGTTAGCATTGTCGTTGACTCAGTTGACTCGAAAGGGTCAAGCCTATGTTTGGGATGTGTATTGTGAAGAGAGTTTCCACGAACTCAAGAAGAAGTTGATGTCTGCTCCAATTTTGATTTGTCGAATCTAGGTGAGTCCTTTGTTGTATATTATGATGTTTCGAAGATGGGTCTGGGAGGTGTGTTGATGCATAATGGTCAGGTTATGGCTTATGCTTCGAGGAAGTTGAGAGTTCATGAAAGGAATTATATTACGCATGATCTTGAATTAGCAGTAGTGGTATTCATGTTTAAGATTTGGAGGTCTGTTTGGTTCCATATTTGAAGGGTTTAATGATCACAAGAGTTATGAATATTTATTTGATTAGAAAGAACTAAAAATGAGGCAGAGAAGATGGCTCGAGCTTCTGAAAGATTATAATTTTGGTCTGAATTACCATATGGGTAAAGTAAATGTGGTAGCTGATGTGTTGAGCAGGAAGTCCTTACACATGTCGATGCTTATGGTACGATAATTAGAGTTGATCGAGCAATTCGGAGATATGAGTTTGGTGTGTGAAGGAACTCCTAACAGTGTTAAGTTAGGTATGTTGAAGTTGAGTAGTGGCATTCTAGAAGAAATCAGAGAAGGCCAGAAGACTGACTTAGGATTGATTGAACGAATAGTGTTGATTAACCAAGGTGAGGGTGGTGACTGCATAGTCGACAAGAACAGTGTGATCAGGTTCGAAAATAGAGTTTACGTTTCGGATGTATCAGAACTTAAAAGGAGTATTCTTGAAGAAGGTCATAGAAGTAGGTTAAGTATTCACACTTGTGCTACTAATATGTATTAAGTCTTGAAGAAGTTATTTTGTTGGCCTGGTATGAAGAGAGAGGTAGCCGAGTTTGTCTAAGCTTGCTTGATCTATCAGAAATCAAAGATTGAACATCAAAAGCCATTGGGTCTGATGCAGGCGTTGAGCATTCCAGACTAGAAATGGGATAGTATTTCTATGGATTTTGTGAAAAGTCTTCCTAAGACGATGAATGAATGTGACTCCATTTGGGTGATTGTGGATAGGCTTACTAAATTGGCTCATCCGAATAAGATCAGTTGTCCCTTGCAGAAGTTGGCCGAGTTGTATATTGAGAAAAATTTCAGTTTGCATGGTATTCCTTCGAGTATTGTATCAGATCGAGATTCAAGATTCACTTCGAGATTTTGGGAGAGCTTGCAGAAGGCACTGGGTACCAAGTTGAGGTTGAGTTTAGTATATCATCTACAGAAGGACGCTCAAGCAGATAAGATTATTCAATCTTTAGAGGATTTTTGAGAGTTTGTATGCTAGAACAATGAGGCTTTTGCAATAACTACTTGCCTTTGATTGAGTTCACTTATAATAACAATTTACATTCTAGTATTGGAATGACACCATTCGAGGCTTTGTATGGGAGAAGGTGTAGGACTCCTTTGTGTTGGTATGAATCGAGCGAGAGTGATGTGCTTGAACCAAATATTATTCAACAGATGACTGGAAAGACTAAATTGATTCAAGAGAAGATGAGAGATTCTCAGAGTAGACATAAGAGCTACCATGATAAGATAAGGAAGGTCATCGAGTTCGAAGAAGGTGATCATATATTCCTAAGGTTTATGCCTGTAAATGGGGTCGGTCGAGCTTTGCAATCTACAAAGCTCACTCCATGTTTTGTTGGTCCATACCAGATCTCATAGAGGATATGAGAGGTGGCCTATTGAGGGGTCGGTCGAGCTTTGCTAATATTCATCATGTGTTTCATGTATCCCAGTTGATCTGCATCCGTCTCATGTGATCCAAGTAGACGATATACAGGTGAGAGAGAACCTAACTATTGAGGCATCGCCCGTGCAGATAGATAGCCGGGAGGTGAAGCAATATTGTGGTAAGGAGATTGTCTTGGTAAAGGTAGTTTAGGAAGGACCAACTGGTCGAAGCATGATTTTGGAGCGTGAGGGGCAGATGAGAGAGTTGTATCCGACTCTATTTTCCTCAGGTAATTTTTGAGGGCGAAAATTCTTTAAGTGGGGGAGAGTTGTAACACCCTAATTTAGAATTATCAATTATTCTATTTATTTATTTAATTTAAATGGTGTAAAATTAATTAAATAATTATTTTATATGAATTATGTGATTATTTAGTTGGTTGGGTAGAATTAGTTAAATTAAGATGATAGAAATAAAGAATTAGTAAGAATGGGGCAGAAAGTGTCAATTGATAGAAATAAAGGGGAGCAAGAAGTAATAGATTTAGTTAGTTGGGTAAAAGATGTAATTAGAGAGATATAATTAATTATTTTATAAAAAAAATAAAATTAGAGAGAAATAGCTCTCGTTCTATCTGTACGTGAAATAGAAAAGAGTTTTGGGAAAGGAAGTTTGAAGAGGAGTGTTATGACATGAGGGCAAAACACCAATCCACCTTGCTTTTGCTGGAAATTCTGAAATCTAAGGTAAGGGTTGAAAATTATTTCAATAAAAAAGGGTGTGATAAAAGGGTAGAATGGAGGAACCATTAACCTCCTTAATATTTGGTGTTCTAAATCTCAATTTGGATTTTTGTGTTATAGCAGTTGTTGTATGATGGAATTGGTGTGAAATTTGTGTACCCTACCTACGTATACATATATATTGTTTTGATGTTATTGATGATATTATGCCATTGATTTATGTTTGAAGGTTATGACCTTAATTGTGTTAATGGTGATTTAGAGATGATGAACATGTTGATATTGTTATAATGTGTTGTTGATCCATGAATCCCTGAAATAATATATGAGTTTAGGGTGTGATAGCAGTAGGAATTAGGGTTAATATGATAGATTTTCGTAAAATAAGTTGTTGTTATATAAGGTAGGGTTTGGATGATCAAAAAATAATTTAATTTATTTTTACAAAAAATAGCAGTATGAGTCGACCTATGAAGGTCATGTGTTGACCTGTTTTATGCATGTGTCAACTTGTATAAGTCATGAATTGACCTGCAAAGATCATGCGTCAACACATGCAGTCGGCACATCTAACAGAAAGTTGCAGGCTTTAAAAATGAAGTACATGAGCTGACATATAACTTATATGTATCGACACATAGGCAAATTTTCCTTATATGTGTCGACCTATAAATCGTATGTGTCGATGCATAACTGCCAGAATGTTCATTTTGCATTATTCGACGATTTTGGCCATATCTTTTGATCAGTATGTCCAAATGATGTGCCGTTTGAAGTTTTAGACAGCTAAAGCTTAGATATATAACTTGGTAGTGATTGGTGAAATTTTTGGATTTATTCATATGTCTACTGTGTTGATAAATATTTTGATTTATATGTTTGGTTGATGAACCGTTGCAATACTTTTGATAATGTTGATGTGACTATAAGATGAATTGTTATACTTATAATGATAACATATTGAGTTGATATGTGTAGGTTCGATGTGAAGTTATCATGTTGATATTGTACAGGAAATTATATGGTTGATGTGATGTCGTTTGTTTTGTTGAGTTGTTGTGAGGATGCATACATTCATTCATGCATCATTAGTTGTCGTTATTATGAAAGAGGAGATTATAGGTTTCAATGTTGGTGACCGGTAATTGCCCCAAGCTTTATGTTATGGCTTGGAGCTCAGTGTGGGGCTCAGGGTTGTTGATTGAAGCCCATGCGTTCGGGGTTGGTTGAGACTCATTTCGTATTTGGAACCATTATTGAGATCGGTATCGCATGCATACGAGTCTATTGATGTTGTTGAGAGTCACATTTGCATATTGATTGTGCATTATTGTGAAGTGGGTGAAACTTGAGTACATGTGTTGTGGTGCATGGTGAATTATGTTTGAACTGTATTATATTTAATCTACTCTGATTTTTATATGCCATTTATTATTTGAATGTATTTCTCACCCCTTTTGTTTATGTTGAAGTCATAAGACTAATTTTGTTGTTGAGCATTCTTAAGCATGTTGAGAGGATTGATAATAACTCTCTTATTTTTTATCAAAGTTGAAGTTTGAGACCAAATGTCATTATGTACCTTATCTTCCATAATAGTTGATGATATTTCCACTGCAATGATACTTTAAAATGAAAGTGAGTATGTGATGACAAGTTTAATGTGAATTGATATAACTCGTATTGTGGAGGAGGATGTGTTTGTAATGTGTGTGACACCCTTGTGGTTGTGATTTTAATTAAAATATTTATTAAGTGTATATGGGGTTTAGAAGGGTGTTACAATATAGATTATCACTAATCATCATCGAATCATAATTTTCACATTAAAACCACTATATACTCGAAAGTATACCATTTTATTTGCATAGCTTCATTTTTTATGAGTTAAGGCTTCATAAAGGCTACAAAATATCCTTGCAAAACATATTAGGGTTTCCCCTTTGGTACCTAAATTTTCTTGGGTTTAGGTGTGTTTGTGGTTCTTGAAGGTTTAGGGTTACTACCTTTAGACATTTTCAATTTATCAAAACAAAAAGGATCTAAATGGCCAAATCTATTACAATAATCAATTGTAAACAAGTTGATTTACTTTCTTCCTATTTAATCTTTTACTATGTGCTCTATCAGATTTAAACCCTAATAAATTTTTATTTAAGGAATGCATTTGACTTTATAAGATCAATTCAAGGTTTTCTTTTCCCTTAGTAAATTTACTTAGGGTTTCATGCAATTTTGTTACTTCCTTTTTCATCATGACACAAGTCTCACATGTTTCAACTGAGTTTCTAGTTATAGTTATTTCGATCTTAAGCATTTCATTACTTCTTTCAAGAAACTCGAAATAGTCCTTTGAGTGAAGATTTTTGCGTATAGAATCTTGGAGTGTATTAAAGATCTAGGTGAACGTGTATATGCTCAAGATTGTGGATCATGGTGTTGTTGAAGCCTTGTGAGTTGTGTGAAGTTGAAGGAAAATCAAGATATATAAGTGTTTTGCTTAACAGTTAGTTCTAAGTATTTTAACTTTCATATGTGATTATCACATGTACAAAAGAACATTATATAAAAAATCATAATGGAAGACAACAACATTTTATGAAGGTTGGCCATTGAAGATTGGATTAAGTGCAAGCGAGAATGATACATTGTCGTAAAATCTCCTAATTTATCCCTTTACTTTATATATATATATATATATATATATATATATATATATATATATATATATATATATATATATATATATATATATATATATATATATATATATATATATATATATATGCTTTAGGTTTATTACTTATTAGTAGTGTGTATGTTGTTAGGTTTAATTCATGTTAATATCGATTTCATATTCAAGTGTAGCTTTGTATTACATCTCGTCATCTAAATAACTCTTGTTGTTGATTATGCTGAAAAATTGTAATTTAGATTGTTATTTTAGTTAATCAAGTAAAGTTCAAATGTCTCATTTTAAATATGTTATTAACTTTCACACTATTGTTTAGTCGAATTCATTATTGTTCTACTTTCCTTAAATTCATCTGAACATTAATCAAACAAGTGTAATCTCCTCTAAAACATTTTTAAATTTCCACGGTCAAAATCGGTTTTTAAAATAATTTTTGAGAAGGAAAAGATTTATTTAACCTCATCCGCACTTCTAAACCATTTTACACTCATATTCAACCAACACTTGTCATACATTTATTTCTAAAATTGACCACCTTTGAAGCATATAATAGTTTGTTAGGTTGTGGTAGGGTTTAACAAATAGATTCCATACACTAATATGGTAAAGTAACAAGTAGACATACATTTCTTACTTAATCAGTTTAGGTATAAAGAATTAGGGTCATAGGAGTGAACTAAACAAGTTTTGTTGGAACAATTTGATTCTACAACTCTTCCTGAGTTTTGATGATAACAAATTATAAAAGAATAATTTTGTTATCTAACAATTTGTTGAGTGTGAAGACTCTGAGCTTACTCAAAGTGAAGTAAATCTAAATTTGATCTAGAAATGAGATGAATAAATATAGATCTAAATAATCCAAGATGTTGAACAATATTGATCATATCAGACTCTGAACTCTGGTCCTAGTGAGACTATGGATATAGAGACTCTTGACTCTAATAAAAGAGACTATGAACTCTGGATTTCATCACAATCTGAATCAATGTTATGCTTGTAGAAGTTCTAAAGATTATGTCAACTCTGGTTATCATCAGTAAACACTTCTGAAGAATACGCCTCTGATACACTCTATCATCCTAACCTTATATAGTCATCAGACTCTGATAGGTTGTGAACTCTGAACATATGATCTATCACCCGTATTCAAATACATTATTCTAGAGTATTTTGATGGATGAAGAGTTACTATGTTTTGTGTTAATCAAATGTTAAATCAATTGTGCTACTTAAAATAGATATAAAAGATTTTCTTCCTTCTACCCAATATTTACTACATGTACCTACCTATTCTACAACAAAAGTTTACCTCTAAGAAAGCTCCAATCATATCCTCTAACAGATCTAACTCTTCTTATATAAAAAGGTCAAAGGATTTATGTGAGAAAAATTATGATGGTGGATTACCAATAGAGAAAAAGGATTTCAAGATGAAACTTCATAATGAAGAAGATCTATTAAATAAAAACATCATACAGAAATAAAAGATTAAAGAAACACTGAGTTTTATTTCAAATATTCTCAAGTGTATAAACTGAATTTCAGTGTGTGTAATCTGCTTGTTAATAAGCACTCTTGTAAACACAATCAAATTTATTAATAAAATTATTAATATCCTTAAGAGACTAAGTTTAGTCAAAATTATCAAGAATCATTGACAATTAGGCTTTGAGTTATTTTCCTTGAGAGGGGTATAGTCAGAATTTCTCAAGAAGTCTTATACAGTTAGTCTTTGAGTTGTATAATCAGTTTGATTATTGGGTTAAGTCCTTATTGAGAAGGTAAAATCACTCAGGTGGGTGGACTGGAAGTAGTTTTGTTAATAGGGAATCAGGATAAAAAACTTGTGTTCATATCTTTCATTATCTTTTTTTGTTTGATATATTGGGTTGTAAAAGTTTTAAATCCAGAAATCTAATTCAAACCCCCCTTTTCTTATGTTTCTTGCACCTTCAACTGGTATAAGAGCCCCGGTTCTAGTACTGACTCATTGTGTCAAATACATAACCGTGTCAGAAAAAAAGATCCATTTTTTTGAAACACAAAATGGCTCATACAAACAATGATAAAGATTGTCATTTTTCCAATTTTCCAAGTTATGATGGAGATAAATTTGAGTACTGGAAAGATAGGACATAAAGTTTCTTTCTTGGTCAAGATGCATATTTATGGGATATGGTTTTAAATGGTTGCACACATCCTTTGGATTCTAATGGCATAAGGCTTGAAAGAAGTCAGATGAGTGAGCAACAAAGAAATGATCACAAAATCATCATGAATCCAGAAACATTTTGCTTAACGCCATTTCTTATTCAGAGTATGTGAAGATTACAAATAAAGACTCTGCTAAGTCTATATTTGATTCTTTAAAAAGGACTTATTAAGTGAATAATCAAATGAAGAAATCTAAGGCTTCAGTTTCAATCCAAAAAAATGAAGTTATCATAATAGAAAAGGATGAGGTTCCGAAGATAGTCATGTCTGTGACTTCAAAGATCAGAACTCCTCAAGACAAAAACAAAGATTCTGAAAACAATTATGAAGATGAATCTGAAAGTGACTCCAAAGATAAAGGTACCTATAAATTAGAACATGCTTATATGTCTCTTAAGGTTATCGCCTTCAAAAGATCAGGACCAGACTCTGAATCATATTCAAACTATAACAAGGTATTTTCTAATCTCACTCTTTCTGAAATCAATTTATGTTTAGCTGAGATTCTTGAAAAGAGACATAAGCTTCAGCAAAGATGCAAGAATCTGAAATAGATTCTAGTCATTTCTGAAGATCACAGTGAACTTCTGAAAGAAAACTCTATTCTAAAATCTAGAATCAATGGCTTATATTTTAAGAACTCTGCTCTAAAAAGCAAGAGTAAAAAATTTAGAAAAAAAAATCTTTCAAAAGCTCCCATGAACTCTGAATATGCTTCTAAGAAATATGAAGTTTCTTTTCAAGAGTTTATTACTAAGAACATAGATAAAATAAAAATTGCTTTAATGATCCATGGAATCAGTGGTAAAGGGAAAATAGGCATTGGTTATCATAAACCAAAGAAATTCATGCTAAATCCTAAACCTAAAAAGAAAGTGAAAAATTAAAGGGAAATGCATTCCCATTCTACCTTTGGTCATTCTCATTATTTATATTATTTTCATAAGCCCTAGGTTGATAAAGCTTATGGGAAAACTAGTCTCATATGACCCAAAAAGATATGGGTACCAAAAGATAAAAGTGTTTATGTTGTAGACATTCTAAAAACCAAATATGAGACACCAATCATGGTGCCTGGATGCTGGATGCTCTCTACACTTAAAGGAAAGAAGGCATATATTCCAAGATATGGAACTTAAGCCTAATATGTCTTAAATAAGGCCAAAAAAGTAACATTATTGGTTCAAAATCTATTGGTACGAACTTTCTTTCCTCCTTTTCTAATACTGAACTTTATACTTAAATACTAACAAGTTTGATTCGTACTCCAAATGTATCATATTAATACTACTGAGTATGTAACACTGAAATAACATTGTTAGGAATCAATTCTAGTTGAGTATCATGATAAGCTTGACTCTGAAAAAGTCAAAGATAGATTTAAACCTGCAGGTCTGAAGAATAAGCTAATATGAATCTGAGGACATAGCTTCTAATGAACTTAACAAGAAAGCAAATGATCAGGACATGTGATGCTCATCAAATCTCAGAAGCACCAATAGTGTTTTCTGAAATAAGATAAGGTAAGCAGAGGTAAGTCAAAGTGTCTCACTCAGAATCCCTTTTGATTTCTTTATGGTGAAAATCAAGTGTTGCATGCGTGGCTCTAACGTAAGATAATTGTCATACATTTAGCTAACTGAGCAGCTGAGGTGACTTTTTGGGTATATTATTTCTTGAATTAAGAGAAAATCACTCAATTTCGCCTCCCTTGTCAGATTGTGTGTTTCCAAATTATTTTAATTATTAATTTCTCTATTTAAATCCATGATGCACTCATTTCTCACACACTACATAACTTCTTCTCATAGCCCGCACTTGAAAGTTTTCATCCTCCGAACTCTCTCTTTCCTTTCCTCAAAACCTTAACCATGGTTGACCAACAACATCAACAACAAGAGATTATACAACAACAATAAGTTCATCAAAAAGAAATTACTATGATGCAAGGCCTCCCTAAAATTTCCTTATTTACTCTAGTGGATGAGTTGAAGGTTCTCTGTTAAACTATTGTTGATTTTGGTAATCTAGAGTGAAATGGGTTTGATCTCTCTGGAGATGTTACAATCCAAAGATGTGAAGTCTACTTCAACAGGTTGAAGGGACAAGTGTATCCAACACTGGTAAAAGATTTTTGCATTCATGCAAGAGCTACAAAAATTCAATTTTTCTCTAGTGTTTTGAGTCAGAAGATTAAAATTTTTGAGAAATCCATAGCCAAGCTAACCATGATGGGTCTGGAAATAGATGTTATCAAATGTTTAAAAAGGGGGCAAAATGAATAAAATTATGGCAACCGTCTTTCAAAAAGGATCAAATTTAGGCATCAAGAATCTTAAGTCTAAGTCAAGAATTTGGGCCAATATTCTCTTGAGATGCATTCATCATCGCCCTGCTGGGAACTCTGCTGACTACATTAACATTGACAAGAAATACATGTTGTATTATCTGGCCAAAGGTATCAATATGGCTATTTTTTCCATCTTGTTTAGATAGTTGAGAGAAATGGTTAAAGAAACAAGGAACTTAGACAACAAACCTAGGAAGTGGATTCCTTTGGGCAGGCTGATCTCTGATATCCTGGTTGAAAGCAAGTTGGTAGCCAAGTTGAAAGAAATGAACTTTTGTGATGGACTTTACACATGTGTGGGCAAATCCTTCAATGGAATGAATCTTAAAAATATGCTTATGATCAAAGATGTTTTGAATCATGTTGGGATGGATAGAGAATATGTCTCCACCAGAAGGGTATAGATTGACGACTTTCCCCTATTCATAGAGTTGGATCCTTCAGATGTCCTAATGACTTACATGAATAGTTGTTTAGAAGATAAAATTAATCCAGGTGTGAACAATTACAACTTGATGTATACTCATCCTGATGCAACTCTCGAGAGGAAAAGAAAGTCTAAAAAGGATGGTGAAGGAACATCAAATCCTCCTCCTTATCTAGCTAAGAAACCAAATAAGTCTGAGACTTCCAGAAGGATCTTGAAGTTTGCGGTTACTTAAGTTTTGGAAGTCCAGAAAGGGAAGCTATTAAAGTTGATAAGGAATCTAAAATTGTTATAACTATAGAAGTTGCTAGTGTTGCTGAAGCTACTAGAGCATCTGAAGCTACCGAAGCTACTAAAGTTGCAAAAATTGTTGAAGCTACTAGAATTGTTGAGGAATCTAGCCTTATGACTAAGGAAGATGACAAAGAATTTGTTGAAGCCTCTGCTCATCAGAATCCTTGTAAGTCTTCTAATGTTGAGACCTTTACTATTTCTGATTCTATAATTGTTGATACTTCATATGTTTTAGTTCCTATCACAACCATTGTCAATCCATCAAATGAATCTCCAACCACAAATGATCTAGAAACCACAAATACACTTGAAACAATCGAACTAGAAAACACAACTACAACTGAAGAAACTCCACAAAACACAATTCCACAACAACATACATCTCCATCACAACCTCTATCTTCACCTTAACAAACACCTCCCATTCAACAAACTACAATCCCCACCAGCCAACCAGAAATCACAACAGAAATTAAATTAACACAACAACAACCTTAATCATTGACTTCCTCTGAACACACCATTTCTGAACATTCAACCATCTCTAAAGCCACACCCATGAACATCTCACTTCCTCCATTAAATCAAAATAATACACCTATTCACGATCCTATTTTGGAAGGCTTATCCCTATCAGAGGATTCCTCTATTGAGAGATAATTTTTCTCTAATAAGGATCGATCTGTTATTGAACTTTCATCTTCCTCCTCTAAAACATAAATTAATTCAGAGACAAGAATCCCCACCATCAGCTTTGAACATACCTCTCTTGAACCCTCTTTTTGTGAAGTATGGACAAATATAGAATTAAAAATAGTTGAAAGTATGAGCTTTATGAGGCAGGTTATTACAAATTATGTTAACCCTACTGAAAGCAATGTATTATGGGATCGGTACATGAACTGGTCAACCTACTGCTTCACTTTTCTCAAGAATCTTTCACATGACGTTGTTATGGAAAAAGTTTATTCCCATATTCACTAAAGTTATGACTATGATTCTGGAGATAAAGAAGTATGTTGATAAGCCCTTAGCTAAGACTAATATTTTGGCACTCCTAGCACATGAACAAGTTCTACCTCAAATTGCAGCTGAAATTCTCTCTACTCTGCTCTTAGCAACTCAGTAAGATGTTGAAGAAACTTTTGGGATTCTCATTCCTAAGCAGAACTTGGTTGTTCCTTCCATTTCCATATTAACTTTTGGGACTGCTAAGAACTTGTATTCTTAACATGAAGTTGGATCAACTTCTAGGATTGCATTTTCTGAACCTCTTGCTTATGAGGTTGTTACTTCTGTGATTTTGAAGATTCTGGAAGGGATGAAGATATGGAACGAAGTTGTAAGGACCAAGTTGGATCGCCAAGAAGAAACCAATAATCAGATCCTAAACTTGCTATCAGCAATCCTTTCTAGACTTCCACCTCAACCATAAAATCTTGTTTAAACATTTTTTTTGTGACTCTGTCCTTTTGTTATCCTTTTGTTATCATTTATAAAAAGTTTGGTTCTCATTTACATATTCTTTTTTATCTATTAAAGGTATGATTTTGATTCATGTTTTCCCTTCTCGTCTAGACTTATTGGTTAATCTATTATGAATCAAAAATTTCTAAGTATTAATATAAGAGGAGCTTGCAAACCTCACTCTGTGAAGTTAAGCTAAGAAAATCTTGATGTCTAAAATTTAGGGGAGCTTACAAACTTAACTCTGATTTTTAGCAGATTAGTTGTTTTGGTAAAAAGTCAAAAAATTTCATCAAAATTATAATGTTTGTCATCATCAAAAAAGCGGAGATTGTTGGAGCAAATTTGATTCTACAACTATTCCTGAGTTTCGATGATAACAAAGTATAAAAGAGTAATTTTGTTCTCTAACAATTTGTTAAGTGTGCAAACTCTGAGCTTACACAAAGTAAAGTAAAGTTAAATTTGATCTAGAAATAATATGAATAAATATAGATCTAAATAATCCAAGATGTTGAACAATGTTGATCATATCAGACTTTGAACTCTGGTCCTAGTGAGACTCTGGATATAGAGACTTTGGACTCTAGTAAAAGAGACTCTGAACTCTGGATTTCATCTAAATCTAAATCAATTTTATCCTTGTAGAAGTTCTAAATATTATGTAAACTTTGGTTATCACCATTAAACACTTTTGAAGAAGACGCCTCTGATACACTCTGTGTCATCCTAACCTTATCTAGTCATCAGACTCTGATAGATTGTGAACTCTGAACATATGATCTATCACTCGTATGCAAAGATATTATTCTAGAGTATTTTAATGGATAGAGAGTTACTATATATTGTGATAATCAAATGTCAAATCAATAGTACTACTTTAAATGGTTATAAAAGATTTTCTTCCTTCTACCAGAGATTTACTATTATACATACCTACTCTACAACAAAACTTTACCTGAAAGAAAGATCCAATCATATCCTCTAAAAGATCTAATTCTTCCAATCTAAAAAGGTCAAAGGATTTATGTGAAAAAAACGACGATGATTGATGACCAATAAAGAAAAAGGCTTCCAAGCTAAAACTTCATAATGAAGAAGATCCATTAAAGAAAAACATCATCAAGTAAGAAAATATTGAAGAAACACTAAGTTTTATTTCAAATATTCTCAAGTGTATAAACTGCATTTCAGTGTGTTTAATCTACTTGTTAAGAAGCACTCTTGTAAACACAATCAAATTTATTAACAGTTGTTAATATCCTCGAGAGACTAAGTTTAGTCAGAATTCATAAGAAGTCATTGACAATTAGTCTTTAAGTTGTTTTCCTTGAGAGATTAAGGTATAATCATAATTTCTTAAGAAGTCTTAGACAGTTAGTGTTTGAGTTGTATAATCATTTTGATTATTGAATTAAGTCCTTATTGAGAAGGCAAAATCACTCAGGTTGGTGGACTGGAGGTAACTTTGTTAACATCGAACCAGGATAAAAATACTTGTGTTCATATCTTTATCGTTATCTTTGTTGTTTGATATATTGGATTGTAAAAGTTTTAAATTCAGAAATTCAACTCAAACCCTCATTTTTTGTGTTTCTTACACCTTCAAGTTTTACTTGAAGTGCATTGGACCTACTGTGAGGCTTAGATATAAGCTTCATAGTTACTTACTATATATTTTTATGTTGTAGTCATACACCACGAAATTTAGTTTTTGCCTCAACTGTCACGACACCACACGTCATATGCAAATATTATATGAGTTTATTAAATGGAACATTGTCTAACATAATTTCTCACTCAATTTAAACACATTGATATATCTTTCTTAATTCCTTTTTTTAACCATGTGACACATGTTATTATTTCATTACCATAACTCATTTATTTGTGTATATTTGTACTTGCATAAATAAGAAACACTTACACCCTTCAAAATTTATTTACGCAACCAATATCATCACTTTTTCGGGGTTTTTTTTCCTAATTATTGTAACATTCTCCAACACGAGATATAATTGAAAGGAATTTTGTACATTTTCAAATATTACTTTAAAAGCACACACCTAAAAAATTATAATTTTTGTATAATTTGTTTTAAAAAAACATGGATATCGAATGTACATTTCTAAAAACACTTTAGTTCTTTTTTTCTAAATGTAAATGTGAGAAATTTTCTCCATAAACAATACGAGACAATATGTAAATATGATAATTCCTGAATTAAAATACAAATATTTTTATTAACTAACCATAAATTAAATCAAATTTACATAGAAATAAATGTAATTAATAAAAAAGAACTCAATAGGTCTCCATGATACTAAACCAGCATAACAAGCCAAAAAACACTATGAATGGAATAAAGTTCAATCATAGAAGAACAGTAGATTGATTGACTAATCATCAACAAAGAAATCAACAACTTCATTATGGCAAAGAAGGGAAAAGAACAATTTCTTGCTCACACCTTTTGCATAGAAAAATATGAGGAACTTCTTCATCATTTGGAATTCTAACACATCTAGTGTGTTGCAAAATTTCACAAATATCACAAGACACCATTCTTTCACCATCATCTTCTTTAGTTCCACAAGTGCAATCCACAATTCCCTTATTTGGATTCCTTTCACATATGTGCTCAATCATGTCACTACCATGCCAACCTTCAAGAACAAGTTTTCCACCAACTTCAATCATTCCAAAAACCATTTCATTCCCTTTTGCATTCACCAAAATCTCATTTGGTTCCACTACAAAACCCCTTAACCCCCAATAGATTTCCCTAAAATTCCTTTCAACTTCTAGCTTTAAGTCATTAATTGTAGCACAACTTTTCAATGTGATACATTCATAAGGTGGCATTGGCATTGATATTTCATTGTTCAAATAATACTCATGATCATGCCCTACATTGTTAACATTCCTCAACAAAATTGTACAATAAAGATTAAATTTTCCTTCTGATCCTAATTCAACTTGCAAAGGTACCTCTCCATAGTCTTTGATTAGATACTTTGTGTCAAGAATTATTCTAGCTGCCAATGGTATAGCTGAAAGAAATTCCGACCCTATAATTGGTTTTGTATCAATAAGTATGTACTTGTACAAACAAATCATGTCCTTCATAAGTTGACCCTTTGTGATTTTGTACTTGTCCTTAACTTTATTACTACTACTCATAACCAACCCTTCATGACAAGGGTAAGCATTAGAAATGTCTTCTAAACAATACTCCAAAACTTTAGTAACCGGATTCAAGCTCCGGCGAACCAAATAGTTTCCAACAACATGGTTACCTAGCGACTTCAAAACAAAATCCAACAAACCAGTATCACCTATGTAAACGCGCGCTGCATCCCTAACTTCTTGTCTCGAAACCCATCTGAATTCCGTTCTTTTTAAGGCCTCAACGATAACCCTCGTCGCCATTTCAATCCTTTTAGGCGACCAACGACAATTTGTTTCGACTAAGGCATTTGTGTTGTACGAACCAATGCATGTTTCACGCGGAAGTCGTGACTTGAGCTCTAATATATAGTGAAATAAGTCACCAAGGGTTATAAGAGAGTGATCAGAAAGTGTTTGGTACCTTGAGAAGATTAATGGGATTTCATGATTGGAATTTGCAATGTGGTGTGTAAGTAAGTATAGGGGCATACTTCTTATTGCTTCTATGGCTTTTTGGTACATTGATTGTGTTACACCAAAGCATCCTCTACCAAACTTGTATCCCCAACGACCAAACCATGGCTCACTATATGCTATTCCATTCACAAGTCTCAATTCCATGCCTCTTTTTTGTGATGTATCATTCAAACTCACTTTCCTATCATGTTTGGTACATAGTAAGCAATTAGTTTTTGTTTAGTTATTTGACATAGTAGTTAAAGGGTCAAGATTCCATGCGATCACTAATGCACGTATTTACACAGCGGTGCATCAGTGACCGTTCGATCAATACCAAACAACAACAAAAGTTTGGATCAAACGGTCACTAATACACCGAATGCGTGCATATGTGACTACAGTGCATTCATAATTAAAAGTGTGTGGAACTGTACTAACCTTGCTTGCAATCCATTGCACAAACGATTCCAAAACTCCATGATTTGGTTGCCACCCAAATTAGAACCCATTTCCAAGCCATTGACACATAGCAAATGTCCAAATCCATTAGAGTGAAACACACCATGCATCATATGACCTTCTAATTCTATTAATTTTGACTTACCATTGTTCATTGTACCAACTGAATCACAACAATTTTCACAGCTTGTGCAGCTACTTAGTGCCTCCTTAGAAGGTAATAGAAAATGATACTTCTTATTGCAAATCAAATGGTTGCCCCAACCTAAATAAACCCCAATGAAATTTATGTAATCAAGATTATAAAAGTATTCAGCAAAAATAATATGTATTAGATATAAGAATTTAATTTGTTGATATTTTACAAATAATATTAAATTAATAAACATTACCAACATATTGACAATGGTTGCAATGGCGATTTATGGCTGCCTCAATTGATTCTTCAATCACAAACAACAAAACATGCAAAGGTGGATGATGATGCAGCTCAAGTTGAAAAGACCACATAGGCATTCCAATATTTACATTATTCTCCAAACTCGCATATTCAAGTAAAGCATTCACATTTTCGCGAAACGATGAACCATTAAACATAACCGGGTAACCTTGTTCTCCGAAATTCTTGAACCTGAAAACTCTCCCACATCTTTTCCTTCTCTTGTTACCAACAACAGCAACATTCAACATTGCACTAAGCTTTTTTTGAGGATGTTTCAAGAGTTTCTAACATGTTGGAACCAAAGAGAAGTGTTATATATAGATTTACGTTATGTTTTTATATAGTAACATGTACACTCACACACTTAGTGCCTTGAAATAAAATTGGACATGTTATAAAAGAGTTGCAATTTCTATTTGCATGATTTGTTTCAAAATTGGATTTCCTTGAAAATTTATCGTAGTAACCTACGAAATGGTTGGTGTTTTGATTTAAATTATAAGTACCATGCAATTATAGCCTCTTATGTTTTCCTACTAATTCTATGGTCAAATTTTTGAGTAGTTGATTCTTTTCTTGTGGGATTATAGGGAAATGCAACACCTCTTGTCTAACTACCGTTTTGGAACATAATTTTGTTAATTAAGTTGAACTTGCATTGTGCATTGGTTTGTGCAAAGAGATCTTAAAATTAATTAGTGTTAGATAAAAGTGATTGATTGTTATTATATGGCGTTTGTGCCAAGGGTGTTTTTCCTCTAGCATTTCTTGAGTCATGCTAACAAACAGCACTCTGCTTCTTTTATTATACTTTATGGATCTAGTTGTTAACTCTTCAACTTAATTGTAATTCAATTTGCAAGGTTGAGAAGAGAGGTTAGTGTATATAGATAGAGGTTGAGATGTTTTATTTTAACACTAGTATTGTTACATATATATATACCATATTTAAAATTTGAACCCAAGTCCAATAAATACATGTTGAAATTGTAATTTAACATTAAGCAAGTCTAACAAGTACAACCATAAGACCACATTAAAGAGGTTTGTGTGAGTTGACCTCACATCATATAAAGAAGACTAAAATATACTAGCAACATACTCACTGCCACAATCTTACATGGTTTCTGAGACTATTTAAATTCTAACCATTGAGAATAAATGTGATGAAATGAGTGTTTCTCTTTGCAATTAGCAATTGGAAAATATCAGTTCAGTATTTTTTTTTGGTACAAAGTTGGGTACAATTACAAAAGATCACATAACATGGTTTTTCTGTTGAAGGATGCAACATTCAATTCCACCAGGCAATTTCCTAGGCTAACTTGCTCCACTTCTTGACCTACTGTTCATATCTGTAACCGGTATAGTGAGTGGCGTAACACAAAATGGAACTTACTACTCTACACTAGTTCATCAATCTTCACATGCTGCATCCATATCCAATGTTGTACAATCTCAGCCCAACTAGCATTGCCTTGATGGTATGACGCAAGCGGCAATCAAATGATAAATATTTTCGTCGAAATCACATGCAGCCATGTATGTATACCAAGAACCCAGATCTGATCTACTATCAAGCATTACCTACCAACTCGTGTAGTTATATATCGTCCCTTTTCTAGGTCATAAATTGTCTTCAACTGAGGTTTCCTCCACCTAGATATAGACCATGCTGTAAACAACAGTATTATAAAAATTCCAACCAGTGTGAGGAGAGTGGGTGATTCATTGCTGAAAATGGAGGCAATCCAGTTATGGTTATGTGGATCTGAATCCGCTGTAGTTTGCAGAATAAAAGCTCCTAAAGCCCAGTCGAGCGGAATATTTCTCACCTGATTAGCAACTTTGATCCTGCCCAACAATGATTCTAATCAATTAAGATTCAACCAATAGGGACATAAATAAATCGACTTTAGAAAACCAAAAAACATATATGCAATCACAACCCCAGAAATGGACAAGTGAAAGTGCAGGCACACAAACATGAACCCAGAAAGATTGTTACCAAGTGAAGCTGGGAAAGTATACGCTTACAGGTCAAGTACAAAAAAGAGTCATCAAGGGACAAGCAGTAATTCCTCTCAGTTAACATATTTTGGATCGATGTTGCGAAATTCAGAGTTTACATAAAGATTGGGAGGACGTTGAAAATTTATAACTTGATGATTGTACACAAATTATAGATTCTACTTAATTACAAAATTATGCCTGTATATTTACATATGTATGAAAAGTCATATAGTGAAGAAAAATAGTATTTATTCACAATACTAAACTTATCTTAAATTGAATAATAGGTTAAAAGAGATATTCAAATATAATTTTGTATTTAAGTTTTTATCAATTAATTAAGTTAGAAGTAAACAATACTAAAAGGGGAATACTCACAATCACAACACAGAAAGGGATGTTTGGATAGCAGGAATGTGCAATCCCACGGGGTATACTCACAATCTTACCGACGACGTTCTGGTTGCATGATATTGCACTACAGAAAAACTAATGGTAACAAAGTCAGGTGATTCTAAATGTGGCAACTGAACTGAGAATTCCCTATAAGCCATATGGAAGACTAGATCCATCTAGACATCACACAAAAGTTCAGGAAAATTATGCTTACTACCAAAGATTTGGGAAAACTGCACATGATACCTACACCGACTTCCCTTAGGCTTTGTTTGGATATTTTAAAATGAACGGAACTGAGCAGAACAAAACAAGTTATTCATTATATTGTTTGGGTACTTTACGATGGAGCAGAACATATTTTACATTCCATTGTTTGGAAAGTGAATGGAATCAAATGAGCTATAACTTTTTTATTTCACATTTACCCTTATTTAAAAAACGCTACAACCATTGTCTTCAATTATAAACTCCATTTCTTATTCTCTTCCCTTTTTCTACCCCAAGCCTCACCCGCGAACTAACAGAACAGCTGGCCAATGTTGAAGCTTCCATCCATTTACCATATACCAACATAGCCATAAAATACTAACTGCTCCATTCAGGCACCAAAATAGCAACAAACTAAAACCTCCATTTAACCCATTGGAGCACCATCCTCTTTGATATCAAACAACAAAGCCTCAACGCGAATCAACAATTTTGTCAACTCCCAAAAATACCCAAAATGACTGAATTTATGAGACTCAGTCACTATCAGAGATACCCCTAGTGCACCATGATTAGCATGGACATGCCCCATAAACAATGACTTCCCGTGTATCAAACTGTAACTAACTGCTGGTGTACCATGACTAGCCTGGATGTGCATTTAGAGAATGCATTCCTTGCAACTAACTAAGTTGATTCAGTTAGTTTAACTGACAGAATCTGTGAGCCTGGCCCTCCTATATAAGGAGTAGCAACCCTCATTTGTAATCATTCAAGCAATGAATTGTGTTAGATTTGTGTGACACTAGTCGATTTAGTGCAGAGAATGAAGAGAATTCTTAAACTGAATTTCTCAGTTTTCTATATTATGAATTCTGTGCAATTTCACTGCGATTGATCTATTTATAGATCAGAGGATAGCTCAAGATTCTAACTAACTTCTGTTAGTAGTTTCGTGATTTTAAGGGATTAGTTTGGACATAAAGGGATACTGTACAACAGGTGTATAGAAGTTACAATACAGCAAAGCTAGTCTAACCCTATCTAGGATGGTTTTAACTAACCTATTGTTAGTTGCACTTCCTTTAATAAATAGAAATTCAGAAACTAAATATTCTCTGATAATCACCATCACTGATTCAACCACAAAAATAACTTTGTTAAGCCAACAGACAGCTATCAAGACAACAGGCTCTTCTTTTCAAGTTCTTCATTTAGGACAATGGAGGTATGGGGGCTCACCACTGAGGCTTGCAGAAGTAAGTTCCAACTACCAATACTGGCATTTGAGGCCAAAATGACACCAAGCTTCAACAAAGCGTTTGAATTGAATAGCCTTCCTCTTCCCAATAGAACTCCTGTTTAATGAACATCCCCTTCTACCACCTGACCCAGTTGCAATTCATCAACAGAAACCAACAAATCTTTACCTACAGTGTCGCAAGCAAGTTGGAAGCGCCTATTACTCTCCCTCAAGCCAGAGACTGCACAACAACCAATAATTACTCTACCCTTCAGACCAAAGCTAGTTGCACCAGCAACTTCCTTGAACCCTCATCTGTTCATCAACTTTCTTTCTATGGTTGGGTTTCATATGACTGGAGAGAACAGGTAGAGGGTTTCATTAGAGATTCAAGACGTGGGTACTATAGTTTTTTTCGGCACTGAATAGGTGTTCACAGAGGGTAATTGAGAAATTTCATATTTAATATATTTTACAAACAAATGAATCCGGTTCACATTATGAGTGCATTTGGTATCAATGTGTTTAGTTTAGTAGAAATAGATAAGAGGAAAAGAGGTGAGAGACAGAGCACATTCTCTGTTGCTTAGTATACAAAGAAATGGATAATATACAGATAAGACAGCAGGGCCTGCACCTATCTGTATTCTTTCTACTTCTGAGAAGCAATGCCTGGTTTGCAAATCCCAGGACTTGAGTTTGGATTTTTTTTTTCTTCTTTCTGTTTCCAACGTGTTGGCTTTGCTTAGTTTTAGTTTTTACCACTTAATTGTTTAATAAGATAAGTTAAAACAAAAATTAATTTATGAGGAGAAATTAAATTCAAATAATATAAAACTGTATGTTGTTTTTTATATCTTACCTCTTTATCTCTCTTTTATCAAACTTTGCTACCTATTTCTCTCCCCCACTTTCTTCTCACATCACAACCAAACATACCCGAATGGAGGCTAATGTGTCACGCATGCGTACAAGCAAGAAGGGTATCATGTATAATTATACCAAACTTTAGGAAGATATGGTACTTCGCCCTAAATTTGTTGTTTTTTGTGTAGGAATGGGACTGAGTGTTCCATGCAAATAAGGCAATAATATCTATTTCCACACTATGTAATCAAATATCTTAAAAGAAAAGTACGCGGGAATACCTATCATCATCCATACCAATCCCAAGACTGTCATGAAGCAGAGCAACAATGTAAGCAGAAGAGAAGCAATGTCGAAGTAAATCTTCCTCGTCGTGGGAGACATATTTTTTTTTTATCCTTAACCAATCCTCTCCACAGAATTTTTGCCCAGCAGTCATCAACTTGGAGAGATAAGCATGTGGCCCCAATCCAAAAAACTAATACAGCACCAAAGGATTAAGAATCAGTGTAAATGATGTACTCAATGAACTCAAATATAAGCAAAAATAAGTAAATACAAAGTCAGCCACCAAATTATCTTTTCTGTTTATTTAATTTTCTATGAGAACTTGTGTTTATTGAAGAGTATTTTTAAAATGATAACATAATGTTAAATATGGTGAAGTTAGTTTTTTTTCATATTAACATGGTGATGTTAGTTGGAATTTCTTTATATAGTCTACCAAACACGACTTCTTTTTTGGTTGTAATTGAGTCGAGAGGGTGGACTAATTATCAAAATAGCAATAGTAAAACTTATTGTGTTACATGCCAGTTGTTAACAAGGTTGTTAAAATCTAGTTTTACCTCATAAAATAATTTCGAGTTACATCACTTGTAAAACCGAATTTGGTTAAAACCGAAGTTAACCCGATTTCAAATAAACTCTCTGAAATCGAACAAAATCTAACACGGTTTTACCCAATTTTAACTAATTTTGAAGAAATTGACTCTTGTTCTTTTGGATAGATTTAATTTTTAACTACTTTAGAAACTTCTGAAACTCTTGTTTCTTTGGATATTTTTATGATTTGATGGGGTAATTTATGTAGTTTGAGACAATTTTATGAACACAACACTTTCTTATGGTAATTTGATATATTTTTGTTTTATAATTAAGTCGAAATTTTGAATTATTGAAGAATTTCTAGTACTGTATAAGTATGTATGCCATGTATATAATAATTTTACAAAAATCGATTCTACAAAGGCAAATCAAGTTGTCATAAAAAATCGAGTTTGACAACCTTGGTTGTTAAAGAAATAATAGAGTTGTGGATTATGATACTTCAATATCATCTCAAATGCATCTATTTTTAGGGTAACAAAAATGCACAATCATACTAGACAGTAGATCAAAGACGAGAAAACAGCAAATGAAGCTTAAAATATATCAAGCATAAAAAGAACCTTTGATGTGTGAAAGAAATTTTCTGTAGCCAAAAATTTCCCCTGAAGCTTAGGTATAAAAGTCGATCCTATGTCACAATGCTGATAAGAACACGACTCTGCAAAATTAAAAATGAAATGACCCAGCATTAGACAAAATCAACAATGAGGAAAATCTCAATAAAAGGGAATCTAACAATACAAAATTAGTAAAAGTGAATACAACCTTTCCCCTTTTGTAATAGGGTCAATGCTGCAGACCTGCACGCAGAAAAGTTTCCCCTTGACTGAACAGTGGGCTGATATTCGCTTTCTTCACTATGTGAGCTAGGCGAGGACTTCCACGAATCCACATTATAAGAGTACCCTGCCGGAGTACAAGGATCTATGTGCAACCCATCCTTAATATATTGAGAAGCTGCACTGAGGAGAATAAAGAATCAATACCAAATCATTTTAATATCTGAAGAGATCATGTGATTATGGTGCAAGCCTGTAATTAATGGTTAAAAAAGAGAAGGATGCCTCCTAGTGAAAAAATTGACAAAAAAAAAACGAGACATAGTAAGAACTAAAGGAGCACATATAGTCATCAAATACATAAACAAATTTTTGCCAAAATTATGTAGATAAATTTAACATTCTGTAGAAAAGTTTTACTGTTCACCAATGTAGACAAAGAAAGTACTTCACATAAAAGTATAAGAGCACGTCACAATTGTTCACCCCTATAAACTTTGAAAAACTCACAACATCTGAATAAGAACTATGCTACAATGTTTCAATACTATTTTATCCAGAATAACTTTAATTGTAAATAGAATATTGTTATTTAACTTTTTATATATTTCATGGTAAAAAAACTAATAATTCTTTTAAGAGTTATTTAATGGTTTGAAACTGCAAAATCAAGCATAAATTATAAGAACAATACAGCAGGTCTCTTAAATTCAGCGAGTGTAATTACCCAGGTTTGAATCTCCTGATATAAGTGCTTCTCTCCATGAGTCATGAGCAACATTCTGCAAAATGAATAACAACCAGTAAGTATCAAATACTGTGGTGTCATTCGAGATCTGGAAGGCATGATTAGCCATATGACTCGAAAGAGAATCACATTGAAATAAAAGAAACCAATAAGAACTAATGACCTTATGGTATGGGTAGGATATTAAAGCAATAAAAGTGTGAACATTACCATCCCCACTTATAAGTAACAACATCAAAACACATGTTTCATAAGTTGTAATTACTTTCCAGTGGAAAGTCATTGGTAACTTGTGATTAATAATGAGCCTTAAGAACATACTCAACAGAGAAAATAGATTGATAATCACCAGGCCAAAATGAAGCAAGCTGTGGCTGTAAAGGCTGTAAGTGATATTCCCAAATTTAACAGTGCGTGAGAACAAAGGCAGCATTGCTTCTCTTGATACGAAGGTTACCTAAAATAAGAGTAAGGTAGAAATTCATTTGTCATGCTTCCAAATATGTAGATCTTTATCTAAAATATAGACTTCAAAATTAAAACTCCTTAAGCAATTGCGCTCAAATTGTGAATAATTACGTATTGATATAACTTGGATATAACCAAAATGAAATTTTTTATCATAAGTAATCAGGAAAAAATGAAGTCGTACCTGAGCAGAAGCACCACCAAGTTCGATAATCCCAGTTGTCTCCAACGGATCACCTCCAAGAGTTCCCAGTGCATAATTAGCAACAACCCAGGCATACACTCCTTCATCAGAACCTGTAAAACCAAAACAGAATAACAAGTTAAAAACAGTTACATAATTAAACCAGATCACCAATTATTGCAAACACTGTGACGGAGCATAAAACTACTAAAAAAATTAATGAAGGAGAAAATAAAAGAAGCATCACATCTACGTCATGATGCTGCTGACAGCAAAAATATTGGCATGACAACAAGCCAAACTGTGATTGAAAAAAAATGTGAAAGACATGATAGACAACTAGGTTCACTACATTGTAAATCCTTGAAGTATCCACAAGCATTCTCTTTCGTTATTCAATCTTATGCAAATATATTTTCTTCATCCACTTTGTCAAAACAACATTCCATTTGGCCATTCTCCCTCTCTGCCTTTTACATTCTTCCTTCTTAAAAACAAACGGCCCCATTCTTCAAACCCAAGGCTAGCATATATCATACTACAAATAATGTTGTAAATTGTATTATCAATTATCACCTGCCAGCATGAGAATCCTGCTTCTTGCCAAAAAAACTAACAAAGCCCCATTTCATAAACACCACCAACAATACACTTAATCCCTCTAATCTCGAATATAAACAAAAACGTTCCTAGTAGCCTCACATATAATTTATGAACAAATTTAACTGCTTTCACAGTTTCACTCTATTTAGTAATATCATTCCTAACATACCTCTCAATTAACCTACCTTTAAGTTTTCAATGAATCTTTAATTCCCACAGAATAAGTTCAAATGAAGGACGCTAATTTTTATGAGATTAAGAAGATTAACTCCACTAAACTAAAATCCTTAACAAGTGTAAAATTAGTGACTTTTGCTTATATTCAACATGGAAAAGAGTATTTCAAATGCACAAAAACCTCTCATTTTCAAAATTTCACAACCAATTCATTCACCTAAACAACTAAATAACATATAGTAAGCAAATTCAACTTCACCATGATTGGTATAAAAAACAGAACCTGTTATAACAGAAGCCCAATCATCACTAAACTTGAATCCAGAAGAACGCAAAACACTCCTACAAGACTCTAGAATAGTCCGCTGCACTTCAACATCCAGCATCCTCATCCCAGCAGTAGCCATAAGCCGAATCTCCGTCTCCCTCCACCTCTCCTTGGGGATCCGATGTTTCGCAAACTCCACCAGCTCCGACAGCGAACTACCCGCTCCGTCTGGATCCTCCGCAAACGACGATAAACCTGGATTCACTCTCATCGAAACCACACCCTTTTTCCCAAAATCCAACGCGTTTGTAACCCTATACTTAAACACATGAACCCTAGTTCCCGTGCTTCCACCGTCGACGATTATAGTGTAACGGAAACTGGTTCTGGCTCCCGATGATGAGGAAGAGAAGAAGGTGTAGTATGAAACGATGAGGAGGAACGAGAAGAAGAGAGGACCGATGAACGTGGTCTTGAAACAGAGACACTTTGAACTGTAGTTGCTATTGCTGTTGCGAGCGAAGAGATTGGTGGAGCGGACTTGGATCCGTTTCACGGTTGGATCCATTTGGTTTGGATTTGAGCCGACCCGATTGCGAGCATTCAATCGTCGCATCAAATGGAATTCGGAAGACGGAGGAGGAAGGAGGAATTGTTAACCATATCAAGGGGTGGAGGTGTGCCGGAGATGTTGGCGGCGGTGGTAGCTCTGACCTCTCTCCAGGCGCAGACGGAGAGAGAGAGAGAGGAGAGAAATTTGCGGAGTGGGAGAGACAGAATTAACGCGTGTTTGTTATTTTAAATTTCGGTAGTTAAATTGTTTTAGGTAAAAAAAACCGTAAGTAGCTGTATAATATATTACCCGAGCCATATATATTAGAAAAAGGAAAATCTTATTTATCAATTTCAAAATGGAGTAAAATTATTCATAAAATAAAGGGTATTAAAAAGTTTTAAATTTTGAATTATTAAATATATAACCGTGATAAAATTAAATGTAATAGAAGGTAATCCTTAAATTTTTGGGAAAGAAAGAGAAGTTGCTACTATATTATATTATATTTGTTTTGATTGGATTAAAGATTCAGTTAGATTAATTTAAATGTCAAATTGTTATATGAAAGTAGGGTTTGGTCGTTGTCTTAACTATTAATGTTTAATATTTATTTATTATTGATGTTCATCCACTTGTTAGATATTTTTAAATCTTAGTTTACGAGGAGAAGATTTTGCTTACTCTTCTATTAGACTTCACACTAATTATAACACTTAAACTTAGATCATTGGAAGAAAAGATAGTTATTACTCTTCTGTTAGGTTTGAGAGAGACTTTTGTAATCAAAATTAGCTAGATAATTTAGAACACAGTCAATTACTCCACTTTGATTAAAAATCAGTCAGACCATTACCATATTCTTCTCCATTGTGATAAAGGTAGGTTTGATTCGTCTAGATCATTCGATTTTTGAAGGTTTGGAATTTGGAAGATAGATGCAGATTATTGATTATTGATAATTAGAATATTGGTGTGGTTAGTTGCCCTATGTTTGCTTTATCTGCTAAATTGAAATCTCTTAAACTTATTCTTTATGTAGTGTTATATTTGTGAGAGTCTCAAATACGGGTGATGTTAGGGCCCTCGTCTAATGAGGCATCACCCTGGTACTACCCTTATAAAGCATGGGATCTTGTCTTCAGGACATATTGTAAGACCCCAATTTTGGCCCTAAGATCCCTCATGGCCCATATCATATCATATCATGGCCTCAAGGATCATTGCATGCCCTAGCTTCCCTCCTAGTGGGTAGGTTGCTTTGTGAGTGTGGTTCTTGATCACCAAGCATGTCTTGCATTTGTATATCTTTGCTTTTCATATGTTTACTAACCAAAAAGTACAAAAATATTGTCATCTAACCATGTTGCTTGCAGCTGAAGCAATCATCAGCCAATTAGGTCAAATCAGTCAAAATCAGTCATTGCAGTGGATGGTGGCCATTCTTGCAGAATTTGGGCACCATGATCAATAATCAAGAGTTCATATAACTTGGGACATCATTTGGAATCAAGATATCAAGGAATTAGGGTTTGGAATTCATCAGAAGGTGCTTCGGTCATCCAAAACCCTAGAAAGTCAAACTTGGTCAACTGTCCATTTAATCAGTGATTTGGTGATGGGATTTGGTCTGAGAGGTCTCATTCATGCCTATACAAGCTTCATATATCATGTCAAGCACCCACAGTGAAGAAAATAAAGTCAGACAAGAAATTTCCAGAAATAGAAAGTTGACCTGTAATTCAAATTTGCCAAAAATGGAAACTTCTTGATCTTAAACTTACATCATGATACAAGCTTCAAATGAATTTTTGCCCAACATGAAAGTTGAAGATCTTGTTCTCCCATTTCCAAAAAGTCCAAGAACACTCAATTCCCATGTATGGTTGGCAAGTTATGATCAATTCAATCTCAAAAATTTGTGAACTTCAAAAGGCCATATCTCTCAAACCATTTGGCCAAATTTGGTAGGGTTTTTTCCTACAAGTCACATTTAACCCCCTCTTTCAAAAATGTCATCCTCATGCACCAAAACATCACCATTCAAAATGGCCTTTTTGAACTTGCTTTAATTAATTTCAAGTGAGGTTGAATTTTGACTTTTCAAAATAATCATTTTTAAACCATTTTGCCAATTGGAAACATTCAGAAATGTGGTTTGTGACATGTTGGAAGGCCCAAATTCGTGCACCAGCCACTACACCTCCACATGTGAACCAAAACCACCAATTAGCAAAAACTTACCATTAATCAAATTGTGTTTAGCTCTTACTAATGCAACCTTAAACAAAAGTATTTAAGCACATTTTCTGTCATTCTAAACCCTAGCTAGCAGCCCACATTCTAACACAGAAAAACTCTCTCTCAAAAAATCTCATTTCTCCATCTTTTGAATTTCTGTTGAAAAATTCCAAAGAACCACGAGCTAGCTTTGTTGCTTTGTCATCTACCATCAATCTTGAGCTTGTTTGGAGCCCTGTTTCCTAGCTGTAACGCCATTTTCATCAGCTGCTACTTCAATACTCATCCATGGCAAATTTCGATTTAAGCTGGATTTGAGTTTGTTGAGCTAAAATTCTTCAAGTATCCATCAATACCAACTACAAGCTTCATCTGTTTCACCTCAAAACCACCAAAACAACATTGTTTCACTTTCTTCTTCAAAAACAAGTACCATTAGTTGCTTAGTTCTTTGAACTTGCTTTGCTTTGCTTTATAGCAATTTGCATTGAGGTATAATCCCTTTTCTTCATGTAGTCTGGAAGACCTGGCCTGTTATTTGGCCAGGCAACTGTCTGAAGTCCTCCTTAAGAGGCAATGCTTGTGTGTGTTTACTTTTGTCCCAAGCAGGAAAAGTCCTTCAAATAAGGCAATTGGTGGATATAAGAGATAAGCAACCTATCTCCTACTATTCTGTGAGTCTTCTCCTTGCTCCCATTACATGGTTGTAGCATTGAGATCCAAACCCAAGATCTATAGAGTCTAATATGTGGAGAGAGTTCCTACTTTCTGAACTCCCACATCTTCTGATATTCAAATGCTCTCCCTGACCAGGGATAAGAGCAATGAGGCACACCCCTCATATCCTTTCATCTGCTTCACCTTAGCCCCTCAATGGCAAGGTTAAGAGCACCTTTGACCCTATTCCAGTTGGCTTCAATGCCTGACCCTTTTGTATGAGCCTCCTTGTTTGGTTATAGTGTGTGCTGATTGACTTCATTGATTGATTGTTCTCTTCATATGCACATGTTTGCTTGTATACTCTATGCATTTATCATCATTAATTGCTCATTATTGCATGATCATCTCATTTGTCTTTGTGACATCATATCATTGTTGATTTCCCCATTGAGAACAACTGTAAGACCATTCCTTTGGCCATTGTTTCTATGATATGGAAGTGAGTATAAGACCATTTCATTGGCCATTCATCTTATCTTTGCTTGATGCATTTGATTGTATGTGAGGATGCAATTGTAAGTCCTTGTAAGTTGGCATTTGCTTTCCTATGATCATAAGTTGCTTTGTTTGATTCTATGTGAGGGTACAATTGTAAGTCCGTGTAATTTGGCATTTGTATTCCTAGGACCATACTGTGGAGATTAGAGTAAGCCCAGACAGATTGGCATCTGACATCCATTGTTTTGCATTTGTTTATTGTGTGTGAGGATGCAATTGTAAGTCCCTGCAAGTTGGCATTTGCTTTTCCTATGATCATATGTTGGATATTGGTATAAGTCCAGACAGATTGGCATCCGGTATCCAAGTTTCATTTTGTTTTGGAGATTAGTATAAGTCCATTGAGTGGCCTCTGATATCCCTTTCTGTTTTAGGAGACTGGTGTAAACCCATCTATTGGTATCCGGTATCCGCTTTTGTTTGTGAGATTGGAGTAAGACCATTGAGTGGCATCCGGTATCATTTGTTTGCTTACATTATTATTATCCATTGCTTATTCCAAAGGACACACTTGAATCATCTCCTATATGATTTCAAGAAGTGAACCTCCTAGGAAGTTTTACAATCCATCCTCATCCATTCATCCCCATTATGTTCTAAACCTTTTCACACATCACTTTCAAACTTGACATAGATATTGTGCAAACATCTTCATGTTTTCAAATTAAAAACCTGGACCCCAAGTCCTTGACTTTTTTAAAAACCCCATTTCATAATACTTCTTTCAAATCAATCTTAATCATACTTTGACTCCACTTTCATAATCACAATCAATTAACTTCACCCATTCACTTGTTTTGGCTTTGTCCATTGTTAATCTTTTCATGCATTAGCCATAGGTTTCAATTATCATTGTGGTTGATGTAAACCTCACCTTATCTTTAGTGAGTCGACAGTAAGACTTCCGTACTGAAAACAGGGTTAACCCCTCTAGTACGTCGAAGCTATCCTCGCATGGTGGATGTTGGTCTTGGTCGAGTTTTCTCCCATTGATAATGAAGAGCCTCAATGCTATTGTTTAAAATTGAATCCACCAACTTTTGAAAATCTTTTAGCCGAACTACGGCGTTTTGATCCTTACCTTTGATGGAAGGTACGTAGGCAACGGGTTCATCCGTTCAAACCCAATAATAAAATTGTATATTCTTTTCTCATCATCCCAATCATGTTTGCACAATACTTATGTCATAACAAATAACAATTTTATACAACAAGTGTGAAAAGGGCTCCCTAGGAGTACCTAGGACGTAGTGGGTGCCTAACACCTTCCCATTGCGTAATTTACCCCTTACCCAGACTCTCTGATCTTTTTATTAGTTTTCTATGTGTAAAACTTCTTAGGCTTTTGTTCGCTTTTTAGCCAGTCCTTTGGATAAATAAAAGTGCGGTGGCGACTCGAAAATTCATTGTATGCTTTGCTTATGATTTAATTAATAGATCATATAGCGACGAATACACCGCTACAGAAAAGTGGCGACTCTGCTGGGGAAAAAGCGATCCTTGGTGGTATTGCCTACTTTTCACCCTTGTTGTGATATATTGTTATCTGTATATGACATATTTTTGTACAATTTGGGATAACTGTATTGGTTGTAATGCGTGAATTGCTTGATATACAATTGTTGTTTGCTTTAGTGATCCGTGAGATGAGTTCTATACCCGAACTCGAGTGCACTCTAGGATAGGAGAATGGCATAGTCTTGTTGACTGGTGTGGAGTATTCCTTAGCCAGTTGACTTGCAAGCCCATTCACTTGGTGGAGGTCATGTTGGATTAATAATGTCACACAAGTTATTTGTGGTTAGGCATTATTCTTTCAATCATGTGCCGCAGAAGCCAAGGACCATAGTTTACCAAACCCATCTTGGCCTATTTTTTAGGAACGTAGTGCGGAGGTCGTTCAGATGTAAGTTCTGATACGATTATTACGCGATACTACACTCATAAGAGTTTCTCTTGAGAATATTCTTGGAATACGAGTATTCGTTCCTCCGATAATATTCGAAAGATGGAACGATGATTATGGGAACCTCTGATAGAACATGTCTGGCAGGTTTAAACCCTAGTACACTCCCTTTGGGTGGTTCTTAACCGAGACTCCATGCTCGTGACTCTCAACAAACCCGTGATTCGTGGTTGAGTCGTTCAAACATTGTTAATATCAATGGAACCCGGATCAGGTGTGAAACCTAAATCCACCAAAGCGGCTGGTTGATATTAAGGATGTTTGAACCGGTTCATGTACCGTTAATATCAATGGAACTTGGGTGTCGATAAGTGTCATACGGTGAACTGGACTTTTTGTGGTTTTAATCGCAATGTCGCGGTTAGCAAGAGTCGCCACCGACTTTTCTTTTATCCAATAAGGAAAGGTGGAAAAGAACAGGAAAGACCTTAATTTAGATTTTGGGTTCGGGAGGTACATTATACAAAGGGAAGGGGTTAGCACCCTTTGTATCCATGGTTATCCATGGGCTCTTAATTGCTCGATCACTTATATTATTTTTGTCTAAAAAAAGTGTTTGTGAATTGTTTGGAAAATTGTTTTGAAAAGAGAATTTAACTTTGTAATGATTCTTGTATGAATGTATACAAAGTGGTTATCTCGTTTAGTTTTGAAAATTGTTTAGAAAAATATAACTCGGTAATGATTCTAGTATGAATGTATACCAAGTGGTGATTTTCTAAAGGTATTTTGAAAGGTGTGAGGTGCGAAAAAGTGTTTTAAGTTGTGAGCCAGCAATTAAGAGTTATACCGACCCAAGGTCTGTACGGGCATTTCCTATCCTTATGAGGGTAAAACTGTCCTTATTATTGAGAAATAAGTAGTTTTATCCTTTGGATGTAAAAGGGTCATCGTAGGGTCATCGATTGGTCATTGAAGGCAACAGTTATGAGGATACCTTAGCATTCGAAGGGACTATCATCATTTAATCGTAGTCAACATCGGAGGGTCATCGAGGGACAAAGTTGTATATTCGAAGGCAACATCCGAGGGACTATAATTTATTTTATGATGATTTAACCGAAGGGTCTTTGCTAAGGGTATCCCCACATTCGCGGGACATGACCGTAATATCGTAATCGTAAGGCAACAAAGAGAGGTCCAAGATCACTTATTCAAAGGCAAAGTTTTACAATTAATTATATAATTAGGATGAAACTCCACATTAAAATTATTAAAAATAATATATTAAAAAATTAATACATTAGAAATTAATACATTAAAAATTAATTTAGGGTGAAACTCCACAAGGGTATCCCACAAATAAAGTGGAATACCTAGCCAATAACCTTTTCCTGGGATATGTGAACTGTCGCAACCTGAAAAATACAGTGTGCGAAAAAACAACCGGCGAAAGAAAATGACAGAAAAGTCGCCACCGTGCGTTATTCATCCCAAAGGAGGGAAAGGAAACGCTCGAAGTAAACCTGAAAAGAGGAAAGGAAAAGACAAGGTCTCGCAACCAAATCTTGGGTTCGGGAGTCGGTTATGCGAAGGGAAGGTATTAGCACCCCTACACATCCGTAGTACTCTACGGGATCCACTTTTGTAGTTCTTGTCTAAAGGGTGTGAGTTTATCTTGTGCTGTTTACCCAAAAAAAAAAAGGGTTAAATGAAAATGACTCGAGTGGATGTCGCATCCACTGCATACGTATCTCATCTGAATATGAGAATCAGAGTCTTCGTAGCTCGGCTGACCTATGGGTTGGGGGATGTGTGCTCGCTAGGACATCGCGTCTTATGCCTACGTATCTCATCTGGAATGAGAATCAGAGCAAACCGTAGTTCGGCTAACTACGGGGTTATGGATTGGGTTTTGGACGAACGACGTCACTACGCAATCTACCGGATGCTCGACCTTTGGAGACTTACTCGCCTGTAGTAGAAGGAGTAAACATGTTGCTTTGGGTTTTAGGGTTTGGGATGCTCGAGGGCAAAAAGGCAGTCCTTGACGAAGGAACCGCGCTACCTGCAGGGATATGAATACAAAACACAAAACATGTATCTCAAAGTAAAATGCCACCAAGGGGCTCAAACATTGCCTCCTATCGAGGTCTTCCAGCTAAGAAAGCGATAAAGTATGAGAAAGGGAAAAAATTACCACACGGATAAAGATCCGAAGTTACAGCAATTAAAGGAATGGGAAACCCAGGGATCCTTCCAAGCTAAACACCATCAAAGAAAGTGAGTCAGTACAGGTAATCGGAATGAAACCTCTAGGGGTATCCCACAAATAAAGTGGGAAACCACGCGAGTTATCCCTGCAAAAGTCATGTGCCTTCACAAAAACTCAACAAAAGGGTTAGTGAAACAAAATAGGGTAACCAAGAGTTGCCCTCAAATCAAAATGTAACCACATGAATCATGCCCTTTCAATTCACAAAAAACAATAAAGGGTAGGAGGCCTAAACCTCTTGTCAAACACATGCATCAAAAGGGTATCAAATTCACCCATAATACTTCATATATTTAGAGCATTCAAATTAAAGGCATAAAGATGATGGATATAGGGCAAACCTGATTGGAGAAGAAAAATCAAATGGCAGGGTTTGCTTGAGCTGAAAGTCTGTGAGTCAGAATGAACCTTTCAGAGTTGCCTGGAGGTTGCTGCAGAGTAGTTCCTAGATTTCCTTCTCTCACTATCTTTTTCCTCGTGGTTTTGTTCTAAGGAAACCTCAGAGTACTTTTGCTTCTCTCCCTTTTTCTCAAGTGAATCTCCTAGTGTAACTCCAAGTGTAACTCCAAGTCTTTTTCCTCTACTGAAACTTCAGTATTTATAGACTAATTTTGTGGGTAATGGGCTTGGAGTGAGGGAGACCCAAGTCCAAAATAATTTGTTATATTTTATTTATTTATTTATTTTAATTATTTAATTAATTAATTAATTAATTAATTATTTTTTTTTTTCTTTTTTCTTTTTTTTTTTTTTTTTTTTTTTTTCAGGAAAAATGATGGGTAAATTTTGGGGTATGACAGCTGCCCCTGTTCAATATTCTTGAACCGAGAGAGTTAGGATGGCGTGTATGCCATTCGTGGTCTGGAGGTGGAAGATTATTGAACACTAGAATGCCCCAAAAATTTGCACTTGAGGATCGACAGTTGGTCTTGATGGAGATGGGCTTAAAGATGCCATCCGGGAGGTTTAATGACGAAAGCTTCAGATCGAGCCGTACATTAGGCCAATTTGAAGACATGGGTGCCACACTGGGTCGTACATTAGACCGAATAATGAGTCATCCATTAGGCTGCCGACTTCGCTGAGGAGTCGGAGTGTGTCATATGCTGTTGGGGATAAAGGATCAGAATGGACCATACGCTAGATCGTATCTTAGTTGAAGAGAGAGCCGTCCGTTAGGCTGAATCTGATGATGAAAGGGGTAGTCGTACACTAGACTACACTTCAGAAATGTACCGTACACTAGGTAGCATCTGAGTAGTTGAGGATCCGAATGGGTCGTACGTTAGACCGCATTGGAGTTGCTGGAGCTCAGAATGGATCATACATTAAATCGAATCTGAGTTGCAGAATGAGCCGTCCAGTAGGCTGAATCTGATGGTAAAAGGGAGTAGTCGTACACTAGACTACACTTCAGAAATGTACCGTACACTAGGTAGCATCTGAGTAAGGGAGTAGCCGTATACTAGACTACCATTCAGAAATGTACCTGTCCGAAGGTAGCATCTGAGAAAGGGAGTAGCCGTATACTGGACTACCATCTAGAAATGTACCTGTCCGAAGGTAGCATCTGGGAAAGGGAGTAGCCGTATACTGGACTACCATCCAGAAATGTACCTGTCCGAAGGTAGCATCTGGGAAAGGGAGTAGCCGTATACTGGACTACCATCCAGAAATGTACCTGTCCGAAGGTAGCATCTGGGAAAGGGAGTAGCCGTATACTGGACTACCATCCAGAAATGTACCTGTCCGAAGGTAGCATCTAGGAAAGGGAGTAGCCGCATACTAGACTACCATTCAGAAATGTACATGTCCGAAGGTAGCATCTGAGTAAGGGAGTAGTTGTATACTGGACTACCATCCAGAAATGTACCTGTCCGAAGGTAGCATCTGGGAAAGGGAGTAGCCGTATACTAGACTACCATTCAGAAATGTACCTGTCCGAAGGTAGCATCTGAGAAAGGGAGTAGCCGTATACTAGACTACCATCCAGAAATGTACCTGTCCGAAGGTAGCATCTGAGAAAGGGAGTAGCCGTATACTAGACTACCATCCAGAAATGTACCTGTCCGAAGGTAGCATCTGGGAAAGGGAGTAGTCGTATACTAGACTACCATCCAGAAATGTACCTGTCCGAAGGTAGCATCTGGGAAAGGGAGTAGCCGTATACTAGACTACCATCCAGAAATGTACCTGTCCGAAGGTAGCATCTGGGAAAGGGAGTAGCCGTATACTGGACTACCATCCAGAAATGTACCTGTCCGAAGGTAGCATCTGGGAAAGGGAGTAGCCGCATACTAGACTACCATTCAGAAATGTACCTGTCCGAAGGTAGCATCTGAGTAAGGGAGTAGCTGTATACTGGACTACCATCCAGAAATGTACCTGTCCGAAGGTAGCATCTGGGAAAGGGAGTAGCCGTATACTAGACTACCATTCAGAAATGTACCTGTCCGAAGGTAGCATCTGAGAAAGGGAGTAGCCGTATACTAGACTACCATCCAGAAATATACCTGTCCGAAGGTAGCATCTGGGAAAGGGACTAGCCGTATACTAGACTACCATCCAGAAATGTACCTGTCCGAAGGTAGCATCTGGGAAAGGGAGTAGCCGTATACTGGACTACCATCCAGAAATGTACCTGTCCGAAGGTAGCATCTGGGAAAGGGAGTAGCCGCATACTAGACTACCATTCAGAAATGTACCTGTCCGAAGGTAGCATCTGAGTAAGGGAGTAGCTGTATACTGGACTACCATCCAGAAATGTACCTGTCCGAAGGTAGCATCTGGGAAAGGGAGTAGCCGTATACTGGACTACCATCCAGAAATGTACCTGTCCGAAGGTAGCATCTGGGAAAGGGAGTAGCCGTATACTAGACTACCATCCAGAAATGTACCTGTCCGAAGGTAGCATCTGGTCAGATGAAGGTCTAACTTGGTCGTGCATTAGACTGTACTTGAGTTGAAGAAGGTCAGAATGGATCGTACGCTAGATCGTATCTGAGTTGTTGAGGGTCAGAATGGATCGTCTGTTAGATCGTATCTGAGTTGAAGAAGGTCAGAATGGATCGTACGCTAGATCGTATCTGAGTTGTCGAAGGTCAGAATGGATCGTATGCTAGATCGTATCTAAGTTGAAGGAGTCATATGTTGAGCTGAATCAGAATGAACCGTATGTTAGGCTGTATCTGTATACGTTGTACTTGCAATAAATGTCTGGGATGGGCTTAAAGATGCCATCGCTAGGAGGATATCGAAGTGTTGTCAGAATGAATGTTCCCATGAATTGCATCTGGAATATGTATCTGAATCTTGTTTGTGATTGATAAAGGCGTCTGCCTGAATGAGCCTTTTACTTTGACTATATCAGGAGGATAATTAACCTGCAAAGAAAAGTTAGCTTTATGCCATGTCATGATGCATGAGATGTTTTATGCTTTCGAAAATAAATGCGAATGTTGTATGCATGCGTATGCTGTGAAATGATGCAATGAATGAGTTATGCGTATGAGAAGTTCTGCTTGGGGACTCTACTGGGGAAAATAAATCCCCATCTACTGATTGGAGATATTCGTGTTGAGGACCCTCTCTCGGCTGGGGGTTCTGATTTCTGTCTTATGGTAGAGATATTTAACAGAGCCTGGCTGGGGATGGATGAGATGATCAATCTGTCTGATGATGCCGACCTCTGTTGGGGAATAGCTGGCTGTGCCGGGGAATACTGCCAACTTCTTCTGGGAAAAAAAACAGGCTTGCTGGGGGGAAGAGAATTGGTAGTGGATTCATTGGAAGCATGATTAGACCTTTTCCTTGATCCTGAAGTAGGGTAGTAATTGCTATTGCTATTCTATGCATGTATTTTGGTAAACATTGGTCATATTCAAATGCACATATTAATTCAAATTAAATCAATGGACATTTACGCAACCAAAACAGAAAAGTAAAAAACAAAAGCATCTTTTTTTGAAAGAGGGTTGTATTGATTTTTGAAAGAAGGCCTATAAACAGGCAAATTGTGTACAAAGAGACAGAAATCCTAGTAAGAGGAAATTGTCAAAACAAAGAGAAAGCTATGCAGAAAAAGTCCTATTGATTTTAAGTCTACTACTGCCATTATGTCTTCAAGCATCTCATCCCCTGCTGTCGGATAGAAGTGATTGGCTTGGTCAGTCCCTTGAACTTGGATGAAAGTTGACTGAGAACGGGACATAGTCATACGCTTTAATCCCTAATTTTTGCCTGGACCGCCTTTTCAGGTTTTCAGTCCACCAGGATACCCTTTTTTGCCCAAGCCACCTTTTCAGGTTTTCGACTTGCCGGGTGTACATTTTTTTATATATATCCCTAATTTTTGCCCGAACCCTTTTGGTTCGCCGGGATGCCCTTACTTTTGCCTAGATACGTCGATCTAGCGGGTCTTTTTCATGCGTAGTATTTTTTAACTATGTCCGCGTTCACGGGATGCGGGAAATCTTCGCCATCCACTGTAGCAAGTATCATGGCTCCACCAGAGAATACCTTCCTAACTACAAATGGCCCTTTGTACGTGGGAGTCCATTTGCCTCTGGGATCAGTTTGCGGTAGCACGATACGCTTGATTACCAAGTCGCCAATTTGATACACTTGTCTCTTGACCTTTTTGTTGAATGCCCTGGTCATGCGCTTCTGATATATCTGCCCGTGACATACAGCCGCAAGTCTCTTCTCATCCATCAAATTTATCTGATCGAGTCGAGTCTGAATCCGTTCCTCTTCATCTAAGCCCGCCTCTTTCATGATTTTTAGCGAGGGAACCTGAACTTCCACTGGTAAGATGGCTTCCATTCCATAGACTAAAGAGAACGGAGCTGCCCCTGTCGAAGTGCGTACTGAAGTGCGATAGTCATGAAAAGCAAATGGTAACATCTCATGCCAGTCTTTGTACATTACTGTCATCTTTTGTATAAGCTTCTGGACATTGTTAGCAGCCTCCACGGCGCCGTTCATCCTTGGCCGGTACGGAGAAGAATTAGAGTGTTTTATTTTGAACCGCGTGCAGAGTTCAGTAACCATCTTGTTGTTCAAATTAGCACTATTATCAGTGATAACTCTTTCAGGAGACAACAAGTTTCTCGAATAGATATTTGATAGAACCCATCTTAGAAATCAATAAAGTGGTATGATTCAACATGTACTGTCTTAGTCGGCGAGCAGCCCAAGCCAAAGCGCGACAAGCTTTCTCGAGCTATGAGTATCTTGTTTCACAGTCGGTACCTTTTGCTAAGGCGGTATATGGCATGCTCTTTTCGACCAGACTCGTCATGTTGCCCCAACACACCTCATTGGATTTTCTAACACGGTCAAATACATGATTAGAGGTCTTCCTTCAACTGGTGGTGTCAGAATTGGAGGTTCTTGGAGACACTTCTTGATTTTATCAAAAGTTTCCTGACATTCATCATCTCTTGACTGTCCTCAGTAATTTGAAGATAGGTTTACAAGTAGCAGTCAAGTAGGATATAAACCGGGCAATGTAATTCAAGTGCCCCAAGAGGCTTCTGACTTCTTTCTTGTCTACTTTTAGTACTCAGATCGACAGTTTCAATTGACTCCTCATGCGGCTGTACAGTCCTTTCTTCTTTCAGTAACAGTCTGGCAAGTTCTTCAGGTACTTCACAATCTTCCTCACTTCCATCTTCGGCTTGGTAGATCGGATTTTCGAAGTCATAATGAACAGTAGCAGAACTATTATCAACAGGATCCAGAGTGGATGTGGATACGCAATTTGTTACGTGAGTGTGTGCAAGAAAGCATAGCTTATTTGAAAAATGACAGGAAAGATAAAGAGCGCAATATTTGAATGCAAAAAGTCCATTGATTTATTGAATATGAATATGCTTATGAGAATGACAAAACATTTAACCAAATTTGATACATTGAATAAACAACAAACAATTACTCCTGACTAAAGGAAGTTGGAATAGTGTCTTCAGCCTTCCAATTATCCAAGTTGCAATCGCTATACACATCTTCTACAGCATTAACAGTCTTGTCATGATCGGGCATAGGAGCAGTGATGACATTAGGAATATCCAGAGGATCAAATTCAAATTCCCCAGCGTCGATCATATCCTGAATCTTGTTCTTCAGCGACCAGCAATCATTCGTATCATGCCCGGGGCTATCGGAGTGATAGGCACACCTGGCGTTGGGATTATAACGAGGAGAAGTAGTGTTGGGTTTTGCAGGAGGATCTCTGAGGGTAATTAAATTTACTTTTAGCATACCCTGCAGTGCTTGTGCTAAAGTCATATTGATCTTCGTAAACTGCCTTCTTCCCGGGTTAATGTGCCTCACAGATTTCTTGTCCTTTTTCTTCTTGAGCAAGAGAGTCTTTAGTTCCTCCTGCCCCTTGGATAAGTTCAAGATCATCTCCTGGAGTTGAGCATTCTGAGCCTGGAGATCTTTGACAGTTTGTTCGAGGTCCATTTTTCTGTTTGAAGGAAAACCGTGAGAATACTGATCCTTTTAGAGTACCTGTTATGCAATGTCATGTTATGCTATGCAATGTATGAAATGTTTTCAAGGACTTTTGGAATTTAATTTTGCATAAACTACCAAAAAAGAAAGCCACTTTTATTAATAATATTTGATTAATATTCATTATAATAAGAAGTAAAATACAATAAAAGCTCAGGTCTCCCAGGGACGGCTTCTTTTTGGGCGAAGATATGTATTGAGTCTTCGTTCCTCATTAAGCTGGCCGGTGAGCTCTAACACCTTCTTCCTTGTAGCACAGAACTGGGCTTCAAAAGTATCCCTTTCCTCTCTCAACTGGATCCAGGACTTCTTTAACTCTTCAACATCGGTAGGCATATCTGGATAAGGAACGATCTGAGGAGTACCTCCTTCAGCTTCTGGTTCAACAATCAGTGGTCCGACTGCCAGATATGGCATGACAAGTTCACGAGCTCTTGTGCGGACCCATCTGAGATAAGGTTCCATAGGAATAGAGTTTTTCTGTCCTAAAGTACTTCTTTTCACCATGCCCCAAGCTCACACAAATCTTTGACGGAGACCTTGGGAATCGTTATCATAGTCAAACACCGTGCCTTGTATAATTATTTCATGTGGACCATCTCTTCGAGCACAACCAAATTGACGTAGGGCTAAAGCAGGATTATAAGTAATACCTCCTCTTATCCCCATGAGTGGTACATTAGGGAATTCTCCACAACGGTCAATGATGATATTGTTTTCTTTGAAATGAGGACACCAACGGATGTCTGAGTGGGAGAGCGACATTATCCTTTGAGACCATCTCAAACTTTGCTCATTCTTCAAGACTGACTGAGGAAGGTGCGAAATAAACCACCTGGATAATAAAGGTATGCAGCACATGAGAGTCCCTTGCCTCTTCATAGTACGAGTGTGAAGGGAATGCAGAATGTCGCCGAGCAAGGTAGGCACAGGGTTACGAGCGAGAAATATCTGAATAGCATTCATATCTATGAATTGATCTGGATTAGGGAATAACACCAAACCATAGATTAGTAATGCTAGAATCTCCTCGAAAGCATGGACATTCATGACTTTTAAGAATTCTCGGGCCTTATTCATCAGAAATTTGGCAAGTAAACCCTTAACTCCACTTCTTGTTACCCAATTAGCTTCAATATCTGACTTTGTCATGTGTAAAGCTGCGGCAACTTTTTGGACCTCGGAATCTTTTCTAAACCACTGAAAGGTATTTGATCAAGAATAGGTATCCCAAGCAGCTGGGAAAATTCTTCTAATGTGGGCACCAACTGATAATCTGGGAATGTGAAGCACTGATGTTTAGGATCGAAGAACTGGAATAGGACTCTCATCATATCTTCTTTGAAACCAGTGGTAACCAAATCGAGGAGAGAACCATGCTTTTTGACGAACTGAGCCTGATCAGGAAGTTCTGACACTAAATCCTTGAGTTGAGGAGAGATGACTACAAAATTTATCCGGATAGTCTTCCTGGGAGCCATAGCCTTACAAAATAGAGCCAAGTTAAATCCCTAAGTCCTCGAAGTGATTAGTGCAATGTCATAATGTTATGATGTTATGATGTTATGATATTATGATATTAAACAAATAACAAGCGTAAGCAAGTCATACAACAATCATTCCTAGGTTTTAAGGCTTGCATGAGTTCCATAGGTAAGTACCCTCCCCACTGAAGTTTGGTGGGTTCAACCTGTCTTAGAATAGTAACCGGGTTCTAGAAGGATCTCAAATCATTGACCTTTCCTTAAGTCCACTTCAGTGCAACACCAAGTGGTTGACCGAAGCTTCCCTAAAGTCCAATCTCAAAGAGTGTAGTATCGAGTCTCAACCAACTCCAGTCGGAACCGAAGCCAGTTATCTCACTACTTTCTAATGGCCAGGATGAGTCAATTAGGGTTCTAAAGGTCTGGTTAATGCTTTTATGACACCACGCGAATGCCAAATATTTCCTCAACTAACATGAGGAACATCAGGACATCCAAAGTGCCACATTAACCGTAGCCATCATTTTGACCATTCCAGTATACGCCGGACAGTCGCGATGATCTCTTGCTACTTACCTAAGGTACACTAGATCCGGGTGTAGGATCTTTCACTCAAGCATAACATACCCAAGCAATCCCTTAAAAATAAATCAGACAAATTGAATAAGTGATCTTGTTTTTAAGGTAACCTCTCTTTTTAAATATTCCCAAGCAGAGTCGCCAGTTCTGTCATACGGTGAACTGGACTTTTTGTGGTTTTAATCGCAATGTCGCGGTTAGCAAGAGTCGCCACCGACTTTTCTTTTATCCAATAAGGAAAGGTGGAAAAGAACAGGAAAGACCTTAATTTAGATTTTGGGTTCGGGAGGTACATTATACAAAGGGAAGGGGTTAGCACCCTTTGTATCCATGGTTATCCATGGGCTCTTAATTGCTCGATCACTTATATTATTTTTGTCTAAAAAAAGTGTTTGTGAATTGTTTGGAAAATTGTTTTGAAAAGAGAATTTAACTTTGTAATGATTCTTGTATGAATGTATACAAAGTGGTTATCTCGTTTAGTTTTGAAAATTGTTTAGAAAAATATAACTCGGTAATGATTCTAGTATGAATGTATACCAAGTGGTGATTTTCTAAAGGTATTTTGAAAGGTGTGAGGTGCGAAAAAGTGTTTTAAGTTGTGAGCCAGCAATTAAGAGTTATACCGACCCAAGGTCTGTACGGGCATTTCCTATCCTTATGAGGGTAAAACTGTCCTTATTATTGAGAAATAAGTAGTTTTATCCTTTGGATGTAAAAGGGTCATCGTAGGGTCATCGATTGGTCATTGAAGGCAACAGTTATGAGGATACCTTAGCATTCGAAGGGACTATCATCATTTAATCGTAGTCAACATCGGAGGGTCATCGAGGGACAAAGTTGTATATTCGAAGGCAACATCCGAGGGACTATAATTTATTTTATGATGATTTAACCGAAGGGTCTTTGCTAAGGGTATCCCCACATTCGCGGGACATGACCGTAATATCGTAATCGTAAGGCAACAAAGAGAGGTCCAAGATCACTTATTCAAAGGCAAAGTTTTACAATTAATTATATAATTAGGATGAAACTCCACATTAAAATTATTAAAATAATATATTAAAAAATTAATACATTAGAAATTAATACATTAAAAATTAATTTAGGGTGAAACTCCACAAGGGTATCCCACAAATAAAGTGGAATACCTAGCCAATAACCTTTTCCTGGGATATGTGAACTGTCGCAACCTGAAAAATACAGTGTGCGAAAAAACAACCGGCGAAAGAAAATGACAGAAAAGTCGCCACCGTGCGTTATTCATCCCAAAGGAGGGAAAGGAAACGCTCGAAGTAAACCTGAAAAGAGGAAAGGAAAAGACAAGGTCTCGCAACCAAATCTTGGGTTCGGGAGTCGGTTATGCGAAGGGAAGGTATTAGCACCCCTACACATCCGTAGTACTCTACGGGATCCACTTTTGTAGTTCTTGTCTAAAGGGTGTGAGTTTATCTTGTGCTGTTTACCCAAAAAAAAAAGGGTTAAATGAAAATGACTCGCGTGGATGTCGCATCCACTGCATACGTATCTCATCTGAATATGAGAATCAGAGTCTTCGTAGCTCGGCTGACCTATGGGTTGGGGGATGTGTGCTCGCTAGGACATCGCGTCTTATGCCTACGTATCTCATCTGGAATGAGAATCAGAGCAAACCGTAGTTCGGCTAACTACGGGGTTATGGATTGGGTTTTGGACGAACGACGTCACTACGCAATCTACCGGATGCTCGACCTTTGGAGACTTACTCGCCTGTAGTAGAAGGAGTAAACATGTTGCTTTGGGTTTTAGGGTTTGGGATGCTCGAGGGCAAAAAGGCAGTCCTTGACGAAGGAACCGCGCTACCTGCAGGGATATGAATACAAAACACAAAACATGTATCTCAAAGTAAAATGCCACCAAGGGGCTCAAACATTGCCTCCTATCGAGGTCTTCCAGCTAAGAAAGCGATAAAGTATGAGAAAGGGAAAAAATTACCACACGGATAAAGATCCGAAGTTACAGCAATTAAAGGAATGGGAAACCCAGGGATCCTTCCAAGCTAAACACCATCAAAGAAAGTGAGTCAGTACAGGTAATCGGAATGAAACCTCTAGGGGTATCCCACAAATAAAGTGGGAAACCACGCGAGTTATCCCTGCAAAAGTCATGTGCCTTCACAAAAACTCAACAAAAGGGTTAGTGAAACAAAATAGGGTAACCAAGAGTTGCCCTCAAATCAAAATGTAACCACATGAATCATGCCCTTTCAATTCACAAAAAACAATAAAGGGTAGGAGGCCTAAACCTCTTGTCAAACACATGCATCAAAAGGGTATCAAATTCACCCATAATACTTCATATATTTTGAGCATTCAAATTAAAGGCATAAAGATGATGGATATAGGGCAAACCTGATTGGAGAAGAAAAATCAAATGGCAGGGTTTGCTTGAGCTGAAAGTCTGTGAGTCAGAATGAACCTTTCAGAGTTGCCTGGAGGTTGCTGCAGAGTAGTTCCTAGATTTCCTTCTCTCACTATCTTTTTCCTCGTGGTTTTGTTCTAAGGAAACCTCAAAGTACTTTTGCTTCTCTCCCTTTTTCTCAAGTGAATCTCCTAGTGTAACTCCAAGTGTAACTCCAAGTCTTTTTCCTCTACTGAAACTTCAGTATTTATAGACTAATTTTGTGGGTAATGGGCTTGGAGTGAGGGAGACCCAAGTCCAAAATAATTTGTTATATTTTATTTATTTATTTATTTTAATTATTTAATTAATTAATTAATTAATTAATTAATTTTTTTTTTTTTATTCGTTTTTTTTTTTTTTTTTTTTTTCAGGAAAAATGATGGGTAAATTTTGGGGTATGACAATAAGGTGAAAACCTAAATCCACCAAAATGGATGATTGATATTAGGGATACAATGAGCTTTCCCATGACCTTTGTCTGGTGTGACTTGCTTGATCCTTGAGTGTGATTGTTGCATTCATGCATTCATGCATTCATCTGCATCCATATCATCAGATAAAAAGAAAACTTTCAAGGAACTCAAAGGAGTTTATTTGCAAAAAGTTTCAAAACATGAAAAAACCGGGAAAAAAATTTCACCTGATATATCTGATGAGATATTTTCATGTATGATCAAAATGCTTAAATATTTCAAAGTTTGCAAATAAAACCCTCGGGTTCCTTTGATATAAAAACAAGCATATGCATAAACACTTCATGCATCATTTGCATAAGCGTGTGTTTTGTTCCGGTCTCCCATCCTGTGGTCTGACCCTGCGATCTTCATTTATTTTGAAGACGCACTTCGCCGGTACTATACCAGAGCCAACTCTGCCAAAGCGATGGATCATCCCGAGCAAGAGGATTGTGAACTCAGAGAGATATTTGCCAGACTATGTACTGTTGATGGATTTATTCCTGGTTAACCAATCCCGGGCTGGTATTGGCTACTGTTCTGGGGCATGCAATGAGCAAGGTCTGTTCGCAAGTGGAGGATTCATCCACGCTGATCAACCTGAAGAAGAAGCTGCTGCTATCATTGAAGAAGACGCAGAAGACTTGAACAATTTTGTTATTCCTGGTGGTGTCTGCCATAATTGGGTCGCTGTAGATGTTCCTACAGTCATCCATAGATCAGAGTAATTGTTCATTTTGTTTAAAACCCTTCTCCCATGCCAAAAGGAGAAGTGATGACATTGTTGGCAGCATTTTAATACAATGATGTTTTCATTCAATTAATGCATTGTTTAACATTTGTTTTTCCTTTGTTTTCACTTTTTGCTTTTCTGCATGAAATCAGTGATCACAAAAAACCATAAAAACAAAAAAAAAGCAAACATTTTTCATCTGCATAATGATTTGCTTGTTTAAACTCTGAAGTTTTTTCATTAACCGAAATCATTATGCAGGTTGATTTTAAAACCCATTGAACATAATGATCCAACGCCATCTCCCAATTTTGAATTCCCTGTATTTGAGGCAGAGGAAGATGACGTTGAAGGGATTCCTGATGAGATTACCCGTCTCCTTGAGCACGAAGAGAAGATCATTCAGCCGCATCTCGAAGACTTGGAAACAGTCAACTTGGGGTCTGAGGATTGTGTTCGCATGGTGAAGATTGGGGCACTTCTTGAAGAGTCTGTCAAGGAAGATTTGATCAGCTTGCTACGAGAATATTCAGATATCTTTGCTTGGTCCTATGAAGACATGCCGGGTTTAGATACAGATATTGTGCAACATTTCCTGCCTTTGAAGCCTGAGTGCGTGCCTGTGAAGCAGAAGCTCAGAAGAACTCATCCAGATATGGCAGTGAAGATCAAAGAAGAAGTTCAGAGGCAAATTGATGCGGGGTTTCTGGTGACTTCGACATATCCTCAATGGGTAGCCAATATTGTGCCTGTTCCTAAGAAGGATGGAAAAGTCCGCATGTGCGTTGGTTACAGAGATTTGAATAAGGCTAGCCCGAAAGACGATTTTCCTCTACCACACATTGACATGTTGGTAGACAATACAGCTAAATTCAAAGTCTTTTCCTTTATGGACGGATTTTCCGGATATAATCAAATCAAGATGGCACCAGAGGATATGGAGAAGACAACATTCATCACACCTTGGGGAACATTCTGTTATCAAGTGATGCCCTTCGGTTTGAAGAACGCCGGAGCCACGTATCAACGAGCTATGACTACCTTGTTTCATGACATGATGCACAAGGAGATAGAAGTCTATGTTGATGATATGATTGCCAAGTCCCGAACGGAAGTTGAGCATATTGAGCATTTGTTGAAGCTTTTTCAGCGTTTGAGAAAGTTCAAACTTCGCCTGAATCCGAACAAATGTACATTTGGAGTCCGTTCCGGCAAGTTGTTGGGTTTTGTGGTAAGTGAAAGAGGTATTGAGGTTGATCCTGCAAAGGTCAAAGCAATACAAGAGATGCCTGCACCCAAAACTGAGAAGCAAGTTCGAGGTTTTCTTGGCCGCTTGAATTACATTTCCAGATTTATATCCCACATGACTGCCACATGTGCGCCGATATTCAAGCTCCTCCGGAAAGATCAGTCTCATGATTGGACTGAGGATTGCCAGAAAGCTTTCAACAGTATCAAAGAATATATGTCCGAACCTCCGATATTGTCTCCACCTGTAGAAGGAAGACCTCTGATCATGTACTTAACAGTTCTTGAAGACTCGATGGGTTGTGTACTCGGTCAACAAGATGAATCAGGGAAGAAGGAGTTTGCTATATACTACCTCAGTAAGAAGTTTACTAATTGTGAGTCTCGGTACTCTACACTTGAGAAGACGTGTTGTGCTTTGGCTTGGGCTGCTAAGCGTTTGCGCCAGTACATGATAAATCATACAACTTGGTTGATATCCAGAATGGATCCAATTAAGTATATCTTCGAGAAGCCTGCTTTAACTGGGAGGATTGCCCGTTGGCAGATGTTGTTGTCTGAGTATGATATCGAGTATCGAGCTCAGAAAGCTATCAAAGGTAGTATCTTGGCTGACCATTTAGCGCACCAGCCGATTGAAGATCATCAGTCTGTTCAGTTTGACTTCCCTGATGAGGAAATTCTGTATTTGAAGATGAAAGATTGCGATGAGCCTACACTTGATGAAGGTCCAGAACCTGGTTCCAGATGGACGATGGTGTTTGATGGCGCTGTTAATCAATATGGAAATGGAATTGGGGCAGTGATTATTACTCCCCAAGGTCCACACATTCCGTTTACAGCAAGGCTAACTTTCGAATGCACGAATAACATGGCGGAGTATGAAGCCTGTATTATGGGACTTGAAGAATGCATTGATTTGAGAATCAAGTATCTTGATGTCTATGGTGATTCGGCCCTGGTTGTCAATCAGATCAAGGGTGAATGGGAGACGAATCAGCCTGGTCTCATTCCGTGCAGAGATTATGCAAGACGGATTTCAACTTTCTTCACAGAAGTTGAATTTTATCACATTCCTCGAGAGGATAATCGGATGGCAGATGCTCTTGCTACGCTTGCTTCCATGATTGTGGTCAGGTGGTGGAATGATGTCCCCAATATTACTGTGATGCGTTTGGACAGACCCGCTCACATATTTGCAATCGAAGAAGTGAAAGATGACAAGCCTTGGTATTTTGATATCAAGAATTTCCTCCAGAACCAGGTCTACCCGCCTGGAGCATCTGTGAAAGATAGGAAAACTTTGAGAAGGTTGTCAGGCAGTTTCTACCTCAGTGGAGAAGTGTTGTACAAGAGAAATTTTGATATGGTTTTGCTCAGATGCGTGGATAGACACAAAGCAAACCTATTGATGACTGAGGTCCATGAGGGTTCATTTGGTACTCATTCCAATGGACATGCCATGGCTAAGAAGATGCTGAGAGCAGGCTACTATTGGCTGACAATGGAGTCTGACTGTTGCAAATATGTGAAGAAATGTCACAAGTGTCAAATTTATGCAGATAAGATTCATGTTCCTCCGACACTCCTGAATGTGATTTCATCACCATGGCCTTTCTCTATGTGGGGAATTGACATGATCGGCATGATTGAGCCGAAAACGTCCAACGGACATCGATTTATTCTCGTAGCAATTGATTACTTCACCAAATGGGTTGAAGCCGCGTCGTACGCAAATGTAACCAGACAGGTGGTTGTGAAGTTTATCAAGAACCAGCTGATTTGCCGTTATGGTGTGCCAGAGAGAATCATTATTGATAATGGATCCAATCTGAATAACAAGATGATGGATGAGTTGTGCGCCGAATTCAAGATCGCACACCATAATTCCTCTCCCTACAGACCTAAGATGAATGGGGCTGTTGAAGCTGCTAACAAGAATATCAAGAAGATTATCCAGAAGATGACTGTCACGTACAAAGATTGGCACGAGATGCTGCCATTTGCTTTGCATGGATATCGTACGTCTGTACGCACTTCAACAGGGGCAACCCCTTTCTCTCTTGTTTATGGCATGGAAGCTGTTCTCCCAGTAGAGGTGGAGATCCCATCAATGAGAGTCTTGATGGAAGCCAAGTTGACTGATGCTGAATGGATTCAGAGTCGTTACGACCAGTTGAATTTAATTGAAGAGAAGAGATTAACTGCCATGTGCCATGGTCAGTTATATCAGCAGAGAATGAAGAAAGCATTCGATAAGAAGGTCAAGCCTCGTGTGTTCCGAGAAGGTGACCTCGTGCTCAAGAAAGTTTTGTCTTTCGCGCCCGATTCCAGGGGCAAGTGGACTCCAAACTATGAGGGTCCATATGTTGTTAAGAGAGCCTTTTCAGGCGGAGCTTTGATGCTTACAACAATGGATGGGGAGGATTTCACTCGTCCTGTGAAATCAGATGCAGTTAAGAGATACTTTGCCTAAAAAAAGTATATGCAAATGAAAAAAAAAACAGAATAGCTCGCTAAGTTGAAAACCCGAAAGGGCGGCTTAGGCAAAAATGAGCGTCTCGGTGGAGAACCCGCAAGGGTAATCCAGGCAAAAATTAGAGACTTGAAAAAAAGAGAAGAGAATATTTGCATCCCGCTAGATTGAGTACCTCACCCTGGGGCAATCTAGGCAAAAATTAGGGATTTGGCAAGTAACTGCATCCTGACAAGACTTTCTGGTTCTACAGTCGTCATTTCGTCAGAAGATTCTCGATTCGTCGTCAACTGAAGCTTCGGATACATCGAGATTCAAATTGGTAGAGAAAGGATCATTATGTTCAATGTAGCCCTCTTCCAATATATATCACTGATTTCAAATTTGTACAGATCTATGGAGTCTTGCCATTTGCAGGCTACCATTCCATCAAATAAATTTGAGATTTTTATCCAATTATTTGCACTCTTATTTGTTTCAATTCAACAAATGTTTTGCATGTTTTAAATTGATAAAATGTCATTGTTTTAAACAAATAAATTTTTCAAAAATATTGTTTTAAACAAAGTGAACATTCGCAAGATTGAAAGGATACTCAAGAATATCTCAGTGCTCTCCCAAGGGTGGCATGATTTCCAACAGGTAAGACATTCGTTCATATTCCTGGTTTGGTTGTATCTTCTTTCTTCAGATCTTTGTTGGGGTTGTTCCTCAAACAGAGTTGTTGTTGGGGTTGTTCCCCAGTATAGTCGCAAGTAGAGTGTTGTTGAAGACTTCGTTTTCTCCAGCAGCAATCTTCCCCAGCATGGGTGTTTCCTTGTGAGTTTCGGCGGTTGATTGGTTTATCATCTTGGTGCCCCGTCACTTTCTCCAGTGGGTCGCCTGCCCCAGACTTTATTTGTCTCCTCAACACAGTCATGAGTAGAGCTGTTATTAATATCCCTATCGGAGTCGCGAGCAGAGTTGTTGTCACTCTTCCCAGGGCAGTTGCCAGCGGAATTGTCTGTTTCCTCAGCACGATCGCTTTCTTTTTAAAGACTCGGTAAGTCAGTGGTTTGATACCCGGTACTTTACCTTCTCCCCGGCGAAGTCGTCTGCGGAATTGTTGCTATCTCTCCATCAGAGTGTTGTTTCTCCTCAGCAGAGCAGGGTTTATTTTCCTATTCAGTGGTTGATTTGGGTTGACATCCCAGTATATTGCAACCATTTTTTCCTCAGCGTAGTCTGCAGAATGTTTGTTGTGGCAGTTTTGCCAGTTGAATACTCCTTCAATCCCCAACATGGTCGGATGATGGCTCTAGCCTCCAGAGAACGGATTAATTTGCTGACTGTTTGTGATCCCCAGTAGAGTGGCTTGTATTGCAGAATCTACTTGTTGTGATCAGTTTGCTATGTGTATTCTCCCCAAGTGGAGTGGTATGTTGCAGAATCTACTTGTTTGATCTGTCCTCCCTCAGTGGTTTGTTCCCCAAGAGGGTAGCCGACAGTTTTCCCCAGTAGAGTTGCTTATGCAGTTAGATTCTATTTGGATGATATCATTCTCCCTCAGTGAGTTGTTCCCCAGCGGAGTTATGTGGAGTTGCTTCTACAGCAGTTCGTGCTTGTGCAATGCACCTTTTGTTTCTCAGTTGACACTGAGATCCCCTGCAGATATCTTGGGTTTTCTCTTGTTCTCCAACAGATTCGTCTTTGTGGCTACCTTTTGCCTGTTGTGACTTTCTGTGCCCTGATTGGGTTATCTACTGATCCATCACTCAGAGATTTGGTTTCCCGATATCTTTGACCCTCTGTTTCTTCAGCAGTACCCGCAGATCTTTGCTTTACAGCATATAGATCTCCGCAGAATGGCTCTCCAGCTGGTTGTTCCCCTGGAAGTATAATACCGGGCGTTTGATTCCTGGACCTGGTTGTGTTAGAATTGTCTGTTTTGTCAGCATTCATCAAACATAAATCACGCATATTCATGCATAGTCATAAACATTCAGATATTCATGTCGCATTTCTTGCCATGTATCCTTTGTTTGTCGTGTCTCCTGCTATGGTGATATAGATCTCTTTACAGGTCTCCCCAAGCAGATGTTGGGTGTTAAAATCTCTCCATATAGAGTCAGCCCCATAAGCAGAAAGTGTTGGTCTTTCCTTCTGCAGTTCCCCACTGAGATATATCCTCGTGGATGACGGTTTCTTCCGTTTCCTCCCAACACATATATTGGGATGGATTTTCCTATTTGAGTTACATCCTCATTAGGACATGTCTTGATTCAGTCCGTCTTTTCGGATTATTCCCGAATTGACTATTTGTCATGTCTTGTGCTTCCCAGTGGGTTGTTCCCCAGCGGAGTAGTTTCGGGCCTCTACCCTCATACCAGTAGTTATAAGTCCTATTTTTCCTGGTTTTCTTGGCAGAATTTGTGGTTATACACCTTTTATTCTCCAGCCAGAGTTTTGGTTTTCTACCCTTATACCGGTAGTTGTAAATCCTATTTTCCTGCTCTCCAGCAGTTTGTGGTTTGTTATAAACCCTATTTTGGTTTCCCGTGCGGATTTGTGATTTGTTCTATCCCCACGCGGAGTTGTTGGTCTTCTACCCCGTATTCGGTAGATGTAAACCCTATTTTTGTGGTTATCCCCACCGGCCTTTTGGCCCTCTGCCTACAAACCAGCAGTCGTAAGTCCTATCTTTGCGGTTTTTTTCTACCTACAAACCGGTAGTTATAAACCCTGTTTTCTCCACTTGCAGAGTTAACTTTGTTGTTCATCCCAACCGATGACAATTTCCCCCTTGTGGTTATCTTCATCTAGTTCTTGATGTTGATTTTCCTTTGCTTGGATAAGTTGCTCAGATCAGCACTTATATCCCCAGCAAGTTTTGTGGATAATTGCCGTATGCTAGCAATTTTATCCCCAGCGGGTCCTTTCACCTCTTGTCAGTGATTGTATTCCCCGGATCATTGACTCATCAATGTATCCTCAGCAGATCGCCTTTCATTTACCCTTTTGTTGGTAATGTCTGTTGCTCCCTTTGATTGGTCATCATTATATACCTAGTTTGGTATCCCGATGCCTTTCTTTTCGGTTGATTTATCCTTTATTAACCCAGTAACCGGTTGTGGATAATCTTCCATGCGAGTATATTATTCACGGTCTGCCGGTAATGAATAATATATCTCATGCACTCTTCAGTCGAAGCCTTTTGTGTTTCCCTAGTCGAGTAAGATTCGTTATTTCCCTTTGCGGAGTCGAATATTTGTTTTGTTGGATAATTGCCGGATGCTCGCAATTTATCCCTTTGAGTCGTCTTTCGTTTACCCGGATGCTTGGTATCGATTGTCTCTCTTTTTGGTTAGTCACCTATTATATACTTCGGTATCTCTGGTGTCTTTTCCTTTCGAGTATATTATTCACGGTCTGCCGGTAATGAATAATATGTCTCATGCGCTCTTTAGTTGGAATCCTTTGTTGATTTTCCCCAACTGAGCAAGATTCGTATTCTTTGCAGAATCGAATATTCATCCTTTAACCAGTTTGTGTTCTGGATGATGTGTGTTTTGGCATATATACCAATTCACGTTTTCGGTAGATCACCTATTATATACCCAGTAACCGGTATCTCTGGTGTTTCTTACCATGCGAGTTTATTATCTACGTTCTGACGGTAATAGATAATATATCTCATGCGAGTTTCTTATCCACGGTCTGCCGGTAATGGATATTGTATCTCATGCACTCTTTGGGTTTGTGTCCCCAGTTGAGTAAGATTCGTTTTCCCGTTGTGGATTCGAATGTCCATCCTGTAAGTCGATTTGCTTTTTCAAGCCCTCCTTTCGGATGATGAGTGTTTTGGCATATATACCAATTCACGTCTTTGGTTAGTCACCTATTATATACCCAGTAACCGGTATCTCTGGTGTCTCTTCCTTTTCGAGTATATTATTCACGGTCTGCCGGTAATGAATAATATGTCTCATGCACTCTTGGATAAATCTTTTGATTGCTTTCTCCGCAGAGTAAGATTCATATTCCTTGTGGAGTTGAATATCCATCCTATAAACAAGTTTGCTTTTGCTCTCTTCAGGATGATGTGTGTTTTGGCATATATACCAATTCACGTTACGGTCGGTCACCTATTATATACCCAGTAACCGGTATCCCTGGTGTTCCTTCCTTTCTGCTCCCTATTATGACCTCGGTCCCCTTGTGGAGTCATATTTTCCTGAGTTTATGTACCTTTTCCAGGTCTTTCTCAGATGTTTGGTTGATTGATATCTCTCACCCTTATACCGGTCTTAGATATTCATTCTTCCTGAGTTTGTTACCCTTATACCGGTAACATCTCATTTGTTTGGTGCTTCCTCAGTGAAGTTTTCCTTTTGCTTCTCCCCCAGGAGTCAGCTTGTGTCTCTCCAATGGATTTATTTTCCTTTGGAATTTTCTTTTCCCCAGTGTGAGTCCTTCACTCCCCAGTGAGGTCTCCAGTCTGATTTCTGTTTCTCTAATCAGAGTCGTGTCTCGTTCACGCTGTGTCAGTTTTGTCTATCCCGAACAAGAGTCTTGTTAGAGTCTCTATTCCTGGTGAGTGTATTACTCCGATGGATCGTCTTTTCTTCTGTGTGAATCATATTCCCCACAGAGTTTGTGTCTTTTGCATGCATACATTTGCATCATGAGGTCTCTTAGGGACCAAAATTTGTCTCATTACTGTTATTTAAGCCCATTCTACCGCGTCGAGATGAAGATTTCTAAACTTCACTTCTCCGGCTAGAATGACCTTAAATAGGGGCATCTGTAAGACCCCAATTTTGGCCCTAAGATCCCTCATGGCCCATATCATATCATATCATGGCCTCAAGGATCATTGCATGCCCTAGCTTCCCTCCTAGTGGGTAGGTTGCTTTGTGAGTGTGGTTCTTGATCACCAAGCATGTCTTGCATTTGTATATCTTTGCTTTTCATATGTTTACTAACCAAAAAGTACAAAAATATTGTCATCTAACCATGTTGCTTGCAGCTGAAGCAATCATCAGCCAATTAGGTCAAATCAGTCAAAATCAGTCATTGCAGTGGATGGTGTCCATTCTTGCAGAATTTGGGCACCATGATCAATAATCAAGAGTTCATATAACTTGGGACATCATTTGGAATCAAGATATCAAGGAATTAGGGTTTGGAATTCATCAGAAGGTGCTTCGGTCATCCAAAACCCTAGAAAGTCAAACTTGGTCAACTGTCCATTTAATCAGTGATTTGGTGATGGGATTTGGTCTGAGAGGTCTCATTCATGCCTATACAAGCTTCATATATCATGTCAAGCACCCACAGTGAAGAAAATAAAGTCAGACAAGAAATTTCCAGAAATAGAAAGTTGACCTGTAATTCAAATTTGCCAAAAATGGAAACTTCTTGATCTTAAACTTACATCATGATACAAGCTTCAAATGAATTTTTGCCCAACATGAAAGTTGAAGATCTTGTTCTCCCATTTCCAAAAAGTCCAAGAACACTCAATTCCCATGTATGGTTGGCAAGTTATGATCAATTCAATCTCAAAAATTTGTGAACTTCAAAAGGCCATATCTCTCAAACCATTTGGCCAAATTTGGTAGGGTTTTTTCCTACAAGTCACATTTAACCCCCTCTTTCCAAAAATGTCATCCTCATGCACCAAAACATCACCATTCAAAATGGCCTTTTTGAACTTGCTTTAATTAATTTCAAGTGAGGTTGAATTTTGACTTTTCAAAATAATCATTTTTAAACCATTTTGCCAATTGGAAACATTCAGAAATGTGGTTTGTGACATGTTGGAAGGCCCAAATTCGTGCACCAGCCACTACACCTCCACATGTGAACCAAAACCACCAATTAGCAAAAACTTACCATTAATCAAATTGTGTTTAGCTCTTACTAATGCAACCTTAAACAAAAGTATTTAAGCACATTTTCTGTCATTCTAAACCCTAGCTAGCAGCCCACATTCTAACACAGAAAAACTCTCTCTCAAAAAATCTCATTTCTCCATCTTTTGAATTTCTGTTGAAAAATTCCAAAGAACCACGAGCTAGCTTTGTTGCTTTGTCATCTACCATCAATCTTGAGCTTGTTTGGAGCCCTGTTTCCTAGCTGTAACGCCATTTTCATCAGCTGCTACTTCAATACTCATCCATGGCAAATTTCGATTTAAGCTGGATTTGAGTTTGTTGAGCTAAAATTCTTCAAGTATCCATCAATACCAACTACAAGCTTCATCTGTTTCACCTCAAAACCACCAAAACAACATTGTTTCACTTTCTTCTTCAAAAACAAGTACCATTAGTTGCTTAGTTCTTTGAACTTGCTTTGCTTTGCTTTATAGCAATTTGCATTGAGGTATAATCCCTTTTCTTCATGTAGTCTGGAAGACCTGGCCTGTTATTTGGCCAGGCAACTGTCTGAAGTCCTCCTTAAGAGGCAATGCTTGTGTGTGTTTACTTTTGTCCCAAGCAGGAAAAGTCCTTCAAATAAGGCAATTGGTGGATATAAGAGATAAGCAACCTATCTCCTACTATTCTGTGAGTCTTCTCCTTGCTCCCATTACATGGTTGTAGCATTGAGATCCAAACCCAAGATCTATAGAGTCTAATATGTGGAGAGAGTTCCTACTTTCTGAACTCCCACATCTTCTGATATTCAAATGCTCTCCCTGACCAGGGATAAGAGCAATGAGGCACACCCCTCATATCCTTTCATCTGCTTCACCTTAGCCCCTCAATGGCAAGGTTAAGAGCACCTTTGACCCTATTCCAGTTGGCTTCAATGCCTGACCCTTTTGTATGAGCCTCCTTGTTTGGTTATAGTGTGTGCTGATTGACTTCATTGATTGATTGTTCTCTTCATATGCACATGTTTGCTTGTATACTCTATGCATTTATCATCATTAATTGCTCATTATTGCATGATCATCTCATTTGTCTTTGTGACATCATATCATTGTTGATTTCCCCATTGAGAACAACTGTAAGACCATTCCTTTGGCCATTGTTTCTATGATATGGAAGTGAGTATAAGACCATTTCATTGGCCACTCATCTTATCTTTGCTTGATGCATTTGATTGTATGTGAGGATGCAATTGTAAGTCCCTGTAAGTTGGCATTTGCTTTCCTATGATCATATAGTTGCTTTGTTTGATTCTATGTGAGGGTACAATTGTAAGTCCGTGTAATTTGGCATTTGTATTCCTAGGACCATACTGTGGAGATTAGAGTAAGCCCAGACAGATTGGCATCTGACATCCATTGTTTTGCATTTGTTTATTGTGTGTGAGGATGCAATTGTAAGTCCCTGCAAGTTGGCATTTGCTTTTCCTATGATCATATGTTGGATATTGGTATAAGTCCAGACAGATTGGCATCCAGTATCCAAGTTTCATTTTATTTTAGGAGATTAGTATAAGTCCATTGAGTGGCCTCTGATATCCCTTTCTGTTTTAGGAGACTGGTGTAAACCCATCTATTGGTATCCGGTATCCGCTTTTGTTTGTGAGATTGGAGTAAGACCATTGAGTGGCATCCGGTATCATTTGTTTGCTTACATTATTATTATCCATTGCTTATTCCAAAGGACACACTTGAATCATCTCCTATATGATTTCAAGAAGTGAACCTCCTAGGAAGTTTTACAATCCATCCTCATCCATTCATCCCCATTATGTTCTAAACCTTTTCACACATCACTTTCAAACTTGACATAGATATTGTGCAAACATCTTCATGTTTTCAAATTAAAAACCTGGACCCCAAGTCCTTGACTTTTTTAAAAACCCCATTTCATAATACTTCTTTCAAATCAATCTTAATCATACTTTGACTCCACTTTCATAATCACAATCAATTAACTTCACCCATTCACTTGTTTTGGCTTTGTCCATTGTTAATCTTTTCATGCATTAGCCATAGGTTTCAATTATCATTGTGGTTGATGTAAACCTCACCTTATCTTTAGTGAGTCGACAGTAAGACTTCCGTACTGAAAATAGGGTTAACCCCTCTAGTACGTCGAAGCTATCCTCGCATGGTGGATGTTGGTCTTGGTCGAGTTTTCTCCCATTGATAATGAAGAGCCTCAGTGCTATTGTTTAAAATTGAATCCACCAACTTTTGGAAATCTTTTAGCCGAACTACGGTGTTTTGATCCTTACCTTTGATGGAAGGTACGTAGGCAACGGGTTCATCCGTTCAAACCCAATAATAAAATTGTATATTCTTTTCTCATCATCCCAATCATGTTTGCACAATACTTATGTCATAACAAATAACAATTTTATACAACAAGTGTGAAAAGGGCTCCCTAGGAGTACCTAGGACGTAGTGGGTGCCTAACACCTTCCCATTGCGTAATTTACCCCTTACCCAGACTCTCTGATCTTTTTATTAGTTTTCTATGTGTAAAACTTCTTAGGCTTTTGTTCGCTTTTTAGCCAGTCCTTTGGATAAATAAAAGTGCGGTGGCGACTCGAAAATTCATTGTATGCTTTGCTTATGATTTAATTAATAGATCATATAGCGACGAATACACCGCTACACATATGACTTGTATAATATTGTTATCTCCCCACTAGCCATACAAGAACGAATTAGGTGGTCAGCAGTCCCCCTTAGTCAAGGGGGTGGTTACTACTTCTTAAGGTTTCCCAAATCTTAGGCCTAAGAACCTCTATGAATATCTGACCATTTGAGGATAGAAGATAAATCATAATTTAACCACATATCGCATAATACACAAAGCCTCTCATCTCACGTGAGTTGACCTCTCATGCCACCATAAACACCACCATACATGGTCTCTCCGTCGCGGACAAGCTCTAACTATTATAAACCTACTAAGGTCTTTGAGTATCCCCTACCTGTGTAAAGATATCACACAGACTTATACTTTTTGACCACTACAATCGCGCTCACATTGGGGCCCTAGTAAAGTTAACTTGGGTCACACATTCTTCTATAATCGCCATACTCACTATCAACCTCGCTCATGTACCCCATATATCCTCAACAATGGTTAACAAGAGAGCATTTTTCCCTACGCCAGAAGATATCGGGGGAAGCATTCATGACAATTCCATGGCAGAGGTGATAATTTCCTTCTTTACTACTTCCTTCATGATTGTATTTAACATTCTTTGACTCTCAATGATGTTATTGGAATTATCCTTCAATAGAATTTTGTGCATGCAAACTGCGAGACTAATTCCCTTGATGTCATATATTTTCCAAGCAATTTCCTTCTTGTGTTTCTTCATAAGTGTCAGTAATTGACCCTTCTGCTCATCAGATAAATATGTAGCAATCACTACTGGCAACTTATATCCTGCCTCTAAGTAAGCATATTGCAGGTAAGCAGGCAGCTGCTTAAGCTCCAAATCCGGAGGATTGTCTACTGAAGGTAAGTTGCACTTCTTCTCATCTGGAGATAATTCAAGAACTTCCATATGTTATGGTTTTCCAATTGGTTCACGCAGAGGTCCATTCACAATGCCATCATGTTGGTTGTTGTTTTTAACTAACTTTCCCAATTCTTGCTCTAAGACATTGTTGCTTTTGAGCAGGTTATTGTGGATGATACTTTCCTAACTTGAGATCATTGAACAATCAGCTACCTATTCATCTGGGTATTGCAAAACATTTAGGACATTGAAGACAACTTGTTGTCCATTCACCCTCATTATGAGCTCTCCTTTTTCCACATCAATCAAAGTTTTTCTCGTGGCAAGGAAGTGTCTTCCCAACAGAAAGGGAGTGTCTTCATCAGCATTAAAATCCATGATAATAAAGTCAGTGGGGAATACAAACTTGTCCACCCTGAGGATAACATATACTCTTATCTGCAAGTTAAAGTGTGATTGTTGTTGGCATGGCAGCTCCAATTCCCAGTTTCTTGAATATGGATAATGACATGACATTAATACTTGCTCCAAGGTCAGATAATGCCCTACCACATAATGTCTCTCCAATGTTACATGGAATAGTGAAATTGTCATGATCCTTCAATTTAGGAGGAAGAGTTCCTAGCACAAGCTAGTTGCACTCTTGAGTTAATGCAACAGTTGCAAATTCTCATATCCTCTTTCTTTTTGTGAGAGCACATTTCATGAACTTGGAGTAATTGGGCATTTGTTGAATAGCATTAGTCAATGGAATGTTGATATGAGGTTGTTTAAAAGTCTCTATGAACTTGTTAAACTGTTGTTCTTATTTGGCTTTTTTTATTCTCTAAGGAAAGATATATGGTGGTCTTTCTTGAGTGAATCTAGGTATTTTGTCTACCTCTGGCATGACTGCAGGTTGCTCTTCAAGTATTAAAGTAGTTCTAGTGGTCTTCAACATAGCTTTTTCTGGTACTAGTATTCCTTCATTTTCTTCTACGGAACTCAACTTTCTTCTTTTATGAATTGGCGACAGTTGTTAGTTCTTTAGTTGGCACCTCATGTCTTGTAGAGGTTGATCCTTCACATTATTTTTCACTTCTAAGCGCAATGATCTTACATGTTTCAACATTCTTAACTCCAGATGTTGTGCCTGGAGTTTCAGTAGAGCTTGGGAGAGCACCCATATTTCTTGAGCTAAGGGCAATAACAATTTAGCCTACTTTATTCTCTAGGTTCTTAATGCTAACTCCTTGAGATTGAAATTGATTTTTGGTATCTTGAATTAAGGATTTTAGTATGTTCTCCAAATGGTTACTCCCTTGATTAGCCACAATATAGCTTGGTGTGGAAAAACTAGGTGGGACTTGTGGCGTTTGAGATGCTTGAGGTTTGGGTTGATTTTGATTATTGCTCCATGAAAATTTTGGATGTGTAGCGGGGTATTCGTTACCATTAGAGATATTGACTAAATCCAAGGTAAATCATACAAGTCGAGTCGCCACTGCACTTCTATTTATCCAAAGGAATGGTTAGAAAGCGAACAAAAACCTAAAAGTTTTAACAAAAACTAGTAAAAGAAACAGAGATTTGGGTAAGGGGGTTGGTTATGCAATGGGAAGGTGTTAGGCACCCAAAGCATCCTAGGTACTCCTAGGGAGCCCTTTTCACATTTGTTGTAAGGTTGTTGTTTTTTGTGAAAATTTATTTGTGCAAACATGATTGAATGGATGAGAAAAGCGTGTATGTTTATCTAATGTACTACTTACTAAAAGAAGGGTCAAAAGAAAATGACTCGCACTGACGTCGCATCCACTGCATACGTATCTCATCTGAATCTGAGAATCAGAGTCTTCGTAGCTCGGCTACCTATGGGTTAAAGAGGAGTGTGCTCGCTAAGACATCGCGTCTTATGCCTACGTATCTCATCTGGGATGAAAATCAGATCAAAACGTAGTTCGACCACCTATGGGGTAAGGGTTGTGTTGAACGACGTTACTACGCAATCTACCGGATGCTCGACCTTTGGAGACTTACTCGCCTGTAGTAGAAGGAGTAAACGTGTTCTTAGGAGAAGAAAAATCAATGAAAAAAGGGTAACGAGGATAAGACCTCATAGCTCTTAACCCTGGATAGGGTGAGCTCATGACAACAAGTGGGGATTCAGAAAGGTGAAACCCTCTCCACTGACCGACCGGACAAAAGTAACACACCAAAACATGGCCTCCTATCGAGGTCTTCCAGCTAAGAAAACAGCAAAATATGGGAAAGAGGTAAAATTACCACACGGATAAAGATCCGAAGTAACAACAATTAAATAGATAAGAAACCCAGAGATCTCTCCAAGCTAAGCATCATCAAAGAAAGCGAGTCAGTACAGGTAATCGGAATAAACCTCCAAGCGGTATCCCACAAATAAAGTGGAACACCAGACAAGCCATCTCTGCAAGAGTCATATGAGCCCTCACAAAACAAAACTCAACAAACAGGTTAGAGAAACAAGATAGGGTAATCAAGAGTTGCCCCCAAATCAAAATGTAACCACGTGAATCATGCCATTAAAATTCACAAAAAGCTCACAAAAAGCAACCAAGGGTAGGAGGCCTAAACCTCTTGTCAAACACATGCATCAAAAGGGTATCAAATTCACTCATAATACCTCATACATTCAGAGCATTCAAATTAAAAGCATAAAGTAATGGGAATGAGGCAAACTTGATTGGAGAGATTGAATGAAATTGGATTGCACGGTTAGGTTTGCAAAGCAATCTGAGGGTTTATATGAGAGGGAATTGGTTCTTTGCCGATGAGTTCCCTTCAGTCTCTGGAGGTTGCTCTGAACTATGTTAGCTCTTCTCTCACTATCTTTTTCCCTGCCAGGGTAATAGGAATATAATCAAATTTTGTTTCACTGAAACTCTGAATTTATAACCTGATTTTTGTGGACCTGTGGGCTCAAATGAGAGAGGCTAAAGTCCAAAAATTTTCTGTTATATTTTATTTATTTATTTATTTATTTTTAAACACGTGGGCTTCGCCTACCGAGCATTACAGCTCATGAACAAACTTTTGCTCCTTCAAGATTAACGTTTTGACTGACGAATAGACCCCATTTGAACCTGTTGGAAGTATCTCAAGCCATTCCCTTGTGTTGACTGATCATCTAAATAGAACCCACAAAGTGTCTTGGATGATACTCAAGCTTCAAACAAAAGATGTTAGTGACACATTTTTGTGCTTTTGGTTAGTAAACAAAAGTAAAAGAAACAATGATGTATAATTCAAGCATGCTTGGTGATCTCAAACCAATCACGAGGAGTCCCACCTAAAGGCAAAGGGAACCAAGATGCTAAAGATCCTTGAGGCAATGCAAATGCAATGTTATGATGCCATGAGGGATCTTAGGGTCAAAATTGGGGTCTTACAGATGCCCCTATTTAAGGTCATTCTAGCCGGAGAAGTGAAGGTTAAAATCTTCGTCTCGACGAGGTAGAATGGGCTTAGATAATAACAAAGAGACGAATTTTGGTCCCTAAGAGACCTCATGATGCAAATGTATGTATGCAAAATGGTAACACTCTGTGGGGATATGTGTCCATAAAGTAGTAAAGAAAATCAGGAGACACTGACAATCTATATGAGTGATACATTCCATAGGACAAAATCCTGGGGACTCTTTTGGGGATAAGAAAGAAATGCGTGAGCAGGGCACGAGTCAAAGTTTGGGGAGCAGAATTCCAAAGGGAATAAACCAATGGAAAGACTCGAGCTGACTCGAAGATGCCCGTATTGGGGAATATGCCAATACAGCAAAACTATCCACAACGGATACTTCGGATAGAAATCCGGACAAAAACAATCCACTAAGGGACCTCGCTGGGGATGTCTAAAAAGACTCTCCTAGGGAAGCAGCGAGATGAGGTGTTACCGGTTACTGGGTAACGAGCTCAATGAGACATGTGATCTGAACACCGACATAAGGGTCAGAGATACAACATGCTCGGGAAGAAGTGAACATCTAAGACCGGTATAAGGGTGAGAGATATCAAAACTCCGAAACATCTGAGGAAGACCTAAAAAGGTATATTTCAACTCAGGAAAATCTGACTCCACCGGGGACAAAAGTCATAGTAGGGAGCAGAAAGGGAGGAACACCAGGGATACCGGTTACTGGGCATATAATAGGTGACCAACCAAGGCGTGAATTGGGGAATATTCCCAAGACACTCATCATCCAAAAGAGGGCTAAAAGCAAACTCGATTATATGATGGACATTCGACTCCGCAAAGGGGATACGAATCTTACTCAACTGGGGAAGAACAAAAGGCTTCAGACCCGAGAGTGCATGAGATATACTATCTATTACCGTCAGAACATAGATAATATACTCGCATGGACGATTATCCACAACCGGTTACTGGGTTAATAAAGGATAAATCGACCGAAAAGAAAAGGCATCGGGATACCGAAACTAGGTATATAATGATGATCAATTCAGGGGAGAAACAATCGTTACCAAAAATAATAAGGTAGACGAGAGATGACCCGCTGGGGATAAATTGCGTAATCAGGGCAATTATCCAAGCAGATGAGGGGATATCATCACCGAATACTGGATGAAGATAACTGTCACCAATTAAAGATGAGCAAAAATAGTTACTCTGCAAAAAGGGAAGAAATAGGGTTTACAACTACCGGTATGAGGGTAGAGAAACACAGACTCCGCCGGGGATAATAATTACTAATTATTGAGCAATTATTCATTTACCACGGGGAAACAGGAAAAGAGTCTCAAGAGACCGATCTAGGATCAAACTAGATAGGCACACCAAATCAAGACTTGTCCCGGTGAGGATATAACTCAATGGGGAAAACCATCCCAGTATATGTGTTGGGAAGGAAAAAAAACAATCAACATCCACGAGGATATAACCCGGTGGGGAATATGGAAGAAAGGATAGACGCTTTCTGCCTATGGAGCTGACTCTATATGGAGAGATCAGACACACACATCTGCTTGGGGAAATATATCACCAAATAGCAGGAGACAACAAACAACGATATATGGCAAAGAATGCAACATGAATATCTGAATGTTATAATTATGCATGTATATGTGTGGTTTATGTATGATGTATGCTGACAAACAGACGTATCTAACACAACCAGGTCCAGGAATCAACCACCCGGTACTACATCTCAAGAGAGAAAGCCAAGTTCACCGGAGAGTATCCAATCTGCTGGGGATCAGAGATACCAGGAAGCAAAGAACTCTGCAGGGGATGAATCATCGATCATTCCAGCTGGGGACTAGAGTTATCACAGACAAGGTCCACCATACCAACAACTCTACTGGGGAATCTATCCAAGGAGATAAAGGATTTATCGGGATCAACCACCAAACCGCTCTTGCCCAAAGAGATCCAAGTTGTCGAGGAAGAAAAATTGCTACTCTGCTGAAGGGAAGAGAGGTGACTCTCAACAAGCAATCCACTTGGTAGGATAAACCACAAGGGGTTCCGGAGGGAGGAGATACAGTCATGCCAGGAATATGGACAAAAATCTTACCCTGTTGGGGATCGTACCACCCTTGGGAGAGCACTGAGGATCTCCTAAGTATCCTTTCGTCATTATGAATGTTCACTTTGTTTAAAAACAAATTATAAAAAATTTGATCGTTTAAAATAATGATATTTTCTTAATCAAAACCTGCAAAACATTTGTTGAATAGAAACAGATAAGAGTGCCAATAATTGGATAAAGGGCTCAAATTTATTTGATAGAATGGTAGTCTGCGAATGGCAAGACTCCATAGATCTTTACAAATTTGAAATTGGTGATATATATTGGAAAAGGGCTACATTGAACATAATGACCATTTCTCCACCAATTCTGAATCCGATGTATTTGAAGCTTTGGCTGATAATGAGCAAGGATCTCTGACGGACGACAGTTGTAGAACAAAGTCTTGTCAGGATGCAGTTACTTGCCAAATCCCTAATTTTTGCCTAGATTGCCCCAAGATGAGGTACTCAATCTAGCGGGATACCTATATTCATTTTTCATGTCTCTAACTTTTGCCTGGATCTCCCTTTCGGGTTTTCAATCCACCGAGACGCTCATTTTTGCCTAAGCCGCCCTTTCGGGTTTTCAACTTAACGAGCTATTCGGTTTTTGTTTTTTTAGGCGAATTATTTCTTGACTGCATCTGAATTCACAAGACGAGTGAAATCCTCCCCATCCATAGTTGTAAGTATCAAAGCACCGCCTGAAAAGGCTCTCTTAACAACATACGGACCCTCATAATTTGGAGTCCACTTGCCCCTGGAATCGGGTGCAAAAGACAAGACTTTCTTGAGCACAAGGTCACCTTCTCGGAACACACGAGGCTTGACCTTCTTATCAAAAGCTTTCTTCATTCTCTGTTGATATAACTGGCCATGGCACATGGCAGTCAATCTCTTCTCTTCAATCAAATTCAGTTGGTCGTAACGACTCTGAACCCATTCAGCATCAGTCAACTTGGCTTCCATCAAGACTCTCATTGATGGGATCTTCACCTCTACAGGGAGTACAACCTCCGATCTTGACTTAATGGTCATATCGTCAACGTACACCTCAATCTCCTTATGCATCATGTCATGGAACAAGGTAGTCATAGCTCGTTGATACGTGGCTCCGGCGTTCTTCAAACCGAAGGGCATCACTCGATAACAGAATGTTCCCCAAGGTGTGATGAATGTTGTCTTCTCCATATCCTCGGGTGCCATTTTAATCTGATTATATCCAGAAAATCCGTCCATAAACGAGAAGATCTTGAATTTAGCTGTATTGTCTACCAACATATCAATATGTGGTAGAGGGAAATCATCTTTCGGACTAGCTTTATTCAAGTCTCTATAGTCCACACACATCCGGACTTTTCCATCTTTCTTAAGCACGGGCACAATATTGGCCACCCATTGAGGATATGTAGAAGTCACCAGGAACCCCACATCAATTTGCTTCTGAACTTCCTCTTTGATCTTTATTGCCATATCAGGATGAGTTCTTCTGAGCTTCTGCTTTACAGGCACGCACTCAGGCTTCAAAGGCAAGAAATGTTGCACAATATCAGTATCTAGACTAGGCATGTCTTCATATGACCAGGCAAAGATGTCAACATATTCTCGTAGCAAATCAATCAACCCCTTCTTAACAGATTCTTCCAGAAGTGCCCCAATCTTTACCTCTCGCACACAATCTTCAGACTCCAAGTTGATTGTTTCCATATTCTCAAGATGCGGCTGAATGATCTTCTCTTCATGCTCAAGTAGCCGGGTGATCTCATCAGGAATCTCTTCAACATCATCTTCCTCTGCCTCAAATACAGGGAATTCAAAATTGGGAGATGGTGTTAGGTCATTATGTCCAATGGGTTTGATTAACCTGCATAATGATTTTGGATATGAAAAGCTCTTAAAATTCAAACAAGGCAAATCATTATGCATATGAAAAGATTGATTTTATTCTATTTTTAGGGTTTTATGTGATCACCAATTTCATGCAAAAAGCAAAAAGGGAAAATAAATGGAAAAACAAACATTTAACATGAATTTATTGAATGAAAATATCATTGTATTTATGCGCCAACAATGTCATCACTCCTCCTTTTGGCATGGGAGAAGGGTTTTCAAACAAGGTGATTATTACACTGACTTATGGACAACCGTTGGAATATCCACAGCGACCCAATTGTTGCAGACCCCACCAGGGATGACAAAATTGCCAGAATCCTTTGTATCTTCTTCTAAAACGGCAGCAGCCTCCTCATCCTGACCGGTGTGGATAAAACCTCCACTCTTGAATAACCCTTGCTTGTTGAAAGTACCAGAAGAAAAACTTATGCCAGCCCGGGACTCGTTCTCTTCTAACTCAATCATTTTTCCTAAACCAGTGGTTGCACCACGCTCAATGGCCAACTTTGCATCTTTGTAAGAAGCAAATGAAGGAGCTCTTTTCCCAATAGGCTCAGCAATAGATAAAGCTTGGAAAGGAGTTCCAACTTCAACCTCAGCATCTATATAAGAGAAGGAAGACAAATGGCTAACCAGGAGAGCCCTTTCTCCCCCTACCACCACCAGCTTCTTGTTTTTCATGAATTTCAATTTCTGGTGTAGGGTGGATGTCACGGCGCCTGCCTCGTGAATCCATGGTCTGCCTAAGAGACAACTGTACGATGGGTGAATGTCCATAACCTGGAAGGTAATCTGAAAATCGCTTGGTCCGATCTTGATTGGGAGATCAACTTCCCCAATCACAGTTTTGCGAGACCCATCGAAAGCCTTCACAACTACTCCACTTTGCCTCATGGGAGGCCCTTGATATGATAGCTTTGAGAGAGTGGACTTTGGCAATACGTTCAATGATGACCCGGTGTCCACCAGTACATTGGACATGGCGTCGTCTCTACAACCCATAGATATATGTAATGCCAAGTTGTGGTCTCTTCTCTCCTCAGGGAGGTCAGAGTCACAAAAGCTCAGGTTGTTACAAGCAGTAATGTTTGCAACAATGTTATCGAATTGCTCCAAAGTGACATCGTGATCCACATATGCCACATCCAACACCTTCTGCAGAGCCTCTCGGTGTGGTTCTGAATTTAAGAGTAAGGATAACACAGATATTTTGGATGGTGTTTGTAGAAGTTGGTCTACAACATTGTACTCGCTCTTTTTGATGAGCCTCAACATCTCATCACAGTCTTCTTTCGTATTGCCACTCGGGCCAACAGAAGTAGGAGTTTTCAGTACAGAGGAGGGCTTAACAGCAAGTGCCGGATTCGGAGAGTTCACAACGTTCCCGATCGGGCGTTCAACAAAATCAGCATTAATTTGAGGCTTCGGCGGTGCTGAAAATACACGGCCACTACGGGTCAAACCGCTAACATCGGCAATATTCACAACAGAAGAAGAGGGCAAGGACACCTCTTTCCCATTCTCTACTGCTACGGCGTTGTAGCGATAGGGAACTGCCTTTTCAGAGGAGTAAGGCATAGGACCAGCAGGATTAATGATCGGAGCGGGAGAAGCCTTCTGCTTGCTACCATTGTACTTGATGATAACAGGCTCGGGTATTCGGAACACTGGGGAGATCACATTGACCTCAGGCTCATTTTCATCAACATTCCTGTTTTGAAGGATCTCAATGACTCCTTCGTCCAGCATTCCTGAACATCCTTGCGCACCTGGCAACAACCCAATCGGTTAATAGAGCAGACTCGACATCTATCATGGTCATGCTCATAATGACTGTAGTCACACAACAAACGATGCATCTGGACCAGAGACTGTTGAATATGACTGACATATTTGACCTTGTATTTGCCAGGGCAATCCTGGACCATGTTGACAGATTTCCCATGTTCGGGCAATGGGTTCTTCTTCACATTAGGACCTACGTCCTCAAAAGATAGAATTCCACACCTCACAAGGTCTTGAACCTTGGTCTTCAAAGGGTAACAATTCTCTACGTCGTGGCCGGGAGCACCAGAATGGTAAACACAATGTAACTCGGGCTTATACCACCACTGGGGGTTAGCAGGTATAGCCGATGGGTCTCTCGGAGTAATCAGCTTCCTTTCTATCAAAGAGGGATATAACTCTGCGTACGTCATTGGAATAGGATCGAAGGTGACCTTTTTCCTCTCGTAATTTGTGCTGGTTTGATTACTGTTTCGAGGCTGGTAGGCCTGCTGTTGTGGACAGTGTTGTTGAGGTGGATACTACGGATGTGGTTGCTGATTGTTACTATGTTGCTGATACTGTTGATTGTCTCTGAAAACAGGTGCTATATGAGCCACCTGGTGCTGGTTACTGGCGGGACGCACAGTCTTCCTCCTTATAGAGGGTCTTCTTGGTTTCTCATGGGAGATCACAGCATGTGCCTCTCTATCTTTCTTCTTTGCAAACGCCCCATAACGTTTGGCAGAAGAGCCTTCTTCTCTGGTTAGACCGTCCTTCACGGACCCCTTCTTCTAGACGCATCCCCATATTTACCATCTCGGTGAAGTCAGAAGGGGCGCTAGCAATCATCCGCTCATAATAAAAAGAACTTAAAGTCTTCAAAAAGATCTTAGTCATCTCTTTCTCTTCTAGCGGAGACACGATCTGTGCTGCCACCTCTCGCCACCTCTGGGCGTACTCCTTAAATGTTTCTTTATCCTTCTGGGACATGGCGCTCAGTTGATCTCTATCGGGAGCCATATCCACGTTGTACTTGTACTGCTTGACAAAGGCTTCGTCGAGATCATTGAAGGATCGAATGTTCGTGCTATCTAAACCCATGTACCAACGCAAAGCAGCACCAGACAAACTGTCCTGAAAGTAGTGGATGAGTAGTTGGTCATTATCGGTTTGAGTCGACATCTTCCTGGCATACATGACCAGGTGACTGAGAGGATAAGTATTTCCTTTGTACTTTTCAAAATCAGGGACCTTGAATTTCACAGGGATCTTCACATTTGGAACCAAGCAGAGTTCGGCAGTAGACTTGCCGAAAAGATCCTTCCCTCTGAGAGTTTTCAATTCCTTGCAAAGCTCAAGAAATTGATCGTTCATAGCATCCATCTTCTCATAAACATCTGGACCCTCAGACGGCTCAGAATGATAAATGGTGTCGTCTACCCTGGGCAAAGTATGCATGATAGGAGGAGGAACGACAAAGACTGGGCTAGATGCCGACAGAGAAGCAAAGGTGGGAACAAGACCCTCAGGCATGAAATTGGGAGGCATCCCCCACGGGAATCCGGTTGGCATGGTTGTTGGAACAAAATGTGCACTGGCAGCGGACACAGTAGAGGAGACAATCTCGGAGATAACTATCCTCTGGGGAGGAGTTGAAGGTGTCGGAGAAGACTGGCTCTGGGCAGCCATGAGTGACTCCATTAGGGCAGTCAGTCTGGCCACTTCCTCTTTCAGCTCGCGGTTCTCTTGCTCTAAGTGATCCATCAGTCTTGAAATGTTGGCTCTAGTGTAGTACCAGTGAGTCAGCTTATTCTCAAAATAAATGAAGGACACAGAGTTAGACCACAGGGCAATGGACCAGAAACAAAACCTGTTTATGCATATGATGCATGCAATGTTTGTGCATATGATTTGTTTTTTATTTGAAAGGAACTTTAGAGTTTTATTTGCAAATTTTGGAAATATTAAGCATTTTATCACATATGGAAATATCTCATCAAATAATATCAGGGAAAAGAAGTGTAGCATCGTCAATCATGTACAAGAGAAAAGGAAAATAATCGTCTTATGGATCCCTAGAAACAATCATCTAAAGCTCGGGACACAGGAAGATAAGATGCGCGAAGCCTCTTCACCTCCCTCTTGTAGGCTGCCTCCATATCGGCCTTCTCTTTGGCGAGTCGATCATACTTCCTCTTCCAGAACTTAGAAGACTGAGGAAGTAGAGAAGTCCATACATCATCAAGGTCATCAATAACCTAATGCTCAAGAAACTCAATCAACGCATCCTTCTCCTTAATCTGCTGAAGCGACTCTTCTCTTTCACGGATCCAGGCACGTGAACGGTCTTCGTCTCTCAACTCCTCTACTCCTTGATTAGGGAGGGTTGAAGGCCCAGCCATAATCATAGGTGTAGGTCTCGGATACTCGTAAGGCATGAGATACTCAGACGCCCTCTTCCTAACCCAAACAGTGTAAGGCTCCAAAGCGATGCAATTCTTAGGACCCAACTCTTTCCTTCCTGTCCTATGAATCTTGCGCCAAGCGCGGACCATCCTAGCTTTCAAGCCTTGGGGATCTTTACCATCCTGAAAGAATACACCCTCTAACAGAATGTTATTGGGTTTATCCTTTAAGGGGAACCCAAGCTGCCGACGTGCCAAAACAGGATTGTAGTTAATCCCACCACATGTACCAAGAAGAGGTACATTGGAGAATTCGCCAGAAGAGTCAATAATCTGCACACCATCATACACACGGTTATACCAAGAGATATCATCATTAGTGAGAGACATAAGTCTCGTGGACCACCGTAGACATTCCTTGTTCTCCTTGAAAGCGACCGTCTGAGGTAAGTGAGAAATAAACCACTTATACAATAGAGGAAAACAACACACAATGACGCCACCACCCTTTGCATTCCTCATATGCAAAGAGAAGTAGGTATCGCCCAACAGAGTCGGAACGGGATTAAGAGTAGAGAAGATCATAATAGCGTTCACATCCACAAACTTGTCGATGTTGGGGAACAATACCAATCCATAGATGAGAAGTACAAATATGGCTTCAAAGGCATCCTCACTCATGGCCTTCCCATACATAGTAGCTTGAGCAATGAGTAACTCAGAAGGGAGACCTTGAATTCCCCCTTTGGTAGTCATATGAGCATCAACCAGAGATTCATCTATATGCAACATATCAGCTATTTCTTGAGAAGTAGGAACCCTTTTTAATCCACTGAACGGCAATTGATCCAAAACAGGTATACCCACAAGATAAGCATACTCCTCAAGTGTAGGCAAAAGCTGAAAATCCGGAAACGTGAAGCAACGGTACAAGGGATCATAAAACTGCACCAATACACTCACCAATCCTTCATCCACCTGAGTAGTCAGAAGAGGAAGAAGCTTCCCAAAATGAGCCTTGAAACCTAAAGGATCTAATACATAGGATGTCAAACTCCTTAACTCTTTCAAGTCTGGTTGTCTGAAACTGTACTTCTTTGTATTCCTTCTTTGTCTTTCCATGTCTGAAAATTTTGCAAATAAACCCCTTAAGTTCCTTGAAAATTTTCTTATTTATTGATGATATGAATGCAAATGGGTGCATGAATGCATGAATGCAACAATCACACTCAAGGATCAAGCAAAGCACACCAAACAAAGATCATGGGATGGATCATGTTATCCTTAATATCAATCATCCATTTTGGTGGATTATGGTTTACACCTTATCAACACCCAAGTTCCATTGATATTAAGGATTCATGAACGGATCAACCATGAATCAAGGGTTTGTTGTAAGTCACGAGCATGGAGTTAGGTTAAGAACCACCCAAAAGGGAGTGTACTAGGGTTTAAACCTGCCAAACATGTTCTACAAGAGGTTCCCATAGTCATCATCCCATCTTTTGGATATTATCGGAGGAACAACTACTCGTATTCCAAAAATATTCTCAAGAGAGACTCTTATGGGTGTAGTATCACGTAACAATCGTATCAAATCTTTCACTTGAACGACTTTCGCACTACATCCTAAGAATAGGCCAAGATGGGTTTGGTAAACTAAGGTCCTTGGCTTCTAAGGTCCATATTGGAAAGAGTAATGTCTAACCACAACTTACTTGTGTGACATTATTGATCCCAACATAACCTCCACCAAGTGAATGGACTTGCAAGTCAACTTGCTAAGGAATAACTCCACACAAGTCGACAAGACTATGCCATTCTCCTATCCTAAGTGCACTCAAGTTCGGGTATAGAACTCATCTCACAAAGATCACCAAGCATACAAGGAATTAATATCAAGCAATTCAATCATTATATACAATACAGTAATCCCAAATTGCACAAAAATATGTCACAAAAAAAATATACAATACAATACAACAAATATGAAAAGTAGGCAAAACCCACTAGGCTATTTTCCCCAGCAGAGTCGCCACTTTTCTGTAGCGGGGTATTCGTTACCATTAGAGATATTGACTAAATCCAAGATAAATCATACAAGTCGAGTCGCCACCGCACTTCTATTTATCCAAAGGAATGGTTAGAAAGCGAACAAAAACCTAAAAGTTTTAACAAAAACTAGTAAAAGAAACAGAGATCTGGGTAAGGGGGTTGGTTATGCAATGGGAAGGTGTTAGGCACCCAAAGCATCCTAGGTACTTCTAGGAAGCCCTTTTCACATTGTTGTAAGGTTGTTGTTTTTTGTGAAAATTTATTTGTGCAAACATGATTGAAGGGATGAGAAAAGCGTGTATGTTTATCTAATGTACTACTTACTAAAAGAAGGGTCAAAAGAAAATGACTCGCACGGACGTCGCATCCACTGCATACGTATCTCATCTGAATCTGAGAATCAGAGTTGTAAAGACAAAGAGTCAGACAACATACGATCGCAAGTTTCGATGATGACAAACGACCATCATGCACGTCTACAAACAAATGAAACACATTATCCACCATATCCTTTCTATGTTTGTCTAAACCTATTATAATGATCAAAAACATATGTGGACAAAGTGTAATCATGACGAAATGCATGAAAATCACAAAACACAGTTTTATGCAGATTTGAAGGCCTTGAGTCGACCATAGGGGTCAGCTCAAAGCTCACGGGTCAGCGCAAAGCTCAGCAGAACTGAGATTGGTCAGCGCATGCTCCCTTGCGTCGACCATAAGGGTCGGCGCATAACTCACGGGTTAGCGCAAAAACTCCTTGCGTCGACCAGAAGTCAGCGCATGGCTAAATGAAGTAATCCTGGGTCAGCGCATAGAACCATAGGTCGACCATAGGGGTCGGCGCATCACTCACGGCTCAGCGCACGCCGACCTATGGTCGACCGCTCGTGCGTAAACTCAGTTTTCTGAGTTATTTCCAATATTTGAAATTCTGTTAATTTTAATTGGTTTTGTCTGTTACTATATATAGAAGTTAAAACACTGTCATTAACCAACATTTGCTAATTGAGTTCAAGTGTTCAAGGAAACAAGAAAGAGTGAAAAAGGTGTCCAAGACTCATCATCTTCATCTTCAACATTTCACAACTCATCATCAACAAACAATTACTTTTGATGTGGTTCGTGATCGAGCAAAGGTGATAAGGTTCGAAGCTGTGATCAAAGAATCCAGTTCGGGTTGAAGCTTGTGGCAGGTTCTTTCTTGAATAAAACCGTTAGGGTTTTGTCCTCCAATACGGGTTTGAGTTTGGGGGTTTTTGGACGAATCGTTCTTCAATATTCAGCCGAGCGAAGGTGATTGAGAAGAGGAAAGTCTTCATCAGTCTAGTAGCGGATTCGGTGGCATTGAAGTGAAGGATTCGGGTTCGAATCGTTGTGTTTGAGATCAGCCGGGCCGAGGGTTTGAAGAACGGAAGATTCTTCAACAAAGGGGCTGGAATCGGAGGTCTAGCATCAACGATCGAAGGTCTTGATTCATCTTGAATCAAGGAGCAAGGATAGGAAGCATCATTCAACACATTGGAAGTTCTGTTGTTTACATGCTTTGCAATCCTTGTATAAACGATTAAATTTCACAGGTGATATCTAATTAATCATCTCAATTCTATTTTTAGAATTGAGGGCAGACGTACCCCGAAGCGAGGACGGCGGGGGAACTGCCTCATCAAATCTCTGTCTTCTTTAATTTTCTGCATAATCTGTTTTTTAGCTTAAAAATTAAGTGATTTTAGTTCAAGCAATTTTCCCAAACTTTGATATAAGTTGAGTAAGAAACTAAAACTGATGTTTGAATACAAAGTGCAATAGTTTATTGTACTAGATAAAATTGAACTACTTACTCAACTCAAATATCTCTTGGAGTGTATGCACACCAAGTGTTTGTGAATTTGCATAAGCCAAAGTTGTCTTAAGTTTACATTCAGTTTAATTTGGTATTTTGTATCATTGGAACTAGGCTTGCTAGTTAGTGAAATATATCAATTGAGTGTGCAAATAGTGTAGTAATTAGTATTTCATTTTATCTCTACTCCATTAGCTTAACGCATATCCGGTTTTCCAATAACGGTTCGTTTTAGACTAAAATTTTCCTCGGCTGCTTCCGCACTTAAAACAACTTTTAAAACCAATTTTCTTTTAAATTGGTAGCGCCGACTCAAGTTTTTAATTGGGATCTATTCAACCCCCCCTTCTAGATCCGTGCCATAGTCTAACAAGTGGTATCAGGAGCTCCGGTTCACTCCGTGCTTCAAAATACAACGTTGATAGAAAATGGCTAACGAACCTAAAGGGGCTTACAATAGAGCTCCCGTTTTCAATGGTGAAAATTATAGTTATTGGAAAGACTGTATGCGGGTGCACATAAATTCCATAGATAGAAAAATATGGAATGTTATTCTCAATGGTCCAATTCAAACAACCATGACCAATGAGAACAACGAAGTTGTGCCTAAGCCCGAAGCACAATGGACCGATGATGATGAAAAGAAATACAATTATGATTGGAAAGCCAAAAATATCCTAATCTCCTCATTAGGCGTAGATGAATACTATCGTGTATCCCATTGTCCTACTGCTAAGGCTATGTGGGATTCACTACAAATTGCCCATGAGGGGACAAATGATGTTAAATTGGCTAGAATCAATACACTAACACAAGAGTTTGATCTCTTTTTCATGGAGCAAGGGGAAACCATTGCCGACATGCAAAAGAGATTCACTCATCTCATCAATCGATTACATTCACTTGGTAGGCCTGTTTCCAATGATATTGCTACTAATAAGATCTTAAGATGTCTTAACAGGGAATGGCAGCCGAAAGTGACCGCCATAAAAGAGGCAAATGATCTTACCACATTGGACTTGACAACATTGTTCGGTAAACTACAAGAGCACGAACAAGTTCTCTTAAGCCTGGAACAACACGAAAAGAAAGACAAGAAAGACAAAGCAAAGGTGAGTGAAAATAAATCAATAGCTCTAAAGACTTCCTCCTCAAAGTCTCAAGCAAAAGAGCAAAGTGATTATTCATCAAGTGACGAAGAAGAAGAGGACAAGAGTGAAGATATGGGGCTATTCGTCAAACGCTACAACCGTTACGTGAGAAAGAACGGCATCCAACATTCCGAGAAGAACTTAGTAAACTTCCGGAAGCAATCTAGGTTCTCCAAAAATGATGACTCAAAAGGAAAAACAACTAGAGGGTCGTGCTATAAGTGTGGAAAGCCGGGTCACTACAAACCGGACTGTCCGATGAACAAAAAGACAAAAGAAAAAGACTCATACAAATCACACAAGAAACCATCAAAGCCAAGGAGAGCATACATCGCTTGGGAAAGCGATAGCGACTCCTCTGATGATGAAAGCTCTAGTGATGAAGATGAAAATGCAAATCTATGTCTTTCTGCTCATCAAAAGAACAAAAAGAAACAGGTACGACATGCTAAATATGAAAAATCCTCTAGTATGTCTCATAATGAATTGCAAACTGCTTTTGATACTTTACACTATGAAGCAAAAGAAGCCTTTAAAAGGCTTGCCTCAAATAAGAAATTTTTTTCTCATTTGGAACATAAAATTCAAGAATCCGAACGGAAACTTGAGGCTCTTAAAGCTTCTATAGTGGAAAGCACAAAAACAAGTTATGAGGACCTTAAAAGTAGAATGATGAACTTTGGGTGTGATACTTGTTACATTTGGCAAGGTGAAGTAAGAAACCTAAAAGCCAAACTTGACAAGGCTCTTGAGCCCAAGATTACTTTTGCTATCAACAAATCTAGTTTTCGAAAAAGTATGGTTAATCCATATCAAAAATATAAATATGTTATAAAAGATGAAGATAGCAAAAGCAATCCAAATGTAACTTTCTCTTGTCTCTATTGTTGCAAGAAAGGCCATTCCATTGCTAAATGTAGATTTAGGAGGTTTTTAGTTCCTAAAGGCATTTATCAATGGATGCCCAAATGCAACCATTTCGTTCCTCACCACTCAGGACCCAATAAGAAATTGGGTACCTTCTCTTGTTAATTATCTTGTCACAGGTACAATGCCTCGAGACTACCGAGAGAAGATGGTTTCTCGACAGTGGATGCTCAAGGCACATGTCAGGTGACATATCTCTCTTCATTGACTTTGTGGCTAAGAAGAAGGGATATGTAACTTATGGTGATAACAACCGTGGAGCAATACTTGGTAAAGGTAGTGTAGGTAATCCCTTCTCTACTACTATTTCTGATGTGTTGCTTGTCGAAGGTCTTAAACACAATCTACTTAGCATCAGTCAATTATGTGACAAAGGATACAATGTATCGTTTTCAAAAGATTGTTGCAAAATTGTACATAATGATGATAAGAAGAGTATGTTTAATGGTCTTCGTGTGAACAATGTCTATATGCTTGACTTAAATGAAGTATCGTTAACAAGTGACAAATGCCTCGTAACAATGAGTGAAGATTCATGGTTATGGCATAGGCGTTTAGCACATGTTAACTTTGACTTACTCAACAAAGTAGTCTCAAAAGATCTAGTCCTAGGTCTCCCCAAAATTAAGTTCACCAAGGATCACCTTTGTGATGCTTGTCAAAAGGGGAAGCAAACGAGGATCTCATTTAAATCCAAAAATATCGTTTCAACAACGAGACCTCTCGAGCTTCTCCATATGGATTTATTTGGGCCATCTAGGATTAAAAGTCTAGGAGGAAACTATTACGGTTTCGTAATAGTGGACGACTTTTCTCGATTTTGTTGGACTATTTTCCTAGTAAGTAAGAGTGACACATTCGCCGCCTTTGAACGATTTGCTAAGCTTTCCCAAAATAAACTAAATACAAACATTGTTGCAATTAGAAGCGATCATGGAGGTGAATTTGAAAATCACTTATTTGAAGAATATTGCGGTAACCATGGTATTGATCATAACTTCTCCGCTCCACGTACTCCTCAGCAAAATGGGGTTGTGGAGCGTAAAAATCGAATTTTGGAAGAATTGGGAAGAACAATGATCAATGAAAGTGGCTTACCAAAATATTTTTGGGCTGACGCCATTAGTACGGCTTGTTACGTTTTGAATAGGGTGCTCATTCGCCCCATTCTAAACAAAACACCGTATGAACTTTTAAAAGGGCGAAAGCCAAATGTTTCTCACTTACATGTCTTTGGTTGCAAATGTTTTGTATTGAACAATGGAAAGGAAAACTTAGGGAAATTCGATTCCAAGGCCGACGAAGGTATCTTCCTCGGATACTCTCAATCTAGCAAAGCATATAGAATATACAACAAGCGATTACTTACTGTAGAAGAGTCTGTACATGTCACTTTTGATGAATCCAATCCGAGAAATGTCGGAAAGGGTAGTGTTTTACATGGTGCAGGTACATCTACTGAAGACATACTCAAAGGTGGCGAGCCGGGGATTGATCAACCCGACATAGTCAAAATTGAGGAGGACAAAGATGTACACCATGAGGAAACCGAGGTAGTTCATCCGCCTTCAAACGATGATCTTCCTCAAGCTTGGAAGTCTTCCAAAGACCATCCAATAGACAACATTCTCGGGGACATATCAAAGGGTGTAACAACTCGATATAAGCTAAGTAACTTCTGTTATCACTTCGCTTTCGTTTCGCAGATGGAACCTAAAAACCCTAAAGAAGCCCTACTCGATGAACACTGGTTTTTATCAATGCAGGAGGAACTTAATCAGTTCACCATAAATGAGGTTTGGGACCTCGTCCCTCCTCCGCGAGATCATCGAGTAATCGGCACCCGATGGGTGTTTAGGAACAAGCTGGACGAAAACGGGGTAATAACCCGTAATAAGGCGCGTTTAGTCGCGCAAGGGTATAACCAAGAGGAAGGCATCGACTATGAGGAAACTTATGCGCCGGTTGCCCGACTCGAGGCTATACGCCTTCTCCTTGCTTTCGCATGTGCGAAAGACTTTAAGCTATTCCAAATGGATGTCAAGAGTGCATTCCTTAACGGTCACATAAATGAAGAGGTTTATGTCGCACAACCTTCGGGTTTCGAATCCCATGAGTATCCTGATCATGTCTATAAACTAAAAAGAGCTTTGTATGGCCTCAAACAAGCTCCTAGAGCTTGGTATGAGAGACTAAGCAAATTCTTACTCGATCAAAAATACTCAAGAGGAAAGGTTGACACAACCCTCTTCATTAAACGTCAAGGAAAGCACTTGATATTAGTGCAAATTTATGTAGATGATATCATATTTGGATCTACTAACATGAATCTTGTGAGAGAGTTTTCTGACCTTATGCAGGGCGAATTCGAGATGAGTATGATGGGGGAGCTCACATACTTTCTCCGTCTGCAAATCAAACAGCTCAAAGAAGGAACTTTCGTGAGCCAGACAAAGTACTGTTTGGACCTTATCAAGAGATTTGACATGGCAAAAGCAAAGGCCATAGACACCCCCATGCCTACGTGTACAAACTTGAACAAAGATGAAGACGGTAAGGAAGTAGATGTAAAACGGTATAGAGGTATGATTGGTTCACTCCTTTATCTTACTGCTTCTCGTCCCGATATTATGTTTAGCGTATGCATGTGCGCAAGATATCAATCATGTCCCAAGGAATCCCATTTAAAAGCCGTCAAACGAATACTTCGATACCTATCCGGTACTCCGAAGTATGGACTATGGTATTCCAAAGGTAATGATTGTTCATTGGTAGGTTTTTCCGATTCCGACTTTGCCAGTTGCAAATCGGATAGGAAGAGCACCAGTGGCACTTGTCACTTATTTTCAAACTCTTTGGTCAGTTGGCATAGCAAGAAACAGGTTTATGTTGCTTTGTCAACCGCCAAAGTGGAATACGTTGCCGCCGGTGGTTGTTGTGCCCAAATCCTATGGATTAAGCAACAACTATTGGATTTTAACCTCAAACTTGAACGTATTCCCATTTTTTGTGACAATACAAGTGCCATTAACCTAACCAAGAATCCTGTGCTACATTCTCGCACCAAACATATCGAAATACGACACCACTTTCTTCGGGATTATGTAGAGAAAGGTGACATTGTGTTTGAACATGTCAATACTGAAAATCAACTAGCGGACATTTTCACAAAGCCGCTAGCCACTGAACCTTTCTTTCATATCCGCCGAGAACTTGGCATTCTCGATATTTCGGAACGGGGACTATAATCTGCTGTTTTACCTTATTCCATTTAAGACTTTAATCTTGTACCTCTAACCAATCTATGTTGTTGTAAGCACAAGTCTACCGTTCACTAAGTCACTCCGACATTGAGGTGATATTGTTCCTCTCCTTCTCTCTCTGCAAAATCTCATGACTACAATAGTTATATCTCATAATGATGTTGTTTATATATATATATATATATATATATATATATATATATATATATATATATATATATATATATATATATATATATAATCTCTCTTTGGATGTTTATTGCTGTATGGTGTGTTAATTATGCATCAAACCTGTCATCGCATGTGGAAAATAGTGAAAAATTGGAATTTGGACTGTATGAGTCGACCGCAGCAGGGCTATGGTCGACGCAAGCAAATTAATTTCTGCATTTTCTCAAAAACCAAACAGTATGCGTCGACGCATACAAGGCTATGGTCGACGCATCGCTCGAAAATTTTGTTTTTCTGCAGAAAAATTTAAATCGTTTTTCATGCATTCCCATCCAAAAATCATCATTAATTGTGCATTTACATTCCATCACCTTTCAAACTACCCACTACTTTGTAACTTGCATCTACCTAGTGGCTATTGTTCTTTGATCTTCCATCTTCCCAAAACCCTAACCTTTCCACTATAAATTGGGAGAAACCTCTACCTAGCATAATCACTCTCAAAACCCTTCTTAAACCTTCTCTCTATACCCAAACACTCCGCTTCAAACTTGCTCAAATGGCTACCACATCACGCAGACCCTCCGGGAAGAGATCCCGAGAATCATCCGCCGCATCTCTACCCATATCTGCTGTATCACTCGTTCCACCCGCTCGTGTCGAAGTCTTCAACAGAGACATCAGCAAAAGAGGCGTTGTGCAACAACATGCGTTCTACAAACTTACCGCTGAACGCATGCACCTTCCTGAAGTCCTGGCTCTGCTGCAGCATCAGGGCTTTATCAACTTCTTGGAATGTAATACCAAATACAGTGAAGACCTTGTTCGCGTGTTCTATGTCGGCCTTCATGACAACTTTCGCGGGCACAAGTTCCATTCTAGAATTGGTCCGACAAAGGTACCGCTTAAATCAAATATCTGGAACCAATATTTTGATATGTCTGTTGATGATGATGGAAACCCTCTACCTGAGGTCACTGACTCTCACCACGTAGCTGGCTATGAGTTTAAAAATGCATTGAATGACATGCTGAGACGACCCTATACTGATCAGTTTGTGAACAGTGACGCGTTCCCACGAACTGTCACTGCCGGCAAGCTGAAAGCCGGAGAAAGGATCCTTCAGTGGGTCGTCTCACGAATCCTGCACCCAAAGAAGGGAGGCCTCTCCAAAGTCGAACCGGCCGAGGTTCATCTGATTTACATTCTGAAAAATAAGATAAAAATCAACTGGCTGTACTACATTGCCAGTAGAATGTTTGGGCTACGTGACTCCGGACGAGGAACGGCGCTTGCCTACGGATCCTTCATTCAAGAGGTCCTGACTGCAGCTAACATTCATCATCCGTCTTTCAAGTACACTTCCATCTCATCTGACAAAGAGTTCAGTACAAAAACCATGTCTATGATGGGATATCTTTGGTGCAATGAGCGGAGGATGTATAAGTTTATTCGGAGAGCAAATATTCCTGCAGATGATGATAGTGATGAAAGCGAAGACCAAGAAGATGAAGAAGAAAATGAAGAAGAAGAAGTCAGGCACGATGTGGATGACAATGGTGGAGATGATGATCCTCCACCCGTTGACACTCAAGACTACTCGGACTCCGCTTGGGCTCAGCAGTCGCATTCAAATGAAGAAGATGCTCCACGCTGGGGTGGCTGGGGTGAATGGCAACACAAGGGCTGGTCAACTCAGCGTCAATTTTACCAGCCATATTACCAAGATGAGGAAGAATCTCCTCCGTCCCCTCCACAACAAGCTGATTCTTCAGAACTGTTGGATATGATGCATAATATGCAGATAGCTCAACAGTCCTTCATGCAAGCTCAAGATGAGCGCTATGCTCATATCAACGAGCAAATTCAAGCCCAAAATGCGCGTCTCGACTCCTTCTCTACAAGCATGAATGACCGGTTTGCAACCTTTTCGGCTTCATTTGAACTTCAAGAAAAGTCAATCGACGAGAGTCTCAAGCATCTGAACGGTGTCACCGAATACCTATCATCTCTGGCTGACCCTTACAAAAACCCGGGAATTTGTTATCATCCAGGACACCGCCACTAGGACATAGACATTCACATGCATTATGTAGTTTGACTGTTATTTTGAATGTATTTCTATGTTTTACTTGTTTTCCTTTATAAATGACTATTGCTCAGAAATGACATTTGTGTGTTACTATTATCTGTTTATGTTATTTCCTGTGAAATTTCCTTGATATCTTAAAAAATCACTTTGTCTCTCTTTTTGATGTTGTCAAAGGGGGAGAAAGGTGCACAAAGCAGGCAGACAAAAATGCCCACAACTAACAGTAGCTTTCTGCAGATAGCCTTAGATTACAAAAGAAAGGGGGAGTGTGGAAAATGTGTCAATATCGCATGCTGAATTATACAGGTTGTCATCATCAAAAAGGGGGAGTATGTAAAGACAAAGAGTCAGACAACATACGATCGCAAGTTTCGATGATGACAAACGACCATCATGCACGTCTACAAACAAATGAAACACATTATCCACCATATCCTTTCTATGTTTGTCTAAACCTATTATAATGATCAAAAACATATGTGGACAAAGTGTAATCATGACGAAATGCATGAAAATCACAAAACACAGTTTTATGTAGATTTGAAGGCCTTGAGTCGACCATAGGGGTCAGCTCAAAGCTCACGGGTCAGCGCAAAGCTCAGCAGAACTAAGATTGGTCAGCGCATGCTCCCTTGCGTCGACCATAAGGGTCGGCGCATAACTCACGGGTTAGCGCAAAAACTCCCTGCGTCGACCAGAAGTCAGCGCATGGCTAAATGAAGTAATCCTGGGTCAGCGCATAGAACCATGGGTCGACCATAGGGGTCGGCGCATCACTCACGGCTCAGCGCACGCCGACCTATGGTCGACCGCTCGTGCGTAAACTCAGTTTTCTGAGTTATTTCCATTATTTGAAATTCTGTTAATTTTAATTGGTTTTGTCTGTTACTATATATAGAAGTTAAAACACTGTCATTAACCAACATTTGCTAATTGAGTTCAAGTGTTCAAGGAAACAAGAAAGAGTGAAAAAGGTGTCCAAGACTCATCATCTTCATCTTCAACATTTCACAACTCATCATCAGCAAACAATTACTTTTGATGTGGTTCGTGATCGAGCAAAGGTGATAAGGTTCGAAGCTGTGATCGAAGAATCCAGTTCGGGTTGAAGCTTGTGGCAGGTTCTTTCTTGAATAAAACCGTTAGGGTTTTGTCCTCCAATACGGGTTTGAGTTTGGGGGTTTTTGGACGAATCGTTCTTCAATATTCAGCCGAGCGAAGGTGATTGAGAAGAGGAAAGTCTTCATCAGTCTAGTAGCGGATTCGGTGGCATTGAAGTGAAGGATTCGGGTTCGACTCGTTGTGTTTGAGATCAGCCGGGCCGAGGGTTTGAAGAACGGAAGATTCTTCAACAAAGGGGCTGGAATCGGAGGTCTAGCATCAACGATCGAAGGTCTTGATTTATCTTGAATCAAGGAGCAAGGATAGGAAGCATCATTCAACACATTGGAAGTTCTGTTGTTTACATGCTTTGCAATCCTTGTATAAACGATTAAATTTCACAAGTAATATCTAATTAATCATCTCAATTCTATTTTTAGAATTGAGGGCAGACGTACCCCGAAGCGAGGACGGCGGGGGAACTGCCACATCAAATCTCTGTCTTCTTTAATTTTCTGCATAATCTGTTTTTCAGCTTAAAAATTAAGTGATTTTAGTTTAAGCAATTTTCCCAAACTTTGATATAAGTTGAGTAAGAAACTAAAACTGCTGTTTGAATACAAAGTACAATAGTTTATTGTACTAGATAAAATTGAACTACTTACTCAACTCAAATATCTCTTGGAGTGTATGCACACCAAGTGTTTGTGAATTTGCATAAGCCAAAGTTGTCTTAAGTTTACATTCAGTTTAATTTGGTATTTTGTATCATTGGAACTAGGCTTGCTAGTTAGTGAAATATATCAATTGAGTGTGCAAATAGTGTAGTAATTAGTATTTCATTTTATCTCTACTCCATTAGCTTAACGCATATCCGGTTTTCCAATAACGGTTCGTTTTAGACTAAAATTTTCCTCGGCTGCTTCCGCACTTAAAACAACTTTTAAAACCAATTTTCTTTTAAATTGGTAGCGCCAACTCAAGTTTTTAATTGGGATCTATTCAACCCCCCCCTTCTAGATCCGTGCCATAGTCTAACAAGAGTCTTCGTAGCTCAGCTACCTATGGGTTAAAGAGGAGTGTGCTCGCTAAGACGTCGCGTCTTATGCCTACGTATCTCATCTGGGATGAAAATCAGAGCAAAACGTAGTTCGACCACCTATGGGGTAAGGGTTGTGTTGAACGACGTTACTACGCAATCTACCGGATGGTCGACCTTTGGAGACTTACTCGTCTGTAGTAGAAGGAGTAAACGTGTTCTTAGGAGAAGAAAAATCAATGAAAAAAGGGTAACGAGGATAAGACCTCATAGCTCTTAACCCTGGACAGGGAGAGCTCATGACAACAAGTGGGGATTCAGAAAGGTGGAACCCTCTCCACTGACCGACCGGACAAAAGTAACACACCAAAACATGGCCTCCTATCGAGGTCTTCCAGCTAAAAAAACAGCAAAATATGGGAAAGAGGTAAAAGTACCACACAGATAAAGATCCAAAGTAACAACAATTAAAGAGATAAGAAACCCAGAGATCTCTCCAAGCTAAGCATCATCAAAGAAAGCGAGTAAGTACAGGTAATCGGAATAAACCTCCAAGTGGTATCCCATAAATAAAGTGGAACACCAGGAAAGCCATCTCTGAAAGAGTCATATGAGCCCTCACAAAACAAAACTCAACAAACAGGTTAGAGAAACAAGATAGGGTAATCAAGAGTTGCCCCCAAATCAAAATGTAACCACATGAATCATGCCATTAAAATTCACAAAAAGCTCACAAAAAGCAACCAAGGGTAGGAGGCCTAAACCTCTTGTCAAACACATGCATCAAAAGGGTATCAAATTCACCCATAATACCTCATACATTCAGAGCATTCAAATTAAAAGCATAAAGTAATTGGAATAAGGCAAACCTGATTGGAGAGATTGAATGAAATTGGATTGCACGGTTGGGTTTGCAAAGCAATCTGAGGGTTTATATGAGAGGGAATTGGTTCTTTGCCGATGAGTTCCCTTCAGTCTCTGGAGGTTGCTCTGAACTCTGTTAGCTCTTCTCTCACTATCTTTTTCCCTGCCAGGGTAATAGGAATAGAATCAAATTTTGTTTCACTGAAACTCTGAATTTATAACCTGATTTTTGTGGACCTGTGGGCTCAAATGAGAGAGGCCCAAGTCCAAAAAATTTCTGTTATATTTTATTTATTTATTTATTTATTTTTATTTATTTTTTTAAACATGTGGGCTTCGCCTAGCGAGCATGACAACTCATGAATAAACTTTTGCTCCTTCAAGATTAACGTTTTGACTGACGAATAGACCCCATTTGAACCTGTTGGAAGTATCTCAAGCCATTCCCTTGTGTTGACTGATCATCTAAATAGAACCCACAAAGTGTCTTGGATGATACTCAAGCTTCAAACAAAAGATGTTAGTGACACATTTTTGTGCTTTTGGTTAGTAAACAAAAGTAAAAGAAACAATGATGTATAATTCAAGCATGCTTGGTGATCTCAAACCAATCACAAGGAGTCCCACCCAAAGGCAAAGGGAACCAAGATGCTAAAGATCCTTGAGGTAATGCAAATGCAATGTTATGATGCCATGAGGGATCTTAGGGTCAAAATTGGGGTCTTACAGGATGGTTGCGCTAACCAGGGTTGTTGGTGTTGCAGTAGGTGTTGGTGTAAGCCCTAGAGGCCAATACTTTTAGTACTTATATCGAATTATTTATTAATAATAAAAGGCTTTTTCTTTATTATGTTTGTTTAATAAAGTCCCTAGAATAGATAATCTGTTTAATGTATCAAGTGTGACTTAATCATGAGATCACATTAAACATAAGGACATTATTCTTAAAGTATCTATAGTCGAGATTTATTGTGAAGTGGGATAACATTAAAGCATTAAGACTATTATGTATATAGACTGATGATCACATCTCATAGATCATGGATAAGGAGTTATCAAGTCTTAAACATAGGTATGAATATTAAGAGTAATATTTATACTGGATTGACCCGCTATGAGAATACTATATAGAATGTTATGCAAAGTGTCATAAGTTATTCTCATGGTGATAATGGTGTATACCACCCTTCGACCTGAAACCACTATGGACCCTAGATGTAGATTTGATTGCTTTATTGCTGATCAAACGTTGTTCGTAACTGGATGACCATAAAGACAGTTGATGGGTACTCCACGAAGCATGCTAAGGGACATGAGTGACCTAGATGGAATTTGCCCATCCTGCGTAACAGGATAAATGTCTATGGGTCCAATATTGAACTGGACAAGGATGGCACAGTCTATTTCTTGTGTTCAATATAGACATAAGGGCAAAAGGGTAATTGTACACATAAGTATTATCATATAAGGATTCGTCAGATCACATGACATTTTCGTGTCTTTGGTAGCAGTGATGTGTTGCTAGATACCGCTCACTATTTATTATGTTAAATATGTGATTTAATATAATTGCCAATGCCGCGAAAACCTACAGGGTCACACACAAAGGACGAATTGATGAGAGATAGAGTAACTAAGGAACACCGTAAGGTACGGTGCACTTAAGTGAATTGTAGAACATCGTAAGGTACGGTGTACTTAAGTAGAATACAAAATATGGTAAGATACCACACGCTTAAGTGATTTTGGCATATTATAAAATATGGGCCACTTACACTTAAGTGGGCTTTTTAGCTTGCAGTCCACACAAGTGGTTCTATAAATAGAACCCTTGTGTAAAAGCATTTGTGCAGTTGCAATTTCGTTTCTATCTCTCTCTCTCTCTCTCTCTCTCACACACACACACACACACACTCAAAGCCTTCATTCGTAGCAGCTAGCACCAAGATTGAAGGAATCCATTCGTGTGGACTGAGTAGAGGCGTTGTTATTGTTCAACGTTCGTGATCGCTCCGTAGATCTGCATCAAAGGTTACAATCGCCACAAGAGGTAACGATTCTATCACTGATCATGCCCATTCGTAAGGATCATTAAAGGAGAAATTTTAAATTCCGTTGCGTTTTGGATCACCCATCTCCTTCAGTAGGGGTTGTTATACTTGTTCTTACCAATATAGTTAATTGAAACTGGATTAGCAAAACAATCCTCAAATAGGTGAGCACCTCCACAGTAAACACAGGAAACTATTAATGCGTCAGTCACTACCTTGACAGGTTCAACAGCTGGCATGACTTGACTGATCATCATATTCTTCATCATTTGATTAAATTAAGATATTTGAGCAGTAATAACAGTAGTTTTAGTAACTTCATGCACTTCTGTTAGTTTCTTCTAACTAGGAGTAGGGACATCCCTCGTAACTGACTATTGATAAGTGTTGGCAGTAATGATTTCAATCAACTTATAACCTTTTTCATAAGATTTTGACAACAATGCACCACCACTTGAAGCATCAGGCATATTCCTTGATGAAGGAACCAATCCATTATAAAAAGTCTCAAGTTGAATGTAGATTGGGATTCCATGATGGGGACACTGCCTCAACAGATCTTTAAATATTTCCCATTCATCAAATAAAGATTCATCTTCCCCTTTCCTAAAAGACGTAATTTCATTCCTCATTTTGGCATTCTTTACAAAGGGAAGTATTTAGCTAGAAATTTTCCATCCAAATCATTCCAAGTGGCTATGGGATTAGGCTTAAGAGAGTTCAAACAACTTTTTGCTCGATCTCCTAATGAGTAAGGAAACAACCTCAACCTGAAGGCATCGTCAATGTGACAGGAATCTTAAAGTTACTAGCCACTTCCAAGAGTTTCCTCAAGTGCAGATGGGGATCATCATTTGCGGACCCTGAATACTGACCAATGGCTTGCATCATTTGGAACATCATAGGCTTGAATTCAAACTACGCAACGGTGGGGTCAGGTCAGATAAATCATGTGTCCATGGCATTTGGATCAAATACAACATAATCTCTAATGTTACATCCTTGGTCATTGGCAATGCCAATGATGTCGTTATCAGTCGTAACAACGTTTTCTTGCATCAAATCTTCTGGCACAAACTCTTGTTGTTCCTCTATGCCTACAACAAGGATTATAGGAGGAATCCCTGGTAAACGACTAGTAAGCTGAAGTATTCTTAGCAAACTGAGAGTTCTTTCAGATTCAGGATCGCCTCTATAGACTGGATTCAAAGCCCTGTGCATACAACAATTGAGCAACTGTCAAGACACCAGATTACAAAAACGTTAGAAGCTCAAATGCTTAATAACAAAAAAAAATTGAATACAAAATCAAAATGTTAACTTGGCACTCCCCGTCAACGGCGCCAAAAGCTTGTTTCTTGAAAACGTGTTACATGCAAGTATACATGTTTGTTATAAGTATCAGGTGATAAAAAGTAAGGATATCATACCCCTAAGGAGTGGAAGTAACTTAGGTTGATTTTATAAGCAACTATCTTTAGAAATTAAGCATGAGGAAGAGTAAAAAGAATAGTAGATATCACAAGTTTGGTGTTCTTAAATTAGTAACTCAATAATGCATAAAGAATGTGTGAATATATCAAGAGAGTGCATGTTGAGTTGTGATCCATTAATATGCATGAAGTAATTATGTGTGTAGGTGATGTGAAGTGTCATGCCAAAAAAGTTCAGTGAGTGATCTCAGAGTGTATTTCTACAACATCAATAACATGCATACAAGGGCAAGGGAATAAATCTCTAAGTCTCACTTATAACCCTATGATACATCTGTTTGTCTCCTGAAATTCCTTTATAGTTGTAGTTTCTTATCTCTAAGCAAACTAAATGAGTGAATATCTATATCACACCCGTGCAACTACTTTTATTATGAAATCTACTTGTTGTTGGATCTCTCACAACAAAAAACTTTTATCTTTTTCTAAGTTGATTATTCAAAGAAACAGATTTAAACATGTTACCACATAATAAAACAAGGCATTAAATAACACACAATTTCAATATAAAAACAACTTCATATTAACTTCAAATTGGTCAACAAACAAAAAGGTTTACTCATGATGAGCCAAGTACAACTTACAAAGCTTGGTTCTGAAAGAGAACATTCTTAAGTAAAAGATGAAAAAATAAATAGCAACCTAAAAGTAACGTGAAGCTTCCTTGTGGTGGATAACCAACAAGTGATGACTTCAGTGGCGTCAGGCTTCAGCAGTTAGCACTAGAATAGGTGAGGAAAAGAAGCTCTTTGTTCTTTCAACTCTTTCATACAATAATCTTCTATGTAATTTTCTCTAAAGTGCTAAACTGTCTTCAGCAAACTTCAATATTCTCTATTTATAACCCTTCAACTAAGGTTTCATTTTCTCTTACCTTTGGTCATGGTCCTTTTTTTAGGATTGCATCAAGCTCAAATATCAAATTAGGATATTCATTTAATTCCTCCAACTTCGTCTACAAGAAATCAGGTACGGAGACAATGGTGGGGGACTAGGTGTAACATAGCAGTCTGTTGTGGTAGGGGGTGTAGACGACGTTGTCCTTTCTGCATAGTGCATCCCACTAAGGATGTATTATTGTACCTTGTTTTTTCTTTTAACGCCACAAGTCTTATCCACTCAGCTCAAGGGATATCTATAAGCACATAACCATATATTTCTTCCCAATGCAACTTCTTATCCATGCATGCCCTAGGGATTCAGCTGGTTCTTCATTTCATTCCTTAGCTGAACTCAATTTGTTCCAGCTTGAACTCCCAGGTCGTGTCCTCAATTGTCTTGCCCCAACTCATCAGGATATTACTTAAAAATAAGCAATAAATATACCAAAACTACAAAAGAGAGCACATATTATACTCTAAGCTAGATATTGCAGAAACATCTATAATACAATAAAAAATAAATAAAATGATAACTCTGTTGGTGTAAGCCCTAGAGGCCAATACTTTTGGTACTTGTATCGAATTATTTATTAATAATAAAAGGCATTTTCTTTATTATGGTTGATTAATAAAGTCCCTAGAATAGATAGTCCGTTTAATGTATTAAGTGTGACTTAATCATGAGAACACATTAAACATAAGGGCACTATTCTTAAAGTATCCGTAGTTGAGCTTTAATGTGAAGTGGGATAACATTAAAGCATTAAGACTATTATGTTTGTAGACTGATGATCACATCTCATGGATCATGGATAAAGAGTTATCAAGTCTTAAACATAGGTATGAATATTAGGAGTAATATTTATACCGGATTGACCCGCTATGAGAATACTATATAGAAAGTTATGCAAAGTGTCATAAGTTATTCTCATGGTGATAATAGTGTATACCACTCTTCGACCTGAAACTACTATGGATCCTAGATGTAGAGTCAAGTGCTTTATTGCTGATCCAACATTATCCGTAACTGGATAACCATAAAGACAGTTGATGGGTACTCCACGAAGCATGCTGAGGGACATGAGTGTCCTAGATGGGATTTGCCAATCCTGCGTAACAGGATAAATGTCTATGGGCCCAATATTGAACTGGACAAGGGTGACACGGTCTATACCTTGTGTTCAATATAGACATAAGGGCAAAGGGGTAATTATACACATAATTATTATCACAGGAGGTTTTGTCAGATCACATGACATTTTCGTGACTTGGGTAGCAGTGATGTGTTGCTAGATACCGCTCACTGTTTATTATGTTAAATGCGTGATTTAATATAATTGCCAACGCTGCGAAAACCTATAGGGTCACACACAAAGGAAGGATTGATGAGAGATAGAATAATTAAGGAACATCGTAAGGTACGATGTACTTAAGAAGAATACGAAGTATGGTAAGGTACCAAATACTTAAGTGATTTTGGCATATTATGAGATATGGGCCAAAATACATTTAAGTGGGCTTTTTGGATTGAAGCCCACACAAGTGGTTCTATAAATAGAGATCTTGTGCATAAGCTTTGTATGGGAATACAACACAACTGAAGAGTTGGAATTTTGTATCTCTCTCTCACTCAAAGCCTTCATTCATAACAGCTAACACTGCGATTGAAGGAATCCGTTCGTGTGGACTGAGTAGAGACGTTGTCATCGTTCAACGTTCGTGATCGCCCCGTGGATCTGTATCAAAGGTTTTGATCATTATCAGAGATCTGCACCAAAGGTTTGAATCGCTACAAGAGGTAACGATTCTATCACTGATCATGCCCATTCGTAAGGATCACTAAATGGAGAAATTTTTAAATTCCGCAGCGCCTTGGATGGCAATTCTCCAACAGTGGTATCAGAGCCACTTACGAAAACATGAATCTGATATCTGTTTTTGTTCTGTAATAATATGATTAAAACAGAATGAATCAAAGGTTAAATTGAAATCGATCAAGTTACATATATGTGATATATGTAACCCTGATGCAAAATACATTATATATGATATAGTGTTCTTGTTTCGTTCATTCAAACCCTCGATGATTGTTTTCCTTTGAGCGATCAATGGTCGTTTGCTTCTTGATCCGACATTAGTATGGTGAAGCAATGACGTGTTGATCAATCATACTGAATTAACAATCGAGATGTGTTTGACGGTCTGAAATTGGTGCATCAGGGTTAGTGACGACACAAGGGTTGTGTTGTCAGAGAGTTATGCGATTGGGGTATGACTGCACAAGAGTTGTGCGTTCTAAACACTTTTCCGAACAGTGTTAACCGGTTAACGTGTATGGTTAACCGGTTAACGCAATGCGAAATAAAAATTTTTGAGTTTTCAAACAGTGTTAACCGGTTAACGCTTTTGGTTAACCGGTTAACGCAAGACGAAATTCAGTTTTCTGAGTTTTTCAAACAGTGTTAACCGGTTAACGCATATGGTTAACCGGTTAACGCAAGGCAGAAAAGAATTTTCTAAAAGTTTTCAAACAGTGTTAACCGGTTAACGCATATGGTTAACCGGTTAACGCAAGGAAAAATTCACCGGTTCGGCTAGAAAAAGTGCTTTGAAGTATCAAGTGTTGATACGAAAAACGACGTCAATTTTAAATGAATTGTTCATTAAAATTTTCGAGCAGGGGCGCTGCCCCTTAGACCCTGCAAGGAACCACCGTCCGCTGACCGGGCAGCGGACCCCCGGCTAACTCTGCGTAGTGTGATCGGTTGTCGAAATTTAATTTGATTTTAATTAATTAAAGGAATTAATAATAATAATAATAATAATAATAAAGTGTTTATTATTGTCTTGTGGTGATCGGTTATGACCTTAGTTTTCCTTTGTTTTGTTTTGGGTTTTTAAAATACGACCTGCGTGTCGTGCCTCTCTCTTAATCTCCCAAATGTAACTTCTTTTCTCATCTCACTCCCTCGTATGTAAAACGAGTTTATTTTGTAATGTAATGATATGAAGAAAGCAAAGAAGTCAGTGCCAAAGGAGGACAACCTTGAAGATCTTGCTTGGAGAAGCTTAGATCGTTGTAGGTTAGCTTAGGTTCTCTCATTGGCTTGGGAGAACAATTGCGTTAGGGGCCATAACTGTTTCATTATGTATGTATGTATGTTGATGAATGTGAATGTATGTTGATGCATGTGAGAGACGGTTTATATGATAAACAAGCCGGTGAGATCAGAAAAATTGCAATTCCCTCAAAATAAATATTAAGTTTAAGCTTTCCAAGTTTTAACACTCATCAAGACTAGTATCGAATAATGTAGGTTTCGCCTACGCGAGGTGCATGTTCTATATTAGTAAGGTGCGATGGGATAATTGTAATATCCAACTGTTAAAACAAAGGGTCAAACTTAACTAAACAAATTATAATAAGATTATATATATGTTTAGAAGCAAGAGTTGGGAATGATCCATATGATGGATTGGAATAAGGAGTTATTCACCCAACTGAAATTTTCGAGAGTTGTATGAGATACAATTGGAAGGAGTTCCTACCTAAATAACCTAGTTTTGTGTAATCCGCCTACGCGGACTTAGAACAAAGTGAAATATGGATCTCGACCCACTAGAAAATCTTCCAACGGGATTTTCCGAATCAGATGATGAGGGTCATTTGTTTTGAGTAAAATAGTGGGAGCATGTTTAATTAAAGGCCTAATTAAATATGTCAATGATACTTATATTTTCATAAATCCTTGTGTAGATTACCATGACAGCAAACACCTCTAACAACATCTTGCGATCAATCCTTGATAAGGAAAAATTGTCTGGGACAAATCTTCTGGATTGGTACCGAGACATGAGGAGTGTTCTCAAACATGATAAAGGGAAAGGCAAGGAAGTTGCCAAACCCAAACCCACTAGTGCTGCTTTGAAGCCTAGTGGAAGCATAGAAAAGGAAGGTACCTGCTTCCATTGCGGTAAGACCGCACACTGGAAGAGGAACTGCCTAAAGTACCTGGAAGATAGGAAGAATGGAGTAGAGACTCCAACTTCAGGCATTTTTGTTATTAAAATTAATTTATCTACTTCTGCATCATGGGTATTAGATAATGGATGCGGTTATCACATTTGTACAAATGTGCAAGAACTAAAAAGGAGTAGAAAATTGGCAAAAGGTGAAGTTGACCTACGAGTTGGTAATGGAGCAAAGGTTGTTGCCTTAGCCGTAGGAACTTATGAATTGACTTTACCTAGTGGTTTGATAATTCAGTTAGAGAACTGTTATTATGTACCAGCAATTAGCAGGAATATTATTTCCGTTTCTTGTTTGGACAAGTTCGGTTTTTTCATTCATAATAAAGAACAATTGTTGTTCAATTTATTTGAATGATATATTCTATGCAACTGCACAAATGAACAATGGACTATATGTCATTGATCTTGAAATGCATATTTATAACATTAATACTAAAAGGATGAAACCTAATGAGTTAAATCCAACTTACCTTTGGCATTGTCGATTAGGCCACATAAATGAGAAACACATTTCCAAACTCCATAAAGATGGACTGTTGGACTCTTTTGATTATGAATCATATGAGACATGCAAATCTTGTTTAAATGGAAAGATGACAAAGTCTCCATTCACAGGAAAAGGTGAAAGAGCTAATGATCTTTTGGCTCTCATATATATTGATGTATGTGGTCCACTGAACATATCAGCCAGAGGAGGTTTTCAGTACTTCATCACATTCACTGATGATTTCAGTAGATATGGTTATGTGTATTTAATGAAACACAAATCAGAGTCCTTTGAAAAGTTCAAAGAATTCAAGAATGAAGTACAAAACCAACTAGGTAAGAATATTAAAGCTCTTCGATCAGATCGAGGTGGTGAATATTTAAGCATAGAGTTTGATGACCATCTGAAAGAGTGTGGGATCCTATCCCAACTCACTCCTCCTGGAACACCCCAATGGAATGGTTTGTCTGAGAGAAGAAATCGAACCCTGTTGGACATGGTCCGATCCATGATGAGTCAAGTCGATCTTCCAAACTCCTTTTGGGGACATGCGCTGTTGACCGCAGCTTACACACTTAACCGTGTTCCATCCAAAAAGGTTGATAAGACACCATATGAGATATGGAGTGGTAAGTGACCACATATGTCTTACATGAAGATTTGGGGTTGCGAAGTTTATATGAAACGATAAATTTCAACTAAGCTTGAGCCCAAATCTGACAAATGCTTATTTGTGAGGTATCCTAAAGAAACAAGAGGGTATTACTTCTACAATCCTTCAGAGGGCAAAGTATTTGTCGCTCGAACTGGAGTTTTCCTGGAAAGGGATCTTATTTCCAAAGGAATTAGTGGGAGGAAAGTAGAGCTTGAAGAAATTCAAGAATCACAAAGTATCGATATACCTATGGAGGAATTAGAGCAGGAAACACAAGTAGTTGTGTAAGAGCAACCTGCTCAAGTAGAACAAGACCAGCGTAGGTCAGGCAGGATACGTCACCTACCTGAGATATATGGATATCTGATCTAGGTGATGTATTACTCATGGATCAAGATGAGCCTGTGACCTACTCATGGAATCTTCGCTTTGATGAAACAGTAAAACTGTATGGATTCATCAAGAACGAAGATGAGCCTTGTGTCTACAAGAAGGTTAGTGGGAGCATGATCGTATTCCTGGTACTATATGTAGATGACATATTACTCATTGGAAACGATGTCCCTACCCTACAACAAGTAAAGACTTGGTTGGGGAAATGTTTTTCTATGAAGGACCTAGGTGAAGCAGCCTATATATTAGGAATCAGAATCTATAAAGATAGATCACAAAACTGCTTGGCCTAAGTCAGAGTACATACATAGACAAAGTGTTGAGACGCTTTAATATGAATGATTCCAATTTGGTTATGTGTTTTGCTTAAATGGTGGCACTGTGAGCTTGAAAAGTTCAACGCAAGATGCAGTTGCTGATTCTACAATTGAGGTCGATTATATTGCTGCCTTAAGTGTAGCAAAGGAAGCTGTTTGGATCAATAAACTTGGCATAGTCCCTAGCATTATGGACCCCATTGGTCTCTATTATGATAACAATGGTGTTATCGCACAAGCTAAGGAGCCTAGATCTCACCAATGATCCAAACACATACTTGGGCATTGTGCGAAAATATATAAAGTACCTACACTTGACAATATAGCTGACCCACTGACAAAGCCTCTTGCGTAGCAGAAGCATGATGGCCATACTAGATCAATGGGCATACGGGGTATGCCTGATTGGCTCTAGTGCTAGTGGGAGATTGTTGGTGTAAGCCCTAGAGGCCAATACTTTTGGTACTTGTATCGAATTATTTATTAATAATAAAAGGCATTTTCTTTATTATGGTTGATTAATAAAGTCCCTAGAATAGATAGTCCGTTTAATGTATTAAGTGTGACTTAATCATGAGAACACATTAAACATAAGGGCACTATTCTTAAAGTATCCGTAGTCGAGCTTTAATGTGAAGTGGGATAACATTAAAGCATTAAGACTATTATGTTTGTAGACTGATGATCACATCTCATGGATCATGGATAAAGAGTTATCAAGTCTTAAACATAGGTATGAATATTAGGAGTAATATTTATACCGGATTGACCCGCTATGAGAATACTATATAGAAAGTTATGCAAAGTGTCATAAGTTATTCTCATGGTGATAATAGTGTATACCACTCTTCGACCTGAAACCACTATGGATCCTAGATGTAGAGTCGAGTGCTTTATTGCTGATCCAACGTTATCCGTAACTGGATAACCATAAAGACAGTTGATGGGTACTCCACGAAGCATGCTGAGGGACATGAGTGTCCTAGATGGGATTTGCCAATCCTGCGTAACAGGATAAATGTCTATGGGCCCAATATTGAACTGGACAAGGGTGACACGGTCTATACCTTGTGTTCAATATAGACATAAGGGCAAAGGGGTAATTATACACATAATTATTATCACAGGAGGTTTTGTCAGATCACATGACATTTTCGTGACTTGGGTAGCAGTGATGTGTTGCTAGATACCGCTCACTGTTTATTATGTTAAATGCGTGATTTAATATAATTGCCAACGCCGCGAAAACCTATAGGGTCACACACAAAGGACGGATTGATGAGAGATAGAATAATTAAGGAACAGGTACGGTGTACTTAAGAAGAATACGAAGTATGGTAAGGTACCAAATACTTAAGTGATTTTGGCATATTATGAGATATGGGCCAAAATACATTTAAGTGGGCTTTTTGGATTGAAGCTCACACAAGTGGTTCTATAAATAGAGCTCTTGTGCAGAAGCTTTGTATGGGAATACAACACAACTGAAGAGTTGGAATTTCGTATCTCTCTCACACTCAAAGCCTTCATTCATAATAGCTAGCCTTGCGATTGAAGGAATCCGTTCGTGTGGACTGAGTAGAGACGTTGTCATCGTTCAACGTTCGTGATCGCCCCGTGGATCTGTATCAAAGGTTTTGATCATTATCAGAGATCTGCACCAAAGGTTTGAATCGCCACAAGAGGTAACGATTCTATCACTGATCATGCCCATTCGTAAGGATCACTACATGGAGAAATTTTTAAATTCCGCTGCGCCTTGGATGACAATTCTCCAACAAACTCAACTAGTATTAAACAAGAGATTATGCTATATAATAACTCACAAAATGTGGGTTATCATCCAGTTTTCCTAAGCAAGAGCAAAGTCAGTCATTGACAACGACTTTTGAAAGAGGACAAAGCTCCATTCTTCTTCATCACCTCTTGCACAAGTGACTTCAGTTTATCAACCAAATTTTTAGGATACCATTCTTCTTGGGGCACTTTGAGCCAAAGCTAAGGGATGTACATTCCCCATCCTATGGTTGCGACATGCAGATGTCGTCCTTTGCCACAACCCGATCAGAGGAGCTTTGAATTTCTACTTGTATCGATGGAAGAGTAACCAGACTAGTAAATACCCTTGATTATGAAGCTCCCTTGGTGGCGAGAGTATTGGGAACACTCGCCAGAAAAGAGATATCCCGAGAATCTGTCTTCATATAGAGAATTGTTTTCTCACACTTTATCTTATTTGCAAGATCAAAGACAACAATATCAAATAAGAAATTATCCAAGGAAACATTGAGAAGGAGCAAGGCGGCCATGCTACTCATCGAAGATGATCTTTCTAGATTCTTTTGTGCTAGTATACACCAACAAGTTAGTTACAATGAAATGCTTCAATCGTTTCTTCAACGTTACATCATGAGGGGTAACACCACTAGTATAACCAAGCTCTATGAGGAAAAAAAACCAATTGCCTATTTAGAGACACCTCTTTATTAGACAAGGCGTCCTCCCTATAAAGGTAAGATTCATACTCCACCAGGAAATGAATTTGGCACCAGAACTTGGAAAATATGTTTGTACACTTATACAACGGCATGACATCTATTTTTCAGATCTTTATGTCACCTTATTTCTTAAGGGAGTAACCTGAAAGTATCAGACCTTAAAAGGCCTCACGCTATATCTGAGTAGGCTTTGAAAAATCTGATACCATGCCTTTGAGAAATCAAGTCTTGACCCCACACATGATGAGTTCAAATGCGTTGGGCCTTGAAAAGATTAAAGGAAAACCCCAAAGTCAACATATTTTTCTTATTCTCGCACCAATGTTGGAAGACCTTGACATACGCCTAACTCACTGGTGTATTTGCAAGGGAGTGATTACCAAGTAGTTTAAGATGCCTACTTCAAAGTCGTTGAAAAGAAGGAAGAAGCTAATTAAAGAGAATAAGCATTCAGGAAAGGAAATGACACATCTATCATATTTATCACATATCCTCTTATTTTCATCAAGAGAAAACACACCCCAATCCGACGAAGACCCCATTTTAATAAAAGTATGGTTCAGACCATCCTCTCTTGAAAAGACATAAGTAGTATCCAAAGTCTCTTGATCTACCCAATCTGATGAATTATCTCACTTTGCTTTTCGAATCATGGTCTGGACTACCTCTATAGCGATGGACTCTGTCAGGAGGAAGAACAAGGTCAAATAAGGAACTTAAAGCAAGTTCAAACTTAAATCTAACACTTTATGTCAAAGTACACTCATGGCGAATAAATTAATTGAGCAGAAACAAGAATGTTTGAAACCATAACGAAGAGAAGCGACAATGGGGAATATGGAAAGTTTGAGGATTATCTTATAAATAAGCAAAGGTAGAGGTTTGCGTGCTAGAGAGGTGATGTGAAGAGACCCGAAACAAGGACTTGCGTAGAAAGTTTGACAGCGAGGGAGAAAGCTACAGGAGAAGAAGAAGAAGAGTTTCTTGAATTTCACAAGTTGTGAAATAAGGAAAGTGGCAAGTTAGAATGTCCTTATGTGTATCCCTACTATGATAAGTCGCACGATATTCTATGTTGGAAAGCGAGAAATACGCCACCAACGGACTAGATTCCCTCGAAAATTGGTCAAAACACTCAAGTGTTCTAGGATATAAGGGAAATCATCACTGACAAGTTAGACACGTGTGTCAATACCTTCTAAGAAAATATCATCTATTGTAAGGAAAACATTTAATGCATTTGTTCCGAACGCCATCAATGATGTCTCATGAAGACTCTTCACTTACCTCAGCCGACATCCAATATATTAGTGTACATGACAAAACTCTTATCCCACAAAATAAAGACAAGGGTTAGGGGCAACTGTTATGCGCCATCTGCAAGGCCCAAGGCGAAAGGCCCAGAGGCAAGAGTGAAGGAAGCAAACATGAGAAATAAATGTTCTCTTGTTCTCACCCAAAGTAGGTAAGTCCGCCTTGTAATGCATCATCCCCCATCCAAATCAATCAGACGGTTGTGCGCATATCGCGTCGTGTTCCTCGCAGTCAGTTTAATTGCTCCTAATATATAAAGAGAAAAATGTGTCATTCTCAGATATTCAAATCATTTCTCCTTTTCACATCAATTTGATTCTCTCACTAACTTAAACGTTGAAGTGTTAATATTGCAAATCAAATAGAATGTGTACCAGAAGTCTAGCGCATCTTTTCACCATCCATCTCACAGTTTCAACAAAAAAAAATCTAGATTGAAACAAAAACGTTAGATTTGATATTACATTCACCATGCAAAACATGAACTCTTTATTTAAGTTCTCAAAACATTACATTTGATTATATAACTTATAAAAAATAGCAACAAAAAAAAATTCAAGAAAAAATAAAAACAAGGATGTGTCGGTTCATCTTCTCTTCTCTGTGTCACTCTCAATATTTTTCCTCAACTTCTCAATCTTCTATGAATGATTTCTTTCTCAAATTCTTTGCCAAAATCAATCCAAATTGCTTCAGCTAACCTTTCATTAATTCACAACCATGACACACAACATCAACTTTGAATACAATTGATGTTTTCCTTTTCTTTTTCACCAAACAATTAATCAATCTAATGAAAAAATTCCGCTTCTAAAAAAACAAAATCAAATTAGATTGAGTATCCGTAGAAAATCAAAGAGAAAAAATAAAATAACTCAAAATCAAACTAACCCCCAAAATTTGTGTGGGGGTGAAGATTCAGCAAATCCGAAAAGAGTGAAAATAAAGGTGAAAAAACAAAGACTAAATAGTTAAATTGTAATAAAGATAAAGTTGACATTTTTATTTTTATTTTTATTTTTGTAGGATAAAATTTTCTAGATTTTAATGTCATCTAGTGTCCCAAATCAAATTTTGCATATAGTCAAACCCAAATAAATAAAAATGCCATCTACCGCAGAAAAAGCAGTGACAGTAAACTCTCCTCTTGTTACTGACTAGGTTTTATCAATGTCTAATATAATCAAACCAAGATGATTATGAACCAAACAAGTAGACCAATGTTAAGCTCCATGTTCAGCTCATTTGATCATTTATGTTCATGGACCTGATTAAGAAATTGAAGCCAACTACTCAAACTGTTTCTGTTCATTGCTACTATTTGGATTATCAAAACTTCAAACTGATAAACACACATTCAGGAACGATTTTGTAATTTCGATACATTATAGTGATGCCGCCGACATACTCAGAGACTCAAATAACTGTTTAGTCATTTTGTATTTATATATGTCAAAAGATAAACAATTACCAAATAAAACTTATCAGAGTTTTGTCATGAGGAGTATATACAAAACATTATCTTAAAAATGCATGGTAGCACAAATGTCCGCGGCAGCTTCGCAGGACTTGTTCCTGTAATGCACGCTATGGCCAAATCACTTCTGCACAAGAAACACAAGGTTGATCTTTCATTAATGATTGCATATAGTTTTTTGTATAAAGAAAAACAGTCGCGTAATGATGTGAATATATAGTAAAGTAACATTGCGTGAATGTGAGATTAAAGTAGCCTCTTACCTCTAATTTTTGCCAGGTCCTTGCATGACAGAACATTGATTCCCTATACGAACTTCGCGTCTCAGTTGAGTTAAGCGTAGTCTTTTTACAGGTAGATTTTCTTTTTGTGCCTTTGAATTTGCTTCTGATATACATTAAGTTGTCAGATGGAGATGTATTTGATACTGATAAATGAATGAATGATTTGTATATTTATTTTACCTAGTACATGATTCTTTGGTTTTTGTTGCTTATACTTCGTCGCCCTTTGCTCTTTGATACGCTCTGCTCGATGATGGCGCGAAATAACACGGTGATATTCCTTGAGCTGCACATGATTCAAGTACAACATCTGCCCCAAATTTGGATCATATAGCTGAAATGTGTAATTTGGTAAGCCGGTGAACAAAAGTACATTGTTTTGCACCGGAAGACTGTTTGGAATATATTGAAATGATTTGTATCTGAGCCCTGACGATTCATTGGAACCGTGATGTCCTTGAAGTTTATATTCGCGAGAATTTGCTTCTAAATTTTCAGTACCTTCAGACGTTTGAGGAAGCTCTTGTTGATATGTAATTAGACCATTATGTTTTGGCAAAATTGCATCGTCTTGCAATCTTGTACCGGCAGAGTTTTTCACGCGCTCCGTCCTTAACTGTTGCCTGGGTTTTTTAGTCTTGAATGACCTTAATCGCTTTGCATCATGTTGACATTCCTTGTGATTTTCACTATCCTGCATCACTGCATTGTTTTTGGAACGAGCTTGGTGTTTCATCTGACTTAGACGTAGCATCTTTCCTTGCCGATGCTCGTTTCTCGGTCCAGTGATCATTTGTGATGGTGGCAAATCATTCTTGCTTTTACATCTAGCTTGATGCTTTATTTCGCTCAGGCGGATTGTTTTTCTTTGTAAATGTTTGCTTTGGTTATCGTCATCCGTATCTTGACCCGATAAAAGATATTTACATCTAGCTTGCTTCCGTATTTGAGTTAATCGGGTTCCGGATCCTGATGACAAACTACCAAGTAGTTCTTGAGAGCACGCCTGATCTATAAACAAAAGAATAGCAGTTATACTAATCAAATTCTTCTCACATTGAGACTCTGAAGCGCATAGAAATTAGAATGCATGTGCAAAATAAATAAAGATAGTATCATCGGTGTCATTCTCAGATCGCAGAAAATAGCGATTTGTTCAAATTTTGCTTCGCTACATAGCTATAGAGTCACTAGCCTATAGCCTCTATTTGACAAGACTTTATCCCGAATAGTGTATCGCAAAACAACAACTATTTGTTCAAATTCCGTAATACTATAGCTGCTATTTGACAACACAGGTCACACACCGCTAGCATATTCTCGAGATCTATGACCAACGAGTTTGCTAGATAAGCCTTAATTGAGGAAAAGGACATATGAAATCGATCACAAACCTTGATTTTGGTTGTTTGCTGTATGTGTGCAAGGCACACTATCCTCAGATTGTGCTGCTAATGTCTCAGCAGATTGTGCTAGAATCAACAAGTGATCAACGGATACTTCGATCGTCTTTGCCTGAGGTACCAGTTCTTCATGTTTATCGGTTTCCATACTATGGTTATCTACATGCTTCTCACGGTATCCGCTATAATGATTTTCTATTAACTCGCACTGCAAATCGGGCTCTTCCTCCAGCTCTTGAGCAGTTACATTTAGATCAAAGTTCTTACGAAAATTCTTACAGCTCTTTTCTTGTCGACCATGCTTAAGCTGCTCACTTTTCGTAATTGTCATCTTCCAACAATTCCAGTGATGACGAGACTCAAAGAAACGAGCATCGTACTTGTTACACCATTGAGTGATTACGTTTCTACATCAAACAGAAATACTAGGTAAATACAATACAAATACGTACGCAAATACAAGGAATGTCAGCAAACCACAATAACAAGATTCAAAAATGCCAATAGCAGCCAATTAATTAAACCAAGATAGTCTCAAAGCAAAATCACAGAACACCACGATTCAAAACCACAAATGTTATAGTTTGAGTTTTCCAGGAACAACTAATTCACACTGAAAGACTGCAATGTTGAACATGCATGAAGAAAATTAACCTTCATGTCTTAGACTCCCTCATTAATCCTCAAATTCAAGATTCCATAGGGGTTTTTCCGAGTTGACACGAACGAGTTTGTGATCAAGCTAGCTTGAATTTGATGACTAAAACCATAAACACATGCGATTCTACGACTTCATGTGTTGGTATCCGACACGAACACGACAATAACACATGTGATTCCTACATTGGATTCAGCCAAAAGAAATTGATGTGCATGCATTCATTCACAAAAGTAAAATTCCTACATAGATAGCATTGTTTGTTAGAGAACCACAGTGACATGGTAAGAGCTAAAAGGATAAGGCTGAATCCAAAGGAGAAAAAAAAACAGTTTAAGGGTACCTGAAAAAATGGGTTTCAAACATTGCACAAAAGTAAAAACATAAAGCTCCATCAAGCACATTGATAAAGAAAAAAAAAAGCTGAAATCTTGAAAATCAGAAGCGAAAATCAAAGCAAGCATGAAATGAATAGCTCAGAAGGTTTCAACGTCATTCAGGTATAAACAAAAATGGCACAGTTTCTGCAAAACAGTGAAAAGATTCATGTGGGGACCAAAAAAAATTCAAGAATAAAAAAGCAAACTATAAGAAAAATGAGTGAAACACTTACCATAAGTTGAAAATGCTGTTTTTCTTGTCTTTGTTGAGGTTAAAAAAATGGAGTGAAGTAATGAGAGAGAGAGAGAAGAGAAACTTTGTGAAGACTAATATCAAGAAAATAAAATAAAATAAAATAAATTTAAAAATAATAAAAAGAGAGAGAATATAATGACCCTAAACGGAGACTCCGAGGAATCAAAAAGGGAAGTGGGACATGGTTTAAGGAATGTCTTCTCTTTATGTTACTACTAGGATACACAAAATTACTGTTCGTTTTAGAAGAGATACACGTTACCAATCATTAAATTTAGTTTAGTTTTTAAAAATCTTAGAGAATGTTTTTTAAGACATATTAATTCTTTTTATGCAAGTAAGTGTAAATGTTATTGAGGCCGAAGGGTTTTTTAATTCTATAATTTCAACTTTTCTTAATCATATATGTATAATGAAAATTTTGTTGGCCAAATAAAATTTATTTTATTTTATGAGATAGTGATTCTTTGATGAACTTTTTTGAGGAAATAAATGTAAAAATAAATTGTTTTTAAAAATTTCTTATTCATTTAAAAGAAAAACAATGTCTTATCTTGAGAATTTGTTAAAAAAATAGAGTGTCTTAAAGAAATGAGAGAATTATAATTGAATGGTATATAGTTGAAGAAAAAAAATTATTAAAGAAAGAAGTGAAATATGTTAAAAATTAATGATCAAAAGTAAAAGAAAAAACAACTTATTTTGATAAAAGCTCTGAAAAAAGAAGAAGAAAGAAACAAAATATTGAAGAAAAATAAAAATCATCAAAATAAGTTCTCATCGGAAAAAAGAAAAGAGAACTTTTAAAGTAAGATAGATAAACATGAATTTATGTATTCTTATCTTTAAAGACATTTTTAATCTAAAGAAAAATAATATTTTTATAGGTAAACCAATTACAATCTTAATTGTATATGTTGTGATATTTCTTATATGAAATATAAAGTTGATTTGTAATATATGTATTACTTAAAATGAGGGAACACTGTCGTTATCGGATTTCACGATAACGAAACTGGGACTAAAGAGATGTCAAAGAGAGGCAAAGTCAGAAGAGTCGCTACCGAATTTTATTTAGTTTACCTCTATCGGAGAGGAGAGGGGAAATAGTCGATAAAACCCGCGGAAATGAGACGCGCGCGGGAAGCGCTAAAAGAGAATAAGGAATCGGTCTCGCAACCGAGATTTGAGTTCGAAAGTCGGTTACATAAGGGGAAGGTATTAACACCCCTTACGTCCATGGTACTCCATGGAAACCATTTGCGTTGTTTTACATACATGAGATTTATCTATCATTATTTTATTTTCAAAAGAATGTGTGAAAATAGGGGGGGAGTGTTTTTGTTATTATAGTGCTCGCCAAGGATTGAAGCCCTTATTCCTACGTATCACTCATTCGGGGATGAGGAATTAGAGCTCCATAGTTCGGAGTAGAAAATGTTTGTGTGTTGGTTGATTTTACCTTTGAAAAAAGGGTTTTCGGGATGATGCCCTAAAGCACAAAAATGAGTTTGATGAGTTGTATTATTTTTACCTTGAATAAGGGTTTTATGAAATGAGTGTTTGTGATTATATTGTACTAAAGTCTATGGGCGGAGGTGATTATTCTAGACAACAAGCCAAGCGTCTTGCGTCCAAAATAATCAGAGTAAGGGTAAGAATGCTCCATTCTTACTCAGTCTCCACCACTTAAGGCTCGTGACGCACAATAATAATCGTAATTATTAAGTATTTTTGAATTTGGTTATGAAAATGCCGTTTGACGTTGAATCAAGGGTTTGTTTTATTTGATTATGAAATATGGCTTATGCGACATGAATGCAAAGTAACCAACAAGAAATTAAAGGGGTCTCATTGTAAGGTAGCCCAAAAGAAAGTATTTTGTGTGCGAAAGTGATCTAAGCTAAACAAAGGATAATGGTCTTACAAACATGTCCCCCTAAGGTGGTGTCATGATTTCATTCTTACAACATGAATGTAAGTTACAAATAAAATCCAACATTTACAAAGTATCACAAAGATAAGGAAATTGCCTCCAAGCAAGGGTCCTAAAATTAAATCCTCTAAGTCCAAGTTGATTAAGAGTGGAATAGATATTTTTGTCGTATCATTTTATCATGTTTTTGTTGTTTTTAATGTTTGATGACAATAAAATAAATAACAAGTAAATAAACATGCATGATGAATTTATACAATGATGATGAGTACTTTAATGTAAATTACAAGGTAATGACATAAAAGTAAATTACAAGATAAAGAAACAATATCACAATAATAATGGTTAGTGTATATAAATGACATAAAACAAATATAAGTCAATAGTACCAAAATCACAATAACAAAGGTTAATGATAAACAAAATTAATGAAGTATAATTAGTGGTTAGTAACATGTACAAAAATGAATATTTTTTAAGACTATTTTTTAGGCCAAAAAGACTTAAAATATGACACATTAAGGGATAGCTTATCATTGATGCAAAGTATTAAAGATGATTAAAAAATCAACTAACAATAGATTTGTAACAAAGAAAGTTATTCAACCTTAAGTCCATCTATTAACATTTAAAAAAAAAGTGATTTGTTCTCTTTCTTTTGTTTTTATTCCTCTTTTATTTAACAAGATAATAAGGTAGTAAATAAATTAGCATAATGTAAATGATATAGTTAGATAACAATAAACATAAACATAAAATACTTGAAATAAAGTGAACAATAAAATAAATTGCAAAAAAATAAAGTGCAATAATATAAATGTTAGAAGTTAGTAGTTAGTGAACATAAACATAAAGTAAATGAAATAAAATGAATAATAAAATAAATTGCAAGGAATTAAAGTGCAATAATATAAATGTTAGGAGTTAGTAATTAGTAGTTAGTAACAATAAGCAAATGGATTAGCAAATTAATGTAAAGACATGGTTTCATCTATGCATCAAATGATCCAAATATGGTTAAAATAGAGACAATCTATCAATGCCTCAAAGTATCATGAATGATCTATTGATCAACCATAGATAGGTTTGAAACATTGAAGATTTAATCAACTCTAAACAACCATGGTCATGATCTAATAGACCTCATCAACCAAACAAATATAACAACAAGTCCATAATAAAAGAAAATGATGACAAACACAAAGCAACCACAAAAAGGTGAACAAAAAGATAGTAAGAGTAAAAAATCTTTAAAAAAGAGTGAGTAAACCAAAGTCAATCATTTTTTGCAAGCTTGAATCTAAACCATCTCAAAATACCAACCAAGAACAAGCAACCATTTTTAATCAAAAAAAAAAGAACCAAAAAGTTAAAAAAAGTTTAAGTTAAAATCATTACCCACAAAATATGAAAAAAAACTAGGTAGAAATGGTGTTGAGCTTGAATGTGAAGCAATGAGTTTGGGATGAAAATATTTGTGGTGAAAGCTTAGTAAAAGGATTGGGTTATGGGTGTCAGAGAGTGAGAAATTTTGAGGAAAAAATATGAAAATGGAAAAAAATGGTGGTGGTGACTTTTGGGAGAGAAAGTTTTTTTTGTTTTGATTTAGGTTTGGAGAATGGGGGTTGGATGATATTTTTTTCAGAATTTTTGGGGGTTAGAAAGCATGAAAAATGAGGGGGAATAGTGCATCGATTTATAGGGAAAGCAAGTGGGAAAGTGGGGGGAACCAAATACCCTTTGTGCAAAAAAAAGGCTTATTTTTGGTGTCTGCGCAGGAGAAATCGATTTACCTAATTGGGTAAATCGATTTCCCTATTTATTTATTTATTTTAAAATTTCATGCCTTGAGCCCATGCAATATGCCTTTGGTTATGAATGTTAATATAATTATGGTGACGGAGCAATGAATAAATATATGTGTAATAGGATCATAGATCTGATGAAAGTTGTTTCGGGATATGGTGAATTTTGGGGTATGACAGCTGCCCCTATTTAATTTTCTTGAACCTGAATATATGGATAGAGACGACTTCCAATGTGTTTAAGGTAAGAGAGAATTAAATATTAATGGGAGTAACCAGAAATTTGTCTGTCGGAGAATGCTATAATTTGTTGGGGATTATGTATGGTTGTGATGATTATGCATGCAATGCGATGTATGCACCCTAAGTATCTTCTTAATTAGAGAACTCTAATGTGAAAATCCCAAGAAAAAAAATTAAGGGAACAAAACTTCACTAGGGAATGAGAACAATGGTGATCGTTCCTAGCAATGGGCGGGGAAAAACAACATGGTGTTTCTTAGCAACGACTGGAACACCTAACATGTATTAGGGGTCAAACAAACGAATTAAGTAATGATTCTTAGCAATGGCTAGGATACCCGACTTAGTGGGGATGATAAATGATTTCAAATGATGATGTCTGGCGATGGCTGTACCATTTAAACCGGTTGGGGAGAAAAGACAAGGTACAGTGACGATTCCTAGCGACAACTGGAATACCCTGTTGGTGTAAGCCCTAGAGGCCAATACTTTTGGTACTTGTATCGAATAATAAAAGGCTTTTCTTTATTCTGGTTGATTAATAAAGTCCCTGGAATAGATAGTCCGTTTAATGTATTAAGTGTGACTTAATCATGAGAACACATTAAACATAAGGACACTATTCTTAAAGTATTCGTAGTCGAGCTTTAGTGTGAAGTGGGATAACATTAAAGCATTAAGACTATTATGTTTGTAGACTGATGATCACATCTCATGGATCATGGATAAAGAGTTATCAAGTCTTAAACATAGGTATGAATATTAAGAGTAATATTTATACCGGATTGACCCGCTATGAGAATACTATATAGAAAGTTATGCAAAGTGTCATAAGTTATTCTCATGGTGATAATGGTGTATACCACTCTTCGACCTGAAACCACTATGGATCCTAGATGTGGAATCGAGTGCTTTATTGTTGATCCAACGTTGTCCGTAACTGGATAACCATAAAGACAGTTGATGGGTACTCCACAAAGCATGCTGAGGGACATGAGTGTCCTAGATGGAATTTATCCATCCTGCGTAACAGGATAAATGTCTATGGGCCCAATGTTGAACTGGACAAGGGTGACACGATCTATACCCTGTGTTCAATATAAACATAAGGGCAAAAAGGTAATTATACACATAATTATTATCACAGATGATTTGTCAGATCACATGACATTTTCGTGTCTTGGGTAGCAGTGATGTGTTGCTAGATACCGCTCACTGTTTATTATATTAAATGTGTGATTTAATATAATTGCCAACGTCGCGAAAACCTACAGGATCACACACAAAGGACGGATTGATGAGAGATAGAGTAACTAAGGAATACCGTAAGGTACGGTGCCCTTAAGTGGATTATAGAACATCGTAAGGTACGGTGTACTTGAGTAGAATACGAAATATGGTAAGGTACCATGGGCTTAAGTGATTTTGGGCATATTATAAGATATGGGCCAAAATACACTTAAGTGGGCTTTTAGCTTGAAGCCCACACAAGTGGTTCTAAAAATAGAACCCTTGTGCAGAAGCATTATTTGCGGTTGCATTATTTTCGTTTTCTCACACTCTCTCTCTCACTCAAAGCCTTCACTCGTACCAGCTAGCACTGAGACTGAAGGAATTCGTTCGTGTGGACTGAGTAGAGACGTTGTCATCGTTCAACGTTCGTGATCGTTTCCGTGGATCTGCATCAAAGGTTTTGATCGTCACAAGAGATCCGCACCAAAGGTTTCAAGCGTCACAAGAGGTAAATATTCTATCACTGATCATGACCATTCGTAAGGATCTCTAAAGGAGAAAATTTTAATTTCCGCTGCATTTTGGACCGCAATTCTCCTTCATACCCGACTCTTGAGGGAAAGGGGTTGTTCAATGGAGATTCTTAGCAATGACTAGAATACTCAACTCGACTAGAGATACAACTTCGTGACGGTACAATGATGATTCATAGCGACGGCTAGAATACCTGAAATCCGCCGGAAAGATCAAACAGTTCAGTGATGGTTCTTAGCAACGGTTAGAATACCCGACTCTGCTGAAGAGAATACAGATCTCAAGTGACGATTCCTAGCAATGGCTGGAATACCTGACATCTACTGGAGAAGATGAATTCAAGGATGATTCTCGGCTATGAATGTCTGACTCGGCTTGGGGAATGAGCCCAAAAGGCCTTTAGTCTAAAAAATGAGAATTCAGTGACGATTCTTAACAACGACTAAGAATACCTGACTCTGCGAGGAAAATATGTTGATGACTTTCTAGGGATAGAAGAAGTACAGTGATGTTTCTCAATAATGGCTAGAATTCCTGACTCCTCTAGGGAAACTTGACAATGAAACGAAACAGCTTAGCGACGATTCCCAGCAACGGCTGGAACGCGTGGATGTGCTTGGGAAATGTTTTGAGAGTGAACATTGATTTTATTGGGGAAAATCCTAACGACAATTGGAAAATTTCCAACTCCGACGAGTTAATTTGAGTAAGTTAGGGAGATACTTATGATGTGATGTTATGTATGCCAATGCATGTTTGGGCTTTCCTGAGGAATATATGAAATGCAAGGTTTGCAAATTGTGCCAAGTATGTTTGGGCTTTGCGGAGGAGTGTATTTGGGGAATGCCAATGGTGTTTGGGCTTAAAAAAGGTGATTGAGAGAACTGTACTGACTTTCCGATATTTGAGAAATTGGAGCTCGACGCCTGAGCAAGCGCTGAATGTAATGTTTGAGAATTCCTACTATGTGGAGAATGATTGGCCAAGTCCAAGGGACTGTGTGGCACCCCGGGTTGAAAATTCCAAATGCGTTTTGGTTACCTTTAGCAAATTTAGGAAAGAAATGTAATTCAATGTTTTCTCCCTTATAGTTTTTTTTCTTCTGAAAAGGGTCTTTTAATTGAAAATTTCCAATGTAATATTATTTAGGCAAAAACTCATATTTCGCAGACAAAGCAAGAAAAGTAAAAAATATGGAACACATGTGAGGGAACTGATTTTATTGATAAGTGGTCCCAAAAAAATGGGGATTTTGTACAAAGGAGGCAATTCCTAAAAGAGGTGATTGCGAAAAGAAAACGATAATTATAATGGCAATGAAACATCTCGGGTTTCCACCAAATTCCATCTCTGTTATAGCCTTTATGCCTTTAGTCGCCCTTTGATCTTGCTTTTTTGAAGGAGGGTGTTAGGATAGACTTGTTGGGGACCCACATAATTGACTCTCCAAGGAATGAAGAAGGATTCCTTACGGGATGCAGCCTCTTGCTCTTATTAAATCCCTAATTTTTGCCTAGACCGCCCTTTCGGGTTTTCAGTCTACCAAGATACCGATTTTTGCATAAGTTGCCCTTTCGGGTTTTCAACATATCGGGCTATATATTTTTTTAAGCATAGTATTTTTTGACTGCATCCGCATTCACCGGGGATGGAAGATCTTCATCATCCATAGTTGCAAGGATCAAGGCTCCTCCGGAGAAGACATTTCTTACAACATATGGACCTTCGTAGTTTGGCGTCCATTTTCCCCTTGGGTCAGTATGGATTGGAAGAATCTTCTTCAATACGAGGTCCCCGGCCTTTAGGCTGCGGGGGAAAACCTTTTTGTCATGTGCCATCTTGATGTGCTTTTGATAAAGTTGGCCATGGCAGATGGCTGCTAAGCGCTTCTCATCAATGAGGTTTAGTTGGTCAAATCGAGCTTGTACCCACTCGGACTCATCAAGCTTAACATCTGTCAAAATCCTTAAGGAAGGAATCTCTACTTCGACCGGTAAGACTGCATCCATGTCGTACATAAGGGAGAAGGGAGTTGCCTCAGTGGAAGTGCGTACGGAAGTACGATAGCCGTGTAATGCGAATGGGAGCATTTCGTGCCAATCTTTGTAGGTTTCCACCATCTTTTGTACGATCTTTTTGATGTTTTTGTTAGCTGCCTCAACAGCGCCATTCATCTTAGGCCTATAAGGCGATGAGTTGTGGTGGTCGATCTTGAAATTTTGGCATATCTCTTTCATCATTTTATTATTGAGGTTAGATCCATTATCAGTAATGATCTTGTTGGGGACCCCATAACGGCAGATGATTTCTTTCCTAAGGAATCGAGTCACCACTTGTCTGGTAACATTGGCGTACGAGGCTGCTTCTACCCATTTTGTGAAATAGTAAATGGCTACAAGGATGAAGCGGTGTCCGTTCGAGGAAGTTGGTTCTATGCGTCCGATCACGTCAATGGCCCACATGGCGAAAGGCCAAGGTGATGTTAGGACATTGAGAGGCGTTGGCGACACATGGATCTTATTAGCGTAGATCTGGCACTTATGGCAGGCTTGGACGTGGCGATGACAGTCAATCTCCATAGTCATCCAGTAGTATTCGACCCTTAAAATTTTCTTCACCATAGTGCTCCCACCGGCATGCGTCCCAAAGGATCCTTCATAAATTTCCATTATAATCTGGTTTGCTTCTTGCTTGTTCACACATCTAAGAAAAACCGAGTCATAATTTCTCTTGTATAATACCCCTCCACTTAAGAAGAATTTGGATGACAGTTTTCGAAGATACTTCTTCTTGGTGATGGACGCGTCCGCAGGATACTCTTGGTTCTCTAAGAATTTCATGATGGCAAAGAACCAAGGATGACCGTCAGTTTTGTCTTCTGTTTCCAGACAGTAAGCAGGTTCGTCTAAGTAGTTCAGGTGAAAGGACGACGCTTCATTCTTCTACTTAACTTTAAACATGGACGCCAAAGTTGCCAAAGCGTCAGCTAGCTGATTCTCTTCTCGAGGGATGTGGTGGAATGTAATTTCATCGAAGTAGGGGACTAGTTTCAAGACATACTCTTTGTAAGGAATGGGCTTATGAACTATAGTATCCCAATCTCCTTTGACTTGGCTGATTACCAAGGCTGAGTCCCCATAGACTTCCAGGATTTTAATTCTTAGATCGATAGCAGCTTCAATACCAAAGATACAAGCCTCGTATTCGGCCATATTGTTTGTACATTCAAAATATAATTGGGCGGTGAAGGGGAGGTGGAAATTAGTTGGAGAAGTGATTACTGCCTCAACGCCATTGCCATGAGCATTAGAAGCTCCATCAAAAACCATGGTCCATCGACATCCAGGCTCGGGTCCTTCCTCGGGATCGGGGATGTTGCAATCCCTAATCAACATGATATCCTCGTCGGGGAATTCAAAACGCATAGACTGATAGTCCTCCAAGGGTTGTTGTGCAAGATAATCAGACAATACACTCCCTTTGATGGCCTTTTGAGTGACATATTGAATATCGTACTCGGTTAAAGCCATTTGCCATTGGGTTACTCTACCGGTTAGAGCCGGCTTCTCAAAGATGTATTTGACAAGATCCATCTTAGAGATCAACAATGTCGTATGAGTGAGCATGTATTGTCTTAAATGTTTGGCAGCCCATGCTAGTGCGCGGTAAGTCTTTTCATGCACGAATACCTACTCTCGCAATCAGTGAACTTCTTGCTCAAGTAGTATATTGCATGCTCTTTTCTACCAGTCTCGTTATGTTGGCCGAGGACACAACCCATTGATCCTTCGAGAACGGTGAGATACATGATTAATGGTCTACCAGGTACAAGAGGCATCAACATAGGAGGTTCTTGCAAATATTCCTTTATTTTCTCAAATGCGTCTTGGCAGTCATTGTTCCAAATGATGGCTTGATCCTTTCGAAGAAGTTTAAAGATTGGATCACAAGTGGCAGTGAGGTGAGATATGAACCTAGCAATGTAGTTCAATCTACCTAGGAATCCTCGTACTTCCTTCTCGGTTTTGGGTGTAGGCATAACTTGTATGGCCTTTACTTTCTCGGGATCTACTTCGATGCCACATTGAATGACGATAAAACCTAACAATTTATCGGATCTTACCCCAAATGTGCATTTGTTGGGATTAAGCCTCAATTTGAACTTCCTCAGCCTCTCAAACAACTTTTCTAGATTGACAAGGTGTTCTTCTTCGGTTTGAGACTTGGCTATCATGTCGTCGACATAGACCTCAATCTCTTTATGGATCATATCATGAAAGAGAGTGACCATGGCTCGTTGGTATGTGGTGCCAGCGTTCTTCAATCCAAAAGGCATCACCTTGTAGCAGAAGGTGCCCCATGGTGTTATGAAAGTGGTTTTCTCCATATCTTCTTGAGCCATGCGGATCTGGTTATAACCGAAGAAACCATCCATAAAAGAGAAAATAGAGAACTGAGCGGTATTATCTACTAGCACGTCAATGTGTGGCAGTGAAAAGTCATCTTTGGGACTTGCTCTATTTATATCTCTATAATCTATGCACATTCTTACTTTGCCATCCTTCTTAGGTACATGCACAATGTTAGCTATCCATTGAGGATAATTGGAGACCGCTAGGAAGCTGGGTTGAGCTGCTTTTGTACCTCCTCCTTGATTTTCATAGCCATGTCGGGACGGGTCCTTCGTAGCTTTTGCTTTACTGGAGGGCATTCTTCTTTAAGGGGTAGATGGTGGACCACAATGTCAGTATCGAGGACGGACATATATTGGTATGACCATACAAACACATCTTTGTATTCCTTCAAGAGCTCAATCAATTTTGTCTTCACCTCGTCTTGTAGAGCGGAGCCGACTCAGACTTCTTTCGCTTCCTCATCTGTCCCAAGGTTAATCACTTCCACTGATTCTTCGTGCGGCTGGATGATTTTTTCCTCCTTCTTGAGCAGCCTTGCCAATTCTTCTGGGAGTTTGGCCTCTTCCTCACACTCTTCATCAGCTTGATTAATCCGGTTGTCAAAGTCGTATGAGACCGTAGCAGAATTGTCATTGGTGGTTGTCGAGGATGATCTGCATGATTTAAGGTCCACACTTTATTGGTATGAAAGAAAGGATGATTTGTAAAAAAAATTTAAAAAGAAAAATGCTATTTAAAAAAGGTGAAATAAATGAAAGGCAAGGATCTCAAAATTGATTGCGAATATGAACCTTTTTCATTAATGATTAATAAGGAAATTTGATGAGGCCCTATAAATGATTCCTCCATGCCTTGGGCTTGACATGGGTTCTTTTGATAAAAAAGGAAGGAAAACAACATTGGAAATTACATTTCAATTAAGGCCACTTTAGGTATTTCAATCTCAGTCCATTTGGTGGCACCCTTTCCATCAGCCTTTGTGAAGATCAACCCAACATTTTCTTCTTCTTCTTCTTCCACGGCACAAATACGGTTCATCAAGCTAACCAGCGCTTGAGAAGTTTTCGGATAGCGGGAGCACTGATACCCTTGTAGCTATCGACGCATGCTTCTTCAAATTCTGGGAGTTGTATCCTAAACCGGTGTGGTCCTTGTTGGCAGGAAGTTCAAGCAATCTTCCCCATCTTTGGGGGTGTCCATCCTTTATGATTGTCAGGGCGTCTTTAAGAGATACCATTGGATATTCGACATCTTTTGATTCATCCCTTGTTGGGCAAACCATTTCAACATTGATAACTTCAAATGATTGGAATGGGATTTCCCTCATCTCCCATTCTCCTTCAACGTATCGGAAAGATGCGAGGTGACTTACCACAATGTCCTCCTCACCCTCGACAACAACTAGTTTATTATCAGCTAAGAATTTCAATTTTTGGTGGAGCGTTGAAGTGACTGCACCAGCTGAATGGATCCAAGGCCTCTCAAGCAGACAACTGTAGGCTGGATAGATATCCATTACGAAGAAAGTGATAAGGAAAGTATGGGGACCAATCTTCATAGGCAAATTCACCTCATAGATTACAGTCCTTCTGGTCCCATCAAATGCTCTTACTATAAGCTCACTCGGGTTTATTACGAGTCCTTCAACAGTTAGTTTAGCAAAGGAGCTCTTAGGCATCACATTGAGGGAAGACCCAGTGTCTACCAAAACTCATGATAGGATTGTGTCCACACACTCAATAGAAATGTGGAGAGCCTTGTTATGATTCCTCCCCTCGACGGGAAGCTCTTCATCATTGAAACTCAAGCTTAAGCTAGTAGCGATATTGTTAACTACTCATTCAAACTGACAAACAAATATCTCTTGTGGTACGTGAGTTGTCCTTAGAAATTTTACCAAAGCATCCCTATGGGCCTCCGAGCACATTAATAAAGACAACATTGAGATCTTCGAGGGTGTCTGGTTAAGCTGATCGACTACTCGATAATCGCTCTTCTTGATAATGCGTAAGAACTCATCTACTTCATTCGAAGGTGCAGGGTCTTGTCTTTGCTGAGCGCCATCAATTTGTTTGCCTTTGTATGAAGTTGAAGGATTGATAGTTCCAATTGGAGTGGGTGTCAGCACAAATATCCTTCCACTTCTCGTGATTCCGCTAGTGTCGGTGATATTGATCATTGGATCACTAGACTTTAACGGTTCTTCTTGAATCTTCTGACCATGAGTGTAGACTGAGGTGTCATACATCCATGGGACTGCCTTGGTGTCAACATATGGGAATGGTGTGGGAACTATTATTATGATTGGAGTAACAGGATTTGTCGACAGAGTTAATTGAGAGAAGTCATATGGAATTTGCAGAGGAGGGACTTCGTTATATGGTATCTTGAGGGTAGACACATCTTCCTTTGTGGACGGGCAGTCTACCACCAAGATCCATTGGTCCATTAATTGTTGTATGACAGGCTTCAATGTTCTACATTGTTGCGGGTTAATCAGACAATTCACAGTCATTACTACAGATGGGAAAGGCATTATCCTTCATTAAATCATTCTTGATCTCGATGAGTGGTGTTTTTAACTCGTCCACACAGGATATCAATCTCCTTCTATTGTCAGTTTCCATCATATTCACTGATGTATTGTTGTGAGGGGGCATCGGGTTATTATTTACATTCGGCCTCTTGGGGGCGAACGTGATTACCTTAGAATCAATAAGATCTTGAACCTTGTACTTTAATGCTTTATAATTCTCGATCGAATGCCCAGGAGCACCAGAATGAAATTCACAACGGGCATTTGCATCATAACCGGGAGGAAGAACCGCTGGTGGGGGTCCTAACTCCCTTAGTTGTACAAGTTATCCCCTCAATAAGTATGGTAGAATGTGGCTATAAGGCATGGGAACTGTGTCAAATCTTCTCTCGGGCCTTCACATCCTTTGTTATTGTTGTTGATACTGTGGTTGCTGTTGTTGCGATTGTTGCTGATACCGTTGTTGTTGTTAAGTTTGAACAGGAATTGCAAATGGTTGTTGTTGACTTGGTTGGACGGGAGCTATGGAGGATACTTGTGGATAAGTGGGATTTCTTGTTCGAATGATGGAGGCGGCATTGGTCTCGCCTTCTCGTTTTTTACCGTAAGGAACAAAAGGTTTCTTCGATGCACTAGAAGTACTGGCAGAGTTTTGGATCTTTCCCATTTTAATCATATTTTCTATCCTTTCACCGGCTAAGACCAAGTCGGAAAAGCCCGAAGAGGTGCTCTCTACCATTCTATCAAGGTATGGACCTTGCAGGTTTCCCATAAACATGTCTACTAGTTCTCTTTCTAGAAATGAGGGTTGTACCCTAGCAGTTAATTCCCTCCACCGTTAGACATACTCTTTGAAGGACTCCTCAGACTTCTGAGTCAGATTTTGAAACTGCGTGCGATTAGGTGCCATATCAGTGTTGTACTGATAGTGCTTGAGGAATGCCTCGACCATTTCCCTCCATGTGTGAATATGGTTTCCCTCAAGTTGCATGTACCAATCCAAAGATGCCCCACTGAGGGAATCCTGGAAAAAATGCATTAAAAGTTGATCATCACTGGAATAGGCAGCCATCTTTCGACAGTATGCCCTAATGTGCGTCCTAGGGTCGCTATTTCCCTTATATTTTTCAAAGTCCGGAACTTTGAACTTGGCCAGAATGATGACCCCAGGTACCAAGCACATTTTTGCCACATCAAGTCCCAAAACATCAGTGCTCCCCATTGCCTTGAGCTTTTCCTCGATAGCCTTCACCTTTCTCTCCACCTCGTTGGTTACTAAACCGAAGGCGTCATCCTGAGAAGCATCCATTGGGCTGAAGAATGCATCGTGTTGGTCGTCTGTCTCAAAAACATAAGGAAGAGGATTTTCGTTTGGAACACCGTCGGGTGCATTAATGTTAATTAGAGGATCAACTTAAGGAACTGAGGTCGGAGTCTCAATCGCTGGAGGGGTATGAGGATTGGTAGTACTGGCACGTTGGTTCATTTCTTCTTGCATTTTTGCCATAACCTCTTGGCCTCCTGCGACTGCTTGAATAGTCTCCATCAACTGCCGCATTTGGGACCGCATCTGAGATACTTCTTCCTGAAGGACAACTTGGTTCTCTTGAAGTTTCTCCATGACAGCTTGTCGACGTCCTCGTGTATCGTACCGAAAAGTCAGCTTTGAAGAGTGGTTCTGGTCAGAAAAAAGGGTGGATGGATGAGTTTTTTTTATGTTTTTGTGTTTGGAAAGATGCAGATGATACATGAACTTTTTGTGTTAAAGCAAAGCTCTTTTTAGTTATTCGTGTCTATTCATTGCAAATACTACTTGATGATTCACTTTCATAATCATAAATAAAGGAAAACACAATAGAGAAAAATCATAACTTTTATTCATCCTTTGAAGGGAAAATAGACTGCAATACATAGAAGTTGCAAAATACAAGTAATGGAAGCAAATAAACCAACTAGATATCCACCCTAAAAGTGACCCCTTGAGACTTGCGGAGAGCCTCAATGTCGGTGATGAGTTCGGCCATTGTTCTTTTGCAGAACTTGACGAAGTGGTAGACCTCTTCGGGGGTATTATCTGGGCACATGATCAGATCCGCCTCCTTCAACTTGTCGGGAAAGTCTTGAAGGGCATAGTTAGTTAATACCGTCATGTTGGTGTACTTGTCCCTCCATTCTTCATAAAGGGCTTGGAGATTATGGATGATTTCGTCCCTTTGAGCAATGGAAGCTTCAAATCCATGGCAACGCTCCTCCCAATGTCTGCATTTATTTTGCAATTCTACATAGACTTGGTCATAGATTCCCCTCTTCAAGTTTTTGATTTGCTCGCAAGCTCATCCAAGGTTGAACTGCTCACGTATGAAGCTTCGGTGAATCTTTTCTTTCTCTAGTTGCTCCTTGGCTAGAAAGTCCTTATACTCTTTTAGAGTGGTCCTTAGTTCGAGAATATGGGCCTCGTAATCTTCCCTCGCTTCTTTCTTCATGGCATTAGACCTCTTGATAGTATTTTCAAGGTCCTTGATGATTCGGGACGCTCGATCCAACTCTTCGTTATGGAAGTCTAGCTCAGAATTAGCTCCTTGTAAAGCTCCACCAACCCAAACTCTTTGTCCCTCGGCTAATCGGAGCCTTTTCTTGCAATCTTCAAATTTTTCACAAACTTGCTTACCCTTATCCTCCAAGACGTGGTTACGTTCCTTGGCACGTTTCAGCTGGACTCGTAGTTGAGGGTTTTCCAACTCGAGCTCTTTGATTTGGCTGGTAAGTTTGTCCATGTCCTCTTGTAGGATAGGCTCAGGCTTGAGCATCAACGGGAATGAAGAAGGATAAAAAATAAATGGCATCTTAACAATCCTAGCCATCTCTTTTACCCACACATAGTAGGGTTCCTTGGCTAGAATGTTTTTCTTACCTCATTCATGGTCAATATGGAGTATGCTTATCCAAGCTTTTCTCACTCTTTTCACGTTTGAATCAAGTGGATCCACGGTATTGATGACAAATGGAATGAAATCTCTTTCCTCGGGGGGATTCGTCATGGCGTACCCTAGTTGTCTCTTGAGTATAGCAGGGTTGTAGTTGATGCAACCTTGCGTTCCTATTAAGGGTACGTTAGAGAACTCTCCACATCTTGCGATGACATCCTTTGTATCTCATTCCCTCTTGTACCATAGAATTGAGTTGGCAGAGAGAGATGCGAACCTTTGCGACCATGTCAGTTTGTTTTTGACGAAGGGTCCATTTTGAGGCATGCGGGCCCTCATCCAAAGATGTAGCATAGGAGCGCAACAGAGGAAAGTACCTCCCTTCTTCTCATGCCTTGTATGGAAGGTATGGTAGAAACCGGCAAGTAAAAAATGCACTGGATTCTTTGTTAAAAAGACTTCAACTGCTAATTGATCCACGAACTTGTCCACATTTGGGAAGAGGACAATCCCATGAATCAAAAGTGCCAAGGTTGCACTACAAAAGTCGGGTCTTCCTTTTTTAATCATTTCCCAAGCATGGGATTTTAGGAAATTTTGAGTTAAACCTTTGATGGATCCTTTAACGCCCTAATTGTCCACTAGCTTATTGGTGTTGATACCCAAGGTGAGTGAGAGCTCGGTCAAACAGAAGCCTTCTTCCAACTTCGGGAAAGGGTTGTATTGTTTGATTGGTCGATTGAGGAGTCTCTCGAGGTCTTCCAAGGTTGGAGAGATTTGGAAGTCGGGGAAAGTGAAGCATCTTAAAGGGACGTCATAGTATTGGGATATTGTAGTGATAGCACCATAGTCAACCTTCTCGGTTAGAAGATCTACGATGTTCCCAAAATTGGCTCTAAACTTGTTGTCTTTGAGAGCTACGACCGTTGAACAAGACCTTTAATGAACTGATGTCGGGACTCTTTAAGCGGAAAGTAGAAGTGCTTTTGCGTCCAAAAATAGTCTTGTAATTTTGCGTCCGAACAAACGAAAATTTTAAGAGCTTTGCTTATTATTTTGATGATGAATGAATGTATGAATGAATGATTGGTTTATTATTTCCGCAGGATTTTAGGCATGGGTTTATGGTTTTGGACTATCGTGACGAAGCATGGAGTTAATAATGACTGCTTAGTAAACCAAGGTTCTCGCTTTGTGTGATCTAAGGCTTTTGGAAAATTGGGTGTAAGACACTGCCCCTAGAGTCATGGACTTCCTTGACTGTCAGCCGCTTATGTCAATTTACTTGCCAGGCGACTGCTCCATCAAAGTCATCTACTCTAAGTGAGATCTTCGTATCGACCCTTACGAGGAAGGCACCTCGGTGACCTATACTACGCGACCATCGGTCTAGGCTAGCCATAGTTTTAAAGGTTCTAAAAGGGGTCTTAGGGTCATTAACTCTAGTAAAAGAAAAGATGCTTACGCCAAAAGCACGACGGTCATCAATCCCTTTAAGAGAATCTACCACTAAGTGAGGTTCTCGTACGACCCTAACGAGGAAGGCACCTCACGGATCAATACTACTCAACCTCTACTATCTCAAGCAAAACTCTCAGACTCGGGTGAGGAGTCCTTCACACAAGGTTTTTTCCTTTGCAATCATTATTGCTTCCAAAAATTCTTCGTCACAGAACCAAAGTTTCGGACCAACAGGCAAACAAAGAAAATATGTACAGGTTAGCAATAAAAGCAGTATATATAGAAAAAAAGATAATAGATAAATCTCTACGTATGTAAAAGAGAAACAACTTAAACTAGGCTAGAATTGCTTAGGAAATTTTGGTGTCCCCAGCAGAGTCGCCAGCTGTTGCTACCAGGATTTCACGATAACGAAACCGGGACTAAAGAGATGCCAAAGAGAGGCAAAGCCAGAAGAGTCGCCACCGAATTTTATTTAGTTTACCTCTATCGGAGAGGAGAGGAGAAATAGTCGATAAAACCCTCGAAAAAGAGACGCGCACGGGAAGCGCTAAAAGAGAATAAGGAATCGATCTTGCAACCGAGATTTGAGTTCGGAAGTCGGTTACGTAAGGGGAAGGTATTAACACCCCTTACGTCCATGGTACTCCATGGGAACCATTTGGGTTGTTTTACATACATGGGATTTATCTATAATTGTTTTATTTTCAAAAGAATGTGTGAAAAGGGGGGGGGGTGTTTTTGTTATTATAGTGCTCGCCAAGGATTGAGGCCCTTGTGCCTACGTATCACTCATTCGGGGATGAGGAATCAGAGCTCCGTAGTTCGGAGTAGAAAATGTTTGTGTGTTGGTTGATTTTACCTTTGAAAAAAGGGTTTTCGGGATGATGCCATAAGGCACAAAAATGAGTTTGATGAGTTGTATTATTTTTACCTTGAATAAGAGTTTTATAAAATGAGTGTTTGTGATTATATTATACTAAAGTCTATGGGCGGAGGTGATTATTCTAGACAACAAGCCAAGCGTCTTGCGTCCAAAATAATCAGAGTAAGGGTAGGAATGCTCTATTCTTACTCATTCTCCACCACTTAAGGCTCGTGGCGCACAATAATAATCGTAATTATTAAGTATTTTTGAATTTGGTTATGAAAATGTCGCTTGATGTTGAATCAAGGGTTTGTTTTATTTGATTATGAAATTTGTCTTATGCGACATGAATGCAAAGTAACCAACAAGAAATTAAAGGGGTCTCATTGTAAGGTAGCCCAAGAGAAAGCTTTTTGTGTGTGAAAGTGACCTAAGCTAAACAAAGGACAATGGTCTTAAACATGTCCCCCTAAGGTGGTGCCATGATGACATTCTTACAACATGAATGTAAGTTACAAATAAAATCCAACATTTACAAAGTATCACAAAGATAAGGAAAAGGCCTCCAAGCAAGGGTCCTAAAATGAAATCCTCTAAGTCCAAGTTGATTAAGAGTGGAATGAATATTTTTGTCTTATCATTTTATCATGTTTTTGTTGTTTTTAATGTTTGATGACAATAAAATAAATAACAATTAAATAAACATGCATGATTAATTTATACAATGATGATGATGATGATGAGTACTTTAATGTAAATTACAAGATAATGACATAAAAGTAAATTACAAGATAAAGAAACAATATCACAATAATAATGGTTAGTGAATATAAATGATATAAAACAAATATAAGTCAATAATACCAAAATCACAATAACAAATGTTAATGATAAACAAAATTAATGAAGTATAATTAGTGGTTAGTAATATGTACAAAAATGAATATTTTTTAAGACTATTTTTCTAGGTCAAAAAGACTTAAAATATGACACATTAAGGGATAGTTTATCATTGATGCAAAGTATTGAAGATGATTAAAAAATCAACTAACAATAGATTTGTAACAAAGAAAGTTATGCAACTTTAAGTCCATCTATTAACATTTTAAAAAAAAGTGATTTGTTCTCTTTCTTTTGTTTTTATTCTTCTTTTATTTAACAAGATAATAAGGTAATAAATAAATTAGCATAATATAAATGATATAGTTAGATAACAATAAACATAAACGTAAAATACTTGAAATAAAGTGAACAATAAAATAAATTGCAAAAAAATAAAGTGCAATAATATAAATGTTAGAAGTTAGTAGTTAGTGAACATAAACATAAAGTAAATGAAATAAAATGAACAATAAAATAAATTGCAAGGAATTAAAGTGCAATAATATAAATGTTAGGAGTTAGCAATTAGTAGTTAGTAAGGATAAACAAATGGATTATCAAATTAATATAAAGACATGGTTTCATCTATGCATCAAATGACCTAAATATGGTTAAAATAGAGGTAATCTATCAATGCCTCAAAGTATCATGAATGATCTATTGATCAACCATAGATATGTTTGAAACATTGAAGATTTAATCAACTCTAAACAACCATGGTCATGATCTAATAGACCTCATCAACCAAACAAATATAACAACAAGTCCATAATAAAAGAAAATGATGACAAACACAAAGCAACCACAAAAAGGTGAACAAAAAGATAGTAAGAGTAAAAAATCTTTAAAAAAGAGTGAGTAAACCAAAGTCAATCATTTTTTGCAAGCTTGAATCTAAACCATCTCAAAATACCAACCAAGAACAAGCAACCATTTTTAATAATAAAAAAAAAAACCAAAAAGTTAAAAAGTTAAAGTTAAAATCATTCCCCACAAAATGTGAAAAAAAACTAGGTAGAAATGGTGTTGAACTTGAATGTGAAGCAATGAGTTTGGGATGAAAATATTTGTGGTGAAATCTTAGTAAAGGGGTTGGGTTATGGGTGTTAGAGAGTGAGAAATTTTGAGGAAAAAATATGAAAATGGAAAAAGATGGTGGTGGTGACTTTTGGGCGAGAAAGATTTTTTTTAGTTTTGATTTAGGTTTGGAGAAGAGGGGTTAGATGATATTTTTTTCAGAATTTTTGGGGGTTAGAAAGCATGAAAAAAGAGAGGGAATAATGCATCTATTTATAGGGAAAGCAAGTGAGAAAGTGGGGGGAACCAAATATCCTCTGTGAAAAAAAGGCTTATTTTTGGTGTCTACGCAGGGGAAATCGATTTAGCTAATTGGGTAAATCGATTTCCCTAATTTTTTTTAAAAAATTTATATTTAAAATTCATGCCTTGAGCCCATGCAATATGCCTTTGGTTATGAATGTTAATATAATTATGGTGGCAGAGCAATGAATAAATATATGTGTAATAGAATCATAGATCTGATGAAAGTTGTTTCGGGGTAGGGTGGATTTTGGGGTATGACAAACACAACCCAATTGAGTGACATACAGTGAAAAAAATAATTTTGATAAAAATTGATTGTTAATTTAAACTTGTATTGAAAACATACTTTGATTAAATATGGTTTATGACTTAATCAAAAACTTTGAAATCAATCATTGTCATTTGACATAATTCATTTAAATGAAAATTTAAAATCAATATCATTATTATCTATAAATCATTTGAAGTTTATATGATTTTGTTTGAGGAGAAACAAAAAGATAAGTGACTGAGAGTTTATGAGTGCCAAAATTACTTATTTCATAGAAGTACTTATTAACTTAAAACATACGAAATCAGACGAAACCCCCCATTCTATCATAAAAAGAGGATAAAATACCAATGTAAATATTTTTAATTATGAAATTCATTTACGAGTAAAATTATCCAAGAAAATCATAAATCATTGAAGTCAGGTAACAGAGAACTCCCTAGGCGAAACCGAGGTTCACCCAGACAAGAGGGCAACATTTCTAACTTATCCTTGCTAGGAAAAGACACAAGTTCAGTGGGTGAGCTCTGGCGGTTAAAGATAAATTACAGGGCATGTTACTTCATGCATAAACAAAACAACTTGGTGGGCAAAGTGCCAAACTCGTTGGGCAAAATAAGGCGGTTCAAAGATCCTTTGTCTAAGCAACTTCAATATGAAGGAAAGGTTTTCTCGTTGGGAAAATGAAGGGGCTCGCTAGGAAAATTAAGATTATCAAAATCCACTTGGATGAGTTGGACAAGACTTACTAGTAAAGAAAAGAAAGCTTGTGGGACAAACTAAAAGCCTCACAGGAAATAAATGAATGCGAGAAAAACACAAGAAAGGGAAGTTGAATTATGTTGGCTTTTCTCCTCTTAGTTTTTTCTTTTTCTGCTTCTGAATGATCTTAATCAGATTCTGAACACTTATTTCAGAGTCTGGGTCAGAAACACTAGATTTACTTCTGAAAGTCCTTATCAGATTCTGAACTAGAATCTGACTCAAAGTTGCAAAGTTAACAACAACAAAGTAATAAAATCAGAAATAAGGAAAGTAAAAGCAAAGACACACAACAATTATCGTGATTCCTCTCACAACTTGAGAGTAGTACAATCCCATTGTACTTACAAGGGATTTCCATTATAGTCAAGCTGATTACAAATGCTCAAGCACCAAGCAAGATACTTCCAATGCTCAAACCCTCAAGTAAGAGACTTATATGCTCAAGCACACAAGCAAGAGACTTTCAATGCTCAAACCCTCAAGTAAGAGACTTTTATGATCAAGCACACAAGAAAGAGACTTCAAATTCTCAAGCACTAAAGCAAGAGACTTCTGAATTTATAACAAATTGGGTAACAACTACATTTGATATACAATCAGAAGTGTAAATAGAATACGACTTAGAAAGACTCTAAGACTTAAGAACTTCTAAAATATACAAAGTGTTAAGAGGTTCCAATTCTATAAAATTTGATAAAGTGACTTATCTTTGAAATGTTAAGGTTCAGATTCTTGTAGTGTAGTGTATTACTCTTCAACTTCCGGTCTTTCAGCTCTTATATAAAAAGGACGAAAGGAGACGTTGAAAGTTTCACCAAAGGGTTGGTTAACCTTTGTACTTGATTAGACACATCAGCAAAATAACTTTCTGCAATAGGAATTACCCGTTAAAGCTCATTTAACAATGAAGAGATTTTCCTTAAGTCTTCATATGAACAAAAGATCTTTGAGTCTTTCAGAGGTTCCTCGGTAGAAGAGATTACAATCTTTAGAGGTTGACTTTATTCAGACTTCAATCTTCAGAGGTTAATCTCTTCAAAGTTTGCTTGAGAGTCTAGATCACCAAGGTTGACTTCTTTAGAGTTAAATTTTTCAGAGGCTGGATCTTCCATCAGAGCCAAAGTCTTTAGAAGTGATCTTCAAAGCCAGAGTTTGAACTTCATATTCAGAATCCTCAAGCTTCTCTTCATCTGTTCTTAGTCTTATAACCCTGCATACTTGAACATGTGTTAGAATACCCAATTGTTCTTTAAATACTTTGTTATCATCAACATCCAAGGGATATGGTATTAACCAATTTTGTTCCAACAATATCCCCATTTTTTATTATGACAAACATAAGTATTTAAGAACAATGGTTGTCAATTTAATTAACATGTTAGCTTCAGTGTTTGAGGTTTGTAAGCTCCCCCTAATTCTGATAGTCTAGAGAGTGAGGTTTGTAAGCTCCCCTTAAGTCCTATCCAGGTTAATTAAATTCCTTTTAAGGCACAATATTATTAATCTTCAGAAAACAATTAAGTAGCAGTAAGATTAATCATCAGATTCATATGCTTAGGTGTGCTTAAATACCCATTATCTTTCTCCCCCTTTTGTCATCGGCAAAAAGATATATGAAAAAGGAAAGAAAAGATACCGAATAAAAGATTTCATTAACAAAAAAATTGATGTAAAACACATGTTTAGAAAAGATAAAACAAGAGGTGACTAAATCCTAGAGTCTAAGGTTTTTGCTTCAAAAGCTCCATACTTGCTTTTAGATCAACACCCATGTCATCTTGTTTGGAAATCACAATCTTCATTTGATCATCCATCTCCCTTTGCTGAACAGTCATGAATTTCTGAGTAGTAGCAACATAAGGCAACCTTTCATCTAAATGCACTTAGAGGCAACAAATTCTGATGAGAGGTGCTTCAGACTTTGAAGAACTGATACCACATAAGTTGTGAGAGAATCCCATTTTTGTAGCATAAGCTACTAAGTTAGAAGCTGTAATTCTCTCGGCAATAAGATTCTGCATCCTATAAAAAAGAAAAATTTTGTATTATTCCATTTGGGCTAGGATAAAGGGTGAAGGAGGTGGAATGTATGGTCGTGGGAAAGGTGAGAAAATGGATAGGTGTATTGTTCCTGATTCTGACACAACATTTTTTCTTTTAGGAGAAAAGTCATGGTTATATGGTTAGTTTTCTTGGACAGTTTGGTTTAGGGAGATTTCTGGTGGAGGTTGGTCCAATGAGACTTATTCATCTTTAATTTGAAGTTCAAATTCATTTTGCACTTTAGATTGAGTTTGTGCAAGATCAGGTTGAGGTTGGGGTCCATATGAGGATTCAGGTTCAGGTTGAGGTTGGGGTCCAAATGAGGATCCAGGTTCAGGTTGAGGTTGGAGTTCAGGTGAAGGTTCAGGTTTAGGTTGGTTTTGGATAACATGTTCAACTTCAATTTGAACAGATAAGTTATTTTGTCCAACATTTGTTTTGGCAGAACATGTTTGGTTACTTTGTGGGTTTTCTACGGTAAAGACTTTAAGAGGGATAACTTTGATGGGTTTGACAAATAGAGGTTTGTAAGCAGTATCATCAAAGTCAGATTATGAATATGAGTTTGAACTAGATCCAACTTTACCACCAGAGACCTCTATGGGGGGGGGGGGTACAAACATGGTGTTTATAGGTTTAGGTTGTTCATACTCAAATGTGTATGCTAGTTGTTTCTGATCATCAGTGGTTTCACCAGTTAGATGTTTAGAATAAACTGGATTCAATGCATTATCTAATATCTGAATGAGTGGTGTAGGGTTAGGGGTATCCATCACATGTTCTGAATGTTGAACCATGTTATGATCAGGTGATGGAGTGTGTTCTGGAGATTGTTTCATGGAAGGTGTTGGTGATATATGATTTAGAGTGGAAGAATAAACAAAATCCTAAGAAATAGAATTCAGATTGTTACATGTAATATTAGTTTCTTCAGCATCTAGAGCAACTTACTCCTTTTCAATAATAGCTTCAAAAGCAAGATTAACATCTACTCATGGCATAAGAGGGGCTTAAACTTCATAAGTACCTTCAACAATCTTTTGAGCTGCTATTATTTCAGCAACTTGAACTTCAGTTGTTTAAGAACATCTTCTGTAGTGGCCTCTTCTTCCATCTGAGCTTCAGAAGTTGTAGATTGTTCCTTTGCTTGGTCCAACAGAGTAGAGACAATCGATTATTCTCCTCTATGAATTGCTCCCTATACAACCTTTTTAGTGTTAGCTTCCACATCCTTTGTCTTCTAGACAAAAGGTACCTCAGATTCTTCTTCTTCCTCTTCCTCTTCCACTTCCTTTGTAATTTCATAAGGTAGAATCATCTTTCTCAACTTCTTCTTCTTCACAAGTGCAGTAATGGTGACAGGAGAAGAAAATGTCTTCTGAGGAGTTTTTCCACTCCTTATCTTAGTGGGAATCAAGACAGTGGAGGCGACTACATCTTCAATCTCCTTTTAAATATCCTTTTGTTGTACGCCCTTCTTCTTATGAGGCTTCTGAACTATCTTCTGAGCTTCAGAAGCAACCTGCTTTATTTTTCTAGAAGGTTTGTACGAGTTAGTTGGTTATTCTGGTAAGTCCTCATAAGTCAGAACAACAACAACTTATTTTATTTCCATCTTGATGAATTCCCTAATTACCTCTTGGTTTTCATGCTTAGTAATAACTAGATAGTCCTCAAGATAGACAATTTTTATACTTCTGGCCTTGAGTGGTACTTTTGATATCACCACTTCATTCCTCTTTAAAAGCTTCATGTTAGCCAGAACTGAAGTAGAAAGAATGTTTTCATAGGTTTCTTCCAGATCATCATTAGCAGAAGTAGCTCTAATAGAGTCAATCAGATGACCCTGATGAAACAACTCAGAAAAAGTATGGCATAATGTAAATTCCTCTCGTTATGCTTCTTACTCTCCTTTATAGTTTCACACGAATCATGGAAGATATAGCTAGGCAAATTGTTTTTCTCCTAATTGACCAAATACCAAATGAAATGCACATGACATCAATAATTTTAATCAATACTACCTTATGTAGGAATCAGACACCCAATAAGGATCTTGAACAGAAGTTTGTAAGGAGTCTTCATATTCTTCACCTTTTCAAAATCATTAGAGTTCTCAAATAACCTGATTTTGATGATTTCAGCTTTTGGACCGCTTTCCTTGGTGTTTAGAGTGCACTTTCCTACAGTTGACACACCAAGGAGTTTGACAATAGTGTTCTGAATGATAGTGACATCAATTCCCATCACAACAGATCTTATTTCAACTTCCTCAAACTCTTTCAATCCCATTTCCCTTAGACTCCTCCTTCTCAAAGAGATGTCTTTAACAACCTTTTGATTTACTTCAAAGTAAGCCAAAATCTCATCATACACCTCAACTTTAACCCAGAAATCCTTGACCAGATGAGAATAGGTTAGTCCATTCAACATATCAAATATTGAACACCATTCTTGATCTTTAAGTAAATTCCAAAGGGGGTATCCATTCAGTTTGAAGGATTCAAAGTCAACAATCTGCTCCACAATGAGTTTCAGATCATCCTTGCTAATATCCATGGTTCTTGGTTTGATATGAATACTTTTACCAGATTCGACAACCATGTGTGCTTGTTGAGAATAAGACGATGAATCCATTGCATAAGGTTTTTAGGGTTTCTTTAAAATGGGTAGTTTTTCAGAGAAGGATTAAGAACGAAAGTGAGAGAAAAGTGTGTGGGTCTAATTGAATAACATGTTTTGAGTGAAAAACATTTTTTTTTATCAAAACAAAACTTAAAGACTCAGGAGGCGAGATGCACATCTTTTAAGACAAATCATCGTTATCTGAAGGTTTTTTCCCAGCAATTACAAACCACGTGCCAGGAGATGTTTCAATTTCATGACACATAAATGGACAGGTGCCAGAGGCAGTTGAAAAGATTTTCCACTTGTGTATTTATCAGATGAAATTTGTCTTATTCTGAGCTTCAAAGCTTGAGATGCTTCAGAGGATACTATTCACCATAAGCTAGTTCAGAGCTTCTGACTGCAGTAGCTTCTGATCATCATCACACTCTGATGCTCCATCTAGATGCAAGCACGAAATTTTAAAAGGTTTTCAACGTGCTTGATTCTGAGATAGAATAATATTATTTGTTACTCAAATATAAGTAGTAGTATTATACTGAAGTGTAATTATACTTTCATAGATATGAAATTCTTCTAAACATATATTTAAATAGCAGGTTTAGAAACAGTTAAGTAAAAATAGAGAAGTTAACATGCCTTTGTGCAACTTTTGATCTATTTTTTTTGCTACTGAGATTTTCTTGAGGAACCTATTTGTTCCAACAATGTTATTATGATGACCATTATGAGCCTTTTTAGAGGTCATATCAACTGGATGAGCTTCAGAGATTGGTTAAGCATCTGAAGCACCAACTTCTGATCTATCAGCTTCAGTCTTCCTAGTACTAGTGATCTTTCCTTACTAATTTCTTCCAGATTCCATATTTCCTTCCTCCTTTAAAGTTAGGATTTGGAACATAGGCTCTTATTTTTTTATGTTGTAAGCAACCATTGTTCTATAATTGAAACTGTTGCTTTGTTTTTCTCTTTTAGCATATCTCCAGCAAATATAATCTCGCTTTTTGGTACCCGTAATCTCATGGATCCTTTGAGGTTGGTTTTAATAGGTTTTATCTTATTTTGAGCCTTAGCTGTGTAGTAAGTCTTTGGATCATCCAAAACTTTAGATTTAAGAGTTTGTTGTTTTGAATGAATCCTAGCCTTAGGTTATAGACCTTTCAGAACCTTGTAACTTGGTGTCTTAGGTTCTAGCTTCTTCAGAACCTTTGATTTTAAGGTCTAAAGTTCTAATTCTTCTAGAACTTTTGACTTAAGAATCATTGGTTATGATTTGTTCAAAACCTATGATTCAAAAGTTGTAGGTTCTAATTAGTTTAAAACCTTTGTTTCAACAACAGGTACAAAATGAGAGTATAACCCTTTTTGAACATGGATTAAAGAAGAAGATTCTATAAGTTTGTTCAAGATTCTAGAGTAACCAGGACCTTCTTATTTGCTTCTAGTTACACCATAGGTCATGGATGCAAGTTTGGTTCTATGAAGACAATTATGACAAACTCTTGAAGAGCCATTTCATAGTCATCAAGGGTTTTGTCATGCATATCCTTTACTAAAGAAATCTGATCCCTTTCTAATTTTTCAATCTTATTTTTAGATAAATTTAATTCATCTTTCATAAGACTATATTGCTTTTATATAATTTTCATATGTCTGGCTTTCTCCTGACATCGACCCATAGGGTCTTAGAAGAAGGCAGTTAAATAATATCCAGAGAGTTTAGAGAATACCTCATCTTCATCCTTTGAATCCGAGTCAGAATTCGCTTTTGATTATGTGTATAAGAATGTTGAAGCTATCAAAGCTAGATTAGTTTCTTCTTTATTCTTATCTAATTATTCTTCTTCATCAAGTTCATCCCATATTACCATGATATTTTTCTTGAACTTGCTTATAAAGTTGTTGCTTCTGATCTTGTGAAACCATGTCTTTTACTAGAGAACCTTTTGTTCTTGCTAGCCAAATACTAAAATCTGTTTATAAGGAAAGCCATTCATCATCATCTGAATCTTCTTCAAAAGCTTCAACTTGAGTGGCTTCTTTATGGTCCCAAGTCTGTGAAGATTTAACAGACTTCCCTATAAATTTCAAAGCCAAAGACTTTGATTTCTTGATTGGTTTTTCATCTCCATTGAGTTTTAACTCATGGATTTGAAGATTACTTATCAGACTTTTAATACTGATATTGTTTAGGTCTTTAGCTTCCTGAATAACTGTCACTTTTGGCATGTATCTAACAGGAAGCCTCCTAAAAGTCTTCTTGACATAATCATAGGTGGTATAACTTTTGTTCCAGACTTTAAGTACAGACACAAGAACTTGAAACCTTGAGAACATGGTTTCAATATTTACATCCTCCTTCATTTTGAACAACTCATATTGCTGAACTAAAAGATTAACTTTGGCTTCTTTGACTTGTTTGTTTACTTCATATGTAACACATAAAGATTCAAAAATAGTTTTGGCAAGGACTTATAAATAATATTTATATACTCAGAGTGAGGCAAAGCCTCTACCAAAATGCCTCTCATTCTGTGATATTTTCTATAAGTATTTTTTTGAGTAGTGTCATACCCAAATTTTGTCCAAGTATTTTAAATTCATCAGATATATGTTCATTTGTCAAATTTTGTATTTTTAGTCATATACATTTTTCTCATCAAATAAATCCGTCATAATCATGTTTATATGTATTATAGTAAAATAGTCAACATTTTACATGTTGAAGAAATTGACTAAAATTGCATTTTTTTCATTATTCATTTTGAAAAATAAATTCATGATCATTTGATTTATCATCAAAATATCCATTTGAGTTTTATTAATAATTTTCATGCATCATTTGATTCCTTTCCTTGATTGTTTAGATATGAGTTGCCTTACTCGATCATTCGAGTAATCTTCATGTAATAAACACTCAACACATCAAACTTATCCTTTTTTCTCGCTCCATGTGCGATCAAAATCTTTTACAAAAGAACATTGTTTATTCCTTTCTAACGCGTATATAAACTAGTACTTAAGCCTCCATTGCGAGTAGACAAGCCAATGTTTAACCCTTAGAACGCGATCTAAACACCTGTTCATTAAAAAACACAAACCAACAAACCATATCCTTCACCCCGAACTACGAAGCTTTTAGTTCCTTATTGTACCCGAGGATACGTCAGAGCGAGACCCGCAATCTCGTCAAGCACCCTAAGAAAAATATTTTTGCGACCCCTTTTCTTTTAAATTTTCATCACTCGAAGAAAATAATTAACATAGACTAGCATTCAAATGCAAGTTTAACTAAAAGGTTCCGTTGAGTACAACGGACGTGAAGCGTGCTAATACCTTTCCCTTACGTAATCGACTCCCGAAGCCGAATTTGGTTGTAATGGTCATCTTCTTTTTCTTTTAAGGTTTTTATCAATACTTTCCTTATCATTCTTTGTAATAAATAAAGTTCGGCAGAAACTCTATTTGAATCATTTTTTGTGACTTCGCAAATGATCGTATTTTTTGAGATGCGACAAGCAGGTGTGAGAGATTTTATGTCAGACACCATTCCAACTCTATTTACTTGAATATAAATTCCATCTTCAAGAATGTACCACAACTCATCATCAATGCTTATGATATGTGTGTACATCTTGCTTTTCCACCATTCAAATTCAGTAGAGTCTCCACTAAATATTGGAGGTCTAAAAACATAGTTGTTCTTTTTTGATGTACTATAATCATGATTAGGTTATGTTATAGGAGAAACAAAACTAGAACTGGATGTTTCAGAATCAGAGTCACTCATGATTTAGAAGGTGTTTTTCTTAGGATCTTATATGCACCACAGTTAAGTGTTTAACGCAGACCTTGCTCTAATGTCAACTGAAAGTGAGAAAAACACAATAAAGGGGGGTTGAATTATGTTGAATTTTCTCCTCTAAGATTTTTCTTCTTCTTCTTCATAATGGTATTAATCAGATTCTGAACACTTAGTTTAGAGTCTGAGTCAGAAACACTAGGTTTGCTTATGAAAGTCCTTATTAGGTTCTGAACCAGAATCTGACTCAGAGTTGCAGAGTAAACAACAACATAATAATAAAATCAGAAGCAAGGAAAGTAAAATCAAAGACACACAACAGTTATCCTGGTTCCTTTCACAACTTAAGATTAGTCCAGACCCATTGTAATTCCAAGGTATTTTCACTATAACCAAATTGATTACAAATGCTCAAGCACTAAGCAAGAGACTTCCAATGCTCAAAACCTCAAATAAGAGACTTCTATGCTCAAGCACATAAGAAAGATACTTCCAATGCTTAAACCCTCAAGTAAGAGACTTATATGCTCAAGCATACAAGTAAAAGACTTCAAATGATCAAGCATTAAAGCAAGAGACTTCTGACTTTATAATAAATTGTTAAGAGATCTGAGTAACAACTACACTTGATATACAATCCAGAGGTGTAGACATAATACAAGTTAGAAAAACTCTAAGACTTAAGAACTTATAAAATATATAAAGTGTTAAGAGGTTCTAAGTTTTTCAAATTTGACAGAGTGACTTCTCTTTGAAATGTTAAGGTTTAGAGTCTTGTATTGTCGTGTAGTAGTCTTCAGCTTGTAGTCTTTTAATTCTTTATATAGAGAGGGCAAAAGGATACATTGGAGGACTTTCACCAAAAGGTTGGATAACCTTTGTACTTAATTGGACACATCAAGAAAACAACTTTCTACAAGAGGAATTATCCATTAAAGCTTAGACAATAATGAAGAGATTTTTCCTTAAGTGTTCTAGTGAACAAAAGATCTCTGAGTATGTCAAAGGTTGACTTTCTTCAGACTTCAATCTTCAGAGGCTGATCTCTTCAGAGTTTATTTCTTGGCTTCTGATGCTTCAGATTCTGAATCACCAGAGGCTGACTTCTGTAGAGTTGACTTCTTAAGAGTTTGGATCTTCCATCAGAGTCAAAGTCTTCGAAAATGATCTTCAGAGCTAGAGTCTGAAATTCAGATTTAGAATCCTCAAGCTTCTTTTCATGTGTTCTTAGTCTTATAACCATGCATAATTGAATAAATGTTATTTAAATACTTTGTTATCATAAAAATCCAAGGGATATTGTATCAACCAATTTTGTTCCAACAAAAACTGTCATCTCAAACCTCGTTAAATAAATGTCACAACCAATCCATTGGGATATGATTTAGTTCTTAATTCAATCATCCCATAAGATAGATATCAGAGAGAATTCAGAGATTTTATAGGGGAAGTCTCAATAGAAATATTAGAACCAAAGGTGGAAGCCCTGTCCGTCTAAGAAATTCTTGCGATGTTATTTCATCTCTTTCTTCTTGATATTCATTGTAAAGCTAATATAAGTAAGAGTAATTAAATTCTATTTTGTTGGAGTTAACTGTAGTTATCCAAACACTCATGTAATCATCTTAATCATGACTATATATGTTCTAGTTGTTCATTAATGTTGATGACCATCTTCGTTCTTAATGCTTGTTATGAATTAACTACTTATAACTTGTTATAATGATTTTGGATTGATATTGAGAAATACTTTTCTTAACTAGATCATAGATTTTCATATATCAGATACTAAAATCTAGACACATATTTAGGTTTAGTATTCACATATACTATCTAAACTTAATGCTATTGTATTAGTTAACTGGCTGTGAAATCGCCAGTTAAGAAATACGGTTGATTTCACGCTGTTGTTTAGACATAAATAACATCCATAGAGCGATATGTGATAATATTAACTGAAAACTAAGAACGTATATAACTGATCACAAGGATACATGAGGATAGGATAATTAAATCTAACCTCAACAATCTCATTTCATTTGTTAAACTGTATTTTTTTTAATGTTATTTTCATTTATTTATCAAACAAACAACTTTTCCAAATACTTCACTTGAAATCATGAGCATTATTGAACAACTTTTAAATATCGCATAAGTCCTTGTGGAGACGATAACACAAATACTTACTTTTTTTTTACAGCAACTCAACAAAGACCAGTAAAACCAAATTCAAATTCTCTTACGAATTATGTATATATTTTCTCACTGTGCTCTTTCCCTTATATAGCCGCTTCAATTCGTATTTTAAGAAAGCTCATTAGAAGTAATTTGAGGTGAGTTCCATTGATTCATGTGACCTCTTAATGGTGATTGAGAATCATGCTTGATTACCCAGATCTCAGACCATGACATCCTCAACCAGTCATAAATGCATTTTCTATCATATCTCAATCAGATATCGCCATGCATTAGACTTAAACAACATAACCTACCTGACCCATTAATTGTTTGAACCCAACCTTGTTATTTTGGATAAATAATTAATCGAGGCGAGCTTCACTAATTCCAGGATGAATCTGATTCATTATAGAACCCGACCGAAAAAATCAAACATGTACAATTTGACTTTGAGCGATTTGAGGTTAAATCTTTTAATTCTTTATATCTTGCATGGTTTGGTTTGATTTTAAAGGGATTGATTGTAATATTCCATATTCTCTTAAATGCTCATTTCTTTATTAAGTGGGATAAATTGAGTAATTAGTGAGCTAAGAAGAGATTAACTCTTAATCAATCATCTTAATTCTTACTAATTAGTAAGAGAGGACAATTAGGTAATTTTGATGAGTGGTATTTTGGAGCATACAAGAAAATAGAAAGGGTGATATAGTTATTTCTCATTAAAGTCCACTAAAGTACAAAATTCTTTTATACATATCATTTAAACTCTCAGTCTCCATTCGTTTTTCCATTTTGTTAGTAAAAATGAAAAAGAAAGAGAGGTTGGAAGGAAAATAAAAGCTTAAAGAAGAATAATAAGGAAGGTTTCAATCAGAGAAGAAGGAAGGGATTTCACTTCATCTCATCATCAATTCATCATCATCTTCCTTTCTAAGAGGTGGATTCTTAGTTAGTGTAGCTTGGGGGAAAATTTTACATGAAAAAGGGGTTTAGGATTTTTGTGAATTTTTTCTATGTTTTATGTGGTTGTGCTAATCCATGATTTTGTATTGTGTTGAGGTTGTATATTGTGTTGTATTGTTGTTTTGTGATGTTATGGCATGTGATCATATGAGTTTTTGTTGTCGTGGTTAGAAATTAATGAGGTTAAGGAATGGTGAAGACATAGCTATATGTATGCTCCTGTATGATGTTGAATACATGGGTTGAAATGCTTAAATATGTTAGACTACGATTTGATATGGTTTAGCATGGTTTAAGATTGGAAAAGTTGTGTTTAGAAGTGAGATTTTTAAAGGAATTACATATAACAATTGATTGCCTTGAAGAACCAATCGATTACCTTCATGAATGTATGAAGAAATATGGAAAATTTCCAGGTGAAAATCGATTGTCACACTGCCCTCAATCGATTGCCATGTTGTCTCGAGTAAACAATTCTTGGACAAAATGTTAAGAACAATCGATTGTTTTCCCTACTTTGTGTCAAATATCACTTGTTTGATGATTCTGAGCTATCATTGATGCTCTATAACGTATACTATGCTATGCATGCATTGAATTAACAATAATTGATCAAATTTCATGCGAATGAATGTGTTTTAACCTAAGATCTTAGTTAGGTTAAAATGATTAGTAAGAATGAACTTAGGTTATGATGAATAACTTAGGTTGTGATGCTCGATTGTGAAAGGTAGTGTGATGTGTACCAATGGATGAGTAATCACTTGAGATTAATAGTTCCATCTACGAAAATGCCGAATGGCATGCATGGTGAATGATAATCTAGTTGTGAGCTAATGGGCATTGTATGGAAAGATATTATGACAATCATGTAATGATTGATGAGAATAATCACATGGTGATTGATATGAATAATCACCTAGTGGTTGGTAAGAGTAATAACACATTTAGGAATAACCCCTTGTTGTGTTTATCCTGAGTCTGAATCTTATGTAAAGTAGTAATTGGGATAGATGAACCATTGATTTGTAACCTTAAAGTTGTTTAGAGTCCCATAAAGAAGTGAACCTCAAAGTGGGTTAGAGTCCCATAAAAGAGTGAACTTCAAAGTGGGTTAAAGTCCAATGTAGAAGCGAACCTTAAAGTGGATTAGAGTCTCATAGATAAATGATACTCAAAGTGGATTAGAGTCCCATAGAGGAGCGAATTTCACAGTCTGATAGACGAATCATTGTGCAAAGATCCGTGACCCATCTCTACGGTCCTAGATGTTGGATCAGCCAGAGAAAGATACCTTGTCGTTTGCATTCCCGAATAACAATTTATTGAGTTATATGGACTCAAGTTTATAGTTTCCACATGAAGCGGAAAGCAACTTAAATACTTAAGCTTTTATTCTATTATGCAAATGTATACAAGTAGGACAAAGTCGAATGATTTAAGTCAGAATATCATTTAGTAACCCATTAGAGGAGGACCCACTAGGATTATTATGTCACCCTATTATATTGTTGAATTTCAGGTAATTTAAAGGAAGACACAGGAAAAACAAGGTTATTTGAAGGGGTTTGAAGATTTCTACTGTTTCTTAGTTGTTTCCGCTATTCATATGTATATATTTTAGCATTTTGACTAGGCACTCTTTGAATGAGAATTGCGATCCAAAACGCAGCGGAAATTAAAATTTCTCCTTTAGAGATCCTTACGAATGGTCATGATCAGTGATAGAATAGTTACCTCTTGTGATGATTGAAACCTTTGATGCAGATCTACGGAGCGATCACGAACGTTGAACGATGACAACGTCTCTACTCAGTCCACACGAACGGATTCCTTCAATCTCAGTGCTAGCTGTTATGAATGAAGGCTTTGAGTGAGAGAGAGAGAAAGAGAAAATGAAAATGCAACCGCCATTAATGCTTCTGCACAAGGGTTATATTTATAGAACCACTTGTGTGGGCTTCAAGCTAAAAAGCCCACTTAAGTGTATTTTGGCCCATATCTTATAATATGCCCAAAATCACTTAAGCGTGTGGTACCTTACCATATCTCGTATTCTACTTAAGTACACAGTACCTTACGATGTTCTATAATTCACTTAAGTACACCGTACCTTACAGTGTTCCTTAGTTACTCCATCTCTCATCAGTCCGTCCTTTGTGTGTGACCCTGTAGGTTTTCGCGGCATTGGAAATTATATTAAATCACGTATTTAACATAATAAACAGTGAGCGGTATCTAGCAACACATCACTGCTACTCAAGACACGAAAATGTCATGTGATCTGACAAAACCTTCTGTGATAATACTTATGTGTAGAATTACCCTTTTGCCCTTATGTCTATATTGAACACAAGGTATATACCGTGTCATCCTTGTCCAGTTCAATATTGGGCCCATAGATATTTATCCTGTTATGCAGGATGGACAAATTCCATTTAGGTCACTCATGTCCCTCAGCATGCTTCGTGGAGTACCCATCAACTGTCTTTATGGTTGTCTAGTTACGGACAAGGTTTGATCAGCAATAAAGCACTCGACTCTACATCTAGGATCCATAATGGTTTCAGGTCGAAGGGTGGTATACACCATTATCACCATGAGAATAACTTATGACACTTTGCATAACACTCTATATAGTATTCTCATAGCGGGTCAATCCGGTATAAATATTACTCTTAATATTCATACCTATGTTTAAGACTTGATAACTCCTTATCCATGATCCATGAGATGTGATCATCAGTCTATATACATAATAGTCTTAATGCTTTAATGTTATCCCACTTCACAATAAAGCTCGACTACAGATACTTTAAGAACAGTGTCCTTATGTTTAATGTGATCTCATGATCAAGTCACACTTGATACATTAAACGGACTAGCTATTCTAGGGACTTTATTAAACAAACTTAATAAAGAAAAAGCCTTTTATTATTAATAAATAATTCGATACAAGTACCAAAAGTATTGGCCTCTAGGACTTACACCAACACTCTTGTATATCATATGACATATGACGTATATTATATTTTAGACATGTATATATGAATGATATTGTTAGACACTTATGTTGTATCAGTACCAATTAACACTATGTGTAAAGTTATTCTAGAAATAACTTAGAGACATAAACATTCTGGATTTGATTTTGGGAACACACATATTTGATTTTGGGAACACACATATAAATTATGGGTGTGACTATTTTTCTTCATGATTTGTTATTTTTGTTTTAATTTTAATTTATAACTATTTTTTTATTAAAAAAAATAAATTTTGATTAATTTTTTTAGTTATTTTAATTTAAATAAATAAATATAAGAAAAGAAAATGACACCAACACTTACTTTTTTATGCATTAACATTTTTTTAAATAAAAAATAAGAAAAAAAATAAAATTATTAAAAATAAAATAAAACACAAGTCAGAAGTATAATTTAATACATTTTTATTTAAATGTTAAAGTAACCCAATCTAAAACCAAAATGCTATCTTCACACTAATAGTTATACTCAAATATTATTCATCGAATTTATATGGTGATCAAGGTTGTTTTTTCAATTTTTTAAAATAAAAAACATTATTTATTAATTTTTAAAATATTGTTTTTGTAACATTCACATCTCATTGAAATTCATACTTACACGCTGGCATTTTAATTTCAATATAAAATGCAGAAATAGAAGGTAAACAAACAACAAACTGCGTCATTATTCCTTTTTGAATCGTAAAACCAATGCTCTTAAAAACTATATTCATAGACCTAGAAAATATAACATTATTCATAAACTTATGGACTATATGTAATAGATCAATTGCTTATGGTGTTAGGAAATCAAAAGTGTAAAAAACAAATGATATGAAAACATGTTGATTATCAGAACACACTTTCTCATGTTTAAACATTTTACTTGAAGCAACTTTTAAGAGATGCTTATCCTACAGTAAAACCTGCAGTCCTCAGTCCCACCAGCGGAGAAACTCTAGTCAAGTTCACACAAGCATGTTTCCCTCCTACTCACCCATACATCATAACATCTTCTAGCCTAAGTGTTGATCTCTCCTCATGTGGATCAGTCAAGAAATTCATAGATGACTCTTTCTTCATAGATATTCCGGCCCGCCGAAATATATCAAATGAGACATCCCTAACAAGGTCATGCCGATATTTGAAGCTTGTAAGCTCCCTACAATGCATCACATGTTCTTCAAATGTATCCAAACACACCTTACGACAAACAGCGCAAACCTCATAAATAGAAAATAAAGGAATCATAAGGCGGTATCTTAGTATAGTACGGTACTCCATCCGTGATATGTGTTGGCATAGCCCATCAATACAAATAGAAAGGAGAATGTCCTGAGCATGTGCGACTTGAAAGCAATCAAAAAATGCTTTTTGTCTTGTGGTTATGTCAAACTTTACATCCATATCCTTAATAGTTTTACTAAAAAATGCACTTGTTAAAACATGATGTGCTTTAGGAGGGACGTTGTCCTTGCTAGTAAAACTGCTAAGGTCAAAATCTAGAATCGCAACCCTGAGACCATCCAAAGCTCCATCGAAATCTGAGTCCGTACCATATACCTCACTGCTTCTCAATATATGATCTTGTAACACCTAAGATTGAGCCCTAGAAGCCATAGTAGCATATGAGGCAACCTATAGTGTCGAGTACAAACCCAATCCCCAAACTCTAATGGGTAAAGAAACCACCATCCGTTGAAGGTCCCCCCAAAAAGGACCTCCACCAACCACGATGTCTTCAACTGTCTTTCTCAACTCTTTATCAAACCAAATAGTTGCTTCTTCCATATGATTAGGTTGACACGTTCTTTGGCCAAAAAACAATTTGGTAGTACCCATGCAAGATCAAATAGAAGAAACTCACTTTGAGGATCCCTTAGTTGTGGTAGAAGATGCATTAACTCAATAGCTCTGGAAGCTCTCTTCATAGACAATCATTTGATAAAGTCGTCACCTCGAATAACAACTCCTCCAAGCAACTTCATCTTCAACATTGACCTCCAAATATCCGACAAGAACAAATCCTCACGAAGTTTAATACCATCACATGGAAAGCCAAAAGAAGGTTTATCATTAACTAGTTTTATCATCGCAATAAAAAAAAATTATTAACCACTTTATTGATAAGTAGCTCATTAAATAATTTTACTAATTTATTAACAAATAAAATACACAACCTTAATCAAATTTTAACTTTAAACTATGAAATATAATATTCATTCTTAATATTTCGTTAATCAACTTTACTTTATTGCTTAAGATTTTTTAAATTTTTAAATTTTATTTTAATCAGCCTTATACATTAATGAAAGTTAATTTATCATATAAAACTTTATTTTTAAATTATTACCCTCAATTAACTAACTTTATTTTCTCACTTTAAATTACTTTTTAATATCAAAACACATGTTAACCAAATTATTTTTAATATCAAAACACATATTAATCAAAATTAAGCCACATTTTTATATCCTATTGACTAAAATTGTTTAAAAAAAGAAAATTAAAGATTTTATAAAGTTAAAATTATAAATTTAGCTGTACTATTTGTGAACAATGATTTTGGTATCAAAATATCATTTTTAATAAAATCAAAAAAAAATTGTGGTGGACAAGACTTTCCCTGTATTCATGAAGAAAAAAAATCTTTATCCATAGTTTGTTTTCTTATGTTTCCATGTGCTTTCTTGCTGAAACTTTATCCATTTGTTTCATTTCATTCATCTCTTGTTTCAACTCTAAATTTTCCGATACAATTTAAGGTAATGAAGGAGGAATTCGCATGACACAAAAATGGCAGCACCCATTCTCCCATTAACCACATTTTCTCTCACAAAACCCAACACAGAAACAACACCAAAACACCAAACTACTACCTTTACAGTTTCACCTTTACTTCATATCCTTTCTCTCATACCCAAATGCACCAATCTCACAGACCTTAAACAAATCCAAGCTTACTCCATTAAGACCCATCTTCAAAACAACACCAATGTCATCACAAAGTTCATTAATTTCTGCACTTCCAACCCCACAGAAGCTTCCATGGACCACGCATACCACCTGTTCGACCAAATTACTCTACCAAAAATTGTTCTTTTCAACAGCATGGCACGCGGGTATGCTCGCGTTAACGACCCTCTTAGAGCAATGATTCTCTTTTCTCACGTTCTCTGCTCCGGCCTTGTTCCTGATGACTACACATTTTCCTCACTTCTCAAGGCCTGTTCAAAGGTTAAGGCTTTGAAAGAAGGGAAACAACTGCATTGTTTTGCTTTGAAACTTGGGGTTAGTGATAATATATATGTTGTTCCGACACTTATTAATATGTATACTGCTTGTGGTGACATTGATGCTTCTAGAAGGGTTTTTGATAAGATTGAAGAGCCTTGTGTTGTTGCATATAATGCAATCATTACTAGTTTAGCTAGGAATAGTCAACCTAATGAGGCATTGGCTTTGTTTAGAGAATTGCAGGAGAGCGGTCTTGAGGCGAGTGATGTTACCATGCTTGTTGTTCTTTCGTCCTGTGCTTTGCTTGGATCATTGGATTTGGGGAGGTGGATGCATGAGTATGTTAAGAAGTATGGGTTTGATCGACATGTGAAGGTAAATACAACTCTTATAGATATGTATGCTAAATGTGGGAGCTTGGATGATGCTGTTAATGTGTTTAGAGACATGCCTAAGAGAGATACGCAGGCTTGGTCGGCGATGATCATGGCTTATGCAACACACGGGGATGGTTTCCAAGCAATATCGACGTTGAAAGAAATGAAGAAAGAAAAAGTGCAGCCTGATGAGATAACGTTTTTAGGTATGTTGTATGCATGTAGCCATAACGGATTGGTAGAAGAAGGTTTTGAATATTTTCGTAGTATGACTGATGAGTACGGGATTGTTCCTAGTATCAAACATTATGGGTGTATGGTGGATTTGCTTGGTAGAGCTGGAAGATTGGACGAAGCCTATACATTCTTAGATGAATTACCCATTAAGCAAACACCGATTCTGTGGCGAACATTGCTATCTGCTTGTAGTAGTCACGGCAATGTTGAAATGGGAAAACAAGTAATTGAGAGATTATTTGAATTGGATGATTCACATGGTGGAGATTATGTTATTTTATCGAACTTGTGTGCAAGATATGGAAGATGGGATGATGTGAATCACTTGCGGAAAATGATGTTAAACAAAGGAGCCGTGAAAATTCCTGGTTGTAGCTCTATAGAGGTCAACAACATTGTGCACGAATTCTTTGCTGGGGACGGAGTTCATTCCATTTCTACAACATTGCACCATGAACTTGATGAGTTGATGAAGGAATTGAAATTGGCTGGGTATGTACCTGACACATCACTAGTCTTTCACGCAGACATGGAAGATGAGGAGAAAGAAATTATTCTTCGATATCACAGTGAGAAATTGGCCATTACTTTTGGACTTGTGAATACGCCGCCTGGAACAACAATCCGTGTTGTCAAGAACCTTAGAGTTTGTGGAGATTGCCATAACGCTGCTAAATTTATATCATTGATATTTGGCAGGCAAATTATTCTCAGAGATGTACAAAGATTTCACCATTTCAAAGATGGGAAATGCTCTTGTGGTGATTACTGGTAGTAGAGTTTCTTCAAGATTCAATCTTACAACAATATCTGATAAATTGGTCAGTTTATTGCCAAAAAATTAAATACTATTAGTTGTGTTTGGAAGGACCAGCCAGTCAGCCAATGTATACAGGCCAGAAGAAAGAATTGTTTCCTGCAAAAGGATCATGATTTACATATCCGGATAATTATTAAAACATATTTACATAATACATCTTGGTGTAGATTGTGAGCTTGGAATAATTAGTGTCACTCTCATGTAATATAACTCATTTTGTGGTATTTTTTTAAACATTGAAGTGTATCTATGTAAATACACCTTGTAATTTTTTTAACTGCGATAGTATATACATTGAAGTGTATCTATGTAAATACACCTTGTAATTTTTTTAACTGCGATAGTATATATATGCTGATGACCATGAAATTTAAGCAGCAGTGAGTGTAATGTTTTCTATTTTGGCCTTAATCCTCTTGTTTTCTGGGGAAGTGTGCTATAATCCACTGTTCAGTTGGAAGATGTAACTAATGTCTTACCAATAATGATTTCAAGTAATGATTAGGTTATTGAGTTAACCGCCTGAGCCAAGTTTGTAATGCCTTATGCATCAAAGGCTTGTTAAATTTACTTTTAGAAGATAATTGTTCTGTTTTGAAATCAAAATTGATTGGTGAATTAGTGGTTGCGATGAACAACGATGGATTGGAGATTTTGGTGCGGTGGAGGAGGGACTGCCTTAAAAAGTTAGCACTTAAGCACTCAAGTCAAGTCAGTATGTGAAGGAGAATAGTGAATGAAAATTGAATATTGAATTTGAAATTGTGTATCTAAATTCTCCGCCTATTCTTTATATAGTGAGGCAGTTGTAATAACCTACTATTTGCTAGGCATGTGATGCAGAGAGTCGTTGGATTTGCTAGGCGTGTGATGCATAGAGTCATTGAACATATATGTGACATGGATCACATGTATTCTCCTGTAGGGTAGCTCTCATGCACTTAGAAGGTTCTAGATGGATTGCAACTCCTTATGAGTGGTCATCCGGTGACAATTATGGTCGGTCCAAAATAGTTGTCCCGAAGCCCTTGTTTTTGTATGACAGTGCAAAGATTTGTCGTATTTGTCTCGCTTGCCGATCACTCTTTTAGATGCTTTGGAAAGTCAAGAGAAGACGTTATAATTTCTTGTGAACTCGTGCCTTTTAATGTGTCTCACGCCTCAAATATTTTTTTCGCCGAGCACAAATAGCTTTTTAGGTTGATCTCAATAACCAAAGGCATAACTTTTTTGGCAAAGCTCAATAAATAAAAACAGAGATTTTAAGACCGATTTATCTCAAGAACCAAACTCAATCTTCTCAAGAGTATCACACTCTCAAGAATTAAACAAATAACACGGTCAATTACAAAAATTCTTTCTCACAAGCAAAGATTCACTTATAAGCACTGAGGCAATTTCAAGTGAAAGAAATATTTTCTAGAGAGAGGAAGAAAGAAATTTAGAGAGATAGATTCCAAAGAAAATATAAATCGTTAAAAAGTGGCGTGAAATAAAGAGGAGGGCGAGCCTCATTTATATAGGAGTTGGAAAAACTTAAAAAAGGAAATGATCAATGAGAGAAATTGATGACCCAGTCAATTAGCATAAAGCTCCAGTTGATTGACCAACTTCTTTTTAACCAATTATCATGCCCAAATAGAAAATATTTGATATAGAGTCATTGTAAGTCATTAATGTGTTGTCCTAACTCCCTGATTAATAGATTAACCAGTCTCCAATCGATTGACTTAATACTCAATTCGATTGGTTGTCTTTGAAAAGTTTTGCCAATCGATTAACACAAGTTACCAATTGATTGATTTGTTCAAAAGATTGTTTGAACAACTTCTTATTCACTTGGATCGACTTAAAAGATAACTTTTAAGATAAAAACATTTGAAAAAGATATTTTAAGGTTAGTGTGTGTGAGTTGCCCTAGCACTTCAAAGTTACTTTCTTACTTTTACAACATTTGGGTCACTCAGACAGACAAAAAAACATGACATTGCGAGCTATCACACTTTACTTGAGGCTTCAAGATCATTTGCTAGATTACTTCTGATCATATAAGTACTTTAACATTGAGTCTCCTTTTGTTTATGAAGCATGTGATATATTTCTCGTTAGATAACCATCATCAAGGTTGAAAGTTATTGCCACTAGCTTTAGTCACCGCCGTCATCATCAAAACTTCAGATGGATCTTCTATGTGATTTTTAGCTATATACGTGTAAACACATAGATCCACATTACCCCCTTTTTGATGATGAAAATTCATCTCTTAGGGAGGTGGTAAAAGAGATAACAAATATACGTTTGAAGTGATTAAACTCCTTCTCAATTAAGTATAGAGTATACTCTGCTCTCCATGAGAGTATATTTTACCCCATTTGTTAAAATAAAAAAGATAGATAAAATCGTGCAATGTAAGAAGTAGAGTATGCAAACAAAATCACATATATCAACATAGGCAGATATATGGCATGTATGCAATTTTAGTTCATGCAAGATTTGTTTAATATTCCTAAATCGACTCTTATGAAAAAAAAGTTTTCTTTAAGAAGGGGTTTAGTAAAAATATCTTCAAGTTTATTAGATGAAGTTACAAATTCAAGTACACGTTCTCTTTTTTAAACATGACCTCTAATAAAGTGATGCATAACTTCAACGTGTTTAGCCATAGAGTGAAGTATCGGGTTTTCGTGAGATTCATGGTGCTAGTGTTATCACATCTTATTGGGACAAATCCAAGATTTACACCGTATACACGAAGTTGTTGATTCATCCTGTAGTACCCCAAAATTTGCCCTCCCTTTTTGATTTTCATCCGACCTATAACTTAAGATGCATCTATACTCATTCATAGTTCATTTATATGCATCATTCATTCATGATTAACATTTGCTAATAAGTATCATATATTCAATGTTTATGATGGTTGAAGACAAGGGCTTTGCTTGAGGATTATGGTATTTCTCATTATATGGGTTGAAACCCTAATTGCTTGACTCTTTGGGACCTTGACTCTTAAAGCCTACACTATAATGTTCATAGGGGCATTTCAACCATAAATTCTTGCCTTTGATTCTTTGATGGAGCTTCACTTATTTTGAAACCCTAATTAGGGAATATTTGGTCCCAATGTGCCTGATGGCTTAACTTTTGTCTGGAGATGGTGGAAAACCTAGTTCATTAGGAGAGGTGTGAGCCTATAATATCATGCATCATCCACCACCAAATACTTCATGTGATCACCCATTTAACTCACATATCTACATGCTTGGGATTTCATCTAATTCAAGGCTTGGTTCAAGCATTCACATGTGCATTCTACTTAGCCATTCCTAATCCTTTGATTCTAAACTTGTGTTACTTTCAAGTTCATAAGTTTTAGTGTAAGGTCCATGATTGCATTGATCTATTGGTCCATTGCTTGTCACTGTCCTATTGTGATTCATAAGGCATTATAGGTCGTTAATTCTTGATTCATTCATTTGATTTAATCCATTTAACTTATGTGATTATCATATAATTCATGATCTTGGTGATTTAAAGGTTTTAACATTTGGCTTTTAGGTAAAATTCATTTTTAATTTATATTTGGTTCATAATCAATCATGATCATTTCATTCGAATAATTTCATTCATGATATAACAATACACTTGGTTCATTACAAAAAGAGAAAAGAAAAATTGCATTTTTTACAAAAAAAGTTAACTTTTGGTCAACTGTTGACTTTTCGTTCAACCGGTTGACCAAAGTCAACCTCATTCCGTGCGCCATTCTTAAGTCATTCATCTTTAGCCCATGCCCACTTTAAAGGTTATGATCTATTTTCATGTTTAAAGCTTGTGCATAAACCTTCGTAAACTGTGACCGTTCTTATGATGACACAAACCGAAGTCATTGTTAAATTTTCAACCATTCAATTCAAATGATTTAGTCTGTTCTAAATTCCAAGCATTTAATACAATTCCATTCCAATTCATCATATTTTCCATTCAATGTTTGACTTTCATCATAAACCATAAATCGATCATTTCCAAATAATATTCCTCATTCCAACTTCATTCATAAGTCAATTCACATACACAAATCTAAACCATTCCAATTCAAATGTTAAAACCATAAATCATATTACAATTCAAAGTTCCAAAGTGCTAGTAGCAACTGTTATAAATTCTAATACTTTCCATTTCATTCAAAAGCAAAGTACAAATGTAAATCCAAAGCCAAGTACAAAATAACATGTGATTCTAGTCTAGGCTCTTAAGCATTAACAATCCATCCTCTTTCATCATCTTTACTGTCATACACCCCTTGCTTCATCTTCCTTCAAGGCCAAGCTTTTTCCTCTTCCATGAAACTACCTATAAAAACCAAGAAAAACCATTTCCAAAATCAGCTCTAACACTTCATAGAATATGCAACATAAACCAACCATACATCCAAACATAACAAACTCATCATTTCAAGCATTTTCATTCATAGCCATGGCCTACCAAAATACATTGTGCAAAACAATTCATTCATGTACATCAAACTAGCTACATCATATTACCATACAAAAGGTAATACCATATTTAAGCAAACCATTAAGGCACAAAAACAAATGACAACAAGTCCTAGCATCCACACTAACCCAAACATTCACATCATATCAAGCCATGACCAAGAACAAACCAATGCAACCTGCTGTTTCTATAAGGCCAAGGAACATAACCAAAATTCAAAAGCATCCGCCCTGCAAAGTAATCCAAACACATTCAATCCAAACAACCTTGCACATAGCCACGACAAGACGAATTCACCATGTAATATTATCCAAAACCAAGCAGAAACAAGCTAGCATAGTGTTAGTAATTACTATTACTATACCAGATGACAGAAATCAACATTTAACAAAAATTAAAATGGAATTAATACATATATTTCAATCACAGTTCCAATTCAGTTTCTCTGCTAAGCACTACAAAACAGTTCAATAGATTTTCATTTCAAGCTAATTTTCTATACATTTCACATGAATTTCTAACTAACCGCGCCTTTAACAACTAACCATAACTGAATTTAACCAACTGATGAAAATGACTCACATGACCCTGACTGAGTTTTCACAGAGTTAACTCCATAACTGATTTACACATAGAGGAGATAACAAAGTCAGGATTCTGTTAAATTAGAAGCTTATAAATACCTCATTGTAGAGCCATCCGGTGGTGTTGGGAAAGTGCAGTTTCTCTCATTCTCTCCTCAATCCATATAATGCATCATTCGCTCTCCTCCAATCATCATCACATCCCTGCACAAATTGAAGAAGCTGAGAATCTAGTTCACGATTCATCTCTTCAAAATCACGTGTGTGCAACAACGAAATCAAAGTGTAGAAGAAGAAGAAGTTGAAGAGATAGAAAGGGATGAACGTGAAGAAAGAGTATGATACATCAAAGGCATACCTGAACATGAAGAAGGAATAATACTGGAGCTTTCCTACACTCATTATGGATATCTTTGGGTGCAGGACGTTTAGTACGTTGCTTATCGTATCCACCTTTAATCATAGACTTTAGTGTGACTCTTATGAAGTAACTATCAATTCTATTCCACTCTTTCACTCAATCATTCTATCACCCCACTTGCCTCCTTAATCATCTTGTTTTCAGCCTTAGTGGGCTGAACTACAAAAGCTCTGATTTCTTTATTGCACTATAAGGATACGTAGGCAGGAGAACCCAGTTTCTTCGCGAGCTACCCTATTTATCAATCAACCATTCTTCATTCATTCAATCAAGACCATCCTTTTTGAGACCAAATATACTTCTCCTTGGACTCCCTGTACATCCTTTTAGGCCGATATAACGTCAATCCACCTCATGAATCAAGAGTTGTTTGGATCGTCCCCAAACATTTAATTCATTCTTTTTTGGCTTAGACACAGGTTTCCTCTTTAATTCAGAGTCTATCTCTTTCATGGATCCAAGATACTAATATTCTTTGATCTCGAACTGTTTGTTACCCATCCAGTGATATACTGTTCCTTGTACACTATAATACTTTCTCTTGGGCCCCGCATATACCTTTTTAGGACGATATAGCGGCAGTCCGTCTTGCGAATCAAGAGTTGTTTGGCTTGCACTCATACACCTAATTCAGTCTTTATTTTTGGCTTTACCATATAGCGGCAGCCATGCTAGCCCACTTACTGGTAAATGCATGTTTACTCTTTGATTCCAAGTTCCACCCATTTGTGGGTTTCCCTTAATACCATTCTGTTGGTATAAGTTATACTTTTCATCACTCTTATCTCTCCCTCTATTCTCGTGGTTCCACGAACTATGATTGCTTTGACTTTCTCATTGCACGATGAGAATACGTAGGCACGAGGATGCGAATCCTTGGCGAGCATACTCCTAATTATTCCTTCTTCCGCCTTAGTACTTCATTCATTTCTTTCACGATCCACTACCTACCTTCGATCATAAATCGTTCATCTAGTGACATACTATTTCTTTGACATCGAAATACACTTTATTTGGATATCCATATACACCCTTTTAGGACGCCTGGCGAAAAGTCCACATTTCTACCTAGAGTTGTTTGACTTGTACCCAGACATTTAATTCCTTTATTTTGGCTAAATATCAAATAGTGGCGACCATGATGTTCTAAGTATCGTTTAACGCCGTTTCCCTCTATGTTTCAAATCTCATTTCTCCTATGGATTTCAATACACTTTCACCTTTCAGTTTCAAACAATACTTCCTCGGTCACCTATTACCAAATATTCAATTCTGTGACTTTGGTCACTTCATTCCGTTCATCTCCATGATGTATTCATGGTCTACCTTCATTAACTTCACGTGATATATCATCTATCTTTGAGCCAAATACACTACCTCTTTGTGCTCCTTCTTGCATCCCCTTGTGAACCAAGAGATGTTGGTGTCATACCCCCAAACACTTATTTCTTCGTATTTTTGGCATTACCCTATAGCGACAACTATACTAGCCCACATACTGGTAATATCCACCTTACTCTTGGGTTCATGTTTTCACCCTTGTTGGAGTTCAAAACATTATCATTTGGTTTAGACCATAACTTTGATCACATTTCTTTTCACCTCCCACCATCAGTTCTTTGAACTACGGAGCTCTGAATTCTTCATTGCACTATGAGGATACGTAGGCATGGGGGCCCTAATCCTCACCGAGCGCTTTATATATTTCTCTTCCTTTCCCATTTTTTGTGAGTAATCTTTAGATCACACCTATTCGAGCGAGAACAATCAAAATGGTTCCCATGGAGTACCATGGATGTTTGGGGTGCTAATACCTCCCCCTTGCATAACCGACTTCCTTACCCAACATATCTCTTTCCCCCGAGCTTTATCGATATCTTCTCTTTCCTTCAGGAATAAATGAAGTTCAATGGTGTTAGACTATGGCACGGATATAGAAGGGGGGGTTGAATAGATCCCAATTAAAAACTTGAGTCGGCGCTACCAATTTTAAAGAAGATTGGTTTTGAAAATTTGTTTTGAATGCGGAAGCGGCCGAGGAAAATTTTAGTCTAAAATGAACCGTTATTGGAAAACCGGATATGCGTTAAGCTAATGGATTAGAGATAAAATGAAATACTAATCACTACACTATTTGCACACTCAATTGATATATTTCACTAACTAGCAAGCCTAGTTCCAATGATCCAAAATACCAAATTAAACTGAGTGCAAACTTAAGACAACTTTGGCTTATGCAAATTCACAAACACTTGGTGTGCATACACTCCAAGAGATATTTGAGTTGAGTAAGTAATTCAAATTTATCTAGTACAATATACTATTGTACTTTGTATTCAAACAACAGTTTTAATTTCTTACTCAACTTATATCAACGTTTGGTAAAATTGCTTAAACTAAAATCACTTAATTTTTAAGCTGAAAAGCACTTATACAGAAAATTAAAGAAGACGCAGATTTGATGAGGCAGTTCCCCCGCCGTCCTCGCTTCGGGGTACGTCTGCCCTCAATTCTAAAAATAGAATTGAGATGATTAATTAGATATCACCTGTGAAATTTAATCGTTTATACAAGGATTGCAAAGCATGTAAACAACAGAACTTCCAATGTGTTGAATGATGCTTCCTATCCTTGCTCCTTGATTCAAGATGAATCAAGACCTTCGATCGTTGTTGCTAGACCTCCGATTCCAGCCCCTTTGTTGAAGAATCTTCCGTTCTTCAAACCCTCGGCCCGGCTGATCTCAAACACAACGAGTCGAACCCGAATCCTTCACTTCAATGCCACCGAATCCGATACTAGACTGATGAAGACTTCCTCTTCTCAATCACCTTCGCTCGGCTGAATATTGATGAAGCGATTCGTCCAAAAACCCCCAAACACAAACCCGTATTGGAGGACAAAACCCTAACGGTTTTATTCAAGAAAGAACCTGCCACAAGCTTCAACTCGAACCGGATTCTTCGATCACAGCTTCGAACCTTATCACCTTTAATCGATCACGAACCACATCAAACGTAATTGTGTGCAGATGATGTGTTGTGAAATGTTGAAGATGAAGATGATGAGTCTTGGACACCTTTTTCACTCTTTCTTGTTTCCTTGAACACTTGAACTCAAATTAGCAAATGTTAGTTAATAAAAGTGTTTTGACTTCTATTTATAGTAACAACTTACCAACCAAAAATAACAGCTTTTCAAACAGTGGAAAATACTCAGAAAACTGAATTTACGCCCGAGCGGTCGACCATAGGTCGGCGTGCGCTGACCCGTGGGGAATGCGCGGACCCCTATGGTCGACTCAAAGGTTTCATGCGCTGACCCGTGGATAGCATCACTATGCCATGCGCCGACCTGTGGTCGACTCAAGGGATTTATGCGCTGACCCGTGAGCTATGCGCCGACCCTTATGGTCGACTCAAGCAGTTATGCGCTGACCAATCTCCAGTTTGTCTGAGTTATGCGCTGACCCGTGGCTCATGCGCTGACCCTTGCGGTCGACTCAAAGCCTCCATGCGCTGACCTATGGTCGACTCAAAGCCCTGCAAATCTGCAAAAATTCAGATTTTTGGTTTTTGTGGTTTTCATGCATTTTGTCATGACCACATCTTGTCCACATATGTTTTTAAGAATTATAACAGATTTAGATAATCATAGGAAAGGATACGATAGGTGATGTGTTGCATTTGTTTGTAGACATGGAATCGACAATGCCGATTCATCTATGATGGTCATTTGTCATCATCGAAACTTGCGATCGTATGTTGCTTGACACTTTGCCCTTACATACTCCCCCTTTTTGATGATGACAACCTGTGCACAGCCAAAGAGACAAACAACATGCAGTATTTACACACATTGTGCACACTCCCCCTTTCTTTTGTAATCTAACGCTATCTGCAAAACCGACTGTTAATTGTGGTGAACATTTTGGCTGCTTGTACTCTTCTCCCCCTTTGACAACATCAAAAAGAGACAAGGAACAATTATTCAACATAACATAAAAATTTCACAGGAAATAACACAAACAGATAATAATATCACACCAATATCATTACTAAGTGATAATCATTAATTAAAAGAACAATAATCATTAAAATAGATTGTGCACAAACAAGCATAACAGAGAAATGAATACAATCAAACAACAAGCAAAGATTTCAGTTTTACATTTTTCTGCACATACGTTGACAAGTTTGATGCATAGTTAGAATGCCATACGACAATAAACATCCAAAGAGATACATCATGCACATATACACACTATCATTATGAGGTGTAACTATTTTAACCATGAGACTTTGCAGAGAGAGAAAGAGAGGAACAGTATCACCTCGATGCCGGAGTGACTTGGTGAACGGTAAACTTGCGCTTGCAACGACATTGATTTGTTAGAAGTACAAGGTTGAAGTCTTATATAGAATAAGGTAAAACAGCAGATTATAGTGCCCGTTCTGAAATATCGAGAATGCCAAGTTCTCGGCGGATATGAAAGAAAGGTTCAGTGGCTAGCGGCTTTGTGAAAATGTCCGCTAGTTGATTTTCAGTATTGACATGTTCAAACACAATGTCACCTTTCTCTACATGATCCCGAAGAAAGTGATGTCAAATTTCGATATGTTTGGTGCGAGAATGTAGCACAGGATTCTTGGTTAGGTTAATGGCACTTGTATTGTCACAAAAAATGGGAATACGTTCAAGTTTGAGGTTAAAATCCAATAGTTGTTGCTTAATCCATAGGATTTGGGCACAACAACTACCGGCGGCAACGTATTCCGCTTTGGCGGTTGACAAAGCAACAAAAGCTTGTTTCTTGCTATGCCAACTGACCAAAGAGTTTGAAAATAAGTGACAAGTGCCACTGGTGCTCTTCCTATCCGATTTGCAACCGGCAAAGTCGGAATCGGAAAAAACCTACCAATGAACAATCATTACCTTTGGAATACCACAATCCATACTTCGGAGTACCGGATAGGTATCGAAGTATTCGTTTGACGGTTTTTAAATGGGATTCCTTGGGACATGATTGATATCTTGCACACATGCATACGCTAAACATAATATCGGGACGAGAAGTAGTAAGATAAAGTAGGGAACCAATCATACCTCTATACCGTTTTACATCTACTTCCTTACCGTCTTCATCTTTGTTCAAGTTTGTACACGTAGGCATGGGGGTGTCTATGGCCTTAGCTTTTGCCATGTCAAATCTCTTGATAAGGTCCAAACAGTACTTTGTCTGGCTCACGAAAGTTCCTTCTTTGAGCTGTTTGATTTGCAGATCGAGAAAGTATGTGAGCTCCCCCATCATACTCATCTCGAATTTGCCCTGCATAAGGTCAGAAAACTCTCTCACAAGATTCATGTTAGTAGATCCAAATATGATATCATCTACATAAATTTGCACTAATATCAAGTGCTTTCCTTGACGTTTAATGAAGAGGGTTGTGTCAACCTTTCCTTTTGAGTATTTTTGATCGAGTAAGAATTTCCTTAGTCTCTCATACCAAGCTCTAGGAGCTTGTTTGAGGCCATACAAAGCTCTTTTTAGTTAATAAACATGATCAGGATACTCATGGGATTCGAAACCCGGAGGTTGTGCGACATAAACCTCTTCATTTATGTGACCGTTAAGGAACGCACTCTTGACATCCATTTGGAATAGCTTAAAGTCTTTCGCACAAGCGAAACCAAGGAGAAGGCGTATAGCCTCGAGTCGGGCAACCGGCGCATAAGTTTTCTCATAGTCGATGCCTTCCTCTTGGTTATACCCTTGCGCGACTAAACGCGCCTTATTACGGGTTATTACCCCGTTTTCGTCCAGCTTGTTCCTAAACACCCATCGGGTGCCGATTACTCGATGATCTCGCGGAGGAGGGACAAGGTCCCAAACCTCATTTCTGGTGAACTGATTAACTTCCTCCTGCATTGATAAAAACCAGTGTTCATCGAGTAGGGCTTCTTTAGGGTTTTTAGGTTCCATCTGCGAAACGAAAGCGAAGTGATAACAGAAATTACTTAGCTTAGATCGAGTTGTTACACCCTTTGAGATGTCTCCGAGAATGTTGTCGATTGGATGGTCTTTGGAAGACTTCCAAGCTTGAGGGAGATCATCGTTTGAAGGCGGATGAACTACCTCGATTTCCTCATGTTGTACATCTTTGTCCTCCTCAATTTTGACTAAGTCGGGTTGATCAATCCCCGGCTCGCAACCTTTGAGTATGTCTTCAGTAGATGTACCTGCACCATGAAAAACACTACCCTTTCCGACGTTTCTCGGATTGGATTCATCAAAAGTAACATGTACAGACTCTTCTACAGCAAGTAATCGTTTGTTGTATATTCTATATGCTTTGCTAGATTGAGAGTATCCGAGGAAGATACCTTCGTCGGCCTTGGAATCGAATTTCCCTAAGTTTTCCTTTCCATTGTTCAATACAAAACATTTGCAACCAAAGACATGTAAGTGAGAAACATTTGGCTTTCGCCCTTTTAACAGTTCATACGGTGTTTTGTTTAGAATGGGGCGAATGAGCACCCTATTCAGAACGTAACAAGCCGTACTAATGGCGTCAACCCAAAAATATTTCGGTAAGCCACTTTCATTGATCATTGTTCTTCCCAATTCTTCCAAAATTCGATTTTTACGCTCCACAACCCCATTTTGTTGAGGAGTACGTGGAGCGGAGAAGTTATGATCAATACCATGGTTACCGCAATATTCTTCAAATAAGTGATCTTCAAACTCACCTCCATGATCGCTTCTAATTGCAACAATATTTGTATTTAGTTTATTTTGGGAAAGCTTAGCAAATCGTTCAAAGGCGGCGAATGTGTCGCTCTTACTTACTAAGAAAATAGTCCAACAAAATCGAGAAAAGTCGTCCACTATTACGAAACCGTAATAGTTTCCTCCTAGACTTTTAATCCTAGATGGCCCAAATAAATCCATATGGAGAAGCTCGAGAGGTCTCGTTGTTGAAACAATATTTTTTGATTTAAAAGAGATCCTCGTTTGCTTCCCCTTTTGACAAGCATCACAAAGGTGATCCTTGGTGAACTTAATTTTGGGGAGACCTAGGACTAGATCTTTTGAGACTACTTTGTTAAGTAAGTCAAAGTTAACATGTGCTAAACGCCTATGCCATAACCATGAATCTTCACTCATTGTTACAAGGCATTTGTCACTTGTTAACGATACTTCATTTAAGTCAAGCATATAGACATTGTTCACACGAAGACCATTAAACATACTCTTCTTATCATCATTATGTACAATTTTGCAACAATCTTTTGAAAACGATACATTGTATCCTTTGTCACATAATTGACTGATGCTAAGTAGATTGTGTTTAAGACCTTCGACAAGCAAAACATCAGAAATAGTAGTAGAGGAGGGATTACCTACACTACCTTTACCAAGTATTGCTCCACGGTTGTTGTCACCATAAGTTACATATCCCTTCTTCTTAGCCACAAAGTCAATGAAGAGAGATATGTCACCTGACATGTGCCTTGAGCATCCACTGTCGAGAACCCATCTTCTCTCGGTAGTCTCTAGGCATTGTACCTGTGACAAGATAATTAACAAGAGAAGGTACCCAATTGCTTATTGGGTCCTGAGTGGTGAGGAACGAAATGGTTGCATTTAGGCATCCATTGATAAATGCCTTTAGGAACTAAAAACCTCCTAAATCTACATTTAGCAATGGAATGGCCTTTCTTGCAACAATAGAGACAAGAGAAATTTACATTTGGATTGCTTTTGCTATCTTCATCCTTTATAACATATTTATATTTTTGATATGGATTAACCATACTTTTTCGAAAATTTGATTTGTCGATAGCAAAAGTAATCTTGGGCTCAAGAGCCTTGTCAAGTTTGGCTTTTAGGTTTCTTACTTCACCTTGCCAAATGTAACAAGTATCACACCCAAAGTTCATCATTCTACTTTTAAGGTCCTCATGACTTGTTTTTGTGCTTTCCACTATAGAAGCTTTAATTGCCTCAAGTTTCCGTTCGAATTCTTGAATTTTATGTTCCAAATGAGAAAAAATTTTCTTATTTGAGGCAAGCCTTTTAAAGGCCTCTTTCGCTTCATAGTGTAAAGTATCAAAAGCAGTTTGCAATTCATGATGAGACATACTAGAGGATTTTTCATATTTAGCATGTCGTACCTGTTTCTTTTTGTTCTTTTGATGAGCAGAAAGACATAGATTTGCATTTTCATCTTCATCACTAGAACTTTCATCATCGGAGGAGTCGCTATCGCTTTCCCAAGCTATGTATGCTCTCCTTGGCTTTGATGGTTTCTTGTGTGATTTGTATGAATCTTTTTCTTTTGTCTTTTTGTTCATCGGACAGTCCGGTTTGTAGTGACCCGGCTTTCCACACTTATAGCACGACCCTCTAGTTGTTTTTCCTTTTGAGTCATCATTTTTGGAGAACCTAGATTGCTTCCGGAAGTTTACCAAGTTCTTCTTGGAATGTTGGATGCCGTTCTTTCTCACGTAACGGTTGTAGCGTTTGACGAACAACCCCATATCTTCACTCTTGTCCTCTTCTTCTTCGTCACTCGATGAATAATCACTTTGCTCTTTTGCTTGAGACTTTGAGGAGGAAGTCTTTAGAGCTATTGATTTCTTTTCACTCACCTTTGCTTTGTCTTTCTTGTCTTTCTTTTCGTGTTGTTCCAGGCTTAAGAGAACTCGTTCGTGCTCTTGTAGTTTACCGAACAATGTTGTCAAGTCCAAAGTGGTAAGATCATTTGCCTCTTTGATGGCGGTCACTTTCGGCTGCCATTCCCTGTTAAGACATCTTAAGATCTTATTAGTAGCAATATCATTGGAAACAGGCCTACCAAGTGAATGTAATCGATTGATGAGATGAGTGAATCTCTTTTGCATGTCAGCAATGGTTTCCCCTTGCTCCATGAAGAAGAGATCAAACTCTTGTGTTAGTGTATTGATTCTAGCCAATTTAACATCATTCGTCCCCTCATGGGCAATTTGTAGTGAATCCCACATAGCCTTAGCAGTAGGACAATGTGATACACGATAGTATTCATCTACGCCTAATGAGGAGATTAGGATATTTTTGGCATTCCAATCATAATTGTATTTCTTTTCATCATCATCGGTCCATTGTGCTTCGGGCTTAGGCACCACTTCGTTGTTCTCATTGGTCATGGTTATTTGAATTGGACCATTGAGAATAACATTCCATATTTTTCTATCTATGGAATTTATGTGCACCCGCATACAGTCTTTCCAATAACTATAATTTTCACCATTGAAAACGGGAGCTCTATTATAAGCCCCTTTAGGTTCGTTAGCCATTTTCTATCAAAGTTGTATTTTGAAGCACAGAGTGAACCGGAGCTCCTGATACCACTTGTTAGACTATGGCACGGATCTAGAAGGGGGGGGGGGGGTTGAATAGATCACAATTAAAAACTTGAGTCGGCGCTACCAATTTTAAAGAAGATTGGTTTTGAAAATTTGTTTTGAATGCGGAAGCGGCCGATGAAAATTTTAGTCTAAAACGAACCGTTATTGGAAAACCGGATATGCGTTAAGCTAATGGATTAGAGATAAAATGAAATACTAATCACTACACTATTTGCACACTCAATTGATATATTTCACTAACTAGCAAGCCTAGTTCCAATGATCTAAAATACCAAATTAAACTGAGTGCAAACTTAAGACAACTTTGGCTTATGCAAATTCACAAACACTTGGTGTGCATACACTCCAAGAGATATTTGAGTTGAGTAAGTAATTCAAATTTATCTAGTACAATATACTATTGTACTTTATATTCAAACAACAGTTTTAATTTCTTACTCAACTTATATCAACGTTTGGTAAAATTGCTTAAACTAAAATCACTTAATTTTTAAGCTGAAAAGCACTTATACAGAAAATTAAAGAAGACGCAGATTTGATGAGGCAGTTCCCCCGCTGTCCTCTCTTCGGGGTACGTCTGCCCTCAATTCTAAAAATAGAATTGAGATGATTAATTAGATATCACCTGTGAAATTTAATCGTTTATACAAGGATTGCAAAGCATGTAAACAACAGAACTTCCAATGTGTTGAATGATGCTTCCTATCCTTGCTCCTTGATTCAAGATGAATCAAGACCTTCGATCGTTGTTGCTAGACCTCCGATTCCAGCCCCTTTGTTGAAGAATCTTCCGTTCTTCAAACCCTCGGCCCGGCTGATCTCAAACACAACGAGTCGAACCCGAATCCTTCACTTCAATGCCACCGAATCCGCTACTAGACTGATGAAGACTTCCTCTTCTCAATCACCTTCGCTCGACTTAATATTGATGAAGCGATTCGTCCAAAAACCCCCAAACACAAACCCGTATTGGAGGACAAAACCCTAAGGGTTTTATTCAAGAAAGAACCTGCCACAAGCTTCAACTCGAACCGGATTCTTCGATCACAGCTTCGAACCTTATCACCTTTAATCGATCACGAACCACATCAAACGTAATTGTGTGCAGATGATGTGTTGTGAAATGTTGAAGATGAAGATGATGAGTCTTGGACACCTTTTTCACTCTTTCTTGTTTCCTTGAACACTTGAACTCAAATTAGCAAATGTTAGTTAATAAAAGTGTTTTGACTTCTATTTATAGTAACAACTTACCAACCAAAAATAACAGCTTTTCAAACAGTGGAAAATACTCAGAAAACTGAGTTTACGCCCGAGCGGTCGACCATAGGTCGGCGTGCGCTGACCCCTATGGTCGACTCAAAGGTTTCATGCGCTGACCCGTGGATAGCATCACTATGCCATGCGCCGACCTGTGGTCGACTCAAGGGATTTATGCGCTGACCCGTGAGCTATGCGCCGACCCTTATGGTCGACTCAAGCAATTATGCGCTGACCAATCTCCAGTTTGTCTGAGTTATGCGCTGACCCGTGGCTCATGCGCTGACCCTTGCGGTCGACTCAAAGCCTCCATGCGCTGACCTATGGTCGACTCAAAGCCCTGCAAATCTGCAAAAATTCAGATTTTTGGTTTTTGTGGTTTTCATGCATTTTGTCATGACCACATCTTGTCCACATATGTTTTTAAGAATTATAACAGATTTAGATAATCATAGGAAAGGATACGATAGATGATGTGTTGCATTTGTTTGTAGACGTGGAATCGACAATGCCGATTCATCTATGATGGTCATTTGTCATCATCGAAACTTGCGATCGTATGTTGTCTGACACTTTTCCCTTACAGATGGCGACTCTGTTGTATGTTCGAGCGTGCGATACGTTCGGGTATATTTCCGCTAGCTTCACATCCAAATAAGTTGAGCATAATAACTACTTGCAGAAATTTATTCTGTCTCAGTTGTGGGTAGCACGACACTTGCTTGTTTCTTGCTATGCCATGAGACAAGCGAGTTGCCAAGTAAGTGACACGTACCACTGATACTTTTTCTATGCAATATACACCTAGCAAAATCGGAGTTGGAGTATCCAACTAAGTCAGAATCGACTCCCTTGGGGTACCATAAACTCATGTGTTGGGTGTCATAGAGATATCTCATAATGTGTTTGACCGCACTAAGATGTGATTCTTTGGGGGATGCTTAAAAGCATGCGCACATGCATGCAACTAACATTATATCTAGTGAGGATGCAATTAGATAGAGAAGAAATCCTATCATACCTCGATACTTTCTTTCTTCAAATGGTTTTCCATCTCCGTCTTTGTCAAGGTTGTATGAGGTTGGCATTAATGTTTCTATTACTTTGGACCTCTCCATATCAAATATTTTTAGAAACTCTTTACAATATTTAGCTTTATTTGTGAATGTTCCCTTTTTAGTTTTATGGATTTGGAGTCCTAGAAAGTACTTTAGTTCTCCCATCATGAGCATTTCAAACTCGTTCGACATAATTTCAGAGAATTCCTTGCATAACGATTAGTTATTAGCACCGAAGGTAATATCATCGACATATATTTGAACTAATAAAACATCATGCTAGATTTTCTTGATAAGAAGAGTTTTATCAACTTGTCCTCTTTGGAACTTGTTTTCAAGTAAGAATTTACTTAGACAGTCATACCATGCTCTACGAGCTTGTTTTAGCCCATATAGTGCCTTCTTAAGCTTTAAAATAGGGGATGGAAAAGTTGGGTGGATAAAACCTAGATTTTTTATCAACAAATACCTCTTCTTAGAAGTAACCCTTTAGAAAATCACTTTTTACATCCATTTGAAATAATCTAAAATTCACGATGCAAGAGAAAGCATAGGTTTCATTGAAATCTATTCCTTCATGTTGATTGTATCCGTTCGCAACAAGTCTGGCTTTATTTCTTAAAACATTTCCATCTTCATCCAGCTTGTTGCGAAAGACCCGTCGAGTACCAATTATTAGATTAGCTGAAGTTTTAGAGACGAGACCCCAAATGTTGTTTTGTTCAAATTGATTTAACTCCTCTTGCACGACAAAAGACCAATGTTCTTAGAATATAGCTTCGTTGATTCTCGTTGGTTCAATTTAGGAAATAAAAGCTACAAATTTACATACCTTATTGAAGGACCGTCGGGTAGTGCCTCCCTTGGATATATCTCTATTGACATTTTGGATGGGATGGTCCTTTGTCTATCTCCTTTCTCTCGGGAGATCTAAATGTTCTGGAGGAGTGTTTGGGATTCGATCCTAAACTGATTCTTCCTCTGCCACTTGATTTTCATTTTTCTCTTGACTCAGTTGAAGGTGAGAAAAACAAGAAATTGGGGTTTGAATTGTTTTAGAAATTAAAAGCTTTTAAAAAAATAAGAACACACCGAATTTTATACTGGTTCGCTTATAACACAAAGCTACTCCAGTCCACTCGACCAAGGTGATTTCGCCTTCAAAAAGGACTTAATCCACTGATCTTGAAATATTAATACAACCAAACGTCTAAGAGAATGATCTCTTAGTCCTCTCAAGTATACAGACTACACAGAGTCACATGAGGAACAAAAGCAATTTAAGCAAAATAAATTTGTAATAGAAAGTGCTTCTAAGAGTAAGCAAGTATTACAGCAGAATATTTAAGCAAGGGTTTTCACGTATGAGCAGCAACTCGTGAAAAACTGAGAGAGAATGTGAATGATTTTTCTATGCGTTGTTGTGTATCTCTCAATGAGGTAGGCTGTCCTTTATATAGTAGTGAGAAGGACCGTTGGAGTGATGACAAAATATTGGTCTTTGATGAGAATTCAATGTCATTACTTCTGTGTTTCTTGCCATAACCAATTTGTCTCCCTGAATAACTTCTTTCTAAAAATACTTCATTTCCATATTGAGAGTTTCTTTCCGTTACTCTTTTTGTATTTGGTGAATCTTCATCAGAGTCTTTGTTGTCTCGGAGTCATACATCAGAAGGAGATTATGTTGAAGTTACATCACAACTTCTCAGAGTACTAGTCTTCTAGATCATCAGAACTAAGATGAGTGGATGTTTAGAGCTTCTGGTTCTTTCTACCGTCTTGCTTTGCTCAGATTCAAAACTTCTTGGGCGCACTTCTTCCTCAGATGCGTCTGATCTTCTAGTACTTTGTATCTGATCAAAGTTTGTATCTGATAAAACGATCAGAATCCTTTGTTACTGTTCAGAGTCCTGCACACTTAGAAAAATTTCGTTAGGGTGCCATTTTTGGTTTCATCCTTTGTTATTATCAAAATCCTGGAATTCTATTGTAGAACTAATTTTGTTCTTACAATCTCCCCCTTTTTGATGATGACAAAACAATCTTAATTCAGAGATGAAACATTTTTAGATAAGGGTTTTATAAATGAGCTCCCCCTGAGATAAGTTTGGGAGTTTAGAAGTTCTTACCGGAGCTTCCATGATATGATGTTTCTAGATACTCTTCTGCAAATTTCTAAGTTAAAAGGATTAGAAACAATGTTTGCAGAGTACTGATAGGAGTTAGATATGTTTTCATCAGAGCTGTTTTTAGTTCTCCCCCTTTTTGTCAGAATCAACAAGACTTAGTTAAATGAAGAAACAAAAAAGATATAGAGATATATTCATAGATGCCAGAAGCACATACAACAGATAACAACCAGAGAACAGAAAGCAAAAACAAGCAAGACAGAGCAACAAGCAAATCAAGCACAAGAATATATAAACAAGTCCTAGGTGCCTAAGGGTTTGGAGGAGAAGGCATCCTCTAGAGCAGCTGGGTCAGCAGATTCTGAATGTTGACATTTACTGAATCCTGTTGATCCAATCTGGCTCGGACTTCCTTCTTCTCTTTCTGAAGATCTTCAAGTGTCTTTAGAACCAGAGGGACAAAGGTGGAGGACTCCCCCTGAGTCAGAGCATTCGGTTCTACCCTAGTGGCAGACTCTTCAGCAAGGCATGCTTCAGCTTCAACGACAACTTTGGCTTTAGCTTCAGCAGCAGCAACAATAGCTTCAGCTAGAGCTTTGGCTTCAGCTTCCTTGATCCGTTGTAGTTCTTCTTGCTTGGCTTTCTCTTCTGCTTCCTTGCGGGCTCGCTCCTCAGCTTCTCTGGCCAGGCGCTCCTGTAGTCTGATCTCAGCGTCTCTGATGAAGTCGTTGCGGACTTGCTCAAAGAGGCCCTTCAGCTTGAAGGCTTCAGCGGTCATCAAACCAATCACTCTGTTCCAGTGTGTCCTTATAGCTGAAGGATCATCACTGATGCCAGAGTTAATGGTCAGAGACTTGACCTTGTCAACTGAGGCTTCTGCAAACACCATTATTACTTCCTCAAGGGTTGGAAGGGTGTTTTCAGGTTCAGAGGCTTGGGGTGGAGAAGTTGGAGGGATTAGGTTGAGTATGGAAGTTTGGGGTTCAGCGGATGTATTTGGTGGGGGTATGTCAGAGTTGGGTGGTTGTGTTTCGGCGTGGATTGTTTCAGATGGTGGAGGGTCAGAGGTGGTTGTGGTTAGTTCTGCTGTGGGTGATGAAGTGACTTCTGGTTCAGGTGTGGATTGTGTTGGCTGTTGTGAGGCCAGAGCACGTGTTTGGAGTTGAGCCAGAGTTGGAGAGGGAGGGTCAGATGGTTCAATATATGTGGAAATGTTGTAGTAGGGGGGTGATTCTTGTGAAGAAGATGAAGAGGGTGAAGTGGTTTCGTTCAGCATTTCTACTTTTGAAACAGGTAAGGTCGTGGTGGCAAGGTTGAATTTCTGAGATGGTTGGTTAGATGGTCTGGTGGTTGAGGGAGGAGTTTCTGAATTGGTATATATGGGTGTTGGTTGAGGGATAGAGGAAGCAATATGATGAAGTTGTACAGAAGGAGCGAGAGAAACAAACTTACCAGAAGATCCAGTCAGAGGTACTGGAGGTCTTGATCCGGAGGATTCTCCTAGCTTTGCTTTCTTCGCTTGCTTTGCCTTCTCAGATGGTCCTCGTGGTCGCTTCATGAAGTTTGGAGGCTCATCTAACAGCTGGCTTATGTTGAAGTCTGAGATATGTACTCCTTGTTTTCACAGATCATCTAAGTAATACAGGATTACCTCTAGAGGGTCGATCTTTGAGAACAGATAGAGTTCATGTGGGATCTTCCTCTGATCTTTGAGAGCATCCCAGGAGGTGTCCAATGTGGGTTTGACCTTTACTTGATCCAGAATCCCCATGCTCTTCAAATTGCGAGCATTCAGAGCTTTTCCAGTGTCGATCATCACGTCGTCCATGAGTCTGAAGGTAATCAGATGATCTACGAGACCGCTTTCAATCAAAACGTCAGAGATCAGTCTCCCCAGAGGGATGTAGTTTTTGGGCTTCATGTTGTTTCTTGTATCTCATACAAAGTCTCTGAGGTACTTGAAGAGGAGTGCTGGAAGGCAGAGCTTCAGACCCTTATGGATGCAGTACAGGATGCACTTCTGGTCTGTGTTGATATAGTCTGAGGAGTTTGAAGCTGGGCGATGATGGATGGTGCCCAAGATGATCTTCAGCCAGACCCAGAGGTTCTGATGTAGTTCATTGTTCTTGGAGTGATTGCCTTCAGCGTTTTGTTTGAAGATAGTTGGATTAATCTCATGGGACATATATTTTACCCTAGGGTTAATGTTGTAAATCCTTCTTTCTCCATCTTTCTCCATGCCCAGAAGAGCGGCAATGGACTTCTAAGTGATCACCATCTTGACTCCCAGAACATAGGAGACGATGTATTGATCGTCAGCGTCAGCGAATCTCCAGAATTCCTTCACAAGGTTTGTGTAAACTGGACCATACAGACGTTGGAAGTAGTTTCCCCAACCTTGATTCTTCAGTTCTTCAGTGAGGTCAATACCATTTCTTCGCATATTTTCAAAGTCCACCAAAGATTCACATAAGACTTCCAGTTTCTCAAACGGTGTTGCAAGGTTGATATGTGGCTCACGATCAAGAATGTGAGGCTCTTTGTAGATGGGAGTTGAGACGACACCGGTAACTGCTGGGTTTTGGTTGCTTGAACTTGGAGCTTGTTCGTTGGAATCCACCTGTTGAGAGAAGTTGTATACTGATTGTTGTTGGGAATCCATGAATGTTGTTGAGAGCTGAGTTGAAGGTTGAAGAACTTGAAATTCTGCAGGAATGCCTTGAGGGAGAAAAGAATGTTGTTAAGAGTGTTTGTGAGAGTGAAAAGTGTGCAATGTGTGAAGAGAAGTGTTTAAATACCCAAATTAGGGCGCATGAAAAACGACACACAAAACAAAGTTTAGCACAAAAACCAAGTATGCACGTTAGAGAGAAAATGATTATAGCTCATAAATGATGTCTAATCCCAACAGTCAGTACACTGCTCGAGGAGATCTCAAGAGACTGTTCCTTGATTATTGCTAGATAGTTGTCTAGAAGTTCCAAGGTCAGACGCAAGGTGCTCCACGTGTTTGCTCTAACTGATCTTCAGGAATACCAAAAGGTTGGCTCCTGGAGATTTCTAACTCAGATGACTTCTAACTTGGTAGGAGTATCAGAGTCAGATGCAGAGTCCATTTTGTTTACATCAGAATCTTATCTTGCTCACTCAGAGGCACATTTTATTCAGGACAATTTTGAATGTTCAGATTCTTTAAGATGAAGAGAAATCTATCTTCAGCAAGTGGTTTGGTAAAGATGTCAGCCCATTGATGATCTGTATCAATGAATTTCAACATTACTACCCCTTTCTGAACATAGTCTCTAATGAAATGATGTTTTATTTCTATGTGCTTAGCTCTGGAGTGCAAGATAGGATTCTTGCTTAAACAAATGGCAGCAATATTGTCACAGAAGATAGGAATGTTACTCTCAAAGATTTGAAGATCCTCTAGTTGATTCTTCATCCAGAGCATCTGGGTAGTGCACAGTGATGCTGAGATGTATTCCGCTTCTGGAGTAGACAAGGCTATGGTTGATTGTCTTTTGCTGGCCCAGGATATCAGATTCTTTCCCAAGAGCTGAGAGTTTCCAGATGTACTTTTTCGTTCCATTGTGTCTCCTGCGTAATCTGCATCACAAAAACCAGATAGTTTATACTCTGATGTTTTCTCATACATCAGGCCCAAGTTAGGAGCTCCTTTCAGATATCTGAGAATTCTTTTAACTGCTGTTAAATGGGATTCTCTAGGATCTGATTGGAATCTGGCACAGAGACAAACACTAAATAGAATATCAGGACGTGTAACAGTCAGATAGAGAAGAGAGTCTATCATACCACGATAGAGCTTCTGACAAACCTTTTGAGTAACTTCTTCTTTTTCAAGAATGCAAGTTGGATGCATGGGTGTCTTGGCAGGTTTGCATTCAGCCATGTCAAATTTCTTCAGAATGTCTTTTATGTATTTGCTTTGATGAATGTAGATGACTTCTGAAGCTTGATTAATCTGAATTCCTAGAAAGAACTTTAGTTCTTGCATTAAGCTCATTTCGAATTCTGCCTGCATTAGCTCAGAGAATTCTTGACATACAGAGGCGTTAGCTGAACCAAAAATGATATCATCAACGTATATCTAGCATATCATGAGATCATTATTAATGTTTTTACAGAAGAGTGTAGAGTCAACTTTTCCTCTAATAAAATCATGTTCCAGAAGAAAATTACTTAATCTTTCATACCAAGCTTTGGGAGCTTGTTTTAGTCCATATAAAGATTTCTTAAGTTTAAATACATGTTCTGGACAATTAGAATTTTCAAAACCTGGAGATTGGTTGACATACACTTCTTCTGATATATAACTATTAAGGAATGCGCTCTTGACATTCATTTGATATAGTTTGATAGAATGATTTATAGCGAATGAGACAAGTAAGCGAATAGATTCTAACTTGGCGACTGGGGCAAAGGTTTCATTATAGTCAATTCCTTCTTGTTGACTGTAACCTTGAGCCACCAGCCGAGCTTTGTTTCTGACAACTTCTCCTTTCTCATTCAGCTTGTTTCTGAACACCCATCTGGTTCCGATAATGTGAGTTCCTTTAGGTTTAGGAATAAGATCCCATACGCCGTTCTTTGTGAATTGATCTAGCTCTTCTTGCATGGCTAGAACCCATTCACTATCTTGAAGTGCCTCATCACAGGAAGTAGGCTCAATCAGAGATACTAGTCCCAATGGAGTTTCTTCAGGTGTCTTGAAGGTAGACCTAGTTCGGATAGGTTCATCCTTGTTTCCCAGAATCAACTCTTCAGAATGTTGAGGCGACTTTTAGCTTTCTTTGGGATTGCTTGGGATTTAGTTTCTTCTGAGGTTTGAGTGGTAGTTGTTTCAGGAGCTTTGATCTTCTCGTCAGAACCTACAAGAGTAATCTCCAGATCTGCAAGTTTCTCAACTAGCTTTGACTTTTCAGGGTCAAGCTTATCATCAAATCTGACATGAATTGATTCTTCCACAGTTTTGGTTTCTGTATTGTATACTCTGTATCCTTTAGAGCATTATGAGTATCCTAACATAATACCTTTTTGTGCTTTGGAATCAAACTTGTTCTGATGTTCTTTAGTATTTAGAATAAAACAGGAACATCCAAAAGGATGAAAATAAGAAATGTTGGGTTTTCTTCCTTTACACAGTTCATAGGGAGTCTTCTCCAGAATAGGTCTTATGGAGATTCTATTCTGAATATAACACGCTGTATTTACAACTTCAGCCCAAAAGTGCTTAGCCACATTTGTTTCATTGATCATGGTTCTGGCCATCTCTTGGAGTGTCCTATTCTTCCTTTCTTCAACTCCATTTTGTTGTGGAGTTCTAGGGCAGGAGAAATCATGGGATATTCCATTAGAGTCAAATAATTCCTCAAAAAATTTATTTTCAAATTCCCCACCATGATCACTTCTGACTCTGATGATTTTAGAGTCAAATTCGTTTTGCACTTTGGAACAGAAGCTAGTGAATACAGAGTGAGACTCACTCTTGTGCTTTAAGAATTTTACCCATGTCCAGCGACTAAAATCATCAACAATGACTAGTCCATATTTCTTTCCATTGACTGATGCTGTTTTTACAGGACCAAATAAATCAATGTGAAGAAGTTCCAGAGGCTTAGAGGTAGAAACAATGTTTTTCTTTTTAAAAGAAGATTTTGAAAATTTTCCTTTCTGACATGCTTCACATAAAGCATCTGAAGAAAACTTCAACTTAGGTAGACCTCTGACTAACTCGAGTTTATTTAGCTGAGATAACTTTCTCATGCTAATGTGGCCCAAGCGTCTATGCCATACCCATTGCTCTTCGTGGACAGACATCAAACATTTTACATTTTGTTCTTTTAAATCCGAAAGATTTATTTTATAAATATTGTTTTCCCTCTTGCCAGTGAATAGGATAGATCCATTGTTTTGATTTATGGCTTTACATGTTTTTTGATTGAAGATCACATCATACCCGTTATCACTTAATTGACTTATTGATAACAGATTATGCATCAATCCTTCTACATATAAAACATCAGATATAGAGGGAAGAGTACCATTACCAATATTTCCGGAGCCTCTGATCCTTCCTTTCTGATCTCCTCTAAAACCTACGAATCCAACGTCTTTAAGTTCCAGGTTTTGGAACATATACTTTCTTCCCGTCATGTGTCGCGAGCATCCAGAGTCCAGGTACCATGACTGGTGTTTTAACTCTGCTGCATAAGATATCTGCAACATAAACAATCTTATCCTTTGGTACCCAGAATCTTTTGGGTCCTTTGTGATTAGTTTTCCCAGAGTTTCTTAACACTTTGGGTTTTCTAGCATTATTAAATTGTTGTGCTTGTGTATGTGTATAGTGATAGGAAAATGGAGATTTAGGTTGGTCATTAGTAGAAGTTTTATCTTCACTAGGATCATACCTAATTCCTCTTCTATTGTTCTGACTGACCCCATAAATCATGGATGCCATTTTGCTCCTCTCTATCCCATTTTTCAGAAACTTTTGAAAAGATTTTTCATATTCATAAATTATTGTGTTTGAAGTTTGCGGAGCTTGAGATAACGCTTCTTCAAGTTTTGAACAATTTTTCTTTGTTGAATCTCTTTCTAATATCAAGGTTCTGTTTTCATCTTTAAGTTCTAAAATTGTTATCTCAAGTTTGCCACATTCTTCTAGTGTTTCTTCAAGCACACCTTTTATAGCTTCAAATTTTCGTTTGAGTTTCTGATATGATTTTAGAGTTTCAGATAGGCATGATTCTAGGTCAGATCGAGAAAGTTCAGAAAATACCTCTTCAGATTCAGATTCTTCATCTGAAGTATTCTTGAATGTGGTAGCCATGAGTGCCACATTTGCCTGTTCATCAGAGTCTGATTCTGATGAGTCAGATTCACTATCGTCCCAGGTAGCCATCAGTCTCTTTTTGGTTCTGAAGGAATTTTTCTTGAAGTTCTCTTTTCTGGAACTGTCTTTCTTCAACTTGGGACATTCGTTTCTGTAGTGACCTGTTTCTTTACATTCATAACACGTAACATCTTTGTTAGATTTACCTTTTGAGGTTGATTCTGATCGATCTCCTTTGGATCTTGGTTTTCTGAAGTTATTATTCCTTTTTCTCTAGAGTTGTTTTACTCTTATGGTTAGAAGGGATAATTCTTCCTCATCTTCAGAATCTTCCTTTTCAGAGTCATCAACGTCTTCTTCTTCGGCCTGGAAGGCTTTGTTTCTGTCAGACTTGCGCCTTTCAGATCTGGATTTTAGTGCTATAGACTTGATCTTCTTCTGAGGCTCATCTTCCTCTAGTTCTATCTCATGACTTCTGAGTGAACTGACAAGTTCTTCAAGGCTGATGTTGTTCAGATCCTTTGATAGCTTTAAGGCTGTGACCATGGGTCTCCACTTCTTTGGCAAGCTTCTAACTATCTTTTTGACATGGTCCACAGTTGTGTATCCTTTGTCTAGCACCTTGAGACCTGCAATTAGAGTTTGAAATCTAGAAAACATTACCTCTACAACTTCATCATCCTCCATTTTGAAGGCTTCATATTTCTGGATTAGAGCCAGAGCCTTTGTTTCTTTGACCTGAGAGTTTCCTTCATGAGTCATCCTCAGGGAGTCGAGTATTTCTTTAGCTGTTTCCCTGTTGGTGATTTTTTCATTCTCATTGTAGGATATGGCATTGAGAAGTATCGTTATGGCTTTGTGATGATTCTTGAATTCGCGTTTCTGATCATCTGTCATTTTGCTTTTGGGAATAGCAACTCCATCATCTGTTACAGGAGGTATGTATCCAACTATGACAATGTCCCAGAGATCAGCGTCGTAGCCCAGAAAGAAACTTTCAATTCTATCTTTCCAGTAATCGAATTTCTCTCCATCAAAGACTGGAGGCTTAGCGTTGTAACTATCTCTTTCATTGGTGTTGGCCATAGTTTTTCTCGTTCTGGATCTCTCTACACTGTTAAGTGTTTGATTAGAAAATCAATAACAGAGTTGAAGCTCTGATACCAATTGAAGGTGAGAAAAACAAGAAAGGGGGGTTTGAATTGTTTTAGAAATTAAAAGCTTTTTCAAAAATAAGAACACACCGAATTTTATACTGGTTCGCTTATAACACAAAGCTACTCCAGTCCACCCGACCAAGGTGATTTCGCCTTCAAAAAGGACTTAATCCACTAATCTTGAAAGATTAATACAACCAAACGTCTAAGAGAATGATCTCTTAGTCCTCTCAAGTATACAGACTACGCAGAGTCACTTGAGGAACAAAAGCAATTTAAGCAAAATAAATTTGTAATAGAAAGTGCTTCTAAGAGTAAGCAAGTATTACAACAGAATATTTAAGCAAGGGTTTTCACGTATGAGCAGTAGCTCGTGAAAAACTGAGAGAGAATGTGAATGATTTTTCTGTGCGCTGTTGTGTATCTCTCAATGAGGTAGGATGTCCTTCATATAGTAGTGAGAAGGACCGTTGGAGTGATGACATAATATTGGTCTTTGATGAGCATTCAATGTCATTACTTCTGTGTTTCTTGCCATAACCAATTTGTCTCCCTGAATAACTTCTTTCTAAAAATACTTCATTTCCATATTGAGAGTTTCTTTCCGTTACTCTTTCTGTATTTGGTGAATCTTCATCAGAGTCTTTGTTGTCTCGGATTCATACATCAGAAGGAGATTATGTTGAAGTTACATCAGAGCTTCTCAGAGTACTAGTCTTCTAGATCATCAGAACTAAGACGAGTGGATGTTTAGAGCTTATGGTTCTTTCTACCGTCTTGCTTTGCTCAGATTCAGAACTTCTTGGGTGCACTTCTTCCTCAGATGCGTTTGATCTTCTAGTACTTTGTATCTGATCAAAGTTTGTATCTGATAAAACGATCAGAATCCTTTGTTGCTGTTTAGAGTCCTGCACACTTAGAATTTTTTTGTTAGGGTGCCATTTTTGGTTTCATTCTTTGTTATCATCAAAATCCTGGAATTCTATTGTAGAACTAATTTTGTTCTTACATCAGTTCTTGATTATCCTTTAGACTCGTCTTTTCCAAAATACCCGCACATATATAACTTCTACTTCTATAAGTTTAGAGTTAGATTTATCAAAGATAACACAAACTAATTCGTCAATTGTCGCAATTATTTTGTTATATATTCTAAAAGCTTTGATAGAAGTGAAATATCCTATAAATATACCTTCATAAACTTTTGCGTTGAATTTTTCAAGATTACCTTTTTTGTTGTTAAGGATAAAGCATTTACAGCCAAAGACGTGTAGGTGAGAGATTTTCAGCTTTGCTCTGTTGTATAGTTCATAGGTTGTACACTTTAGAATTTTCTTATCAAGATATAATTCATGACATAACAAGTGATGTTTATAACATCAACCTATAAATATTTAGGAAGATTGGTCTCATTTGATAACACCAAAACACACCGCATATTTGGCCCGATTTGCACAGTTTTACTGTCGTTTTGATTTCATTTCTAGTATTATATTGATATTTTGTCTGGATTTCAGGTACTTATCCATGTGAGAGTCATAATTAAAGAAACGAGGCAAATCGGATGAAAAACAGAGAAAAATGCATATTTTGCACTCACGACGACCAGCATGGCATTTGCCATGGAGCTAGCGATGATGTGGCTGACGTGTCCCATGACCCAACAGTCACAAATACCAAGTCTCCGCTTTTTATGAAGGTAGTGTTCACCACAGGGGGTATGGTGATCGCCATCCCTTATAAGAGCGAAACGGTCAAAGGGCTGAAGCATTCTTCCCCACTTTCCCCTTTTTTCTCTCACACGAATTTAGCAACCATTGAATTGGTTTCCAGGGTTTTGTAACATTATAAATAGAGGTTGAAACTCACATTTAAAACCATCCAAGCTTAGTATAACTTAAGCCATATATTCATATTTTTGAGAACTTTAATTCTTCACATCAGAGGGTTATCGCATTCCGGTTGTTATTGAGTTTAAAGCACTTTTAATTTTATCTTGCCAACATTTACTTTCCCGTTCAAGTTTTCCTTCGATTTATTGATGTACCAGATTCAAGAATCCATTTGGAGCAGATTCTCATTATTATTAACATTATTTATTTCTTTTGTCTATTACTTATTATCATCAGTATTATTTATTTCTTCTGCTTATTTATTTTACATGCTTGTTATTTTTCTTGCCATACTTTAATTTCGAAGTTTAATTTATTTCACTGCACGTTCGTAATTTTAATTGAATCGCCTGTTATGTTTAATTCTAATTTTCAATCCCTCACTTTATTGTTTACTATGACCATGTCTAGCTAATCTACTAGTGTTGGAGTGTGAGGACCATCGATTCGATGAAACTTAGTCTGTTATTTGTTTGGGATTACTATCAGGCCTGTTTTGGTTTTCATCTCAATTTTTCGGAAATTAAATTGGTCAGGTTACTTAGAAAGTAGGACCGTAGATATGCCGAGTAAGATCGAAAGTCGTCCGATACCTAAGATAATTTTTTTTAATTTTTGATTAATAAACACCACGAGAGCACTTTGTTAATTAATTAGGAGAAATTGATATTTCTAGAAAGTGGTTTTAAAACTATTTTCGGACGCGTTTATAAGTATAGAATCCGGTTATCCGAGCGAAAGTCGGGAACCCTTTAAAGTCAAAATTTCCAATCAAAACCACTTTCTAACTAAGTAACATAATCTAATTTCAATAAAAAAGTTTTCACTACTTTAACGCAAAACGCACCGGGAACGCGAGAGCAAACAGTATAATTTAGAGAGTAAAACCAGCCTCCTAATACGCGAGAGCGACAATTCCTTTTTAATTAATTATTTTTCAAGGAAGAAAACATTGGCCTATGAGTAGTTCTACTAGGAGTAATAAGAGTATTGTTGATCCATGAGAGCCATATTTCGTTATTACATTTTTGAATTTATTCAAGTTTATTATTTTCACTTTGTTGTTCCTATTCCAACCCTTTTTGAGATCGCCTTAGATAAACACCGTAACAATAGGAAACGGTAGATTGACCATTAGGTCTCTATGGGTTCGACAACCTTTTATATTACTCTGATACACTCTGTATACTTGCAAAAAACATCCATCAAGTTTTTGGCGCCACTGCCAGAGACCAATAATGTCAAATATCGAAATCCTGTTGTTACAACGTCTAAATTAAGGCACCATTTTCCTGGTCAATGCGAAGGACTCACTGTAATACCCCAAAATTTACCCTTCATTTTTCCTAGAGGTATGGGATTATGTTTTACACCTCATTCATGCATTCATTTCATATTGCATTTCATCATGTCAATCAGAATTAGCTCCAAGAAGCTTGAATATCATCTAAGACACTTTGTGGGTTCTATCTGGGTGATTAGTCAACACAAGGGAATGACTTGAGTTACTTCCAACATGTTCAAATGGGGTCTATTCATCATGCAAAACGTTAATCTTGAAGGAGCAAAGGCCTGTTCCTGAGCTGTCATGCTCGTTAGGCGAGCAGCGTGGTTCGCTTAGCGAATCTGAACTGTCATGCTCGCTAGGCGAGCAAATTCTTCGCTAGGCGAAGCTCACGCGTTTTAAAATATAACAAAAAAAAATTGGACTTGGACCTCTCTCATTTGAGCCCACAAAGCCACGAAAATCAGGTTATAAATTCTAGACTTCCATCTCCAAAAAAAACCCTGACCTAACAAGAGAAGAGAACAGCCAGAGAAGAAGCTAACAGAATTCAGAGTAGCCTCCGGACACTAAAGGGAATTCATCTGCACAGAACCAATTCCATCTCATATAAACCCTAAGATTGTTCTGCAAACCCCAACGGTGCATGCGGGTCTAGATATGTATGCGGGTCGTTAGGTTTTGCATGCGGGTCTAGATATGTATGAATGTGTAAAACAATGCCTTGAATGTTTAATTGTTTAATTTCTGAAATGTGTATCATAGGGTTTGGGGTTACTGAAATCGGACTATTATCAAGGAAGAATCCACAACCCGCAGGCATTCGCTAGCACCTCGCTAAGCGAACATGTAGCGAAGCTTCGCTAAGCCTTCGCTAAGCGAAGCAGTAGCGAGCGTGACACTGTTCACCTGACGCTTTGTTGTTATGTTTCTTTTGTTTGGTGCAACTCTGGATTGCACCCCGTCTTGTTATTCTAACCTGTTTGCTGAGTTTTTTTTTGTGAGGGTTCACATGATTCCTGAAGAGATAGCCTGCTTGGTATTCCACTTTATTTGTGGGATACCACTGGGAGCTTTATTCCGATCACTTGTACTGACTTGCTTTCTTTGATGGTTCCAGCTTGAGAGATCACCGGGTTTCTTGCTTCTTTAGTTGCTGTTATTTTGGATCTTTATCCGTGTGGTAATTTTACCTCTTTCCCTCATTTTACCGCTTTCTTAGCTGGAAGACCTCAATAGGAGGCAATGTTTTCTTTTTTTTGTTTACTTTTATGCTAAAGACCTCCATGAAGAGGCAATTGACGGATAAAAGGGATTAGCAGTCAATCCCCCGTTATTTAGTGTGTCGTTCCTTATGCTCGCACTACGTGTCGATGCTTCAGAATAAAAGCCCAAGATCTTTTGTCCGGTCAGTCAGTGGAGAGGGTTCCACCTTTCTGAATCCCCACTTTTTGTCATGAACTCACCCTGTCCAGGGTTAAGAGCTAGGAGGTCTTATCTTCATTACCCTTTTGATCTGCTCACCCTGACGTTCAATGTCAGTGGTTAAGAGCCCTTTTGATTACCGTTCCATGGCTTGTTTGTCGAGGTTGATATGACCCCTCTTAACTAAAGCCCTACCCACGTATGTTTGAGCCCCTATAGGATTGCTAGGCTTCGTATAGTCTCTCATTTGCATGTCAATTAAGGTAGCATGGTTCCTTCGTCTAAGACTTCCTTTTTGCATGAGCCTTCCTAAAAACACAAACAAACTCATTGATTTTTCTTCTCCTAAGAACACGTTAACTCCTTCTACTACAGGCGAGTAAGTCTCCAAAGGTCTAGCATCCGGTAGATTGCGTAGTAACGTCGTTCATCCCAAAACAAACCCCATAGGGCAGCCGAACTACGGTTTGCTCTGATTCTCATTCCAGATGAGATACGTAGGCAAAGACGCGATGTATTAGCGAGCACACTCCTCTTTAACCCATAGATAGCCGAGCTACGAAGACTCTGATTCTCATATTCAGATGAGATACGTATGCAGTGGATGCGACATCCGTGCGAGTCATTTTTCTTTTGACCTCTCTTTTAGTACATAGTACATTAGATAAACCCACACCCTTTAGACAAGAACAACAAGAGTGGATCCCGTAGAGTACTACGGATGCGTAGGGGTGCTAATACCTTCTCTTTGCATAATATACTCTCGAACCCAAGATTTGGTTGCGAGACCTTGTCTTTTCCTTTCCTTTTTTCTAGGTTTACTTCGAGCGTTTCCTTTCCCTCCTTTGGGATAAATAACGCACGGTGGCGACTCTTCTGTCATTTCTTTTTTCGCCGGTTGTTTTTTCGCATTCCATATTTTTTAGGCTGCGACAGCTGGCGACTCTGCTGGGGACCCGGTTTCCCTAAGCCAGTCCCTCCTAGCTTTTGTAGGTTTCTTGTTGGTTGGGTGTTTATTCTTTTGTACAGTTATTTATTTACCTGCTTTACCTTATTGCACTCATGTACATATGTTTGCTGTATCTGTTGGATCTGTTTGTTTGTTTGTTTGTTGGGATGGGATATTTTATGAGAGATAAGCCCACTACCCAGGCTTGAGCGTACACACAGGTTTTATAGTGGATAGTCATGAGGCTTGCGTGGCATGTTGCTACGTTAAGTCGTTCATGAAGACCCACATCCAGACGAGGTTTCTTTTGGATATATTCTGTCCTATGGGTGTTCCATAACGACCGATGTTCTTCTAGAAATTGTCGACTCTGGTGACCATTTCCCGAGAACTCAGTCGAGGCCTCTCCTCCGAGACGTGATTATGTTAGCTCTGGTGGGCGCATTCTCGCTGCTCAACCCGAGGACCCCGAGACTGGGAACTTGCTCTAGGATATCCTGTTGAGGGGAGTCAGTGGAGGTCTTTTATCCCGTAATAATGCCAAACCTTCAGTGGTAAACATATTATTCTCGACTGAAGGGCTGAAGTTGACGAACTTCCGTTCTTAGAACCTACCAGTGAGGGGCGGGCTAAATTCAGGAAACCTTAACCTTCAACCAACCCGGTTTTTTGGAGCAGAGTTTTGATCTTATATTACATTCCTCAATGGTTTTCTCTTCAGACAGTGCAATCTGACAAATGTTCAAGCAGATACAACAATCCTGATTCCCACATCACCGCATTGCATCACATCATTTTTTCATTCATATCATTTAACACATGTTTATCCATTTCTAGGGGGGTTTATATCTTCTTCTTGATTCTAGTCGGGGTTTTCTTCTTACACTTTTTATCTGACGAGAGACTGGAATCAAGGGGGTAGAATACCCGTTGGAATTGATAAACATGTCATTGCATTTACATATTCATTTGCATGTCTTGCATAACAGGTACCGCTGCAGTGTTCTCATATTATTTGGTGTTCCACTAGCAGGATAGCTGACTCAGGCATTCACCGGTACGGTACCCGCAGAAACCACCAGAGAGTAATGGAAAGCCTACAAGCAGAACTCGCCGAGATGAAGATTTGCATGAATCAATTCATGGATGTGGTTCAAGGGGTGGCTCAGGGACAACAAGAGCTCAGGCAAATGATGCAGAGGAATCCCGCCACTACTCAACCAGAGACATTAACTGATCCTCCAATTGGAGAGGTTAACAGACCGAGTGGACCGGGGCCTATCCCGATCCTACATGTCAACCTAGATCAACAACCCATTCATGATGGTCAGGACGATCAATTCTCCCTGCTTCAGGAGGACTTTGGCATGGGCCATGGTATGGACCTTATGTTTCGGAGACTCGAAGAGAGGTTGAAAGCTGTGGAAGGGCAGAATGCTCTTGGTGTGGCTGTTGCTGACTTGGGATTGGTCCCAGGCGTGAGGGTGCCACCGAAATTCAAGGTCCCGATATTTGAAAAATACAGTGGCAACTCTTGCCCAAAGACCCATGTGCAAGCCTATTTCTGTAAAATGGTTGCATACTATGACGATGAAAAGTTGCTTATGTACTTCTTCCAGGATAGCCTAGCGGGGGCATCCCTGGAATGGTATATGAGGCTGGACAGAGCCCACATCCACTGCTGGAGGGATTTGGCTGAGGCTTTCGTGAAACAGTATCAGTATAATGCAGACATGGCTCCGGACAGAACTCAACTTCAGAATCTGTCTCTTAAAAGCAATGAGTGCTTCAGGGAATACGCTCAACGCTAGAGGGAGACAGCTTCCCGTGTTCAACCTCCTATGTTGGAGAAGGAAATGGCTAACATGTTCATGAACACTCTGCCCGGACCTTACTTGGAGCGCCTGGTGGGTTACAATGCCTCCAACTTTGCTGATGTAGTCTCTACCGATGAGAGGGTGAAGAACTATTTGAAGACGTGCAAGGTCCAGAATGGAGGTGGATCTTCATCAGGGGTGAAGAAGCCGTTCATTCAGGGACAGAAGAGGCGAGAAGGGGATGCAAATGCCATATCTTCTTATCAGAACAGGGGTAACCGGAGGAATAACTTTCAGAACTATCATCAACAACCGTATGTTGCGGCTGTGACCATTCTAGCTGTAGCATCACTACAACAACAACAACCACAACGTCAGCAAACTCAGTACCAACAACAACAACCGGGTAACAGACCCGCCTATCAACAGAGGCAAAGGATGATGGACCGGCGTTTCGACACTCTCCCAATGTCGTACGCTCAGTTGCTTTCTAGTCTTCAACAACTACAACTCGTGCAGTTACGCACTCTGGCTCCTCCTGTTGGTAGGCTTCCGGTTGGTTACGACGCCAACGCTAGGTGTAGCTTCCACTCTGGGGCACCTAGCCACACTATTGAGAACTGCAAAGCTTTTAAGCACGTAGTTCAAGACCTCATAGATTCAAAGGCCATCAACCATGCACCAGCTCCTAATGTCGACAACAATCCCATGCCACATCATGGTAGTGCAAATGTTAATATGCTTGAAGGTGAAGCCAGATCCGTCAAAGATGTGTTGAAGCTGAAGACTCCGTTGTTGGAAATCAAGGGCTACTTGTTGAAGGCTGATGTTTTCCCTGGTTGTGGGAAGGGTTGTGTGGATTGTGTTACTGAGAGTGGAGGTTGCTTGAAGCTGCAGCAGGGTATCCAGGCCTTGCTTGACAATGGTATCCTCCAGGCGGAAGACTTGTCTGTCCAAGAGCTTGTTGAAGGGGTTGAGGAAGAGGTGTTTGAAGATGCTACTGATGAATTCGCAGATGTTATTCCTACTGATTCTGTAATCTATGATGATTTTTCCAATGTTGTTGCTGATATCCCAAACAATGAACTTGATTCTGATGTTCCGGATGTTTATGTTTCAAGGAATGAGATTTCAGAGTATGACTATGATGTTGCTACCATCACCATTTTCTACCCAACTGTTCAGATCAATATGCCAGAAGCGCAACCGGTGCCACCAGTGTGACCGTCCACTATGACTATCACAACCCCTGGTCCTTTACCTTTCACCAGCGAAAGGGACATTCCTTGGCATTATGGGGGGAATGTATACACGCACGATCATGGGGTGGAACAACCACTGAAGGTAGAATAGGGTTAGAAGTCTGAACTTGAAGTCGAAGGTCCCGTAGTGGACAATGTTGGTGGAATCGGGCGATTCACCAGGAGTGGTAGACTGTTCTCACCACCGGTTACCCAAACTGATAGTACTGATGCTGCGGCGAAAACCAAAGGCAAGCAAGTCGTGAATGAGGGTGCCTCTGCACCCCATGCTGGTTCTGAGCCCACTTTTGCGAAGGAAATGGATGAGCTTTTTAGAATTATAAAGAGAAGTGACTACAAGGTAGTCGATCAGTTGATTCAGACTCCGTCTAAGATATCCATTCTCTCACTCCTATTGTGTTCAGAGGCGCATAGGGAGGCACTGATGAAAGTCTTAAATGCTGCATATGTGCCTCAGGAGATCTCAGTGAACCAACTGGAAGGAATTGTTGCAAATGTTCATGCAAGCAACGGGTTAGGTTTTACTGATTCTGACTTAACACCAGCTGGACGCAACCATAACAAGGCTTTGCACATCTCGATGGAATGCAAAGACACCGTGTTATCTCATGTTCTGGTGGATACATGTTCCTCTCTCAATGTGCTACCCAAGAGATCCCTGTCGAGGTTAGAAGTAGAAGGTTTGGTCCTAAAGCCTTCAGATCTTATTGTGAGAGCCTTTGATGGCTCCAAGAGGTCAGTGTTCAGAGAGGTAGAATTGCCAATTCAGATTGGATCATAAACCTTCAACACCGTCTTCTTTGTGATGGATATCAGTCCTTCCTATAGTTGCCTGCTATGTCGTCCTTGGATCCACAATGCTGGGGCAGTCTCTTCAACTTTACATCAGAAGATTAAATTCCCGGTTAATGGAAGGATTATCACCGTCTGTGGTGAGGAGGACATTCTGGTCAGTAACCTGTCTACATTCAAGTATGTAGAGGTAGAAGGTGAATTTCATGAGACCCTATGTCAGGCCTTTGAGGCAGTTCAGATCAAGGACGCAACTCCGGTGGAAGAAGTTGAAGCAGGTGCCTCTATCTCGTCCTTCAAGCAGGCACATGCCTTGGTAGATTCGGGTGTTGCCCCCGGTTGGGGACGTCTGTTGGAGTTACCAATGAAAGAAGACAAGTTCGAGATTGGGTATCAGCCAGCTCTGACTTCTACAACTTTAACACTTCAGACTCGTCAGGGGCCGATTACTTTCTCCAGCGCTGGCGTCATCCAATATGGCCAGATCTCTGTGGTCAACGATGAAGATGGGGATAGTGAGTGCGACATCGATAACTGGGTGCGTCCGAGGATCCCGGGTGAAGTCATCAACAACTGGTCTTCTGAGGAGATTGTCCAAGTCACTTTTCTGGAGGAGTAATTTTTCTTTGTTTATTCATGCATATCCAAGTCTTACGTTCCGCCCAGGGCGTAATGACTCATTGTAGGGCTTATCTGTGTGGATACCTGCATTTTTTATCATAAATAAAAGACGTCTTTTTGCATTCAAATATTTTGTTCACTGTCTTTCTATTTTTACAGTTTTCAAAAAAAAAAATCAAAAAATGTCTGGCAATGTTTTGTTTAGTTTCCATTTCTTGTTCACACTCATAAGCACATACCATCACTCATGCAGATGCACATAACCGGATCCTATTGATAACAGTTCTGCTATGGCTCGCTTCGACTTTGAAAATCCGGTCTTTCAAACTGAAGAAGAGGGTGATGAAGACTGTGAACTCCCTGAAGAACTTGCCAGGCTATTAAAACAGGAGGAAAGGGTCATCCAACCGCATCAAGAGTCTACTGAAGTGATTAATCTCGGCACCGAGGACGTCAAGAGAGAAATCAAGATAGGGACTGCTTTGGAAGACGATATGAAGAAGGGGTTGATTGAATTGCTGCAAGAGTATGTTGACATCTTCGTTTGGTCTTATCAGGACATGCCAGGGCTTGGCACAGATATCGTGGTACACCGCTTGCCTCTCAAAGAAGGTTGTCCTCCGATCAAGCAGAAGCTCAGAAGAACAAGACCAAAGATGGCTGTCAAGATAAAGGAAGAAGTACAAAAACAGTTGGATGCAGGGTTTCTAGCAGTCGCCAATTATCTGCCATGGGTTGCAAATATCGTTCCGGTGCCTAAGAAGGATGGAAAGATACGGATGTGTGTCGACTATCGGGATCTGAACAGAGCTAGCCATAAGGATGATTTCCCATTGCCTCACATTGATGTTTTGGTGGATAACACAACTCAGTTCTCGGTATTCTCCTTCATGGATGGCTTTTCTGGCTATAATCAAATCAAGATGGCACCAGAAGACATGGAGAAAACAACATTCATAACCCCATGGGGCACCTTCTGCTACAAGGTGATGCCGTTTGGTCTGAAAAATGCTGGGGCAACATATCAACGAGCGATGGTGACTCTTTTCCATGATATGATTCATCATGAAATCGAGGTTTATGTTGACAATATGATTGCCAAATCTCAAACAGAAGAAGAACATTTGGTGAACCTGCAAAAACTGTTTGAGCGTTTGAGAAAATTCAAGACGAGGGTTAATCCGAACAAGTGTACTTTCGGGGTGAGATCTGGAAAACTGTTGGGTTTTATTGTTAGTGAAAAAGGGATTGAGGTGGATCCTGCCAAAGTGAAAGCGATACAAGAAATGCCTGAGCCAAGAACAGAAAAACAAGTCCGTGGTTTCTTAGGAAGGTTGAACTACATAGCAAGGTTCATCTCTCACCTAACAGCCACGTGTGAGCCAATTTTCAAGTTGTTGAGAAAAGATCAGGCCATCAGGTGGAATGATGATTGTCAAAGGGTTTTCGAGAAGATCAAAGAGTATTTGCAAAATCCTCCTATCCTCATGCCTCCAGTCCCAGGGAGACCGCTGATTATGTACTTGACAGTACTTGATAATTCCATGGGTTGTGTTCTCGGTCAACACGACGAGACAGGTAGGAAAGAGCATGCCATCTACTACCTGAGTAAGAAATTCACAGATTGTGAGTCGAGATTCTCAATGCTTGAAAAGACATGTTGTGCACTTGCATGGGCTGCTAAGCGTTTGAGACAATACATGCTGACTCACACAACCTTATTGATCTCCAAGATGGATCCAGTCAAGTATATATTCGGAAAGCCAGCTCTCACCGGAAGGGTTGCTCGTTGGCAAATGGTACTGACAGAGTATGACATCCAGTATACATCCCAGAAAGCCATCAAGGGGAGTATCCTGTCAGACTATCTTGCTCAACAGCCGATTGATGATTATGAGCCGATGAAGTTTGATTTTCCGGATAAAGACATCATGTTCCTCAAGATGAAAGACTGTGAAGAGCCAGTTGTTGAGGAGGGACCTGATCCAGCTGAAAAGTGGACTTTGTTGTTTGATGGGGCTGTCAATGCCAAAGGAAGCGGAATTGCTGCTGTCATTACCACCCCGAAAGGTGCCCACATGCCTTTCACCGCTCGTCTGACTTTTGAGTGCACCAATAATGAAGCTGAGTATAAGGCTTGTATCTTGGGTATCGAGCAAGCCATTGATTTGAGAATCAAGACCCTGGACATTTTCGGAGATTCAGCTCTAGTGATCAATCAAGTGAATGGTGATTGGAACACTCTTCAGCCTAATTTGGTCCCCTACAGAGATTACACGAGAAGACTGTTGACTTTCTTCGCAACAGTAAAGCTGTACCATATACCTCGTGATGAGAACCAGATGGCAGATGCTCTCGCCACTCTATCCTCCATGATTAACGTGATTCGGTGGAACCATGCTCCCAGGATTGATGTTATGCGTCTTGATAGGGCCGCGTATGTGCTTGCTGCTGAACTGGTAGTTGATGACAAGCCCTGGAATCACGACATCAAGTACTTTCTGAAGAATCAAGAGTACCCTGCAAGGGCATCCAACAATGATAGAAAGACTTTGAGAAGATTGGCTGACAGTTTCTTCTTGAACAAAGATGATGTTCTGTATAAGAGGAACTTCGACATGGTTTTGCTCAGATGTGTGGATAGACACGAAGCAAACATGTTAATGCAGGAAATTCATGAAGGCTCCTTCGGTGCTCATGCCGGCGGACATGCAATGGCTAAGAAATTGTTGAGAGCGGGTTATTACTGGATGACCATGGAATCTGATTGTTTCAAATATGCTCGGAAGTGCCATAAATGTCAGATTTATGCTGATAAGGTACATGTGCCGCCGAATCCTTTGAATGTGATATCTTCGTCGTGGCCTTTTGCTATGTGGGGCATTGATATGATTGGAAAGATTGAGCCGACCGCCTCCAATGGGCATCACTTCATCCTTGTTGCCATCGACTATTTCACCAAGTGGGTCGAAGCAGCGTCATTCGTGAATGTCGCCAGACATGTGGTGGCCCGATTCATTAAGAAAGAAATCATTTTTCGTTATGGGATTCCCGAAAGAATCATCACTGATAATGGTTCTAATCTCAATAACAAAATGATGAAGGAGTTGTGCCAGAACTTCAACATTTAGCATCACAATTCTTCCCCTTATCGCCCTAAGATGAACGACACTGTCGAGGCAGCAAATAAGAACATAAAGAAGATTATGCAGAAGATGGTCGTCACGTACAGAGATTGGCATGAGATGCTACCCTTCGCCTTGCATGGGTACCGTACTTCAGTACGTGCATCGACCGGGGCAACCCCTTACTCCCTTGTGTATGGTATGGAAGCAGTCCTACCTATTGAAGTGGAAATTCCTTCTCTAAGAGTCCTGTTGGATGTCGAGTTAGACGAAGCTGAATGGATTCGGACAAGGTTCAATGAGTTGAGTCTTATCGAAGAGAAGCGAATGGCAGCCATTTGTCATGGGCAGTGGTATCAAAGTCGGATGAAGAGAGCCTTTGATCGGAGACTGCGTCCTCGATGCTTCCAAGTTGGATATTTGGTATTGAAAATGATCCTTCCTCCTCAAACAGATCACAGGGGCAAGTAGACTCCTAACTATGATGGATCGTATATTGTCACCAAGGTTTTTGATGGTGGAGCCTTAATGCTTGCAACTATGGATGGTGAAAACTTCACTTCCGCTGTGAACTCAGACGCAGTTAAAAAATACTTCGCATAAAATAGACCCGCTGGACAATAAAAAGAATGGTCCAGGCAAAAAATGGGCATCCCGACGAACCAAGAAAATAAAAAGGTTCGGGAAAAAATTAGGGATTAAAAATGAAAAGATCGTACACCCGGTAAGTTGAAAACCTGGAAAGGCAACTTAGACAAAAATGGGTATCCCGGTGGATTAAAAACCCTAAAAGGGCGATTCAGGCAAAAGTTAGGGATTAAGCGAATGACTGCGTTCTGAGTAGTTATAAATCTCATCTCATGTCGATAACTGGAAACTTTCGAAAGGGAGGAAACATTTCCATCACTCTTTTCGGAAAGTCGATCGTCTGGAGGATCTTGAAGACGAGCGAGTCATAGCAGAATTGGAACCCGATAGAAATCCATTTCACATTGCCAATAGGATAGTTTATTTTCTTTTTTGGCGATTACCTCTTTCCAGGGATTGCTTCCTGATGTAAATTCCTATTCAGAGGCCACTCAATCAATAAAATCATGTTATTCAGTACATCTTTGTGTTTGTTTTCGTTTTACTGTTTTGTTTGCAAAAATGACGTCCGAATTTTTGATAAACATTGCATCATGAAACATAAGAGCCTTACAGGTACGTGCTCAATAAACATTGAAAATTGCTGTGAATTTTAAGTGCGTTGGATCGTCTATTTAGAACAGGTACACTCGGGGCATTTCCTTAAGGTCCCCATCAAATGATCGCGGATGTTTTTCCCCAACAGTTGGAATTTGGTATATTATCCCTGCAGAGCTGGTCCGAACGTTGGATTCTCCAATCCCCAGCAGGTTCTCACTGATGCATTTCTCCAAGCAGGTGTTTCAGACTATACACTCCCCAATAGAGTTGACAGTTCCAGACTGTATATCCCCAGCGGAGTTGACAGTGCCAGACTGTATCTTCCTAGCAGAAGCGGCTGCTCCTCAGAGTTCGATGCCAGATCCATGGTCTCTTCCCTTGAAGCAGAATCTCGGTACCGTATCGGTGTTTGCTTCCCCTGCTGAGTCGTCTCTCTCGTAGAGTTTTGGTTGCCAGAACCACTGTCGCTTTCCTCAACAACAAGTTTTCAGTGCCATTCTCTCCCCAGTCAGAGTCTCGGTATTTTGTTATTGCCAGAACATCGCGTGGCTGTTTGTTTCCCCACAGAGTTCTTTGTGCTGTGCATTTCCAACCGCCTTGCCAGGGTCTAGGAGATGGTGATCATTTCCCCAGCAGAATTCCTTGCTTCGGCTTGGCATTATCCCTAGCATTTCGCATTCGTGCATGTAGAATCATATTGCATTGCATCCTCCCAAATTGCGTAGCATTTCCATTTTCATGGAGCATTACGCCATTGAAAAATTCAAACATACGCATGTACAACATAAAACATTCTCGGTATCCCAAGTGATAAACTAGAAGCTTGTTTCCAGTACTCAGACTGAAGGTTGTTCATGACTTATTATCCCCTGCATGGGTCGTTGGCCCACGTGCCGCCTCAATTATCATTTTCCCTATTTCTGCCGATGCTGACAGGCATGAAATTTTCCGGTATTCAGACCGAAGTGGCATTCAGGCCAATTTTCCGGTATTCAGACCAAAGTGGTATTCAGGCCAATTTTCCGATGTTCAGATCGAAGAAGTTTTCGACGTTCAGGTCGAAGCAACTTATGGCATTCAGGCCAATTTTCTGGTATTCAGACCGAAGTGGTATTCAGGCCAATTTTCCGATGTTCAGATCGAAGAAGTTTCCGATGTTCAGGTCGACGCAACTTGTGGCATTCAGGCCAGTTTTCCGGCATTCGGGCCAATTTTCCGGTGTTTAGACCGATATTAATAATCTTATATCTTCCAATGCTCATATCGAAGTCATTTCCAGTATTCAGACTGATGAGCGGCATTCAGGCCATGGTTATTGTTAGTTGTAAATTTACGTGTTGGGTTTTTGTTATCGTATCCACAGAGATTGTAAGATATCACCGCCGTTCGATGGTTGTATTAATTCTAGCTCAAGTAACAATAGGGTTTTGATTGGTTGTCACGTTATCTTGCATACAAAGGTATTAAATTGCGGTAAAAGTTATGGTTTGATTAAATGAGAAATATTGTCAAAGTTAGGGTTCAATGATTACTTTGCATGTATTTGTTCTGTCAACAATCTTATAAACTCCTTTAGATGATAAATCATTTCACAAAGTCCTCCCAATATGTTTCTCTCGAACACACATTGTGAGTTTTCCCATTTTGATCCATTGTTTCTCTCGAACACAATCTATCAAAATGATAACTTTTTGGTTCAACCTTATGGTGAACAAAATCATTCATTACTATCTCTAGCTAACAAACAAGTTTGGATGAAAACCTAGGTCAAGAGTTGGTAAACATCTCTCGATCATAAACCAACACAAAGAGTTTTAAATAGAAACAAAGTTTTCATCATATATTCACCATTAAAGAGTTTACATATGAAGATCCTTACATTTACACCCAAAGCTAGTAATCACCTACATCTAACCTTGACAAATGGATGACTTAGCAACTCATTTTCATGGTAGCTTGGTCGGCAAGTTTCGGAAGAAGGTTGATCAACATCCAAGTCGGATAATCGAGATTGGATGGGAATCCACCTTCTTTTTGTAGAAGATGGTTACAAGATGAAGAGAAATGAAATCTAGGTCAAAAATATCTCTAGAGCAAAAGCTGGAAAAATAAAGTAAAACTAAGGTATGGTGCTCAAAAGTGGCACTTGCTACTTATAGAGTAGTACTGGGCTGTCATGCTCGCTAGGCGAGTAGAAAGGCTCGCCTAGCGAGGGTCTAATTGTGGCACCAAAGGCACCTGCGCCCAGAGAAAATAGGGTCTGTTGAACTGTCATGTTCGCCTAGCGAACAAACCTTCGCCTAGCGAAGGACACGCTCCAACCTTCGCCCCAGCGAGGTTGAGAGGTTTTGCTACTGGAATGCTCGCTGGGGACTCGCTAGAGCTTCGCCTAGCGAGTGAGTGCTGGCTGCGCTTTTCACCAAAACAGAACGAACTCGCTACCACCTTCGCTAGGAGCTCGCCTAGCGAATTTATTGACATTTTACTGGAGCTTTTCGCTAGCAGCTCGCCTAGCGAGCAGGTTGATGAATGCTTGTATTCATTGGTTCCTTTGCCAATTTTCTTGTGTCTTCATTTTCAATTAGTTCATGCCTTTTTCTTGCACAATAACACACAAATCAAAGGCACCAAGCTTGTTTATCAATGTAATGCATTTCATGTAAAACAATTGTGGTTTTGACAATTTTAGCAAGGAAATAGAGTGAAAGATACCCTTAATTGATGGCTCAAATAAGCACTTTTGGGTATCTAACAACTCTCCCCAACTAGATTCTTGCTTGTCCTCAAGCAAAGTATGCCTCTTGAAGGACAAGAGGATTTGCTTTAAGAAAATGGTTTCTCCGAAGTTGGATAAACGGCTCAAACACAAGCGAAATCAGCATATACAAGTTTCCAACGGTTCGAATAAAATAATACACAAGAACTAAAACTTAAATAGCAATGCAAAATATTTATCTATCTACAACAATACTATTCTGAATGAATCATCTTATCTCTCCTCTTCGAATAAGGAATGAAGATTTTACGCGTTTGCAACCGCGGGAATAATCTCACTCTCTAACAAACAATGAAGAAATCAAATAGATTCATACAATGTCTAACAATTATAAATGGTACTGTGGAAGCATAAAGATCACTAAGGGCTTTTCGGTTGAAGCTTGGTTAGGTTAACAAACAAGGGTCATTTCTAAGGCCATTGAAACGAAAGTGCCGATGCAAAAGAGACATTCACAGTATTAATCACACATCTCGACTTTGTTTCATTTGTTTCTTATTTGAAACCTTCACAACACATATTCCACAACTCAATTTTTATTTTTCACTATTTTTCTTCCAAGCAAGCATTCATTTTCATTCTTTCTATTTTTGTTCTTTTCTTTCACATCAAATATACATATATTTTTTTTATTTTTATGCTTGCTCGGTTTTTCTTTTCTTTTTCAAGAGTTGTGGTACTTACCGATTCTTTTTCGTTCTCCCCAACTTATTTCTTCCTTACCCTAAGTGAATGCTCTTAACTTTTTACGGCAAAAGAACAATAATCAAGATTTTCCGGGTTGTAAAAAAAAGATTTTTGAGATCTCGCTTTATTTCAAGCCGAGATTCAACTGTTTAAGCTCAAAGGGGTTAACAAATACTCTCTCTGCTCACAGGTAAGTTGTTTTTGGACGTAGTTGTGCTCAAAAGAAAACAAGTGCCTTGATCATTTATAATTGCTTCCACAATTTCACAATAATAAAAGACAAAGCATGAATCACATGAATCAACAAAACTTATTAGAATTCAGCATTTAAGTGTACAATGGAGGTTTCCTCACAATTTGTGGTTTTAAGTTCTAGATGAAACATTCATTCAATTATGTTGCAAAAATACAATATTCAATTTACCAAAAAGAGTAAAGTTCCTAATGGATTCTAAAATTCTAGCCGGAGGTAACCATGTACCTTAGCTTCATTCACTTGTTTATTCTTATCATTGCCATCCAAGCTCGGATGCACCTTCATTGGGTACTTCTTGAGGAGCAACCAATCTAGAAGGTTTGCCACTTAATCACCCAAAAATTTATTAAACAAACAAAATTAAAAACATAAATAAATAACATTAACTGAAAATATAAATTTGTTCATGGGGGACAAAACACCCCAATAGTACAACACCAAAGTCAAGATACAAAATCCGAAAATACAAATAGAAATAAACATAAAAAACTGAAAAGTACAAAAACTTAACCCTCTAAGGGCTCAGGACTCCTCCTCGCTACCGGCATCAGAACCGGTAGCCTCATCATCAACATCATCATCATCATCATCGTCATCAGCATCAGCGCCCACCCCCTCACCATACACTGGCGTGTCCACAGGCCAGTTGGCGTTAAGCAGAAACTGCTCACGCGTCATCAAAGCATGAGCACCACTTCCTTGCAGCCTGTTTTGGACCGACAAACTTGTCGGTATCGAATTGGATAGGCACAGTCCGGGACGTAGTTGCTCCCTTTTTTTCTTAGCCGCTCCAGACCTTGACTCCATCTGCAAAATATGAGAGGAAACAACACACACCAAACAAACAAATTAGACATCAAAGCAATATTCAAAAGACTGACATGCTCGCTGCTGCTTCGCCTAGCGAAGTGGCAGCGAACGCTCGCCCCAGGTTCGCCTAGCGAGTGCTAGCGAACCTTACGGGTTTTGGGGTTTTTCAGCATGTTCAGAGATTCTCCCCCAAAACCCATACTCAAATGGTTCCAACATCAGAACCTAATGATATATCAAGTAAATAACTGTTCTATGCAATTGGGGATTACATATTTGCATTCAAAACCTAAAATCCCCAATTCTAAAACCTAAAATCCCAATTTGCAAACCCAATTTACCACATGCACACCTAATGTTTCCCATACTCCACTCATCCTAATTGCAATTCAATTTCGAAATTTAGAGTTCAAACAAAAAGAGAAATGTAGTAGGGCAAACCTTAGTTACACGGATTTGGAAATGTGAAGTGAGTAGAGTTTGCAATCGACCGAGTAGGAAGAGAGTGTTAGTGAGAGAGATGCAATTGAGAAATTGTGGAGAGCTCTGGAAAAAAATGTTCTCAGCAGGGTTGCAAGAGAGCAAAGTTGTGTTAGGGCAAAAATGAGTGCCCTGCTGAGTTTTTAAATAAGTGTTGTCATGCAGCGCTCGCTGCTGCTTCGCCTAGCGAGCAGCTAGCGAATCAGCTCGCTACTGCCTTGCCTAGCGAACATCAAGCGAGCATGACAGCAATTGCCTTTTCAAAGGCAGCAGTTCATGTTCATACAGCATGGTTTAAGCACAAAGAAACCCAACACAACACAACACAAAAACAGTAAATACTTACAATGTTGGGGTGCCTCCCAACTAGCGCTTGTTTAACGTCGGCTAAGCTCGACGGTGTGATGCTCACTGAAAAGCATCAAGCGGTAGAGCACAGCTCTCGCGATCCACATGACCGCCGAGATAAACTTTCAACCGTTGGCCGTTCACGGTCCAACTATCTTTCTTGTCTATGTCTTCAATGACAATAGCCCCGTACTCCTTCACTTCTTTCACCCGAAATGGCCCGGACCATTTTGATTTCAACTTCCCGGGAAACAATTTCAACCGGGAGTTGAACAATAGGACCAATTGTCCGGGCATAAATTCTTTGTTACGGAGCTTCTTGTCGTGATACTTTTTTACCTTTTCCTTGTACAACCAACTTGAGTGGTATGCGGCATTGCGCATCTCCTCCAACTCAAGTAGTTGCACTTTCCTTTTGTCACCGGCCAACTCATTCTCAAAATTTAAAAATTTTAGGGCCCACAAGGCTTTGTGCTCCAATTCAACCGGCAAATGGCAAGTTTTACCAAATACCAATTGAAAGGGAGTTAGGCCAATTGGAGCTTTAAAGGCCGTACGGTAGGCCCATAATGCTTCGTCCAATTTTTGGGACCACTCCTTTTTTGAATTAGACACGGTTTTTTCGAGGATTCTCTTAATCTCTCGATTCGAGACCTCGGCTTGCCCGTTAGCCTGAGGGTGATACGGAGTTGTCACCCTATGCGATACACCGTAATGTTTTAAAATAGTTTCCAAAGGTGCATTACAAAAGTGTGACCCTCCGTCACTTATCAACACTCGGGGGGTTCCGAAACGGGAAAATATGTTTTTCTTCAAAAATTTTATCACCGTTTTGGCATCCGCCCGAGGTGAGGCAATCGCCTCAACCCACTTAGAGACATAATCGACAGCGACAAGCATGTACTCATTCCCATAAGAGGGTGGGAAAGGTCCTACGAAATCTATGCACCAACAATCAAATACTTCCACTTCTTGGATATTTTGGAGAGGCATCTCATCTCTCTTACCTATCCCACCGCTTCTTTGGCAACTGTCACAACTTTGCGCATGGGTATGTGCGTCTTTGAAAATAGTGGGCCAATAAAATCCCGATTGAAGGATTTTAGTGGCCGTTCTAACCCCATTATAGTGACCGCCGTAAGGCGAGTTGTGACAATGCCAAAGGATGCTCTGGGCTTCATCACCAGTTACGCATCTCCTTAATAGGTTATCACTACCCAACTTAAACAAGTATGGGTCATCCCAAACATAATACTTCGCATCCGAAAGGAACTTCCTTTTTTGGTTCGAAGTTAGGTCGGCAGGCACAAAACCACTAGCCTTGTGGTTCGCAAAGTCTGCAAACCACGGCCTAACTTGAACTTTAAACAGTTTTTCATCAGGAAATTCTTCCCGGATTTCCTTTTCAGATACGGTAACCTCCACATTCACTAAGCGGGATAAATGATCCGCTACCAAGTTTTCCGATCCCTTCTTGTCTTTGATTTCCACATCGAATTCTTGTAACAAGAGGATCCAACGGATGAGCCTTTGCTTCGAATCCGGTTTGGTTAGCAGATATTTAATCGCCGCGTGGTCGGTGTACACAACGACTTTAGACCCTATAAGATAAGACCTAAACTTTTCTAGCGCATACACTATTGCAAGTAGTTCTTTTTCCGTTGTGGCATAATTTATTTGAGCCTCGTTAAGAACCTTACTCGCATAATGTATCGCATGAAAAGTTTTGTCTTTTCTTTGGCCAAGTACCGCTCCAACAGCATAGTCACTCGCGTCACACATTAGTTCAAATTTTTCATTCCAATCGGGAGCGACTATTATTGGAGCGGTAACCAATTTTTCTTTTAAAGCCTCAAAAGCTTGCAAACAATCTTCGGTGAAGAGAAATACCTGGTCCTTGGCGAGCAAATTGCTCAAAGGCTTAGCCACCTTTGAGAAGTCCTTGATAAAACGCCGGTAGAACCCCGCGCGCCCCAAAAAACTACGGATGCCCTTCACATTCACCGGAGGGGGTAATTTTTCAATCACTTCAACCTTAGCTCTATCCACTTCAAGCCCCCTTCTAGAGACTTTGTGGCCTAGCACGATCCCCTCGGTCACCATGAAGTGACACTTCTCCCAATTAAGCACCAAATTGGTCTTCACACATCTTTCCAACACCGTTTTCAAATTTGCCAAGCATAGACTAAACGTCCCACCAAATACCGAGAAGTCATCCATGAAGACTTCCATTGTTTTCTCTATCAGATCGGCAAAAATGGCTTGGACACATCGTTGGAAGGTCGCCGGTGCATTGCACAGCCCAAAGGGCATTTTTCGGTATGCGAACACTCCAAACGGACACGTGAAAGCCGTCTTCTCATGATCAACCGGGTCAACCGCAATTTGGTTGTACCCGGAGTAGCCGTCCAAAAAACAATAGTATTGTTGGCCCGATAGTCTTTCGAGCATTTGATCCATAAATGGGAGTGGAAAATGGTCCTTTTGAGTCGCGGTATTCAACCGTCTATAATCTATACACATTCTCCACCCCGTTGCAACTTTAGTAGGGATCAATTCGTCCTTGTCATTTCGGATTACGGTCATTCCACCCTTCTTCGGAACCACGTGCACGGGACTAACCCATGGACTATCCGAGATCGGGTAAATCATTCCCGCATCCAATAGCTTCACCACTTCCTTTCTTACAACCTCCTTCATCGTAGGATTTAAGCGGCGTTGTGGTTGAGCCACCGGCTTAAAATCTTCCTCCATCAAAATCTTGTGCATACAATAGGATGGACTAATTCCTTTTAGATCGGAAAGAGTCCAACCCATGGCGTCTTGATTTGTTTTTAGCACAACGATTAGACGGGCTTCTTCTTCGTTTGTCAAAAGGTTGCTTATGATGACCGGCTTTGCCTCGGTCTCATCTAGGAACACATATTTCAAAGTAGAGGGTAGCACTTTCAATTCAATTGGCGCTTTTTCGTCAATAACCTCCTTTTTCAAGTTTTCCTCCTCTACTTCCCATGGTTGTAGGTCGTCTAAACTATCAAGTTCCTTTAAGCATTCCTCAAGAGCTAGCTCTTCTTCAACAGTGAAAACCTCCAATGAGTCGTCAAGAGCTAACTCCATAGGAGATATCTCATGAATATGCTTTGAAACCTCCATAATAGCGTCTTCGATCACATCGATGCGGAAGCTATCATTTCTATCTTTTGAATGCTTCATTGCCTCGAATAGATCGAATGTCACTTCCTTATTTTGAACTCTCACCTTCATTAAACCGTCATCAACATCTATCATCATTCGCGCGGTCTTCATGAACGGTCGGCCCAAGATGAGCGGAGCATCATCATCTTCCTCCATATCAATAACAATAAAATCAACCGGGAAAAAGAATTTGTCGACCTTCACCAAAACATCTTGGGCAACGCCATGAGGATGGGTCGTCGACTTATCCGCCAATTGCAACGTCATTCGGATGGACTTAATCTCAATGTTGCCAAGTCTCTTGATAATTGACAAAGGTATAAGATTAATACTTGACCCCAAGTCAATAAGTCCCTTCCCGACATACACGTCACCAATTTTAACCGGCAATGTAACTCTTCCCGGATCAACCTCTTTCTTAGGAAGCGTCCTTTGAATAATGGCACTACAGCTCGCATCAAGGACGATGGTCTCCGGTTCCGTATACCTCCGCTTTTTGGTTAGTATGTCCTTCATGAATTTGGCATACTTGGGCATTTGTTCCAAGGCTTCAGCAAACGGAATGTTGATTTGCAACTGTTTAAAAATATCCATGAACCGGGCGTAATGCCGTTCATTCTCCCTTTTGGAAGGAGCATGAGGATAAGGAAGGTTTTGGATAGGAGTAGCGCTCACTACCTCCTTTCCCTTTGCAATTCTAGCACTCTTCCATCTAGGCTTTTTCACTACCTCCCTTATTACCTCATCACTTGTATTTTTCCCCATCTCCACACCTTTTTCTTTTTCAACTTCACCATTATTTTTATTCTTTTCAACTTCTTCTCCCTCACTCCACTCTCCTACTTCACCATCAACATTTTCCTCCAATATCCCCTCCTCAATTTCTTTCTCTTTCTCTCTTTGTTCACTCTCAACTCTTTTTTCATTCTCACTACCCAACTCCCTCCCACTTCTCGTCATGATCGCCTTACAATGTGCATTAGGATTTGTTTGCGTGTTTGCCGAAAAGGAAGGACCGGTTTGTTGTTCCGCGAGTTGCTTAGCAAGTTGCCCAACTTGAGTCTCGAGATTTTTTATGGCCGCGTCATTGCTCTTTTGGTTAGCCATTGACATTTGCATGAATTGCGTCAATGTCTCTTCCAATTTAGAAGTTACGACCGACGGTTGTTGAGGTTGAGGTTGATAAGGATTTTGGGGAGGGTTTTGACGGCTAGAAGAACCACCTCCATAACCTTGGTTATGATAATAGTTGCTTCTAGGTTGGAACCCTTGGAATTGTTGTTGCTGATTTTGAGGGTGCGGTTGATAAGGTTGTTGTTGTTGTTGTTGTTGTTGTCTCGGTTGATAGTCCCGTTGATTGGCCATGTAGTTTACTTCGTCAAAACCGGGAGGTGGACAAAATCCGGTGTCATGTTCACCTTTACAAAGTTCACAACAAGCTATTTGTTTAGCTTTTGACGGTTCTCTTAACTCTTTGATTTGTTGCGTTAAGAGTTCCACTTGTTGTGAGATGAGCTTGTTTTGGGCAAGGATGGCATCGTTCGTCCCTAGCTCAAGCACTCCCGCCTTCTTCAAAGAATTTCCTTGACTTTGACTCTGAAGATCATTCAAAGCCATTCGATTTATAATGTTCGTGGCTTCTTCGGCACTTTTTGACAATAAAGAGCCACCCGAGGTAGCATCCAACAACGTTTTGCAGTTTGGTTGAAGTCCATTTCTGAAGATATGGATTTGAGTCATTTCATCAAATCCATGCCCTTTACATTTCCGAAGCATGGACTTGAATCTTTCCCACGCTTCATTCAAAGATTCACTGGTTCCTTGTGAAAACACCGAGATGGCCGTCTTGGATTCCATGAATCGGTTATGGGAGAAGAATCTTTCTATGAATTTCTCTTCTAACACGTTCCAGTCTGTCATTACGGCTGGTGTTTGATCTAGGTACCAATCATTTGCTTTACCGAGCAAAGCGTGGGGAAATAATCGTCTGAACAACGGAAGCTCCTGAGCCTGATCCACTCCGGCAGCCAATGCTATCTCATAAAATTTTGTGAGAAAAGCAAATGGGTCTTCATGGTCCATTCCGGTGAATGGACTTCCATATAATAGATTTAGAGTTCCCGTTTTCATCTCAGCTTGCCTTCCGGTGTGGTTGGCAAACTGAGTGGTGTTCCTTGGACTATTGATGCATGGAGTAGAAATAGGGGGTGGTGGTTGTGGCTCCATGTTTGGTATGAATGGTGGTGGATTTGTGGTTGAAGAACTTTCTCCTTGCTCTTGGCGTTGTCTAGCCTGTTGCCTCCTACGTCTCGTTTTGCTATTGAGCCTCCTTGCGGTTCTCTCGATCTCAGGATCAAAAAGAAGTTCGTCCACAGGGATTTGCCCTCGCATAAAACGTAAGCTGCACACTAAACCAAACAAATTACAAGCACAAGTCAAAAATTCACAAGCTAAAACTTAAACAACCATTGCGATGCTCGCAATATCAATTTACAATCCCCGGCAACGGCGCCATTTTGTTAGTTGTAAATTTACGTGTCGGGTTTTTGTTATCGTATCCACAGAGATTGTAAGATATCACCGCCGTTCGATGGTTGTATTAATTCTAGCTCAAGTAACAATAGGGTTTTGATTGGTTGTCACGTTATCTTGCATACAAAGGTATTAAATTGCGGTAAAAGTTATGGTTTGATTAAATGAGAAATATTGTCAAAGTTAGGGTTCAATGATTACTTTGCATGTATTTGTTCTGTCAACAATCTTATAAACTCCTTTAGATGATAAATCATTTCACAAAGTCCTCCCAATATGTTTCTCTCGAACACACATTGTGAGTTTTCCCATTTTGATCCATTGTTTCTCTCGAACACAATCTATCAAAATGACAACTTTTTGGTTCAACCTTATGGTGAACAAAATCATTCATTACTATCTCTAGCTAACAAACAAGTTTGGATGAAAACCTAGGTCAAGAGTTGGTAAACATCTCTCGATCATAAACCAACACAAAGATTTTTAAATAGAAACAAAGTTTTCATCATATATTCACCATTAAAGAGTTTACATATGAAGATCCTTACATTTACACCCAAAGCTAGTAATCACCTACATCTAACCTTGACAAATGGATGACTTAGCTACTCATTTTCATGGTAGCTTGGTCGGCAAGTTTCGGAAGAAGGTTGACCAACATCCAAGTCGGATAATCGAGATTGGATGGGAATCCACCTTCTTTTTGTAGAAGATGGTTACAAGATGAAGAGAAATGAAATCTAGGTCAAAAATATCTCTAGAGCAAAAGTTGGAAAAATAAAGTAAAACTAAGGTATGGTGCTCAAAAGTGGCACTTGCTACTTATAGAGTAGTACTGGGCTGTCATGCTCGCTAGGCGAGCAGAAAGGCTCGCCTAGCGAGGGTCTAATTGTGGCACCAAAGGCACCTGCGCCCAGAGAAAACAGGGTCTGTTGAACTGTCATGTTCGCCTAGCGAACAAACCTTCGCCTAGCGAAGGACACGCTCCAACCTTCTCCCCAACGAGGTTGAGAGGTTTTGCTACTGGAATGCTCGCTGGGGACTCGCTAGAGCTTCGCCTAGCGAGTGAGTGCTGGCTGCGCTTTTCACCAAAACAGAACGAACTCGCTACCACCTTCGCTAGGAGCTCGCCTAGCGAATTTATTGACATTTTACTGGAGCTTTTCGCTAGCAGCTCGCCTAGCGAGCAGGTTGATGAATGCTTATATTCATTGGTTCCTTTGCCAATTTTCTTGTGTCTTCATTTTCAATTAGTTCATGCCTTTTTCCTGCACAATAACACACAAATCAAAGGCACCAAGCTTGTTTATCAATGTAATGCATTTCATGTAAAACAATTGTGGTTTTGACAATTTTAGCAAGGAAATAGAGTGAAAGATACCCTTAATTGATGGCTCAAATAAGCACTTTTGGGTATCTAACAGTTATTTATGTGTTACCATTTTATTTTGGTATCCAGGTTAATTTTCTTTTTCGGTATTCAGACCGACTCTCACCGTACCAGACGGATTCTTCTTTCAAGACTACCTCTTTGCCGATTCTGACAGGCATTATTACTTCACTTCACTTCAGTGTAAAATTTCAGGCTTTTATTGTATTCAATCCCTTGATACCTCGAAAGTGCGAAAGCCGCTGCTATCCTCTTTTCGGGTCTCCAGTTGATTGAATAGGGGCAGCTGTAATACCCCAAAATTTACCCTTCATTTTTCCTGGAGGCATGGGATTATGTTTTACACCTCATTCATGCATTCATTTCATATTGCATTTCATCATGTCAATCAGAATTAGCTCCAAGAAGCTTGAATATCATCTAAGACACTTTGTGGGTTCTATCTGGGTGATCAGTCAACTCAAGGGAATGACTTGAGTTACTTCCAACATGTTCAAATGGGGTCTATTCATCATGAAAAACGTTAATCTTGAAGGAGCAAAGGCCTCATCCTGAGCTGTCATGCTCGCTAGGCGAGCAGCGTGGTTCACTTAGCGAATCTGAACTGTCATGCTTGCTAGGCGAGCAAATCCTTCGCTAGGCGAAGCTCACGCGTTTTAAAATATAACAGAAAAATCTTGGACTTGGACCTCTCTCATTTGAGCCCACAAAGCCATGAAAATCAGGTTATAAATTCTAGACTTCCATCTCCAAAAAAAACCCTGACCTAACAAGAGAAGAGAAATAGCCAGAGAAGAGAAATAGCCAGAGAAGAAGCTAACAGAATTCAGAGTAGCCTCCGGACACTGAAGGGAATTCATCTGCACAGAACCAATTCCATCTCATATAAACCCTAAGATTATTCTGTAAACCCCAACGGTGCAATTGAATTTCAACCGATCTCTCCAATCAGGTCTGCCCTATTGTCACTATTTTACGCCTGCATTTGAAATCTCTAAATGTAAGAGGCATTATGGGAAGAGGGGGCATCGTTAGGTTTTGCATGCGGGTCTAGATATGTATGAATGTGTAAAACAATGCCTTGAATGTTTAATTGTTTAATTTCTGAAATGCGTATCATAGGGTTTGGGGTTACTGAAATCGGACTGTTATCAAGGAAGAATCCAAAACCCGCAGGCATTCGCTAGCACCTCGCTAAGCGAACATGTAGCGAAGCTTCGCTAAGCCTTCGCTAAGCGAAGCAGTAGCGAGCGTGACATAAGTTGTTTTTATCTCTCTAACCTGTTTGGTGTTTGTTATGACATGCTTTCTCTTGCATCCGTGCACTGTTCACCTGACGCTTTGTTGTTATGTTTCTTTTGTTTGGTGCAACTCTGGATTGCACCCCGTCTTGTTATTCTAACCTGTTTGCTGAGTTTTTTTTGTGAGGGTTCACATGATTCCTGAAGAGATAGCCTGCTTGGTATTCCACTTTATTTGTGGGATACCACTGGGAGCTTTATTCCGATCACTTGTACTGACTTGCTTTCTTTGATGGTGCCAGCTTGAGAGATCACCGGGTTTCTTGCTTCTTTAGTTATTGTTATTTCAGATCTTTATCCGTGTGGTACTTTTACCTCTTTCCCGCATTTTACCGCTTTCTTAGCTGGAAGACCTCAATAGGAGGCAATGTTTTCTTTTGTTTGTTTACTTTTATGCTAAAGACCTCCATGAAGAGGCAATTGATGGATAAAAGGGATTAGCAGTCAATCCCCCGTTATTCAGTGTGTCGTTCCTTATGCTCGCACTACGTGTCGATGCTTCAAAACAAAAGCCCAAGATCTTTTGTCCGGTCAGTCAGTGGAGAGGGTTCCACCTTTCTGAATCCCCACTTTTTGTCATGAACTCACCCTGTCCAGGGTTAAGAGCTAGGAGGTCTTATCCTCATTACCCTTTTGATCTGCTCACCCTGACGTTCAATGTTAGTGGTTAAGAGCCCTTTTGATTACCGTTCCATGGCTTGTTTGTCGAGGTTGATATGACCCCTCTTGACTAAAGCCCTACCCACGTATGTTTGAGCCCCTATAGGATTGCTAGGCTTCGTATAGTCTCTCATTTGCATGTCAATTAAGGTAGCACGGTTCCTTCGTCTAGGACTTCCTTTTTGCATGAGCATTCCTAAAAACACAAACAAACTCATTGATTTTTCTTCTCCTAAGAACACGTTAACTCCTTCTACTATAGGCGAGTAAGTCTCCAAAGGTCGAGCATCCGGTAGATTGCGTAGTAACGTCGTTCGTCCCAAAACAAACCGCATAGGGCAGCCGAACTACAGTTTGCTCTGATTCTCATTCCAGATGAGATACGTAGGCATAAGATGCGATGTCTTAGCGAGCACACTCCTCTTTAACCCATAGATAGCCGAGCTACGAAGAATCTGATTTTCATATTTAGATGAGATACGTATACAGTGGATGCGACATCCGTGCGAGTCATTTTTCTTTTGACCCCTCTTTTAGTACATAGTACATTAGATAAACCCACACCCTTTAGACAAGAACAACAAGAGTGGATCCCGTAGAGTACTACGGATGCGTAGGGGTGCTAATACCTTCCCTTTGCATAATCGACTCCCGAACCCAAGATTTGGTTGCGAGACCTTGTCTTTTCCTTTCCTTTTTTCTAGGTTTACTTCGAGCGTTTCCTTTCCCTCCTTTGGGATAAATAACGCACGGTGGCGACTCTTCTATCATTTCTTTTTTCGCCGGTTGTTTTTTCGCATTCCATATTTTTTAGGCTGCGACACTCACAATACCAAAACTTTATTTTTTTCATTCCTAATGTTTTCATTACTAATGTTTGTGATTCAGATATATAATATGACTTTCACATTCTCAATGGTTATCGTTACGGTTTCACATGGAACACTAATGTTTCTTTTGGATTAATGTGTTGGCAGTGTCTTAAGTGTTGATCCTCAATAAATGAACGATAAGAATTTATTTATGGACGACAAACTGGCTTACATGTCTTGTTGGTTGAGACAAAAACCGAGGTAAAATGTTTTTTTTTGGGCTTAAATGCACTTTTAGTGGCTTATTTTAATATTCTTAAATTTTGCACTCCTTTTAAAAAAACTAGCTTTTTGGTCCTCATTATTCAAATTCTTTGTTTTTTTTTCTCTATGTAAGACCCCAATTTTGACCCTAAGATCCCTCATGCTATTCTCATTATATGCATTAGCATTGGGATCACACCTTGGCATCCTCCTTACCCCTCATTCATTGGGTTTGCATTGGGAGAGATCACCAAGCACATTTGATTGTATCATACTTCACTTTTTCTTTATTTACTAACCAAAATATCGAAAATATGTCATTGTATAGCTTAACTCTTTGGTAGGTAGTGCATGTAACACCCTTATAAATACCCCAAATATTTAATTAAAACAACATATATAAATCAGAGTAATTATGCCATTTAAGGGTGTCACACAAACACTTCACACCATGTTCCAAATTATCCTGTCATGCTCATTTATTTAATCAAATAAAACATTTGCATAATTCGCAGCGGAATAAAATCCAACATCAATACAAAACATGTAACACAATACATGTAAGCTTATTCAACAATCATCAATGAAACAAGTAAAACATCCCGTCCCGATGTTACATCTATCAGAGCATGACCCACTAAGGAACTACTCTAGACTCCAAGGACTAGCTTCTACTCAATCACTGCTCGTTACCTGAAAATAAGGTTGTAAGGGTGAGTTCCTCAATCGATATAATAAGCATTATAAAATCTCATGTAATGTTAAGTAAATAACACATTAATCACCCTAATCGTATCACACATTCAGTAACGGCACATCAACTCAAATATCATATTCAATACCAACACAATTCATACTCATACTCCATGACAACACAAACACACAACACACGTATAATACTGGAATACATCCATTCATATTATACGCCATACATAATTTATGCAATGAGACTCCATGTATGCGGTACCGACTATTCGTGAACATATAGTTCAACTTCACCGACCAATCCAGGTACGGCTACCAAGCTCACTAGTCCCACTCATTTGAGACCTAGTGACTCACATCACTAATTCCTCACTATGGGAATTAGCTACCACCCCAAGGGCCATGCTATGCACGCTAAATCACCTAGCATGCAACATCAACAACATTCCAAAATGACTAACATCACTAATTCCTCACTATGGGAATTAGCTACCACCATAACGGCCACAATATGCACGCTAATTCACCTAGCAATGCAACATCATCAACAATAATTCACAATGGACACATGCTCACACTCTAAGCCATAATCAGTCCATTCACAATTGCATACATAACATATACATTCACAGCATTATGCATACAATCATACATCATTAGCATATTATCACGAAATCACATCATGTCATGCCAATTAGAAATCACAGTATTAGCACACTCTACTAATACCTACACTATTCAAAACAGTGGGAAATAATCCCTAATACATCATACATCAACTAGATCACATCACTCAGCTGAAATGACCAAAACTGCGCAACCAAGGTTCAGAAAAATCACAATCCTGCCCATACGCGTATTGCCTATGCCCATACGCGTATGGCACATTTCCTCGCCCAACCCATACGCGTATCATCTGTCTCATACGCGTATGCTACGCGTACCACTCTCCCATACGCGTACCAACAGAGACAAATCTACGTTCAAAACATCATTTTCCTCACCCATACGCGTAAGGCCTCATCCATACGCGTACCAGCCATCTCATACGCGTATTGCCTAGTGCCATACGCGTATGACCAGAAACCAGAATTCCCAGATCTGCAATGACTTTCTCTGCTACGAGATCTATCCAATTCAACCTTCCACAGTCCAAATTTTACACACAATTCATTCATATCATATAACACGAATCATACACTTTCGATTTCACAAATTTCTAACCTTTCTACCTCTAATTCCTACGAATTTCTTCAATTATAATCCAAACTTCGTTCATCCCAAAAGTTCACAATTTCATCATGCATCGTTCAAATCAGAGGCAAATCAATGGTTTCTCACTACCCGTTACATATTATCCCATAATACCCATTAAACGATGATAAACCCCCCTTACCTGAGTCAATCCGGCAGATCTCTGAGCTCCAAGCTTTTCCTTCCTTCAACCCTTGTTCTCTGGCTCTTCCTCTTTGCCCTTTTATCCACTTTCTCAATCGCTTCTCTGTTTCACGTGAAAACCTTTTCTTTACCAAAATGGGCTCTTCTTCCTTATTTCACACTTATATATTTTCCAATTTATATTATTATCCCAATAATAATAATAATTCAAAAATTCCAAAATAATAATAATAATAATCCAATTATCTAATTAAATTAATAAATATATTATTAACTCAATTTAAATAATTATTTTATTATTATCGGGGTGTTACAACTCTCCCCCACTAAAAGAGTTTTCGTCCTCGAAAACATAGCTCAAGCGAATAACTCAGGATAAGACTCCTTCATCTGACTCTCCAGTTTCCAAGTCACATTGCCACCTGCTGGTCCTCCCCAAGCTACCTTCACCAAGGCAATCTCTTTACCCCGCAACTGCTTCAACTCTCGATCCTCGATCCTCATAGGTGATGTTTCAACAGTCAGGTTATCTCTCACCTGTACATCATCTACTTGGACTGCATGCGACAGATCATGAATGTACCTCCTCAACTGAGACACATGAAAAACCTCATGCAAATTTGCAAGCGACGGCGGTAAAGCGATACGATAGGCTACTTCCCCTATCCTCTCCAAAATCTGATAAGGACCAATAAATCGAGGTGTCAACTTCTTTGACTTCAAAGCTCGACCAACCCCAGTTATCGGAGTAACACGAAGAAACACATGATCCCCCTCTTGAAATTCAAGTGACTTCCTCCTCTTGTCATGATAACTCTTCTGACGACTCTGAGCAATTCTCATCTTCTCCTGAATCATCTTAATCTTTTCCGTGGTCTGTTGAACAATCTCCGGTCCAACCACAACACTCTCACATGACTCATACCAACATAAAGGTGTCCGACATCTCCTACCATACAAAGCTTCAACGGTGCCATACCAATGCTCGAATGAAAACTATTGTTGTAGGTAAACTCAATCAAAGGTAAATAACAATCCCAAGCACCTCCTTTTTCCAAAACACAAGCTCTCAAAAGATCCTCTAATGACGGAATCGTCCTCTCAGTCTGACCATCAGTCTGCGGATGATATGCAGAACTCAATCTCAGCTTAGTTCCCAAAGCCCTCTGCAAACCTTCCCAGAACTTCGATGTAAATCTAGGATCTCTGTCCGAAACAATACTAGACGGAATACCATGCAAACTTACAATCTTCTCAATATACAACTCAGCTAACCTCTCTAACGGATAATCCATTCTGATCGGAATGAAATGAGCCGACTTCGTCAATCTATCCACAATCACCCAAATAGCTTCAATCTTTGACTTCTGACAAGTCAAACAAGAATAAACAAAACTCGCAATTTCTCTTTTCATTCCCGGCCACCAAAATAACTTCTTCAAGTCATGATACATCTTCGTAGCTCCAGGATGAATACTCAGACCACTACGATGTCCTTCCTCCAGAATACTCTTCTTAAGTTCGGTAACATCCGGAATACACACCCGATTACCAAATTTCAAAATACCATTCTCATCAACTCTGAATTCACCACCTTGACCTTGATTCACTAAAGTCAACTTATTAACCAAAAGCACATCGGATTTCTGACCCTCTCTAATCTCGTCCAGAATACCACTCGTTAACTTCAACATTCCCAATTTAACACTCTTGTGAGTACTCTCACACACCAAACTCAAGTCTCTAAACTGCTCAATCAAATCCAATTCCTTAACCATTAACATAGACATGTGTAACGATTTCCGACTCAATGCATCAGCTACTACATTTGCTTTACCCGGATGGTAATTCAAACCAAAGTCATAATCCTTCAGAAACTCTAACCATCTCCTCTGTCTCATATTCAGCTCTTTCTGATCAAACAAATACTTTAAACTTTTATGGTCACTGAAAACCTCAAATCTTGACCCGTACAAGTAATGCCTCCATAACTTCAGAACAAAAACCACAGCTGCCAACTCTAAATCGTGCGTCGGATAGTTCCTCTAATGAACCCTCAGCTATCTCGAAGCATAAGCTATAACCTTCTTATTCTGCATCAACACACCACCCAAACCCAACAATGAAGTATGACAGTAAACTTCAAATGGTTCCGACGGACTCGGTAATATCAGAATAGGAGCAGTAGTCAACCTTCTCTTTAACTCTGGGAAACCTCCTTCACATTTTGAGTCCCAAAAAAACGCTTGCCCCTTCCTAGTCAACATCGTCAACGGTAACGCTAACTTAGAAAATCCCTCAATGAACTTCCTATAGTAACCTGCCAAACCAAGGAAACTTCGAATCTCAGCAACAGACTTAGGAGCTTCCCACTTAGACACCGCTTCTATCTTAGAAGGATCAACAGCAACACCACCCCTTGAAATCACATGACCAAGAAAACTCACCTCTTATAACCAAAATTCACACTTAGACAGTTAGCAAATAACTTCTTTTCTCGTAGAACTCCTAAAACCACTCTCAAATGCTCAGCATGCCCTTCTTCAGATTTCGAATACACCAAAGTGTCATCAATAAACACCAACCAGCTCATACCCAAGATAACATCAATCTGCACAAGTGGAAGACACACTAGGTCCATCCCAAAGTCTCTACCAAAAATACTCAAAGGACATTTTAAACAAACTGAAGTAGTAGTCATTGAACCCTTCGCAGGAGTATCAATCACCATACTTCCAAGCATCTCAGATATCTCTAACTTAAGTTTCACAGCACAATCCAAAGATATAAAGGAATGAGTCGCATCAGTGTCAATAATAGCTACAAGAGAAAAGCCATTAATATAACACGTACCTCGGATCAAACGATCATCTGTAGAAGTCTCAGAACCCGATAAAGCAAAGACCTTGCCTTCCGACTGATTCTCTTTCTTCGGCTTAGGACACCGTGGACTGATATGACCCACCTCTCCACAGTTGAAACAAGTCGCAGTCTTCAACCGGCACTCTGCAGCCAAGTGACCACCTTTTCCACACTTGAAACACTTCTTCTCAGCACTGGTACACTCATGGACACGATGTCCAGCCTGACCACATCTGAAACACTTAGCAGGAGCACTAGAGTCTCCCCCACTAGGTTTCTTCATCCCACTCTGTCTCTGGAAACCTCTGCCAGCTGCATACGGTTTCCCACGATCATTCTGATTCTTGCCTTTCCTATCAACCCTCTGCTGATAGCTTTCCACTCTGGCCTTGGTATCCTGTTCAAACCTTCTGCAACAGTCGACCAAATTAGAAAACACCCTAATCTGCTGATACTCAATAGCCCGCTTGATCTCGGGACGTAACCCGTTCTCAAACCTCACGCATTTTGAAAATTCTCCAGTAGCTTCATCATAGGGAATGTAATACTTTGACAGTTTTGCGAACTTAGCAGCATACTCCGTAACAGACCGATCGCCCTGCTTCAATTCTAAGAACTCTATCTCTCTCCTTCCTCTGACCTCCTCCGGAAGGTACTTCCTCAGAAATCTCTCTCTGAACACCGCCCAAGTGACCTCAGCACTCCCGGCAGCTTCCAATTCAGTGCGGGTAGCAACCCACCAATCATCTGCTTCCTCTGACAGCATATGCGTACCGAGCCTGACCTTCTGGTTATCGGCACACTCAGTCACTCGGAAGATCCTCTCGATCTCCTTCAACCACTTCTGAGCGCCATCTGGATCGTATGCTCCCTTGAACATTGGAGGATTGTTCTTCTGGAACTCACTCAGTTGACGAGCAGCTCCCATTCCCACAACATTCAGATTTCCTCCAAGTACTCCAGTTAGCATACCCAGAGCCTCAGCAATCACAACATCGTCTCTACTTCTTCCAGCCATCTCTATTCTGAAAGCCCAAAAAGCTAAACAATAAGTACTGATAGGGTTACACAACACCTATCCCGTACAGGGGAACAGAATAATTACGACTCGACTCGACCGACTATGCTCTGATACCACTAATGTAACACCCTTATAAATACCCCAAATATTTAATTAAAACAACATATATAAATCAGAGTAATTATGCCATTTAAGGGTGTCACACAAACACTTCACACCATGTTCTAAATTATCCTGTCATGCTCATTTATTTAATCAAATAAAACATTTGCATAATTCGCAGCGGAATAAAATCCAACATCAATACAAAACATGTAACACAATACATGTAAGCTTATTCAACAATCATCAATGAAACAAGTAAAACATCCCGTCCCGATGTTACATCTATCAGAGCATGACCCACTAAGGAACTACTCTAGACTCCAAGGACTAGCTTCTACTCAATCACTGCTCGTTACCTGAAAATAAGGTTGTAAGGGTGAGTTCCTCAATCGATATAATAAGCATTATAAAATCTCATGTAATGTTAAGTAAATAACACATTAATCACCCTAATCGTATCACACATTCAGTAACGGCACATCAACTCAAATATCATATTCAATACCAACACAATTCATACTCATACTCCATGACAACACAAACACACAACACACGTATAATACTGGAATACATCCATTCATATTATACGCCATACATAATTTATGCAATGAGACTCCATGTATGCGGTACCGACTATTCGTGAACATATAGTTCAACTTCACCGACCAATCCAGGTACGGCTACCAAGCTCACTAGTCCCACTCATTTGAGACCTAGTGACTCACATCACTAATTCCTCACTATGGGAATTAGCTACCACCCCAAGGGCCATGCTATGCACGCTAAATCACCTAGCATGCAACATCAACAACATTCCAAAATGACTAACATCACTAATTTCTCACTATGGGAATTAGCTACCACCATAACGGCCACAATATGCACGCTAATTCACCTAGCAATGCAACATCATCAACAATAATTCACAATGGACACATGCTCACACTCTAAGCCATAATCAGTCCATTCACAATTGCATACATAACATATACATTCACAGCATTATGCATACAATCATACATCATTAGCATATTATCACGAAATCACATCATGTCATGCCAATTAGAAATCACAGTATTAGCACACTCTACTAATACCTACACTATTCAAAACAGTGGGAAATAATCCCTAATACATCATACATCAACTAGATCACATCACTCAGCTGAAATGACCAAAACTGCGCAACCAAGGTTCAGAAAAATCACAATCCTGCCCATACGCGTATTGCCTATGCCCATACGCGTATGGCACATTTCCTCGCCCAACCCATACGCGTATCATCTGTCTCATACGCGTATGCTACGCGTACCACTCTCCCATACGCGTACCAACAGAGACAAATCTACGTTCAAAACATCATTTTCCTCACCCATACGCGTAAGGCCTCATCCATACGCGTACCAGCCATCTCATACGCGTATTGCCTAGTGCCATACGCGTATGACCAGAAACCAGAATTCCCAGATCTGCAATGGCTTTCTCTGCTATGAGATCTATCCAATTCAACCTTCCACAGTCCAAATTTTACACACAATTCATTCATATCATCTAACACGAATCATACACTTTCGATTTCACAAATTTCTAACCTTTCTACCTCTAATTCCTACGAATTTCTTCAATTATAATCCAAACTTCGTTCATCCCAAAAGTTCACAATTTCATCATGCATCGTTCAAATCAGAGGCAAATCAATGGTTTCTCACTACCCGTTACATATTATCCCATAATACCCATTAAACGATGATAAACCCCCCTTACCTGAGTCAATCCGGCAGATCTCTGAGCTCCAAGCTTTTCCTTCCTTCAACCCTTGTTCTCTGGCTCTTCCTCTTTGCCCTTTTCTCCACTTTCTCAATCGCTTCTCTGTTTCACGTGAAAACCTTTTCTTTACCAAAATGGGCTCTTCTTCCTTATTTCACACTTATATATTTTCCAATTTATATTATTATCCCAATAATAATAATAATTCAAAAATTCCAAAATAATAATAATAATAATCCAATTATCTAATTAAATTAATAAATATATTATTAACTCAATTTAAATAATTATTTTATTATTATCGGGGTGTTACAGTGCACATGCTCACCTATGCTCTATCAAGTTCATATCTAGGGTTTGAGACCCTCATTGCAAGGAGCTCAATCGATAAATGGTTTACTATGGCTCTAACTATCATATATGAATCCCCATGATCTTCACATGTTAATTTGATCAAGAAATCATCAAGAGTTTGGAGTTGGTTTGCCTTGGAAACCCTAATTCATCTGGGTATCTTATGTGACTTCTTCAATAAGTTTCTTCATCAATTGATCAAATATTTCAAAGGATACTTCACATTACATCATATTATGCATATATTATCCTCCATGAGTCCCAAAAATTACGAGAATATCAAGATAGCAAGTTGGTTCGTGGTGGTTGACCAGAGAAAGTCAACTGATCAAAACTGGGGTTCCCTAGACCCTATCTCCTACATATTTTGTCATATGAAAATTATTATAAGAGAAACGTTACTCTAAACGCCATTCCAAACAACTTTCATGTTGAGTTCTAGATCTAATTTTGCTTGGAAAGTCATTTTTATGATGAAAGATTATAGGTCATTTTGTCTAAACCCTAATTTGGAGGTCAACTTCTCAAGACCATAACTTGCTCAATTTTTATGATATGAAAGCTATTCAAGTTGCATGATCAAATTAAATATATCTACTTAAACTTTTATGTTTTGAGGGAGTGCAAATTAAACTTTTAAATGCATATGATATGAGGAAACATTATAGGTCATTTTGGGCCAATACCATTGAACAAGTGATTTTCCTCAACTTCTAAAATGCATAACTCCTTCATGCTAAATCCAAATGAGATCAAATTTGTGACCAATTTGAAGGACTTTGGGATAGATACAACTTTTATGAAGGAACCTTTCTCATTTTAAGTCCATAGAAAAAGTTACTCAAGGTGGAAGAAGTGAACATATCGCTTGGTACTTAGAATATTTTTTGATATGCTTGATTTTCCAAACTTCCACCTCAAAATTCATCATGATCCAAGCTTCAAATGAAAAAGTGTTAAACATGAAAGTTGTTTCTCTTGATTTAACCTTTCCAAAAAGTCCAAATTCAACTCATTTAGATAAATAATAAATTACTTTCACATGGCTTAAAGTTGAAAGACCATTTGGAAGATTTGAAGTTCCACTTTCCACACACGATTGCATGGCCTTTCCACATGACTTCAGCATTGCTTACACTCATTTTTGGACCTGAATGCATCATTACATGGGCCTATCACACGCTGATGCATCCATGTAAAGCATTGAAGGACCTTGCACACCAACTTTGAAGCTACAACCCTAAACCTCCACATTCAAAGGATAAGCTTGGTGATTTTCTTTGAAAATCGAGTTTGAAATCTCCCACTGTTTTGAGATTCAAACTCCAAGAGTCCTTCTTATTCCTTGATCCATTTCCACTCCATCAAGCATCCAAAGCAAGGCCAAGCACAATGAAAGCAAGATCGTGTCCATCTGAACCTGCAGTGAAGGTGAATTTTTGAATTTTTTATCTCTTCGATTCTCACTTAATTCTCCACTATTCTTGTTGATTTTTGGTTGTCTAAAGTCCTACCAATGTAGGCAACAAGATTGAGTTTCTTAGAGGTCAAATCGAAGCAACTCAGATCATGATCCTCAAAACCCAACTCCCTGTATCTTTCTATATACTTGGAGTTAGGTGAAATTGAGGCCATATTCGAGTTTCTTAGCATTTTTACTTTAAATCCATGTCCTCCTTTTTATTTTGGTGATGGTTGAAGGTGGACCAGTCCGGTGAGGTCCATCAGAGAAGAAGACCGGAGCTCTGGCTTCGGCGATGTGTTGACATGTCTCCACACCACATGATCCTTCTATTTTGTTTTAATCTTGAGCGTCCAAATTGATTACCACGCGTGTGAAACATTGACTAAGGCTCACCATGGATAACACGCTCTGATCCACTTGATTTGCCACCTTAATTAATGAGGGAGATCAAGTGGTCCACGTTTTTTAGCATTTTTTTATTTTCATTTTAATTGACTTATTTTCATTAATTCATATTAATTTTAATATTGATCAAAAAAATATGAGACTTTCACCAAAAAATTCCAAATATTTTTCTCTTTCATTTTCTGAATTAAAATCATTTTTTGGATCAATATTAATATTTTTCATGATTTATTTGTTTTTGTGCATATTTTTAATTATTTAAAAATACTTTTAAGTTTCCAAAAATAATGATTTTTTTTCTCCAAGGTCCTTTGACCTTGCTTGACCTATGATAAATCTCTTGGTCATTTATTTGGTGTTTTGAAGAGGTTTTAGGATTTTGACCAACCATAATTTAATTTAATGTATTTTTTAATTGATTTTAATTGTGTAATTGTAAGTAAATTGTGTTGAGCCATTTGTGTTGACTTGTTGAGTTTGACTATGTTGTTTGGGAAAATTATTTTTTGGATCAATATTAATATTTTTCATGATTTATTTTTTTGTGTGCATATTTTTAATTGTTTAAAAATACTTTTAAGTTTCCAAAAATAATGAATTTTTTTCTCCAAGGTCCTTTGACCTCGTTTGACCTATGATAAATCTGTTGGTCATTTATTTGATGTTTTGAAGAGGTTTTAGGATTTTGATCAACCATAATTTAATTTAATATATTTTTTAATTGATTTTTAATTGTGTAATTGTAAATAAATTGTGTTGAGCCATTTGTGTTGACTTGTTGAGTTTGACTATGTTGTTTGGGTCTTGGTCAAGGTTGATTTGACTTTGTTGGATTAAAATAATTGGATTTAGGGGATTGATGAAATATACATTTCATTTCCCAAAATGAATGAATGATTTTAATTTGATAAAAGTCCTCCCATGATCAATTTGTGTTTGTCTCATTTCCCCTCTCTCTTCATCTTCAATCCCATTCTATCCCATCCATTTCATTGACCTATGATATCTCTATATCATAAGGCTAATTGATTGCAAAATCAACATAAATATGGATGAGATTAGGTACACCCTCTTGCCATTTTCTTTTAAGTGTGGTATGTTTTAGGAGTATGATTCATAATACCATATCTCTAGCATGCATTAACACTAAAATTTCTATTTCCCGATCTCAAATAGTTGTGACTTCTACATAAGTCCAATTACGATTGCTTAACATAGCGCTAAATTTGGACCCAAAAGCATAGCATTCTAGTAAGTGAGATTGTAAGTCTCCCACCTTTCATGAGTATTATGTGGAAACTTGGCATTTTTCCTTCCTTTGGAAGATGTCTTGGTTCAAGGATCCATGCTTGTGAATAAAGGGTTGAGTGTTCTTCAAAGAACGACTTAAACAATAAAAAAGCAAAAGCAATACTAACTTCTAATCAACTAATATTTGACTAACTTTTAATTTCAAGTTATTTACTTTTTGCACTTTAAATTCAAATATTTATCATTTGCCATTATTCATACCATTTAACTTGTTTACTTTAATGCCATTTTCACTTTGCTCACTTGAGTCATATCTTGTGATTATATTGTGATTGTATATACTTGTTTGTGTATTTTGTTTGTGTTGGTGGTCTTTTGACCTTAATGTACATAATAACAACAAAAAACCCTTAAAAATGTTTGTGTGGACTGTTGGACTTGATCTGAGACATTGGACTTAGAATTAGGCAACATTCCCTATGCAAAAAGGATTTGGCCAATGCCAACTTTTCTGAAGCCAGTCATTGTGAAGTGAACTTTCATCTGAAGCAAGTATTGAGATCCCTTTCGAGTTCATCTGCTACATGATCTTGATGCAATTGTTACTTTGAACTTGTGTCCATTGCCTTATTCTGAGCCATTCAAGGAGTATGTCATCTGATACATGGGGAAGCTTATGAAGAGGATCATGGAGTTGCTAATCTTGGATGTGGCTATCTTTATTTGATGCCTTGATCTTCACCTTGCTATTGTGTGTATTGATATTGCTTGATTCTAAAGTCCAAGGAAAAATTGGGTTTCTATATGACATTCTTGTCTATTGGATTGCATCCCATTGGTCAGATCTTTTCAACTCTTAACTTTTAATTTTTGCTTAGGGTTAGTCTCTTCATCTCCTCTCACTTCTTAAATTTCAAATCTCCCCCCCCCCCTTTCAAAATCTTCCTTGCTTGTGATTTCTAAACTATGACTTGTTTGCAAATTAGAAACTTTGGCCTTATGTCATTGCATTTTCAAACTCTTTTTTCTTGATCAAACTTATAAATGAACTTAACCATACTTGGCTTAAAATTTCAAAAGACAAAAACAACTAATACTCATCCAAACTCTTTTAGGCCCTTTGTTCCTCTTTCAAACTTAAACTTTTATTAAAAGCAACTCACTCACTTTGAAATTGTTACCACGAACTACGAGGTTTTGATCCCTCATTTTATGTTGGTATGTAGGCACAAGTCCGAAGGTCTTGTCAACCACAAAAATATAATTAATGAAATTCTTTTCTCATCCCCACACTCTATTTATTGCAAAAATCTTTTCATACCAAAACACATGTACACACAAAAAAGGGCTCCCTAGGAGTACCTAGGACACTTTGAGTGCTAACACCTTCCCTCTGTGTAACCAACTCCCTTACTTGTAATCTCTGGTATTTTATTAGTTTTGATTTGAAAACTTCTTATCTTTGGATTTTGTTTGTACTTTTCCCCCTTTCCCTTGTAAACAATAAAAGCACGGTGGCGACTCTGGATTCATTGACGTCAAGCTTATCCATAGCTTGATGGTCATGAATTTACCGCTACAGTCTCCCATCACAAAACATTATTTTAATGACGTGGCAAGTACTGTTTTATGCCACATATTATAATGTAATGCCATGCCACTATTTATTATAATTTGAATATGATAAATATTTTTAATAATGTATACATTAAATTAATTAATATTTTCACTTTTAATTATTATGTTGCATTAAAATAAAGGATATAGATCAGTGGTAATATCTGTTTTCCTTCTCTTCATATTTCATTCATCTTCTCCAACCCTAAATCTGGCGTTCACTTGAAAAGCTTGGTTATCGACATATCCTTTGCCAAATACGCCGCTGCTGTTGTATTCATACTACCACCAACTAAGGAGGAGAAAATTCAAACCTCACCGCCGTTATTACCGTCATGCTTCGCTACTCTACTCTAAATCTTTTAATGCTTAACAATGCTTCATATTTTGCTTTGCTTGTGTGTGTTCTGCACAAAATCTGTAAGAATAGGCAAAAGTGAACGTGTTCAAGTTCTACAACAAGAATCTGTAGCTTTACAGTAAATAAAACTATTACAGGTTAGATTAGGTTTGTTTTCTCTTTGTTTTATTTATTTATTTTCACACTTTCTCTTATTTTGCATTTGATTAGGTTATGTTAGCTTTTCGCAACTACTCACTTGAAAATTTGTCAGGATCAACTCACATTGGTCGAATTTGGGAACTTTAGAGGACTAAATTAGACCTTAACCAAGCTTTTCAAGTGAACCCAGATTTAGAGTTGAAGAAGATGAACGTAATATGAAGAGAAGGCAAATATATGTTACCTTTGATTTATATCATTTATTTTAATACAACATAATAATTAAAATTGAAAATATTAATTAATTTAATGTATTTACATTATTAAAATATTTATCAGATTCAAATTAATAATAAATAGTGACATAACATTACATTATAACATGTGACACAAAACAATATTTGCCATGTATTTAGAATCCTGCCTTATGATGTGGGACCACAAAAAAAAACAAGGAATATGAATAATGGGGACCAAAAAACTATTTTTTTAAAAGGGGTGCAAAAAGTTAAGAATATTAAAATAGGAGAACTAAAAGTGCATTTAAACATTATTTTTTAAAATAGAAGTTAAATTAAATAGGAATTTTTCCCTCGGTTTCTAATCCAACCAAGGTTAAAGATTACTTCTATTGCAAAAAAAATGGTGAATGGAGAAAAATTGAAATTGTTTCTTTTTTCAAATATTTTACCATTCACCAATTTCTTTTGTATGTTGAAATAATTAAACAAAGGACTATATTAAAAACAAATTGCAATATGACTGTGAATAAATTTCTCAATATTGTCAACTGAAGAAACAATATATTATAGAATATTTTATTTGATTGATAATATTGGGAAGTTATTCCCAAATATAACAATGTTTCCTTTTACCATTATACATTGTTAAGAGATGGAAACAACAATACAACACCACCACCACCACCATCACCACCATCACCACCAACATCATTATGTGAGGTAGATTGGAAGAACAAACAAATGTTTCGTTCAAGGTTGATATTAGAAAGACAACAACATAGAACCAACGTATCTTTCTGTCTTGCAAAGAATGATATTTACGAGTATGAAGCGGTTGCATATGACTAAAGTTTAGGGTAAAATTTAGTGAATGAATCCTTTTATAGTTAAATATGTGTATGATACCCTTCAATTATGAGTTTAACAAGAGAAATATATTATTTAATAATTAAATCATAAAATAAAAAGAAATGCATCACTTTTAAAAAAATAAAAACATAAACTGCAATCGCTAGGATTTGAAACATGTACTAATAATTAGTTAACCCCTTCGGTTATCTACCACAACCGAGAGAATATATGATATTTTTTTGGAAAAAAAACATGGCGCGTCTAAGACTTATACCTCGATTTTTCATTGGGTTGGGTAAAAGTATTGTAATAAAATGTATTATTTTTTGTAGTGATAATTCCTTCATGGGTAATTTGGAAGATGTTCCATATTTCTTTAACATTTTCACAGTGAGACACTCGTAAAGTTTCATTAAGACCGAGAGAGGTAGTGATGATTTTTTTCACTTTCAAATCGTGTAGCACATTCTCTATGTCCTCTTTAATATAATTCTTTTCAGGTTTGTCTACTACAACACCATCAACATTGTGTGTAGGGACAAATGAACCTTATTTCATAGTCTTCCAAATACCACGAGTTGTACTTTCAATGAAAATTTTCATTTTCTCTTTCCATAAACTATACCCGTCTCCATTGAAGGATGTGACTTTGTTTAATGAATAACCCGAAGACATTTTCCCTCCTGAGACGATTAGTCCTTAACAAGAGTTATACTCTAATGCCACTTGTTAGAGAAGTGACCTCAAGCACAAGAGGGAGGAGGGGGTGGGTGAATTGTGGTATTTAAAATTTATGATTAATTTTATAATTTTCTTGATTAAGATCGTGTAAGTAACTTCGTTTGAGTGAATTGTAGAAAAAATAAACAATGAAAGTAAATGGAAGAAATAAAAAGGATAGGGTTAGAGAGACTGTACCATAGATTTATATAGGTTTGGCCGAACATTGGCCTAGACATGTCCCTAAGAGGTCTTCTTAAGAGTTTGACTATAAAGTTTGAGTTTTTAAAGGTTATGCACATGAACCTTTATACAATATGGTCTTGAGATTTTTACAGGCTTATCCTCAACCATAAATAGTTTTTACCATAGGCTAAGCTAGAACCTTCTTAGATATTTTCAGGCTGATTTCAATAACCAAAGGCAGAACTTTTTCCGACAAAGCTCAATAAACCAAAACAAAGATTTTAAGACTGATTTATCTTACTAACTAAACTCAATCTTCTCAAGAGTATCACACTCTCAAGAATTAAAATAACAACACGACCACTTACAAAAATTCTTCCTCACAAGCAAAGATTCACTTATAAGCACCAAGACAATTTCAAGTGAAAGAAATATTTTCTACAGAGAGAGAAGGGATGTAAGAAGTTTAAAGAGATAAATTCTAAAGAAAATGTAAATCGTTAGAAAATGGAGTGGAGTGAAGAAGAGGCGAGCCTCCTTTATATAGAAGTTGGAAAAACTAAAAAAGGAAATGGTCCATGGGAGAAATTGATGAGCCATTGATTGAAATAAAGCTTCAATCAATTGGCCAACCCATTTTTAATCGATTATCATTCACATATAATAAATATTTAATATAGAGTCATTGTAAGTAACTAAGGTTCTGTTCTAACTCCTTCGTTAATCATTTATCCATTCTCCAATTGATTGGCTTGATGCTCTAATCGATTGGTTGGCTCAAAAGAAGTTTGCTAATCGTTTGACACAAGTTACCAATTGATAGGTTAGTTCAAAAAAATTGCTTGGTTAACTTTTTAATCACATGGCTTGGCTTAGAAAATATTTTTCAAGATAAAAACATTTGAAAAATAGATTTTAAGGTGTGTGTGTGAATTGCCTTAGTACTTCAAAGTTACTTCCTTACTTTTACAACCCCCGGGTCACTCCGACAGATAGACAACCATGACCTTATGAGCTTTCACACTTTATCTAAGGCTTCAAGATCCTTTGCTAGATTTCTTATGGTCATATAAGCGCTTTATGATTGAGTCTCCTTTTGTTGACGAGACATGTGATATTTCTCTAGTTAAATTACCATCATCAAGATTGAAAGTTATTGCCATAAACTTTAGTCATCGTTGTTGTCATCAAAAATTCAGATGGGTCTTCTGTGAAAAATACAACTTTATACCTGTAACCACATAGATCAAAAGTAACCTCATAATGACCATTGGGAACTAGGACACTTGAGTGTTTCATGTAACTTACTTAAATCATTGATAGGGTATATTATGCCATTACATGATTTTTGAAGAGTTAGTTTCTCATTCTTTTGAGGTATCTTTCTTAACTAGTTATTATCTCCTTTCCTTTGATATTTCCTTTTCTTAGGCTAGGGGAAAATCACATATATCATGAGTCAAAAGCTAAAGGAACATGTCTGCGCTTCGTGGGCGGATTCAGTTTATTCTTCAACTATTTCTATCTTTGCTCGAGAGGGTAATCTTGATGGGACCTTTCTTGATGTTGGTCCATCTTTGGACTGGGGTGTCTTGACCCCTAGTGAGAATGAAAGAGTCTACAATGAGTATGGTTATTGTGCCATCCCTTTATATGAGTGCATTTTTTCTATCTTGGGTCTCTGAATCCCCTGTAATGGCTTCAAAACGGAAGTTCTTAAAAACTTGATGGTTTCTTCATCGCAGCTTCATCCAACGAGTTAGGCATATGCGAAAGTGTTTCAATATTGGTGTGAATATTTGAATGGGAGACCTTCCCTGGACCTTTTCTTCCATCTATTCAAAGTCCATCATGGCACTATGACTAAGGCACAAGGTCACGATTTAACTTCCTTGGTGCTGACCGTTAATGACTTCGGTTTTTTTCCAGAGAACTTGAAGCATTTCGAAGACTGATTCTTCTTGGTTACCCCTATTCTCCCAAAGGATCATGTGACAATATGCAATATCGGATATGGAAAGGAGGGTAAATGTATCGAATTGTTTCCCAAGTACTGGAACAAGGGCCATTTCCTAATGGGAAATATGTTATATGTCTACGAAGAGGACGTCCTTTCTCAAGAAGAGTTGTATATGAATAAACAACTGATGAACTTTGTCAAGGATCTGGGTTATCCCAAAGGTGTTATTCCTTGGGATGAAGCTTCCTAGAAACACTTGAAATGCCTCATTGACACCCCATACTGGTGGTTTCCCGTAACAAGGAAGAGAGGAAGATTATTTTTGGTATGTATTGGATGCCCATGACTTTTTGTTACCAATTAACTTGTTTGCAATGTGCTTATTTTTCTAATGATTATCTACATATTCAATGAAGGATGAGGAGGCGGTCTTCCTTTTAAGGAGACGAATCTGGTCGGTGCAAATTGTAGCGGGTCCTTTAACTACTTAAAGACAAGTTAGTGCTTCTCCACTCCTCGATCTAGGAAAGTTGTTGCTTTTAATGCTTCTAAGAGGCCGTTATATGTGTCGGGTCCCCAGGCTTATACATAGTCGACTGGATCGGGTCTCCGTCCTTCTAAAGAGAATTTGACCTCTCCCTTAGAGGAAGATTGTTCCCACTTAAAAAACCTGAACAAGTGTGCTCTTGACAAAAAACTGGAGATTCTACATGTTATACTCGTTATGCTTCATATCCTTTGGCCATTGGTGGAATCGGTCGATGGTACGTTCTCTAGTATGACCAACAATAGGAAAAAAAGTATCCATTAAAGGAAAATATGTATAACCTAACGCTCTAACGAGATACATACCTACAAGAAATACATACAACTTACACTTCTCTTACTAGGATATATGATGCTTTACGCCCCCTTAATCTTCCCGACTCTCTTGTCTACTAGGTAACTTTTTTAGTGAGGGGTTATGCGAGGAAGGATAAGTCTATAGCTTCTTCCCTAACTACCTTGACATCTGCTCAGTCATCTCTTTCGACAGCTCAAAGAGATCTAAAGTCTTTGCGTGTCAAAAATGCTTCTTAAAACCGCCTTTTAACTAAGTGTTCTACTGCTAACCTTGAGGCCATTTCAAAGTCTTTTGATAATTCCTTGCAGCAAGTGGAACATTTTCACCATCCTCAACGTATTTGAAGGCAGCAAGTTCGTCCGGATCAGATGGTCAAAGATGGGAAGGCCTACTGAGGTAGTCTTCCTTCTGTTTTTTTTTTTATTATTATTATTATTATTATTATTATTATTATTATTATTTTATTTATTTATCACCTCTTGTGTAAAGTATATTTATAATAAAGAAATAAAAATGTTTTGTTTTTACCTATTTGAGGTATGTTTGTTTGATCCGGAATGTGGAGGTCCGAATTCTGTGCAAATTTACGAGGTCCTTCCTCAAAGTTTATTGGACGTATATGAGACCGTTCCTGGTCAAAGATCGATTTTCCTTCCCTCGCCCAGGTAAAAACCCGGTCCGAGGTCAACGTATAACCAACCCACTGCAATCTCTGGGTGGCTAGCGCCCAGAGGGTGATGCACCGTTATTGTTGTTTTAGTGGTTTTGCCATTTTTCTTTGTGTGTATTCTTTACATCGTGAGGATTTGATTTTTGTTGTCGCATACGTGTGACATTTGTGACAGCACTCTCGAGTCATTGTATTGGGGGCTCGATCCCTTTGATCGTTCCCCAGACTCGCTGTTACCTTACGGTATCACAAAAAAATGGATATTTCAGAACTTGCAATATTTCATTAGTATTTGGGAATTAATCCTACATTCGAGAAAGGTGATTATAGAGAAATAACATCAAACATGAATAATAATAAAACATAACAAGGTGGACTGACCACCACTTATTCTTCTTGTTTTGTTTCTCGTTATATCAGCCATTTTTGAGAGGTTCGACGTTCATACTTCTAAGTTGACCAGTTAGGAATAACACGTTGATTTCCATCGCCTAACCTTCTCTTTGGTCTCGCTGAAGTTCTTGATGTATGAGATCAACATTAATTGTGATAGAAAATAAAAGTTGCTTATCATTTTTAATTTTGATCCAAATTTAAATGTCCAAGTGAACCTAAAAAACTAGAATAACTTAGTAACATCTCATTGAAACCTTAATGTTTGTAAATTGTTTTAAATGATTCAAACATTTGATTGTTTTGGGACCAATAATAACCCACAATTAATCTATCAATTATAAATACAACGAATCACCTTCCGGTGTAAACAAAGTTGCGTCCGGTTTTGTATTTGGCCATAACTCCAAACAACAACCAAGAGTTAGAAACAAGTTTCGATTTGCACACGCCATTCTACCGACCAATATGAAAGCAGTTACTAAATAGAGACATGGTTAGTTACTCCAAAAAGAAGCACCGACATGTCACAATCATATGCTCCGTTTACACATTGGAATTCGAAACCAAACCACACAATTATTAATGCATGATAAGCATATCCTATTACGATACTCTTTTTGGTTCATACGTGTACTTTCAATTCTTTTTGACTCTTGAGTTTCTTCCTATAAATGCATCGATCCATTCAAATCATTCCATAATTATCACACTCACTCATAAACCATATAAATCCCACTAACTCTTCTGAGAATTACTACATCAGTAAAAAAAATGGAGTCCAAAGGGTCAATTTTAATTAAGTTTCTCATGTTTCTTCAATTATCAGTTCTATGTCTTTCACAACAACAAGATTTTGATTTCTTCTACTTTGTTCAACAGGTAACATAGAGTTCATTTCAATTATCATCGACATGATTCTAGTTTCGCATTTATGAAATAATTGTTTGTGATTTTGCATTTGCAGTGGCCAGGATCATTCTGTGATTCACAGAAGAGTTGTTGCTATCCAACATCTGGAAAACCTGCTGCTGATTTTGGTATCCATGGTTTATGGCCTAATTACAGAGATGGTACCTATCCATCTAACTGTGATCCCAGTAGCCCTTTTGATCAATCTCAGGTACTTTTTCATTCTTCACCAAATGCATTTTGATATCTTGTTTTCAATCTAATAACTTGTGTTTGTGTATATGATTATTACAGATATCTGATCTCACAAGTAGTTTGCAAAAGAACTGGCCCACACTTGCATGTCCAAGTGGTGATGGAATTCAGTTTTGGACGCATGAATGGGAGAAACATGGAACTTGCTCAGAATCAAGCCTTAAACAACATGATTATTTTGAAACAACTCTCAACTTGAAACAAAAATCAAACCTCCTCGATGCTCTTACTAGTGCAGGTAAATATCCCAAAAAAAATCTGTTATTATATAGAAATGTTACTTATGATTTTTCAAGTTTCTTATAAACATTCATTTTGTGTCAGGAATACAAGCTGATGGAGGTTCATATAGTGTGAGCAGTATCAAAGAAGCTATACAAAAGGGAGTTGGATTTTCTCCATTCATTGAGTGCAATGTGGATTCATCTCGTAACAGTCAGCTATACCAAGTTTATCTGTGTGTGGATACTTCTGGAACAAACTTCATTGACTGTCCTGTTTTCCCCCATGGCAAATGTGGAACTGATATTGAGTTCCCATCTTTTTAAGTATCAGTTTCTATGACAATAATATAGCTTCAAGTTTATTTATCATCTTGTTTACACCTTATTCTTTATATGTATGCAATTATAGTGTAATTGAATTTGAATTTGAATGATATATTAGAGAATTGATCTATATATTTATCACTTTTAAGATTTTGATTGAAGATGTCAAAACACACTTGTGTGGTTGTTAGCCTAGTGTTTTGGACTCCTCAAAAGTCTAACGGCATCTAATTTTCAATATATATGTTTCTAAGATTCTTTTAAGACAATATGATTTTAAATTATTATTGCCCACTAAAATACACATTGTAGTGTGAAATAATTTTCGTTTACTCACCTTAGAAATTTTTAATATAATCCCTCCAATTTCATATATAAGGAATTAACTAAAAAAGTCCACCTTTAAAGAAGGTTTGTCATAGGCATGAAGAAAATCTAGGGTTTGAGTTAGGTTTTTCGAATAAACATCTTGAGTCTTGGTACAAGGTTTGGAAACCTCAACAACATTCTCTGACATATTTTCAACAATATTCTTAAGGGGTTTGGTTTTAGAGACATTACCTTGATTGGAGTCCAGAAAAAGCATTTGAAGCACCACAATTTAAAGAACCTCTTTCAAAGGTTGATTTACAACGTTAGCTTAATTACTAGGAACATCACTAAAATTATAGTCTTTACTTTCGACTTCTTTACCTTGGCTCGTAAGGTCAAACATAATTAATGGTACTCTTGTAGAGCGAACTCTAACTTTCTTCAGTTTCTTCTTTCAGATTTCTTTTGATGTTTCCATGCTAGGAGGATCTCCGGCCTGACCATTAGCCTTCCCTCATAGGACAACTCATGTCATTTTAATACCATGCATATTGATCACCAACTTGTCTTCCATGATAGTTTTCTTGGCTTTCTTCGTTGTTTTATTTTATTTGCCAGAGGTATTGGTTCCTTGCCTTGTTCCAACCATGATTGCACAATTTCTAAGAGGAAGATGATATGAATGGCTTAGGGTTAGGGAAATGAGAGTGAAGAGAAGTTGTGAGAATATGAATAATGTTAGAGAGACTTGAGGCGCATAATGTAAAAGTAGAAGTTAATTTGAAAAAAGTTTGTATTAGGAATATCAATGGTCAAGACAAAAGGTAACTCACGTGCCTTAGACATGATTCTTATGAGAGACAAAAGAACGACACAATAACTCACATGCCATCTCAACATTGTTTCTAGAGATTCTAAACAATACACAAACCTAGGACATTCTATAGTTTTTCAAATTGAGTAGTGTCTAATGCCTTGTTGAATATGTTAGCAAGTTAAATCTCTGTTGATACATGATCTAGAGTGAATACTTTTTCTTCAACCAACTCTCCAATGAAAAGGTGAAGAATGTTAATGTGTTTAGTACATCTGTGTTGAACTGGATTTCTCGAAATATTGATAGTACTCAAATTATCACAGTATAATGTCATAACATCTTGCTTGATATTGTAATTTTTCAGCATTTGTTTCATCCACAATAGTTGTGTGCAACTGCTTCCTGCTGCAATGTACTCAACTTCAGTAGTGGATAGTGACACAAAATTTTGATTTTTGCTAAACCACGAAATGAGATTATTTTCCAAGAAGAAACATCCATCGGAAGTGCTCTTTCTATCTTTAGCATTGTCTGCCTAATCAACATCACAATACCTATCTAGAATGGAGTTGGTGTCATGAAAGTACATGATACCATACTCACACATTCTAGTTATATATTTGATGATTCTTTTGACTTGTGTGGGTTGACTAAGTTGTGGTTTTGCTTGATAATGAGCACATACTCCTACTGAAAAAGTAATATCATGACGACTATATGTGAGGTACAACAAACTATCAATCATACTTCTATAAATACTTTGATCCACGTCAACTCCTTGATCTTCTTTAGTTATCTTGATATGAGTTGCAACAAGTGTACGCTTGTGTCTTGTACTCTCAAGGCCAAAATTCTTCACAATGTTTTTTTGGAATATTTGTTTGGGGACACAAATATACCTTATTTCATTTGTTTAACTTGAAACCCAAGGAAGTAAGTAAGTTCACAACCCAAACTCATTTCAAATTCTGACTACATTTGTTGAACAAAATGCTCTACCATCTTTTTTGACATTCCTCTAAACACGATATTATCCACATAAATATGAGAAATCATCAGTTTTCCTTCTTCTTTTGTGACAAGCAAAGTTTTTTCAATACCACATTTAATGTAACCATTTGTAGTGAGGAGTTATGTAAGTCATTCATACCAAGCCCTTAAAGCTTGTTTTAATCCATATAAAGCCTTCTTTAGTTTATAAACATGATTTGGTGCGCCAAAGTCAATGAACCCTTTTGGTTGTTCAACATATACTTCTTCATTCAAAAGTCCATTTAGAAACACACTTTTGACAACCATTTGGCATAGCTTGAATTTCAAGAGACATGATATTCCCACCAGTAGTCTGATGTATTCAAGGCGATTAGTTGGAGCAAAAGTCTCATTAGAGTAAATACCTTATATTTGCATGTATCCTTGAGAAAATATCTGATCTTTATTCCTTGTCACATTACCATTCTCATCATACTTGTTTTTGTAGATCAACTTGGTTCCTATGATGTTGATTGAATAAGGTATGTGAACCAATTCCCATACGTTGTTTCTTTCATGCTGAACAAGTTTTTCTTGCATGGAATTGATCCAATATTCATCGATTAAGGCATATTTAACATTTTTAGGTTCAATTTTGAGATAAAATATATGTTGTCAATTAGTTATTTGGATCTGTTGATGATTCCTTCATTGAGATCTCCAATCACATTTTCTATAGGATGATATTTCTCTATTCTGACAGACGGGCCTTTGTTTGTTGAAATATTATCTTCTCCATCTTCAGAGTCTTCAACTTCAAGAGTCTGAACAACGTTAGTATCTTTGTTTGAAACATCAGACGTGTCATTTTACTCATTTCTGAACATGTATTCTTCCTTTTCATCGCTTGTTTCAAAATTGTACAATATTCCTGTGTTGGCCATAACAGTGGCTTCACAACAACAAGTTTGACAATGGGAGACACAACTTGTTTGGGGAAAACACTGGGGTACACCATAACTGATAAAAATAATTATAACAAAACAGTAAATAAGTGCTAATGTTGTAAACAAAGTTGAATAAATGAACACGGAGAGATACCGGAGATGCATCTTTGGATGAGTTCATACTTGTTCTGGAAATGTATCTCCGGAATAAACGCACGTTTTTCAGGTAAAAACAAGTTTAATGTAAGCAATGAGGCTTGAAATAAATGATCTTTACTTGAAATTCAAATTTGGTTTGCTCTCTTTGATGTGATGAAAGACAAGATTGAATATTTAGTGTGAAAATGTGGATTGAGAATGAAAGAATTTTTTGTGAGAGTTTTGAGTGAAAAACAAGTATGGATGTGTGATCATACAACTTTATGTTTTATCAAATTATTTCAGAGATACATGTTCGAAAATATCTGACATGCAAAAGTGATAGCAAATTTCAAAATCCCGACTCAAACTTTCGAAGATGCATATCTAGAATGTCCACTGAGTTGATCAACTATCATTATATTTGTTAAAAATACTTGAAGGTGCATCTCTAATTTTTTTTTTATATTCATCTAAGGAGACACTCATTTAATGCGTCATACCCGGAGATGCATCTGAGTTTCTTTGAAATATTTTTGCATAACATAAATAACATATATATATATAATACATTAAAAAAAACTTTCAAAATTAAAATATTACACTTCACCGTGAAATGAAAAGCCGAGGCAACTACAATACATTAACTAACATACATTTTCTTATTTACACTCTAGAGAATATAAATTTTTTAAGTTTTAATATTTTTCATATCATTATCATAAATAAGGTTTTAATTTTTAAATTTGTTAACTAACCAAAATGTTATATATACATCACTCACTCGTTCAATGCACATAAAAAAAAATATAAATACTTTAATTTAAATATTAGAGTTTGTTATAAAGATAATTAAGATAATTTAATTGAAAATATATATAGATGCTCCATTCTTGACTCGATTATTAAAAAATATAAAAACGTTGAATTTTCTTATAATTCTACAATTCTCTGCCAATTTGGTTTTATTTCTTTTAATTTTTTTTAAAAAAAATACAATGATTCTTTATTATATTTAAAAATTACTTTTTTAAAATAAAAACTAGATAAAAATTACTCAATTTATTATAACATTTTCAAAAAAATTGATTACTTTATTAGAAGACGGCCGTTAATTATTTTTTTACTGTAATATGTAATTAAAATTAATTAATTTTGTATTAAATATATATAAATTAAATTATAGTTATTCAATAATTTTAAAAAGGAAAGTTTTGTTTGTAATAGTAACGTGAAAAAGTAGTATAAAAGTATTCCCAGATATTATTATTAAGACAATTTAGGTATAAGTTTGTTATGAAGAGAATTTAAATAATTTAATTGGAAATATATATATATATATATATATATATATATATATATATATATATATATATATATATATATATATATATATATGCTCTCCGTGCATGTGCTGTAGCACAAGGCCTTACATTTTAGAAGATCCCAAATTTTGATTTTTTTTTAATAAATAATAATAAAAATAAATAAAATATTATTAAAAAAATTCAATAATTTAAAAAAAATGTTATGATAAAAACTAAATACATAAAAAAATAAAATTGATCAAAACTTAAAATAATTATAATTAAATTTATTTTTAATTAATATATAATTATGTTTTTATATATTTTTTTAATTATTATAATTGTATTTTTTATAAAATTTGAGTCCATTTTTGAAATTAGAACGGAGTCTCCGATATGATTGGGTCGGTTTTATATATATATATATATATATATATATATATATATATATATATATATATATATATATATATATATATATATATATATATATATATCTTTTAAAATATATTATTCAAATTTATTATTATATTTTTAAATAAAAAATTAAACCTAAAGATGATCTAATTGGTATTTTTGTTTTATTGTGTAAATAATCAATATAAATTATAATATCGATCTTTTAAAATATATTATTCAAATTTATTATTATATTTTTAAAGAAAAAATTAAACCTAAAGATGATCTAATTGGTATTTTTGTTTTATTGTGTAAATCAAATTAAATAATTTTGTCTAACTAAATTGACATCGACTATTTATTTAAATATATAAACATAAAGTTATAAAGTTTAATAAAAAAGAACATTATTGTTTATAAAATTGGATGAAAATAATAATTCCTCATAAATAGAATAATTGACTAAGAAAAAAAATCAATACTTTAAAAGATTGTACTATAGATGAGCATATCCTACTACGATACTATGCACTTTTGGTTTACTACTCATTTTGTTTTCATTTATTTCTTCCTATAAAAACCTCACCAGTCCATAAATGTCAGACTCACTCAAACCCATTAAAACCTCACTAACTCTTTTGAAAATTACAACAATCGAAAAATGGAGTCCAAAGGGTCAATTTTAATTAAGCTTCTCTTGCTTTTTCAATTATCAATTCTATGTCTTTCACAACAACAAGATTTTGATTTCTTCTACCTTGTTCAACAGGTAACATCAAATTCATTTCAATCATCATCAACATAATTTTAGTTACTGTGTACATTCGAATTAGTGATATGGTCTTTTTTGCTTTTGTAGTGGCCGGGATCATTCTGTGACTCAAAGAAGAGTTGTTGCTACCCAACAACGGGAAAACCTGCTGCTGATTTCGGTATTCATGGTTTATGGCCTAATTACAAAGATGGTACATATCCATCTAACTGTGATCCCAATAGCCCTTTTGATCAATCTCAGGTACTTTTTCATTCTTCACCAAATGCATTTTTATATCTTGTTTTCATTCTACTAAGTCTAACTTGTGTTTGTGTATATGATTATTATAGATATCTGATCTCACAAGTAGCTTACAAAAGAACTGGCCCACACTTGCATGTCCAAGTGGTGATGGAATTCAGTTTTGGACACATGAATGGGAGAAACATGGAACTTGCTCAGAATCAAGCCTTAAACAACATGATTATTTTGAAACTACTCTCAACTTGAAACAAAAATCCAACCTCCTTGAAGCTCTTACAAGTGCAGGTAAAGTATCCACAATTTTGTTATCTTTAGGACAAATCAAAACATAGGTTTTAATATTGTATAGAAATGTTACTTATAAACATTGATCTTGTGTCAGGGATACAAGCTGATGGAAATTCATACAGTTTGAGCAGTATCAAAGAAGCTATAGAAAAGGGAGTTGGGTTTACTCCATTCATCCAATGCAATGTGGATTCATCTGGTAACAGCCAACTATACCAAGTTTATCTGTGTGTTGACACTTCTGGATCTAACTTCATTCAATGTCCTGTTTTCCCCCATGGAAAATGTGGATCTCAGATTGAGTTCCCAACTTTTTAACCATCACTCTTTTTACAACAATAATATATCTTTCTACGTTTATGGTTTTTGTTTACATGTTGTTCTTTATGTAATAATAGTGATATTTGAATTTTTTTTCATTGAAATTTTATCTTACAAAGGAGTTGACACTTCAGATTCTACCAATTTTATTTAGTTCAACATTATTAATAAGTTTATTGTGAAAATTAGAAAAAATAAGTTATGTCAAACAATATGAAAGAAATAAACCTAAGAAAAGATAAAGAGCATGGATGTAATGGATGATAGATCAAGTTTGCATTGCAAAACTTTATTAATTCAAATCCAAACATCACAAGTAGTTTCTTCATTGTATATATGAGGTATATAGGTGAGATCTTAAAATAAAAGTTTTTAATTAAATAAAGACACTTAAATAATCTATTTTGCAGCTTGGATGGAACAATTGTTCAATTATATAGTTTGATAAACAAATTAAATATAGAATGACATTCTATCAATGTTTTTTTATGAACAATCTTAATGAATAGAAAAACTCTAATAAATGAACTCCAAAATTTCTAATAAATAAGTTCTAAATCTATATATTCATCGTTAGTGTTGGATTTAATCCAATATTTTAGAGATAAGATAATTGTTAGAAATCCATCACAATCTATGGAGAATTTCAATCAATCTTGATGAATAAGATTATTATCACTCACATAAATGACAATAAAAGAAAAGAACAATGGAGAAAGAAAGTAAAGAACGACGAAGGAGAAGAAGAATATTCTGCAGAGTTTCCCTCCACCCACAACTTGTGAAAAATTTCTTATTCACTTTACAACTGCAAAATTTTGTGAATCCAATGTTATGAATACAACATTCACTTCATTATAAGAATAAGAGTTACTCCCTCTATTTATAGATTTAGGTTAGCTTGCACCCCAAGGCAAAACCTAAAACTATAAAAGCCCAAAATAGTAAACACTACTAAAAATAGGCATAAGTCAAAATCCTGTGTGAAGCAACATGCTTCGACACTTCAACACACTAATATAACTCAACACACTAGGTGATTCGACACTTCCTTGCTCTGTCGAGCAAACTGCTTCGACACAAGGAATTATAATTCAACACGCCACTTAATTCATTGTGTCTAAGCTATCTACATTCATCATAGCTCTTAGTCTTCTAAACACTTCAACCTGCACTCCCTCCGTCATGATGTCTGCAATCTGATTCTCAGTTCTGCAGTGTTCCACATTCATCTTCTCATCTGCTACCTGCGCTCTAAGATAATAAAATTTTATTTTGATGTGCTTGCTTTGACCATGTGCTATCGGATTCTTTGCCAGATTGATAGTTGACATGTTGTCAATCTTCATGGTGATTGCTCCATGACTCTTCGCCGTTATCTATTCGACCAAATTCATCATCTACGTTGCTTGACATGCACAAAGAGAAGCAACTATATATTTTGCTTCGTACGACGATAATGCCACTACTGACTCCTTTCATGAACTTCAAACAACTGGTGCACCACCTAGCATAAACACATAGCCATTTATGGATTTTCGATCCTCAACATCACTATACCAACTTGAGTCGGTGTATCCTACTAGTTTGCATTATTTTCCTTCATCAGCGGTAGGAAACAAAATTCCCATAGTCGAGAGTTCCTTTCAAATACCTTAGTATCCTTTTCGTCACTGCTAGATGTGATACCTTTGGCTTCTGCATGAATCTACTCACCGTACATACATTGTATGCTAAGTCAGGCCTTGTGTGATAAAGGTATCAAAGTGACCCAATAATTCTTCTATATTGGGTAGGGTCGACATCATCTTCATTTGAATCTTTCGACAGTTGTAATCTGGGAACAACTGGAGTAGAAGTTGGGTTGCAATCTTGAATCTCAAATCTCTTGAGTATTTTGCCTACATACCTTCTTTGATGCACCATCAAATGTCTACCACTCTTGTAGAATTCAATGCCAAGGGAAATATGAAATGTCACCGAGATCTGACATTTCGAATTCCTTGTTGAGATCACCTTTAGAATCTTCGATCTCCTTCTTGCAGTCACTTGTTATCAACAAGTCATCCACATAGAGGCATAATATAAGTAATTCACTCTTGCTTCTTCTTACATATACTCCATGTTCAATTGTGCACTCCATAAATTCCTTCTCCCTTAGAAAACCATATATCTTCTTGTTCCAAGCTCTTGGAGCTTGTTTAAGTCCGTACAAGGCTTTATGCAGCCTGTACACCTTTCTTTCTTCGCCTTGTTTCACAAACCCAGCTGGTTGTGCAACATAAATTTCTTCTGCTAAGGGGCCATTCAGAAATGCATATTTCACATCCATCTGACACATCTGCCCGTTGTTCATGTTTGCTAGACCAACAACCAACCTGATTATTTCGATCCTAGCAAAAGGTGCAAAAACTTCGTCGAAGTCGATTCCTTCTTTCTGAAGAAATCCTTTCGCCACAAGTCTCGCCTTGTGTCGAGTCATTTATCCTGGGATTCAAATTCACCTTGTATACTCACTTCACATCGATTTCCTTCTTGTCTTAGGGAAATTCGACAAGTGATCAAATGTTGTTGACTTTGATTGATTTCAGTTCTTCGTTCATTGCTTTCATCCACTTTGAATCTTTCAATGCCTCAGCTGCATTGACTGGTTCGACATCTTTATAGAAAGCATAGTGTACCAACTCACCTTCTTTATTGACCACATCATCTGATGTAATCACACATTCTTGCAACCTTGTAGGTATGTGTCCTGTTCTTTGAGGTCTGCTTGGGCCTGCTTCACCTCTAACTTCTTGTCGAACTTCTCTTTCGACTTCACTAGCTGATTCATCTCATAAGATTCTCACTGAATCCTTCTTAACATTCTCAGTCCAATATAATTCCTTAAGATCATCTATGATCATGTCCCTGCTGATCACTACTTGCTTATTCTCTAGGTCAAACAACTTGTATCCTTCAGTCGAATGATATCCTATCAGGATCATCTGACTCGACTTATCATCAAGTTTTCTTCTCAACTGATCTGGTACATGTCTATGTGATAAAGATTCAAACACCTTAAGATGACTCAAGCTAGGCTTGACACCAGACCAACGTTCTTCTGGCGTGATTCCTTCTAGCTTCTTCGTCGGACATCTGTTAAGGATATATGTTGCAGTCACCATAATTTATCCCCATAATTCTTTGGGTAGATGCTTGCCTTTCAACATACTTCTAACCATATTCATGATGGTTCTATTCTTCCTTTCTACGACTCCATTCTGCTATGGAGTGTAGGGTGGCACTACCTCATGCACAATCCCTTCTTTCACACATAATGCATCGAAGTCTTTCGACACATATTCTCCACCACCATCAGTCCTCAGAATCTTGATCTTTCGACTGCTTTGTCTTTCGACCATAGATTTAAGCTTGGCAAATACCTAAATCACTTCACTTTTTTTTTGATCAGGTAAGCCCACAATTTTCGATCGAAATCATCTATTAATGTAACAAAGTATTTGTTACCTCCAATCGAATCCACTTGGATATGACCATATACATCAGAGTATATGACTTCAAGAATTTCCTTCAACCTGCTTCATGCATCCTTACTGAAGTTGTTCTTATGCTGCTTCGCATGCACACATTCTTCACACACTTCGTTTGGAATGTCGATTTTTGGTAATCCTGAAACCATATTTCTTCTCTTCAAATCTCTGATGTCTTTGAAATTGAGATGACCAAGTCTATAATTCCATATCCATTCATCTCTATTGGCTTCTTGATACGTCTCATGACTGTATATAAAATATAGTTTATCGGGTACTTGACTGCAAGTGCACAGTCTAGTCGTTTTAGTTTTAAAAGATATCGAACCCACAGGGACCGATGGTCAAACTAATGCTATCGATGTTACTATGTTTAGCTAAGGCGATGATTTTTAGAGGTTTGGTTGAATAAAAATTAAATCTAAAGAAAATTAAGTTTTAAATATAATATTAATGAAGGGATATCAGTATGCAACACATTAATCATCAGGGATTTGATAAATCGCCGGTGTATATTTTAATTACCAAATACCTTTCAGTAGAAAATATTTATTTAAAAGGCTTTATCTCACACTCTCGGGATTGTTGACTCAGACCATACTTTTAAGTCGGAATGTACGCTCTCGCTGTCCCATTTGAAGTTAAAAATACTTTTTGAAAATAGACAAGTTCTAATTGCTTTTAAAGTGTTCTCGCTATTTTTAAAATCAATGCCTAGTTTTTACTATCGAGTTCGACCCTCACGCTCTCGCGATTGTCGGTTCTGACCTTAGTTAATTTCCCACTCTCGTGGCAAAACCGTATTAAATAGCTTCTCACTCTCATGACAAACTTAATTAAATTCAAATTAAAAACCATAGCCAGAAACATTATTTGAGAAAAGAAGTTTACATCGATTATTATTAAATCCCGTCTAATTAATTTGTTTACATACCGATACCGGTAGTTTAGTCGGACATATTAATTAATGCAAACACAGACGAACATAAACAAATTAACAATAAAGCAAACATGATTATTTAATAATAAATCAATAATAATAATTGAATAAAAACCTGGAACTTTGATTAACCGATATGTCGAATCTTGAAGTACTTGAGCAGTCCTCCACAGGTCGGTAGGATTCTGCTTCTTCAAAACAATTGCTTAACTAAATTAAATAATTTGCAGTAGTTCCCCAATGTAGGAAACTAGATACTTTTGGCTAAATGAAAAACGGAAAGGGAAGGGAAAAATCAAAGCTCTAAACGGTAAACAAATTGCGGTAAAAGAAAAGAATGTTGCTGAAGAAAAATAATAGAAAACAAAATTGCAGTGGAAAATGAATGCAGATAAAATAGCTTGAGAGTTTGCTTTAGGGAGGCTCCAAAAAAACGTCCCCGTAGGTTTCCAACTTCCATCCTTTTATAATATCCATTTGGTCTTCGTAGTTGAGAGAAATAAGGGTGACTTGGTTGAAAAACAAAAAAAAAATAGAATCTTGATCTTATACTACGAGAAACCTACTATAGTCGTGCCCAAAAGATGTAAATTATTATCCTAAGTTTAAAGTGTGTTAGAAACTAGCATAATACCTTAAGAAAATAAATGATTAATTTATCTCTATAAAATATAATTTAAATATAAAGAGATTAAAGGTAATGTGTTAGTGTAAACTAATTTTACACCATCATTCATTCGAATTATAACATTCAGCCGTATCATACTAGTATTTCAAAATTAAATGTGTGACTTTCATTCGAATTATAACATTCAGCCGTATCATACTAGTATTTCAAAATTAAATGTGTGACTTGCCGGAATATACGTCGTGATTGATTGACAATGTAAAAATATTTTACATTGTCAATGTATATTCTTTTTTCTCTATATTAATATAAAATATTTAAAAATAAAATAATAATTTAAAAATGTGAAAAAATTAATATTAATATAAAATTTTAAAATAAAATATAATTTTATTTAATTGGTAATTTTGTCATTTGTATATAATATATTGTTTCTTTATATGACATATTTAACATATATAATATAATTACTTATTTCGTCATTATTATTTTTAAATTAAAATTGATTATATAGTAATGTTGATATGTTTTTCTATAATTACCTATTTCTTAAATTATTTTATTTATCTATTAAATTTAAAATTTATATAATTAAAAAGAGCAATTATATAATTTAAAATTAGTATTTATCTTACTAAATCAGTGCTGGGTTTATATCAATATATAAAAAGATGAACAATGATGGCATATTTGTTATTATATATCCATCAAACAATGCTAGAATATCATTTATTTTGTCGCTATCATTTATTATTTTTGTCAAACTTTTTGTTATATCTTACCACTATTTTTTCACCAAACCAAACAATTCCTTAGAATTTTAATAATATTTTTCACTAAGCCTGCACATTCAAAATCCTTTCTAATGGAAGATCATAAAAAAAAATCCCATACTTAGGAGGGCAAAAGAAAAATCTCCCTTTAATTTATTTCTTTTTTTATGAACAATTCCTGAAGTAATAACAGAAAATTCCCTTAATATAGTTTGTTTAACAAAAAAGCACCGACATATCATAATCATAGGTTGCGTTTACACATGAAATTGGAAATCACATGATTATTATGGCATGATTAGCATATCCTGCTACGATACTCTTCTCTTTTTGGACTCTTCGATTTTTTCCTATAAATACTTCAACCCATTAAACTATTCCATAATTGTCACACTCATTTAACACCATAAAAACCGCACTAACCCTTTTGAAAATTACATCAGTTCAAAAATGGAGTTCAAAGGATCGATTTTAATTAAGCTTCTCTTGCTTCTTCAATTATCAATTCTATGTCTTTCACAACAACAAGATTTTGATTTCTTCTACCTTGTTCAACAGGTAACATAGAATTCATTTCAATCATCATCAACATGATTTTGGTTACCATGTACGTTCGAATTAGTGATATGTTTTTTTTGTATTCTAGTGGCCAGGATCATTCTGTGACTCAAAGAAGAGTTGTTGCTATCCAACAACTGGAAAACCTGCTGCTGATTTCGGTATTCATGGTTTATGGCCTAATTACAAAGATGGCACTTATCCATCTAATTGTGATCCCAATAGCCCTTTTGAGAAATCTGAGGTGTTTTTCATTCTTCACTAATTGCATTTTGATATCATGTTTTCATTCTACTAACTTGTGTTTGTGTATATGATTATTATAGATATCTGATCTCACAAGTAGCTTACAAAAGAACTGGCCCACACTTGCATGTCCAAGTGGTGATGGAATTCAGTTTTGGACACATGAATGGGAGAAACATGGAACTTGCTCAGAATCAAGCCTTAAACAACATGATTATTTTGAAACAACTCTCAACTTGAAACAAAAATCCAACCTCCTTGAAGCTCTTACAAGTGCAGGTAAAATATAAAAAAAAAAACTATTTATTATAATTTTGTGACATGATATATTTCAAGTTAGTTATAAACATTGATTTTGTGTCAGGAATACAAGCTGATGGAAATTCATACAGTTTGAGCAGTATCAAAGAAGCTATACAAAAGGGAGTTGGGTTTACTCCATTCATCCAATGCAATGTGGATTCATCTGGTAACAGTCAGCTGTACCAAGTTTACTTGTGTGTCGACACTTCTGGAACAAACTTCATTGAATGTCCTGTTTTCCCCCATGGAAAATGTGGATCTCAGATTGAGTTCCCAACTTTTTAACCATCAATCTTTTTAGGACAATAATATATCTTAAACTTCATGTATCATCTTTGTTTACATGTTGTTCTTTACATGTATGTTATAATAGTGATAATTGAATTTGAACATGTGTTTGTTTTTTAATTGAAAATTCATCTTACAAATGGGTTGACAATTTAGATTCTAGCGATCTTCTTTAGTCCATCATAATTTCATAAGTTTATTGAAAAATTAGAATAAAATAATTATGCAAAACAATATGAAAGAAATAAACTTAATAAACACAAAATGGATGTAAAGGAGGATAGATCAAGATTACATTGTAGAACTTTATTGAGCTAAATTCAAGTATCACAAGCATATTTACAATTTAATAATAAATGTATTTTTTAATGGTAAAATAATATATTAATAAAGAAATAAACTAGAAAAAATATAAATAACGTATCACATAGATCAAAAGGTGTCAAAAGAACTACTAAAAAAACAAACAAAAATATAAAAGAAAAATCCAACAACTAACCAAACGACAAAACTTTAAGGTGACCCCTCACTGATAAAAACTCAAGCAGCTAAAAGTGTAACACCATAAAATTTAGGTGAGAGTTTAGTCGCTTTTAATTAAAATGTATGATAGGGTTGTGAAGTTAGTCATATAAGGTATACGAGTATATCCCTGATCTACCTAAAAACTATTTTCATGCCCAAAAAGAATTCTTCACCTCCACTATTTTTATAGTTTTTGTAACATTATTAAATATGACATTATTACGGACTCTCCAAATAGACCAAGTAACACCATGATAGATCATAACAAAATTACCCCTAGACCTCCCTATCAACTAAAAAGAAAAAAAAACTATAAAAAAAAACATATGATCACACTACAACATTTTTTCTTTAGGCAACGACAGAAAAGCTGGCCTAAAACCATTAAAATCGTAGCCTAAAACTTTAGGCTATGGTTTCCCAGCTATCGAATATGCAGATGATTCCTATTTCTTTAGAGGGTGGCTTTTCTTCCTTTATCCACATAACCTAAAAGTTAAAAAGGCCACGGTTTTAAAACTGTAGCTTAAAGTGAATTATAATGGAAATCCAGACAATTGTCAGCGCGAAAAAAAGAGAGCGACCTATTCCCCTTTAGGGAACGGTTTTTAAGCCGTTGTCTATTCTTCCATCATACAAAGTCAAAAATGTTGTACTGTCACTAGAAAGAACCACTTGACAACTTAACCACTAGAAGATCCTATATCACACAGACAAAGCTAATTCATCAGTGACATAAAGATGGGAGACCGACTGAATCAAATCTCCACACAAGGGACAAGAGATCCTAATAGAATCAACAATTTTCCCCTTTTAAACAGTTTTTCTCCACAAGGAAGTCTATCTTGCAAAAGCTGCCAATAGAACACCAAAATCGTAGTATGAGCTTAACTAACCCAAATGAGGGGCGAAGTCAAATTCTCAACCATATGAGAGGACATAAAAGAGATAGAAATAACCAATTGAACATGATAAGTGGAGGCAACAGAGAAATTACCCTCTCTAGTATGATTCCAGATCCACTTATGTCTATCATAAGAGAAAGTGATATCTAGAAGTAGAGAGAGAAAGATATCAATCACATGTAACTCATAGAAAAATAAGGGTCTATCCACCTGAGATTCTAAAATAGATCCCCGTTTTCCACCAACCTAATCTCTCCCACCAACCCATCAAGTTGGATAGAATTAAAAAAAAACATACCATAAAGCTGATTCTTTAAGGGTATAAATCCTAACCAAGGATCCCTTCAAAATGAATTCTAGAGGTCCCAATATCACTTTCTTTAGATCACCATCAACAATAAAATCAAAGGGTTCATCCTCACTGGACCCAAAAAGAGACACACCTTTTCACCAAGAAGAAACAGGTCAGAAACTCGATTCCCCCCCCCCCCCCCCCCTCAAAGAGAGGAAATAACTGAAGTATCATACCTAGATACAAACATATCACACTAAAGTTCTGAAGCACATGTATGTAATCTTCATCTCCATTTAACCAAAAGGGCTAGATTAACAAACTGAAGGTCCTTAACACCTCCCCCTCATTTTCTCTTAGGCTTAAAATCATTATCCCATTTAATCTAGGAAATCTTAGATTCTCTCTTCACCCCTCCCCAAAGAAAACTTCTTTGTAACCTAACATTCTTCTTCAAAACATTTACATGAATCTTCAAAAAAAATATAAGACTACAGATGAGAATAACATTAAGCACAAAATTAAGAAGAACCACTCATCCACCTAAACTAACTTATATGTTCTTTAAATGGAGCCTCTTAAACAATAAATTAACTAAAGGGTCCCAAGTAGTTTTGAACCTATGATTTTCCACCATAGGAAAACCAAGGTACATAAAAAGGAGGGTTTAGTCTTGTAGGTAAGGAATTCACCTAGAGAGACCAAAATTACATAGTCCACATTAACCCATACACCTTAAGCCTAGAGTATATATCGATTTCCTCGGCCTTAGAAACTAAGCCACTTAGCCCCTCAGCCAGAAGTTGAAAAAGAAAGAAGCTAGATGATCCCCTTGTTTCAAACCCCTTTAGATACTAATTTCTTGAGTTTGACACCTATTAACTAACACTACTAGATTACTAGCGAACATAAACTCTCATCAAAGACTTTCATTTCTCATTAAACCCAAATTTGATAAGCGTATAATCTAGAAAGCTCTAACTAAATAAGAAATGCTCTATCATTTGACATTTCACACAACAATGATCACAACCATAATTTAAAACTATTAAATAGACTAGAAAAATTTGCAAATGAAATTATCCTTGCTAGACTGTGAAAACCAATTCAAAGAATAATTAATATTTTAGAAGGTTTACAATATATTAATAAAATATTGTTTAAAATACATAGTTTCTAACATGTCCATATCCTGATTTCATAGTCATATCTGACTTTTGGGGGGAATAAGATACCTCCAATGTTGGATCAAGAATGCATAGTCTCACATTTGAAAAAGAGAGAGAGAGAGAGAGATGCATAAAGTCTCACATTTAAGATATATATATATATATATATATATATATATATATATATATATATATATATATATAAAGAGAGAGAGAGAGAGAGAGAGAGAGAGAGAGAGAGAGAGAGAGAGAGAGAGAGGTGGGAGAGAGAGGGGGGGAGAGAGAAAAGAATGTTGATGTGTATGGAAAATGGCGAAAACGGGCCGATAATCTTAGTTCTCCATATTGATGTGCACTAGTAGGCCTTAGGGGAATTGCGAGAAGGCTCAATTTATAGGCACTAATCCTAGATTGCTAAAGATCCCCGCCGTCAGATCTAATCGAATGGTCCTTTGCATTCTAAGTCAGATGATCCAAGACAGTTCTAATTGTCTTCCATATATGAAGTTTTTCGCACGCCAAGTCTCAAGTATTTTACTCATTCTCACACTTACACTACTTCTCACTCATTCACTCACTTAAACGTTGGATTTCTAACCTTGCATGTCCACCCCACTGTACCGTATCGAGAGTTAGCTCCACCGTCCCTGAGTCTTATTTCACTGAATCAACAACTATTTTTAATTCATGAATGAAAGTTTTAATTATATATATATATATATATATATATATATATATATATATATATATATATATATATATATATATATATATATTATATATAAGGGTTAAATATACGATACCCCCTGTATTTTAAGCAAGTTTTGGTTTGTCCCCGGTAAAAGAATTTTTTTATTCTCCCCTTATAATATGAATATTCCCTCTCTATACACCCTGAGTGTACTATTTCAACCCATATTCCATTTCTTATCCAACGTGGCATTAATTATTAACCTGACGTGGATTTTATTATTCCCACTTAATCGAGTGTGACCCTGAGTGCACTATTTCAATCCAGATTCCTCTATAGGGTTAATGTTCTTCATCATTGTCGTTTGCTAAAGCCCAAATTCAAAGGTTCGATTTGCTCATGTTTACCCAAATTCCATGCTCTAGCAACAATGATCCCCATAGAATTTTTTTGTCTGATATCTTGCATAATATAACGTATTCTCATTATTTCAGAAGTTTGCATTTTCTTCACTACTGTCTTGGCCACCCACTTTGAGCTTGCAAATATATGATTCAAAATCCTAGCACATGTGTGGGTATCCGCCAATGTCTTTATAACATATGTATGCTTGTGGACCACTTTAGAGCACAACACTAAAGATCCACATTTAGCCTTGCATTCTACCCTTACCCTATAACTCTCATTTTTTACAAAGGTAATTTCCCTCTCATTTAACACTGACCACTCACGAATTGCCTCTCTAGAATCAACAAGAGAATTAAATTTTATACCCCACTAAAACTTGTACTCCTTATTGAGCTTCTCTTTCCTAAACCTTTCAAACTTGGGCCATTCATCATCACCAGAATCATCTAGATCTAAACTATCCAATTCATCACTATAATATTCATCATCTTCAATTTTCTTTTTGGGCCTACCTAGTAATCCTGCTACTATGTCCATGTCCGCGTGATTTATAGGTACAGTTACATCAACTCCATCAAATCCATATACAAGAGAAGCAACTCTATAATCCTCACCATCATCAAACCCTCAAATCACTTCATTATCTATTCCATCCATATTTGTCACCCCCATTGGCACACTTAAGAACCCTTGCTTCCAGTTCTATGTCTTTAACATCATGTTCCACATAAATATCCATTAACTTGACTTGCACATGCATATGCAGCAAAACCATATACATCATCACCCTTCCTTATCTGAAAGAAATCCTTATCTATTTCCATAATCTTCGTCCATAACCTATAAATTCCTTCTTTATAACCCCACATATTCACCGACTTATGAATTTTAGCCATTGTTCATTTGTTAATGTGTTGACTAGAAACTATTGTATCCATACCCCATTTGTATATGATATCATTCTTGTTGACCATTATAAATTCACCCCCATGGTGAAAAATAACATTAAAATGTTGCATGTCCTGTGAAATGGATTTGAAACTCATACATTTGGAAGAGACAACAAAAAAGAAACTCAGACATTGGAAAATATATCGAAAAAACTAACCTCATACATTTGATACTTCAACGACATCTTCGACCATGCTTCATATTCAACCGTCTAGAAACAAGTCCTTCCGCGTCTTCAACCTTGTAGGAACAAGCTTGTCAACTTCGTCTTCTTCGTAGCAACGAAAGTGACCTGATTTGGGGTTTTCAGGCTAACCCTGGCATTTCCAGGGGGTAATTAAATATGACCAATACCAAATTTACTAAATTGTAAAACAAAATCCACTTTAGATAAATAATGCATGCCAGGCTGGATTAAAAATGAAAGCTGGGTTGAAATAGTGCACTCAGGGTCCATCGAGAGAAAATCTTCATATTATAAGGGGGGAATACAAAAAATTATTTTACAGGAGCAAACCAAAACTCGCCTGCATTACAGGAGAGTGTCATATATTTAACCCTATATATAAAAGGAAGCTTAATCATGTTTATCTTTTCTCAGTTTTATATTATTATACTGCTTTTTTCTTTTATGTTTTGATTTTCAAAATAATAAATAATATTTCTTTTAATACATGCAATGTTGATATTTTGTAAAAATAGAGTTATTTTCGGATTAAGTTCTAAAAATAAAATATATATTATTGTAAATCATAATTTTTTTAATGGAAAATTACAATCAACTTGAAGTTTATTAAAACATCACTAATATTCCCTATAGTTTTAAATTAAGTACCCACTTCCCCTGAGGTTATTAAAACAACATCGACACCCTCCCTTATTTTTATTGACAACCATATAATCTAAGTACATGTGACATTTTCTTACGATTTTTTATCTGTCACTAAAATATTTCGTTGGTATATCTAAACTTAGGAGATGTCAGTGCATATTTTAAAACTAGAGGGAGTGTCAATGTCATTTTAACAGATCTCAGAGAAGGTCAATGTATTTTTCCCTTATTCTAATGATATTAGTTTTTACATAAAAGATAAAGTGAAAACCCAAATGTAGTGTTCAGATTAATCCATGAGGAAAAAAAGAGCCTATTTAATCCCTGACAAACTTAAACCAGATTAATAACATTTTATATGTCTTATATTTAGGATTGAGCATTATAATAACATTTTGACAATGATGGAAGAGTTGAGGTGTTACTTGATGAAGAGGATGACATCCCATAAAAGAGTCTTAGGCACATGCAAGAGTATATTACCACATGTTCAACAAAGGAAGATTGAAAAATTAAAGGTAGAGATCAATAATTGGACACCTCAAATAACATATGATGATTAATATGAAGTTCGAAGACATGGCCCAAGCCTTAGGGTGAAGCTAGATTTGCAGACATGTACTTGTAAAATGTGGCAATTGATTGACATACCTTGTATTCATGCCATTGCAACTATAACAAATAAGGTTGAGAAGCTCGAGAATTATGTGCATCAGTGGCTCACAATGGAAGCTTTGAATGCTACTTATGATCACTATATTTGACCGGTTAACAACCAAGAATATTGGAAAATTGTAGAGGATCCTAAGCCAAATCCATCAAAGCTGAAAAGACTTATCAACAGACCAAATAAGCATAGAAGGAAAGATGTAGTTTCAGAAGATATGCTTGGGAGCATAACACACAAGGTTAAAAGAAGATATGAAGTGATTTTTTAAAGTGTGGTGAAGTTAGTCATTATGAAAAGACATGCAAACGATCTCCAGGACCAGGAAATGTGAAAAAGAAAATAAAAAAAAGGTAGCAAAGAAAATAATAACTATGGAAAGTTTGTCACAAAATCAGCCTCAATCACAAATTTTGTCACAGGTAATAAATTGTCACTTATATTTTTGCTTGTACTTTATTTCAATCTAATGTTATGTTAATCTATATGTAGTAGAAATCACCACAACCACCAGTTGTATGGCCTCCTCCTATTAGGCCACCCACCACCTCCTTCTATTAGGTAATCACCTCCTCCAATTAGGTTTCCACTACCATCACCTTTCATTGCACGTCCTTCAATAGTTAGAACTTCATCGGTGCGACCAATAAAACCTCCATTTCTCCCACCATGTTCATCTCAACCTCCACAAATTGGACCTAATAGTCCTTGATTCATGCGTACTCCTATCTAATTTTGTTCCTTAGGGAACAAATTTTAGATACGATGTTGGAACAACTGTCCCAACAAGTTAAACCAGAATAACAACAATACAAAATACAATGAGGAAAGCAATAAAAACACTAGAGATTGATAACCCAGTTTGGTGCAAACAACACCTACGTTTGGAGGGAACTCTATCCAAGAAAGGAAATCCACTAATTTAAATTAATACCTTAAGTCTTACAAGAACTAACAAACCATATGTTGTTCAAAGCCTCTCCTAATCCCAGTGACTTTCTATTTAAGCACGTCTCCTAAATATGAGAACATACTCACTTTCTTCTCAATTACACAACTTGTGATTGGTGTTTACAATTCAATGAACAATGTTGAATATTACAACTCAACTAAGACAAATCTTTTATTCCAATTTACTGAAACATAGAGGTGTACACAAAGACCCAACATTAATCCTATTAGGGCATTAGTGTAGAATATAAGACTCACAAAACCTACACACAAAGAATTTACTCTTGTGTACAAAACCCCTCACTAAACTATGATAATTGAGTCTCCTTATATAGAAATGCATTTTGGGCTTTTTCTTGATGGATCTCTAACTTATTTTTATCCAAAATAATAGAGATTCTGTTGGATATGATCTTATCGATAAATCTCTCCAAAAGATATGATTTTTTACTTTCAAATTTAAATTTAAATCTGATTTGATCTTCAATGATTATTAAACAAATCAACCATACATTGTTCAATAAACTACAACAAATCTAATTAAAGTATAGTTAGAATTTATGCAACAAATAACATCCATATGGCCTACTGCTAAGGCCAGATGTCAAATATCACACATGATGGAACATCGTATTCCACATGTTGCACCAGAATATCCAAATCAATTCTTCTCTATTACTTGCAGATCTTCTATTATAGAGTGAGTCTTAGATAGAACATAAGCCTTAGCCAAAACTGTAATAACATATGTCTGTTGTAACAGACCAAATGTTACACTATATATATTGGAACATCGTGTTCCACATGTGTCCCTTTTGCACCAAACATCTTGAAGAACTTCCATGTTGTTTTGCATAATGCAACTAATCCAAAGAAACAACATCCTGGATTTACACAATGTCGGTTAACTTGACCTTTCCTTCGGCTTTAGTTAGTTTGTCTTTTGGAATTTGATGGCATCATCAAATGTTTTGTTTTTCAATTTGTAATTATTACACCATTCTTTGCAATTTTATGGCTTTTTTTTGTTTTGTTGGTTTTATTTTTATGATACTAGATATTATGGATTTTGAAGTTCTATTTCTTGGTACAGTGTTTTTTAATTTGATGGTACTATAATATATGATTGAACATATGAGACTAACATGACCAATTAAATTTTTAAGGGATTATATAAAGTCTTTTTTTTGTTAGGGACCAAAATGGGTGTCAGTTTTTGAAGGAGAATAGCGATCTAAAATGCAGCGGAAATTAAAATTTTCTCCTTTAGTAATCCTTACGAATATACATGATCAGTGATAGAATAGTTACCTCTTGTGGCGATTGAAACCTTTGATGCAGATCTAAGGAGCGATCACGAACGTTGAATGGTGACAATGCCTCTACTCAGTCCACACGAACGAATTTCTTCAGTCTCAATGCTAGACGCTACGAATGAAGGCTTTAAGTGAGAGAGAGAGAGAGAGAGAAACGAAATTTCATCTAAACAAATGCTTTTGCACAAGGGTTCTATTTATAGAGCCACTTGTGTGGGCTGTAAGCTAAAAAGTTCACTTAAGTGTATGTGACCCATATCTTATGATATACCAAAATCACTTAAGCGCGTGGTACCTTACCATATTTCGTATTCTACTTAAGTGCACCGTATCTTATGCTGTTCTACAATTCACTTAAGTGCATCGTACCATACGGTGTTCCTTATCTACTTTATCTCTCATCAATCTGTCCTTTTGTGTGTGACCCTGTAGGTTTTCGCGACATTGGCAATTATATTAAATCACATATTTAACATAATAAACAGTGAGCGGTATCTAGCAACACATCACTGCTACCCAAGACACGAAAATGTCATGTGATTTGTTAATTCCTTTTGTGATAATACTTGTGTGTACAATTACCTTTTTTTTCCCTTATGTCTATATTGAACACAAGGCATATACCGTATCATCTTTGTCCCGTTCAATATTGGACCCGTAGACAATTATCCTGTTACGCAGGATGGGCAAATTCCATCTAGGTCATTCATGTCCCTCAACATGCTTCGTGGAGTACCCATCAACTGTCTTTATGGTCATCCAGTTACGGACAATATTTGATCAACAATAAGGCACTCGACTCTACATCTAGGGTCCATAGTGGTTTCAGGTTGAAGGGTGGTATACACCATTATCACCATGAGAATAACTTAAGACGCTTTGCATAACCTTCTATATATTATTCTCATAGCGGGTCAATCCAGTCTAAATATTACTCTTAATATTCATACCTATGTTTAAGACTTGATAACTCCTTATCCATGATCCATGAGATATGATCATCAATCTATATACATAATACTTTTAATGCTTTAATATTATCCCACTTCACAACAAAGCTCGACTACCGATACTTTAAGAATAATGTCCTTATGTTTAATGGGATCTCATGATCAAGTCACACTTGATACATTAAATGGACTAGCTATTCTAGAGACTTTATTGCACAAACATAATAAAGAAAAAAGCCTTTTATTATTAATAAATAATTCGATACAAGTACCAAAAGTATTGGCCTCTAGAGCTTACACCAACAATCTCCTACTAGCACTAGAGCCAATCAGGCATACCCCTAATGCCCATACATCTAGTATGCCCATCATGCTTCTGCTGCGCAAGAGGCTTTGTCAGTGGGTCAACAATATTGTCAAGTGTAGGTACTCTGCATATTTTCACATCTCCTCTGTCTATTATCTCTCGAATAAAGTGATAACTCCTAAGTATATGTTTGGATCGTTGGTGAGATCTAGGCTCCTTAGCTTGTGCGATAGCACCATTGTTATCACAATATAGATCAATGGGATCCACAATGCTAGGAACAATGCCAAGTTCACTAATGGACTTTTTGATTCAAATGTCTTCCCTTGCTGCATTTGAGGCGGCAATATACTCGGCCTCGGTTGTAGAATTAGCAACTGTATCTTGCTTTGAACTTTTTCAGCTCACAGCGCCACCGTTTAAGCAAAAACACATAACCAGATTGCGATCTAAAGTCATCCTTATCTGTCTGGAAGCTAGCATTGGTGTATCCAATTACAGCAAGCTCTTCCTGACCTCCATATATCAAGAATGAGTCCTTAGTCCTTCTCGAAAACTTAAGGATATTCTTGACAGTTACCTAATGAGCATCACCGGGATCAGATTGGTACCTACTCGTTGCACTTAAAGCATACGAGACATCTGGTCGAGTACATAACATGGCATACATGATGGATCCTATTGAAGATGCATATGGAATCTTATTCATGCAATCCCTTTCTTCCTTAGTTGAAGTGAATTGTGTTTTTGACAGACACATGCCATGTTGCATAGGTATGAATCCTTTCTTGGAATCATGCATATTAAAGCATCTCAACACTTTGTCTATGTATGTACTCTGACTTAGGCCAAGCAGTTTTTGTAATCTATCTCTATAGATTCTGATTCCTAATATATAGGTTGCTTCACCTAGGTCCTTCATAGAAAAGCATTTCCCCAACCAAGACTTTACTTGTTGCAGGGTAGAGACATCGTTTCCAATGAGTAATATGTCATCTACATATAATACTAGAAAGATGATCATGCTCCCACTAACCTTCTTGTAGATACAAGCCTCATCTTTATTCTTGACGAATCCATATTATTTTACTATTTCATCAAAACGATATTCCAGCTTCTGGAAGCTTGCTTCAATCCATAGATTGACCTCTGTAACTTGCATATCTTTTGGGCTTCTTCTGGTATGTCAAATCCTTCAGGTTGTGTCATGTACACATCCTTAAGAAAATTCCCATTAAGGAAAGCAGTTTTGACATCCAACTGCCATATTTCATAATCATGATATGCAAAGATAACAAGTAAAATCAAAATAGATTTAAGCATTGCAACTGGTGAAAAGGTTTCATCATAGTCAACCCCATGAATTTGTTAATATCCTTTTGCAATCAGTCTTGCCTTATAGGAATGTACCTTACCATCCATGTCAATATTCTTTTTGAAGACCCACCTGCATCCTATAGGGTTAACTCCTACAGGAAGCTCTACCAAGGTCCAAACCTAGTTTGTGTACATGGAATCCATTTCAGACTTCATGGCTTCTAGCCACTTCTCAGACTCGGGACCAGTTATGGCCTCTTGGTAGGTCATAGACTCATCTTGATCCATTAGTAATACATCACCTTGATCAGTTATGAGACATCCATATCTCTCAGGTAGGTGACGTATCCTGCTTGACCTACGTTGGTCTTGTTCTACTTGAGCAGGTTGCTCTTCCACAACTACTTGTGTTTCCTGCTCTAATTCCTCCATAGGTGTATCAATGCTTTGTGATTCTTGAATTTCTTCAAGCTCTACTTTCCTCCCACTGATTCCTTTGGAAATAAAATCCTTTTATAGGAAAACTCCAGTTCGAGCGACAAACACTTTGCCCTTATAAGGACTGTAGAAGTAATACTCTCTTGTTTCTTTAGGATACCCCACAAATAAGCATTTGTCAGATTTGAGCTCAAACTTAGTTGAAATTTGTCGTTTCACATAAAATTCACAACCCTAAATCTTCATGTAAGACATATGTGGTTTCTTACCACTCCATATCTCATATGGTGTCTTCTCAACCTTTTTATATGGACCACAGTTAAGTGTGTAAGCTGCTATCAATAGTGCATGTCCCCAAAAGGAGTTTGGAAGATCGGCGTGACTCATCATGGATCGGACCATGTCTAACAGGGTTCGATTTCTTCTCTCAGATACACCGTTCCATTAGGGTGTTCCAAGAGGAGTAAGTTGGGATAGAATCCCACACTCTTTCAGATGGTCATCAAACTCTAGGCTTAAATATTCACCACCTCGATCTGATAGAAGAGTTTTAATATTCTTACCTATTTGGTTTTGTACTTCATTCTTGAATTCCTTGAACTTTTCAAAGGACTTTGATTTGTATTTCATTAAATACACATAACCATATCTACTGAAATCATCAGTAAATGTGATGAAGTTCTGAAAACCTCCTCTGGCTGGTATGTTTAATGGTCCACATACATCAGTATGTATGAAGGCCAAAAGATCATTAGCTCTTTCACCTTTTCCTGTGAATGGAGACTTTGTCATCTTTCCAATTAAACAAGATATGCATGTCTCATATGATTCATAATCAAAAGAGTCCAAGAGTCCATCTTTATGGAGTTTGGAAATGTGTTTCTCATTTATGTGGCCTAATTGACAATGTCAAAGGTAAGTTGGATTTAACTCATTAGGTTTCATCCTTTTAGTATTAATATTATAAATAACATAGAATATATCATTCAAATAAATGGAGCAACAATTGTTCTTTATTATAAATGAAAAACCAAACTTGTCTAAACAAGAAACATAAATAATATTCCTGATAATTGCAGGTACATAATAACAGATCTCTAACTGAATTGTTAAACCACTAGGTAAAGCCAATACATAAGTTCCTACGGCTAAAGCAGCAACCTTTGCTCCATTGCCAACTCGTAGGTCAACCTCACCTTTTGCCAAATCTCTTTCCCTTTACCACCCTGCTTGATGGGTCTTTTGTTATGTCTCTTTCCATTTCCGATCATCATAATGGACTTCCCTTTTGACTTCAGATTCTGCTCAGCAGTTCTTAACATGGATAGCAGTTCAGGAAGAGATTTATCCATATCATTCATATTGAAATTAAGGACAAATTGAGTGAAGCTATCTGGCAATGATTGCAAGATCAAGTCAGTCGCAAGTTCCTTTCCGAGGGGAAAACCCAACCTCTCAAGGTTCTCTATATACCCAATCATCTTGAGCACATGGGGACCTACAGGGGCTCATTCATCTAACTTGCCTTGAAAAAGAGCTTTTGAAACTTCAAACCTTTCATGCCTTGCCTACTCTTGATACATCATCTTCAGGTGTTCGATCATATCGAACGCTGCCATGTTCTCATGTTGCTTTTGCAACTCTGAGCTCATGGTAGCTAGCATGAGGCAAGCAATTTCATTGGCATCATCGACATGCTTCTTATAAGCATCTCTTTCTTCCTTATATGCATAACTAGGAGGTTCCTCTTCAGGAACAGGTTTCTCCAAGACATACAACTTTTTATCATGTTTGAGGACAATCCTCAAATTTCAGTGCCAATCCAGAAAATTTGTCCCAGACAATTTTTCCTTATCAAGGATTGATCGCAAAATGTTATTAGAGGTGTTTGTTGTCATGGTAATCTACATGAAAGATAATGAAAATATAAGTATCACAAAAATAACATATTTAATTAGGCCTTTAATTAAATATGCTCCCACTATTTTACTCAAAACAAATGGCCCTCATCATTTGATTCGGAAAATCCCGTTGGAAGATTTTCTAGTGGGTCGAGATCCACATTTCACTTTGTTTTAAGTCCGCGTAGGAGGATTACACAAAACTAGGTTATTTATGTAGGAACTTCTTCCAATTGTATCTAATGCAACTCTCAAATATTTTAGTTGGGTGAATAACTCCTTATTCCAATCCATCACATGGATCATTTTCAAGTCTTGCTTCTAAACATATATAATCTTATTATAATTTGTTTAGTTAAGTTTGGCCCATTGTTTTAGAAATTTTATATTACAATTATACCATCGCACCTTACTAATATAGAACATGCACCTCGCGTAGGCGAAACCTACATTATTCGATACTAGTCTTGATGAGTGCTAAAACTTGGAAAGTATAAACTTAATATTTAATTTGAGGGAATTTGCAATTATTCTGATCTCACCGGCTTATTTATCATATAAATTGTCTCTCACATGCATCAACATACATTCACATGCATCAACATACGTACAAAATGGAACAGTTATGGCCCCTAGCACAATTGTTCTCCCAAGCCAATGAGAGAACCTAAGCTAACCTAATAATGATCTAAGCTTCTCCAAGCAAGATCTTCAAGGTTGTCCTCCTTTAATATTGTATTCTTCTCTTTATTCATAACATTACATTATGTCATACGGTGAACTGGACTTTTTGTTTTTTTATCGCGATGTCGCGGTTAGCAAGAGTCGCCACCGACTTTTCTTTTATCCCATAAGGAAAGGTGGAAAAGAACAGGAAAGACCTTAATTTAGATTCTTAGGTTCGGGAGGTACTTTATACAAAGGGAAGGTATTAGCACCCTTTATATCCATGGTTATCCATGGGCTCTTAATTGCTCAATCATTTATGTTTTCTAGTTTGAAAAAGGTGGTTGAGAAATGTGTGAAGGATGTTTTGAAAAGGGAGAATTTAACTTTGTAATGATTCTTGCATGAATGTATACAAAGTGGTTATCTCGTTTAGGGTTTTGAAAGTAGTTTAGAAAAATATAACTCGGCAATGATCCTAGTACGAATGTATGCTAAGTGGTGATTTTCCAAAAGGATGTTTGAAAGGTGTGAGGTGTGAAAAGTATTTTTTTAGGTTATGAATGAGCAATTAAGGTTATACCTGTCCGAGGTCTTTCCGGGCATTTCCTATCCTTATGAGGGTAAAACTGTCCTTACTATTGAGAAGTAAGTAGTTTATCCTTTGGATGTTAAAGGGTCATCGTAGGGTCATCGATTGGTCATTGAAGGCAACAGTTGTGAGGATACCTTAGCATTCGAAGGGACTATCATCATTTAACCGTAGGCTACACCGAAGGGTCATCGAGGGACAAAATCGTATTTCCGAAGGCAACATCCGAGGGACCATGATTTATTTTATGATGATTTAATCGAAGGGCCATTGCTAAGTGTATCCCCACATTCGCGGGACATGACCGTATTACGTAATCGTGGGGTAATAAAGAGAGGTCCGGTATGGTTTATTTAAAGTCCATATTTTAAGTTCATTAGGTAATTATGATGATTCCGCATTAAATCGATACATTAAAATCAATACATTAAGAATCAATACATTAAAATTGGTTAGGCAATCAATATGAATTTTCACGTTAAAGCGAAATAATTTAGAATCCATCTCCATGAAAGTCTTCCACACATAAAGTGGAGTACCTAGCCAGCCACTTCCTTGAGAATATGCGAGCTTTAACACAAATTAAACACACGGGTGAGAATACCAAGTTAAAGTGCAATTGAAAATTGCACTACAGAATGAACACAATAGTCACAAGGCCAAATAATGCATGATTACAATAAGACAACCATAAAACGAAACATGAGAACAGCTACTGGTACGTTCGCCTCTGCTTCGCCTAGCGAAGGCTTAGCGAATATTCGCTCCAGGCTCGCTTAGCGATGTGCTAGCGAGCGGCCACAGATTTTGAATTTTGGCAATCGTACCGTGTCCGGAACCTTGAATTATGACATTAAATTACAGGCACAGCATGGATAGCATTCATGATGTTCAAGCATACTTAAATTTGCATGTGAAATCAGGTTACATATCAAAATTTAATCATGATGCATTATGTAGGTAACGGTTATCAAATGGAAGCATATAACAGCGATAATACACAAACCTGTTTGCAATTGCTATGTTGAACTGATCACTCTAGGTATCGGATTGAGCTGGGCGGTGGTAGCTTCGAGGCGGGTGAGCGGCCTTCAGGGTTTCCGTCTTCCGAATTCTCTGGATCAGCAGGGTTTCTGTGTTTCTCCCTCTGGGTCTGTGTGTTATTTTCGTGGCTGAGGAGCTGGTATTTATAGTAGTAGTGGTGGTGACCTAATGGGCTTAAAATGAGGTCCAAAACTTCAGATTTTCGCAAACTTCGCTAGGCGAAGGAATTGCTCGCCTAGCGAGCAAGCTAGTTCTGGGCTTTTTCCTGGATCTGATGCTTCGCTGGGCGAGTGTCATGATGAAATGTTCGCTAGGCGAAGGGACTGCTCGCCTAGCGAGCAAGCTATTTTGGGCCGCCTTTGGATTGGGCCTGTTGTGAGCTGGGCTTTTGTCCATTTGATATCAGTGCCTTGCAGAGCAAGTCAGAGGGTCTTGAGGAATACTTTGAAATATCGACGGGCAAATTTTGGGGTATGACAGCTGCCCCTGTTCAATATTCTTGAACCGAGAGAGTAGAATGGTATGTGCCGTTCGTGGTCTGGAGGTGAAAGATTATTGAACACTAGAATGCCCCAAAAATTTGCGCCTGTCCATTAGTCTTGATGGGGATGGGCTTAGAGATGCCATCCAGGAAGTTTGATGACGAGCTTCCGATTGTGTCGTACATTAGACGATGTCTGAAGACATGGATGTCATACCGGGTCATACGCTAGACCGTATAATGAATCATCCATCATGCTGTTGCCTTCGCTGGGGAGTCAGCGTGTGCTATATACTGCTGGGGATGAGGGATCAGAAATGTACCTGTCCGAAGGTAGCATCTGAGTAACAGAATGCGCCGTTCGTTAGGCTGAATCTGCTTTAAAAGGGAGTAGTCGTATACTAGACTACCATTCAGAAATGTACCTGTCCGAAGGTAGGATCTGAGGGGATGAAGGTCTAACTTGGTCGTACATTAAACCATATCTGAGCAGAATGAGCCGTCCGTTAGGCTGAATCTGCTGAAAAGGGAGTAGTCGTATACTAGACTACCATTCAGAAATGTACCTGTCCGAAGGTAGCATCTGAGGAGATGACAGTTTAACTTGGTCGTACATTAAACCATATCTGAGCAGAATGAGCCGTCCGTTAGGCTGAATCTGTTGAAAAGGGAGTAGTCGTATACTAGACTACCATTCAGAAATGTACCTGTCCGAAGGTAGCATCTGAGGAGATGAAAGTTTAACTTGGTCGTACATTAAACCATATCTGAGCAGAATGAGCCGTCCGTTAGGCTGAATCTGCTGAAAAGGGAGTAGTCGTATACTAAACTACCATTCAGAAATGTACTTGTCCGAAGGTAGCATCTGAGTAAGGGAGTAGCCGTATACTAGACCACCATTCAGAAATGTACCTGTCCGAAGGTAGCATCTGAGTAAGGGAGTAGCCGTATACTAGACCACCATTCAGAAATGTACCTGTCCGAAGGTAGCATCTGAGTAAGGGAGTAGCCGTATACTAGACTACCATTCAGAAATGTACCTGTCCGAAGGTAGCATCTGAGTAAGGGAGTAGCCGTATACTAGACCACCATTCAGAAATGTACCTGTCCGAAGGTAGCATCTGAGTAAGGGAGTAGCCGTATACTAGACTACCATTCAGAAATGTACCTGTCCGAAGGTAGCATCTGAGTAAGGGAGTAGCCGTATACTAGACTACCATTCAGAAATGTACCTGTCCGAAGGTAGCATCTGAGGAGATAAAGGTCTAACTTGGTCGTACATTAAACCTTACTTGAGTGGTTGAAGATCAGAGTGGATCGTACGTTAGATCGTATCTGAGCTGGAGGTCCAAATGGGTCGTACGTTAGACCGTATTGGAGTTGCAGAATGAGCCGTACGTTAGGCTGTATCTGAAGAAGAAAGTAGTCGTACGCTAGACTACACCCCGGAATATACCGTACGCTAGGCAGCATCCGAGGATTTGAAGGTCCAAATGGGTCGTACGTTAGACCTTATTGGAGTTGCTAAAAGCCAGAATGGATCGTACGTTAGATCGTATCTGAGCTGAAGGAGTCATATGTTGGGCTGAATCAGAATGAACCGTATGTTGGGCTGTATCTGATAATATTTGTTGTATTTGCAGTGAATATCTGGGGTGGGCTTAGAGATGCCACCATTGGGAAGATGTCAGAACGTTCGTCAGATGGATTATATCTGAGAGCTGTATTCGAATCTTGAATGCGATCAGAAGGATAATCAGCCTGAAAAATAAAGTTAGTTTCATGCAATGTCATGATGCATGCGTGTGCCGTGATATGATGTGATGGATGAATTATGCGTCCGGAATAAATGCGGGCATTGTATGCATGTATATGTTATGAAATGATGCGGAATGAAAATTGTATGTAGGTGTGTAATATGAAATGATGTAATGAATGCATTAGGCGTCTGAACATTCTTCCAGGGAACACTACTGGGGAGATAAATCTCAGTCTGCCGGTCGGAGACATTGGTATTGATGACCCTGTCTCGGCTGGGGGATGCTTGATTTCTGTCTGACGGTGAAAACACTCCACAGAGCCTGGCTGGGGATGGAAAAGATGACCCATTTGTCTAGTAATGCCACTCTCTTCTGGGGAATAATTGGCGTTGCCGGGGAATCGAATTAGCAACGGATTCATTGGAAAGCATGGTTAGACCTTCTCCTTGGTCCTGAAGTCTCGTAGTAATTGCAATTTCCATTTTAGGCATGTATTTTTGATACACATTGATCATATTCAAATGCATATATCAATTCAAATTAAATCAATGGACGTTTATGCAAACAAAACAGAAAAGTAAAATAACAACATTTTTTCCGAAATGAAATGGTATTGATTTTGAAAGAGGGCCTATAAACAGGCAATTTGTGTACAAGGAGACAGAAATCCTAGTAAGAGGAAATTGTCAAGAAAACAAAGAGAAAGCTATGCAGAAAAAGTCCTATTGATTCTAATTCCACTACTGTCATCATGTCTTCAGGCATCTCATCTCCTGCTGTCGGATAGAGGTGATTGGCTTGTTCAGTCCCTTGAACTTGGTTGAAGCTGACAGAAAACGGGACATAGTCATACGCTTTAATCCCTAATTCTTGCCTGGACCGCCTTTTCAGGTTTTCAGTCCACCGGGATACCCCTTTCTGCCCAAGCCGCCTTTTCAGGTTTTCGACTTGCCGGGTGTACGTCTTTATATGTTTATCCCTAATTTTTGCCCGAACCTTTTGGTTCGCCGGGATGCCCTTACTTTTGCCTAGGTACGTCGACCTAGCGGGTCTCTGTTATGCGTAGTATTTTTTAACTATGTCCGCGTTCACAGGATGCGGGAAGTCTTCGCCATCCATTGTAGCAAGTATCATGGCTCCACCGGAGAATACCTTCTTAACCACAAATGGTCCTTCGTATGTGGGAGTCCACTTGCCTCTGGGATCACCCTGTGGTAGCATGATACGCTTTATCACCAAGTCGCCAATTTGATACCTCTGTCTCTTGACTCTTTTGTTAAATGCCTGAGTCATGCGCTTCTGATACATCTGCCCGTGACAAACAGCCGCAAGTCTCTTCTCATCAATCAAATTTATCTGATCGAGTCGAGTCTGAATCCATTCGTCCTCGCCTAAACCCGCCTCTTTCATGATCCTTAGAGAGGGAATCTGAACTTCCACTGGTAAAACGGCTTCCGTTCCGTAGACTAAAGAGAAAGGAGTTGCCCCTGTTGAAGTGCGTACTGAAGTGCGATAACCGTGGAGGGCAAACGGTAACATCTCATGCCAGTCTTTGTACGTTACTGTCATCTTTTGTATGATCTTTTTGATGTTCTTATTAGCAGCCTCTACGGCGCCATTCATCTTTGGCCGGTACGGGGAAGAGTTATGGTGTTTAATTTTGAACTGCGTGCAGAGTTCAATGATCATCTTGTTGTTCAAATTAGTACCATTGTCAGTGATAATCCTTTCAGGGATGCCGTATCGACAAATAAGGCTATTCTTGACGAAACGTGCCACCACATTCTTGGTGACAGAAGCGAATGAGGCTGCCTCTACCCACTTGGTGAAGTAATCAATAGCGACGAGAATGAAGCGATGTCCATTAGAAGCCGTGGGTTTAATCTCTCCAATCATATCGATGCCCCACATTGCAAAGGGCCAAGGCGCTGTTAACACGTTCAATGGAGCAGGAGGCATATGTACTTTGTCCGCATAGATCTGACACTTATGACAGGTTCTGGAATGATGGTGGCAATCAGCTTCCATGGTAGACCAATAATACCCTGATCTCAGAATCTTCTTGGCCATTGTATGTCCATTAGAATGAGTCCCAAAAATACCGTCATGCATGTCTTCCATAATCTTTTCTGCTTCCTTTTTATCCATACAGCGAAGCAGAGTCGAGTCATGATTACGTTTATATAACACTCCATTACTCAGAAAGAATTTAGCGGAGAACTTCCTCAGGAATTTCCTGTCATTGATGGATGCCCCTTCAGGGTATTCCTGAGCTTCTAAATATCTTTTTACGTCGTGGAACCAAGGTTTTTCCCGTACTCCCTCAGTGTTAAGTTCATAACAGTATGCCGGTTCATCTAGTCGCTCAATGGTAATCCTGGGAGCTTCACCGTCCCATCTGACTCTGAACATAGATGACATGGTAGCTAATGCGTCTGCCAACTGATTCTCTTCTCGTGGAATATGTTCAAATGTAATCTCTTCAAAGTATGGGATTAATGTCATTACCTGCTCTCGATAAGGGATGAGATTTGGATGTTTAGTATCCCATTCTCCTTTGATCTGACTGATTACCAAGGCCGAATCTCCGTATACGCTCAAAAACTTGATTCGCCAATCTATAGCAGCTTTGAGTCCAAAAATACATGCTTCATACTCAGCCATATTATTGGTACAATGAAAACATAGTCTAGCTGTGAAAGGCGTATGGTAACCCTCGGGAGAAATGAGTACAACCCCAACACCATGGCCCAATGCATTAGAAGATCCATCAAAGACCATAGTCCATCGGGATCCCCCTTCGGGTCCTTCATCTGGTTTAGGTTTTCCATTATCAGTAACAAGCATGACATCCTCATCTGGGAACTCAAAATTCATAGATTGGTAATCGTCCACCGCTTGATGAGCCAAATGATCAGCTAGCATGCTTCCTTTGATTGCTTTCTGGGTAGTATACTGGATATCGTATTCCGTTAAGATCATCTGCCATCTCGCTATTCTTCCGGAGAGGGCAGGCTTCTCGAACATGTATTTGATGGGATCCATCCTAGAAATCAACAAAGTGGTATGATTCAACAGATACTGTCTTAGTCGGCGAGCAGCCCAGGCCAAAGCACAGCAAGTTCTCTCGAGCAGTGAGTATTTTGTTTCACAGTCGGTAAACTTTTTGCTCAGGTAGTATATGGCATGCTCTTTTCAACCAGACTCGTCATGTTGCCCCAATACACACCCCATTGAACTTTCTAACACGGTCAAATACATGATTAGAGGTCTTCCTTCGACTGGTGGTATCAGAATTGGAGGTTCCTGGAGATATCTCTTGATTTTGTCAAAGGCTTCTTGGCATTCGTCATTCCATATCATCTCTTGATTCTTCCTCAGTAATTTGAAGATGGGTTTACAGGTAGCGGTCAAGTGGGAGATAAATCGGGCAATGTAGTTCAAGCGTCCCAAGAAACCTCTGACCTCTTTCTCCGTACGGGGAACTGGCATTTCTTGAATAGCCTTCACTTTAGCCGGGTCAACCTCAATTCCTTTACCACTGACAATAAAGCCCAAGAGTTTACCGGATCTTACTCCAAAAGTGCATTTGTTCGGGTTCAATCTCAACTTGTATTTCTTCAACCTCTCAAACAGTTTGTATAAATGATCGAGATGTTCCTCTTCAGTATGAGATCTAGCTATCATGTCATCCACATATACTTCTATCTCACGATGAATCATATCATGGAACAAAACCACCATAGCACGCTGGTACGTTGCCCCGACGTTCTTTAGACCGAATGGCATTACTTTGTAACAGAAAGTGCCCCATTGCGTCACAAACGTAGTTTTCTCCATGTCCTCAGGTGCCATCTTAATCTGGTTATAACCCGAGAATCCATCCATGAAGGAGAACACTTTGTGTTGAGCGGTATTGTCCACCAGAACATCAATGTGCGGGAGTGGAAAGTCGTCTTTGGGACTTGCTTTATTCAGGTCTCGGTAATCTACGCACATTCGCACTTTACCATCCTTCTTTGGCACTGGCACCACATTAGCAACCCATTGAGGATAAGAGGTAACGGCCAGCAAACCGGCATTGAATTGTTTCATAACCTCGGCTTTGATTTTCTCAGACATTTCAGGACGCATGCGGCGAACCTTTTGCTTGACAGGACGGCAGTCTTCCTTCGTAGGCAGCCGATGCACCACTATATCGGTATCCAACCCGGGCATGTCTTCATAAGACCAGGCGAAAACCTCTACATAGTCGTGCAACATCTGAATCAATCTTTCTTTTACACTGTTTTCCAAATCTGCTCCTATTTTGACTTCTTTTCGGTCCACTTCAGTACCTAGATTTACGACTTCGAGTGACTCTTCATGCGGCTGTATAGTCCTTTCCTCTTGCAGTAATAGTCTGGCAAGCTCTCCAGGGACTTCGCAATCTTCCTCACTTCCATCTTCGGCTTGGCAGATTGGATTTTCAAAGTCATAATGAGCAGTAGCGGGATTATTATCAATAGGATCCAGAGTGGATACGGATCTGCAATTTGTTACGTGAGTGTGTGTAAGAAAGCATAGCTTGTTTGAAAGACGACAGGAAAGATAAAGAGCGCAATATTTGAATGCGAAAAAGTCCATTGATTTATTGAATATGAATATGCTTATGAAATGACAAAACCCTTAACAAATTAGCTATTGTGCCCCGGGCATAGACACAATGCTTGGAGAAGTTCAATTGAAAAATTAAAAATTTGCAATACTAAATGGACAATAACAATTACTCCTGACTAAAGGAGATCGGGATAGTGTCTTCAGCCTTCCAATTATTGAGTCCGTCACCAATTGTTGGGTAGATCCAGCTATCCAAGTCGCAATCACTGTCAGCATCTTCTACAGCATTGATTTGATCTTTGACCATCTTTTCAGAGCTAAATCCCAGACCAGATTTATCAGACTTGTAGGGTATGTTGATCAGTTGACCCCAGCCGGTACGGCCACCATCTTCAACCACAGCTTGAGCGTCCTTCAGTGAAACCATGGCAGGAGAAGCTCGAATAACCTCGGGCACAAGGGGAGTTGGCTTAAGGACAGGACGGGGCGGAGGAACTACTTCAAATGACTGAGACGGAGTCTCGAAGAATTCACCATCCATCTCAACATATCTGAAGGTATCCACACTAATGACAATGTATTCTTCTTCCCCACACACAGTGACGATCTTACCCTCTATTGGATACCTCAGCTTTTGATGGAGAGACGAAGCTACAACACCTGCCTCATGAATCCAAGGGCGTCCCAGTAAGCAGGAGTAGGCAGGACGAATGTTCATTACATAAAAGGTAGTGTTGAAGACTTGGGGTCCTATCTTGATAGGGAGAACAACTTCGCCGTGGACAACACTCTTTGCACCATCGTAAGCCCGCACCACAATGTCACTAGACTTCAGTTCAACGCTCTTGCAGTCAAGTTTATCAAGCACGGCTTTCGGTAGCACATTCAAAGAAGAGCCATTATCGATCAACACATGAGACAAGGTGATCCCTTTACACTCAATAGAAATATGCAGGGCTTTATTATGATTCTTCCCTGCCGGTGTCAGGTTAGCATTGGAAAAACCTAGGCCATCGTCAACAGTCAGGTTAGCAACATAGTTTTCAAACTGATCGACGGAGGTCTCCTGAGGTACATGGGCAGTCCTCAGGAATTTTGTCAAGGCATTGGCATGAGATTCAGAAGATAACAGCAAGGATAACATCGAGATCTTAGACGGGGTATGCCCCAACTGTTCTACCACATCGAAATCACTCTTGCGGATGATTTTCAGCACTTCTTCCATTTCCTGTTTGGCAACATCTTCGGGAGTAACTTCGACCGGTGTCTCTGACTGAGAAGGATTGACTGGTTCCTTTCCTCGAGTTCCAAGGACAGGAGGTGAGATTTCTGGAGAGAAGATCCTTCCGCTTCGAGTAATTTTACTAGTCCCAACAATGCCACTAGTATTAGCAGCATTATCCACTTGCTTCACGCCATGGACGTAAACATCACCGCCATAATTCCACGGAATAGCTTTGCTTGAGGAATACGGGATCGGGCCAGGTGCAGTGATGATTAGGGGAGCTACCCTGGGCTCAACAGTAATCTTCACAGGCGCCCTAGTAGCGGTAATCTTCACTGGAACTTTGGACCTAGCAATCACAGATATTTCTTCAATAGGGTTTTCCGCCTTAGGAATCCTTTCGAAGAGAACTGTACGATCGTCCATCAGCCGTTGAATACCATTCTTCAATTTCAAACAGTCCTCGGGCCGGAGTATGCAGAGATTGCAATCTTCAGCACAACCTGGAAATAAACCAGCTTGCAATAAATTCCTCTTTATGATCGGGAGAGGAGATGTTAAGTCGGCCACATTGGAAATGTGAGAATCGTCATCCATAGTATTAACAGCCTTGTCATGATTAGGCATAGGAGCAGTGATGACATTAGGAGTCTCCGGAGGCTCGAACTCAATTTCCCCAGCGTCGATCATGTCCTGAATCTTATTCTTCAACAGCCAACAATCGTTTGTATCATGCCCGGGGCTATCGGAGTGATATGCACACCTGGCATTGGGATTATAACGAGGCGAAGCAGTGTTGACATTTGCAGGAGGACCTCTGAGAGTGATTAAATTTACCTTCAGCATGCTTTGCAGTGCTTGTGCTAAAGTCATATTGAGCTTGGTAAACTGCCTTCTTGGTCTGTCTTGTCTTTGCTGGAAGTTTTGAGCTGGCGGGGCTGCGATTGTCACTGCTCCAACGGCGTGGTCACCATTTTTCTTACTATGGTTCTTTTGACCATACACAACATTCGATTCATTCTTCCCATGGTAGGACTTTTTACTGCTTGTAGAAGTAGCCGCCTGTAACTTTCCACTTCGAATGCCGCTCTCCACCCGTTCACCTGTCAGTATAAGTTCAGTGAAACCTGATGAAGAACTCCCCAGTAAGTGGCTGTAGAATGGGCCAGTCAGGGTACCCATGAACAGGTCTACTAATTCTCGGTCCGTCATAGGGGGTTTGACCCTGCCGGCCAAATCTCTACATTTCTGAGCATACTCTTTGAAGCTTTCTTTAGATCCCATGGCCATATTCTGCAACTGTAGCCGAGTAGGTGCTAATTCAGAATTGTACTGGTACTGCTTATAGAAAGCTGTTGCTAAATCAGTCCAGGTGCGGATGTCAGAGCTCTCGAGCTGATAATACCATTCCAGCTGTGTGCCAGACAGGCTCTCTTGGAATAAATGAATCCACAGCTTTCTATCAGTGGTATGCGGCTGAATCTTTCTCACATAAGCCCTTAGATGCATCTGAGGACAAGACGCACCATCGTACTTAGTGAAAGTGGGGATTTTGAATTTGCGGGGAATGGTCACATCGGAGACCAGACCCAAACTTTCGAAATCCAGACCAGGTGTTTTCTGACCCTCCATGGCTAGCATGCGTTCCTCCAGCAATTTATACTTATCATCCCTTGGAGAGTACTGTTCATTTTCATACTCTTCATCGTCATCCTCAGGGTTAGAGAAATCAGCATTCTCCTCCTCTGAATCATTTTCCGCCCCCTCTTCTGGGCCATTCGGGATTCCAAATTTGATTCCCGTAGCCTGTCCTTTACGCCTTCTGCCCGGGTTAATGAAGCTCACAACTTTCTTGTCTTTCTTCTTTTCGACCAAAAGAGCCTTCAGTTCCTCCTGCCCCTTGGATAAGCTTAGCATCATCTCCTTGAATTGAGCATTCTGAGTCTGGAGATCTTTGACAGTTTGTTCGAGATCCATTTTTCTGTTTAAGAGGCAGACCGTGAGAATATGGTCCTTTAGAATACCTGTTATGCAATGTTATGTTATGCTATGCAATGTATGAAATGTTTTCAAGGACTTTTGAAATTTAACTTTGCGTAAATCACCAATAAGAGAGAAATGTTTATTGCTAACTTTTTTTGATCAATGTTCATTACAAAAGGAACAATAATAATAAAATACAATGAAAGCTCAAGTCTCCCAGGGGCGACTTCTTTTTGGGCGAAGATATGCATTGAGTCTTCGTTCCTCATTAAGCTGACTGGTGAGCTCTAGTACTTTCTTCCTTTCTGCATTGAACTGAGCTTCGAAAGTATCTCTCTCCTCTCTCAACTGGGTCCAGGATCTTTTCAATTCCTCAACATCAGTAGGCATATCTGGATAAGGAATGATCTGAGCTTCGACCTCTGATTCAACAATCAATGGTCCGACTGCAAGATATGGCATGACAAGTTCACGAGCTCTGGCGCGTACCCATCTGAGATAAGGCTCCATAGGAATAGAATTTTTCTTTCCTAAATTGCTTCTTTTCACCATGACCCAAGCTCGTACAAACTTTTGACGGAGATTTTGAGGGTCATTGTCATAGTCGAACACTGTACCTTGAACAATCATTTCATGTGGACCATCCCTTCGAGCATACCCAAACTGACGTAGGGCTAAGGCAGGATTATAAGTAATACCTCCTCTTATCCCCATGAGTGGTATATTAGGGAATTCTCCACAACGGTCGATGATGATAACATTTTCTCTGAGGTTAGAACACCACCGGATGTCTGAATGAGAGAGTGCCATTATCCTTTGAGACCATTTCAGATTTTGATCATTCTTCAAGACTGATTGAGGAAGGTGCGAAATAAACCACCTAGACAGTAAAGGTATGCAGCACATGAGAGTCCCTTGCCTTTTCATAGTACGAGTGTGAAGGGAATGCAAGATGTCTCCAAGCAAGGTAGGCACAGGGTTATGAGTGAGGAATATCTTAATAGCATTCACGTCTATGAATTGGTCCGGATTAGGGAATAGCACCAAACCATAGATTAGCAATGCTAGAACGTCTTCAAAAGCATGGACATTCATAACTTTTAGGAATTCTCGGGCAAGTAAATTTGGCAAGTAAGCCCTTAACTCCACTCCTTGTTACCCAGTTGGTCTCAATGTCAGACTTCGTCATGTGTAGAGCTGCGGCAACTTCTTCAGACTTTGGCATCTTTTCCAGACCACTGAAAGGTATTTGATCAAGGATAGGTATCCCAAGCAGCTTGGAAAACTCTTCTAATGTGGGTACCAACTGATAATCTGGGAAAGTGAAGCAATGATGCTTAGGATCGAAGAACTGGAATAGGACTCTCATCATATCTTCTTTGAAACCAGTGGTAACCAAATTGAGGAGATGACCATGTTTCTTGTTGAACTGAGCATGATCGGGGAGTTCTGACACCAAATCCTTGAGTTGAGGAGAGATCGTTACAAGATTGATCCGGATAGTCTTCTTGGAAGCCATAACCTGTTCAACAGAGCAAAGCTAAATTCCTAAGTCCTTGAAATGGTTAGTATGATGCCATGATGTTATGATGTTATGATGTTATGCAAACACAAGCATGTCACACAACAATTATTCCTAGGTTTTAAGGCTTGCATGAGTTCCATAGGTGAATACCCTCCCCACTGAAGTTTGGTTGGTTCAACCTGTCCTAGAATAGTAACCGGGTTCTAGAAGGATCTCCAATCATCGACCTTTCTTTAAGTCCACTTCAGTGCAACATCAAGTGATTGACCGAAGCTTCCCTAAAGTCCAATCTCAAAGAGTGTAGCATCGAGTATCAACCAACCTCAGTCAGAACCGAAATCAGTTATCTCACTACTTTCTAATGGCTAGGATAAGTCAATTAGGGTTCTAAAGGTCTGGTTAATGCTTTAATGACACCACGCGAATGCCAAATTTCTCCTCAAGTGAACATGAGGAACATCAGGACATCCAAAGTGTCACATTAACCGTAGCTATCATTTTAACCATTCCAGTATACGCCGGATAGTCGCGATGATCTATTGCTACTTACCTAAGGTACACTAGATCCGGGTGTAGGATCTTTCACTCATCAATTCCCTTAAACGAAAGAACAATTAGGAAAACATAAATGATTTTTAAGGTGGACCTCTCTTTGTCGTCCCCAGCAGAGTCGCCAGTTCTGTCATACGGTGAACTGGACTTTTTGTTTTTTTATCGCGATGTCGCGGTTAGCAAGAGTCGCCACCGACTTTTCTTTTATCCCATAAGGAAAGGTGGAAAAGAACAGGAAAGACCTTAATTTAGATTCTTAGGTTCGGGAGGTACTTTATACAAAGGGAAGGTATTAGCACCCTTTATATCCATGGTTATCCATGGGCTCTTAATTGCTCAATCATTTATGTTTTCTAGTTTGAAAAAGGTGGTTGAGAAATGTGTGAAGGATGTTTTGAAAAGGGAGAATTTAACTTTGTAATGATTCTTGCATGAATGTATACAAAGTGGTTATCTCGTTTAGGGTTTTGAAAGTAGTTTAGAAAAATATAACTCGGCAATGATCCTAGTACGGATGTATGCTAAGTGGTGATTTTCCAAAAGGATGTTTGAAAGGTGTGAGGTGTGAAAAGTATTTTTTTAGGTTATGAATGAGCAATTAAGGTTATACCTGTCCGAGGTCTTTCCGGGCATTTCCTATCCTTATGAGGGTAAAACTGTCCTTACTATTGAGAAGTAAGTAGTTTATCCTTTGGATGTTAAAGGGTTATCGTAGGGTCATCGATTGGTCATTGAAGGCAACAGTTGTGAGGATACCTTAGCATTCGAAGGGACTATCATCATTTAACCGTAGGCTACACCGAAGGGTCATCGAGGGACAAAATCGTATTTCCGAAGGCAACATCCGAGGGACCATGATTTATTTTATGATGATTTAATCGAAGGGCCATTGCTAAGTGTATCCCCACATTCGCGGGACATGACCGTATTACGTAATCGTGGGGTAATAAAGAGAGGTCCGATATGGTTTATTTAAAGTCCATATTTTAAGTTCATTAGGTAATTATGATGATTCCGCATTAAATCGATACATTAAAATCAATACATTAAGAATCAATACATTAAAATTGGTTAGGCAATCAATATGAATTTTCACGTTAAAGCGAAATAATTTAGAATCCATCTCCATGAAAGTCTTCCACACATAAAGTGGAGTACCTAGCCAGCCACTTCCTTGAGAATATGCGAGCTTTAACACAAATTAAACACACGGGTGAGAATACCAAGTTAAAGTGCAATTGAAAATTGCACTACAGAATGAACACAATAGTCACAAGGCCAAATAATGCATGATTACAATAAGACAACCATAAAACGAAACATGAGAACAGCTACTGGTACGTTCGCCTCTGCTTCGCCTAGCGAAGGCTTAGCGAATATTCGCTCCAGGCTCGCTTAGCGATGTGCTAGCGAGCGGCCACAGATTTTGAATTTTGGCAATCGTACCGTCTCTGGAACCTTGAATTATGACATTAAATTACAGGCACAGCATGGATAGCATTCATGATGTTCAAGCATACTTAAATTTGCATGTGAAATCAGGTTACATATCAAAATTTAGTCATGATGCATTATGTAGGTAACGGTTATCAATTGGAAGCATATAACAGCGATAATACACAAACCTGTTTGCAATTGCTATGTTGAACTGATCACTCTAGGTATCGGATTGAGCTGGGCGGTGGTAGCTTCGAGGCGGGTGAGCGGCCTTCAGGGTTTCCGTCTTCCGAATTCTCTGGATCAGCAGGGTTTCTGTGTTTCTCCCTCTGGGTCTGTGTGTTATTTTCGTGGCTGAGGAGCTGGTATTTATAGTAGTAGTGGTGGTGACCTAATGGGCTTAAAATGAGGTCCAAAACTTCAGATTTTCGCAAACTTCGCTAGGCGAAGGAATTGCTCGCCTAGCGAGCAAGCTAGTTCTGGGCTTTTTCCTGGATCTGATGCTTCGCTGGGCGAGTGTCATGATGAAATGTTCGCTAGGCGAAGGGACTGCTCGCCTAGCGAGCAAGCTATTTTGGGCCGCTTTTGGATTGGGCCTGTTGTGAGCTGGGCTTTTGTCCATTTGATATCAGTGCCTTGCAGAGCAAGTCAGAGGGTCTTGAGGAATACTTTGAAATATCGACGGGAAAATTTTGGGGTATGACACATTATATAAAAGAAACTCGTTTTACATACAAGGGAGCAAGATGAGAAAAGAAGTTACATTAAGAGATTAAAAGAGAGGCACGACACGCAGGTCGTATTTTAGAATCCCAAAACAAAATAAAGGAAAACTAAGTCCATAACCGATCACCACAAGACAATAATAATAAACACATTATTATTATTATTAAATTAAATTATGTTAATTAAATAAACCAAATTAAATTTCGACGACTGATCACACTACACAGAGTTAGCTGGGGGTTCTGCTGTCTGGTCAAGGGGGCAGCACCCCCTGCGGGGTTGCAGGGGAAGCGCCCCGACGCAAAATTTTAATGAACAATTCATTTGAAATCGACGTCGATTTTCGCATCAACACGTGATACTTTAAAGCACAACTCTTGTGCAATCACAACCCTAATTGCATAACTCTTTGACAACACAAACCTTGTACCGTCATGAACCCTAATGCACCAATTTCATACCGTCAAATACACCTCAATTGTTAATTCAGTATGATTGATCAACACGTCATTGCTTCACCATACTTTTGTCGGATTTCGAAGCAAATGACCATTGATCGCTCAAAAGAAAGCAACCATTAAGTGTTTGAATGAACGAAAGAGAAACAATATATCATATATATCGTATTTTGCATCAGAATTACTTATATCATATATATAACTTGATCGATCTCACTTGTGTAACCTATGGACGGTCGATGTATCACTGCTTCACCATACTAATGTCGGATTCCGAAGCATAGTCAACATCAATCATCCAAATCGTACACACATGATGCCAAATTTAATTACTCGTTTATTCTTTGATTCATTCTGTCTTTTAATCGTATTAATACAGAAAATACAAAAAATAAACAGCTATTAGATGCATGGTTTCGTAAGTGGCTCTGATACCACTGAAGGAGAATAGGGTTCTAAAACGCAACGGAAATTAAAATTTTCTCCTTTAGTGATCCTTACGAATGGGCATGATCAGTGATAAAATAGTTACCTCTTGTGGCGATTGAAACCTTTGATGCAGATCTAAGGAGCGATCACGAACATTGAATGGTGACAACGCCTCTACTCAGTCACACAAACGGATTCCTTCAGTCTCAGTGCTAGCTGCTACGAATGAAGGCTTTGAGAGAGAGAGAGAGAGAGAGAGAGAGAGAGAGAGAGAGAGAGAGAGAGAGAGGGAGAGAGAGAGAGAGAGAAACTAAATTTCATCTGAACAAATGCTTCTGCACAAGGGTTCTATTTATAGAACCACTTGTGTGGGTTGTAAGATAAAAAACCCACTTAAGTGTATGTGACCCATATCTTACGATATACTAAAATCACTTAAGCGCATGGTACCTTACCATATTTCGTATTCTACTTAAGTGCACCGTACTTTATGATGTTCTATAATTCACTTAAGTGGACCGTACCTTACGGTGTTCCTTATCTACTATATCTCTCATCAATCCGTCCTTTTGTGTGTGACCCTATAGGTTTTCACGGCATTGACAGTTATATTAAATCACGTATTTAACATAATAAACAGTTAGCGGTATCTAGCAACACATCACTGCTACCCAAGACACGAAAATGTCATATGATTTGTTAATTCCTTTTGTGATAATACTTGTGTGTACAATTACCCTTTTGCCTTTATGTCTATATTGAACACAAGGCATAAATTGTGTCATCCTTGTCCAGTTCAATATTTGGCCCATAGACGTTTATCCTGTTACGCGGGATGGGCAAATTCCATCTAGGTCACTCATGTCCCTCAACATGCTTCGTGGAGTACCCATCAACTGTCTTTATGGTCATCCAGTGATGGATAATGTTTAATCAGCAATAAGGCACTCGACGCTACATCTAGGGTCCATAGTGGTTTCAGGTCGAAGGGTGGTATACACCATTATCACCATGAGAATAACTTAAGACGCTTTGCATAACCTTCTATATAGTATTCTCATAGCGGGTCAATCCAGTCTAAATATTACTCTTAATATTCATACCTATGTTTAAGACTTGATAACTCCTTATCCATGATCCATAAGATGTGATCATCAATCTATATACATAATACTTTTAATGCTTTAATGTTATCCCACTTCACAACAAAGCTCGACTACCGATACTTTAAGAATAATGTCCTTATGTTTAATGGGATCTCATGATCAAGTCACACTTGATATATTAAACGGACTAGCTATTCTAGAGACTTTATTACACATAAATAAAAAAAGCCTTTTATTATTAATAACTAATTCGATACAAGTACCAAAAGTATTGGCCTCTAGGGCTTACACCAACAGTTTTATCCCTTAAAATTTAAAATTAGAAGTATTGATATTTTTCTCGTAAATATTGTCTAGTTTTTTTAATTTTTATTATTTTAGGGGATCAAATTTGTTTCAAAAAAATGATAAAGGACCTAAATGTTTCTTATTTTTGTAAATAATACATGTTTCATAAATAATATACATCACATTTGAATAAATCGTGTGTTTGAATAGCACTATGAAGATTGTTTTATATGTAGAGAGATTTACAGCTAATTACATGTTATAGTATATGCAGAACTTTTCTATATACAAATATTCTCAACATATACAAGTATCAACACTTTCCATCAAACTTGAGCATATGAGTCAAATGCACTAAGCCCGTCACATATCTAATTAGTCCTGGGACTTCACAAGGATTTTCTAAACACGTCTGCCAATTGATCATTAAAGTTGACAAAGCTTATCATGATGTCGCTTGATTCAATCTTCTCTCTAAAAAACTGACAGTTTATCTCAATATGATTTGTCCTCTCATGGAAGACTGTATTTGAAGTAATATGCAATTGTTAGCCAGGAAATTTTAGCTGAAATTTTTTGACAAAGAATAGTAATAACCATGTTTGAAAATGCTAGGTGTCAAGAGCCTCAAACATATCTTAACCATGTTGACTAAAGATGGTTCAACCACTTTGTCATATGATTTGGGACATATTATATTTTAACGCCCATGCAACCTGGGTTAGAAGAGTCTCAGGAACAGATCCACAAGATTATGATCATTATCTCTTCAAAACATGTCCAGAATGTTGAAGAGGTTTGCACGAATAAACACTTCGATAAATGTTGAGTTTGGCACGTCCATAAGATGTTGGGGACTTAGCGTATTTTTAGTCTATAAGTCATCCAAACTAAGGATGTTGAGGAAAAACTATAGGGGTCAACCAAAGACTATATATAGAGGTAGTTAGAGGGTTGGAAGGAAATTATTAGCATAATGGGTAGTTTTTCAGTAGTTTTAACATTGAAGACGTGTGGAAGCAAGCTAGAGCACTGAAGCCCACATAATGGGATACATGTCAAATCTTGTGAAAATAATCATTGTCGACAGTTACTATTGTATTAGTATATAAGTGGATCTCATTGTTGGGATCAAGGTCACAAATTTCATTTATTCTCTATAGAACTAAAGTATCCAAGTCACAGACAGAAACAATTTGTGAGAGAAAATGTATGTATGCGTCCTTTCTTTAAGTATTTCCAATTAAAGAATTTACTTTTATGAAATTCATTATTCTTTTTGTTTGTTTTCTTATTTCAAAGCAATTTTACATTATTTTCAGTTAAAACTTACGTTCAGTTTGTCAACATTCAAACATTTAAGATTCAATCACACACACTTTTTGTTGCACTTTCTTTCACAAATTGTCCTTGAATTTTTTTCCGAGTTTAATCTCTTAAGTGAATTAAAACTCATGATTGTTTACTTAAAATACTAGTAAACAAAATTTCCATGGACCTATGCTCTGCCTCAACGCTTAATCTTGCAACTACATTTTGTTTCATACTTTTCCATGATATAAGGCTTCCTCTAACAAGTACACAATACCCAAAGGCGGATCGTCTATCAATGGATGACCCTACCCAATCAACATCAGAGTATATAAATATCTTAGTATGTCCTTTATCTTCATACACAAGACCTTTTCCTGGAGCATATTTGATGTATCTCAGAATCCGAATAACAACACCCATGTGTTCCTGACAAAGTGAATTTAAGAACTGGATTACTACACTAACTGCAAAAGAAATGTCTGGATGAGTGACCGTGAGATAATTCAAATTTCTAACGAATATCTTATACCTTCCTGAGTCAGATAAAGCTCTCTGATTGGGTAGGAGTTTGACACTTGGATCCATAGGAGTTCTAATTGGTTTAGCGTTCAGCAAATTTGTTTCTTCACAAATATGCATAGCATATTTACACCGAGAAATCACCAAAACATCTTTAGATTGAGCTACCTCTATACCCAAAAAATAGCGGAGTTTACCAAGGTATTTTGTCTGAAATTGATTCGCGAGATATTGTTTTAATTGGAGTAGTCTCTGCTGATCATTACCAGTTATGGAAATATCATCTACATAGACAGTAAGGTAAATACACTATTGGGCTAAGTTATGATAAAACACAGAATAGTCAGCTTCACTACAGACCATACCAAATTGTTGTACTACAATGTTGAATATGCCAAACCGAGCTCTCGGAGATTGCTTAAGACCGTAAAGAGACATGTGTACCCTGTAAACCATAGTCGATGACTCCCCTTGAGAAACAAGCCAAAGTGGTTGCTCCATATATATTTCCTTTTCAACATCACCATGTAAAAATGCATTTTTGATGTTAAGTTGATGAATATGCCAGTTTTGAATGGTTGCAATGGCGAAAAAAGTCTAACTTATGCCATTTTGGCTACATGCAAGAAAGTATCACTATAATCCAATCCAAAAATCTAAGTGTGTCCTTTGGCTACCAAACAAGTTTTAAATTGATCAATCTTACCATCTAGGCCGACCTTCACAATATAAATCTAATGACAATCGACTAAAGTGTTGTTCCTATGGGATTGGCCTTTTAGATTGGTTGAATTTTAGCAAAACAACAACTTGGAGTGTCCAAGTGTTCAAGATTGGTCTAGCTTGATAAAGTTGTATGATGTTGCAAAAAGATCACATGTTAGACGCAATGCTCCAACATGTTGGTACGACATCTGGGCCTTGTGCAACAGGCGCCAGAATATGCATTTTGGAGTATGATCTGCAGAAGATTGGTCAAAGATTTTATTGTTATTGATTTAACAATATGATTAGATGATTTATTTGACTATTGGATGCACTTTAAGTCAGATTTAAATGAAGCTTTAAATTTGAAATTGAAATAAAAACAAATCATATCTTGTTAGAGATATTCAAGGAGCAAATCAAATATCCAATAGATTGTGCAAAGATTCTGGACGAGAATATCTGAAGATCCACAAGGGAAAAGCCCAGAGTTATTTGCTATATAAGGAGATTAAAACTTGCACTGGAAGACAAATACTCCCATTGAAGATCTTAGACTGTCTAGGTTTGTGTCGTATATTCACACTAACTCCTTTAGAGGATTAATGTTGAATCTTTATGTACACCTCTATGTTTCATTAATTTGGCATACAAGATTTGTCTACTTAAGTTGTAATTAACATTATTTATGTACACCTTTCTGTTTTAGTAATTTGGCATAAAAAGTTTGTCTAGTTGAGTTGTAACTTTTAACATTCTTTATCTTGTGAAGATTGAAGTTGATCACTAGGGTTTAGTGGTTGTTTACTCATGTCATAGGGATTGTGGTAGAGAAGAAAATGAGTAGGTTCTCATATTTAGGGGAAGACTCTAAATAGAAACTCATTGGGTAGTTGGGAAGAGGCATTAAACATCATATGGTTTGTTCTTGCTTGTAAGTATAATTGTACTAGGCTACTAATATTGAATTTTCTTTCTTGAATTGTGGACTCATCCCCTCATATGTAGGTGTAGTTTCACAAAACTGGATAAATAATTTGATTGTGTTCTTTATTGTTTTCTACTCCATCATTTATTATTAGTTAGTGTGTTATTTCTGGTATATATTGTCACACATGTTATCGGAGCCTTGTATTCGACATTTGTCCCCTGAGGAACATACTTTCACAAAGACTTCCCAAAGGGTAGAGGAACTAGTTCCCAAGTACCACTACTTTGGAGAGCACATATCTCGTCAATCATTGTTTGTCTCCCCTTAGGGCGACATAATGCTTCACCTGGAGTGTTAGGAATAGAAACAGAAGCAAAGAAGACATAGAAGTATAATGTAAACGGGAAATACGATGATAACATAAATCAATATAATATGGAAAGTGATTTCTTGTTTGACGTATACCTTTTGGAAGGGCAATCAAAATATCGGACTCAAACACCAGGATCGGGTCCGGTGACGGAGACAACGTTGGAGGAGAGATTGCAATGACTTCAGGGACATGTATGACAGATGTTGGGTGACGACAATGATATGTTTGTAGTGGTCGAGAAGTGAGAGGGTCAACCATAGGGATATCCGGTGGGTCAGGCTCCCTAGGCTTATTGAGAATAATGGTTGACGGGACATTAATAACTTCTAGAAGAAGTGTGAGAGTAATTTCTTGAAGGGTTCCAAAGTTACTTGGTTGGACTCGAAATATGAAATAGACTCGAAGAATATAACATTAACTGATATGAGATATCATTGTAGAGTAGGAGAATATCAACGATAACCTTTTTGTGATCGATGATAACCAAGAAAGAACACTTGAGTGATCAAGCTGATAATTTATCAAGTCCAGGAAAGAGATTGTGAACAAAACATGTAAATTCGAAAACACGAGGAGAAATTGAACGAGGGGAAGAATGAGGAAAATAATTAAGTAAGATATATTATCATTTTTATTGATGATTTTTTACGTTGCACGTAATTATTATTAAATGAAAAATAATTTTAAATTATTTCCAATATAGATAGAAGAAAAGAATGGTTTAAAAATATATTAACGGGTCAAAAAGTGATTTTTTTCTTATGAATTAATTTAGGTTTCTGTGAGCACTAAAATAGATCTTTACTTTTAAAAAAAAAATATTATATTTTTTTCCATAAAACTTCGCAATATGTTGGACACGTGAAGGCTTCGTTGTCGTTGTTACCATGTATATATGAACGTTTAAGGAAACATCCAAGTAACATGCGTTGATAATGCTAAACTTATTTTGTTTTATATATGATTTTTGTGGTCCAAGTCCATTACTTAGTTTTATAAAAAAAAAAAATTATTGTTTTTCCCCTCCACTATTTCATTATAATTTTCTTTGTTCAGATTGCTTTAAATATGGCCTCAAAAAATGTTTTCAATCAGAGTAGTAACGAACGTGGGACCTTAGTAATGTGTACACAGAAAACGTGATCGAACCATCTTGTTGCTTCTCAAATCATACATACTTCAATAGTTGGTACCTATGTGTTCCCATTTTATTTGTTATTCACATGAATTAAAATATATAATCAGTAGAATACAATTTATAAAAAATTATCCCTTCATCATTTATTTATGAGTACTACGTTAACGTTAGGCTGTTTCCTACAATAATTAGACACATGTTCTAAATGAATAAAAGTATAACAATTTTATAAAATATATTTACTGTTATTCTAAATGGAAAAGAAAGAACAATAATTTGAAAGTAATGCATATACTAAAAAAAAAAAGGAGTACAAGAAATATATGATAGAATCATGAAAATAGTTTTTAGACAATTTAAACTTCTTTTAATTGAATTTTTATTGTTTAGTTAGGTTTTCTAGCCTTTACCATATTAACATATATATATATATATATATATATATATATATATATATATATATATATATATATATATATATATATATATATATATATATATATATATATATATATATATATATATATATATATATATATATATATATATATATATATATATATATATATATATATATATATATATATATATATATATATATATATATATATATAATAAAAATGTATTTATTTTATTAGCTGGTTTTATTTGTCTTCTCTAATGTAAAATTTTAGGATTTTGATAGTTCTCATCTCTTAAATTTTCTCATATTCTTTTATAAGTACGTTGTAAGAACTTTTTTTTAAAATAATCAATTTTTTAAAAAAAATTCAAAAATAATCAATAATTCAAAAAAATACCAAAATAATCAGTTTTACAAGAGGATGTGTCAGATGAATTGGCGCATCCCCTAACCATGAAGAGGAGGCGTCAATGCTATTGGCGCATGCATTGACCCTCATAAGGAGGCGCAAATGCTCCCGACGTCTTAGTGTAATTTGTAGTGTGGGCGTCAATCCCTATGGCGCCTGCATGTGATACTCCACACTACAAATTGTACTAAGACGCCAGGAGGATTGACGCATCCTCATGAGGGTCAATGCATGCGTCAATAGCATCGGAGCCTCCTCATGAGGAGGATGCGCCAATTCATCTGACGCATCCTCTTGTAAAATTGGTTATTTTGATATATTTTTTTGAATGATTGGTTATTTTTGATTTTTTTTAAAAAAAACTGGTTATTTTAAAAAAAAAATCGCGCTGTAACATTAAAAGAAACCAAAGACAAAAACACAAAAAAACAAAAACAAATGGAAGTTATCTCTAAAGTATTGTATTGTGAAAGTAATGCTAAGAAAATAGAGTATGATCTATTTTTTGACCAACAAAAAAATCCTAAGGTAGAGGAAAAGAGAGAAGAGAAGAGAAAGAACCATCAAAGTGGTTTAAAAATTGGATTCTTGATTTAATTACATATTAGAGAACAATGTTTACAATTGAATCTCAACCACACCACTTTTTCACTCTGATTAGAATTATCAGGGATCGATTGAGAAATGATGACTAATGTGTTATTTATAAGAAAAGTAAACCCTAACTTTTAACTAACATACTAAACAATGGGCCCAACAAACTGTCACAATTCAACATGCTAACTTAAACAACAAGTTAACATAGCTACACAAGCTCTTCGACTTCAATAAAGTTTTCTACAACACTAGCTTATAACCTATAAGCTACAAATTTCCACCTTGGAACAAACTCTAAACCACGGAACCATCTAGTTGTCATCATGCAATCCTATCAGCTGCATACAGTAGAAAAACTTGCAACTTGGTAATGTCTAGGTGATCATATCAACAACATTGTTATCAGTCGAAACTTTCAACACTTGGACTTCTCCAAGCCTGATTATCTCTCTAACGAAATACAATGTCACATCAATGTGCTTGGTTTGCTCATGATAGGTTGAATTCTTCGACAGATGTATTGCACTTTGACTATCACATTTAACAATGATTGCTTGACCTTGAAGTTTCAACTCCTTAGCAAAACCTTTAAGTCAAAATGCTTCTTTCACAACTTTAGTGAGGGAAATATACTCTGCTTCAGTGGTTGATAAGACAACAACATTCTGAAGTGTTACTTTACAACTGATTGTTGTGCCAAACATAGTGAACACATATCAAGAAATAGATTTTATGGATCCATACAACCAATATAATCAGAGTTTATAAATTCTTTAATTTCTACTTTGCTATCATCACCATGGGATCCACTATAAATCACGACTTTTCTCAGAGACCCATTTTATGTACCTTAGAATCCACTTTAATGCTTATCAGTGCGCCTTTCTAAGATTGGCCATATACCTGCTTACAAGACTCACTCCATACACTATGTTTAGCCTCGTACATACCATAACATACATCAAAGAACCTATTATGCTAGCATATGACATGTTATTCATATAGGCTTTTTCGACTTCATTACTAGGACTTTGAGTCGTACTCAGCTTGAACTGAGGATTAATCGGTGTTACAACAGGCTTTGAATTCGACATACCAAACTTATAGAGAATATTCAGTAGGTATGTCTCTTGAGATAAGCATAATCCCGACTGCTTTCCGTCTCTCTAGATGTCAATCCCAAGAATTCTGGAGGCAGCTTCCAAATCCTTCATGTCGAACTCCTTATCGAGTTCATCCTTCACCTTCATAACGTCCTCGACACTATTGCTTGGTATTATGATGTCATCCACATAAAGCAACAAAATAACAAGTCAATTTCCAAGTCGAAATTTGAAGTAAACACAATGGTTGAATTGGCTCTTAGTGAAACCTATGTGTGCCATGAACTTGTCGAATCTCCTATTCCATTATCGAGGAGATTATTTCAGAACATATAACGACCTATTCAACTTACACACATGATAATCCTTTCCCTTTTATGCATACCCTTCAGATTGCTTCATCAAGATTGTTTCATCTAGATCACCATACAGGAAGGTTATCTTTACATCCATATGTTCAAGTTCTAAGTCGAACTTTGTCACCATGGCTAACAACATTCTAATGAATATGTGTTTTACAACAGGTGAGAACACATCATTGAAGTCAACACCTTATTTATGAGTGAACCCCTTAGAAACCAACCCTGCCTTAAATCGCTTCGACATTAATCCTTTGGTTCCTTCCTTAACCTTGAAAATCCACTAACAACTAACTAACATGGCCCCTACAAGTTTCTCGATTAGCTCCCAAGTGTTATTATTCTGAATAAATTTCATCTCATCATCCATGGATTTTATCCATTCATTTTTGTCTCTACTCTTCATAACTTCTTTATAATCTCTAGGTTCTTCATCAAAAACCTCACTTGCAGAGATTAAGGCATACGCTATGAGATATGCATAACCAAGTCTCTGAGGTGGCTTGATGACTCTTCTCGACATTTCTCTTACCACTAGGTAGTCATTATCAGTCACCTCATCTTCATCATCAATTTCATTTGGGTTATGCAATTCAGCGTCACTATGCTTCACCTTAACACGAATCTCTTCATGTTCCAGCTCCTCTTCGGAGATCTTGGTACTTCGACCAACGTCATCAGTTTTCTTGAAAGTCATCTCAAATTCATTGAAAAATACATCTTGACTTATGATACACCTCTTGTGACCTGACTCTAGGCACCACAACCTATAAGCTTTGACTCCTTCAGGATATCCAAGGAACATATATCTCAAAGCTCTAGGTTCAACCCTATCTTGCCTAATGTGAGCATAGGCTTAATAACCAAATACTCTAAGTCTGTTGAGATTAAGTGGATGTCCTGACCAGACTTCTTTAGGTGTCTTCTTTCCCGAGGCAGTCAAAGGGCACTTATTTATCAAGTATGTTGCAGTCACAACAACTTCTGCCTAAAACACCTTCTTTAATCTTGCACTAACCAACATGCACCTCACTCTTTCTAGAATGGTTCGATTAAACCTTTCAGCCAAACCACTTTGTTAGGGAGTACCTGCAGTAGTTATGTGCCTTGCAATACCATACATAAAATAATAGTTGTCAAAAGTCTCATTGCAAAATTCATGACCATTGTCGGTCCTCAACCTTTTGACCTTTCTACCAGTTTGATTTTCGACCAGAGTCTTCCAACTTTTGAAATTTTCAAAAGTTTCATTCTTAGATTTCTGAATGAATACCCATAACTTGAGTGAGTAATCATCAACTATGGATAGAAAATATCTTACACCTGAGTGTGAAGGATTTCTTGCAAGCCCCTAAAGATCAACATGGATATGATCAATGGATCTATGTGTTATTTATTTACCTTTTTTAAACTTAACCCTTCAAGATTTACCAAATACAAAATGTTCACAAAAATCTAGTTTTTCGACCTTGTCACCACCTAGCAGATTTTCTTTCGACAATTCGACCAGACCTTTTTCACTTACATGGCCAAGTCTCTTGTTCCATAGCTCAGTCTTTGACACAGTTTTTGTGAATGCCACATCTGCTACCACTTACAACCTCGGCCTCAAGGGTATACAAGCATTGTTATTTCACGCCTCTCAAGACTTCATTCGACCCCTTACCTTTAGAATACTTTTCTCTCCTTTGAAGACATATCCTTTTTTGTCGAATAATGAAATTCCTCTTAAGATTAGGTACATACCTGACATCAGTCAGTAGTGTAACACCCTTCTACCCAAACGACATATTTAAATAAATTATCAGAGTACAACATGTAGAAGAGTTTACATTTCTTACAACATAACACTTATCGCATCACAACATAAAACATATTATTTATTTTATTAAAACTTCGCAGCGGACAACAACACAAATATTATCATTCATCATATAACAATTCATAATAATGTTTCAACATTATCTCAACAAAGCATCTCAACATATTAGTCATCATAAACAACGTAAATAATAACCAATTATCTATCGAATCCCATAACCCCGGTGTCACATGACCAGAGCATTTGACTCGACTCCGTAGAATAACTCTACACTTATTCTTCAAACCTCAACAATAGCTACTCCTCTTTATCTGCACATTGCTCATCATAGATGAACATAAACACATGCAGAAGGGGTGAGAATTACATTATTAAATAATAATATAACGACAGAAATATAAACATAAATATATTTCACATATGCCAACACAGCTCATCATAATCATCATAATCAACATACTCATGAACATCAACAAAACAACATATCAAATGCAATGCACACACCCATGCATGACTCAACACGACTCGGTATACCCATTTTGTGACCAACTACAGGATCACCACTCCCAGATTCATCACCATAGAATCCGAATTCCCCGCAAGGAACCAAGCCTCTCCACAAGCCCGGAGTCAACAACATCATTGGAACTCAGTCCGTTCATCACTAGGCATCGGCCTTTCATGAATGCATGCACACCAAACATGCATCATAATCAACATAGCAACAACAGCATCATATAGTCATGTTATCATCATCATTAATAGCATGACATACAACTCAACAAAACAACAACAACATTACAACGATATCACATCTGGGAGTTTAAAACGCGAAAGCTGTCCGTCAAACTGATATGGCGAACGCCATTAGGCTAATGGCGAACGCCATTAGCGTTAAACGCTCTTATTCTGGAAAAACTGTCCGTCAAACTAATATGGCGTTCGCCATTAGGCTGTAACACCCTTCTACCCAAACGACATATTTAAATAAATTATCAGAGTACAACATGTAGAAGAGTTTACATTTCTTACAACATAACACTTATCGCATCACAACATAAAACATATTATTTATTTTATTAAAACTTCGCAGCGGACAACAACACAAATATTATCATTCATCATATAACAATTCATAATAATGTTTCAACATTATCTCAACAAAGCATCTCAACATATTAGTCATCATAAACAACGTAAATAATAACCAATTATCTATCGAATCCCATAACCCCGGTGTCACATGACCAGAGCATTTGACTCGACTCCGTAGAATAACTCTACACTTATTCTTCAAACCTCAACAATAGCTACTCCTCTTTATCTGCACATTGCTCATCATAGATGAACATAAACACATGCAGAAGGGGTGAGAATTACATTATTAAATAATAATATAACGACAGAAATATAAACATAAATATATTTCACATATGCCAACACAGCTCATCATAATCATCATAATCAACATACTCATGAACATCAACAAAACAACATATCAAATGCAATGCACACACCCATGCATGACTCAACACGACTCGGTATACCCATTTTGTGACCAACTACAGGATCACCACTCCCAGATTCATCACCATAGAATCCGAATTCCCCGCAAGGAACCAAGCCTCTCCACAAGCCCGGAGTCAACAACATCATTGGAACTCAGTCCGTTCATCACTAGGCATCGGCCTTTCATGAATGCATGCACACCAAACATGCATCATAATCAACATAGCAACAACAGCATCATATAGTCATGTTATCATCATCATTAATAGCATGACATACAACTCAACAAAACAACAACAACATTACAACGATATCACATCTGGGAGTTTAAAACGCGAAAGCTGTCCGTCAAACTGATATGGCGAACGCCATTAGGCTAATGGCGAACGCCATTAGCGTTAAACGCTCTTATTCTGGAAAAACTGTCCGTCAAACTGATATGGCGAACGCCATTAGCGTTAAACGCTCTTATTCTGGAAAAAAAGCCCAAATGGCGAACGCCAAAGGCATAATGGCGAACGTCATTTGGCTGTTATGTGCATAAATAAGATTTTAAGTGCGGAAACAGTGGACGCGCGGGCTTCTAAGCATATAACTCAACAAAACTCACAGATCGGAGAATTTCCATCAAAACCCCAAACTTTCCCAATCTCCCTAAAATCCCCAAAATCCATCAACAATCCAACATATATCATGAATTTGCTCGCATATTATCGTTTAATAAGGTTCAGACCCCTTACCTCTTTGGATTGAAGGAAGTTCTGAGCAATCTTTGGCCTTTTCCTCTTCCTTCTCTTTCTCTTCAGCGTTTCTCCCTTTCTCTGACTCTGAGGCAAAAATACGTGAAAACACTCTGAGTTCTCACCTTGGCCTCTTTTATCCATTTCCACTTTTACCCTTCCACTCTTCATATTCCATTTATTTTATTTATTTAATTATTATTAAAATAAATAACATCTATAATAATAATAATAATTCCCAATATTATTTAATAATTCATTTTACCTTCAAATAATCATATTAAAATAATATTTAAATTAATCTAACAATATTCTGGGTGTTACAACTCTCCCCCACTTTAGAAGTTTTCGTCCTCGAAAACATACCTCAAGCAAATAGAGCCGGATACGACTCCTTCATCTGATCTTCACGCTCCCAAGTCAAGCTCTCACCAGCTGGACCTCCCCAAACAACTTTCACTAGAGCAATCTTCTTACCTCTCAGGGTCTTCTCTTCTCGGTCATCTATCCGAATTGGCAACACCTCAACGGTCAAATTATCCCTCACCTGGATATCATCCAACTGAACAACATGCGAAGGATCCGCAATATATTTTCTCAACTGAGATACATGAAACACATCATGCAGATTAGAAAGCGATGGCGGTAAAGCTATCCGATACGCCACTTCCCCAACCCTCTTCAAAACCTGATACGGACCCACAAACCTCGGAGTAAGCTTTTTAGACTTTAAAGCTCTACCCACACCTGTCGTCGGAGTAACTCTCAAGAACACATGATCTCCCTCTTGGAACTCAAGTGCCTTCCTCCTCTTATCATGATAACTCTTCTGACGACTCTGAGAAATCTTCATTTTCTCCTGAATCATCTTAACCCTTTCAGTCGTCTGCTGCACAATCTCAGGTCCGAGTACAACACTCTCACCTGGTTCATACCAACACAATGGAGTTCTACACCTCCTACCATACAATGCTTCATATGGAGCCATACCGATACTAGCATGAAAACTATTATTATAAGTAAACTCCACCAACGGCAAATAACTATCCCAAGAACCACTCTGCTCCAACACACAAGCTCTCAACAAATCCTCCAAGGATTGGATAGTTCTTTCAGTCTGACCATCAGTCTGAGGATGATAAGCTGAACTCAACCTCAACTTAGTCCCCAACGCTTTCTGCAAACTTTCCCAAAATCTAGAAGTAAATCTGGGATCTCTATCAGACACAATACTGGATGGAATACCATGCAGCCTCACTATCTCCTCAATATACAACTCTGCCAACTTCTCTAAAGAGTGATTAATCTTCATCGGCAAGAAATGCGCCGACTTAGTCAATCGATCCACAATCACCCAAATAGAATCATTACCTTTCACCGTCCTCGGCAATCCCGTCACAAAATCCATGGAAATGCTATCCCACTTCCATTCAGGAATCTTCAAAGGTTGCATCATACCTGCCGGTTTCTGATGTTCAATCTTTGACTTCTGACAAGTCAAACAGGCATACACAAACTTAGCAACATCTCTTTTCATACCAGCCCACCAAAACAACTTCTTCAAATCTTGATACATTTTAGTTGCGCCTGGATGGATACTCAATCCACTCCTATGGCCCTCTTCAAGAATACTCTTTTTCAATTCAGACACCTCAGGAACACAAACTCTACCTTTAAATCGCAGGATGCCATTCTCATCAATCTCAAAATTACCACCATTACCCTGGTTAACCATAGTAATATGATCAACTAGAGCGACATCAACTTGCTGACCATTCCGAATATCTTCCAGAATTTCACTAGTCAACTTCAGCATACCCAACTTTACACTATCAGCGGAAACTTCACAACCCAAACTCATATCACGGAACTGTTCAATTAACTCAAGCTCCCGAACCATCATCATAGACATATGTAGAGACTTCCTACTCAGCGCATCTGCAACTACATTAGCCTTACCGGGATGATAACTCAATTCAAAGTCAAAATCCTTCAGTAATTCTAACCACCTTCGCTGCCTCATATTTAACTCTTTCTGATCAAACAGATACTTCAGACTCTTGTGATCACTGAACACTTCGAATCTGGAACCATACAGATAATGCCTCCACATTTTCAACACAAATACAACAGCTGCAAGTTCTAGATCATGCGTAGGATAATTCCTCTCATGAACTTTCAACTGTCTAGAAGCATAAGCTACAACTTTACCATTCTGCATCAAAACACCACCAAGACCCATCAAAGAAGCATCACAATAAACAACGAAGGACTCACCAGGATTAGGCAAGATCAACACTGGAGCACTGGTCAACCGCCTCTTCAACTCAACAAAACTCGCTTCACAAGCTGCATCCCACACATACACTTGACCCTTCTTAGTCAACTGCGTCAACGGCAATGCCAACTTAGAGAAGCCCTCAATAAATCTGCGATAATAACCAGCTAACCCCAGAAAACTGCGTATCTCAGTAGCAGACTTTGGAGTCTCCCACTGTAATACAGCATCAACTTTAGCAGGATCAACAGAAATCCCACCACTCGAAATCACATGGCCAAGGAAACTCACTTCCTTCAACCAGAACTCACATTTAGATAACTTTGCATATAATTTCTTTTCTCTTAACACCTGCAAAACAATTCTCAGATGTCCTGCATGCTCTTCTTCCGTCTTAGAATATATCAATATATCATCTATGAACACCACAACAAAATTATCAAGGTACGGATGAAATATACGATTCATATATTCCATAAACACACCTGGAGCATTAGACACACCGAACGGCATCACAGTGTATTCATAATGACCATACCTCGTACGGAAAGCAGTCTTCGCAATATCATCTGACTTCACTCGGATCTGATGATAACCCGACCGCAAATCAATCTTACTGAAAACATGAGCTCCAACCAACTGGTCCATCAAATCATCAATCCTCGGCAATGGATACCGATTCTTGATAGTCACCTTATTCAACTGCCGATAATCGACACACAACCTCATCGTACCTTCTTTCTTCTTCACTAACAATACTGGTGCACCCCAAGGAGAAACACTTGGACGCACAAACTTCTTCTCAAGCAATTCTTCAAGTTGCTTCTTCAATTCAACTAATTCAGTTGCCGACATTCTATAAGGAGACATCGACACTGGACTCGTACCTGGTACTAAGTCAATGGCAAATTCGACTTCACGTTCTGGAGGTAAATCACTTACATCCTCCGGAAACACATCCTGAAATTCACAGACAACAGGCAAATCTACACTCACCACTTTCTTATCCGCTTGCAGAGACGCAAATAAAGCGAATATCTGAGCTTCATCTTTCACAAAATCCCCCACCTGCCTAGCAGATAGAAATCTTGCCTCATCATTCTCACCAACTTCAGAAAACCGCACCGTCTTCCTATAGCAGTTGATAAACACGCCATAGAATTCTAGCCAATTCATTCCCAGAATAATATCAATTTGGTGCAAGGGTAAGCACACCAAATCAATCACGAACTCTCTCTCAAAGATCGTCAAATGACAACCTCGACAGACAACAGAAGTCTTCACAGAACCATTAGCAGGAGTATCTATCACCATACTTCCGCCTAGGGACGACATAATCACACCAATCCTGGTCGCACACTCATACGAAATAAACGAATGAGTAGCACCAGTGTCAACAATAGCAAGCAATTCAACATTATTAATCAAGCAAGTACCTTTAATCAGATTATCTTCTTTAGGAGCTTCAGCCCCACTCAGGGCAAACACTCTACCAGTAGTATGAGTTGCAGTAGCCGCCTTCTTCGGTTTCGAGCACTGCGAACTGATATGGCCTTTCTCGCCACAATTAAAACATGTCGGACCAGCATCCTTACATTCAGTAACTCTATGACCAGCCTGACCGCATCGGAAACATCTCAGCACTTTCTTGGTACAGCTATCAGCACGGTGGCCTGGCTCGCCACACTTGAAACATTTACCAGCTATGGGAGATCCTCCCCCACTTGGCTTCTTCTCATCTACTACTTTCTGCTTACCTTTACCATTCGGAGATGCATAAGGACTACCACGATCCTTATTCTTCTTCTCACTAAGACTCTTGTAATGAGCAGTCCTAGCCTTGCTATCTTCATCAAATATCCTGCACTTATTAACCAGTGTAGGAAACCTACGAATCTCCTGGTAACCAATGCCTTGTTTGATCTCGGGACGCAACCCGTTCTCAAACTTGACACACTTGGATTCCTCAGCATCAGCATCATTATAATGAGGACAATACTGCACCAGCTCCTCAAACTTCGAAGCGTAATCAGCAACAGACATGTTACCCTGCTTCAGTTCTAGAAATTCCATCTCCTTCTTACATCGCACATCAGCAGGAAAATATTTCTCCAGAAAGACCGTCTTGAACCTTTCCCAAGTCATCTCAGCACCTGGTACTTCAATTCTCTGGCGAGTGTTATCCCACCAGTTTTCAGCCTCTTCAGATAACATATGCGTACCAAACTGCACCTTCTGTGCTTCAGTACACGTCATCACCCGGAAAATCTTCTCAATTTCCCTCAGCCAAATCTGAGCACCATCTGGATCATAGCGCCCTTTGAATGTAGGAGGGTTAGTCTTCAGAAACCTTCCCAAATTCTTAAACTCGTCGACCGGCGGATTCTGCTGCGCCTGCATAGCCTGCGCCATAGCAGCCAAAGCCTCAGCAATCGCACGGTCATTTTCTCCAGCCATACTCTGCACAACACAACCACCACCGTTAAATATCGACAGTGTCATTTACACTAATCGACCAACAGGGAAAACATCACATTATGACTCGACTGGACTGACTATGCTCTGATACCACTAATGTAACACCCTTCTACCCAAACGACATATTTAAATAAATTATCAGAGTACAACATGTAGAAGAGTTTACATTTCTTACAACATAACACTTATCGCATCACAACATAAAACATATTATTTATTTTATTAAAACTTCGCAGCGGACAACAACACAAATATTATCATTCATCATATAACAATTCATAATAATGTTTCAACATTATCTCAACAAAGCATCTCAACATATTAGTCATCATAAACAACGTAAATAATAACCAATTATCTATCGAATCCCATAACCCCGGTGTCACATGACCAGAGCATTTGACTCGACTCCGTAGAATAACTCTACACTTATTCTTCAAACCTCAACAATAGCTACTCCTCTTTATCTGCACATTGCTCATCATAGATGAACATAAACACATGCAGAAGGGGTGAGAATTACATTATTAAATAATAATATAACGACAGAAATATAAACATAAATATATTTCACATATGCCAACACAGCTCATCATAATCATCATAATCAACATACTCATGAACATCAACAAAACAACATATCAAATGCAATGCACACACCCATGCATGACTCAACACGACTCGGTATACCCATTTTGTGACCAACTACAGGATCACCACTCCCAGATTCATCACCATAGAATCCGAATTCCCCGCAAGGAACCAAGCCTCTCCACAAGCCCGGAGTCAACAACATCATTGGAACTCAGTCCGTTCATCACTAGGCATCGGCCTTTCATGAATGCATGCACACCAAACATGCATCATAATCAACATAGCAACAACAGCATCATATAGTCATGTTATCATCATCATTAATAGCATGACATACAACTCAACAAAACAACAACAACATTACAACGATATCACATCTGGGAGTTTAAAACGCGAAAGTTGTCCGTCAAACTGATATGGCGAACGCCATTAGGCTAATGGCGAACGCCATTAGCGTTAAACGCTCTTATTCTGGAAAAACTGTCCGTCAAACTGATATGGCGAACGCCATTAGGCTAATGGCGAACGCCATTAGCGTTAAACGCTCTTATTCTGGAAAAAAAGCCCAAATGGCGAACGCCAAAGGCATAACGGCGAACGTCATTTGGCTGTTATGTGCATAAATAAGATTTTAAGTGCGGAAACAGTGGACGCGCGGGCTTCTAAGCATATAACTCAACAAAACTCACAGATCGGAGAATTTCCATCAAAACCCCAAACTTTCCCAATCTCCCTAAAATCCCCAAAATCCATCAACAATCCAACATATATCATGAATTTGCTCGCATATTATCGTTTAATAAGGTTCAGACCCCTTACCTCTTTGGATTGAAGGAAGTTCTGAGCAATCTTTGGCCTTTTCCTCTTCCTTCTCTTTCTCTTCAGTGTTTCTCCCTTTCTCTGACTCTGAGGCAAAAATACGTGAAAACACTCTGAGTTCTCACCTTGGCCTCTTTTATCCATTTCCACTTTTACCCTTCCACTCTTCATATTCCATTTATTTTATTTATTTAATTATTATTAAAATAAATAACATCTATAATAATAATAATAATTCCCAATATTATTTAATAATTCATTTTACCTTCAAATAATCATATTAAAATAATATTTAAATTAATCTAACAATATTCTGGGTGTTACAAGTAGCCTTATTGACTCATCATGGAGCTTGAATTTGATATATCCAATTCCTACAATCTTGCAGGCTCTATTGTTTCCCAGCATCACTGATCCACCATCTTGATCACATAATTCCTCAAACACATCTTTGTTTGGAGTCATGTGCCAAGTACAACCTGAATCCATAATCCACTCCTTGCTATAATCGCTGCTTGAAACCACTAGGACATCAGATGATTCATAGTCATCTTGCACAATGGCTCTATTACCATTATCCTTTTCACCATGATCATTCAGTCAAGCAGGACACACCTTTCTTGTATGACCCTCCTTCTTACAAGGATAACACCTAATAGTATGAGAATTACCACCATACAAATTTTTTAGAACTTTACTCTTCTTCTTTTCAAACCTAGCATATTTCTTTAAGAGTTTTCCTCTAACGGGCAATACTTTCTTTCATTCAGGTCCTTCGAGTACTTGATTGAACATCTTCAAAAATCAGGGACTCTCTTCCATACAAGATGATTTTTTTAAAGTGAGCATGAGATCTTGGTAAAACACACAACAACAATGCTTGATCTTTATCATCAGTCTTAACCTCGATATTTTCAAGATTAAGAATCAACATGTTGAACATATCCAGCTACTCAAGAAGAGTCTAGGAAACTTCCTCTGATGAAAAGTGGCTTCTAAAAAATTATCAGACTTTGAGACTCTGGATGTGGATAATTTGATTCAGATTGCACTCACATGTCTGATAATTATCTTGCACAATAGTTGTTTGGGTGAAAACTGTTGGGTAATGATGTGTAACTTCTTGATTCATGTGAAATTACCCCTCTTCCATCACCTTGTGTATGCTTACTTGTTTATTTGTGTTTATTGTTTTGTTTTCTAAAAGATTCTCTTTGAGTGGTCTTAAAGTAAAGACAGTTGTCTTGAAACTTTATGACAAATCATTTTATATATATTTGAGAAATTATTTAGTTCATTTGCATCTTTATTTCTCATATCTTTCCCAATCTAAGATGGATTCTAGATCTAACCTTGGTATGGAAAACCAATTGAATATAATCATTGAAGGACTAGTTAATTTTGAAGAAATGATGGCTATTGGTTTTGATCTTCAAAGCACTGTCTCCAAAAATGGTTAAGATAATTTCTTGGATATGCTTTATGGTCCTTCTTACCCTAATATGATCAAGGACTTTTGGGTAACTTCTTCCATTCAGGATCTAAATCTATAATCTGTTATTCTTTCTGTTGTATATGGTTTTCCTATCACCATCAACCCCATAGCAATTTCTAATGCAATAAACTATGAGGATGAAGGTGTGGTTATGGATATTCTCTTTTAGGAATCTTATTTGTCTCTTTAGCTTATCTTTGATGATCTCTCCAACCTATCCAAAGTTTCTAGTCTCAATTCCAAGGCATTAGTCTGGTATCATCTACTAATCTCAAACTTCTTGCCAAAGAACAAGGATCTGACTTCTTTGGATATTGACAAACAAGCTTTTCTGTTACTTATCAACTCAGGTCTGAATATTAACCTCCCTCAAGTTATGTTTAATTACTTGAAAATGACTCCCACTTCATTTAAAGAGTTAACTATGATTAAGGTTAAATCAAAAGGCCGGGGAGATAAGTTGAAGCTTATAGAAACTTTGAAAGTTGTTGACCCGTTTAAGGTCAATGTGATCTTTATGGATGGATCTTCTTCTTCTACTTAGATGTTTTATTTGTTTTATGTTTTTATCTCTGTAGCTTATTTTTTTAATGAAAAGTTTCTTATTTGTTCTTTCTGATTTAATCTTTCTTAGACTTCTATTCCCTTGTAAGTCTATATAAAATTCATATAGTATTCCTCTCATTCCTCATCAACTGATGAATTCTTTCTCTTCTCAATCACTCCACCAGACGTGCTTTCCTCGTCTACTGGTGTGATTCTCTGAGTTCTTGCTGGTTCCCTAACCTTCTTTTTCTCTTCCCGAGCATCTTTTCTCATCACATTGCAGATTTCTTTTTTCAATGTATTGCTTATCTGCTTTGAATGTCTTCTTCTTATCCATTCCGTGAGCTGTGTGATTTGGTGTTAGCTTTGTATCTGCTTTTATAAGGGGTTTTTAGTTAACATATCCTCTATCTTGAAGACCGTGTCTTTGAGTCTTGTGCATCTGAACTTAATGTTTCTTAGAAACCATGCTGTCACAGTCTACCTTTGACCATCCTCAAAAGCTGTGATTCAAATGCTTATCAGTCATCAGTATCTACATTTATTATATTCTTGTTGATAATAAAAAGGGGGAGAAAATTATGGGAATATTTAAGAAGGTTAAAAGTATTTTTTAAATGTTTTTAATTAATCCTGAACCCTAATTATTCAATTATTTTTATATTAATTTCCTCTGAATATTTTTATATCAAAATGAGATATTTAATTAACATAGATAAGACTTAGGGGGAGCTTACAAAACTCAACTTAAGAACTATCAGACTAAATGAAGAGCTTACAAACCTCAACCTAAGGTATGTCAAACTTAAGGGGAGCTTACAAACCTCAGACCCTGATGTTAAATCTGTTAGTTAAACTAAAAGATAAAATTAACATATAAAAGAACTAAGGTGAAGCTTATAAACCTCAATCTAAGGACTATCAGATTCATGGGGAGCTTACAAACCTCATACCCTGATATCAGACTCTGTTAATATTATCAACAACCATTGTTCTTAAATAAATTTGTTTGTCATAATAAAAAATGGGGAGATTATTAGAGCAAGATTGTTCATATCTCTTGTGGTTTTGATGATAATAAAGTATTTAAATAACAATAGGGTTTGCTAAAATTGTGTTTAACTATGTAGGATCACAAGCATATAACTAGTCCTGATTGTTAGCATATGTGAAGAAGCATTGTTGACCTAATTCTGATTGATCAGAACCTGAAGTAATTCACCAGCATCTGAAGGCTTCAGACTCTGAAGGTTCAAACTCTGGTCTCAATACTCAGCTTCTGATGATAGCTCAGATTCTGAAAGGATGAAGGGCATCTGATTTGTACAATGTATCAAAGCAGTTTTGTGTTATCAAAACCCCAAATTTCTGGATAAAGTTAACTAGGGTTTCGTTTTGCAAGGCTCAAGAAATAGAGATGTGACATCTTCAGTCTATTCTACCTTTTTGTAGATACCTATTAATTAGAAATATGTTGCGAGTAAGCCTATTATTCAGTCGAAAAAGCTTCAGACCAGATGCTAGCTTCCAACGTCTATCTTGCCATACTTTTTTACTAAGTTTGCTCGTTATGTTCAAACCCTCCAACGACTCTTTCTCGGTCTCTATAAAAGGAAGTTGAAGACTCAAAGGAAGGTTACAACATCACAATGCATTTGAAAGATCTTCAGCATAACTCTGAGCTATTGTTTCTTATAATTGTTATTGCCTAAAGATCTTAAGATTTCTTATCTTAGATTAATCTTATAAATCTTAAGAGGTTGTAATACATTTGTGATTATTTCACAATTGTATACTTCTGATTGTGTATCAAAGTATAATAGTTATCTTTTCTACCAAACTTTTGTTTAAAGTATAGGAAGTGTCTTGCCTGCGTGCTTGAGCAAGGAAGTCTCTTGTCTGAGGAATTGAGCAAGGAAGTCTCTTTCTAGGTTGATTGAGCAAGGAAGTATCTTGTGTGAGGACTTGAGCATAAGTTTCTTTCTAGGTTGATTGAGCAAGGAAGTATCTTATATGAGAACTTGAGCAAAGTTCTCTTTCTAGGTTGATTAAGCATTAAAGTCTCTTGCAAGTGTGCTTGAGAAATTTGTAACTTGTTTGGTTATAGTGGAAAGCTCTTGTTGAGGCAAGGGGATTGGACTACTTTCAGTTGAGGAGAGGAACTGGGATAATCTTTGCGTGTTACTTGCATTTACTTCTGAACATTATATTTTTGTTGCTATGTTTACTTCTGATATAAAAGTATGAGCTTGCTGGTTTAGAAGTGAAATCGATTTTTAGAAATAAACAATCCCCCCCCCCCTTCACCCTCTTGTGTATTTTTCTCACATTCAAGCACCATATATTTATTCAGCTTCATAGGTTGACAATACAACTACTGGTTTCTTCTTAGAACACCAAGAAATAGGATCTCCCATATACATAAACATGTATCTTGTAGTGATTCTTCTATCTACTATGTATCTTGAACTTTGTTGAGTTGAACTCACCTCCACCATCAGTTCTGAGGATCTTCAACCTTTCTCCATTTTAATTTTTAGCTTTCACATTCAACTTCTGAAACTCACCAAACACCTCATGTTTGAACTTAATGAATGCTACCCATGTCATTCTTATGAAATCATCCACAAATGACACAAAATACTTGTTCCCTCAAAGTGAAGGTATCTCAAATGGACCAGATACATCATAATGCACCAGATCCAAAGCATGAGTTGCTCTTGGAGGCATTTCTGATGAGAATGGCAATCTTGGTTGTTTCCCTCTCATGCATATACCACATGATTTCTCTAGTGCCACAATCTTAAGAATTCCATGTACCATCTTCTTTGAACTCAGATGTCTTAAGCTTCTATAGTTCAGATGCCCCAATCTCTTATGCCACAACTCACTCCCCCTTTAGTTCTTCTTACACTAAGGCATTGAGTGTTCATTGTTGCAACATTCACCTTGAATGTCCCCCTTCTTCCCAGTTCATACAACATAATCAACTTTTGATTACAGTCATACAACTTAAAGAGATTGTCCTTCATGGTTATTGGAAATCCATTTTCAATCAGCTGACCTACACTCATTAAATTTTTATTCATGCCATGAAAATACCATACATCCTTAATCAATACCGTTTTGCCATTGTTCAGTTTAACTCTGACATTTCCCATTTCTTTAGCATTCGAATACTCATCAACAACACATCTGATCTTGGTCCTTTTACTAGAGTCAAAATTAATCAACCAACTATTGCTTGTTTTCAGTTAGGTGATTTGAGCAACCACTGTCCATATACCACTAGTCTACCATTGATCGACATACATTCTCAGATGCCATTAATAACGCAACTGCATCATTAGAATCTGCTCTAGCTAAGTTGGATTTTTCATCCTTTCTAACCTGTTTAGCTAACAATCAATAGCAAATGGCCAAACTTGCTGCAACTATAGCACTAGACCTTTCTCTTGTTAATCTTCTCTTTTTCCTTCTGAACATTCAGATGTTTCTTATCAGAATTGGATAGTTCTGACTTCTGAACACCACCACTATACTTTTTCTTGTTCTCTAACCATGCTTGCTTCTGGTTCTTCTTGCCAGAAGAAGCTTTTAGAGTCTTAGCTTTCAAAGACTGTTCTAACTCTTGTTTAGAGTTTCTTTCAATCAGACGCAACTCTTGTGCCTCTAAACTACTCTGAAGCTCTTAAATTCTCATGTTTCTCTGTGAATCAAACTGAAGCTCTAGATATCAATTATTGGAGTTCAATGATGAACCTCCACTAACAATGCACAAGAAAATGAAGAAGAAGAATGAAAGAATGAGAGAGAGAGAGAGAGACTGAAAATCTGTTACAAATTCAGTCTCATTTACGTTTACATATCCCAAATTCAAATGCACATTAAATGCAAACTCAAATTCAAATGCAAATGTAAACTTAAATGCAAATGATATTCAAAGCTAAACTAACTTGAATGTTGAATTACATTCAACAAATGAAACGGATTAACGACACAATTTTATATTCGTGTTATAAAAGTTATAAAATAATTTTTATATTTTTATAAAAAAATGTTTTTATTATAAATAATATTTTTTATTTAAAATTTAAAATAATTGTAAAAGAAAAAAATACTTTTCAACATAGATGAACAATATTTGATGGAAATGTTTCATTTCAAATTGTGTTTCAAAATGAGACGAAAATGATGGAATACACATGAATCAGACACGCCAAAGGAAGCTTAAAATTGATTCCCTTGTACGCAAAAGAAAACTTCCTTGCCATAAAACCCAATATGGATGAACAACAAAACTAATATAAACTTGACTTTACGTCTTTAACATGACAATAATGGGTCTAAACTATTATAACTCCTTACGTTAAATAATATGGTAAAATTTCAAAGTGAAGGTATCTCAAATGGACCACATACATCATAATGCACCAGACCCAAAACATGAGTTGCTCTTGGAGACATTTCTGATGAGAATGGCAATCTTGGTTGTTTCCCTCTCATGCATATACCACATGATTTCTCTAGTGCCATAATCTTAAGAATTCCATGTACCATCTTCTTTGAACTCAGATGTCTTAAGCTTCTATAGTTCAGATGCCCCAATCTCTTATGCCACAACTCACTTTCCCCTTTAGTTCTTCTTACACTAAGGCATTGAGTGTTCGTTGTTGCTGTTGGTGTAAGCCCTAGAGGCCAATACTTTTGGTACTTGTATCGAATTATTTATTAATCATAAAAGGCTTTTTCTTTATTATGTTTGTTTAATAAAGTCCCTAGAATAGCTAGTCCGTTTAATGTATCAAGTATGACTTAATCATGAGATCACTGTAAAGACAAAGAGTCAGACAACATACGATCGCAAGTTTCGATGATGACAAATGACCATCATGCACGTCTACAAACAAATGCAACACATTACCCATCATATCCTTTTCTACGTTTGTCTAAATCTATTATAATGATTAAAAACATATGTGGACAAAGTGTGATCATGACGAAATGCATGAAAATCACAAAACACAGTTTTATGCAGATTTGAAGGCTTTGAGTCGACCATAGGGGTCAGCTCAAAGCTCACGGGTCAGCGCAAAGCTCAGCTAAACTGAAGATTGGTCAGCGCATGCTTCTTTGCGTCGACCATAAGGGTCAGCGCATAACTCACGGGTTAGCGCAAAAATCCCTTGAGTCGACCAGAGGTCAGCGCATAGCATAATAATGCTATCCTGGGTCAGCGCATGGAACCATGGGTCGACCATAGGGGTCGGCGCATCACTCACGGCTCAGCGCACGCCGACCTATGGTTGACCGCTCGTGCATAAACTCAGTTTTCTGAGTTATTTCCACTGTTTGAAATTCTGTTATTTTTGATTGGTTTTGTCAGTTACTATATATAGAAGTCAAAACACTTTTATTTACTAACATTTGCTAATTTGAGTTCAAGTGTTCAAGGAAACAAGAAAGAGTGAAAAAGGTGTCCAAGACTCATCATCTTCATCTTCAACATTTCACAACACATCATCTGCAAACAATTACTTTTGATGTGGTTCGTGATCGATTAAAGGTGATAAGGTTCGAAGCTGTGATCGAAGAATCCAGTTCGGGTTGAAGCTTGTGGCAGGTTCTTTCTTGAATAAAACCATTAGGGTTTTGTCCTCCAATACGGGTTTGTGTTTGGGGGTTTTTGGATGAATCGTTCATCAATATTCAGCCGAGCGAAGGTGATTGAGAAGAGGAAGTCTTCATCAGTCTAGTAGCGGATTCGGTGGCATTGAAGTGAAGGATTCGGGTTCGACTCGTTGTGTTTGAGATCAGCCGGGCCGAGGGTTTGAAGAACGGAAGATTCTTCAACAAAGGGGCTGGAATCGGAGGTCTAGCAACAACGATCGAAGGTCTTGATTCATCTTGAATCAAGGAGCAAGGATAGGAAGCATCATTCAACACATTGGAAGTTCTGTTGTTTACATGCTTTGCAATCCTTGTATAAACGATTAAATTTCACAGGTGATATCTAATTAATCATCTCAATTCTATTTTTAGAATTGAGGGCAGACGTACCCCGAAGCGAGGACGGCGGGGGAACTGCCTCATCAAATCTCTGTCTTCTTTAATTTTCTGCATAAGTGCTTTTCAGCTTAAAAATTAAGTGATTTTAGTTTAAGCAATTTTACCAAACGTTGATATAAGTTGAGTAAGAAACTAAAACTGCTGTTTGAATACAAAGTACAATAGTATATTGTACTAGATAAATTTGAATTACTTACTCAACTCAAATATCTCTTGGAGTGTATGCACACCAAGTGTTTGTGAATTTGCATAAGCCAAAGTTGTCTTAAATTTGCACTCAGTTTAATTTGGTATTTTGGATCATTGGAACTAGGCTTGGTAGTTAGTGAAATATATCAATTGAGTGTGCAAATAGTGTAGTAATTAGTATTTCATTTTATCTCTAATCCATTAGCTTAACGCATATCCGGTTTTTCAATAACGGTTCGTTTTAGACTAAAATTTTCCTCGGCCGCTTCCGCATTCAAAACAAATTTTCAAAACCAATTTTCTCTCAAATTGTTAGCGCCGACTCAAGTTTTTAATTGGGATCTATTCAACCCCCCCTTTTAGATCCGTGCCATAGTCTAACAAGTGGTATCAGGAGCTCTGGTTCACTCCGTGCTTCAAAATACAACTTTGATAGAAAACGGCTAACGAACCTAAAGGGGCTTATAATAGAGCTCCCGTTTTCAATGGTGAAAATTATAGTTATTGGAAAGACTGTATGCGGGTGCACATAAATTCCATAGATAGAAAAATATGGAATGTTATTCTCAATGGTCCAATTCAAATAACCATGACCAATGAGAACAACGAAGTGGTGCCTAAGCCCGAAGCACAATGGACCGATGATGATGAAAAGAAATACAATTATGATTGGAAAGCCAAAAATATCCTAATCTCCTCATTAGGCGTAGATGAATACTATCGTGTATCCCATTGTCCTACTGCTAAGGCTATGTGGGATTCACTACAAATTGCCCATGAGGGGACGAATGGTGTTAAATTGGCTAGAATCAATACACTAACACAAGAGTTTGATCTCTTCTTCATGGAGCAAGGGGAAACCATTGCTGACATGCAAAAGAGATTCACTCATCTCATCAATCGATTACATTCACTTGGTAGGCCTGTTTCCAATGATATTGCTACTAATAAGATCTTAAGATGTCTTAACAGGGAATGACAGCCGAAAGTGACCGCCATCAAAGAGGCAAATGATCTTACCACATTGGACTTGACAACATTGTTCGGTAAACTACAAGAGCACGAACAAGTTCTCTTAAGCCTGGAACAACACGAAAAGAAAGATAAGAAAGACAAAGCAAAGGTGAGTGAAAAGAAATCAATAGCTCTAAAGACTTCCTCCTCAAAGTCTCAAGCAAAAGAGCAAAGTGATTATTCATCGAGTGACGAAGAAGAAGAGGACAAGAGTGAAGATATGGGGCTGTTCGTCAAACGCTACAACCGTTACGTGAGAAAGAACGGCATCCAACATTCCGAGAAGAACTTGGTAAACTTTCGGAAGCAATCTAGGTTCTCTAAAAATGATGACTCAAAAGGAAAAACAACTAGAGGGTCGTGCTATAAGTGTGGAAAGCCGGGTCACTACAAACCGGACTGTCCGATGAACAAAAAGACAAAAGAAAAAGATTCATACAAATCACACAAGAAACCATCAAAGCCAAGGAGAGCATACATAGCTTGGGAAAGCGATAGCGACTCCTCCGATGATGAAAGTTCTAGTGATGAAGATGAAAATGCAAATCTATGTCTCTCTGCTCATCAAAAGAACAAAAAGAAACAGGTACGACATGCTAAATATGAAAAATCCTCTAGTATGTCTCGTCATGAATTGCAAACTGCTTTTGATACTTTACACTATGAAGCGAAAGAGGCCTTTAAAAGGCTTGCCTCAAATAAGAAATTTTTTTCACATTTGGAACATAAAATTCAACAATCCGAGAGGAAACTTGAGGCACTTAAAGCTTCTATAGTGGAAAGCACAAAAACAAGTTATGAGGACCTTAAAAGTAGAATGATGAACTTTGGGTGTGATACTTGTTACATTTGGCAAGGTGAAGTAAGAAACCTAAAAGCCAAACTTGACAAGGCTCTTGAGCCCAAGATTACTTTTGCTATCGACAAATCAAATTTTCGAAAAAGTATGGTTAATCCATATCAAAAATATAAATATGTTATAAAAGATGAAGATAGCAAAAGCAATCCAAATGCAACTTTCTCTTGTCTCTATTGTTGCAAGAAAGGCCATTCCATTGCTAAATGTAGATTTAGGAGGTTTTTAGTTCCTAAAGGCATTTATCAATGGATGCCCAAATGCAACCATTTCGTTCCTCACCACTCAGGACCCAATAAGCAATTGGGTACCTTCTCTTGTTAATTATCTTGTCACAGGTACAATGCCTCGAGACTACCGAGAAAAGATGGGTTCTCGACAGTGGATGCTCAAGGCACATGTCAGGTGACATATCTCTCTTCATTGACTTTGTGGCTAAGAAGAAGGGATATGTAACTTATGGTGACAACAACCGTGGAGCAATACTTGGTAAAGGTAGTGTAGGTAATCCCTCCCCTACTACTATTTTTGATGTTTTGCTTGTCGAAGGTCTTAAACACAATCTACTTAGCATCAGTCAATTATGTGACAAAGGATACAATGTATCGTTTTCAAAAGATTGTTGCAAAATTGTACATAATGATGATAAGAAGAGCATGTTTAATGGTCTTCGTGTGAACAATGTCTATATGCTTGACTTAAATGAAGTATTGTTAACAAGTGACAAATGCCTTGTAACAATGAGTGAAGATTCATGGTTATGGCATAGGCGTTTAGCACATGTTAACTTTGACTTACTCAACAAAGTAGTCTCAAAAGATCTAGTCCTAGGTCTCCCCAAAATTAAGTTCACCAAGGATCATCTTTGTGATGCTTGTCAAAAGGGGAAGCAAACGAGGATCTCTTTTAAATCCAAAAATATCGTTTCAACAACGAGACCTCTCGAGCTTCTCCATATGGATTTATTTGGGCCATCTAGGATTAAAAGTCTAGGAGGAAACTATTACGGTTTCGTAATAGTGGATGACTTTTCTCGATTTTATTGGACTATTTTCTTAGTAAGTAAGAGCGACACATTCGCCGCCTTTGAACGATTTGCTAAGCTTTCCCAAAATAAACTAAATACAAACATTGTTGCAATTAGAAGTGATCATGGAGGTGAGTTTAAAAATCACTTATTTGAAGAATATTGCGGTAACCATGGTATTGATTATAACTTCTCCGCTCCACGTATTCCTCAACAAAATGGGGTTGTGGAGCGTAAAAATCGAATTTTGGAAGAATTGGGAAGAACAATGATCAATGAAAGTGGCTTACCGAAATACTTTTGGGCTGACGCCATTAGTACGGCTTGTTACGTTCTGAATAGGGTGCTCATTCGTCCCATTCTAAACAAAACACCGTATGAACTTTTAAAAGGGCGAAAGCCAAATGTTTCTCACTTACATGTCTTTGGTTGCAAATGTTTTGTATTGAACAATGGAAAGGAAAACTTAGGGAAATTCGATTCCAAGGCCGACGAAGGTATCTTCCTCGGATACTCTCAATCTAGCAAAGCATATAGAATTTACAACAAACGATTACTTACTGTAGAAGAGTCTGTACATGTCACTTTTGATGAATCCAATCCGAGAAACGTCGGAAAGGGTAGTGTTTTTCATGGTGCAGGTACATCTACCGAAGACATACTCAAAGGTGGCGAGCCGGGGATTGATCAACCCGACATAGTCAAAATTGAGGAGGACAAAGATGTACACCGTGAAGAAACCGAGGTAGTTCATCCGCCTTCAAACGATGATCTCCCTCAAGCTTGGAAGTCTTCCAAAGACCATCCAATAGACAACATTCTCGGGGACATCTCAAAGGGTGTAACAACTCGATCTAGGCTAAGTAATTTCTGTTATCACTTCGCTTTCGTTTCGCAGATGGAACCTAAAAACCCTAAAGAAGCCCTACTCGATGAACACTGGTTTTTATCAATGCAGGAGGAACTTAATCAGTTCACCAGAAATGAGGTTTGGGACCTTGTCCCTCCTCCGCGAGATCATCGAGTAATCGGCACCCGATGGGTGTTTAGGAACAAGCTGGACGAAAACGGGGTAATAACCCGTAATAAGGCGCGTTTAGTCGCGCAAGGGTATAACCAAGAGGAAGGCATCGACTATGAGGAAACTTATGCGCCGATTGCCCGACTCGAGGCTATACGCCTTCTCCTTGCTTTCGCTTGTGCGAAAGACTTTAAGCTATTCCAAATGGATGTCAAGAGTGCGTTCCTTAACGGTCACATAAATGAAGAAGTTTATGTCGCACAACCTCCGGGTTTCGAATCCCATGAGTATCCTGATCATGTTTATAAACTAAAAAGAGCTTTGTATGGCCTTAAACAAGCTCCTAGAGCTTGGTATGAGAGACTAAGCAAATTCTTACTCGATCAAAAATACTCAAGAGGAAAGGTTGACACAACCCTCTTCATTAAACGTCAAGGAAAGCACTTGATATTAGTGCAAATTTATGTAGATGATATCATATTTGGATCTACTAACATGAATCTTGTGAGAGAGTTTTCTGACCTTATGCAGGGCGAATTCGAGATGAGTATGATGGGGGAGCTCACATACGTTCTCGGTCTGCAAATTAAACAGCTCAAAGAAGGAACTTTCGTGAGCCAGACAAAGTACTGTTTGGACCTTATCAAGAGATTTGACATGGCAAAAGCTAAGGCCATAAACACCCCCATGCCTACGTGTACCAACTTGAACAAAGATGAAGACGATAAGGAAGTAGATGTAAAACGGTATAGAGGTATGATTGGTTCACTCCTTTATCTTACTGCTTCTCGTCCCGATATTATGTTTAGCGTATGCATGTGTGCAAGATTTCAATCATGTCCCAAGGAATCCCATTTAAAAGCCGTCAAACGAATACTTCGATACCTATCCGGTACTCCGAAGTATGGACTGTGGTATTCCAAAGGTAATGATTGTTCTTTGGTAGGTTTTTCCGATTCCGACTTTGCCGATTGCAAATCGGATAGGAAGAGCACCAGTGGCACGTGTCACTTATTTTCAAACTCTTTGGTCAGTTGGCATAGCAAGAAACAGGTTTCTGTTGCTTTGTCAACCGCCGAAGCGGAATACGTTGCCGCCGGTAGTTGTTGTGCCCAAATCCTATGGATTAAGCAACAACTATTGGATTTTAACCTCAAACTTGAACGGATTCCCATTTTTTGTGACAATACAAGTGCCATTAACCTAACCAAGAATCCTGTGCTACATTCTCGCACCAAACATATCGAAATACGACACCACTTTCTTCGGGATCATGTAGAGAAAGGTGACATTGTGTTTGAACATGTCAATACTGAAAATCAACTAGCGGACATTTTCACAAAGCCGCTAGCCACTGAACCTTTCTTTCATATCCGCCGAGAACTTGGCATTCTCGATATTTCGGAACGGGCACTATAATCTGCTATTTTACCTTATTCCATATAAGACTTTAATCTTGTACTTCTAACAAATCTATGTTGTTGTAAGCACAAATCTACCGTTCACTAAGTCACTCCGGCATTGAGGTGATACTGTTCCTCTCTTTCTCTCTCTGCAAAATCTCATGACTACAATAGTTATATCTCATAATGATGTTGTTTATATATATATATATATATATATATATATATATATATATATATATATATATATATATATATATATATATATATATATATGATCTCTCTCTTTGGATGTTTATTGTTGTATGCTGTGTTAATTATGCATCAAACTTGTCATCGCATGTGGCAAATAGTGAAAAATTGAAATTTGGACTGTATGAGTCGACCGCAGCAGGGCTATGGTCGACGCATCGCTCGAAAATTTCGTTTTTCTGCAGAAAAATTTAAATCGTTTTTTTTCATTCAAAAATTATCATTAAGTGTGCATTTACATTCCATCACCTTTCAAACTACCCACTACTTTGTAACTTGCATCTACCTAGTGGCTATTGTTCCTTGATCTTCCATCTTCCCAAAACCCTAACCTTTCCACTATAAATTGGGAGAAACCTCTATCTAGCAGAATCACTCTCAAAACCCTTCTTAAACCTTCTCTTTATACCCAAACACTCAGTTTCAAACTTGCTCAAATGGCTACCACATCACGCAGACCTTCCGACAAGAGATCCCGAGAATCATCCGCCGCATCTCTCCCCATATCTGCTGTATCACTCGTTCCACCCGCTCACGTCGAAGTCTTCAACATAGACATCAGCAAAAGAGGCGTTGTGCAACAACATGCGTTCTACAAACTTACCGCTGAACGCATGCACCTTCCTGAAGTCCTGGCTCTGCTGCAGCATCAGGGCTTTATCAACTTCTTGGAGTGTAATACTAAATACAGTGAAGACCTTGTTCGAGTGTTCTATGCCGGCCTTCATGACAACTTTCGCGGGCACAAGTTTCACTCTAGAATTGGTCCGACAAAGGTACCGCTTAAATCAAATATCTGGAACCAATATTTTGATATGTCTGTTGATAATGCTGGAAACCCCCTACCTGAGGTAACTGACTCTCACCACATAGATGGCTATGAGTTTAAGAGTGCATTGAATAACATGCTGAGACGACCCTATACTGATCAGTTTGTGAACAGTGACACGTTCCCACGAACTGTCACTGCCGGCAAGCTGAAAGCCGGAGAAAGGATTCTTCAATGGGTTGTCTCACGAATCCTGCGACCAAAGAAGAGCGGACTCTCCAGAGTCGAACCGGCCGAGGTTCATCTGATTTACATTCTGAAAAATAAGATAAAAATCAACTGGCCGTACTACATTGCCAGTAGAATGTTTGGGCTACGTGACTCCGGACGAGGAACGGCTCTTGCCTACGGATCCTTCATTCAAGAGGTCCTGACTGCAGCCAACGTTAATCATCCGTCTTTCCCGTACACTTCCATCTCATCTGACAAAGAGTTCAGCACAAAAACTATGTCTATGATGGGATATCTTTGGTGCAATGAGCGGAGAATGTATAAGTTTATTCGAAGAGCAAATGTTCCTGCAGATGGTGACAGTGATGAAAGCGAAGAACAAGAAGATGAAGAAGAAAATGAAGAAGAAGAAGCCAGGCACGATTTTGATCACAATGGTGGAGATGATAGTCCTCCACCCGTTGACACTCATGACTACTCCGGCTCGGCTTGGGTTCAGCAATCGCATATAAATGAAGAAGATGTTCCACGCTGGGGTGGCTGGGGTGAATGGCAACACAAGGGCTGGTCAACTCAACGTCAATTTTACCAGCCGTATTACCAAGATGAGGAAGAATCTCCTCCGTCCCCTCCACAGCAAGCAGATTCTTCAGAACTGTTGGATATGATGCGCAATATGCAGATCGCTCAACAGTCCTTCATGCAAGCTCAAGATGAGCGCTATGCTCATATCAACGAGCAAATTCAAGCCCAAAATGAGCGTCTCGACTCCTTCTCTACAAGCATGAATGACCGGTTTGCAACCTTTTCGGCTTCATTTGAACTTCAAGAAAAGTCAATCGACGAGAGTCTCAAGCATCTGAACGGTGTCACCGAATACCTATCATCTCTGGCTGACCCTTACAAAAATCCGGGCATTTGTTATCATCCAGGACACCGCCACTAGGACATAGACATTTACATGCATTTTGTAGTTTGATTGTTATTTTGAATGAATTTCTATGTTTTACTTGCTCTTAATCAATGACTATTGCTCAGAAATGACATTGGTGTGTTATTATTATCTGTTTATGTTCTTTCTTGTGAAATTTCCTTGTTATCCTGAATAATCACTCTGTCTCTCTTTTTGATGTTGTCAAAGGGGGAGAAAAGTGCACAAAGCAGGCAGACAAAAATGCCCACAACTAACAGTCGTTTTCTGCAGATAGCCTTAGATTACAAAAGAAAGGGGGAGTGTGCAAAATGTTTCAATACCGCATGCTGTTTGTCACGTTGATTTATACAGGTTGTCATCATCAAAAAGGGGGAGTATGTAAAGACAAAGAGTCAGACAACATACGATCGCAAGTTTCGATGATGACAAATGACCATCATGCACGTCTACAAACAAATGCAACACATTACCCATCATATCCTTTTCTACGTTTGTCTAAATCTATTATAATGATTAAAAACATATGTGGACAAAGTGTGATCATGACGAAATGCATGAAAATCACAAAACACAGTTTTATGCAGATTTGAAGGCCTTGAGTCGACCATAGGGGTCAGCTCAAAGCTCACGGGTCAGCACAAAGCTCAGCTAAACTGAAGATTGGTCAGCGCATGCTTCTTTGCGTCGACCATAAGGGTCAGCGCATAACTCACGGGTTAGCGCAAAAATCCCTTGAGTCGACCAGAGGTCAGCGCATAGCATAATAATGCTATCCTGGGTCAGCGCATGGAACCATGGGTCGACCATAGGGGTCGGCGCATCACTCACGGCTCAGCGCACGCTGTCCTATGGTTGACCGCTCGTGCGTAAACTCAGTTTTCTGAGTTATTTCCACTGTTTGAAATTCTGTTATTTTTGATTGGTTTTGTCAGTTACTATATATAGAAGTCAAAACACTTTTATTTACTAACATTTGCTAATTTGAGTTCAAGTGTTCAAGGAAACAAGAAAGAGTGAAAAAGGTGTCCAAGACTCATCATCTTCATCTTCAACATTTCACAACACATCATCTGCAAACAATTACTTTTGATGTGGTTCGTGATCGATTAAAGGTGATAAGGTTCGAAGCTGTGATCGAAGAATCCAGTTCGGGTTGAAGCTTGTGGCAGGTTCTTTCTTGAATAAAACCGTTAGGGTTTTGTCCTCCAATACGGGTTTGTGTTTGGGGGTTTTTGGACGAATCGTTCATCAATATTCAGCCGAGCGAAGGTGATTGAGAAGAGGAAGTCTTCATCAGTCTAGTAGCGGATTCGGTGGCATTGAAGTGAAGGATTCGGGTTCGACTCGTTGTGTTTGAGATCAGCCGGGCCGAGGGTTTGAAGAATGGAAGATTCTTCAACAAAGGGGCTGGAATCAGAGGTCTAGCAACAACGATCGAAGGTCTTGATTCATCTTGAATCAAGGAGCAAGGATAGGAAGCATCATTCAACACATTGGAAGTTCTGTTGTTTACATGCTTTGCAATCCTTGTATAAACGATTAAATTTCACAGGTGATATCTAATTAATCATCTCAATTCTATTTTTAGAATTGAGGGCAGACGTAACCCGAAGCGAGGACGGCGGGGGAACTGCCTCATCAAATCTCTGTCTTCTTTAATTTTCTGCATAAGTGCTTTTCAGCTTAAAAATTAAGTGATTTTAGTTTAAGCAATTTTACCAAACGTTGATATAAGTTGAGTAAGAAACTAAAACTGCTGTTTGAATACAAAGTACAATAGTATATTGTACTAGATAAATTTGAATTACTTACTCAACTCAAATATCTCTTGGAGTGTATGCACACCAAGTGTTTGTGAATTTGCATAAGCCAAAGTTGTCTTAAATTTGCACTCAGTTTAATTTGGTATTTTGGATCATTGGAACTAGGCTTGCTAGTTAGTGAAATATATCAATTGAGTGTGCAAATAGTGTAGTAATTAGTATTTCATTTTATCTCTAACCCATTAGCTTAACGCATATCCGGTTTTCCAATAACGGTTCGTTTTAGACTAAAATTTTCCTCGGCCGCTTCCGCATTCAAAACAAATTTTCAAAACAAATTTTCTCTCAAATTGTTAGCGCCGACTCAAGTTTTTAATTGGGATCTATTCAACCCCCCCTTTTAGATCCGTGCCATAGTCTAACAATCACATTAAACATAAAGACACTATTCTTAAAGTATCCATAGTCAAGCTTTATTATGAAGTGGGATAACATTAAAGCATGAAGACTATTATGTTTATAGACTGATGATCACATCTCATGGATCATGGATAAAGAGTTATCAAGTCTTAAACATAGGTATGAATATTAAGAGTAATATTTATACTGGATTGACCCGTTATGAGAATACTATATAGAATGTTATGCAAAGTGTCATAAGTTATTCTCATGGTGATAATGGTGTATACCACCCTTCGACCTGAAACCACTATGGACCCTAGATGTAGAGTCGAGTGCCTTATTGCTGATCAAACGTTGTCCGTAATTGGATGACCATAAAGACAGTTGGTGGGTACTCCACGAAGCATGCTAAGGGACATGAGTGACCTAGATGGAATTTGCCCATCCCGCGTAACAGGATAAATGTCTATGGGTCCAATATTAAACTGGACAAGGATGACACGGTCTATGCCTTGTGTTCAATATAGACATAAAGGCAAAAGGGTAATTATACACATAATTATTATCACAGAAGGATTTGTCAGATCACATGACATTTTCGTGTCTTGGGTAGCAGTGATGTGTTGCTAGATACCGCTCACTATTTATTATGTTAAATACGTGATTTAATATAATTGTCAATGCCGCGAAAACCTATAGGGTCACACACAAAGGACAGATTGATGAGAGATAGAGTAATTAAGGAATACTGTAATGTACGGTGCCCTTAAGTGAATTATAGAACATTGTAAGGTACGATGTACTTAAGTAGAATACGAAATATGGTAAGATACCACGCGCTTAAGTGATTTTGGCATATTATAAGATATGGACCATATACACTTGAGTGGGCTTTTTAGCTTGCAGCCCACACAAGTGGTTCTATAAATAGAACCCTTGTGTAGAAGCATTGTCACACTTGCAATTTCGTTTCTCTCTCTCTCTCTCTCTCTCTCTCTCTCTTACTCAAAGCCTTCATTCGTAGCAGCTAGCACTGAGATTAAAGGAATCCGTTCGTGTGGACTGAGTAGAGGCGTTGTCATCGTTCAACATTCGTGATCACCACAAGAGGTAACGATTCTATCACTGATCATGCCCATTCGTAAGGATCATTAAAGGAGAAATTTTAAATTCCGCTGCATTTTGGATCGCCATTCTCCTTCAGTTGCAACATTCACCTTGAATGTCCCCCTTCTTCCCTGTTCATACAACATAATCAACTTTTGATTACAATCATACAACTTCAAGAGATTGTCCTTCCTGGTTACTGGAAATCCCTTTTCAATCAGCTGACCTACACTCATTAGATTTTTATTCATGCCATGAAAATACCATACATCCTTTATCAATACGGTTTTGCCATTGTTCAGTTTAACTATGACATTTCCCATTTCTTTAGCATTTAAATACTCATCATCAACATATCTGATCTTGGTCCTTTTACTAGAGTCAAAATTAATCAACCAACTATTGCTTGTTTTCAGTTAGGTGATTTGAGCAACCACTGTCCATATACCACCAGTCTACCATTGATCGACATACACTCTCAGATGTCATTAATAACGCAACTGCATCATTAGAATATGCTCTAGCTATGTTGGATTTTTCATCCTTGCTAACATTGTTTAGCCAACAATCAATAGCAAATGACCAAACTTACTGCAACTGTAGCACTGGACCTTTCTCTTGTTAATTTTCTCTTTTTCCTTCTGAACATTCAGATGTTTCTTATCAGAATTGGATAGTTTTGACTTCTGAACACCACCACCATACTTTTTCTTGTTCTCTAACCATGCTTGCTTCTGGTTCTTCTTGCCAAAAGAAGCTTTTAGAGTCTTAGCTTTCAAAGACTGTTCTAACTCTTGTTTAGAGTTTCTTTCAGTCAGACGCGACTCTTGTGCCTCTAAACTACTCCGAAGCTCTTAAATTCTCATGTTTCTCTGTGAATCAAACTGAAGCTCTAAATACCAATTATTGGAGTTCAATGATGAACCTCCATTAACAATGCACAAGAAAATGAAGAAGAAGAAGAAGAAGAAGAAGATGTGTGTGTGTGTGTGTGTGTGTGTGTGTGAGAGAGAGAGAGAGAGAGAGAGAGAGAGACTGAAAATCTGTTACAAATTCAGTCTCATTTGCGTTTACATGTCCCAAATTCAAATGCACATTAAATGCAAACTCAAATTCAAATGCAAATGTAAACTTAAATGCAAATGATATTCAAAGCTAAACTAACTTGAATGTTGAATTACATTCAACAAATGAAACGGATTAACGACACAATTTTATATTCGTGTTATAAAAGTTATAAAATAATTTTTATATTTTTATAAAAAAATGTTTTTATTATAAATAATATTTTTTATTTAAAACTTAAAAAATAATTGTAAAAGAAAAAAATACTTTTCAACATAGATGAACAATATTTGATGGAAATGTTTCATTTCAAATTGGGTTTCAAAATGAGACGAAAATGATGGAATACACATGAATCACACACGCCAAAGGAAGCTTAAAATTGATTCCCTTGTACGCAAAAGAAAACTTCCTTGCCATAAAACCCAATATGGATGAACAACAAAACTAATATAAACTTGACTTTACGTCTTTAACATGACAGCAATGGGTCTAAACTATTATAACTCCTTACGTTAAATAATATGGTAAGATTTCAAACATGTTCTTGTCCTAAAAATTCAAGTAATCAAATCACGTTGATGTAAGAATCCAAGAATCATATTACGAATATGCGATTATTGGTACATTAGGTAAATTACAAAGTTGACCGTGAAAGTATATTTTAATTTCCATGTTTTCTTAATTTAGTTTATTTTAGCATAAATCTGTTGTATCATGTGGACAAGAGGACGATGAGTGACCATTAACTAATCTGAAAAATGCAATTAAAAAAAATTAAATTGAAAAATATCTCTACAAATGTTATTCCTCTATTTCTTATTATATGTTGCTTTGTAAGAAAAATTGTATCAAATTATATGTTGTATTACAGTTACCAGTGAATTATTAATATATATTTTTATTATATCTTAAAGATAATACTAATTTGTGTCTTGAGGCACAAGTTAAAAACTAAACATAAAAATAATATTTTAAAAATTGTACACTGATTTTAATAAAAATATTAATTAAATTTTTTGTTGATTTTTTCATATTAATTTTTTGAGGATAGGGTAACACAAGTTTGACGGAGACGCATCCTTAAAATTTAAAAGTTATAAAATTCATATTAATTAATATATATGTCTGCAAAAGCCTGCAAATAAACGGCACAAACATATTAAATGATACGTGCTTAAAACCTTTACCACTATGAAAGAAAATGTAGACAAAACTTACATCCTGAAAGGTTGGATCCGTTTTGTACCGGGCTCTAAAAAAAAATTGAGTCTTTGGTTTGAATAGGTGAAGAAAGTTGTTTAGATCAAATTTTAAATATACATTTAAGATCCATTCATACTTGTATAAAATAGATAAACATATCTGTTAATGCATTATTTAAAAAGCCATTCGAAACTTCAAAGCAATCCGTAGTTTTCTTAAATGTGGATAAGCCTAAACTTTTTTAATAATGCAAATACTTGACATTATTATATTTGAAAATAGGTTGTACATTAGTTCACGATTGGTTCACGTATTCCTGTAACATACCTTCTAAGTTCAACATGATTGCACTATATATACAACACCACTTTTGAGTCTAATATCAACATCACACACTTAAAACTCCTTTAAAGAGAAAGAGAAAAACATAAGAAAATGAAACTCATCAGCATTTCATTTTTGTTCAAGCTTTTGATACTTCAATATCTTTCGATTCAATGCCTTTCTGAAGAATTTGATTTCTTCTATTTTGTTCAGCAGGTAAATCATGAGTCAAATAAATAAGTCATGAATATGTTTCAATTTTCTTTTGTTTTTTGGCTTCATTACGGATTCAAATACACACGCTGTTAATAATGTAGTGGCCAGGAGCATATTGTGACACCAAACAAAGCTGCTGTTATCCGAAAACCGGAAAACCGGCTGCAGATTTCAGTATTCATGGACTATGGCCTAACTACAATGACGGATCATGGCCTTCAAACTGCGATCCCGACAGTACTTTTGATAAATCTCAGGTATTCATTTTATTTCTCTGCTGAGAAACTCATGAATGTATGAGTCATGTTTAATTTTTGTGTAGATATCTGACCTGATGAAGAACATGGAGAAAAACTGGCCATCTTTGAGCTGTCCAAGTAGCAATGGTTTTAGATTCTGGTCACATGAATGGGAGAAACATGGTACATGTGCAGAATCTGAGCTTGATCAACGTGAGTACTTTGAAACAGCTCTCAAATTGAAGGAGAAAGTCAACCTTCTTCAGATCCTCAAGAATGCAGAGATTGAACCAAATGATGAGTTTTACAGCATAGAAAACATTTCAGAGGCTATAAAAGAGGCAACAGGGTTTACGCCAGGATTAGAGTGTAATAGAGATTCAGCACGTAACAGTCAGATTTATCAAGTTTACATGTGTGTGGACACTTCTGGATCAAGTTTCATTGAGTGCCCTTTGTTGCCAAGGAGTAGATGTGGTGACCAAGTACAGTTTCCTAAGTTTTAAGAGAATTTCTTTTGTTAATCAAAACATGGTTTAATTTGTATTTTGATTTTTTTAATCATCATTGTACTTTAAATTCCATCTCTTTCTCTATTGTAAGTTTCCATTCTTTGTATTCCTTGAAATTAAGAACTTTTTTTTATAGGTCCTTGACTCTTCATTTGTGAATGTTGAGGCAATATGAAGTCCATATGTTGTCAAAATCTCATGACTATACCTTTCGAGAAGTTTGAAGATACACCTTTGTGAAACAGCAGACACTTCGAATATGACTCTGATACTGACATGATGACATTAATAATAATTTTAAAAAATAAATAAATTAAACATAATTCCGAATGTCATTGCACGTGTCAGATAGAACTTGAAACCACAAAGATGGTGAATTATTGAGTGTGGAGAGGGACATAGTGAGAGAGAGAAAATAATAATTGAGAGTGAAAATATAAGCATATTTTAATTTATAAGATACCCAAAAGGTATATATACACCAATACATGATGAGGTACAATTGTCAAGCAAATAAAACTGAAAACTATCGGGTGTATCAACCGGTTGCACTTAGTTATTGACTCAGTTTTTAACTAAAAGATCTAGATATAATTGGTTAGCATAAAAATGTGGTCGGTTACATGCACATGAATTAGCTTTTATCTCTTAACACACCACTTTAATTCATGTGCTCCATGTCTTCCAAGCTCATTAGCTTTTTCAATCTCTTGAACACCTCAACTGTGATTTCCTTGGTCAGCAAATCAACCACTTAGTCTTCACATCTACAATACTCGAATATCAACCTTCTTTCACTAACATGTTCTCTCATGTAGTGAAGCCTCATCTCAATATATTTGCTTCTTCCATGTGTAATGGGATTCTTAGCAAGATTTATAGCGGAAACGTTATCAACCATGAGTTGTACAATGTCACCCTCTTCGGTTCCCTACTCCTTCAACAAATTCTTCAACCACACGGCTTGACACATACACAACGAAGTTGCAATGTAATCGGCCTCACAAGAAGAGTGTGCCACTACTTTTTCCTTCTTCGAACACCAATATATTAATGTTTCTCTAAACATAAAAATGTATCAGGTTGTGGAATTTTATATCATCTTTATCTCCACACCACTTGGAATCGATGAATCCAACTAATTTCATTTTCTGCCCTTGTCCGTTGCGGGAAAGATAATTCCGCAACCAATATAACCTTTGACGAATACCTTTGAATCCTCTTGATTGCTGCCATGTGAGAGACATTCAGTCTCTCTAGCAATTATCTCACAATACCAACACTAAACGCCCAATCTGGTCGCGTATTACACAAGTAACGCAAGGATCCAATCAACCTACGCTATTGATTTGGATTAACATCTTGCTTATCCTCATTCTTCGAAAAATGCAACCTCAATTCAGCCGGAGTGATGACAATATTACAATCCTCCATTGATCAGTGCATTTTGATGCATGTTCTTCCATGTTTGTACTTAAGCATTTCTTCGGTTTGCTTTGATTATTTTTATGTTTTAATGTGTTTTCATAATTTATGTTGTTTTTGCACTTATTTAATTTTCGTATTTAATTTTCAGCATTAGCAGCTTTCGCGAGAAAAATCATATCTTGAGCTAGGAATATCGGATTGAGACGTGCTACCAGTCGATGGAAAACTAAGAAAAAGATCTACAACTTTTGTTCAGAAGTCGAGAGCTGAATCAGACTGTAGCAGGGCCAGAAAATTTGTTGAAGTTGCAGCATTAGTTTTATTTAAATTTTGGGTCATTAGTTTTGGGCTTGGGTTATGTTTTCGATCCAGTTGGGTTGTAAACCAAATTCATTGTTTTCCATATACCTAGCAGCCGCATAACATGAGGAGGAGGACTATTCACGAAATACTTGAAAGCTTTGGCAAGAATTCTCATGAAGAACTAATCGATCCAAACAATTTGCTGTATTCAGGTTCCGATACCTTGAGATTTTAGTAATTCTTATTCAGGTTTTTTATTCCTTTCAATATTAATATATGTATTTGGTTTGCTTAATCCGATTTACATATGCTATATTGATTTAATCCGATTGATTGTGTGATCCTAACTATAGTCACGATTTCGTTTGCTTAATTCGTTATCGAGTCCGTTTAATTCATGTTTGCTTAATTCATGAAACTTAATCCCGTTTGCTTAATTCGGATAATAGGAACATACAACTTATACTATCAATTGCGCTTGTCAGTTGATATTATAATCGAATAGGAATAGTTAATATGCGGTTGGAATTACGATAGTCGATGATAGGCAAAGACCGAATCAGTAAATTGTTGCTACAGCTTATTTCAATAATCACTTATTTTAATCTATTTTTTTTAATTGAATCCTAAACCAACCAAAACCTCATTAATCGTTACTATCATTGGTTGATTCATTCAAGAATCCTTGTGAGAACGATAATCCGAGTCAATTTGTCGCTAACTACGTTTTGTAAAAAATACTCGTTTTTGATCCGCGCGCGACAGCGAATCAAATTGGCGCCGTTGCCGGGGATTCTTGTCGAATTAGCCAATAGTTTAGTTTTAAGTGTTGTGTGTTTTGTTGTTCTGCAATTTCCTGTTATTTTTTTGAATTTTTCTACATTTTCGCGTTCGGAGTTGCGTCTAGAGTCAGAAAAAACCGGTTTTTGGAAAATTTGTGTTTGATTGTATAAGTTTTTTGCCTACTGGAAGCAGAAAAATTATGCGATCAATACTCAGAGTAAGGGACTCTGACGTCAAATTTGCCAAATTTCTTGTTTTTCTATTTTTAATTAATTTTTTACTGTTTTTATAGTGTCGAAAAAATCCAAAAAAAATCTCAAAATTTTTATTTCACGTCATTAGAGTAAGTTTGGTGCTTTTGTATTTTTCTGAATTTATTTTAATCGTTTTTCTTCTTTCTATTTGTTTTTTTCTATTTCGGACATAGTTGGTATTTCTGTGTTTTTTTTATTACATGGATGATCAAAGAACATTAAGGCAGTTTTCTGCTCCCGATGTTAATTATAATGACTTTTGTATTGAATATTCTGATGTTTCGGTTCCTTTTGAATTGAAATCTGGTTTAATACACTTGTTTCCAAGGTTTAGTGGTCTTGCAGGTGAGGATTCGCATGAGCATCTGAAGGAATTTGAGGTTGTGTGCTCTGCACCTTCACTAGAAGATATTGTCAAACAAATGGCTGCAAATAATCTCCAGTTTCAACAACAAGTAGATTCTACTTTAAAGACTTTGCAAACACAAATTGGGCAGCTTGCCACTTTGGTGAATGCCATGCAGCAAGCTCAAGGATCAAACCAACAACCCTTGGAAGAACATTCTGTTTTTCAAATAGATTTGATTTCTGAAATTGTTGATGATACTTGTAGTGATTTGTTTGCATATGATTTTCCATCATTGTCTGGTTTTGATGATGTTTATTCTTGTGATATTTGTACTAAAACTAAAATTTGCTCTATTTGTGCTGAAATTGAGGCTGCCTTGCAAGTTGATATTCTTACTGCATATGAGGTTGCAAATAAAGTTGTTCATGTAGATAAAGCTCTTGACATCCCGGCTGCCCCAAACACTCCTTCTATTGAGCAACCACCTTCCCTCGAGCTGAAGCAACTTCCTAAAAATATGAAATATGCTTATTTAGAGATGAATGAAAAACTACCGGCTATAATTTCTTCTAACCTTGATTTCGATCAAGAAAATAAGCTTTTGCAGGTTTTAAGGAAGCATAAAAAGGCATTTGGTTGGACATTGACTGACACTCCAGATCAGATCACCTTCACGTGTCCATTTGACACTTTTACTTTTAGAAGATTCTTTGATCTTGGAATAAAAGGCGAAGATACTAATAAAAATTTCAAGTTCAATGGACATTACCCAAAGTTATTCCATGACAGCCCCACTTTGGAAGAAGAAAATGTAGAATATATCTCTTTGGGAAAGGCTGCTTATGTGATCACCTATCCTCCTTGACTACTCGGGTGTGTTCTTTCCTCTCTCTTCTCTCTCTTATTTTATGTTTGTTTCTTTCATTGAGGACAATGCATATTTTAAGTGTGGGGGAGGGAATACTTTATTTTCTTTGTTTTTGTTCTTTGTTTTGTTTTGTTTTTGTTTTCTTTCTAAAAAAAAAATTGCATTTTTGTTGAAACTTTTAGGCTATAGAATAATTTGAGGTTGGTTTTAGAGACTTGGGAAAAGTTCACAAGATCGGTATCGTTTTAACACCTTAAATCTCCTGAATATGAAAATCATTTTGAATACTTGTTATGACATAGCCTTGAGTTTTCATTTTTCTTATAGCTCTTGAGTAGTTTATTTCAGCAGTCAGCACCATCTCACACGCACTCTACGCAGGGAAGCTGATGAATATAAGTGAGTGCTCCGAAAAAAGAAAAAAAAAACAAGGAATGCACCTTTATAGTTTGGTGATCCTCACCCGGTTACTTAACCCAACGGATGCAGAACCTTCAATTTTTTTGTTGAAAATAAGACTAGTTGTCAGTTGGTTCAGCGGTTTCTGGTACTGAACTTGGTAGGGAGAATTATGGTCCGATCCCCCGCAACTACAACTGAATAAGCAAAGGGTTATGCCACTTAAGTACCAGAACCCCGTGCAGAAAAGGATCAGAGTCACTAACCGGTCGCCTTGCTATGAGTGTGTGGAGACAACGAGCTTAATGTGATTGCGCCTGAATGAAAAAGAGCCAAAGAAGGATGAGTAAGTTAGGCTTTAATATGATAACATGATTCGAGTTGATTTGTGTATTCAGGAGGTTTATATCTGCATAATGGTGGATTAGTGTTCTTACAATGTCCTTAGTGTGCAAGATTAGTACCTATCAAAACAAACTTAACCGAAGATGACTTGTAGCCTAGAATGAGTAATCGTTGATGTGTCGGTGTTTTGTTTTGTTTTTCATTTTGCTCGGAGTGCAAAAGTTCAAGTGTGGGGGAATTTGATCAGTGCATTTTGATGCATGTTCTTCCATGTTTGTACTTAAGCATTTCTTCGGTTTGGTTTGATTATTTTTATGTTTTAATGTGTTTTCGTAATTTATGTTGTTTTTGCACTTATTTAATTTTCGTATTTAATTTTCAGCATTAGCAGCTTTCGCGAGAAAAATCATATCTTGAGCTAGGAATACCGGATTGAGACGTGCTACCAGTCGATGGAAAACTAAGAAAAAGATCTACAACTTTTGTTCAGAAGTTGAGAGCTGAATCAGACTGTAGCAGGGCCAGAAAATTCGTTGAAGTTGCAGCATTAGTTTTATTTAAATTTTGGGTCATTAGTTTTGGGCTTGGGTTATGTTTTCGATCCAGTTGGGTTGTAAACCAATTGTTTTCCATATACCTAGCAGCCGCATAACATGAGGAGGAGGACTATTCACGAAATACTTGAAAGCTTTGGCAAGAATTCTCATGAAGAACTAATCGATCCAAACAATTTGCTATATTCAGGTTCCGATACCTTGAGATTTTAGTAATTCTTATTCAGGTTTTTTATTCCTTTCAATATTAATATATGTATTTTGTTTGCTTAATCCGATTTACATATGCTATATTGATTTAATCCGATTGATTGTGTGATCCTAACTATAGTCACGATTTTGTTTGCTTAATTCGTTATCGAGTCCGTTTAATTCATGTTTGCTTAATTCATGAAACTTAATCCCGTTTGCTTAATTCGGATAATAGGAACATACAACTTATACTATCAATTGCGCTTGTCAGTTGATATTATAATCGAATAGGAATAGTTAATCTGCGGTTGGAATTACGATAGTCGATGATAGGCAAAGACCGAATCAGTAAATTATTGCTACAGCTTATTTCAATAATCACTTATTTTAATCTATTTTTTTTAATTGAATCCTAAACCAACCAAAACCTCATTAATCGTTACTATCATTGGTTAATTCATTCAAGAATCCTTGTGAGAACGATAATCCGAGTCAATTTGTCGCTAACTACGTTTGACGAATACCTTTGAATCCTCTTGATTGCTGCCATGTGAGAGACATTCAGTCTCTATAGCAATTTTCTCACAATACCAACACTAAACGCCCAATCTGGTCGCGTATTACACAAGTAACGCAAGGATCCAATCAACCTACGCTATTGAGTTGGATTAACATCTTGCTTATCCTCATTCTTCGAAAAATGCAACCTCAATTCAGCCGGAGTGATGACAACATTACAATCCTCCATTTCAAACTTCTTCAAAATTGCAATCGCATACCTTCTTTGGTGAATGAGCAGTCCCTTTTTGGAATTGTAAAACTCAATCTCAAGGAAGTATGTCATGAAGTCAATGTCGGTCATCTCAAACTCCTTCATAAGCTCACTTTTGAACTTAGAAATTCATTTTTTATCGCTGTCTGTAAACAACAAATCCTCCAGGTAGAGATATATGACTATTAACCCTTCATTTGCATCCTTTTCACATACACACCATGTTCGGATACACACTTGTTAAAACCAATCCCTTTTTAAGAAACGACATATCCTCTTGTGCCAAACTCTTGGAGCTTGTTTCAAATCGTACAATGTTTTCTTCAATTTATAGAACTTTGACTCTTAGTTTTTCACAACAAAACCAGGGGCATATTCTACATAAATCTCTTGTTCAAGCGGTCCGTTCAAAATGAAAATTTGACTTTCATTTGATAAATGGACCAATTATTGTTGTTTGCAATTTCAACAACAAATCAGATGGTTTCAATTCTAGCCGCTGGTGCAAATACTTCAAAGTATATGCCTTCTCTTTGTAAAAATTCATTTGCAAATAATCGAGCATTGTGCTTGATTATTTCAAGCTTGGGGCTTGCCTTCACTTTGTACACTCATCTTACACCAATTGAATTTTTTCCTTCCGGTAGATCAATGACTCCCAAGTCTTGTTCTACTCAATCGATTCCAACTCCTCCTTTATAACATAAATCCATTTTGGATCACTCAAAGTCTCCTTCATTCTAACGGGTTCAGATTCATCTATAAGTGCAAAATGGACGAAATCACCATCGTCATTGATCTTGTTATCTTGTAATAACTCACAATCTTGGAGTCTTATAGGAAAACCTTTTTGTCTTATTAATCTCCTCACATAATCTTCCATTCCGGCTTCAACAGGGGTTGGCTTTATACCTTGCAGCACTATGGGAACAAACTTTTCACTAGTATAACAAGTTGACATATTATGAAAACCGGTTGCACTCTGCTGCAACTGCTTAATTTCGTAGAAAACAACGTCTCTGTTGATCATAATTCTTAGGTATGTTGCATCATACAGCTTGTAACCACTAGTAGAGTGATACCCTACACGTATCATATGCTCTTCATTATCATCTAACTTCTTTCTAAGCGGATCCAGAACATGTTTACACGTAACTGAGCCAAATACCTTCAAGTGACTCACATTTGGCTTGAATCCAAACCAAGATTCTTTCGGTGTGATCTTCTCATGCTTCTTTGTTAAACACATATTCAACAAATTTGCAGTTGTGGATACCGTTTCTCCCCATAAATCTTTTGGAAAGTTCTTTCCTTTCAACATGCTCTTCACCATTTTCATGATCAATCAATTCTTCCTTTCAGAAACATCATTTTGTTGCGTTGTATAAGGCAGAACTACCTCATGTATAATGCCATCATGATCACAAAACTTCCCAAAATCAATCTAGATATATTCGCCTCCACCATCTTGTTGGTGTAAGCCCTAGAGGCCAATACTTTTGGTACTTGTATCGAATTATTTATTAATAATAAAAGGATTTTTCTTTATTATATTTGTTTAATAAAGTCCCTAGAATAGCTAGTCCGTTTAATGTATCAAGTATGACTTAATCATGAGATCACATTAAACATAAGGACACTATTCTTAAAGTATCCGTAGTCGAGCTTTATTGTGAAGTGGGATAACATTAAAGCATGAAGACTATTATGTTTATAGATTGATGATCACATCTCATGGATCATGGATAAGAAGTTATCAAGTCTTAAACATAGGTATGAATATTAAGAGTAATATTTATACTGGATTGACCAGCAATGAGAATACTATATAGAATGTTATGCAAAGTGTCATAAGTTATTCTCATGGTGATAATGGTGTATACCACCCTTCGACCTGAAACCACTATGAACCCTAGATATAGAGTCGAGTGCCTTATTGCTGATCAAACGTTGTCCGTGATTGGATGACCATAAAGACAGTTGATGAGTACTCCACGAAGCATGCTAAGGGACATGAGTGACCTAGATGGAATTTGCTCATCCTGCGTAACAGGATAAATGTCTATGGACTCAATATTGAACTGGACAAGGATGACACGGTCTATGCCTTGTGTTCAATATAGACATAAGGGCAAAAGGGTAGCAGTGATGTGTTGCTAGCTGCAAAAGGGCAAAAGGATGACACGGTCTATGCCTTGTCAGATCACATGACATTTTCGTGTCTTGCGTAGCAGTGATGTGTTGCTAGATACCGCTCACTGTTTATTATGTTAAATACGTGATTTAATATAATTGCCAATGCCGCGAAAACCTACAGGGTCACACACAAAGGACGGATTGATGAGAGATAGAGTAACTAAGGAACACCGTAAGGTACGGTGCACTTAAGTGAATTATAGAACATCGTAAGGTACGATGTACTTAAGTAGAATACGAAATATGGTAAGGTACCACGCGCTTAAGTGAATTTGGCATATTATAAGATATGGGCCACATACACTTAAGTGGGCCTTTTAGCTTGAAGCCCACACAAGTGGTTCTATAAATAGAACCCTTGTGTAGCAGCATTTAGCAGTTGCAATTTCGTTTCTCTCTCTCTTTCACTCAAAGCCTTCATTCTAGCAGCTAGAACTGAGATTGAAGGAATTCGTTCATGTGGACTGAGTAGAGGCGTTGTCATCATTCAACGTTCGTGATCGCTCCATAGATCTGCATCAAAGGTTACAATCGCCACAAGAGGTAATGATTCTATCACTGATCATGTCCATTCATAAGGATCATTAAAGGAGAAATTTTAAATTCCGTTGCGTTTTGGATCGCCCTTCTCCTTCACATCTATTTTGAGAACTTTGATTTTGTGACCGTTTTTCCTTTCAACCATGGACTTGAACTTCTCGAGCACTTCAAGTACCTCATCCTTCTCTTTGTTAGGTACGTCCATAGTTTTATACTATGATCATCAATGAAGGTGAAAACATATCTATTTCCACCAATAAAATCAACTTGCATCATCCCACACACATTGGAATACACCGCCTCAAAGTGGCACTTGGTTCAACAACACACATCCTTGTTGATTTTTCCTTTATGTTGCTTCGCTTGCACACATTCTTCATTAATTTCATCTGATATGTTGATCAATGGGAGCCCCATCACCGTTCCGCTCGTTTGAAAGTCATGAGTTCTCGAAACTTAAGTTGCCCAAGCCTATAATGTCATATCCACTCTTCTCAACTAGACAATGTAGCAAGACACCTATGCTTCATAACCTTAAACTCAAATTTGAAAGTTCTATTGGGAGCCATAGGAGCCTTCAGGACCAAAACCTCACGTGAGCCTTCTCAAGTAATTGGCCAATACTTAGAATATTACACTTGATTCCGAGAATATACATCACATCCTTTATCAAAGAATGTCTACCATCCTTTTTCTTGATCGATACATCACCGATCCCTTCCGCCGCTAGAGTGGTATCGTCTGTGAACTTAACCTTGTTCTTCATGGCATGATTGATTGTAACAGACCAATATTTCCTCCCCTTCATATGCTTTGAACATCCGGAGTTCAAATACCATTGATCACTACAATGCATTGCTTCTTTCAAAGTCACCATGGCGTTTTCTTCAGTATGTAACTGGTTGGCATAAAACTGCAACGATTACACTTTGGTTTTGTAATATTTTTCAAACTTCTGTTGCTAATGTCTTTCAACCTGTTGATATTGCATTCTCATTTTATGATCATGACCAATAATGTGTTCTCATCATCAAACTCTTGTCTTGTAACTCTAACTTCATCTTCTTAAGGTTCTTTCGTGTTGTCATTGCACTCTCTTGCAAAATGAACAAGCTTTTGACAATTATAGCACTTCACGCTACTCTTGTCAACCTTCCTTCTTCTTCCTCAACCTCTTATATTTCCTCCTCTAGAGTTTTTTGATCCAACATCCTTATTTCCATTGTTTTCACCCTTTTAGAATGTTGAATTCTTGAAATTTTAGGACTCTCTTCCTCAAAAATTCTAAAAGTTCCATCTACCATTGTTTATAGGCCACTTTCCCTTTGCATTCTTGTCTTCTCATCGAGACGGGCTTGCAAAGTGATCTCCGTCTTTTCCTTATCAACATCCATTTCCTTCATTCTTTGCTCACGCACTTCAAGAGAGCTTTGCAACTCCTTTTTGATCATCAACACAAGATTCGTTGATTCCTCAATCACAGCCACCATATTGTCAAATATTAGCGTCAAATAACGCCAGATTTTTGCTACAACATATTGCTTCGTGATTGTTTTTCCACGCGCTTTTACTTGGTTCGCTAACAGAGTAATTCTCATCGTAAAATCACCGATGGTCTTCTTCTTCTCCATTTGAATCAATTTAAGTTGTCTTTTGTGATTTTGTAACCTCAAAACCTTCGCCTTGTCATCCCCTGCATACGCCTTCTCCAAGATTTCCCACGCTTGCTTCATTGATTCGTTATCACCAACTTTCTTGAAATTATCCACATCAACATATTGATGGATCAATAACAACGCCTTGCAATCTTTCGTCTTCTCTTCCTTATGCTTAGACCGTTGTGCATATGTTGCATATTCTACAAGTGTAGTTATCATGTTCTTGATTACTTCAAGAATATCTTGATAGCTAAACAACACCTTCATTTATTTGCACCATTTGTCGTAATTCTTTGCATCAAGGATATGTCGATTTACAAGAGTTCTTTCATTGAAGGCAGAAGTCATGTTGGCCCACTATGTGGTTGATGGATCAAACTAGGCTCTTGATGCCAAATGTTGGAACTTAGAACCACATGGTTGATGAATAATTGAGTGTGCAGAGGGAGAGAGAATGAGAGAGAAATTGAGGGTGAAAATATGTGGAATATTTAATTAATGAGATACCCAAAGAGTATATATACAACGACATAAGATGGGGTACAATTATCAAACAAATAAAACTGAAAAACTCACAGGTGTAACCAGTTGACATATTATGTCAACTGGTTGAACTTAGCTACTGACTCGGATTTTAACTAAAAGTTCTAAGTGTAATCGGTTAGCATAAAAGTGAAATTAGTTACATTTTATCTTTTAATAGTGTCTGACACAGACACAACTTTTGTTAGAGGTGTCAGTACTACATAAATACACATTAATATATCTCTTATATAAAAGATAATTTGAATCGTCATCCGACTTCTAATCCTCTAGATCGATATCAAAATTATATTGAACAACTTGATCAATAGGCATTCTTGTTATGTCAGTTTCGAACTCAAACTAAATTCAATGTTCACCTATGTTATTGCTCCAATTTAGCCTAAAGCGCAACACACGCTTAGCTCTAAAGCATCTGGAATTTGATATCAATCTATTTATCTAAACCCAACGGTCCGTTGGGACAATTGGTATCATACATATCCTAGAATCGAATCGGATTGAAGCCAAATAAGCACATGATAACCTTCAGATCAAACAAATAGTTAAATTAACTAATGTCAGGCATTTGAGGCAACTATCATTAAAGAAGGTTTTAGTATTTCAGAACCTTGAGAAAAATTTGCCCTAAAGGTACATTTAATCCTATCAAAGAGAGCCCTAGAGACCATTAGATTGCATGGTAAATTAAACCTGGACCGGATTGATCGGTTAAACTGGAAATCAGGCATGTATCTAGTCCAATTGGTGCTAAAAACCATACTACAACAGAACATGGATTTTAACCATTAAATCGGATAAAAACCGGAAATAAAAATGGTAAACCGGTGGATTAGACAGTTTTTAATGTTAGAGTGTTTTTTTTTCTTTTGAAACTTGAAATTATTAAAAGAATAAAAGAAAGGTTCTAATCGGACAACCGTTGTATCCTTTGATAACGTTAAACTTGATGTTTTGTCCACAACCATTTAAAAATATTATTGTTGGTAATAGATGTTAAAATAAGATTTTGAAGAAAGGATACATAGCAAAGAGAAGACAAATGGAGTAAAAGGTGAAAATGATCTATTATCAATAACTGAAGAAAAAAAGAGAGAAAATTATAAAAGATGGAGAAGAATATGGATCTCTCATACGAAGATATGTGGTTTATTTTGATAATATTAAGATAAGAGTGGTTTGCAGTAAAAGTTAAATGAAAGTATATTATTATGATTATAATATTACATTGAAATGTATAAAGTTATTCGGAAGTAGGAAAAATATTTTGCATGGCATGGCAGTGCATTTTACTGAAAAGATGTGAAAGACTTACTTTGAAAAATCAAAATGCAATGACACATAACTTAAAATACACGCTCAATTTTGGAATACATTTGAGTTTTTTTATTTTATATTTTGCTAAAATATTTTTGAGTTTTTTATTATAAATTATAAATTAGTTATTTTTAATATAAAATACTATATTAAAAGTTATTAAACAAATATAATTTATCAAGTACCGATTCGACCCCGATTAAACTCTAGTTAGACTTTTAAACTTTAAACCCTTACTTATACAAGTTCATTCTCTAGTGCAGTGTTAATTACATTCTTGTATTGTATTCAACGGAATCTTGTAACATTTGTTTAATAGAAGAACTCTCCTTGGTAAAAGGTTCTAGGATTGAAAAATCTAAAACCTCATTATAAAAGACACACTACAAATCATTGTCAAGTATATGATGCGTGCTTTCCGTAAGTATATGGAGTACGTCAAAGTAATATAAAAGATTATTGATCCACAGATATCAATGTCAATCTATCGTTAACTATTGTTATGATGTTTATCTAAGACGGTATCAAGAATGTTTGGAATGAAAACAAATTGAAAATAATAACGTTTAAATGAATTCGAAGATTTAATACTGGAACGTGGATCACATCAATCAACAATACTCCTATTATCTCTAATTAGAACTATCTATGTCGCAATGTTTTCTTCCTTGAAAAAGAGTTAATTAAAAAGAAACCGTCACTTTCGATTTTTCGAAACCGAACTTTATCATTAATCTATACCAGCCACTCACGTTGCACTGGTCGTGTCTTGCGTTAAAGTAGAAAATCATTTTTTATGTATCACCTCTTTAACTCAATTGAAAAGTAATTTTGATTGAAAACTTTAACTTAAAATGGTTTCCGGCATATGCTCGACGAACAAACAGATTCTAAACATATAAACGCGTCCGAAAATAGTTTCAAAACCTCTTTCTAGCAATATTAAATTTTCCTAATTAATTAACAAAGTGTTTCCGCTCTTTTTATTAAAAAAAACTAACGAATTTTATCTTAAGTGTCAGACGGTTTTTGATCTTACCTGACTTGGTCACGGTACTAATTTCGTAGTAACCGATCAGATGAATCACAGAAAAATTATATTAAAGTCAAAATAGCCCCAAAAGCACTCTTACAGAGACAACATATGGAGTACCCTTGAATCGATGATCCTCACATTCCAGCACTAATGATTTAGTCGAACATGGTTACAGTAAACAATAAAACATATGATTGAAAAGTAAGATATGACATATTAAGGTGATACGTGTGCGATTGAGTTTTAAAAAGAACTTGCAAATAAATGTATAGCTTTGAAAATAGATTTTTGCACGGAAAGTAAAAAGAGGAAATAAAAGTAAGTAAAGCGGTGCGAGGAAATAAATCAAAGTAAAGCGGTGCAAGGAAATAAATCAAAGTAAAGCGATGCGGGAAAATAAATAAAGTAAAAAAAGTATAGCAATGCTTAACATATTTAAAACCTGCTCCAATCGGAGACTTGAATCTGGTACAACTGAAATGTAAATGGCGGCAAAAATAAATGCTACAACTACGATGCTTCAAACTTAATAACAACAATGGTGCGATAACCCCTCGATGTGACAGATTATCGCTTTAACAATGTGAATATATGGCATATGCTGCAAATAAGCTTGGATCATTAAAATTGTTAACTTCATGTCTTATTTATACTAGTACTAGACCTAGCAAATCGCGTAACTCCTTCAGCGTTCGTGTGAGAGAAAAGTGGTGATCATGGGAGTGAATCTCCAACTGCCTTTGACTGAAGTACCAAAATCAAAGATGGCGACCGCCATGTAGGGATGGCGACCGCCATGTTCCCAAAATGGCTAGACCCAGTCTTTATTACCATTGGAACGTGGGACACGTCATCTTCCTCATGACTACCTCTATGGAGAACGCCATGTGTACATTTTACTCATTTTGCTTCATTTTTCTTCTGTTTCGCTTTGTTTCTTCGAGTAAGGCCTTTTCTAGGCCATGTACCTGAAAACAAGGAAAAGTACCAGCATAACAGTAGAAATGATAATAAAAGGACGGTAAAACATATGCAATCCGAGTCAAATATGTAGTGTGTTTTGGTACTATCAAAATCTCCCACACTTAAACCATTACTTGTCCTCAAGCAAGCGTTCTTGTTCATAAGAAGAAAAACAGTGGCGCTCATGTAACTATTCTAGGCTAAAGACTCTAATTCGCTCAAGACCATATTGATAGGTACTAACTCGTAAACTAAGGGTATCGTAACAACATATTCCATATTTGCGGTTATAAATCTCCTTCCTATACAAACTAATTCGCATAATGTCATTATGCCTTGACCTAACTTACTCCTCCCATTTTTCGTCCTTTTTCATTCAGGAACAATCACATTAAGCTCGTTATCTGTTCACACATGAAAAACAAACCTATTAGTGACCATGATCCATATTATGTCAAAACATTTGATAAATATGCAATATTCTTAGAGGTTTCACAGCCGTTAGGCTAAATGACCGTGTGAGGGTCACCTAACTTAGAAGGCAGATTCCTTTTTCTATTTCTTTCTTTTCCAGATTTTTGCTTTTCTTTTCTTTCTCTTTAACATGGGATCATTCACCTATTTGCATCGGTCCGCTTACTCGATGGTAATTCAGATGGTGCTGACTGCTAGGATAAACTACTCAAAGACTTATTTAGGTGCAAGATTTCAAGGCCATGGCATAACAAGTATCCAAATCAATCTTTATAATTAGGAGACTTATGGTGTTAAGACGATACTGATCTTTTGGGGGCTTTCTCAAGTCTCTATAACATATTCTTAACTTGTCTAATAGCCTAAAATTTCAAATTAAACACCTGTTTTCTTTTTCAATTTTTTTGTATGGCTCATGAAATGGAAGAATTAATAAACAGCAGAAAACCACACATAAAGACTCGACATCATATGAATTGACACAATAGACAAAATAAACTAGTGAATAAAATCCTAAGCAATAAAGCTAAAATAGTAAATCTAGCTATAAAATTAAAATAAATAAGAAAAATGAAAATAGTAAGGTTCCTTTCCCACACTTAAACTGAACGTTGTCCCCAATGTTTCGATAAAAGGTAAAAAAAAGGAATGGAATAACTTGGATAATATGCTACTGATGGCCTCTACTGCCCTCTTCTGTTTGGTCCTAATGCCGTGGATGACGGCTCCGGCTCCAGTGGCGTGAGCTCTGGGAAATCTGGAGCTGTTTGAATCGTGCTGAGAGTGAGGCGTTAAACGCCTGTATACTTTGGAGGTTCCCTATTATGTATGCCTAGTTAGCATGCACAAGAGCAAAGTCACGTGCATGTGAAGCTTGCAGACGCATCTATTATGGTGGCTTGGGCCTCCATCGCCGATCTTAGGGAGCGATCTGTTTGGATTTGTGATTCCCGTATGAACTCCATCATATATTGTTATTGTTCATGCATGGCGTAAAAAATCCATCATGCTTTTCCTCACGGGCTCTCTGTTCCCACAACATCTCTTCGTCATAATAGAAACTAAAGGAGATACATGCAAAAGTGTTAGAAAAACGGGTGCAATGTGTGCAGGTGGAGGAGAGGCATCATGAACGGGAGACATATTTCTCCGCTCATACTCATCATCGGTCCCATTATCCTTATTTTGTGGGATGTCGTGGGGTACCAGGCCAATGAACTGATCGGTGGGTCATTCAGATTATAAGTACATTTTATGTTATGTTGCACATCTGTATAACGAGGACAAGGTAATGCGACACTTGTTATGGCTACATTATGAACCATGATGTGATAGCCTCCTTCTCTCCTAACTTTGTACAACCACATGTTTCTTAAAAGTTTTATGTCAATGATGCGGGGCAGTAGGGGTTCCAATGTAGCCAACTCAGTATCTAGCCCTAAAGCACGGGCAATGGAGGTAAGCAATCTTCCAAAAGAGATGCGCCCCTTCTTTTTCACAACAGCACACATGTGGGCTATCATGAATGAGACCGAATTCAACTTTCGTTGTGTCAGAGCTACCTGCAAGTAAAGAAATTCTTTTGCATTTAATTTACTAGAATTTTTCCGGCCGAATATAGTATCTGCCAACAGTTGGCGGAAGACACGTATGGTCAGGTTGTGGATATCAGAAGCCAGATTTGCTTCAAAGGAATTGATGGCGAGACTTGTTAAATATCTCCATAACTGGTATGCTTCAACTGCCCAGTTAGTATCTAATGGTGTCTCGCATAAAACACCTTCACTGTGGTGGACTCCCAACAAACCTGCAAGTTGGTCAATAGTATATGCATATTTCACATTGAACATGCGGAACTTCACCAGGAATACGGTGCTTGTAGTGTTTGGTCTAACAGTATACATGAGGGAACTCAAAAATTCCCTAGCCAGGTTCTCATATGTATTGTCTCTACGGTTAAACAGGTGTTTGAGACCTAAGTTTTCTAACAAGTAGTAAACACAATGATAAATTCCTAAACTATATAAGAAGTTGTCATCGATATACCTCGTGGAGAAAACTTCTTGGGTCAACAATTCCTGATATTTCTGCCTCTGCCTATTCCCATCCTTTCCCTCACGGAAAATAATTCCTCCGTCTCCCATGACTGCCATTCTTGTGAAGAAATTTGGGTATTTTTGGTGAAAATGGAAGAATGGGGGTTTTGAGTGAAAATGGGGTATTTAAGAATGAATGGTGGATGTATTAGTGGGGAAGGTAGTGGATATTAGAGTTTTGGTGAGTGAATGTGGGTAAGTGGGATTTTATATGGGTTAAAGATGAGAGAAAATGAGTTGTAAGAGGTTAAAGATGAGTTGAATTTAGGGGAAAATAGAGTCTTTTTGGTTCTGTCCTGTGTTTTCTCATTCAGACCCCATGGCAGACACCACACCGGGATGGCAAATGCCATATTCACAATTTGGACTTTTGGACTTTTGGCTGCGAATTTGGGCTTCTGAGAGGGTGTTTGGATGCATTCTCGGGGGTGTATGGCTCTGATTTAAAGGTGTTTGCTTTGCTTGTTTAACATAGTTGAACCTTTCATAACGGTTAATAATATAGCAAAAAAAAATTAATTAATTTTAACCGATAAATGCATAATAAGAGAAATTGAAATGGTACTAAAAATTTATCAAAAAAATTTAGTCTAATAAATGGAAAATACGAAAAATAAATTGGCGAGAATAAAATAAATAAATATCATGATGGTGAATTAAATAAATTAATAACGCTAATACAGTAAATCTTCCCGCATATAAAAAGAGAGCAATGTCCTCAATGCTCCTTTTAGTGACGGGAACGGGAACTAAAGAGAATTTCGTCGAGCATTCTGATTTTGATGTATACACGACTCCCGGGCTTCTGCTAGTTGGTGTCTAAGATAGTAGATCTCCTTGTACACGTCAGTCGTCTCTTCGGCCTATATGGCATTAGCCACTTCTATCTACAAGGCAAGATCGGTAAGTTCTTGGTCAAAGTTTTGTCGCTGAAGATTAGTATTTGAAGAAAACACGGTGGTCCTAGTCGAGGGGGGTGCTGGATGGTATTCATGAGTAGGTGGGGGAACATGTTTGGTTGAAATATCTCCTTGGTCTTCTAGAGCGTAGGTCCAGTTTTCCTTTTTATGTATGTTTGTTCTTTCATGATGGGGCAAGGAAAAATAGTGGACTATCTGGTTATTAATCAGGAGTTCATACTGCTCGGTGCTAAAGTAGACTCTCCTCACTAGGCCACGATCTAAATAGTGATCCATGTATATGAGGGTGTAGCCACAATATGGAACTAAATGGGAAATATGTTTTAGGATGCCTAGTGCATATGTAATATGGGTCACTGTTCCTCCCACATGGATCAGTCCTTCGGTTGATCTGACTGTAAGTTCTAAGTTTTCGATCAGGAAAGTTCCTCATTCTACAAGACGGGATTGGGTGATGCAAAAGAGAAATAATATCTCATTTGCATTGACATGATCATCGGTCTCACTTCTTCCATAGAGTGTTTAGGCAAGTATTATTTGGAAGTACCTAAAGGTTGGGTTATGTATGCAGTTAGAAAGGTGGATGGATGGGTCAGGCCTGTCTTCACCGGTAAGTTCACTCCATAAAGTGTTTATATCTTCCTGTATGAAATCACTAGTAAGAAGTTTAGATACAATATCAAGGTCACTCTGAAAACCTAGTAGGTTAGCAAATTCCTTGTGGTTAAACTTATAGTCATGTCCAAGCAGTCAAAAAGTAATAAAGCCTCTTCTGAATCCACGACCATGGTTAGGATGGTGGGTCAGGGAACTAAGGAATTCTAAGGTCAGGTTCTGATAGGTAACATTCATAACTTCAACATATTCCTCCCACCGCAGTTGGTAACATATGTATCTAATGCTTGCCTCGAGCCCTATGGCATCTAAGCAGGCAGGGTCAGGGTATCCGGTGGAAGGCATCGGTCTCTCAGATAGGACCATATAGTGATTCCTCTGACTTTCATCCCTGAATCGTACGTGCATGTCTTCAAAACTCTGCATCCTGAAAAATGGTTAGTGGGAATGGCTATGTAGAGATCTGAAACCTGAAATGGAAACATGACACAAGTCAGTCCTGTTAAGAAAAATAATTAATTTAGTAATTCACCGTTCATAAATTGGAAAATATGCACAAAAAATATAATAAAAATAAAAAGGGTCGTGGGTTACCTCCCACGCAACGCTTGTTTAATGTCGGTAGCTCGACGATCGGAGAGATCACATAGTTTAAGTAGTGATTAGTGGTTCTATTAAAGTATGGCCTGGATAATAGGTAGGGATTTCTCCTCTGTTATAGTGTTTAATCCTTTTTCTATTCACAATGAAGGGACTGCACGATTGATTTCGGATTTTGATAGCTCCGGACTTCATGACTTTTGTGACTTCGTACGGAACTGTCCATCTAGAACGTAGTTTACATGGGAAAAGTCTTAGTTTGGAGTTGAATAGAAGTAAAAGATCGCCTAAGTTGAACTCTTTTCTCGCAATTCTTTTGTCATGACATGCCTTAGTTCTTCCTTTGTAAATTATAGCATTCTCATAAGCATCGCGACGAAGTTCTTCTAGTCTGTGAATGTCTAGTATGTGCTTGTCAACAGTCGTTAAGTAATCCATGTTAAGGGCTTTTAAAGACCAATAGGCTTTATGCTCTAATTCGAATGGTATGTGACATGATTTTCCATAAACTAGTTTAAAAGGAGTTGTAACTATAGGGGTTTTATAAGCGGTCATATAAGCCCATAATGCATCTTGTAGCTTAATGGACCAATCCTTCCTAAAAGTGGAAATTGTTTTATCGAGGATTTATTTGATTTCCTTATTCGACGTCTCCACTTGCCCACTAGTTTGTGGATGATAGGGCATTGCTACTCTATGTTTTACACCATACTTATTCAGAAGATTATTAAAAATTCTCGAAATGAAGTGAGATCCGCCATTGCTTATAACGAGGCGAGGTACTTCAAATCTCGGAAATATATAGTTTTTAAATAGCTTGATGACCACTCGTGTGTTGTTGGTAGGTGAGGCTACAGCCTTGATCCACTTTGACACATAATCGACAGCTACTAGAATGTACTTATTTCCCATAGATGATGGAAATGGTCTCATGAAGTCGATTCCTCAGACATCGAAGACTTCCACTTCTTGGATGTTTCTTAATGGCATCTCATCGCACCTCGAGATGTTCCCAGTGTGTTGGCACCGGTCATATTTCACAATGTGAGTGTGGACATCGCACCATAAGGTTGGCCAGTTTTAGATGTGCTTGCATGTCTGTCATATGGAGCAGAGTGGTAATGAGTTATAAACCTTTCCACTTCCTCCTCAGGTACACAACAATGAAATATGTCATCTGCACCTCTTTTGAAGATAAGGGGTTCATCCCAATAGAATTGTCTCACGTCATGGAAGAACTTCTTCTTCTGTTGGTAATTTAAGTCAAGGGGTATGATATCGGCTGCTAAGCAGTTAACAAAGTCGACGTACCAAGGTACTTTTGTTACTACTAGGGTAGTTTCAATGTTTAGTTCCAATTCATCATCAAGGTCATTATCATAATTTTTTTTAATCGACATTAGAAGTCTATCATAGGTGAAGTCATCATTTATATGTATTAGGTCTAGTTTTAGATATTTGAGCCTTGAAAGGTGATCTACTACCATGTTTTAAGTGTCCTTTTTATCACGAGTTTCTAAGTCGAACTCTTGTAACAATAGGATCCAGCGAAGTAGTCTAGGTTGTTCATCCTTTTTGCTAAGTATATATTGAATGGCAGCATGATTGGTATATATATTATAATTTTAGATCGAACTAGATAGGAGCGGAATTTGTCTATTGCGAATACTACTGTGAGTAGCTCTTTTTCACTAGTAGCGTAATTTAATTAGGCAACATTTAAGGTTCTACTGGCATAGTAGATTACATGTAGTCTTTTGTCTTTTCGTTGTCCTAAAACAGCATCGACAGCGTAATTGCTTGCATCACACATGATTTGAAACGGTTGGTTCCAATCTGGTGGTTGCATGATAGGTGCGGATATTAGTGTAAGTTTTAGGAGTTTGAAGGCCTCCAAACATTTATCGTTGAAATTGAATTCGACGTCTTTCATTAGGAGACCAGTTAAAGGTTTGGTTATTTTGGAGAAGTCCTTGATGAAGCATCGGTAGAAACCGACGTGTCCAAGAAAGCTTCTTACTTCTCTAACTATTTTAGGTGGTTGAATTTTTTCTATAACCTCGATCTTAGCTTTATCAACCTCAATGCCTCTTTCTTATACTATGTGTCTTAGTACTATACCTTTGATACCCATGAAATGGAATATATCCCAGTTTAGAACAAGGTTAACTTCTACGCATCTTTCTAGGATTCTCTCAAGGTTATCCAGGCATTTTTTAAAACTAGATCCGCATACCAAGATCGTCCATGAAAACTTCCATGATCTCATCAAGGAAATCTACAAAGATTAACATCATACATCATTGGAAAGTTGCATGTGCATTGCACAGTCCGAATGGCATTCGTCGATAGGAAAATATTCCATAAGGGCGGGTAAAGGTTATTTTCTCTTGGTCATTAGGATGAATAGGAATCTAGAAAAATACAGAGTATCTGTCTAAATAACATAAATAGGAGTGTCTGGCCAACCGTTGATTATACGTTTTGCTACTTGTTTAGCTTCCTATAATCAACGCATATATGCCAATCGTTGGTTATACGTTTTGCTACTTGTTCTCCTTTATCATTTTGTACAACTGTGACACCTCCCTTTTTAGGTACCACGTGCACGGGGCTTACCCATTTGCTATAAGAGATTTGGTAAATTATTCCAGCTTCTAGTAATTTTAGCACTTATTTCTTAACTACTGTAGCACCTCAAATTTGCACCTATCATTGTACATACCATTTCATAATAGGTCATAGCATATCATGATACATTGCATAGCATTGCATTGTCCCTCAGTTGCCTCAAGAACAAGCAAGCAAGAATTAGGTCAAACTGATCAAGAGATCAGTCAACCAATCAAGCAAGGGTGTTTCTCAAGGAATCAAAGCCCTAGGGTTTGCCCAACAAGTTCACATGACTTGGAGGTCCATTTGAAGTGTTCAAGTCAAGGTTTGGATGTTCAGAGGTCATCAGTTCATGCATAGTCAGGCAAAAACCCTAGACAGTCAACAGTCAGTCAAAGCAGTGGATGGTGGCCATTCTTGTGGAATTTGGGCACCATGATCAATAATCAAGAATCCATACAACTTGGGACATCATTTGAAGTCAAGGTCTCAAGGAATTAGGGTTTGGAATTCATCAGAAGTGGTTCAGTCACCCAAAACCCTAGAAAAGTCAAAGTTGGTCAACTGTGGTTGATTCTATGGTTTTGATGGATGGAAATGGTTTGAGAGAGCTTATTCATGTCCTAATAGGCCTCATATGTCATGGCAATCAACATCATTGAAGAATTTGAAGCCAATCAGAAAATTTCCTAAAATAGAAAGTGGACCTGTAATTTCAACTGCCAAAAATGGAAACTTCTTGATCCTCATCTTACATCATGATACAAGCTCCAAATGAATTTTTGCCCAACATGAAAGTTGAAGGTCTTGTTCTCCCATTTTCAAAAAGTCCAAGAACTCTCAAATCCCATGTGTGGTTGTCAAGATATGATCAATTCAATTTCAAAAATTTGTGAACTTCAACAAGCCATATCTCTCAAACCATAAGGCCAAATTTGGTGGGGTTTTTTCCTACAAACCACATTTTTCCTCCTCTTTCCAAAAATATAAATTTCACCCTCCAAAACCTTGCCAATCAAAATGACATTTTTTTGACCTTTTCCATTAGAAATCAAAGTTTGACCAAACTTTGACTTTTTGATTCTTTGATCTTTTTACACTTTGGCCAATTGGAAATGCTTGGAAACATCATTTGTGATTTGTCTAGAGCTTAAAATCATGCCCATGCCTTCATCATATCACAATTTTGGACCAAAATGCAAAATTGGCATTTTTTGCAAATGGCTTCAATAAGTGAGAGCAAGGTTACCAATTCATGAACAAGTGTGAAACAGCAAATTGGTAAGTCATTTGCAGCCTGTAGCAAGCCCAGCCCGTGCAACTTACACCCTCCATTTTCCACTTGTGAGCAATTAGCAAATTGGCAATTAGTGATTTTTGAACTAAGCTAGCTTAACATTCCCATTAGCAAGATAAACAGTGATATTTAAGTTCAGTTTCTGACATTTTGCAACCCTAGAGACCAAAAGAATCACAGCCTCCACACCAGAAAAACACACTTTCTCTCATTTTTGGCATTTGGCTCGATTTGATTTTTCTGCCCAAGAGCTTCAAAGATCACTAGCTATCCTTGTTTCCATCATGATATAACCATCATTTAGAACCCTTTTCAAGCACTATTTATCATCTGTATTGCAGCTTGAGCTCTATTTCTTCAAGACCACTTCCATGGCAAATCAAGAGTTGGACATGGTTAAGCATTCTTGAGCTAAAAAAGTTTCATCATCCATCATTCTAAAGCACTCTCTGCATCTGTTTCAAGCTGAATCCATCAAAACATCACTGCATTTCACATTTCTTCAAAACCAAGTAAAAATTCGAATCTCTTCTTTCTCCAAATTATGCCATGCCATGTGTAGTTTCTATCTTGATAAATATTGTGCAACTTGAATCACATTAATTGGTGAACCATGCTATGAGAAATTGGATTTTTCATTTTCATGTACAAATATATTTTCCATCGATTTGGTTAGCTTGGGATGAGTTAGTGAGATTGGATGCTATATTTGTGATGCTTAATGTGTGCTGATGCTATTGCTATGCTCTTTTTTTTGATTCTGGGCATTTTGGATTTTTCGAGTTCATAATGATGAAGATACCCTGCTGTTCTTGAACTCTACATTTGTTTTCCAGATTTTTTTCCATGAACATGTTTTGTTGTATTGTTGTTAGATGTTGGTGCCCTACTGCTTGCCATGCCATTTTGATTTTCGTTTTGATGTTGATAAGCATGATGATGATGCCCTGCTATTGCTGAACCCTGTAGCTTAAACCCTAGCAGCATTTCCAGAATTTTCCCATGACGATGTTTGTTTGGCTGTTGGCTGATGTTGCTCAATGATGATGTTTCATGGCCACGTTTTTTTGTTGATGTTATTGTTTATGGTTTGATGATGAACATTGAATGATGAATACCATGCTATTTGCTTGATGTTGTTTATGATGAAACATGATGATGATGAACACCCTGTTCATAAACCCTAGGAAAGCCCAGAAGATTCACATGAATATGTTTGGTTTAAGGTTGTTTAAATGCTGCATGAATATACTGTATCATTGCTATGCTACTTGCCATGATGTTTCGAATGATGATTGATGATGATTGATGATGATTGTTTGATGATGTTGAATGCATGCTGTTGAGTTATAAACCCTAGCCATTGCCCAGAATATTGAAACTTGATTGGTGGTTGTTTTTGAATTTCCTGCATAATTACTGTTCTATTGGCTGAGAGCCAATCAAAACATTTCATCGCCTGGCCATAAAACGCAGAGTTTAGTTAAGTAGGGCGCTGAATTACATTTATGCCACTGTTGACCATGGTTTGACCTTTATGCTTTGCTTTTGTTCATGTTTTGACTCAAATATTCACTCATCTTCCACAATTCACAATTCATTCAATTTAAGTCCAAAAATTATGAAGTTTTTTCCATCATGTTCACAAGATTGTCTAATATTTGATTTTGATTTTTAATTAATTTTTTACTGGATGGATTTTAATTGATAATTGGTTTCTTGACTTGTATGCCAAATTGATACATTGTGCCATTCCTTTTGTGAAATACTCATGTTGCATCCTTTGACCTTGAAATTTTTTGTGGAGAATCTAGATTCATTTAGCTTTGTTTTGGTATAAAGTTTGTGGATTTCCCATTTGTGGTTTGCTGGATATGAATTTTTGAAGTCATGTGTTACATTTGGTGTCACAACATGAACATGTATTTTCCCAATTTTGTTTGACATGCTTCCTTGCATCCAAATGATCCAATTTTTTGCATGAGCCATCCTTTACATGTCTAGTTGGTGTATGAATTTTCTTGGAATTAATTGTGCAATTTTCCATTTGATTGTGAATTTTCTTCCCTGCCTAGTCAATGGTTGACTTTTTGTGCTACATGTTGCCAAATCCTTTGTGAAATTCTTATACCATATTGCATGATCATGAAATTTCATATGTGATAACTAGACATCTTGAGCTTTGCATTGGTGTTAATCTCATTCATTTCTCATCTGTTTTCAATTTGATATGATTTTTTGAAGTTGACCCATGTTTGTTGACTTCCATTATGCATACTTGCACTTGTGTTGACTTCATGATTTTAATTGACTGCCTTCCTCTCATCCAAATGCCATGAAATTTTACATGTATACCATGTTAGATGTTAGGATTGAGTGTGATTTATTTGATGATTTTTGAAAATGTTTGGGTTGACTTTTGATGCAAGTCATTCTGTTGACTTCTTTGAGCTTTCATTTGCCTTACTTTGACTTCAAATGTTCATGAAATGATAATGATGCATGATTTGATTGTGGGCCCAATTGTGATAGCTTCTCAAATGTTTGACTTTGGTTTTGTTTGACTTTTCTTTGCTGCCTTGACTTTTTCTTTCATCTTTGACCCTAGGCTAGTCCTAGTGGTCTTTTGAGCTTACAATTGAGTTCCTGTTTCAGGTTAAGCACCAATGCCTCAAGGATCATTCAAACTTGTTTGAACTTGATTGTTTATCATATGCTAACCTTTGTTTTGTAGGTTTGACTCATGTGTTTGAGTCTTGTGCCTTGCACAGTTGACCATCTGTGTTGACTGTTTACCAATTCCTTTTGATTTAAACTTTTGAACTGTTTGCTGATTTTTTTGACTTTTTCAGGTACCGTAGTTGCTTAAGTTCTCTGAACTTGCTTTGCTTTGCTTTTTAGCAACTTGCTTGAGGTATAATCTCTGTTACTTCATGTAGTCTGGAGACCCGGCCTGTTACTTGGCCGGGCAAACTGTCTGAAGTCCTCCTTAAGAGGCCATGCTTGTGTGTGCTTAAAATTGTCCCAAGCAGGAAAAGTCCTTCAAGTAAGGCAATTGGTGGAAGGTAGGGATATGCAATCTATCCCCCACTACTCTTGTTGTGTCATCCCTCTGCTCACACTGCTGTGTGTTGATGCATTGGGATACAAACCCAAGATCTTGTACAAAGTGTACAGTGTCAGAGTCTTCGAGTATAGAAGGGTTCCCACTTTCTGGACCCATGCTCATTTGTCTATTAGCTCTCCCTGGCCAGGGATAAGAGCTGTGAGGTCTCATCCTCACTTCATCCTTTCATCTGCTTCACCTTAGCCTCTCAATGGCAAGGTTAAGAGCACACTTACCCTATTCCAGTTGGCCCTAGCGCCTAACCCTTGTGTGAGCCTCTTGTATGCATATAGAGTGTGCTTCCTGTGATTGCCTGTTTGCTTTGCCTCTTTAGGTGTAGTTTAGACTTGCCCTTGTGCAAGGTAGGTTGTGCTTGACTTGCTTCCTGTGCAAGTCAAGTCTGTGTGGCTTAACCCTTGTGTGAGCCACGTTTAGAGTTGTTCGGCCGAACTACGGCAACTCTGATTCTCATGTTCAGATGAGATACGTAGGCACGAGATGCGATGTCTTGTCGAGTTTGACTAACAACTAATCCGTGCTTGTTTTCGCCCTCGTTGCGATCCTTTCTCTCGCCCTCGTTGCGATCGAGCCTTTGCCTTTCTCTCGCCCTCGTTGCGATCGAGCCTTTTCCTTTCTCTCGCCCTCGTTGCGATCGAGCCGTTCCCTTTCTCTTGCCCTAGTTGCAATCGAGACCCTTTTTCCCAGCCGGCCGAACTACGGCAACTCTGATTCTCATGTTCAGATGAGATACGTAGGCACGAGACGCGATGTCTTGCCGAGTTTGACTAACAACTAACAGCTAATCCTTGCTTGCTTTCGCCCTCGTTGCGATCCTTTCTCTCGCCCTCGTTGCGATCGAGCCTTTTCCTTTCTCTCGCCCTCGTTGCGATCGAGACTTTCCCTTTCTCTCGCCCTCGTTGCGATCGAGTCTTTTTTCCCAGCCTGCCGAACTACGGCAACTCTGATTCTCATGTTCAGATGAGATACGTAGGCACGAGATGCGATGTCTTGTCGAGTTTGACTAACAACTAATCCGTGCTTGTTTTCGCCCTCGTTGTGATCCTTTCTCTCGCCCTCGTTGCGATCGAGACTTTTCCTTTCTCTTGCCCTAGTTGCAATCGAGGTCCTTTGTTCCCTCCGTGGCCGAACTACGGCAACTCTGATTCTCACGATCAGGTGAGATACGTAGGCACGAGACGCGATGTCTTGCCGAGTTTGACTAACGACTAACAGCTAATCCTTGCTTGCTTTCGCCCTTGTTGCGATCCTTTCTCTCGCCCTCGTTGCGATTGAGATCTTCCCTTTCTCTTGCCCTAGTTGCAATCGAGATCCTTTGTCCCCCCTGCCGAACTACGACAACTCTGATTCTCATGTTCAGATGAGATACGTAGGCACGAGACGCGATGTCTTACCGAGTTTGACTAACCACTAACACTAATTCTTTTCTCTCACCCCTGTTGTGATTGAGATATCCCTCTTCTCTTGCCCTAGTTGCAATCGAGACTTTGCTTTTTCCTGTGTCTGCTTAGGATAGGTTGGCCCTTGTGCCATTTAGCTAGAAACCTTAACTTAGGGTTGACTTTTGCATGACAACATCTAGGCTCGAGTCGTAGTCTCCCTAGAGTTGTGTCTCCCTCTGTTATCTGGTTAGGCTAGATCCTTGTCCCTGCGTAGGGGAACTACATCGCCCTGATCTTCACACCAGATGAAGTATGTAGGCAGGAGATTGAGCTGATCTCTCCGGGCGCCTTTCTTTTCTTTTTGTGTGTTTTGTTTGACAGTTGTAGGCTGAGTCCCAGACTCCCTATCTATCCGTTGTGTTGTTTAGGTTCGGATGCTGACATAAGTCCAGTGATTGGCATTCAGGCTCCACGTTTGCCTTTGCCTTTGTTTGTTTGTGTGCGTGTCAGCCGAGCTACGAATGCTCTGATTCTTCTCTCGTCCGAGAAGATACGTATGCATAGGATGCGACATCCTAGCGAGCATGTGTCGTCTCCCCAGTCCGAACTACTTCGACTCTGATGTCTATGCCTGATAGACTAAGTAGGCCCAGGATACGATATCCTGCCGAGTCAGTTTCAGTCAGTTTCTCTTGTCTCTTTTCAGCCAGTGTGTGTGAGTTTGAGCAGCGTTTTAGCAACCATTTTCCTTCCTTCTGTGCGTGGATCCCGTAGAGTACTACGGATGCGTAGGGTGCCTAATACCTTCCCTTCGCATAACCGACTCCCGAACCCATCCTCTTTGGTCGCGAGACCATGTTCTTTCCTAGGTTTACTTCGAGCGTTTCCTTTCCCTCTTTTGGGATAAATAACGCACGGTGGCGGCTCTGTTGTTTCTTTCTTTTCCCGCCGGTTTTTCGCGTAATGCGACAGCTGGCGACTCTGCTGGGGACATAGAGAAGTTGACCTATGCTGGTCCATCTTCCCTGAGCGAGTCTCTCCTAGCGCTCTCTAGGTTAGGGCTTTGGTTGCTTTATGCTGTTATTTATTGCATTCATTTGTATATATTTGCATTTACTGTTTGCATTTATTGTGTGCATTAATGTTTGCATTCATATTCATTATTCATTCTGCCTGGCTGTGCTGTCTGTGTTTCTCTGTTTGGGGGTGGGAATTACTCGAGGTAAAAGGCCCAATACCCAGGCTATGAGTGAAATCTAGGAAACCTAGGAATAGAGTGATTCATGGGAAGCGGGTGGTGTACGCCACTTAGCGGAACATTGATATCACGAGCAGTTCAGACCCTGGTGGGATATTATCGGTGCATACATCGGGTGTGCACAGGATGATATTCTGCGAAAGGTTATTTATGCTGCGTTTCTCTCGACCTTACCCTGGCCTAGATGACACCCGTGAGCGGGGCGGGATTGATCATTTTAACAGGTACAGTTGGTGACTCTCGGTACTGACGGTGACTGTGAATTATGGACATTTATTTCTGGGACGCCGGAGTTCTGTCCGTGGTTTATCAGCGGGTTCCGTTTATTTCGGATCCCCGGGTTGAATTTGAGAGTACCTGTTCAGAGGAGCTGGCTGTCATCCGTTCAGTGGATGATCCTGTGATGATAGTAATGTAATCTCCAGTTCCGTTTATTTCAGAACTCCACAAGTCGGATTTATGGTGACTCGGTTCTCCAGATTTGGGTTCAGATGCCAGTTGATCAGATTGACTTTGGGTTTCAGATGTTTGTGATCAGAGTTCAAGCCGAAGCATTGACCCTGTGCCTTGAGACGCACAGCCTGACCAGTCATGTTCACATCATTTGCATCATAGCATGTTTATTTTCAAAAAAAATAATAATGCATGAAAAAAGAAAAAAAGTTAACTCGCATACGCATATCCTTTATCAGGATCATTCATGACAAAATAATACCCATATCATGCATATCATGCACATATCATCCTTGCATTACAGACATGCTTGGGAGTGACTTCTCACTTTGGGTTTCGACTGAGACAGGATAGCTGATCGAAGACCGCATCGGTACTCAACCAGACTCAATCATCAGAGGATTATGGACCCGGTTCAAGCAGAATTGGCCGAGATGAGGGCAAACATGGCCCAGTTCATAACAACGATGCAAGGAGTTGTTCAGGGGCAAGAGGAGCTGCGTGCCTTAGCCCAGAGACTGGAAGCCGTGATTCCACCAGTCCGCCGTACTTCACCAATGGATGTACCCGTTCATGAGAATGCTGCTGTCGCTATTCTCGTTGATGATTGTGCCGTGAATGACGAATTGGAGGGGATCAGAATCAGTGAACAGCCTCTTGCTGCAGAGACTGTTAATGTCAGAGCAACCCGCGCTCCGGTTCGCCATCCTGGCTCTTCAAATTCTTCCGGTTCTAAGAAGCCATCCTCTGGGGCACCCAAAAGGGGAGAGATTGAAACAAATGATGTGCACCGTCGGAGGAGTGTGAACAGAGGACAGTATCGTCAGGCTGCTGCTGTGACTATTCTAGCAACTCAACCTCAACAGCAACAGAGAAGACCAGCTCAGCAGCATCAGCGTCAGCAACATCGTCCTCAGCAGCAGGCTTCTCAACCTCACAATGGTAATCAAGCTGGTACAAGTAATGAGAGGAAGGAGATCATTTTTGATCCAATCCCCACGTCCTACGCCGAACTGTATCCCTCTCTGTTAGAGCGGAACTTGATTACGCCCAGAGACCCGCCGCCCATACCTGTCAACCCTTGGTGGTGGTATAGGCCTGAACAACATTGTGTATATCATTCGGGTGCTCCTGGTCATGATGTGGACAGTTGTTTCCAGCTGAAGATGAAGGTTCAAGACCTTGTGAGGTCAGGTATTCTGATTTTGGAAGACTTAGGTCCCAATGCTAATCAAGCCTGAAGACAACAAATCCCGGGCTGGCGCCGACTTTTCTTCAGAAGGGTTGTTCAGAAAACCAGAAGCTGCTGATGCAAGAAATACTGACAGTTGTCGTCCCCGATGGGATCTATCACAATTGGGTCACTGTGGGCGTTCCTACAGTTGTTCATAAGTCTTTGCAATAATCACTTTGTTTAAAAACCCTTCTCCCATGCCAAAAGGAGAAGTGATGGCATTGTTGGCAACATTTTGTGCAATGATATTTTCATTCAAATAAATTCATGTTAAAACATTTGTTTTTCCAATTATTTTCCCTTTTCGCTTTTTGCATGAAATTGGTGATCACAAAAAACCTTAAAAAACAAGAATAAAAGCAATCTTTTCATCTGCATAACGATTGTCTTGTTTGTTTTTCAAAAAGCTTTTCATCTCTAAATCATTATGCAGGTTGTTTCTCAAACCCATTGAACATAATGATCGGACGTCATCTCCCAATTTTGAATTCCCTGTATTCGAAGCGGACGAAGATGATGTTGAAGGGATTCCCGACGAGATTTCCCGACTTCTTGAGCAAGAAAAGAAGATCACTCAGCTGCATCTCGAGAATCAGTAGAACAGCTAACTGGGGCATTATCAAAAAGAGAAAAAAAAAGAAAAAAGAAAGAGGAGGGTGCAAAAGCAAATCAAAAGAAAGAAAAAGAAAGAAAAAACAAAAGAGAAATAGCACCCTCAAAGTCCCAAGTTGGCTGATGCTGAATTCGATCGAAAAGAAGAGATCAACTGCCATGTGTCATGGTCAGTCATATCAGCAGAGAGTGAATAAGCATTCAACAAGAAGATCAAGCCTCGTGTGTTCCGAGGAACCTTGTGCTCAAGAAAGTCTTGTCTTTCGTGCCCGATTCCAGGGGCAAGTGGACTTTACAAGCTAAGAACGTCCATACGTTTTCAAGAGAGCCTCTTCAGGCAGTGCTTTAACACTTACATCAATGGATGAAGAAGTTCACTCGTCCTGTGAATTCTGATGCAGTCAAGAAATACTTCGCCTAAACAAGAAAAAGGCAAAAGCTCGCTAAGTCGAACACCCCAAAGGGCGACTTAGGCAAAAAGGAGCGTCTCGGTGGATTGAAAACCCGAAAGGGCGATCCAGGCAAAAGTTAGAGACACTGAAAAAAAAAAAAGAATTTGCATCCCGCTAGATTGAACACCTCACACTGGGGCAATCTAGGCAAAAATTAGGGATTTGGCAAGTAACTGCATCTTGACAAGACTGTGCTGTACATCTGTCATCCGTCAGGGATTCTCGATCCGTCGTCGACTGAAGCTTCGAATACATCGAAAATTCAGAATGGTAGAGGAAAGGTCATTATGTTCAATGTAGCCCTCTCCAATATATATCACCGATTTCAAACTTGTACAGATCTATGGGGTCTCGCCCTTTGCAGACTACCATTCCATCACGTCAATTTGAGCTTTTATCCGTTTATTTGCACTCTTATTTGTTTCAACTCAACAAATGTTTTGCATGTTTTAACTGATAAAGTATCATTGTTTTCAAAATAAACAAAAATTTTCACAAAATTGTTCTTAAACAAAGTGAACCGTCACAATGATGGAAGGATACTTAGGAGACCCACAGTGCTCTCCCGAGGGTGGTATGATTACCAACAGGTAAGACAATTGTTCGTATCTCGAGCATGACTGTATCTTTGTCCTGCAGAACCTCGTATGGTCTCTCCTCAGTGAAGTTGCCCGATGCAGTGTTGTTTGAAGTTGTTCATCTTCGTGTTCCCGGCAGTACAGATTCTTCCTCCAAATCCTTGTTAGCTCTATTGTGGGGCATCCCCAGTAGAGTGCTGTTGAGCCCTACCGTGGGGCATCCCCAGCAAGTTTGCTGTTTCGGACATTATTGTGGGGCAGCTCCCCTAGCAGAGTGTTTATTGAGGACTTCAACTTTCGCCTCTCCAGCAGATTAGTCTTCCTCTCTCCCCCAACGTGGGTTATTTTTCTTTGAAGATTCAGTATTTGGTAGATCGACATCCCAGTACTATGTCATGCCCTCAGATGGATCCCCAACGGTGTTGTTGGCATGATGAGCCTTATCAATGCCTATCTATCCTCATCAGAGATCTGGTTGCTTCTTGGTATCCCTGATTTCCAGCACAAGTTGTTGTGGCCGGTACGCCCGTATGTTGAACTCTTTTCTCCGGTTGTGACCGACGATCCCTCCGGAAGCCTCTTGTGGCCTTCCTCCCGTGCAGGATAAGTGTTCCCTGATATCCCAGTCCCCAGTGGATTTTCTTTGCTCTCCGGTAACGTTGGTTTTCCCTCCGGAAGAGTGGTGCCGGATGGTTGATTCCTGGACCCGCGTGTTGAACATGTCTGTTTGTCAGCATTCATCATACGTTCATCATGCATAATACATACATGCATAATCATAACATTCAGGTGCTCATGTTGCAGCTGTTGCCGTGTGTCTGTTGATGATTGCATTCTGCTATTTGGTGTTACAGATCTCTCAAGTAGATTTTCCTCAAGCAAATATGGGTGTGTCTGATCTCTCCATGTAGAGCCAACCCCTTAAGCAGAAAGTGTCTATCCTTTCCTGCCATTTCCCCACTGAGATACGTCCTCGTGGATGACGGTTGCTTCCGTTCCCTCCCAACACACATTGGGATGGGTTTTCCCTATTGAGCTCTTTCCTCATTAGGATGAGTCTTGTTTCAGTCTGCCTTTTTGGATCGATCCTAAATTGGCTCCCCGTTGACTGTCTCTTGTGCTTCCCTGGGGCATAAATGAATAGTCGCTTATTAACCGGCACTCATTCATCTTATCCTCAGCGGAATTTGTGGGCCTCTACCTACGAACCGGTAGCTGTAAGTCCTATCTTTACGGTCTTCTACCCACTAGCTGGTAGTTGTAAATCCTTTTTTCTCACTCTGTCTCTCAGCGGAGTTTGTTGGCTTCTACCTACAAACCGGTAGTTGTAAGTCCTATCTTTGTGGTTTTCTACCCACTAGCTGGTAGTTGTAAAATCCCACATTCCTCCCCTTGTTGGAGTTAACCCTTTGTGCTCATCCCGATGATGACTGGTTACTTTTTCCGTGGTTTTCTGCCTACAAACCGGTAGATGTAATCCCTTCTTTGTGGTATTAATGGTCTTGTCCCCTTTGGATACTTGCCTTGATCAAGCAGTATTGTCCCCATTGGGTCTTCACCTTCCTTTTGGATACTTGCTCCAAGTAAGCAACTTCACCCTCCCTTTGATTGGTCATCTTTTGCATACCTAGCCTGGTACCCAGATGCCTTTCTTTTCGGTCGTTTATCCATCTAACAACCTTCAACCCGGTTATGGATAATCTTCCATGCGAGGTTATTATCTACGTTCTGACGGCTATAGATAATATGTCTCATGCACTCTTTGGTCAATCTTTCGATTGTTATCACCAGTCGAGTAAGATTTGTATTCCTCGTGGAATCGAATGTCCATCCTTTAACAAGACTGCTTTTCTAGCCCTCTTCAGGATGTCGAGTGCTTTGGAACACAAACCAATTCACGCTTTGGCTCTCAGGCCCATTTTCCGGTGTTCAGACCGAAGAAGTTTCCGACGATCAGGTCGATGTACTTATGTTTTTCCGGTGTTCAGGCCGAAGAAGTTTCCGACGATCAGGTCGATGTACTTATGTTTTTCCGGTGTTCAGACCGAAGAAGTTTCCGACGATCAGGTCGATGTACTTATGTTTTCCGGTTTTCAGACCGAAGAAGTTTCCGACGATCAGGTCGATGTACTCATGGCACTCAGGCCAATTTTCCGGTATTCAGACCGAAGGAGTTTCCGACGATCAGGTCGATGTACTCATGGCACTCAGGCCAATTTTCCGGTATTCAGACCGAAGAAGTTTCCGACGATCAGGTCGATGCACTTATGGCATTCAAACCAATTCACGCTTTGGTCGGTCACCCGTTTCATACCTACAACCCGGTATCCATGGTGTTCCTTCCTGTTTGCTCGCTGTCGTGACCTTGATCCCCGAGTGGAGCGGGTTTCACGAAATATTTCTCCAGCAGAGTTCATCCCACCAGTGGATTGGACAGGTTTCAGTAGCAGGTCGATACCTGCATCCCCAGCTGAGTTATTTTTACTTGTGAACATTGTGGGTCGTCCCCGGCAGAGAAACAGATATTCCCCGAAGCAGAGTTCATTCTATCTAAGGTGTCTGAGCCTTATCCCCAGAGAGTTTCTTGGTTTATCTTCCCCAGCGGAATAGTGATTTCCTCAGCAGAGCAATTATTTCCCCAAGCGGAATTTTTGTGGACTCGATTGGGCTATCCCCAGCAGTTTACCTTTGTTTTCCCCTAGCAGAGTTGCTTCATTACTCCCCAGCGAGTTGCCTTGTCTTCCCCTAGTGGATTGGTATTGTTGGTTCCCCAGCAGTTGTTTGTTTCCCCCAGCGGATTTGTATTGAAGATTCCTCAGCACAGTCGTCCTGTGTATTTTCCCCGCAGAGTTCTCATCGTACTGCATTGCATATAGTAATCATTGCATCCTCAAAACTGCGTAGCATTTCCATCCCATATGGAGCATTACGCCATAGAAAAATTCAAACATATGCATTCATGTGCTCAAAACCACATCAGACCGTATCCCCCGGCAGAGGCAGATCATCTTTATTCAACATCAGCACAGCAAGCCTGCTAAAGTTGTTTCAACAGCATTCAGAATTGATTATCCCCGCAGGGTTTATTTCCTCACCCGATGGTGATAGAGGTTTATTTCCTCACCCGATGGTGACAGAAGTTTGTTTCTCCCCAGTGAGACCCCCAGCAAGTGATCAGCCTTGCCTCGACATATCCCAGATGTTGTTCTTTGTGATACCAGAAAGTGTCATGTCAGCACCCGCGTGTGTTTCTTTTTGGTGTCGGTAAACGCCATTGCTTCGGTGTCGGTAAACATCGAGTCTCACCCAGTCATCGGTAAATGTCTGGTCTTTTTTTTTTTTTGGTGTCGGTAAACGCCATTGTTTCGGTGTCGGTAAACATCGAGTCCTTTTCGTCAGTCATCGGTAAATGTCTGATAATTCCCCAGCTAGAAATCCCCAGTAGAGTCATCGGTAAATGTCCTATCTGGTTTTCAGTTGCAAATTTTTGTTTGTCTATTACCATAAATGTCCCACCCCAGTCATCGGTAAATGTCTGGTCATTCTTTTTGATGTCGGTAAACATCATCTTTCGATGTCGGTAAACATCGTGTCTCACCCCAGTCATCGGTAAATGTCTGGTCCTTCTTTTGATGTCGGTAAACATCATCTTTCGATGTCGGTAAACATCGTGTCTCACCCCAGTCATTGGTAAATGTCTGGTCATTCTTTGTTCTCTTGTTAATAAAATCAAAATCCCCAGAAGTCGTCGGTAAACGTCTTGTCTGGTATCATCACAAAGATTTTGTTCCTCCCCAAGCGGAGATGCCATCGGTAAATGGCCCAGTTTTCTTCGATATCGGTAAATATCGAATTCCCAGTTGCAGCAGCCATCGGTAAATGGTCTTGCTAAGTTGACATCGGTAAATGTCCAATTTCTTTGAAGCCACCCTCGGTAAATGGTCTTGCTTCCTCTCTACATCAAATTTGTTTCCCAGCAGCCATCGGTAAATGGTCCCGCTGAAGTTGATATCGGTAAATATCAAATTCCAAGTTTTAACCATCGGTAAATGGTTTTGTTTTTCGGAAGTTTGTTTTCCCCAGCCGCCATCGGTAAATGGTCGTGCTGAAGTTGATATCGGTAAATATCAAGGTTCCAGTTCTCCAACCATCGGTAAATGGTTTTGCTTTTCTGAAGTTGTCATGCAGTTGTCATCGGTAAATGACGTGGTTCTTTTCGTATCATATCCAGTCGGTGCAAATTTCTACGGTTCTTTTGTATTCAATCCCTGTTTACCCTGAAAGTCTGACAGCCACTGCTATCATCCGTTCGGGTTCCCAGCTGATTGAATAGGGGCAGCTGTAGCACCTCAAATTTGCACCTATCATTGTACATACCATTTCATAATAGGTCATAGCATATCATGATACATTGCATAGCATTGCATTGTCCCTCAGTTGCCTCAAGAACAAGCAAGCAAGAATTAGGTCAAACTGATCAAGAGATCAGTCAACCAATCAAGCAAGGGTGTTTCTCAAGGAATCAAAGCCCTAGGGTTTGCCCAACAAGTTCACATGACTTGGAGGTCCATTTGAAGTGTTCAAGTCAAGGTTTGGATGTTCAGAGGTCATCAGTTCATGCATAGCCAGGCAAAAACCCTAGACAGTCAACAGTCAGTCAAAGCAGTGGATGGTGGCCATTCTTGTGGAATTTGGGCACCATGATCAATAATCAAGAATCCATACAACTTGGGACATCATTTGAAGTCAAGGTCTCAAGGAATTAGGGTTTGGAATTCATCAGAAGTGGTTCAGTCACCCAAAACCCTAGAAAAGTCAAAGTTGGTCAACTGTGGTTGATTCTATGGTTTTGATGGATGGAAATGGTTTGAGAGAGTTTATTCATGTCCTAATAGGCCTCATATGTCATGGCAATCAACATCATTGAAGAATTTGAAGCCAATCAGAAAATTTCCTAAAATAGAAAGTGGACCTGTAATTTCAACTGCCAAAAATGGAAACTTCTTGATCCTCATCTTACATCATGATACAAGCTCCAAATGAATTTTTGCCCAACATGAAAGTTGAAGGTCTTGTTCTCCCATTGTCAAAAAGTCCAAGAACTCTCAAATCCCATGTGTGGTTGTCAAGATATGATCAATTCAATTTCAAAAATTTGTGAACTTCAACAAGCCATATCTCTCAAACCATAAGGCCAAATTTGGTGGGGTTTTTTCCTACAAACCACATTTTTCCTCCTCTTTCCAAAAATATAAATTTCACCCTCCAAAACCTTGCCAATCAAAATGACATTTTTTTGACCTTTTCCATTAGAAATCAAAGTTTGACCAAACTTTGACTTTTTGATTCTTTGATCTTTTTACACTTTGGCCAATTGGAAATGCTTGGAAACATCATTTGTGATTTGTCTAGAGCTTAAAATCATGCCCATGCCTTCATCATATCACAATTTTGGACCAAAATGCAAAATTGGCATTTTTTGCAAATGGCTTCAATAAGTGAGAGCAAGGTTACCAATTCATGAACAAGTGTGAAACAGCAAATTGGTAAGTCATTTGCAGCCTGTAGCAAGCCCAGCCCGTGCAACTTACACCCTCCATTTTCCACTTGTGAGCAATTAGCAAATTGGCAATTAGTGATTTTTGAACTAAGCTAGCTTAACATTCCCATTAGCAAGATAAACAGTGATATTTAAGTTCAGTTTCTGACATTTTGCAACCCTAGAGACCAAAAGAATCACAGCCTCCACACCAGAAAAACACACTTTCTCTCATTTTGGCATTTGGCTCGATTTGATTTTTCTGCCCAAGAGCTTCAAAGATCACTAGCTATCCTTGTTTCCATCATGATATAACCATCATTTAGAACCCTTTTCAAGCACTATTTATCATCTGTATTGCAGCTTGAGCTCTATTTCTTCAAGACCACTTCCATGGAAAATCAAGAGTTGGACATGGTTAAGCATTCTTGAGCTAAAAAAGTTTCATCATCCATCATTCTAAAGCACTCTCTGCATCTGTTTCAAGCTGAATCCATCAAAACATCACTGCATTTCACATTTCTTCAAAACCAAGTAAAAATTCGAATCTCTTCTTTCTCCAAATTATGCCATGCCATGTGTAGTTTCTATCTTGATAAATATTGTGCAACTTGAATCACATTAATTGGTGAACCATGCTGTGAGAAATTGGATTTTTCATTTTCATGTACAAATATATTTTCCATCGATTTGGTTAGCTTGGGATGAGTTAGTGAGATTGGATGCTATATTTGTGATGCTTAATGTGTGCTGATGCTATTGCTATGCTCTTTTTTTTTATTCTGGGCATTTTGGATTTTTCGAGTTCATAATGATGAAGATACCCTGCTGTTCTTGAACTCTACATTTGTTTTCCAGATTTTTTTCCATGAACATGTTTTGGTGTATTGTTGTTAGATGTTGGTGCCCTACTGCTTGCCATGCCATTTTGATTTTCGTTTTGATGTTGATAAGCATGATGATGATGCCCTGCTATTGCTGAACCCTGTAGCTTAAACCCTAGCAGCATTTCCAGAATTTCCCCATGACGATGTTTGTTTGGCTGTTGGCTGATGTTGCTCAATGATGATGTTTCATGGCCACGTTTTTTTGTTGATGTTATTGTTTATGGTTTGATGATGAACATTGAATGATGAATACCATGCTATTTGCTTGATGTTGTTTATGATGAAACATGATGATGATGAACACCCTGTTCATAAACCCTAGGAAAGCCCAGAAGATTCACATGAATATGTTTGGTTTAAGGTTGTTTAAATGCTGCATGAATATACTGTATCATTGCTATGCTACTTGCCATGATGTTTCGAATGATGGTTGATGATGATTGATGATGATTGTTTGATGATGTTGAATGCATGCTGTTGAGTTATAAACCCTAGCCATTGCCCAGAATATTGAAACTTGATTGGTGGTTGTTTTTGAATTTCCTGCATAATTACTGTTCTATTGGCTGAGAGCCAATCAAAACATTTCATCGCCTGGCCATAAAACGCAGAGTTTAGTTAAGTAGGGCGCTGAATTACATTTATGCCACTGTTGACCATGGTTTGACCTTTATGCTTTGCTTTTGTTCATGTTTTGACTCAAATATTCACTCATCTTCCACAATTCACAATTCATTCAATTTAAGTCCAAAAATTATGAAGTTTTTTCCATCATGTTCACAAGAGTGTCTAATATTTGATTTTGATTTTTAATTAATTTTTTACTGGCTGGATTTTAATTTATAATTGGTTTCTTGACTTGTATGCCAAATTGATACATTGTGCCATTCCTTTTGTGAAATACTCATGTTGCATCCTTTGACCTTGAAATTTTTTGTGGAGAATCTAGATTCATTTACCTTTGTTTTGGTATAAAGTTTGTGGATTTCCCATTTGTGGTTTGCTGGATATGAATTTTTGAAGTCATGTGTTACATTTGGTGTCACAACATGAACATGTATTTTCCCAATTTTGTTTGACATGCTTCCTTGCATCCAAATGATCCAAATTTTTGCATGAGCCATCCTTTACATGTCTAGTTGGTGTATGAATTTTCTTGGAATTAATTGTGCAATTTTCCATTTGATTGTGAATTTTCTTCCCTGCCTAGTCAATGGTTGACTTTTTGTGCTACATGTTGCCAAATCCTTTGTGAAATTCTTATACCATATTGCATGATCATGAAATTTCATATGTGATAACTAGACATCTTGAGCTTTGCATTGGTGTTAATCTCATTCATTTCTCATCTGTTTTCAATTTGATATGATTTTTTGAAGTTGACCCATGTTTGTTGACTTCCATTATGCATACTTGCACTTGTGTTGACTTCATGATTTTAATTGACTGCCTTCCTCTCATCCAAATGCCATGAAATTTTACATGTATACCATGTTAGATGTTAGGATTGAGTGTGATTTATTTGATGATTTTTGAAAATGTTTGGGTTGACTTTTGATGCAAGTCATTCTGTTGACTTCTTTGAGCTTTCATTTGCCTTACTTTGACTTCAAATGTTCATGAAATGATAATGATGCATGATTTGATTGTGGGCCCAATTGTGATAGCTTCTCAAATGTTTGACTTTGGTTTTGTTTGACTTTTCTTTGCTGCCTTGACTTTTCTTTCATCTTTGACCCTAGGCTAGTCCTAGTGGTCTTTTGAGCTTACAATTGAGTTCCTGTTTCAGGTTAAGCACCAATGCCTCAAGGATCATTCAAACTTGTTTGAACTTGATTGTTTATCATATGCTAACCTTTGTTTTGTAGGTTTGACTCATGTGTTTGAGTCTTGTGCCTTGCACAGTTGACCATCTGTGTTGACTGTTTACCAATTCCTTTTGATTTAAACTTTTGAACTGTTTGCTGATTTTTTTGACTTTTTCAGGTACCGTAGTTGCTTAAGTTCTCTGAACTTGCTTTGCTTTGCTTTTTAGCAACTTGCTTGAGGTATAATCTCTGTTACTTCATGTAGTCTGGAGACCCGGCCTGTTACTTGGCCGGGCAAACTGTCTGAAGTCCTCCTTAAGAGGCCATGCTTGTGTGTGCTTAAAATTGTCCCAAGCAGGAAAAGTCCTTCAAGTAAGGCAATTGGTGGAAGGTAGGGATATGCAATCTATCCCCCACTACTCTTGTTGTGTCATCCCTCTGCTCACACTGCTGTGTGTTGATGCATTGGGATACAAACCCAAGATCTTGTACAAAGTGTACAGTGTCAGAGTCTTCGAGTATAGAAGGGTTCCCACTTTCTGGACCCATGCTCATTTGTCTATTAGCTCTCCCTGGCCAGGGATAAGAGCTGTGAGGTCTCATCCTCACTTCATCCTTTCATCTGCTTCACCTTAGCCTCTCAATGGCAAGGTTAAGAGCACACTTACCCTATTCCAGTTGGCCCTAGCGCCTACCCTTGTGTGAGCCTCTTGTATGCATATAGAGTGTGCTTCCTGTGATTGCCTGTTTGCTTTGCCTCTTTAGGTGTAGTTTAGACTTGCCCTTGTGCAAGGTAGGTTGTGCTTGACTTGCTTCCTGTGCAAGTCAAGTCTGTGTGGCTTAACCCTTGTGTGAGCCACGTTTAGAGTTGTTCGGCCGAACTACGGCAACTCTGATTCTCATGTTCAGATGAGATACGTAGGCACGAGATGCGATGTCTTGTCGAGTTTGACTAACAACTAATCCGTGCTTGTTTTCGCCCTCGTTGCGATCCTTTCTCTCGCCCTCGTTGCGATCGAGCCTTTGCCTTTCTCTCGCCCTCGTTGCGATCGAGCCTTTTCCTTTCTCTCGCCCTCATTGCGATCGAGCCGTTCCCTTTCTCTTGCCCTAGTTGCAATCGAGACCCTTTTTCCCAGCCGGCCGAACTACGGCAACTCTGATTCTCATGTTCAGATGAGATACGTAGGCACGAGACGCGATGTCTTGCCGAGTTTGACTAACAACTAACAGCTAATCCTTGCTTGCTTTCGCCCTCGTTGCGATCCTTTCTCTCGCCCTCGTTGCGATCGAGCCTTTTCCTTTCTCTCGCCCTCGTTGCGATCGAGACTTTCCCTTTCTCTCGCCCTCGTTGCGATCGAGTCTTTTTTCCCAGCCTGCCGAACTACGGCAACTCTGATTCTCATGTTCAGATGAGATACGTAGGCACGAGATGCGATGTCTTGTCGAGTTTGACTAACAACTAATCCGTGCTTGTTTTCGCCCTCGTTGCGATCCTTTCTCTCGCCCTCGTTGCGATCGAGACTTTTCCTTTCTCTTGCCCTAGTTGCAATCGAGGTCCTTTGTTCCCTCCGTGGCCGAACTACGGCAACTCTGATTCTCACGATCAGGTGAGATACGTAGGCACGAGACGCGATGTCTTGCCGAGTTTGACTAACGACTAACAGCTAATCCTTGCTTGCTTTCGCCCTTGTTGCGATCCTTTCTCTCGCCCTCGTTGCGATTGAGATCTTCCCTTTCTCTTGCCCTAGTTGCAATCGAGATCCTTTGTCCCCCCTGCCGAACTACGACAACTCTGATTCTCATGTTCAGATGAGATACGTAGGCACGAGACGCGATGTCTTACCGAGTTTGACTAACCACTAACACTAATTCTTTTCTCTCACCCCTGTTGTGATTGAGATATCCCTCTTCTCTTGCCCTAGTTGCAATCGAGACTTTGCTTTTTCCTGTGTCTGCTTAGGATAGGTTGGCCCTTGTGCCATTTAGCTAGAAACCTTAACTTAGGGTTGACTTTTGCATGACAACATCTAGGCTCGAGTCGTAGTCTCCCTAGAGTTGTGTCTCCCTCTGTTATCTGGTTAGGCTAGATCCTTGTCCCTGCGTAGGGGAACTACATCGCCCTGATCTTCACACCAGATGAAGTATGTAGGCAGGAGATTGAGCTGATCTCTCCGGGCGCCTTTCTTTTCTTTTTGTGTGTTTTGTTTGACAGTTGTAGGCTGAGTCCCAGACTCCCTATCTATCCGTTGTGTTGTTTAGGTTCGGATGCTGACATAAGTCCAGTGATTGGCATTCAGGCTCCACGTTTGCCTTTGCCTTTGTTTGTTTGTGTGCGTGTCAGCCGAGCTACGAATGCTCTGATTCTTCTCTCGTCCGAGAAGATACGTATGCATAGGATGCGACATCCTAGCGAGCATGTGTCGTCTCCCCAGTCCGAACTACTTCGACTCTGATGTCTATGCCTGATAGACTAAGTAGGCCCAGGATACGATATCCTGCCGAGTCAGTTTCAGTCAGTTTCTCTTGTCTCTTTTCAGCCAGTGTGTGTGAGTTTGAGCAGCATTTTAGCAACCATTTTCCTTCCTTCTGTGCGTGGATCCCGTAGAGTACTACGGATGCGTAGGGTGCCTAATACCTTCCCTTCGCATAACCGACTCCCGAACCCATCCTCTTTGGTCGCGAGACCATGTTCTTTCCTAGGTTTACTTCGAGCGTTTCCTTTCCCTCTTTTGGGATAAATAACGCACGGTGGCGGCTCTGTTGTTTCTTTCTTTTCCCGCCGGTTTTTCGCGTAATGCGACAACTACATCACTCATTATAGGATTTATCCTTCTTTGATGTTCTCTAAAGGGTTTAAAATCTTCCTCTAGCATAATTTGGTGGATGCACACAGAAGGACTTATCCCTTTAAGGTAAAAAATGTTATAACCTAAAGTTGCATGATATTTTCTTAAGATATCTAAGAGTTTATTAGTTTTTTCCTTATTGATGGTTGCACTGACTATTACTAGACGATTTAGTTTGTCGTCAAGGAATTCATATCTTGGGCTCTTTTCCTTAAGCTCAAATTATGGTTTCTTAGGACCAGACATATGGTTAGGGGTAAGTGCCAAGCATTCATGAAAGTTGTCATCCACGAAGGGTGTCGTGGATTTAAAACTATCATCCTCTATTATAGGTGTTGAGGATAGCTCAATTGTTTCAGTGAGTGTCTCTTGGTCTTGGTCTAGTTCTCTTATGCACTCATCGATGATATCGATGGCACAACATGGGTCATCTATGGCGTGCCATTAGGAATTTGGATAAGATAAATTCTACTTTTTTATCCTCCACCTCGAAAGTCATTTATCCTCTTTTGACATCTATTATGGCTTCAGTTGTTGATAAGAAGGGTCTACCTAGAAGGATAAGCATTATGTTATCTTCTTTAATGTCCATAACAATGAAATCGGTTGGAATATAAAGTTGTATGATCCTAACTGGATTATCTTCCAATATACCTATTGGATATTTAGCTGATCGATCGGCCAGTTGAAGGAATATCCTAGTTGGTTGCATGTCTCCTAGGTTTAATCTATGACAAACAGCTAAAGGCATCAGGCTCACATTGGCTCATAAATCCAGCAGTGCTTTATCAATGATATGATTTCCTAGAACACAAGGTATAGAAAAACTTTCGGGGTCTTTCTCCTTTTTGGCTAGTTTGTTTCAGCGATTGAATTGCATTCTAAAGGTTTAGGATCGTCAAGCTTACCTTTGTTGGTTAAGATGTCTTTTAGAAATTTGGCATACGATGATATTTGGGTGATATCTTCAGTGAAGGGAATCTTGACGTGGAGTTTCTCAATTACTTTCACAAACTTTTTATATTGGTTATCTAATTTGGTTTGTTTAAGTCTTTGCTGATATGGAATCAGTGGTTTATAAGGAGGGGGTGGTATGTAAACTTGGTTTTCTTTTACCTCTTCTTTATTTGTAAATTCGTCCTCTCTTTGTTTTTTAGGTTCTACAGGTTCCTCTGGTGTGGTCACAACATCCCTTTTTGGTGGCTCCAGTTTCTTCAACCTAGGATCTACAGGTTCATTGTATGTAGTTCCTCTCCGCATGGAAATAGCATTAGCATGCCCCTTGGGGTTAAGTTGAGGTTGTCTAGGAAATGATCCTCCTGGCATAGCTTGAGTAGCTTGTTGTTGAGACACTTGAGAGATTCGGGTCTCAAGCATCTTATTGTAGGTTACCACAGAATCGACCTTGGTGCCTAATTGTGTAATCAACTCATTTATATGAACATTTTGGTTCATGAATTCTTTATTTTGTTGAGTTTGAGCTGAAATGAAATTTTCCATGAATTTCTCAAGGTTGGATTTCTGAGCAGCGGCTTCTATAGGGTGCGTTGGTCTTTGAGCTTGGAAACCTTATGGTCTTTGAGGTGTAGAGTTTTTAGTAGGGTTATTGTTTTATAATAAAAATTTGGGTGATTCCTCCATCCAGGGTTATAGGTGTTTGAATAAGGGCTTCCTTGGACATAATTGACCTGATCTGGGTTTGATTCAACTAAAAGATTGCACTCAGTAGTTATGTGTCCTTAGGTTCCATAGATTTCGCACCCGGTTTGTACTATAGCTATGGTAGATGTATGGTTAATAGTTAAGCTTTTGACTTTTTGTGCTACGGTGTTCATTTGGGCTTTCATATGGTCTAGGCAACTAGCTTCGTACATACCTCCCTTTGTTTCTTTCTTCTGTACTGATGTTCGTTCTGTCCCCCGTTGGTAATGGTTTTGTGCCATATCTTCAATGAGTGCACATGCTTTTGGGTATGGTTTGTTCATCAGTGCGCCACCGGCGACAACGTTGATGGTCATTTTCATGTTATAGAGAAGTTTGCTATAAAAGGTATGAATAATCAGCCATTGTTCTAAACCGTGGTATGGACAAGCTCTTAACAGTTCTTTATATCTCTCCCAAGCATCGAAAAGTGATTCACCATCATGTTGGGTAAATCTGGTTATTTGGTTTCGTAGGACAGTAGTCTTACTTGGTGGAAAGTATCTGGCAAGGAAGACTTTCTTCAGGTCATTCCAAGTAGTAATAGAATTTTCTAGAAGGGAATCTAGCCACAATCTTACTCTATCTCTGAGGGAAAAAGGAAATAAGCGTAAACTTATCTCTTCATGGGAAAAAAGTATTGGTTTTTAATGTGTCATCTAGTTGAATGAAAACTTTTAAGTGTTGGTTTGGGTTCTCAGTTGGGAGACCAGTGAACTGGTTTTGTTGCACTATTTGTAGTAACACGGGTTTCAATTCAAAGTTGTTAGTTGCGATTATAGGGTTAACAATACTTGAATGAGGTTCTTTGTTAGAGGGTAGGGCAAAGTCTTTAAGTGGTTTTTGGTTTGTTATTCTTCCATCGCTCTTCTGATTCGTCGGAGATGAAGTCGAGCGCTTGTGTATCTTTCTAGTTCTTCTATTGGACCTTCTAAAGTTCTGGTACTGTGAGTACTTCACATTGACCGGTAAGGGTTTGCCTTAATCTAGACGGTGTAACAACAGGGTAAAAAAATTGACATAATTGGGCCCCGGAAACGGCGCCAAAAACTCGATGCGTGCTTTCCACAAGTATACGGAGTACGTCAGAGTAATATAAAAGATTATCGATCCCACAGAGACCAATGTCAATCTATCGTTAACTATTATTACGGTGTTTATCTAAGGCAATATCAAGAATGTTTGGATTAGAAACATAATGAAAATAATACTCCTATTATCTTTAAATGAATTCAAAGATGTAATATTGGAACGTGGATCACATCAATCAACAATACTCCTTTTATCTCTAATTATAACTACATATGGGGCAATGTTTTCTTCCATGAAAAAGAGTTAATTAAAAAGGAACCGTCACTTTCAATTTTTTGAAACCATACTTTATCTTTGATTTATACCAGCCACTCACGCTGCACTGGTCGATTCTTGCATTAAAGTAGAAAATCTTTTTTTATGCAATCACCTCTTTAACTCAGTTGAAAAGTAACTTTGATTGAAAACTTTAACTTAAAATGGTTTTCGGCATATGCTCTGACAACTAGATTCTTAACCTATAAACGCGTCTCAAAATAGTTTCAAAACCTCCTTCTAGTAATATTAAGCTTTCCTAATTAACTAATAAAGTGCTTCCGCTGTTTTTATTAATCAAAAACTAATCAATTTTATCTTAAGTATTGGGTGGCTTTCGATCTTACCCGACTTGGTCACGGTACTACTTTCGTAGTAACCGATCAGACGAATCACGGAAAAATTGTATTAAAGTCAAAACAGCCCCAAAAGCACTCTTACGGAGACAACATATGGAGTACCGTTGAATCGATGGTCCTCACATTCCAACACTAATGATTTAGCTGGACATGATTACGGTAAAAAATAAAACATATGATTGAAAAGTAAGATATGACATATTAAGGTGATTTGTGTGCAATTGAGTTTTAAAAAGAACTTGCAAATAAATGTATAACTTTGAAAATAGATTTTTGCACGGAAAGTAAAAAGTGAGGAAATAAAAGTAAGTAAAGCGGTGCGAGGAAATAAATCAAAGTAAAGCGGTGCGAGGAAATAAATCAAAGTAAAGCGATACGGGAAAATAAATAAAGTAAATCGATGCGGGAAAGTAAATAAAGTAAAGCAATGCTGAATATATTAAAAACCTATTCCAATCAGAGACTTGAATATGGTACAACTGAAATATAAATAGCGGCAAGATTAAATGATATGACTACGATGCTCCAAACTTAATAACAACAATGATGCGATAACCCCTCAGTGTGACGAGTTATCGCTTTAACATTGTGAATATATGGCTTATGCTGCAACTAAGCTTGGATCATTAAAATTGTGAACTTCATGTCTTATTTATACTAGTACTAGACCAGCGAATCACGTAGCTCCTTCAACGTTCATGTGAGAGAAAAGTGGTAATTATGAGAGTGAATCTCCAACTGCCTTTGATTGAAGCACCAAAATCAAATATGGTGACTACGATGTAGGGATGGAGACCGCCATGTTCCCAAAATGGATAGACCCGGTCTTTGTGACCATTGGGATGTGGAACGCGTCATCTTCCTGGCGACTACCTCTATGTCGAATGCCATGTTGAACGTCATGTGTACATTTTACTCATTTTTCTCTGTTTTTCCTCCATTTCGCCTCGTTTCTTTGAGTAAGGTCTTTTCTAGGCTATGTACCTAAAAATAAGGAAAAGTACCAGCATAAAAGTAGAAATGATGATGAAAGGACGATAAAACATGTGTAATAATTTATTTTGGTGTTATCAATACATATTGTTCTAAATCTAAAGTTTTGGAGTTACATTGGTCACCGTCAGAAAAAGCTATAATGTCATTTTGAGAGTTAATTTAAATCTTTCTTCAATCATTTCATGCTTCTATCCACTCCAAATTTGATGGTGAATAAAATAAAATTGATGTGTCCACAAGAAACCTTCGACCTTTCCATATTGTCCTATTTATTTTTGTAATGGTGACTCTAGATCCCCAAGACGGACCGGTCGCTTCATCTTCATCCCAAGAAGCACATTTTCTAACGCATCAACCGACGATATCCCTTTATGGTGCATAGGTTTCCGAGGTTCCAACGGAGAACTATGAAACAAAAAAATTACTTAGAGACCTTCTTATCACCAACAAGAGGGAGTGAGAAGAGTTTATTTAATAGTAGAATGATTAGTTTATTTGTCTCGAGATAGTGCGGAACCACCCTTGAAAAGTTATGGGGGGGAGCCCACAAGATCAAAATAAACAACATAAAAAATATAGGCAACAAGCAAAGTACTTACTACTTTCTCGAAGATCTAACAATAAGACCCAGACACTCAACATCCTAAAAACTAGGAATATGGGCACACCCTTAACAAACCTATATCTCATCACCACAAACACTTAATAATATCCAAAGTAATTTTAATGTTGATTAAAACTTAATGACATTCATTATTAGAGGCAATGCAAAATTTTCGGAATTCGCTAGTTATTAAGGACAAAATAGTCATTTCTTAGTAACAATTAAAACACTTTCATGTCTTGACAGAGAGTTTTGAGATTGTGCTAGTGTACTTTAGCTGCGTTGCGATATGATCTTGAAATTATATTTTTCACTTCAGGCATAATTTTTGGATTGCATCAATGTCTTGTGATCGCGTCTCTTTGGCCTTTTGACGTTGAATTGCGCCTCTTTGAGATATATGTGTGTCACGATTTGCATGTCTTTTATAGTTTTATCTGATTTTCCTCCATTCATCATGTTTCATATCCTCATTTCTTCTTTATCACAGCTTTCACATTAAAATACAATGAATTTTTTTTGGTTAGGATAATCTCCACAAAGTTTGGTTGTTTCCATGATTCTTCAGATTCTTTATTAAAACCAACTAAAAAAACACATTAACAGTCAAAGTAATAAAAATTAGAAAATTTAGGTACTAAAAACAAAGTGTGACAGGTCGTCGTAATATCATCTTCTTGACACTATCATATAAGATATCTAAAAAGGGGTGACAAGTCAAACCTCTATAAACCAATGAACCTAAATTGTGTGATGGGTGATTGAAATATTTCTTACTTATTTCCACTCATCCTAATTTTGTAATCAAAGTATGCATGTTCACTTGTTAACTCCAAAGACACACCTTTGGTATCTATCATACAAATTTCTACAGCTTCCTCTTTCTCTTACCACTGATGCTTCTTATTGAGTTGGTTAACAAGAAAATGCAGGTTCCATTATCATACAAATTTGGATAAAATCCCAATAAAAACTTCTGCTAAATCATTCTCCAATTTGGATAACGCCCACAGTGGGGAGAAGTGTGGTTTTATGCTTTTTAAATATGAGCTTTTATTCAGAAATTTTATTTTTCCCACTTTTTCATAATGCATTGGGGGGGGGGGGGGGGGGGGGAGTATACTCTCATGGAGTTTTTTCTTTATTTTGTCACGGAAAGTTAAAACTCATTGGCTTATTATTACACTCTTTCCTAATCTTTAAGGATCATGGTAACACATCTTCTGAAAGATGTTTTTTCATTATCAAAAAGGGGAAAACATGGTTCTATCTGTGTATCTAGGTGTTGATTTTTGACGCAAGAAGATCAAACATTATGAACATCATCTAAGAGTGGTGACAATCTAAAATAAACTTGAATCAAAGAGCAAATATAATCTGAAGTCTCAAGTGCCTTTATATATATATATATATATATATATATATATATATATATATATATATATATATATATATATATATATATATATATATATATATATATATATATATATATATATGTATGTATAATTTTTTTTTCAAATAGCTCTTTTAAAATCTCTTTTATAAATGGGAAAATGGTTTTCAATTTGCATAATCGATTAGGGTAAGGACATAATCGATTATGAAGTCTAAAATCATTGAAGTGTCATAATTGATTATGTATATGTAATAATCAATTATGGACGCATTTATAGAGAATAATCAATCAAGGTTTGTCGACAATTGATTATGGTTCAAACCAATGTTTTAAAAACCGAATCAGAGATCGAACCGGTGAAACTTGTGGTTTAAGGTTTTATTGGTTAAACTGGTTAAACCTATGTTCGAACCGTTTATTAAATAAACTAATAATACGAAACTAAATTTCATAGATATGTTAAAAATAATCATATGTTCACAACATAATAAAATAAACATTTCAATAATCTATTACAAAGTTAATGCAACAATATCGATAATATGTATAATAACATAATATAGTTCTACATTTCATTTCAACCTTCATTTAAGAATAATTTGACCAAATTAAAGAATTATAATAAAAAAATTAAACTAATTTAAACCAAAATTAAAATAATAGAATATAATAACTAAAATAAAGCTCAAATAATTAAGAATACATAAATTAAATAAGATAGAATAACAAAAATAAATAATACAATATACTTCATTAAACAACAAAAAAACAAATTTGAGTTGAACTACAAAAAACAAGTCTTAATTGACAACAACAAGCAATATTGACATGAATATTGTGATTAATCCAGCTTCATCAATGGAGAAGCATAATAGAAGTAATGTTAAACAGTTAACATAAGAAAAGATGAATTAACAGAAGAATTAACAGAAGAAGAAAGAAGGAGATATCAAGAAGAACTGTTATTCAATTAGATGGTTTACATGTGGCAATGCATTGCTTATATATTGCAATCTTATCTCATAACCACCAATCACAATAGAGTAAACTAAACTAACTAACCATACAACTAATCCAACTGTATTAATCATTTAGCTTAAACTATAGTGGTTAAAATGATTAATCTCAACAGCCCCTCTCAAGCTAAGCATGGTGAATATTGATCATGCCAAGCCTGGAAATAAAATTGTTGAAGGTTGAAGTTGGTAATGCCTTGGTTAGAAAATCAGCAAGCTGCTCATGAGTAGAAATAGGTAGGAGTCGAAGTAAACCTTTTTGAAGCTTCTCACGGACCAAATGGCAATCGATTTCGAGATGTTTAGTTCGTTCATGGAATACCGGATTAGACGCAATATGCATTGCACTTTGGCTGTCACAATAAAGAACAGGGAGTTTGGCACACTTGATGTGCAGCTCCTTCATGAGAACTATCAACCAAAGCAGTTCACATGTGGCAAATGACAGCGCTTGATACTCAGCCTCTGATGATGATCTGGAAATGGTGTCCTGCTTCTTTGTACGCCATGATATGAGAGAAGTGCCAAGAAAGAAACAGTATCCTGAAATGGATCTCCTTGAATCAATGCAGCCTGCCCAATCAGAATCTGAGAAACCAAGCAGTTGCAGTTCAGCATTTCTTCGAAACAATATTCCTCTGCCAGGGTTGTTCTTCAAGTAGCGAATGACTCTACAGGCAGCATGATAATGTGCCATTGTGGGATTGTGCATAAATTGACTAAGTTGTTGCGTGGCATAAGTGATGTCTGGACGTGTGGTGTTAAGATACAGCAGACATCCTATTTGTCGTCTGTATGCTCCAATATCTTCAAAGGCGTTGCCACTATCAGCATGTAATTTAACAGATGGATCAGTAGGTGTGGGAGCTGGTTTGGATCCAAGCATACCAGATTCTTGCAAGAGATCAAGACAGTATTTTCTTTGTGATAGTGAAATCCCTGCTTGTGAATGAGCAACTTCGAGGCCAAGAAAGTACTTGAGTATGCCCAGGTTTTTGATGCTGAAATTTTCATCTAGGATGAGCTTAATACGATCAAATTCAGGCATAGAGGTTCCAGCTAGAATTATGTCATTAACATATACTAAAATGGCTATAAAGTGAGCATCCGTTTTCAAAGTGAAGAGAGAATAATCAGAAGTAGACTGAGTGTATCCTTGTTGCAGTTGTAAAGCTGTTAATTTTTCATACCATTTGCGACTGGCTTGTTTCAGACCATATAAACTCTTTTAGAGTTTGCATACTTGGTTGGGCCTGTGACATGTAACACCTTCAGGTATAGTCATATACACATCTTCCTGCAATTCCCCATGTAGGAAGGCATTGTTAACATCAAGTTAATGTAAAAACCAATTGTTGATGGCTGCAGTTGCAAGAAGGGTTCTGACAGTGGTAAGCTTTGCTACAGGTGAAAAGGTGTCAAAGAAGTCAAGCCCTTCAATTTGGCTGTACCATTTTGCAACAAGTCTAACTTTATACCTTTCTATTGTGCCATCTGCTCTATGCTTCACTTTGAAAACCCATCTGTTACCAATAGGTTTGACATGTAGTGGCAGATCAACTATGTTCCAAGTCCTATTCTTGTCTAATGCATCTAATTCAGACTTCATGGCCTTGATCCAATGTTCAGACAAACATGCTTCTTTGTAGTTCTTTGGCTCATGTGTAAGAGTGATATTGGATGCAAAAACACGATGAGATGCAGATAGAAAATTTAGGGAATCATAATTTGATATAGGATAATTAGTTTTGGTTGTACCTGATGATGACTTGATTGCTGATACATCAGATGTATTGCACACATAATCTGAGAGATAATAAGGTGTATGTTTAGCTCTAACAGGCCTGGATTGGATGCTGTCAATATCTGGTGTATCAGGGACAGGTTGAGTGTCATGGTTTTCATCAGTATTATCTAAAGATTCAGGGTGAATATTTGAATGGTGCAGTGTGTCAATGGTTGTGTTAGGATGATGCTCATGTTCCTCAGCTGTGAATTCAATGTTTTGTGATGGAACATGTATGATAGGTTCATTTTGTGGTGAGTCATTAGGATCTTTGTAAGGATGGTAGGTACAATTAGTGGAATTAACATTTGAATAAGGGAAAATATGTTCATGATGTATGACATTTCTAGAGACAAGAATTGTATGATTGTTAATTTCATAGAGTATCACACCCTTCATACCATTCTTGTATCCTAAGAAAACACATTTTCGACCTCTTGGCTCAAGTTTTGTTCTGTGCATATGTAGTGTGGATGCAAAAGCAAGAGAGCCAAATACTTTGAGACTATGCATATCTGGATGTGCATTGTGCAGTATGAAATGAGGAGAAAGATTGTTTAAAACTTGTGTAGGGAGTTTATTTATAATGAATGTTGCATGTAGAATAGCATATGACCAGAATTATTTTGGAAGTTTTGATTGAAAAAGAAGGGCTCTTCCAACATTTAGTAAATGTTGGTGTTTCCTCTCCACACGACCATTTTGTTGTGGAGATTCAACACAGCTGGTTTGATGGATGATTCCCTTAGATGAAAAAATTCAGGGATGTTAAACTCAGGGCCATTATCAGTTCTGATAATTTTGACATGAAGCTTATGTTGGTTTTCTATGAGATTGGCCAAATTTTTAACATGTTGTCTAGCTTCAGATTTGGTTTTCATTAATGTTATCCATGTATATCTGCTACAATCATCAACAACATATAAAAAATATGAATAACCATGTAAAGATTGGACTGCAAGAGGTCCCCAAATATCAAAATGAACCAAGTCATAAGGGTGTGCAGCTCTATTATTACTAACAGTATAAGGGAGTTTTCTTTGTCTAGCATAACAACAAACATCATAACTATCTTTATGATTAACTTTGATAAAAGGGAATTGGGAATGTAGGTACAATAATCTATTTTGAGATAAGTGTCCTAATCTAAAGTGCCATAAGGCTTTATCAGGTAAAATGACATTGGCTGCTAAGGCAGAGGTTAAATCAGGTGTGTGTGTGTGTGTGTGTGTGTGTGTGTGTGGTGTGTGTGTGTGTGTGTGTGTGTGTGTGTGTGTAACAGGTGAATCATTATCTCTCAGTGTTAGATAGTACAATCCATCTTTCTGCTCAGCAAAACCAGTCATCTTCATGGTGATTTTGTCCTGTATGACACATTGTGATTTGAGAAAATTGGCATTGTAATTAGAGGATTCACACAACTTTGAAACAGATAATAAGTTCAGAGAAAATTCAGGGAGCAAAAGCACAGTATGCACAATGAAATCAGGAGAAAAATAAATTATGCCAAAGTGATTAGCAACAAGGCATTGTCCATTTGGTAATCAAACAGTGATGGGAATAATTTTCTTATGTGAATGAAACCACTTGACAGAACTACATATGTGATCAGTAGCTCCTGAATCAATGATCCAAGAACCACTACTACTACTATGCATGCAATGATATGTGTTACCTGTTGATGGATGACCAACAACAACTTGGTTGGAAGAAGCATGTCCTGAAGATTGACCAAGACTTGATTTCTGAAGTAGATCCATTAAGGAATTGAATTGACCTTGAGTCATAGGTGAATTGTCACTTTGAATGTCAACACCATAAGATGAATATCCATCATTATTTCCATCTGATGCCACATTGTTAGCTGAATTCTGAAACTGTTTCTGCATATGAGGTGGAACACCATGTTTCTTGAAGCAATTTTCAACAGTATGGTTAGTCTTGCCACAGAATGTGCAAATGCGAACACCATGTTTGAAAGCATTATTTCTTTCTCTAAACCTCTTGGAATCAGCAACATTAATCAATGTTTGAGATTCATCATTTGGAATATGGAGCTGGAGTTGGCGCTCATGTTGAATCACCATGGAAAATATCTTATTCATAGTTGGCAAAGGATCCATTAACAAGATTTGGGACTTCACTACAGCAAATTGTTCATTTAAACCAGTCAAGAACCTGATAATTTGCAGTAGTTGGTGATGAGATCTTGCACTGCGCATAGCCTCACAGGTACACTTTATGCGACAGGTACAAGTTGGTAAAGGCAAATACAGATCCAGTTCTTCCCAAAGAATTTTAAGATCAGAGAAAAAGTCAGTAACTGATTTGGTTTCTTGCTTTAAGTTATAAATTTCTTGTTGCAGCTCAGAAATACGTATGAGATCACCCTGGGAAAACCTTTCTTTCAAATCGTTCCATACATCAAGCGCGTTCTCCATGAAAACTATGGACTGTGAGATTGAATTTGAAACAGATTTCATGATCCAAGAATGTACAAGCATGTTGCAGCGGTTCCAAGCACGCAAAGATGGACCGAAAGAATCTGTTGGAACAGGGAGAGATCCATCAATGAACTCAATCTTCATTTTTTCACCAAGAGCCCTCTTCATGCTTCGAGCCCATGAATGATAGTTGGAACCAGTGAGTTTGGGAAGGACTGTTACTGAACCAGGGCCATCGCTGGGATGAACAAAATAGGGTGAGGTTTGACCCAAAGCAGGATCAGTTGATGAAGATGAAGTTCGAGAGGGAGCCATGAATGCAGAAAGAATTGAAAGAAGAGATAAAATGATGTTAAAAGATTCAGTTGGATAGCAACGGAAGAAGGATCGAATTGGCGAATGATACCATATTGTGATTAATCCAGCTTCATCAATGGAGAAGCATAACAAAAGTAATGTTAAACAATTAACATAAGAAAAGATGAATTAACAGAAGAATTAACAGAAGAAGAAAGAAGGATATATCAAGAAGAACTGTTATTCAATTAGATGGTTTACATGTGGCAATGCATTGCTTATATATTGCAATCTTATCTCATAACCACCAATCACAATAGAGTAAACTAAACTAACTAATCATACAACTAATCCAACTGTATTGATCATTTAGCTTAAACTATAGTGATTAAAATGATTAATCTCAATAATGAACGACAATCAATATTGAGTTGGATAACGTGATTATGTTTAAAAGAAACAGTGTGATGATCATGGAGTATGGTTGATAGAAAAACTTTAATAGAATGACAAAATTTAGAAGTTTGTATGGTTGTAAAAAAACATGGAATTCTATTTTGTGCGCCAACTCCATGGAATTCTATTTTGTATGTTGAATCACCATGGAAAATATCTTAAAATTGTGATAAACTTTGGGTGTGATACTTGTTATATTTGGCAAGGTGAAGTAAGAAACCTAAAGGCCAAACTTGACAAGGCTCTTGAGCCCAAGATTACCTTTGCTATCGATAAATCAAACTTTCGAAAAAGTATGGTTAATCCATATCAAAAATATAAATATGTTATAAAGGATGAAGATAGCAAAGGCAATCAAAATATAAATTTCTCTTGTCTTTATTGTTGCAAGAAAGGTCACTCCATTGCTAAATGTAGGTTTAGGAGATTTTTAGTTCCTAAAGGCATTTATCAATGGCTACCCAAATGCAACCATTTCCTTCCTCACCACTCAGGACCCAATAAGCCATTGGGTACCTTCTCTTGTTAATTACATTTCCACAGGTAAAATGCCTCGAGACTACCGAGAGAAGATGGGTTCTCGACAGCGGATGCTCAAGGCATATGTCAGGAGACATATCACTCTTCATTGACTTCGTGGCTAAGAAGAAGGGATATGTAACTTATGGTGACAACAACCGTGGAGCAATACTTGGTAAAGGTAGTGTAGGTAATCCTTCTTCCACTACTATTTCTGATGTATTGCTTGTCGAAGGTCTTAAACACAATCTACTTAGCATCAGTCAATTATGTGACAAAGGATACAATGTATCATTTTCAAAAGATTGTTGCAAAATTGTACATAATGATGATAAGAAGAGTATGTTTAATGGCCTACGTGTGAATAATGTCTATATGCTTGACTTAAATGAAGTATCGTTAACAAGTGACAAATGCCTTGTAACAATGAGTGAAGATTCATGGTTATGGCATAGGCGTTTAGCACATGTTAATTTTGATTTACTAAATAAAGTAGTCTCAAAAGATCTAGTCTTAGGTCTCCCCAAAATAAAATTCACCAAGGATCACCTTTGTGATGCTTGTCAAAAAGGGGAGCAAATGAGGATCTCATTTAAATCCAAAAAAATCGTTTCAACAACGAGACCTCTCGAGCTTCTTCATATGGATTTATTTGGGCCATCTAGGATTAAAAGTCTAGGAGGAAACTATTACGGTTTCGTAATAGTGGACGACTTTTCTAGATTTTGTTGGACTATCTTTTTAGCAAGCAAGAGCGATACGTTCGCCGCCTTTGAAAGATTTGCTAAGCTTTCCCAAAATAAATTAAATACAAACATTGTTGCAATTAGAAGCGACCATGGGGGTGAGTTCGAAAATCACTTATTTGAAGAATATTGCGGTAACCATGGTATTGATCATAACTTCTCCGCTCCACGCACTCCTCAACAAAATGGGGTTGTGGAGCGTAAAAATCGAATTTTGGAAGAATTGGGAAGAACAATGATCAACGAAAGTGGCTTACCGAAATATTTTTGGGCCGACGCCATTAGTACGGCTTGTTATGTTCTGAATAGGGTGCTCATTCGCCCCATTCTAAATAAAACACCGTATGAGCTTTTAAAAGGGCGAAAGCCAAATGTTTCTCACCTACATGTTTTTGGTTGCAAATGTTTTGTATTGAATAATGGAAAGGAAAACTTGGGCAAATTCGATTCCAAGGCCGACGAAGGTATCTTCCTCGGATACTCTCAATCGAGCAAAGCATATAGAATATACAACAAACGATTACTTGCTATAGAAGAGTCTGTACATGTTACTTTTGATGAATCCAATCCGAGAGACGTCGGAAAGGGTAGTGGTTTTCATGGTGCAGGTACATCTACTGAAGACATACTCAAAGGTGGCGAGCCGGGAATTGATCAACCCGACAAAGTCAAAATTGAGGAGGATAAAGATGTACACCATGAGGAAACCGAGGTAGCTCATCCGCCCTCAAACGATGATCTCCCTCAAGTTTGGAAGTCTTCCAAAGACCATCCAATTGACAACATTCTCGGAGATATCTCAAAGGGTGTTACAACTCGATCTAAGCTAAGTAATTTCTGTTATCACTTCGCTTTCGTTTTGCAAATGGAACCTAAAAACCCTAAAGAAGCCCTACTCGATGAACACTGGTTTTTGTCAATGCAGGAGGAACTTAATCAGTTCACTAGAAATGAGGTTTGGGACCTTGTCCCTCCTCCGCGAGATCATCGAGTAATCGGCACCCGATGGGTGTTTAGGAACAAGCTGGACGAAAACGGGGTAATAACCCGTAATAAGGCGCGTTTAGTCGCGCAAGGGTATAACCAAGAGGGAGGCATCGACTATGAGGAAACTTATGCGCCGGTTGCCCGACTCGAGGCTATACGCCTTCTCCTTGCGTTCGCTTGTGCGAAAGATTTTAAACTATTCCAAATGGATGTCAAGAGTGCGTTCCTTAACGGTCACATAAATGAAGAGGTTTACGTCGCGCAACCTCCGGGTTTTGAATCCCATGAGTATCCTGATCATGTTTATAAACTAAAAAGGGCTTTGTATGGCCTCAAACAAGCTCTTAGAGCTTGGTATGAGCGACTAAGCAAATTCTTACTCGATCAAGGTTACTCAAGAGGAAAGGTTGACACAACCCTCTTCATTAAACGTCAAGGAAAGCACTTGATATTAGTGCAAATTTATGTATATGATATCATATTTGGGTCTACTAACATGAATCTTGTGAGAGAGTTTTCAGACCTTATGCAGGGCGAATTCAAGATGAGTATGATGGGGGAGCTCACATACTTTCTTGGTTTGCAAATTAAACAGCTCAAAGAAGGAACTTTCGTGAGCCAGACAAAGTACTGTTTGGACCTTATCAAGAGATTTGACATGGCAAAAGCTAAGGCCATAGACACCCCCATGCCAACTTGTACAAACTTGAACAAAGATGAAGACGGTAAGGAAGTAGATGTAAAATGGTATAGAGGTATGATTGGATCACTTCTTTATCTTACTGCCTCTCGTCCTGATATTATGTTTAGTGTATGCATGTGCGCAAGATATCAATCATGTCCCAAGGAATCCCATCTAAAAGTTGTTAAATGAATACTTCGATACCTATCCGGTACTCCGAAGTATGGACTATGGTATTCCAAAGGTAATGATTGTTCATTGGTAGGTTTCTCCGACTCCAATTTTTCCGGTTGCAAATCGGATAGGAAAACCACCAGTGGCACGTGTCACTTATTTTCAACGTCTTTGGTCAGTTGGCATAGCAAGAAACAGGTTTCAGTTGCCTTGTCAACCGCCGAAGCGGAATACGTTGCCGCCGGTAGTTGTTGTGCTCAAATCCTATGGAGTAAGCAACAACTATTGGATTTTAACCTCAAACTTGAACGTATTCCCATTTTTTGTGACAATACAAGTGCTATTAATCTTACCAAGAATCCTGTGCTGCATTCTCGCACCAAACATATCGAAATTCGACACCACTTTCTTCGGGATCATGTAGAGAAAGGTGACATTGTATTTGAACATGTTAATACTGAAAATCAACTAGCGAACATCTTCACAAAGCCGCTAGCCACTGAACCTTTCTTTCATATCCGCCGAGAACTTGGTATTCTCGATATTTCGGAACGGGCATTATAATATGCTGTTTTACCTTATTCCATTTAAGACTATAATCTTGTACTTCTAACAAGTTGATGTTGTCGCAAGCACAAGTTTATTGTTCACCGAGTTACTCCGACATCGAGGTGATACTGTTCCCTTCTCTCTCTCTCTGCAAAGTTTCATGGTTAAAATAGCTACACTACATAATGATTTTGTATATATATGCATGATGTATCTCTTTGGATGTTTATTGTTGTATGGCATTTTAATTGTGCATCAAACTTGTCAACGTATGTGCAGAATAGTGAAAAACTGAAATTTTGTCTATATGAGTCGATTGTAACAGGGCTATGGTCGACGCACACTTAACATTTTTTTGTGTTTTTTTAAAAATCAAACAGTATGCGTCGACGCATACAGAGGTATGGTCGACGCATCGCTCAAAAATTCTGTTTTTCTGCAGAAAAATTTAAACCCTCTCATGCAGCTACATTCAAAAATCATCATTAAGTGTGCATTTACATTCCATTGCATTTCAAACTTCCCACTACCTTGTAACTTGCATCTACCTAGTGTCTTTTGTCCCTTGATCTTTCCTCTTCCCAAAACCCTAACTTCTCATCTACAAAAAGAAAAAAACCACTCTCTAGCAAAATCATTCTCAAAAACCCTCACCAAGCTTCTCTCTACTCCCACACACACTAAGTTTCAAATCTGTTCAAGTGGCTTCCACATCTCGCAGACCTACCGGCAAGAGATCCCGGGAATCATCCGCCGTATCTCTACCCATCTCCGCTGTATCGCTTGTTCCACCGGCTCGCGTCGAATCCTTCAACAAAGATATCGACAAAAGAGGAGTTGTACGACAGCATACTTTCTACAAGCTTACCGCCGAACGCATGCACCTCATAGAAATCATGGCTCTGCTACAGCATCAAGGCATTGTCAAATTCTTGGAATGCAACGCTAAATACAGCGAAGACTTAGTCCGAGTGTTCTACGCCGGCATTCATGATAAGTTTCGCGGGCACAAGTTTCACTCCAGGATCGGCACGACAAAGGTATCGTTTAAGTCAAACGCTTGGAACAAATATTTTGATATGTCATTGGATGATGCTGAAAATCCTCTAGCTGAGGTAACCGACTCTCACCAAATATAAGGTTACGAGTTTAGGAGTGCGTTGAACGATATGCTGAAACGACCATATCCTGATCATATTGTTAACAGTGACTCGTTCCCACGAACTGTCACTGCCGGCAAGCTGAAAACAGGAGAACGGATTCTTCAATGGATTGTCTCACGCATCCTGCGACCAAAGAAGGGTGGTCTCTCCAGAGTTGAACAGGCTGAGGTTCATCTCATGTACATTCTGAAGAATAAGCAAAAAATCAACTGGCCCTACTACATTGCCAGTAGGATGTTCAGCCTACGTAATTCCGGACGAGGAACGGCTCTTACCTACGGATCTTTCATTCAAGAGGTCCTTACTGCAGCCGATGTCAATCATCTGTCCTTTCCGTATACCTCCATCTCATCAGACAAAGAGTTCAGCCCAAAATCTCTGTCTATGATGGGATATTTTTGGTGTGATGAGCGAAGGATGTACAAGTTTGTTCGAAGAGGAAATGTTCCTCCGCCTGTTGCAGCAGATGATGACAGTGATGAAAGTGAAGAAGAAGAAGATGAAGAGGATAATGAAGAAGAGGAAGTAGGACAAGCCTTTGATCACCATGGTGGAGATAATAGTCCTCCACAAGTTGACACTCACGACCACTCCGACTCCGCTTGGGTTCAGCATTCACATTCAACTGAAGAAGACGTCCCCAACCAGGGTGGCTGGGGTGAATGGCAACATACGGGTTGGTCAACTCAACGTCAATTCTACCAGCCGTATCACCAGTATGATGAAGAATCTCCTCCGTCTCCTCCACAGCACGCAAACTCTTCAGAATTGTTGGATATGATGCGAAATATGCAGCTGGCACAACAATCCTTCATGCAAACTCAGGATGACCGCTATGCTCATATTAGGAGCCAAATTCAAGCGCAAAATGAGAGGCTTGATAACCTTTCTACAAGCATGAATGAACGGTATACTGCACTTACCGAAGCATTTGAACGCCACGAACGATCGGTCGACGGGAGTCTCAAGTATGTAGGCGGTATTGCTGAACAAATATCATCTCTGGCTGACCCCTACAGAAACCCTAATATCTGTTACCATCAAGGACGACACCATTAGGAAATAGGACTGCATATGCATCTGAATTTGTTTGTTGTTTTGAATGTATTAAATTCTCTGTAATGCTTATTTGTGCAACATTAATTTTAATGTGTATCTTCCTTTAATTAATGACTATCGTTCAGTAATGATATTTGGTGTGATATTATTATCTGATTGTGTTATTTCCTGTTGAATTTTATGTTAAGTTGAATAATCATTCCTTGTCTCTTTTTGATGTTGTCAAAGGGGGAGAAAGTGTACAAAGCAGCCAAAAATGTTCACCACAATTAACAGTTGTTTTTGCAGATAGCCTTAGGTTATAAAAGAAAGGGGGAGTGTGCATAATGTGTCAATACTGCATGTTGTTTGCCTCTTTGGTTTTGCACATGTTGTCATCATCAAAAAGGGGGAGTATGTAAGGGTAAATTGTCAGACAACATACAATCACAAGTTTCGATGATGACAAATGACCATCATGGACGAATCGGCATTGTCGATTCCACGTCTACAAACAAATGCAACACATCACTTATCATATCCTTTCCTATGCTTATCTAAATCTGTTATAATTCATAAAACATATGTGGACAAAGTGTGATCATGACGAAATGCATGAAAATCACAAAATACGAATTTTTGCAGATTTGAAGGCCTTGAGTCGACCATAGGGGTCGGCGCATCGCCCACGGGTCAGCGCATAACTCAGACCAGTTGGTGACTAGTCAGCGCATGCTTGCTTGAGTCGATCATAGGTTGGCGCATGGCATAGTGCGGTTGGCCACGGGTCAGCGCATGGAACACTTGAGTCGACCATAGGGGTCGGCGCATTTCCCACGGGTCAGCGCACGCCGACCTATGGTCGACCGCTCGTGCGTAAACTTAGTTTTCTGAGTATTTTCCACTGTTTGAAAAGCTGTTATTTTTGGTTGGTTAGCTAGTTACTATAAATAGAAGTCAAATTACTTTTATCAACTAACATTTGTCAAATTGATTTCAAGTGTTCAAGGAAACAAGAAAGAGTGAAATAGGTGTCCAAGATTCATCATCTTCATCTTCAACATCTCACAACACATCAACTACACACAACCATTTTTGATGTGCTTCGTGATCGGTTAAAGGTGATAAGGTTCGAAGCTGAGATTGGAGAATCCAGTTCGGGTTGAAGCTTGTGGCAGGTTCTTTCTTGAATAAAACCGTTAGGGTTTTGCCCTCCAAGACCGATTTGTGTTTGGGGTTTTTTGGACGAATTGCTTCACCAATATTCAGCTGAGCGAAGGTGATTGAGAAGAGGAAGTCTTCATCAGTCTAGTAGCGGATTCGGTGATATTGAGGGAAGAATTCGGGTTCGATTTGTTGTGGTTGAGATCAGCCGGGCCGAGGGTTTGAAGAACGGAAGGTTTTTCAACAAAGGGGCTGGAATCGGAGGTCTATCAATAACAATCGAAGGTCTTGATTCATCTTGAATCAAGGAACAAGGAGAGGAAGCAACATTCAACATCTTGAGAGTTCAGTTGTTTACTTGTTTTGCAATCCTTGTATAAACGGTTAAATTCTACAGGTGATATCTAATTAAATCGTCTCAATTCTAATTTTAGAATTGAGGGCATACGTACCCCGAAGAGAGGACGGCGGGGGAACTGCCTCATCAAATCTCTGTCTTCTTTAATTTTCTGCATAATTGTTTTTCAGCTTAAAAATTAAGTGATTTTAGTTTAAGCACTTTTACCAAACATTGATATTAATTGAGTAAGATATTAAAACTCTATTTTTGAATCCAAAGTACAATAGTATATTGTACTAGATCAATTTGAATTACTTACTCAACACAAATATCACTTGGAGTGTTTATGCACACCAAGTGTTTGATAATTTGCCTAAACCAAAGTTGTCTTAAGTTTGTATCTAGTTTGATTTGGTATTTGGATCATTGGAACTAGGAATCCTAGTAAGTGAAACAAATCATTGATTGTGCAAATAAGTGTAGTGATTTGTATTTCACTTTATCTCTAATCCATTGGCTTGACGCATATCCGGTTTTCTAATAACGGTTCGTTTTAGACTATATTTTCCTCGGCCGCTTCCGCACTTAAAACAAATTTTTCAAAACCAATTTTAAATTGGTAGCGCCGACTCAAATTTTAATTGGGATCTATTCAAACCCCCCCTCCCCCTTCTAGATCCGTGCCATAGTCTAACAACTTATGCATAATTGATTATAGCTATATGTATTGTTTGTCGTTTGAAAACTCATCATCAATGTGAGAACCTTACAAAAAAATTATTTCTTCTTCTCTCACTCTTTTTTATTACTCTTACACACTTCACATATTTTAGTGTTAAGAGAGAAACTATTTTATAGAAACTTATATCAACCGCTATTGTTATTACAATCTAAATTGTAAAATCAAGAGAGTGTTATTCTCTTGAACTTGTAAGATATGAATATTGAAAGTTGACACTTTGATAAAAACATACAAGATGAATTCGTGATAAAAATTTAGTGTAAAAGTTGCAAGTTGAACATGTATTTAAAACTTTGTTGATAGTTAAAAATTGAAAGTTGTCAACCATGATGATTAAATGTAGGCGTCGTGGTTTTAGACAGATCTAGGATAAATATAATGTGTGTGCTTTACTTTATCTCAAAACTCTTTTTTTTGCATCTTATATATTAATTATGTTTTCTTCTACACTCTTCTTAAAACTCATTTTAAAAACCTATTGTAATTTCAGAAAACATTTTAAATTATAAACCACTTCTCTCGTGGTTGAAATCACTTGGTAAAGTGTAATTTCAAAGGATATATAACTATTGACCCTGTCGCATCCTGCGAAAAATCAACCGGCGAGCCTAAAAATAAAAACACACAGAGCCGCCACTAAACGTTATTTATCCCAAGATAGGGAAAGGAAACGCTCAGAGAAACCTGGAAAAGACATGGTCTCGCGACCAAGAGAATGGGTTCGGGAGTCGGTTACGCGAGGGGAAGGTATTAGCACCCCTCACGTCCGTCGTACTCGACGGGATCCACGTTCTAAGAAAATAAAAGGTTGCTAAACATCACACACACACACAAGGGAACGCAGGTGGGGTTAAGAGAAGGGAGCTCGATAAGGTATCGCACCTTATGCCTACATATCTTGTCTGGAACAAGAATCAGAGCCTCTGTAGTTCGGCTTACGCACGCCAAACAACACAAAACATACAAACAAGGGTGGCAAACAGGGAGCCCGACAACCACTGGATGGAATTACGTCGGCATCCGAACCAAAACACACTCAAAAGGGCGAACGTGGAGCCCGACAGCCAATCACTGGGCTTACGTCGGCATCCGAACCCAAAACACCAAACAGCACAGTCAGATAACAAGTAAACGCACGCAAAAAAGAAAAAGGTTGCCCGGAGTGGTCTCGCACGACCACCTGCCTACATACCTCGTCTGGAACGAGGATCAGGGCGATGTAGTTCCCCTGAAAGGGACTAAATTGCTAACCAGAAACCGGGGAAAGATACACAACTAGGGAGCTGAGACTCGAGCCTAATGTTGTCATGCATCGTTAACCCTAAGTTCGGTTTTCTATCCTACTTGCATAAGCAAACTAACCTAACCAGGAAAGAAGCTAGCACACAAGCATACAATCATATATCATCAAATGAGAACAGGTATCTCAAACAAGCATGTCAATCAGATATCCACATAACACGCACTATAGCCAAAACAAGGGGCTCAATCAATCAGGTTTGACTGCCTAAGCAATCGTCTGTACAGGCTGTGTTTGCTCTTAACCTTGCCATTACGAGGCTAAGGTGAAGCAGATGATGGGATGAAGTAAGGATCAGACCTCACAGCTCTTATCCCTAACCAGGGAGAGCTGACAAATGAGCATGGGTCCAGAATAGGGGAACCCTTCTATACTCGATGACTCTGACACAACAGATCTTGGGCTTTTGATCTCAATGCTACAACCATGTAATGGGAGCAAGGAGATGACTCACTGAATAGTGGGGGACAGGTTGCTTGTCCCTACCTTCCACCAATTGCCTTACTTGAAGGACTTTTCCTGCTTGGGCTTGAAAAATAAACATACACAATCATTGCCTCTTAAGGAGGACTTCAGACAATTTGCCTGGCCCGGTAACAGCCGGGTCTCCAGACTACATGAAGTAAGAAGGTATACCTCTATGCAAGTTGCTTAAGCAAAGCAAAGCAAAAGTTCACAAGGAACTAAGCAACTAAAGTACCTGGAAACAATCAAACTCAGTCAGTACTCAATCAGACAAACTATACAGCAAACAATCAAACAGTTTAAACAATACAACACAAAGCAAGCTCAAGGCTTAAGCCCAAGCTCCAACACCTACAAAACAATGTTATGTTAGTGTACAAACATCCACAACATCAATTAAAATCAACTTGTATCATTCTCCATGTACATTATGCTTTTGATCCTGAAAAACCAAGCAAACATTAGCAACTAGACCACTAGGCCAAGCCTAGGGTCCAAAAGCGAGAAAAAAGTTAAAACAGCAAGGTATCCACCATCCAACATCAAATTAACATCAAACAAGATCAAACATCATTGGTCTCATGTTTATATCATCCATCATGCTCAATTCATGCACAAAACAATCCATATGAGGTCAAATGAACCACCAAGCATACAAACAGAAGTATTGCATTCAAATCCCTATCAAAATAAATCCAAAAATTCTCAAATTAATTACACCTAAACAGGGGTCAATCAAGGTCTACCATGTCAAATTTGAGCTCAATTGGGCAAATGGAACCATGTCAATGAAAATCAACAAAAACAGACACAATTTCATGCTTCAATTCACACCATCAATGCATACATCCAATTCAAAAATTCATATCTCATTGAAAACAAAAAAGAAATGGATGAGACCAAAACAGGGAGGTCACACAATGTGTCTAGTTCATGCATATCAAATTTCATGGCCATACAATACAACATGAGCATTTCTCAATCATTCTACCAACCTAGGTCACACAAGCTTGCACAATTGGTCAACAGAAATGAAAAATCACAATCAAATTGAAAATGCAATGTAAAATTCTACAAAAATTCACAAAGCTTCCTAACATGTTAACTAAGCATCATGCAAAATTTCAATCAATTTCAACATGTATAGGTCAATCAATTAAATTCCACAATTTGACATCAAGAGGTGTGACACAAATTGTCACACCTAAGTTCCAGAATTTGCTGCTCATTGACCAGGTATCAAAAATGCATGAAATTTACATATAAATGAGCATCAATGAGTCCACAATCATCACAAAAATTTTCAAGAATTTATTTTACAATATGGACATTTCATGATCAAATTGGTGACATGTATCAAAAATGGACATACATTAGAAAACCCTAGGTCAAATAACATATTTACCAAGCACAACTTTGACCAATAGGTCAAAAAAATCCTACACAAGTCAACAAAGCCATAGAAAAAATTTCCATAATTTTAGGATTTTTTTGCTATTTTTTATGGATTTTTTTTAAGGTCATTATCAATTTTTAATAATTTAATGAAATTAACTAAAAATCACAATGGCAATACTGTAATTATTTTGAGCGCGGGAGGGAAACAGCATTTTTTAAAAATTCAAACACAAATGAAGATCTGGCACACGAATTTCATCTCTTCCAACTCAAATATTCCAGAAAACGAAAATCATGATGAACAACAAAAGTCAATGGAAATTAGCAAGCTTATAGTCGTTGGACTCGTCTCTTCAAGAGGATTACAAATATCACACTATTACATCCTAAAAGTTCTTAAATCAAAAGAATCGAACAACCTAGGGTTTGCATTCATAACTTCAATTCAAGATTTCTCCTCCTATGGTTCATCATTCACAAATCTAATTACATCACCACGATCTACATAACATGTACTTCCAAACGCATATGATCTTGAAGCAAATCATGAGTTTCGAAAATCCTCTAACCTGGAATGGCAGCGATGATAGAGAGGTCCTTTGCGCTTCTTTTCTTCAAACAGATGTAGAAATAGGATGAGGATGATGTTTAGCAACCTTTGCCTAGCTCAACCTTGCTCCAGTTATGAGGAATTCGCATTTGCCATGGATGATGAGTTTTTGAACAGCCACGATTTAGCACCCTATGCCTTCCAATTTGCAAAAACAGATGGAGAAGAAAAAGATTGGAGTTGAATGCAACAAGAATTTCGTGTTTTGGTTCAAGATTGAGGAAGAAATTTGGATTTGAAGGTTGTTGTGTTCTTGAGGGTTTTGAGAGAATGTGGAAGTTTCAGATCTGGTTCTTGGAGATTGTGAATTCTGTTATGATTAGGAGATGATTTAGAATATATATGGTAGCTTAATCCATTACTAATCATGTTAATTAGCATTTTGGCTTAATTAGTGAAATTGTAATTTTGCAAATGGAGGGTAAAATGGTCAATTCCTTTAGACAGCTCATGCCACCTCAGTGACAGCACATACACCTTCTAAATATCATATGTGAACTGTAGAAACTTGTTTCATGCTCATTGGTTGCTCCATTCTCAAATTCACCATGTGTATGCATTTGGTCCATTTTTGTCATTTCCACTTTTCAAGCCAAATCTCAATTTACAAGGCCTATGCATGAAATGATGATTCCAACACACTCCAAATTCCATTCCTGAGGTGTTGGAAAAAGTCCCATTCAAAAATTCCAATTATTTTGACATTTGGACAATTTTGCCCCTGGTCCAATTCAGCTGTCCAGTTGAAAAGTGACTTTTTGCCTTGGCCATTTTTGGGAAAATACAATGATGCACCCTCAAAGTACATGTCAAATGGAGTTTGTGCACATAAAGAACATGCAATTTGGACAAAGTATGTGGTAATTATGGCCTCCTGATTACGGGTCATTTTTGAAATTCACTGAACCATAACTTTCCAACCATACATTGGATTTTCAAGTTCTTGGACTTTTTGGAAAGGTGAGAACAATATCTACAACTTTCATGTTGAACAAATTTTCATTTGAAGCTTCCTTGGACTCGTGGCTTTGAGGTCCAAAACTTTCCATTTTTGGAAACTTCAGTTACAAGTCACTTTCTATTTTTGGCAGTTTTTGTCCTGACTTGATTTTCTTCATTCTTAAGCTTTGAGATGTCTTTTAACACTTGTTCCAACATGAATGAAGTGTCTTCAACTCATTTCCACCTCCAAGTCCATCAGATCATGTACAGTTGACCACAGTTGACTTTTCATCTGACAGATGAATCAGGCAATGCATAGATCAAACTGAGCTCCAATCTTCAACTGAAATGGCTCAAGGGTGCAACCCTAGCCTCCATAAGCACAAAATAATCACATAATGAACCCCATAACCATCATAACCCCATCTCCTGATCATGCCCTGACTGGCCCAATACAACTGATTAGGGTTGACCAGTGGTCAAAACCCTAATCTCAAGGAATCTTCTTCCATCTCCTGATGACATCCAACCATGATGATGATGATGTATCACTTCAATCAAGATGAAGACCAATATCCATTGAGAATCATGAAACCCTAATTCACAGTCCAATCCTCAGATGGCCAATGATCAGTCAATAAACCCTAGGCTTGCACTGGGACTCTCCATCTTCTGATCAAGACTTGGGAGAATGGCTTGCACAATGTAACCACATGCTATGCAATATGAAATGCCTAATGCCCTAAAATGATATGCAAATATGTTAATGCTAGTCCCAAGAAAGGAGGGCAAATTTTGAGGTGTTACAGCTGCCCCTATTCAATCCACTGTGAACCTGTCGATACGAAATAGCCTCGGCTTTCGGATGATCAGGATGAAGAGTGATTGAATACCAAGAACAGACGAACAATTTGCACTCTGATGGGATAATAATTAACAACGCCTGTCAGCATCGGCGAAGAAACAAACTCTGAACTTGTCGACCTGGATACCAAAATAAATGGTAACACAGGGATAACCATGGTCTGAACACCACATCCACTCGGGATTCTCATTCCTTTTTTGCTTTTCTTGAACCCCGAAAATTTTCTCTTCTTCTACCTGGTCCGAAAACCACTTCGGTCTGAACTCCGAAAAACTGGCCTGAATACCACAAGTGCTTCAACCTGATAGTCGGAAACTTCACTAATCACCACTCTAAGGGCAACACGTCAGAGGGTACACCTTCAACCAGACACTGACTGATGACTGGGAAGAAACTCGACGTTTACTGAACATCGGACGATGATGTTTACTGACACCAAAAAAAGCTCGACCAGACATTAACCAATGACCGGGAGGAAACTCGATGTTTACATGACATCAAACAATGATGCGGACAAACATCAAACAATGATGCGGACAGACATCAAACAATGATGCGGACAGACATCAAACAATGATGCGGACAGACATCAAACAATGATGCGGACAGACATCAAACAATGATGCAGACAGACATCAAACAATGATGCGGACAGACATCAAACAATGATGCGGACAGACATCAAACAATGATGCGGACAGACATCAAACAATGATGCGGACAGACATCAAACAATGATGCGGACAGACATCAAACAATGATGCGGACAGACATCAAACAATGATGCGGACAGACATCAAACAATGATGCGGACAGACATCAAACAATGATCGACCAAACACTTACTGATGTCTGGGAAGAAACGGTGGTTCCAAACTCACAATGCTGAACTCCTCGGAGCATCGTCTTCGCTGTCAGACAAAACCAAACCTCAAGCGGTAATCACGGCTTGAATCGCGCTGATCGCGTAACGTCTTCTGACTGTATCCCCATCTCTGTCCGACGGGAACATTTCCTCCAATATCGCACTACTGGGGAACATTGCTGATCTGACGTTGTGATGCTAATCTCCTCAGAGTAACATCTTCACCTTTGGTGAACCCCAAATCTTCAAGCGGTAACCACAGTTTGGGTTGCGTTGAATACATCCCTTTTCCATCTCCGTCCGACGGAAGGAGTCTTCTCCAGTGTCGTACCACTGGGACAATACCTGTGATCCAATCATGAGGCTATACTACTCGGAGTAACACTTTCATTTTCTGGCAAAATACCTCTCAAACAATAACCACGGCTTGAGACTAGCTGACGTTTGCAATGATGCATGCTTGATTTCTTCTGCGTAATGCTCCATAATTATGGAAATGCTACGCGATTATTTATTTTTCTATGCAATATGCAATGCTTATTCTACATGATGAATGCATAAAAATATCCCCCTCAAGGGAATTTTCTGGGGAAAACGAGACTCTCTGCTGAGGAACTCGCCACTGCTCCGATTTCCACCCTGCCGGGGATAGCACTGCTGCTAGGAAATAGACAACCCTTGCTGGGGATACAGATCCTTCACTACACTCTGTGGGAATACCACAGTCTTTGACTTGCTGGGGATATAGATCCCAACTCTGCTTTGGGAACCCTCACAGATACTCCCGCTGGGGAAATGAGCAATCTTCAACCTGCTGGGGGAATACCATCCAGACCCTGCTAGGGGAACGACAACTACTCCGCTGGGGAGGACCCAATCAATCCACATGTAGGATACCCTCGGCTGGGGATGCAGATATTCGTCTGCTACGGAAACTCGTTCAATCCACTGGTAGAATGAACACTGTTGGAGAGATATGTCATTGAAAAAACCCGCTCCACTCGGGGAACTGCTGGAGATATATTTCTTTGAAAAAGACCCGCTCCACTCGGGGAGTAGCAACCTTCGTGCCTGGCTGCTGAGAAAACACCATTGTAAACCTGTCGGGGATAACCATCCTGACTCGGCTGGGGAATTCACAGACCTTGGATCTGCTGGGGGAGCTAGTCCTATGACTCTGCTTGGGGACCTAGCTGAGGAAATGAGAAAAGTTGGTACAGAACACCCGTCGACTCGTCGAACCACGGTATCTACCTTCCAGCCTCGCATCAGCTTTCCACTTTTGAGAATTTCCAGACTCGTCCGGACCTTTTCTGCTCCATCATCTTACATTCCAAATCGCCTCGCGCTCGACGAGAAAGCGTACTCCTGGGAGTTATACATACTTTTCAATTTTCCGACTTTGAAGAGTCTTCTTGATTAATTTCAAGGGTCGTCGGACGTCTCTCGTCGTCTCTTCGTCGCCCTTCTTCGTGCACTCGTCCTGATCGGACTCTACGGGGAATTTCTACAAACTTTCAAGTCTTCCGACTTTGAAGAGTCTTCTTGATTACCATCAAGGATCGTCGTGCGCCTCAACGTCTTCGTCATTCTTTCATTCGTTCGTTCCTGAGCGAACTTTCTGGGGATCCGTTACACAGCTTCCATATCACAACCTGCAAGTGAATGAAGAATATCCAACAGTTCCTGCAAAACAGATCATTAGATAAAACCGTGCCCCAGGCGTGTCAAGATTTCAACACTTGGGTCACTCAACCTTCCAAATAAGATTTCAAGCTTTCAATCTTATAAACATGCATTGGAAGGAAACCTGTATGTCTTAAAATGCAAAGATTCTTTATCAAAATAATCGGATGTTTTTGCAATCAAAGCGGTAATGAAAGACAAAAACAAAATTATTTGACTGAATATGCATTTTATTGATTGGAAAAGTGTGTGGCTCAAATTGAGCAATACCAAAGGAAGCAATTCCTGAAAAGAGGTAATTGCGCAAAAGGAAAAATCTATCCTAATGGCAATGTGAAACCCGTGATTTCATCGAGTTCCAACTCGGTTACACCCCATATGTCCTCAGACTCTCCGTGCTTTCTGCCTTCTGAATAAGACGTTTCTGATTGATCCCTACCGGGTATTATCCATGATGCTTTAACCAAAGCGCAAACGATCATGCTAGACGCAGCTGTTCGTTTCAATCCCTCTTTTGCCTGGACCGCCCTTTCGGGTTTTCAGTCCACCGGGATACCCTTTTTTGCCCAAGTCGCCTTTTCAGGTTTTCGACTTGCCGGGTGTACATTTTTTCCATTCATATCCCTAATTTTTGCCCGAACCATTTCTTTCTGTTTTTGGTTCGCCGGGATGCCCATTTTTGCCTGGACTATTTTGTTCTTTTCGTCCAGCGGGTCTTTTTATACGAAGTATTTTTTAACTGCGTCCGCATTCACAGGGGATGGGAAATCCTCACCATCCATGGTCGTTAACAACAAGGCTCTATCGGAGAAAACCTTCCTGACCATGCTGGGGATTCATGACTGTATATCCACTTGCCCCACGATCGTCTCGAGGAGGAAGGATCCTTTTCAGCACCATATCACCCACGTGATATACCCGAGGTCGCACCTTTCTGTCAAAAGCACGCTTCATCCTTTGCTGGTATAACTGCCCAGGACAGATGGCTGCTAGCCTCTTTTCTTCAATCATGCTCTCTGAGTGAGAAAGGCGTGTGCCCCAGTAGATGTGCGCATCGGAGTTCAATACCCAGGATACAAGTTTCCTACTCAACCACACCAAAGGTGCATTCAAATGTTATCCGGGCAACACAAGCTTATTCACCTTAACCTCCCCATCAGACATCAGAATCCGTTCGGATTCAGGGTCAGGCCCCTCCTCCGGGATCGGTTACTCTCAATCTTTCGATTGGAGCACTTCGAGATGTCCTCATCAGGGAACTCAAACTTCATCGGCTGACCATCCTCAATGGGTTGCGGGACTATGTAATCAGACCATACCCCTTTGATAGCTTTCTGAGAGTATCACAAATCAGTAAACATTATTTTGCTCCTCTCGCAACCCGTCCGGTCGATGCTGGATTCTCACACCCATACTTGATCAGATCCATCTTGGAAATCCACAAAGTGGCATGAACCAGCATACATTGTCTCAGTCGGCGAGCAGCCTATGCCAAAGTACATCAAGTTTTCTCGAGCAGTGAATGTACTGTTTCACAGTCGGTAAACTTTTTGCCAAGGTAAATTGCATGCTCTTTTCGACAAGACGCGTCATGCTGACCCAATACACCTCGTAGACCCCTCGAAGGCCGTCAAATACAGAACTGATGGTTGTTCCTTCCATAGGAGGCGACAGAATCAGAGGTTCCTGCAATTTATTCTTTTATTTTCAATGCCCCTTGGCAATCATTATTTCACCTGACCGTTTGATTTTTTTTTTCAACATCTTGAATATAGGTTCACACGTGGCTGTTAGATGAGATGTGAACCATGACAGGTAGTTCAATCTATCTATGAAACCACGAACCTCTCTTCTATTTTCTCGGTTCAGGCATTTTGTTTTTCTTTTTTTTTTTTTTTTTTTGCAGGATGAACCTCGATTCCTCCTTTTTACAATAAACCCCCAGCAGCTTACCGGACCGCACTCTGATAGTGCACTTATTCGAATTCAACCTCAGTCTGAATTATCTCCACCAGATGCCCCACTCCTGTATGGGAATTTGCTATCATGTCATAACATAACATTTGATCTCATGATGAATCATATCATGAAACAAAGTCACCCTGGCTCTCTGATAAGTAGCACCGGCGTTCTGCTCCTTTAGAGGACAGTTTCCTTTCCACGGTAGCTTGTGCACAACGATACCGATATTCGACCCTGGCATATCCTGACATGACCAGGTGAAGGCATCCACATGCTCTTTCAACAAGGCTACCATTCTACTCCCGATTTGCCTCCGAAGCGGCTCCCAATTTTCATTTCCTTTCTGACCTCGGCGGTGCTGGGAATAACAATCTCAACCTGCTTCACGTGCGGCTGAATCACCTTCTCCTCTTGTTTAAACAACCTGGCTAATTCCAGCAGATCACAATCTTCTTCGCCTTCTTCTTTGACATGAAAGATCGGTTTGTCGAAGTCATATGAGGTGTAACCGAATTGTTATCAACGAGATCCGGAGAATTATTTTTGAACTTTGGGACGAGACAAATCAAAAAGAAAAATGAAAACAAACATCGCCATTTTTATTTGTTTTTAAACTGCAAAAATAAATGAAAAACAGGGAACACCGCTTTTTTGACTGAAAAACATCCATTTATTAATGATGCAGAAATGCAAATTTAAACATGAGGTGGCCCTTACAATGGACCATTACGTGTCGGGCAACACGTATGGCTTTCATGCAAATAAAATCAAAACAGAAATCATTACTCTTTCGGATGAGTGGCAGTGCTGATCTCTTAAGCCTTCCAACTTCCTGGTACGCACGGCTTTATCCAACTATTGAACTTGCAGTCACTATCAGTCTCTTCACCCATCCTACAGGCGCGATCTGAATTTTCAGCAATTGCACCCACCATCGCCTGTCCATGCGCCGGCATGGGATTGGCATCAGCATTCAATGACCATGTAAAATTGAGGGCCTTGGAATCCACCAGGTCTTGGACTACGTGCTTAAAAGCTTTGCAGTCCTCTACACTGTGCCCGGGAGCACCCGAATGGAATTCACATTTGACATTTTCATCAAAATTGGCTGGCCTTTGATCAGGTCCCATAGGTGCCAAAGTCCTCAACTGTACCAGCCCCATATCTTTCAGCTTTTTCAATAGGAAAGAATATGTCACAGGCGGCCTGTCAAAATGCCGATCACTCATCCTCCTCCTGACTGGATATCCTACCCTCGGAGACCTCTGCTGAAATGGCTGACGCTGCTGTTGCTGTTGTGCAGGCTGATTGTCAGCAGGAATAGTTACCGCAGCGGTGTGCTGGTAGTAACGACCCCTACCGTGTCCTTTCTGGGCATACACAGCACTCGATTCACCCTCATCCTTGTGCTGGTCATTACCAAAAGATTTCTTCGGTCCAGACGACGAAGCGTTTCCTTGCATGTTTCCCATCTTCAGCCAGTCTTCAATCCTCCCCACCTTTTCGGCAATTACTTTCTGCCCCAAGGCGAACTCTTGCATGACATTGATCAGCTCTCCCATCTTCTCTTTCATCTCGAGAATGTCGGTGTTGGACGGATTCATTAGTCTGGGAGTATTGCGTCTGGTGTAATATCTGTGAGGGCGTGTTGAGTGCAAAGGTACAGCTCTGCGAGCACGAGCAATGATTCCTGCAAAACAGCAAACAGGTTAATATGCATGAATGCAACGTCTATCCATATGAGGAAGCTTCTGTCCTTTGACTCTGATTTCATCGAGACAGATAACATTTTGACATCCGTATTCTGAAATTCAAGATGTCTCTCAACCAGATTCTCAATCCATAATGCTCCCCATATGGCTAGACGTGAGTTTGAGTGCAGATGAATGCAAAATGAGAATGATGCAGATGAATGCAATGGGCCATCCTCCAAGTCATCTGATCCTCTGCACTGAAACTGGTCTCTGAACTGATCATAACCATCTGAGGAATACACAATCACACATCTGATCCACGGGTTCCGAAATAAACGGAAGAAAGATACATCATCATCATCATCATCAGTCTCTGAGCAGACACTCACAACCATCTGAATCGGCCCGGGGAATCCTGAAATAAACGGATCCCCACTGATAAATATCTCGGCCCGGGGAATCCTGAAATAAACGGATCCCCACTGATAAATAACTCGGACAGCACTCCGGCGTCTCAGAAATAAACGGCCATAAATCCGACTTATGAATAGGACTCTGGTCAACGGAACCATTAGTCACCACCTGAGTCACCATCTGTACCTGTAATAAAGATCATTCCCTCCCCACTCACGGGTGTCATCTAGGCCAGGGCAAGGTCGAGAGAAACGCAGCATAAATAACCTTTCGCAGAATACCATCATATACACACCCGAAGTATGTAACGATAATATCCTACCAGGGTCTGAACTGCTCGTGATGTCAATGTTCCGCTAAGTGGCGCCATACCACCCGCTTCCCATGAATCACTCTATTCCTAGGTTTCCTAGATTTCACTCATAGCCTGGGTATTGGGCCTTTTACCTCGAGTAACTCCCACCCCAAAACAGAGGAACCACCTGTATAGAGGACGGCAACAACATGATAGTATGATGCATGCAGACATTAATGCAAATATATATACACACTGGTTAGAATAATAAATGCAATAAATAACACACAATAAGCAACCCAAACCAATCCTAAAACGCTAGGAAAGACTCGCTTAGGGACGATGGACCAGCATAGGTCTACATATGATCCCCAGCAGAGTCGCCAGCTGTCGCATCCTGCGAAAAATCAACCGGCGAGCCTAAAAATAAAAACACACAGAGCCGCCACTAAACGTTATTTATCCCAAGATAGGGAAAGGAAACGCTCAGAGAAACCTGGAAAAGACATGGTCTCGCGACCAAGAGAATGGGTTCGGGAGTCGGTTACGCGAGGGGAAGGTATTAGCACCCCTCACGTCCGTCGTACTCGACGGGATCCACGTTCTAAGAAAAGAAAAGGTTGCTAAACATCACACACACACACAAGGGAACGCAGGTGGGGTTAAGAGAAGGGAGCTCGATAAGGTATCGCACCTTATGCCTACATATCTTGTCTGGAACAAGAATCAGAGCCTCTGTAGTTCGGCTTACGCACGCCAAACAACACAAAACATACAAACAAGGGTGGCAAACAGGGAGCCCGACAACCACTGGATGGAATTACGTCGGCATCCGAACCAAAACACACTCAAAAGGGCGAACGTGGAGCCCGACAGCCAATCACTGGGCTTACGTCGGCATCCGAACCCAAAACACCAAACAGCACAGTCAGATAACAAGTAAACGCACGCAAAAAAGAAAAAGGTTGCCCGGAGTGGTCTCGCACGACCACCTGCCTACATACCTCGTCTGGAACGAGGATCAGGGCGATGTAGTTCCCCTGAAAGGGACTAAATTGCTAACCAGAAACCGGGGAAAGATACACAACTAGGGAGCTGAGACTCGAGCCTAATGTTGTCATGCATCGTTAACCCTAAGTTCGGTTTTCTATCCTACTTGCATAAGAAAACTAACCTAACCAGGAAAGAAGCTAGCACACAAGCATACAATCATATATCATCAAATGAGAACAGGTATCTCAAACAAGCATGTCAATCAGATATCCACATAACACGCACTATAGCCAAAACAAGGGGCTCAATCAATCAGGTTTGACTGCCTAAGCAATCGTCTGTACAGGCTGTGTTTGCTCTTAACCTTGCCATTACGAGGCTAAGGTGAAGCAGATGATGGGATGAAGTGAGGATCAGACCTCACAGCTCTTATCCCTAACCAGGGAGAGCTGACAAATGAGCATGGGTCCAGAATAGGGGAACCCTTCTATACTCGATGACTCTGACACAACAGATCTTGGGCTTTTGATCTCAATGCTACAACCATGTAATGGGAGCAAGGAGATGACTCACTGAATAGTGGGGGACAGGTTGCTTGTCCCTACCTTCCACCAATTGCCTTACTTGAAGGACTTTTCCTGCTTGGGCTTGAAAAATAAACATACACAATCATTGCCTCTTAAGGAGGACTTCAGCCAATTTGCCCGGCCCGGTAACAGCCGGGTCTCCAGACTACATGAAGTAAGAAGGTATACCTCTATGCAAGTTGCTTAAGCAAAGCAAAGCAAAAGTTCACAAGGAACTAAGCAACTAAAGTACCTGGAAACAATCAAACTCAGTCAGTACTCAATCAGACAAACTATACAGCAAACAATCAAACAGTTTAAACAATACAACACAAAGCAAGCTCAAGGCTTAAGCCCAAGCTCCAACACCTACAAAACAATGTTATGTTAGTGTACAAACATCCACAACATCAATTAAAATCAACTTGTATCATTCTCCATGTACATTATGCTTTTGGTCCTGAAAAACCAAGCAAACATTAGCAACTAGACCACTAGGCCAAGCCTAGGGTCCAAAAGCGAGAAAAAAGTTAAAACAGCAAGGTATCCACCATCCAACATCAAATTAACATCAAACAAGATCAAACATCATTGGTCTCATGTTTATATCATCCATCATGCTCAATTCATGCACAAAACAATCCATATGAGGTCAAATGAACCACCAAGCATACAAACAGAAGTATTGCATTCAAATCCCTATCAAAATAAATCCAAAAATTCTCAAATTAATTACACCTAAACAGGGGTCAATCAAGGTCTACCATGTCAAATTTGAGCTCAATTGGGCAAATGGAACCATGTCAATGAAAATCAACAAAAACAGACACAATTTCATGCTTCAATTCACACCATCAATGCATACATCCAATTCAAAAATTCATATCTCATTGAAAACAAAAAAGAAATGGATGAGACCAAAACAGGGAGGTCACACAATGTGTCTAGTTCATGCATATCAAATTTCATGGCCATACAATACAACATGAGCATTTCTCAATCATTCTACCAACCTAGGTCACACAAGCTCGCACAATTGGTCAACAGAAATGAAAAATCACAATCAAATTGAAAATGCAATGTAAAATTCTACAAAAATTCACAAAGCTTCCTAACATGTTAACTAAGCATCATGCAAAATTTCAATCAATTTCAACATGTATAGGTCAATCAATTAAATTCCACAAGTTGACATCAAGAGGTGTGACACAAATTGTCACACCTAAGTTCCAGAATTTGCTGCTCGTTGACCAGGTATCAAAAATGCATGAAATTTACATATAAATGAGCATCAATGAGTCCACAATCATCACAAAAATTTTCAAGAATTTATTTTACAATATGGACATTTCATGATCAAATTGGTGACATGTATCAAAAATGGACATACATTAGAAAACCCTAGGTCAAATAACATATTTACCAAGCACAACTTTGACCAATAGGTCAAAAAAATCCTACACAAGTCAACAAAGCCATAGAAAAAATTTCCATAATTTTAGGATTTTTTTGCTATTTTTTATGGATTTTTTTTAAGGTCATTATCAATTTTTAATAATTTAATGAAATTAACTAAAAATCACAATGGCAATACTGTAATTATTTTGAGCGCGGGAGGGAAACAGCATTTTTTAAAAATTCAAACACAAATGAAGATCTGGCACACGAATTTCATCTCTTCCAACTCAAATATTCCAGAAAACGAAAATCATGATGAACAACAAAAGTCAATGGAAATTAGCAAGCTTATAGTCGTTGGACTCGTCTCTTCAAGAGGATTACAAATATCACACTATTACATCCTAAAAGTTCTTAAATCAAAAGAATCGAACAACCTAGGGTTTGCATTCATAACTTCAATTCAAGATTTCTCCTCCTATGGTTCATCATTCACAAATCTAATTACATCACCACGATCTACATAACATGTACTTCCAAACGCATATGATCTTGAAGCAAATCATGAGTTTCGAAAATCCTCTAACCTGGAATGGCAGCGATGATAGAGAGGTCCTTTGCGCTTCTTTTCTTCAAACAGATGTAGAAATAGGATGAGGATGATGTTTAGCAACCTTTGCCTAGCTCAACCTTGCTCCAGTTATGAGGAATTCGCATTTGCCATGGATGATGAGTTTTTGAACAGCCACGATTTAGCACCCTATGCCTTCCAATTTGCAAAAACAGATGGAGAAGAAAAAGATTGGAGTTGAATGCAACAAGAATTTCGTGTTTTGGTTCAAGATTGAGGAAGAAATTTGGATTTGAAGGTTGTTGTGTTCTTGAGGGTTTTGAGAGAATGTGGAAGTTTCAGATCTGGTTCTTGGAGATTGTGAATTCTGTTATGATTAGGAGATGATTTAGAATATATATGGTAGCTTAATCCATTACTAATCATGTTAATTAGCATTTTGGCTTAATTAGTGAAATTGTAATTTTGCAAATGGAGGGTAAAATGGTCAATTCCTTTAGACAGCTCATGCCACCTCAGTGACAGCACATACACCTTCTAAATATCATATGTGAACTGTAGAAACTTGTTTCATGCTCATTGGTTGCTCCATTCTCAAATTCACCATGTGTATGCATTTGGTCCATTTTTGTCATTTCCACTTTTCAAGCCAAATCTCAATTTACAAGGCCTATGCATGAAATGATGATTCCAACACACTCCAAATTCCATTCCTGAGGTGTTGGAAAAAGTCCCATTCAAAAATTCCAATTATTTTGACATTTGGACAATTTTGCCCCTGGTCCAATTCAGCTGTCCAGTTGAAAAGTGACTTTTTGCCTTGGCCATTTTTGGGAAAATACAATGATGCACCCTCAAAGTACATGTCAAATGGAGTTTGTGCACATAAAGAACTTGCAATTTGGACAAAGTATGTGGTAATTATGGCCTCCTGATTACGGGTCATTTTTGAAATTCACTGAACCATAACTTTCCAACCATACATTGGATTTTCAAGTTCTTGGACTTTTTGGAAAGGTGAGAACAATATCTACAACTTTCATGTTGAACAAATTTTCATTTGAAGCTTCCTTGGACACGTGGCTTTGAGGTCCAAAACTTTCCATTTTTGGAAACTTCAGTTACAAGTCACTTTCTATTTTTGGCAGTTTTTGTCCTGACTTGATTTTCTTCATTCTTAAGCTTTGAGATGTCTTTTAACACTTGTTCCAACATGAATGAAGTGTCTTCAACTCATTTCCACCTCCAAGTCCATCAGATCATGTACAGTTGACCACAGTTGACTTTTCATCTGACAGATGAATCAGGCAATGCATAGATCAAACTGAGCTCCAATCTTCAACTGAAATGGCTCAAGGGTGCAACCCTAGCCTCCATAAGCACAAAATAATCACATAATGAACCCCATAACCATCATAACCCCATCTCCTGATCATGCCCTGACTGGCCCAATACAACTGATTAGGGTTGACCAGTGGTCAAAACCCTAATCTCAAGGAATCTTCTTCCATCTCCTGATGACATCCAACCATGATGATGATGATGTATCACTTCAATCAAGATGAAGACCAATATCCATTGAGAATCATGAAACCCTAATTCACAGTCCAATCCTCAGATGGCCAATGATCAGTCAATAAACCCTAGGCTTGCACTGGGACTCTCCATCTTCTGATCAAGACTTGGGAGAATGGCTTGCACAATGTAACCACATGCTATGCAATATGAAATGCCTAATGCCCTAAAATGATATGCAAATATGTTAATGCTAGTCCCAAGAAAGGAGGGCAAATTTTGAGGTGTTACAGACCCCTCAAAAGAATAAGTCGTACTTAATTGGGAACAAACCTGTTGGAAATCCACCATAACCTATGGAGAATTTCTATCAATCTTGATGAACAAGATTGTTATCACCCACACAATAATAATTAAAAAAAGAAGAACATTTGAGAAAGAAAATAAAGAACAATGAATGAGAAAAAGAATATTCTCTGCAAAGTTTCTCTCTGCCCACAACCTGTGGAAAACTTCTTATTCACTTTGCAACTGCAAAATTCTGTGAATACAATATTATGAATACAACATTCACTTTGTTACAAGAATAAGGGTTACTCCTTCTATTTATAGATTTAGGTTAACTTGCACCCCAAGTCGAAGCCCAAAACTATAAAATCCTAAAATAGTTAACACAACTAAAAATAGGCCTAAGTCGAAATCATGTGTGAAGCAACATGCTTCGACACTTCGAAACTCTAATACAACTCAAGACACTAGGTGATTCGACACTTCCTTGCTTCTGTCGAGCAACCTGCTTCGACATAAGGAATTATAATTCAACACACCACCTAATTCATTGTGTCTAAGCTATCTACATTCATAATAGCTCTTAGTCTTCTGAATACTTCGACTTGCACTCCCTTTATCATGGTGTCTGCAATCTTATTCTCAGTTGTACAGTGTTCCACGTTCATCTTCCCATAAGCTACCTGCTCACAAAGATAATGGAACCTCATCTCGATGTGCTTGCTTCGATAATGTGCTATCAGATTCTTCGTCAGATTAATAGCTAATATGTTATCGATCTTCATGGTAATTGATCCATGACTCTTTGTTGTTATCTGTTCGACCATATTCACCATCTACGTTGCTTGACATGTACAAAGGGACGCAACTATGTATTTTGCTTCGCAAGACGATAATGACACTACTGGATCCTTTCTCGAACTCCAAGAAACTGGTGCACCACCTAGCATAAACACATAGCCACCTGTGGATTTTCGATCCTCAACATCATTACACCAATTTGAGTCAGTTTATCCCACTAGTTTGCATTCTTTTCCTTCATCAGCTGAAGGAAACAAAATGTTGTAGTCGAGAGTTCCTTTCAGATACCTTAGTATCCTTTTCGTCGTTACTAGATGTTATATCTTTGGCTTCTTCATAAATCTACTCACCATACCTACATTGTATGCTAAGTCGGGCCTTGTATGACAAAGGTATTGAAGTGACCCAATAAGTCTTCAGTATTTGGTTGGGTCGACATCATCTTCATTTGAATCTTTCGACAGTTGTAATCTGGGCTCAGCTGGAGTCAAAGTTGGGTTGCAATCTTGCATCTCAAATCTCTTGAGTATTTCGCCTTCATACCTTCTTTGATGCATCATTAAACCTCTACCAATCTTGTAGAATCCGATGCCAAGGAAATATGAAATGTCACCCAGATCTGACATTTAGAATTCCTTGTTGAGATCACCTTTGAAGTCTTCGATCTCCTTCTTGCAGCTACCTGTTATCAACAAGTCATCAACATAGAGACATAGTATAAGAAATTCACTTTTGCTTCTTCTTACATATACTCCATTTTTAGTTGTGCACTTCATAAATTCCTTATCCCTTAGAAATCCATCTATCTTGTTGTTCCAAGCTCTTGGAGCTTGTTTAAGTCCGCATATGGCTTTATGCAGCTTGTACACCTTTCTTTCTTCACCTTGTTTCACAAACCCAACTGGTTGTGCAACATAAACTTCTTCTTATAAGAGGCCATTCAAGAATGCATATTTCACATCCATCTGACACATCTGCTAGTTGTTCATGTTTGCTAGACCAACAACCAACCTGATTGTTTCGACCCTAGCAACAGGTACAAAAACTTCATCGAAGTCGATTCCTTCTTTCTAAAGAAATTTATTCACGACAAGTCTCATCTTGTATCGAGTCACTTCTCCTTTGGGATTCAACTTCACCTTGTATACCCACTTCACATTGATTGCCTTCTTGTCTTGGGGCAAGTCGACAAGTGACCAAGTGTTATTGACTTCGATTGACTTCAGTTCTTCGTCCATTGCTTTCAGTGTCTTCCATCTGAAGCAATTAATACATCCTTTTATGAGTTTGTAACCTCACCTCTTTCACATTCTCCGCGCCTCCAAAGGATTTCTCCAAAATTTCCCATGCTTCTTTCGCTGACTCTACATCACTAATCTTTTGAAAGTTATATGCATCAACATATTGATGGATTATAAAGAGAGTTTTATAATCTTTCTTCTTCAATTCTTTATGTGCAGCCTTTTCTTGATCTGTCGCCTTTTCTGCAAACATTGTTACTCATTCCTTCACAAGATCCCAAAGATCTTGATACCATAACACAACCTTTATCTGCTTGCACCAATTCTCATAATTAGTGTTCTTGAGAATCAAAAGATTTGCTGGAAAATACCCGTTTGGATGATCCATTGCCATCGTAATTTTCTTCTCACGAATCATTTAAATTGGAGCTCTTGATACCAGATATTGGAAATCCACCACAACCTAAGGAGAATTTCTATCAATCTTGATGAACAAGATTGTTATCACCCACACAATAACAATGAAAAAGAGAAGAACAATTGAGAAAGAAAATAAAGAACGATGAAGGAGAAGAAGAATATTCTCTGCAGAGTTTCTCTCTGCCCACAACCTGTGGAAAACTTCTTATTCACTTTGCAATTGCAAAATTCTATGAATACAATATTATAAATACAATATTGATTGTATTACAAGAATAAGGGTTACTCCCTCTATTTATATATTTTGGTTAACTTGCACCCCAAGCCAAAGCCCAAAACTATAAAAGCCCAAAATAGTTAACACTACTAAAAATAGGCCTAAGTCAAAATCCTGTGTGAAGCAACATGCTTTGACACTTCGACATTCTAATACAATTCAAGACACTAGGTAATTCGACATTTCCTTGCTTCTGTCGAGCAACCTGCTTCAACACAAGGAATTACAATTCAGCAAGACCAAGAATGTTACTGAGATAAAGAGTTTCTTGTGATTCGTGTGTTATTTACAGAAAATTCTTCAGATGTTTTTACAAATAGAGTTTCTATTAGCCCAGTTGGCTTGTAAATAAATTACATTTGATCGAGAAGCTGATTGTGAGCAGATCTTTTCTGAAGTTGAAGAACAAGTTAATTACCACACCAACTCTAACTATTCCAAACCCAATGCATAATTACAAATTGTATTGTGACACTTCTAAGAAAGGACGAGAATGCATTCCCATTGAATGTATGAAGAGATTACCTTTACGGAGTTTAATTTAAGATGTTCAGTGATCATAAAATCTTAAAGTATTTGTTAGACCAAAATGAACTTAATATGAGGCAAAGGATATGAATGGATTCATCTAGGAAACGAAATGTTATAGTAGATACACTTAGTAGGAAATAATTGCATAAGTCTGAGTTACCAACTGTTGGAGAAATTGAGGGATCTGATCCAATTAAACTTCATTGAGATGTTATATTATTATTAGAGAGATAATGAAGCTACATGGTGTGCCAGTCAGTAATATATCTAGCAGGGATAAGAAATTCACTAAGATTTTGGAGAGAATTTCATAAAGCATTGGGAACAAGGTCTAACCTTAGCACAACAAATTACCATTAGACAAATTGTCTTCTAGAAAGAAATTTTTTTACACTAGAACACATGCTTTGGACTTGTATCTTAGAACATGAAGGTAATTGAATTCAACATTAGCCACTGAAAGAATTTTCATATAAAAATATTTGTCGACCCCGTATAAGGACGGAACCATACGAAGCACTACACAAAAGGAATGGTAGAACATTATTTTGTTGATAGAAAGCATGGGATAAAAGGATACTCAGACCTGAGGTAGTTCTATAAACATTAAAGAAGATAAGAGTGGTTCAAGAAAGCATGAATGTAGCTTAAAGTCATTAGAAGAGTTATACAAATAATAGAAGGAGACCAAAATTTTAAGGATCACTCCTAAGCTAGGATTGTAAGAAATATTTATGACAGAAGTCGAGTCCGTGATACAGAAGACCATTATAGGCTATCAGGTGGATATGATTATGGGCGTGTCCGTTATCCCTAATACTTTTGTTATCTGATCTCAATAATGTGTTCCATATGTCCCAACTTAGAAATGTTGTACATGACCTTTCCTAACTCTTGCAACTAAAAATAATAGAATTAGAAATCAATATGATATTTCAACCTCGTCTAGCTCAATTTGTAGATTGCATTATCGAGTAACAAAAGAATAATGAAATATGTTAGTCTAAGTTATTTTGGAAAGATTTTCTTCAAGAGAAGAAACTTGACACTTGGAGTCTAAAATTTATTGTTACTATTCCCTCCTTTGAAGGTAATTTTAAATTTTGAGGAATATTAATTTTAAGGGTTAGAATGAAACATCCCATCTCATTAATGAAAATCAAGACTTAATGATATTCATTAACTCAAGGGTTAAATATATGTAGTCTCCCTAAATATCTCAGTCTTGATTTTTAGTCCCTAAAAAATGTTTATTCAAAGAATGACCCTCATAATATTTTTCATATATACTTTTAGTCCCTTGTGTTAACGCATGTTAACATAAGCTGTCATGGAATTTTTATGACTGAGTGTTCATGTGACAACGATGTTGGCATGGATGCCACATAGAAATTCATTACCATTTTATATTATTTAGATTAGTTAAAGTTATATCGACCAAAAGTTTATATCTAATTTGCTGTTGAATTCGTCGTTAAGATGAACGTCATACATAAACCCAAAAAATGGTAGCTAATTCCTAGATAATTCAAACACATCATTCTTATGACCTAGACTTCATTTTTTCATGATTTTTTTCATGAAACTTTATCACATTATGAGGATCTCTCACATGAAAATCAATTTTTTTTACTTGACATGAATTGAGTATGAATTTTTTAAGCGTCAATTTTCCATGAAACCGAAATAACGCAACCATTGACATATGATTGAATTTTGAGCTAATCTTTTCCGGGGACTTATCTCATAAAACATAAAAAGGATCAGCAAATTTTCATGACATTCCTAATAATCCTCGATTTATTTTGATTTTTCAATCGAAACATAAATAAATGTATTTTTTTCAAGAGACGAAACAACATATTTAACTCTATTTGTTGTAAAATTCCTGACTCACTTTAATTTTTTCATGATAGTTTATCACTTTATAAGGATCTCTCTCACAAAAACTGGTTTTTTTAGATGAACTAAATGGGAGGTTTTTTAAGTGCCGATTTTTCACAAAACGAAAACAACGCCAACGTTGATATATGATTGAGTTTTGAGATAATCTTTTGCATAAATTTATCTCATAACACATAGAAATGATCTAAAGAATTCCGTGGCATTCTGAATAAGTCTTGATTTATTTTGATTTTTCAATCGAAATACATATATTAATGTATTTTTCTAAGAGACGAAATATCATATTTAACCCTATTGCTTGTAAAAATGCTGACATACTTTAATTTTTTCATGATATTTTGCATTAAAGTTTATAACCTTATAAGGATATCTCCCACTCAAATTGAATTTTTTTAGACGTGAGATGAATTAAATATGAATTTTTTAAGCACCAATTTTTCATGAAACAGAAATAATACAAACTTTGTCATAGGATTGAATTTTGAGCTAAACTTTTGCAAGGACTTATGTTATAACATATAGAAAGGATTTGAAAAACTTTGTGGCATTTTGATTTATTTTAATTTTTTTTGATTTGTTTCTGCCTCTTGAAAAAATATGCATTTATATGTGTTTCGATCGAAAAAACAAAATAAATAGATATTTATTCTGAATATCATGAAACTTTTCATATATTTTTTTATGTATTATGAGACAAGTCTCTAAAAAACATTATCTCAAAATTCAATCATATGTCAACATTTGCATTATTTTCATTTCATAAAAAATTTACGCTTAAAAAATTCATATTTAATTCATCTCAAGTAAAAAAAATAATTTTTGTAGAAGATTTCCTTATAATGTGATAAAATTTCATACAAAAACTCATTAAAAAATGAAGTATAGGTCATAAAAATGGAGTGTTTGAATTAGTTGGGAATTAACTACGAATTAGTTACCGTTTCTGGGTTTATGTATGATGTTCATCTTAGCGATGAACTTAGTGACATACATTTCGTCGCTATAAATTTAATTACAAATAATATAATATAGCTTCATACTGCCACGTGGCATCTATGTAAGCATCTTTGTCACTCTAACATTACCATATATATAACTTGTCATAAAAAAAATCGATATGGCATGCCACGTCAACTTATATTAACAGATGTTAACATGAGGGACCAAAAATATGGATGAAAAATATTAGGAGAATCATTCTTTGAAGAAAACTTTTTGGAGGGACTAAAAGTAAAAATTGAAATATTTAGGGGGATCATAAATATATTTAACAGTTAACTCGATTGCTAGACCAGGCCAAAGAAAATTTTAGAAAGATGTTAATTATAAAGGACAAAATAGTCATTTATTAGTAACACATATAAAGCCCATTTATAAGAGAAATCATAATTTTTCTCTTGCATTTAGAGACCTAAATGTTTTGTGATTGAAGAAGCAAGGAAGGGAGTCTAGGAAAGCCATCAAGGTGCATGGAAACTAAATTTAAACATCCAAATGAAGGACACCATTATGGTTTTTTTAGAAGCTTCATTATGGTGTTTTCACAAATAGAGTTTCCACTAACCCAACTTTCCACTCTTTTTCATTAATGTTGATTTCCTCATTTAGGTTGGGTTTAATAACGTCTCGTGTATGATGGTTTTATTGCAATCATGTATCTTGGAACTGGATAACTTAGACAAGAAATCTTCCCTACTGTTATACTCTTTCAAGATGTGGTGAATTTTTGCTTTTCGGAATGTCATTATAACAAATCTTACATTTGCCAAATGTTGTTGTACGATTGTATCTTTGGATTGTGAAAATACTTCCTTGAGATTTGTGAATGCAATATGATACTTTGATGTCCACTCGAACATTGCTTCTTTTTTCAAAAGCTTGTAAAATGGTAATGTGTGATGTGATGATGTGGAGATGAATTAATACAAAGCTATTAATATACCATCTAGTATCTAGATGCATTTCTTGGTCTTGGGTCCCTCCATATTAACCAATGCTTGGAATTTTTATGAATTTACTTCTATGAGGTAATACCCAAAGAACATATCAAATCTCACTTCGGAGATGCATTTCTCTAGGTCCATCTGCATGTCATGCTATCTAATTTCCTCAAATATGGTATTTAGATGGGTTGAATCCATATGAGATGTAACAAGTTTTTCAATGTAGGGAAATGGATATGCATCCTTCACGCACACTTTATTTAAGGTTGAATAATCAACATGCATGTATCACTTCTTATTGTATTTTTGTACCAAGTCCACGTTCGCAACCACGAAGTGTATTTTCCCTGGTTATGAATTCGGCTCTAAGGAGCTCATCGACTGTGATTTTTATATGTTTTGGCCTTTTTCACTAATTATTTCCTTATGTTTTGTACCATATATGAGACACAATCCCAATGGGACGAGGTATGATAGGCTACTTCAGAGCTAAAGACTGAAATTTCTTTTGCTTACCATGTGAACAGGCCGTGATTTCATTGTAGACATTATGTTAACTACTCATGCACGGAATCGAGCAAGTATACTCCAATCTTAATGGTATTTAATGGATATCCTCACATGAAGATCTTGGTGAAGTCTCCCATCGGTTTAGGCCTTTGTACTTTCCTTCTTGCTTATGTTGGTACAACCTTATCATTTTCCACAAGTTAGTTATGGAGTGGTTCCTCTAGACAGGCATCTAGCTCCTATGCTTCTTCAACCTTTTTCTTTCGGTGAATGGTGTTCCTCTACTAGTAGTTTCTTAGAAAGGAGAGATATGAAACAAGATCATGATGGCTAATTCAATTTTTGTGAGAATTTGAATCTAAGTCTAGTCTCAACAAGGGTAGCTTCTTGGTTTGACATAGGTTTAGCATGTAGTCAAAGTCGGTTCACATGCTGATTTTTTTTATGTTGTAGTCAAAGCATGCTTAAGCATACAATAGTCGAAATGCTATAATTGTTAGCATGTCGAATTAGACCTTTTGTTTTACCCAATTGGTTAAGTTAACTTGTAGATTAAGTTAGCTTAGTAGTCTATAAATAGATTGTTTCTCTCAGGTTATTGAGATAGGGTTTTGGTTGTTGATATTCACTTGTAATCTTTGAATCCTTATTGAGAAAGCGAATAGTAAAACAGTTATAATCAATCCTTATTCTTCTTATTCCTTCTACTCTTCTCTCTCTTTTGTAAAACCTAATAGAATTTATTGTGTTTATTCAAGAAACTAAATCTTTATCATATTTTGATTTGCTCTTGATGATATTGATTCACAACAAACTGGTACGGTGAGTGTGGAGAAGAAGATGTCGTTAACAAAGTATGAGATTAAAAAAATCACTGGTGTGAATGATTTCAGCTTGTGGGGCTTGAAGATGCAAGCCCTATTGGTACATAAGGGTTTGTTAGAAGCGTTAAAAGGATCGGAGAAGCTGGATGTTTCCCTATCGAAGAAGGAGAAGACAACGATGATCGAGAAAGCCCACAAAACCATTGTATTGAGCCTTGGTGATAAGGTTCTGCAACTAGTTTCAAAGGAGAAAACTGCAGCTGGTGTATGGTTGAAACTCGAAGGTATGTACATGAAGAAATCATTGGTAAATTGTATATACCTGAAGCAAGATTTATATTATTCAAGATGAGTGAAGACAAAGTCTTGGTTGAGCACCTGGATACGTTCAACAAGTCTATTCTTTATCTTGAGAATATTGAGGTCAAGATTGATGATGAAGATCAAGTATTGTTGTTGTTGTTGTGTGCTTTACCTAAGTCTCATGCTCATTTCAAAGAAACTCTCTTGTATGGAAGAGATTCGTTTACTTTTGAAGATGTTCAATCTACCTTGTACTCTAAGGACTTGAATGAACGAAAAGAGCACAAGCCATCGATAGTTGGTGAAGGTTTGTCTGTTAAGGGGAAATTCTTGAAGAAATATGATAGGTTTGAGAAGAAGAAAGGTAAAGTTCTTCGAAATTCTTATGGTGATAATGCTCATGCTATTAGGTGTTATCATTGTAAGAAGAAGGGTCATACAAGAAAGATGTTCCCTGATCAACTGAATAATCATGGTGGAAAGGATAATGGTAATGCAACTATTATGCAAGATGGTTCTGAATCATCTGATGTCCTGGTGGTTTCAAGCAATGACTTTAGAAAGGAGTGAATTATGGATTCAGGGTGTACTTGGCACATGACTCCAAACAAATATGTGTTTGAGGAATTATGCGACCAAGAAGGTGGATCAGTGCTGCTCGGAAACAACAAATCCTGCAAGATTGCAGGTATTGGATCTGTGATATTCAAGCCATGATTAATCTATAAGGCTATTGACTTATGTCAGGTATGTACTTGAACTTAAGAGAAATTTGATTTGTCTTTGTGAATTCGATAAGAAAGGATATGTTTTCAAAGGAGAGAAGAGTATCCTAAGGGTAATAAAGGGGTCGAAGGAAGTCTCGAGAGGCGTGAAGAAATAAGGCTTGTAGACCCTTGAGGTTGAGGTTGTAAGTGGTTCAGCAGATGTGGCATCCATGAAACCTATTACAAAGACTGAGATATGGCACAAGAGACTTGGCCATGTCAGTGAAAGAGGCTTGGTTGAATTGTCGAAACAAAATCTGTTGTGTGGTGACAAGGTCGAAAAACTAGAGTTTTGTGAACCTTATGTATTTGGTAAATCTTGTAGGGTGAAGTTTAACAAAGGTAAACAAAGAACACATGGATCCCTTGATTATATTCATGTTGATCTTTGGGGGCCTGCAAGGAATCCTTCACTCTCAGGTGAAAAGTATTTACTATCATAGTTGATGATTATTCCAGAAAGTTATGGGTATTCATTCAGAAAGCTAAGGATGAAACTTTTGAAAATTTCAAGAGTTGGAATACCCTGGTCAAAAATCAAACTGGCATGAAGGTCAAGAGGTTGAGGACTAACAATGGTCTTGAATTTTTCAACGAGGCTTTCGACAACTATATGTGATGCGTATGGTATTGCAAGGCACAAAACTACGATAGGAACTCCCCAATAAAATGGTTTGGCTGAAAGGTTCAATCGAACCATTCTAGAAAGAGTGAGGTTCATGCTGGTTAATGCAGCATTAAAGAAGGTGTTTTTGGTAGAAGTTGTTGTGACTGCAGCATACCTGATAAATAAGTGCCCTTCGACTGCCTTGAAGGTGAAAACACCTAAAGAAGTCTCGTCGAAATATCCACCTAATCTCGACAGAGTTAGAGTATTTGGTTTCTTAGCCTATGCTCACATTAAGCAAGACAAGGTCGAACCTAGAGCTCTGAGATGTATGTTTCTTGGATACCTTGAAGGAATCAAAGCTTATAGGTTGGGGTGCCTAGAGTTAGGTCACAAGAGGTGTATCACAAGTCGAGATGTAGTTTTCAATGAAGCAGAAATGGCGTTCAAGAAAACTGATGACATTAGTCTAAGTACCAAGATCTCTGAAGAAGGGCTGGAATATGAATAAATTCCTATTGAGGTGGAGCATGTCGATGCTGAATTGCATAACCCATATGAAGTCAAAGAAGAAGCAGAAGTGTTGTTGAAGCTGAGGAGATTGATAATGACTATCTGTTGGAAAAAGACAGGTCGAGAAGAATCCTTAAGCCACCTCAGAGACTTGGTTATGAAGATCTCATAGCATTTTCCTTAATCTCTGCAAGTGAGGTCCCTGATGAAGAACCTAGAGATTACAAGGAAGTTGTGAGGAGTCGAAACAAGACTGAATGGCTAAAAGCCATGGATGATGAGATGAAATCTCTTTATGATAATAAGACTTGGGAGCTGATTGAGAAACTTGCAGGGGCCATGTTAGTCAACTGTAAGTGGATCTTTAAGTTTAAGGAGGGGATCAAAGAAGTGATGTCGAAGCAATTTAAGGCAAGGCTGATTGCTAGAGGCTTCACTCAAAAAGAAGGTGTCGAATTTAACAATGTATTCTCACCTGTTGTAAAGCATAAATCCATTAGAATGTTGGTAGCCATAGTGGCAAAGTTCGACCTAGAACTTGAACAAATGCATGTGAAGACAACTTTCATGTATGGCGACCTAGATGAAACAATCTTGATGAGGCAACCTGAAGGATATGCAAAAAAGGGAAAGGAAGATTATGTATGCAAGTTGAATAGGTCCTTGTATGGCATGAACAATCTATTCGGAATGGAATAGGAGATTCAATAAGTTCATGGCACACATAGGTTTCACTAGGAGCCAGTTCGACCACTGTATTTACTTCAGAATTCGACTTGAAAATTCACTTGTTATTTTGTTGCTTTATGTGGATGAAATCCTCAGAGAAAGTAACAGTGTCGAGGATGTTATGAAGGTGAAGGATGAAATTGATACGGAGTTCGACATTTAGATTTGCCTCCAGGATTCTTGGGATTGATATCCAGAGAGATAGAAAGCAATCGGGATTATGCTTATCTCAAGAGAAATTCCTGAAGAAGATTCTCGACAAGTTTGGTATGTCGAATCAAAGCCTGTTGTAACACGGACTAATCCTCTATTCAAGTTGAGTTCGACTCAAAGTCCTGGTACTGAAGTCCAAAGAGCCTATATGAACATCATTCCGTATGCTAGTATAGTAGTTTCTTTGATGTATGTTATGATTTATACGAGGCCAAACATAGCATACAAAGTGAGCCTTGTAAGCAGGTATATGGTCAATCCTGGGAAGGCACACTGACAAGCATTAAAGTGGATTTTAACGTACATAAATGAGTCTCTGAGCAGAGTCCTTATTTATGGTGGAGCCTTTGGTGATGATAGCAAATTCAAAATTGAGGGATTTGTCAACTTTGATTATGCAAGTTTTATGGATTCCAAAAAATCTATATTTGGATATGAGTTCACTATGTTTGGCACAACAATTAGTTGGAAAGTGACACTTCAGAAGGTTGCTTCCTTATCAACCACTGAAGTGGAGTATATTGCCTCACTGAAGTTGTGAAAGAAGCATTGTGGCTTAAATGGTTTGCTAAGGAAATGAAAATTCAAGGTCGAGTTATCATTGTTACATGTGATAGTCAAAATACAATACACCTGACAAAGAATTCATCTTATCATGAGCGAACCAAGCACATCGATGTGAGGCTGTATTTCGTTAGAGAGATAATCGAGTGTAGAGAAGTCCAAGTGTTGAAGGTTTCGACTGAAGACAATGATGCTGATATAATCACCAAGACATTGCCAAGCTGCAAGTTTTACCAATGTGTGCAGTTGATAAAGCTGCATGAAGAAATCTAATTTTTTTCCTTGATGTTTGTAGAGTTTGTTCCAAGGTGGAGATTGTTGAGAATTTGGATCGAACTCTAGCTTCAATAAGGGTAGCTTCTTGGTTCGACATAGGTTTGACATGTAGTCGAAGTCTATTTACATGTTGATTATGTATGATGTGGTCGAAGTATGGTCAAGCATGCAGTAGTCGAAATGCTAGAATTGATAGCATTTCGAATTGGACCTTTTATTTAGTGAAATTGTTTAAGTTAGCTTAGTATTATATAAATAGACTGTTTCTCTCAGGTTGTTAAGAGAGGTTTTTGGCTATTGATATTTACTTGTAATCTTTGAATCCTTATTGAGAAAATGAATAGTAAAAAATTATAATAAATACTGATTCTTCTTCCTCCTTATTCTCTTATTTCTCTTTCGTAAAATCTAATGGGATTTCTTATGTTTGTTTAAGAAACTCAAATCTTTCTAATATTTTGATTTTCTCTTGACGACATCGATTCACAACAATTTCTATCATCGAGATTTTGTTCTCTAGAGTGTGAAATTTATTCTTTATATAGACGGTCGATGAGACAACCATAGGTAGCTTGAGTCAGTCTCCCCAAAATACACTTGTAAATAGATTCACATTCAATGATTAGGAACTTGACTTTAATGATTTTCATTTCTTATTTATCCCCAAAGGCCATTGGGAGCTCATCATATCCTAAAGGTCTTGTGATTGTCATGTCAAAGCATTGGAGACTTCCTTCGTAGTATGGTTGCATAGTTGGATGTAAATCTAGTCTCTTGTATGTCTCATTGTACATGATATCGCACGAACTTCCTTGGTTGACCAACACGTGGTGAACGTCATGGCCAACCATCCTTACCCTTACAGTGAAGTATATGCGGTGTTTCGGGACACCGTTGACCAATTCCTCATTATAAAAAAAATATGGGGGTCTCTCGATTGTTTGAATGCTTCTAAGGAGTGGATTATTTTGTGAGAGAAAATAATAACTCTCGTCGGGGAGTGAGTATTGGTTATCGATGACGAGAATCTAATGAATCTAGTCTCTTTTTTGCTTTTAAAGTGTGAGTTTATGGGTAGATTCTCCGAACTGGTGCATATTACTCCATTGATGTGGTCATTGTGGATACATTGTCCCACTAATTTAATACCCATTCGAGACGAAGGTTTTCATAACAAGCTAGAGTTTGGTTGTTTTCTAACACTAGTTGGGATCTTGAATCTTTGACCATCAAGTGTAGGTGTGTTACTGGAACGCATCATTTATTATGGAATTGATGGGAAGATAATGTTGTATTTATCGTTTCCACTGACAAAAACTATGATCCGATCTAGATCTAATATGTCTTGGTGATAGATTCACTTTTGATATAATGGCAGATCCAACATTGATTTCTTTGTTAATGTTCTTCTCTATGCAGGAAAAAAGAGAGGAAGGGATGATACATTCAAACACTTTGACCCTTAAATCAATGACTCAATAAGACATGAAATAATATTTTTAAATTTTAGAGAATGTGTACCTTGATCACAAGGTTTTTCCCTCTTTATAGGTAGATTATAGGATTTTCGGGAGTGCAAAACCTTCTTATAAACATGTGTCATAATATTATTTGTTATGTCACCTAAGATTTCCATTCAATCACGTATTCTGATGAAATTCAATCACGTATTCTGATAGCATGACTTCTTAGGGCATAACTATATATGTTCCCAAAGTCTTGCGCATATTCTCCCTTATACCGCCTTTCCTGATTATTAATCTCATTGTCCATGATGGACAATATTGAGACCATATTATCTTTGATATGGACCAATACATTATTAGGGTGATGTTCGCTTGTCTTCCGCCTAAGTAGGAACAAATACTTATTACAATTTTTATGTTAAATACTTAACAGTATTCACTACGACATTACTATTTGCAAGGATCTAATATATTTGTGAGATCTCCATCCATAAGTCAATGAAAAATAAGGGCGGGGAAGAGTTTGAGCATTTATTATGCTTAGCTTTTTAAATTTCAAATTTGAAAAAAAAAGATCTGACAAAGCTTTAAGGACATACTAGGACACCATTTAATGCTATAGACTGAGTTCGTGGACTGGTTAACTCCAATTTTGCTGTCAATAATTTTGTGTTTAATTGTTGCATCATAAGTTCAACATCATTGCAATAAATATGTAACACCACTTTTGAGTCTACTATATCAATACCCTTTGCTTATGAAGTTCCAAAAATCCTTACCACAATTTATACACAAAACATAAGAAAATGAAACTCAGCAACATTTCATTTTTGTCCAATCTTCTGATAGTTCAATATTTATCACTTCAATGCCTTTCTGCTCAAGATTTTGCTTTCTTCTATTTTATCCAGCAGGTAAATCATTTAACCATGAATGTTCCATTTTCCTATATATATATAATTTTTCATTCTTGAATTTTGCATTGTTTCTTTGTTAATGATGATGCAGTGGCCAGGCTCATACTGTGACACAAAGCAAAGCTGCTGTTATCCGAAAACCGGAAAACCTATAGCAGATTTCACCATTTATGGACTTAGACCTAACTACAATGATGCATCATTTCCCTCAAACTGTGATCCTCATAGTGTCCTTGACAAATCTAAGGTATTCATTTTTTTTTTAAAACTATATATATATATATATATATATATATATATGTATTTAATTGATGTATATGATTTTATTAGTGCATTTCTCTACTGAAAAACTCATCTATAATAAAGTTATATTTAATTTATATAGATCTCAGACCTCATTAAGAATTTGGAAAAGAATTGGCCATCTTTAAGCTGTCCAAGTAGCAATGGTATTAGATTATGGTCACACGAATGGATGCAACATGGCACCTGTTCAGAATCTAAGCTTACTCAACATGACTACTTTGAAACAGCTCTCAAACTCAAGAAAAAACTTAACCTACTTCAGATTCTCAAGAATGCAGGTAACAAGCATGGTTTTAAAGCATTTGATGAACCATATATGAAACATTTCTAACTATTTAATGGCAATGAATTTCAGGGATTGAGCCGGATGATAAATTTTACGACCAATACAGCTTTTTAGATGCTATACAACAAGCTACAGGGTTTCTACCAGGAATAGAATGTAATAGAGATTCAGCACATAACAGTCAGCTTTTGAATGTTTACATGTGTGTGGACACTTCTGGGTCAAAGTTCATTGAGTGCCCTGGTGTTCCAATGGGTAGTTGTGGTGCTAAAGTACAATTTCCTAAGTTTTAAGATAATTTGTTTTCTTAAGCAAAACATGGTTTAATTAATTTAGATATTTTTTAGTAATCATACTGTACTTCTAATTCTAAACTATCACATCATTTCCATTGTCATCTTATTTTTTAAATAGCTTGTTTAAGTTTTTGATAGAGGTTCATTCATAAAATAAACGGTAAAAAATACTATAACATTTGTTACTAATTTTTCTAAGTAAAATAATGACCGTTAATCTCAGATTTATTAATACTATAGAAATACGAGGATATAATTATTTGATTGTTACTCTCTCTATAGGAGTTATTTATTACTAGAAACACAATTAATGCTCATAACTATTAAATTTTATAACCAATCCATAGTCATATAGTATAATTTATAATCCCTACATTTCATTTTTAAGATTGATTAAATAATTAATGTATTAGATACATTAATTATTTAATAAATTAAAAAAAATGTAAAATTTGCTTATAATATAGGACTAATGGGGTATGTTATAATTGATTATTAAAATTAAATATCATAATCGAATTTTATTTTTTTTAAATGTTATAAATTAATTATTAATCGATTATATTTATAATGAACTTTGATTTATATTTTTTTTAAAATATTCTTTTCAACAGAAATTTTAATTTTTGAATAAAAAATTATTTAATTATTTTAAAAATGATATTTTTTAAAATTAAAAATAAAATCATATATTTTGTTTTTTGAAAAATATATATTTTTTGAAAAAAATATATATTTTGAAGAAAAAAAATTCTTCAAGAAAAAGAATTTTACACAAAAAAATACTTCTCTTCTTAATTTTTTTAAAAATTAATTTACAAGTTTTTGTGATTTTTATAAAATAGATTAATTTGATTTTTATTTTGGATATGAATGTTCAAAATATAAATTTGTTTAAAACCATATTAACAACATGACCAAAATATAAAAAACATTTGTAAAATCTATAAATTCTATTTTAAATAAGGAGCTTCGCTAAGGTTTAGGCAATTTTCGACGCGGTGGCGGATGTCACCTAACAAGGTGTTAGGAGTTTTCAGGTGCGGTGCAAGACGATTACTGGTAACATCTCTGTTTCTTTACAGTAAGATTTGAACTCTTCTATGGTGTTTCCTCTGATCTTGGTTTAAACTCTTAATCCTAAGGTTATGAACTTGAACGATATGGACTTTAAAGGAGTCTTGAATCAAGTTGTTTCTTTGGTCTTTGGGTTTGTTCGTCTTCCGCGTCTTTGTGTCTCCGGTGAGCTCATGACTATGCCGCCACCATTAGGTTTTGCTCTCACAAACTTGAACATGCAAGAGGAAGATCTCCTAAATTGCGTCTCCAACAAGGTTAGGGATTTCGAAGATTTAATCTCATCTTCTGTTGGAATAGAAAAGTCTTCTCTCAAGGCTACACTGACTAGGACAATCTCATATAAAAATATCGTGAGAGAGGAGTCCTCTAGGAAATTGGGGTCGAATAGAGAAGAAGAAATTGACATGCAAAATCTTGATGAGGGATCTCATGAAATCAGGGTTGAGGAAGTTGGATCACTGGATATGACTGCCCCGAGTTTATCCTCTCTGAATTAGAAGAAAGACGCATTTCTAAGTTTCGCGATGCGAAAAATACCTGAGTGTAAGAAACTCTCGAAATATAAACAAAATAGAGTCGCCATCGAACTTTATTTATTCCCAAAAAGAGAAAGGGAAAATATCGATAAAACCCATGAAAAACAAAAAGAAATGTCCGTCGCAACCAAATCGGGTTCTAAAGTCGTTTATGCAAGGGGAAGGTATTAGCACCCCTCACATTCATCGTACTCGATGAGACCCATCTAGTTAGTTTCGTGTTAGAGTGAAAAGAGAAATAAAGAAAAGACTTATGGTTTTTTAATATTAATGTGTCTAACAAGATTTCACAATCATGCTCGTATCTTCAGGTGCTATGAAGAACTCAAGGTATACATAGTTCTATTAAAAGAGAACTACTTGATGGATTATTTTTAGATATTAATGCTTAGATCGAATTTGAGTGGTTAAAACTTTACTTAATGCTCGCTCTTGGAGGTTGAAGTCTTTGTTTGTTTCGCGTAGAAATGGATGTAGCATACTCCTTTCTGGAAAAAAAATTGAGGTCGCACAAGGGGCAAAAACAAGTTTGATGAGTTTTGAGTTGATTTTTAGTGAAGATAAGCATCCAAGCAGTGAGCTCTATGAAGGTAGAGAAAAACAAGAAAGGGGGTATGAATTGTTTTGGAAAATAAAACTTTTTACAAACTAAGACACACGCAAAATAAAAAGGTTCAACACAGAATTTTATACTGGTTCACTTGAATTTCAAAGTTACTCCAGTCCACCCGGCCAATGTGATTTCGCCTTCAAAAAGGACTTAATCCACTAATCTTGAAAGATTACACAACCAAACTGTCGCGGTGCGAAAAATACCCGAGCGTAAGGAACGCTCTAAATATAAACAAAACAGAGTCGCCACGAACTTTATTTATTCCCAAAGAGGGAAAGGGGAAATATGGATAAAACCCACGAAAAGAAAAAAGAAATGGTCATCACAACCAAATCGGGTTTGGGAGTCGGTTCTTCAATGGGAAGGTATTAGCACCCCTCACATTCATCGTACTCAATGGGACCCATTTCACTACGCCAAAAACTGGAATAGACAGCGCACCTTAGAGGGCGCTTTATTACAAAAGCGCTCTCTAAAGTGAAGCGAAAAATAAGGAGCAATAGACAGCGCACTTTAGAGGGCGCTTTTGTAATAAAGCGCCCTCTAAGGTGAAGCAAAAAAATAAGGAGGAGATAGAGGGACAACAATACATGGCGCTTTTTAGAAAGCGCCCTCTAAGGTTATCCTTAGAGGGCGCTTTTACTAAAGCGCTGTTATAAGTCCATGTGCATTTCCAGCTTATAAAGCGCTTCTGGAAAGCCTTAGAGAGCGCTTCCATAAGCGTCCTCTTAGGCCCCCTTTAGAGGGCGCTTTTTTTCCACAAGCGCCCTCTAAGGTGAAACGAAAAAATAAGGAGGAGATAGAGGGACAACAATACATGGCGCTTTTTAGAAAGCGCCCTCTAAGGTTACCCTTAGAGGACGCTTTTAATAAAGCGCTGCTATAAGTCCATGTGCATTTCCAGCTTATAAAGCGCTTCTGGAAAGCCTTAGAGAGCGCTTCCATAAGCGCCTCTTAGGCCCCCTTTAGAGGGCGCTTTTTTTCCACAAGCGCCCTCTAATGTCCCCTTTAGTACACATTAAAATTATAACATACTGCACGTTTTGTTATTTCACTATCTGTTATTTTCGTTCTTTTTCACGTTAGGGTTCTAAGGCGTTTTCCTTCCACCTCTGTTAGATCTACATTATTACTGCGCGTTTCCTCCTTCTACCAATCAAAGGTACACGATGCATACATTATTACTTGCACTATTGCTTTGTTTTAGCTTTACCCAATTTCAGTTTTATGTTATTGTTGTCTATGCTACGTTTGTTTCGACCTGTAAAGTTTCAATATTCATAGTCATTTAAATAGTTTGGGTTTATTAGGAAATTGACGGTTGGTTTTTAGTGACCATGATAGCGCATGCAATGGGACTACATTACCCAGTAGTTAGGGTTATACGACCTATGAACATATGATTTTGTGTCAACACCAGTATCATTAGAAACCTAGGTCCGAATGTGTTTGAACTCTTCTGAAATTGTTTTTTGTTTATTCTAATTAGTAATGGATAATACATGGATGTCTTCCAATCGATTGTCGAGAGAGTACGAGAATGGGGTATTAGAATTCGTTAAGTTTGCCATTGCGCACGCCGAAGACCCCAGTAGAATGATATGTCCTTGCTTGGGTTGTTGTTATGGGAAACGGGTTGACGCAGTTCAGTTGACATCGCATTTAATGAGGCATGGAATTGACCGAAGTTATACATGTTGGAATTTGCATGGTGAGAAAAGTAACGAGAATGTTGAACCGGGGGATAGTACGACCTATGCCTCAAACTATAGTGGCGCAGATACATACGATTGTGATCGAGTTGAAGAGATTGCAGAAGCACTTGAAGGAGATCTTAAGGATTGTCCCGAAATGTTTGAGAGGTTGGTAAGTGATGCAGAGAAACCTTTGTATGATGGTTGCACTAAATTCACAAGATTGTCTGCGGTATTAAAGTTGTACAACTTAAAGGCGGGCAATGGATGGTCGGATAAAAGTTTCACAGAGTTATTAGCCCTTTTGAAAGATATGCTTCCTGAGGATAATGTTCTTCCCAATCGAACATATGAGACCAAAAAGATGTTGTGCTCTATTGGCATGAGCTATGATAAGATACATGCATGTCCAAACGATTGCGTTTTGTTTCGAAATGAGTATGCATCGTTAAATGAGTGTCCTAAATGCGGTGTCTCGCGATATAAGAACAAGTTGTCTCCAGCAAAAGTCTTGTGGTATTTTCCTGTTATTCCGAGATTTAGACGCATGTTTCGTAGTGAAACCGATTCAAGACACTTGACCTGGCATGCAGATGAAAGAATTATAGATGGAAAGTATCGACATCCGGTAGATTCACCACAGTGGTTGAAAATTGATAATGATTATCCTGAATTTGGAGAAGAATCAAGAAACCTTCGCTTGGCATTATCTACTGATGGAATGAACCCACATGGTATCCAGAGTATCTCACACAGTACATGGCCTGTAATTATTATGATTTATAACCTACCTCCATGGCTATGTATGAAGCGTAAGTACATGATGTTGTCTATGTTGATTTCTGGACCTAAACAACCAGGGAATGACATAGACGTGTACTTGAAGCCCTTAATCGAAGATTTAAAGATTTTGTGGGAGACCGGTGTGGAGGTTTATGATGGATATAGGAAAGAAAGTTTCAACTTGAGGGCGATGTTGTTTGGCACAATTAATGATTTTCCAGCATACGGAAATCTATCAGGGTATAGCATAAAAGGTCAATGTGCGTGTCCTATTTGTGAAGATAAAACAGATTGGAAGCGCTTGGAGTTTGGTCAGAAGAATGTCTTTCTCGGTCATCGGAGATTCTTAAATTCAAATCATCACTACCGTGGATGGAGAAAGGCGTTCAATGGAGAGACAGAACAAGGCAGAGCTCCACCTATATTGACGGGTGATCAAATTTTTGAAAAGGTGAAAGATTTGGATACTCAGTTTGGCAAGCCTTTTGCCCACACACTTGTCAAAAGTGGGTGGAAGAAGAGGTCAGTTTTTTTTGAATTGCCGTATTGGAAGTCCTTGTATGTGAGACATTTTCTTGATGTTATGCATATTGAAAAAAATGTATTTGAAAGTGTTATTGGCACGTTACTCAATATACAAGGAAAGTCTAAGGATGGCCTTAAGGCAAGAAAGGACTTGATAGCGATGGGAATAAGAACTGAATTAGGACCCTTGAAGAAAGGAAAACGAACATATCTACCTCCTGCTGCTTATACTCTATCTAGAAAGGAGAAAAAAATATTGTGTAAGTTTCTAAGTGAAGTTAAAGTTCCAGAAGGGTACTCTTCAGATATTAGAAGACTTGTGTCTATGAAAGACCTCAAGTTAAAGAGTTTAAAGACCCATGATTGCCATGTTATAATGGAACATTTTCTCCCAATAGGTATACGTTCTATTCTTCCAGAAAAAGTAAGAAGCACTATAACTAAGTTGTGTTCTTTCTTCAAGTCAATTTGCAGTAAGGTGATCAATCCTGCGATCTTACCAATGTTGCAAAAAGAAATCGTTATTACTTTGTGTGAGCTTGAAATGTTTTTTCCTCCATCATTTTTTGACATAATGGTACATCTAGTTGTTCATCTTGTGAAAGAGACACAATTGTGTGGACCAGCTTATATGAGATGGATGTGTAAGAACAAAAATTGTTCTACAACAGATTCCTTGATTTTGATGATAACAAAGGATGAAACCAAAAATGGCACCCTAACGAAAAGTTTCTAAGTGTGCAGGATTCTAAAGAAAGAAGGAAGAAATCTGATGATGTCATCAGATACAAAACCAGATCAGATACAAATTATCAAATGATCAGAAGCATCTGAAGTGGAGACACGTTCAAGAAAGTCTAACTCTGAGCAAAACAGCAAAGTATCAAAAGCATCTGAACAAGAAGTAAGCTCTAGATGTTCTGACTCTGAACAATGCTATCTCTAACTTCCAGAAGTTATCAGCGCTATCTGAAGAAACTATCTGAACTCACAAGAGATCAACATCAGAAGCAAGATTCCAAGATTCTCCAGAAACACAAATACTCTGATCATGGAATTGCGAATCATGGAAGAGTAACGTTAAAGTCAAGTAAAGATTTGCAAATGGTTTTCCTAATTAAGAAAGAGACGTTAATCTCCAATTTCAATAAAGAAGATACTACTTGTGGTAAGTAGTCATTTCAAGGAGAGAAAGTTATCCTGCAGAAGCTATTTAAGTGATGGCGTAAATTCATTTTAATATCCATCAGTTTCAACTACTACCTCACTTCTATATATAAAGGACTGCAAATCAACATTCAGTACTACACAAGTATCAGTAAGCCATCAAGCCAAAATTATACTGAAACATCAACGCTCAAGAAAAACACTCTTGCTCTCTAAAGATCTTCACGAAGCTTTTGCTTATAACGTGAAAAACTCTTGTTCTTAATACTGTAATATTGCTTTCTTAGAAGCACTCTAGATTACATAAATCTTTTATCTATTGTTTGTTTATTTCCTCAAGTGACTCTGTGAAGTCTGTATACTTGAGAGGACTAAGAGATCTTTCTCTTAGACGTTATTTGTAATCTTTCAAGATTAGTGGATTAAGTCCTTGTTGAAGGCGAAATCACCTTGGCCGGGTGGACTGGAGTAGCTTTGTGTTATAAGCGAACCAGTATAAAATCTTTGTGTGGTTTTCATTTTGAAAAAACGCTTATTTTTCCAAACAATTCAAACCCCCCTTTCTTGTTTTTCTCACCTTCAATTGGTATCAGAGCTCCGGCTCTGTTATTGATTTTCTAATCAAACACTTAACAGTGTAGAGAGATCCAGTACGAGAAAAACCATGGCCCACTCAAATGAAAGAGATAGTTACAATGCTAAGCCTCCTGTTTTTGATGGAGAGAAATTTGATTACTGGAAAGATAGAATCGAAAGTTTCTTTCTTGGTTATGACGCTGACCTCTAGGACATTGTCACAGATGGATACACACCTCCAGTCTCAGAAAATAGAGCTGAAGTTCCCAGAAATAAGATGTCAGAAGATCAGAAACGTATCTTCAAAAATCACCACAAGGCCAGAACAATACTTCTAAATGCTATATCATACAACGAATATGAAAAGATCACCAACAGAGAGACAGCCAAAGATATACTTGACTCTCTGAAGATGACTCATGAAGGAAACTCCCAAGTCAAAGAGACGAAGGCTCTGGCGCTTATCCAGAAATATGAAGCCTTCAAAATGGAAGATGACGAAGCTATAGAGGCTATGTTTTCTAGATTCCAAACTCTTATTTCAGGTCTCAAGGTGCTAGACAAAGGATACACAACTGCAGATCATGTTAAGAAGATAGTCAGAAGTTTGCCAAAGAAATGGAGACCTATGGTTACTGCTCTGAAGCTGTCAAAGAATCTGAACAATATCAGCCTTGAAGAACTTGTCAGTTCTCTCAGAAGCCATGAGATAGAACTAGAGGAAGATGAGCCTCAGAAAAAGAACAAGTCCGTAGCGCTAAAGTCCAGATCTGAAAGACGGAAACCTGACAGAACCAAAGCTCTCCAGGCAGAAACTGAAGATACTGACAACTCTGAACCAGAAGACTCTGATGATGAAGAAGAATTGTCCCTACTAACCAGAAGAGTTAAGCAACTCTGGAAAAAGAGGAACAACAACTTCAGAAGACCAAGACCCAGAGGGGATCGATCTGAATCAACTTCAAAAGGTAAATCTAACAAAGATATTACCTGTTATGAATGTAAAGAAACAGGTCATTACAGGAATGAATGCCCCAAGCTAAAGAAAGACAACCCTAGAAAAGAAAGCTTCAAGAAGAATACCTTCAGGACAAAGAAAGGACTGATGGCTACCTGGGATGATAGTGAATCTGGATCATCAGAATCTGACTCTGATGAACAGGCCAATGTGGCACTTATGGCTACCACATCCAGGAGTAGCTCAGATGAAGAATCTGAAGAGGTATTTTTTGAACTCTCTCGATCTGATCTAGAATCTTGTTTGTCAGAAACTCTTAGCTCATATCAGAAATTAAAACAAAAGTTTAAAAACATTAAAGGCTGTCTTAAAGCAAAATTTGAAGATTGTGGCAAGCTTGAGATGACAATTCTAGCACAAGAAGATACAATTAGATTGTTAACATTAGAAAGAGATGGAGCAAAAAGAAAAAGCTTAGAATTAGAAGAAGCGTTATCTCAAATTCCACAAACTTCAAATGCAATAATTTATAAATACGAAGAAGCCTTTCAAGAATTTCTGAAAAATGGGATAGATAGGAGTATTATGGCATCCATGATTTATGGAGTTAGTCAGAACAATAAAAAGGGAATTGGGTATGATCCTAAGGAAGATAAAACTTCTACCAGAAACCAACTTAAGTCTCCCTTTTCATATCACTATACACACACACAAGAACAAAAATTTAAAAATGCTAGAAAACCCAAAGTTATAAGAAACTCTGGGAAAACTAATCTGAAAGGACCCAAGAGATTCTGGGTACCAAAGGATAAGATTGTCTATGTTGCAGATATCCTATGCAGCAAAGTTCAGACACCAGTCATGGTACCTGGACTCTGGATGCTCGCGACACATGACGGGAAGAAAGTCTATGTTCCAAAGTCTGGAACTTAAAGACGCTGGATTTGTAGGCTTCGGAGGAGATCAGAAAGGAAGAATCAGAGGCTCCGGAACTATTGGTAATGGTACTCTTCCCTCTATATCTGATGTCCTTTATGTAGAAGGATTAATGCATAACTTGTTATCCATAAGTCAATTAAGTGATAACGGTTATGATGTAATCTTCAATCAAAAAACATGTAAAGCCATTAATCAGAACGATGGCTCTGTCCTTTTCACAGGCAAGAGGAAAAACAACATTTACAAAATAAATCTTTCTGATTTAAAAGATCAAAATGTTAAATGTCTAATGTCAGTTCACGAAGAGCAATGGGTATGGCACAGACGCTTGGGCCACATTAGCATGAGGAAACTTTCTCAGCTAACTAAACTCGAGTTAGTCAGAGGCCTACCTAAACTGAAGTTTTCTTCAGATGCTCTGTGTGAAGCTTGTCAGAAAGGAAAATTTTCAAAAACATCTTTTAAAAAGAAAAATGTTGTTTCTACCTCTAAGCCTCTGGAACTTCTTCACATTGACTTATTTGGTCCTGTGAAAACAGCATCAGTTAATGGAAAGAAGTATGGACTAGTCATTGTTGATGATTACAGTCGCTGGACATGGGTAAAATTCCTAAAGCACAAGAGTGAGTCTCACTCTGTATTCACTAGTTTCTGTTCGAAAGTGCAAAAAGAATTTGACTCTAAAATTATTAGAGTCAGAAGTGATCATGGTGGAGAATTTGAAAACAAAGATTTTGAAGAATTATTTGATTCTAATGGAATATCCCATGATTTCTCCTGCCCTAGAACTCCACAACAAAATGGAGTTGTAGAGAGGAAGAATAAGACACTCCAAGAAATGGCCAGAACCATGATCAATGAAACTAATGTAGCAAAGCACTTTTGGGCAGAAGCTGTAAATACAGCGTGTTACATTCAGAATAGAATCTCTATAAGACCTATTCTAGAAAAGACTCCCTATGAACTGTGTAAAGGAAGAAAACCAAACATTTCATATTTTCATCCTTTTGGATGTTCTTGCTTTATATTAAATACTAAGGAACATCTGAACAAGTTTGATTCCAAAGCACAGAAAGGTATTATGTTAGGATACTCAGAACGCTCTAAAGGCTACAGAGTATACAACACAGAAACCAAAATTGTGGAAGAATCAATTCATGTCAGATTTGATGATAAGCTTGACCCTGAAAAGTCAAAGCTAGTTGAAAAGTTTGCAGATTTGGAAATCACTCTTGTAGAATCTGATAAAAATCCAGAAGCAACTGTCACTCAGAACTCTGAAGAAATTAAATCTCCAGAAATCCCAAAGAAAGTTAAAAGTCGTATCAATGTATCTGAAGATTTGATTCTGGGAAACAAGGACGAACCTGTCAGAACCAGATCTACCTTCAGGACTTCTGAAGATACTCCTCTGGGACTAGTGTCTCTGATTGAGCCTATGTCTTGTGATGAAGCACTTCAAGATAACGACTGGGTTTCAGCCATGCAAGAAGAATTAGATCAATTCTCAAAGAATGATGTCTGGGATCTCGTTCCTAAACCCAGAGGCACTCACGTCATTGGAACCAGATGGGTATTCAGAAACAAGCTGAATGAGAAAGGAGAAGTCGTCAGAAACAAAGCTCGACTGGTAGCTCAAGATTATAGTCAACAAGAAGGTATTGATTATAATGAAACCTTTGCTCCAGTCGCGAGGTTAGAATCTATTTGTCTTCTTGTATCTTTTGCTATTAATCACTCTATCAAATTATATCAAATGGATGTCAAGAGTGCATTCCTTAATGGTTATATTTCAGAAGAAGTGTATGTCAATCAACCTCCAGGTTTTGAAAATTCAAACTTTCCAGAACATGTTTTTAAACTTAAAAAATCTTTATATGGACTTAAACAAGCTCCCAGAGCTTGGTATGAACGTTTAAGCAATTTTCTTCTGGAACAAAATTTTATCAGAGGGAAAGTTGATTCTACACTCTTCTGTAAAAACCTTAATAATGATCTCATGATATGCCAGATTTACGTTGATGATATTATTTTTGGTTCTGCTAATATCTCTGTTTGCCAAGAATTTTCTAAGTTAATGCAGGCAGAATTTGAAATGAGTTTAATGCAAGAACTAAAGTTCTTTCTGGGAATTCAAATTAATCAAACTCCAGAAGTCACGTACGTTCATCAAAGCAAGTACATTAAAGACGTTCTGAAGAAGTTTGACATGACTGAATGCAACTCTGCAAAAACTCCCATGCACCCAACTTGCATTCTTGAAAAGGAAGAGGTAAGCAACAAGGTTTGTCAGAAGCTCTATCGAGGTATGATAGGCTCTCTTCTCTATCTGACTGCTACTCGTCCTGATATTCTCTTTAGCGTCTGTCTTTGTGCCAGATTCCAATCAGATCCTAGAGAATCTCATTTAACAGCAGTTAAGAGAATTCTTAAGTATCTGAAAGGAACTCCTAACCTGGGCCTGATGTATAAGAAAACATCAGAGTATAGACTTTCTGGTTATTGTGATGCAGATTATGCAGGAGATAGACTAGAACGAAAAAGCACATCTGGAAATTGCCAGCTTCTGGGAAACAATCTAATCTTCTGGGCTAGCAAAAGACAGTCAACTATCGCTCTATCAACTGCAGAAGCAGAATATATCTCAGCATCACTGTGCACAACTCAGATGCTCTGGATGAAGCATCAGTTAGAAGATCTGCAAATCTTTGAGAGTAACATTCCTATCTTTTGTGATAATACTGCTGCTATTTGTTTAAGCAAGAATCCCATTCTACATTCCAGAGCCAAACACATTGAAATAAAACATCATTTTATCAGAGACTATGTTCAGAAAGGGATAGTAACATTGAAGTTCATTGATACAGAACATCAATGGGCAGATATCTTTACTAAGCCTCTAGCTGAAGATAGATTTCTTTTCATCTTAGAAAATCTGAACATTAAAAATTGCCCTGAATGAAGTGTGGCTCTGAAAATGTAAAATGAGACTCTGATATAAAAACAAATGTACTTCTGCCTCTGACTCTGATACTTCTACCAGTTAAGAAGATATCTGAGTTAGAAATCTCCAGGAACCAATCTTTTGGTATTCCTGAAGATCAGATACATCAACACGTGGAGCACTAAGCGTCTAACCCTAGAACTTCTAGACAGCTGTCAAAAGAAATTCAAAGGACAGACGTTTGAAATCTCCTTGAGCAGTGTGCGTACTGTTGGGATTAGACATTCATTAATTAGCTGTAATCATTTTTCCCCCAAGCGTGCAATCTTGAGCTTTGTACTAACGCAATTTGATGTGTCGTTTTGCATGTGTTTTTACTTAGAGTATTTAAACACTTTTCTCACATTTCACACACTTATCACTCTCACTCACTCTAAAACCCTAAACCTCTCTGAAGCATTCTCTGCAAACTCTCAATCTTCATTTTCTTCTTCACCATGGACGCTCAACAACAAGAAGTGTTTAACTTTTCTCAACAAATGGAATCAAGCTCAACTGCTCAAACTTCAAGCATTCCAACTCCAACGGTTACAAGCGTCACCATCACCCCTGTTTACAAAGAACCCCATGTTCTTGACCGTGAACGTCATATTAACCTATCAACCCCTTTTGAAGGACTGGACGTGTTGTGTGAAACGCTAGTAGATTTCGACAACTTGAAGAGAAATGGCGTTGATCTTACTGAAGAACTTCGTAAACAAGGGTGGGAAAACTACTTCCAAAGGCTTTATGGTCCTGTTTACCCACTTCTCATCAAGGAGTTCTGGAGATTTGCAGATGTAGATGACCATTTCATCGTCTCCTATGTTCTGGGGGTAAAGATTGTAATTACTGAAGGGTCAATTGCCTCTTTACTGAACATGGAGAGAGATGGAGGCAAAAGGATTTACAACATCCCTCCTAGGTCAAAGCGCATTACTGATGTAATCAATCCAACAATCTTCAAACCCAACACTGAAGGAAATCCTTCAAAGAACAAAGAGCTGCATCAGAACCTCAGAGTGTGGCTGAAGATCATTCTGGGAACTATTCACCACCGTCCAGCCTCTAACTCCTCTGACTACATCAATGCAGATCAGAAATGCATTCTGTAATGCATTCAGAAGGGTGTGAAGATCTGCCTCCCTGCTCTCCTTTTCAGATACCTCAGAGATTCTGTCAAGGAAACCAGAAATAACATGAAGCCCAGATCCTACATCCCTCTGGGAAGATTGCTATCTGATGTTTTCATCGAGAACGGACTGGTAGATCATCTGGAAAAGACCAAACTGATGGATGATCTGGCAATAGATACTGGGAAGCCTCTGAACGCCAGAAATCTCAAGAGTATGGGAATAATCAAGAAGATTCAAGTCAGACCCACTATGGATACATCCTGGGATGCCTTGAAAGATCAGAGGAAGCTGCCCCATGGTCTTACAAGGTTCTTCAAAAATGAACCCAGAGATGCGGTTGCTATCTATCTTCAGCGTCTGCTGGATGAAGGTGTTGACATATCTGACTTCAGCCTCGACGATTGTCTGGATTCAGAAGACGCCTTCGTCAGATACAAAAGAGGTCTCTCTGAGAAGAAGATTGCATCACAGGCAAAGAAGGCCAGAATTGGAGAATCTTCTGGAAGCAGATCTCCAGCTCCTCTGAAAATCTCTACTGGTATGTTTGTTCCTCCTATTTCCTCTGTACCTCCGATGGTTTCCTCTACCCCTTCCTCTAATCCTCTCCCAACACCACCAATTTATACAACCTCTGAAATCCCACCTTCAACCATCAGAACCTCTCAGCCTTCACCAGTTTTAAATATCGCCCGTACATTCATACCTCCCTCTGAACCTGAACAAATGAACCAAAGCGCTTCCTCTTCTTCTTCTTCCACAGCCCCAGAATCACCACCATACCTCAACATTTCTTCTGACCCAGAACTCTCAGACCCTAACTCTCCAACCCTAGCCCAAATTTATGCTTTAAACCACGCTTCACAACAACCAACAAAACCTGAAATAACTTCACCACCACAACAAACAACCACCATCCCTTTTGAAAACCAACCTTTTGAAGACCAACCCTCTGACCTTCCCACCTCTGATATCAACCCACCAAACACCTCTGCTGCACCTGAATCAGAAACTGAAACTGAACCTTTAGACTTAGACCCTCTTTACGCTTCACCCCAAAGATCTGAACCTGAAGCAGAATCTGAACCTCTCACACTAAATCTCAGCCCTCCAACCTCTTCACCTCAAACCTCTGAACCAAAACTTTCTGTACCTACCCTTGAGGAAGACATCATGCTGGTAGCAGGGGCTTCAGTACAAAAGGTCAAGTCTCTGACCACTAACTCTGAAGTCAGTGATGATCCTGAATCTGTAAGGACACACTGGAACAGAGTCATTGGCTGGATGACCTCTGAGGCTTTTAGACTGAAAAACATCTCTGAACAAGTCAGAAATGGCTACATCAGAGATGCTGAGGCAAGACTCCAGGAAAGACTTGCCAGAGAAGCTGCTGAAGAAGCCAGAAGGCTAGAGGAAGAGAGACTTGCGCGAGAAGCTAAAGAAGCAAGAAGACTGGAAGAAGAAAAAGCAAGGGAAGCTGAAATCATAAGGATTAAGGAAGCTGAAGCTAAGGCTCTGGCGGATGCAGAAGCACAAGCTGCTGCTGAAGCTGAAGCACAGCAGGCTCTGACTCTGGGAGAGTCCTCTTCTGTCATCCCTATGGTTCTTCAGACTCTGAAAGAACTTAAGCAAGATCAGAATGAACTCCGGGCCAGAATGGACAAGCAAGATAATGTCAACGACAACATCCAGAACATGCTTGCAATGTTGCTTCAGAGAATGCCTCCGCCTCCGAACCCTTAGGCACTTAGGATTTATTTTGCTTGCCTGTTGTTTTATTTTCTCTGAATCTGATGTTTTCTAGTTGCCTTTGTGCTTTTATCTGAATACAAGTTTTTCTCTTAATTTATTTATTTTTTGCTATGTCTTTTTGATTCTGACAAAAAGGGGGAGAAGTCATTAATAGCTCTGATGAAAATATTGTCTAAATACCCTAAGCATTCTGCAACATATTTTTCTTAACAATAAACTTATCTAACCTGGACTTAAGAAATTGCAGAAGGTATCAAGAAACCTCTTTACTTAGAAGCTCTGGTAAGAACTATCTGAACTCCCTAGCACTATCTCAGGGGGAGCTCTTATCTATCTGATCTGATATTATTCATGTTTCATCTGCTAATTAAGTTTGTTTTGTCATCATCAAAAAGGGGGAGATTGTAAGAACAAAAATTGTTCTACAACAGATTCCTTGATTTTGATGATAACAAAGGATGAAACCAAAAATGGCACCCTAACGAAAAGTTTCTAAGTGTGCAGGATTCTAAAGAAAGAAGGAAGAAATCTGATGATGTCATCAGATACAAAACCAGATCAGATACAAATTATCAAATGATCAGAAGCATCTGAAGTGGAGACACGTTCAAGAAAGTCTAACTCTGAGCAAAACAGCAAAGTATCAGAAGCATCTGAACAAGAAGTAAGCTCTAGATGTTCTGACTCTGAACAACGCTATCTCTAACTTCCAGAAGTTATCAGCGCTATCTGAAGAAACTATCTGAACTCACAAGAGATCAACATCAGAAGCAAGATTCCAAGATTCTCCAGAAACACAAATACTCTGATCATGGAATTGCTAATCATGGAAGAGTAACGTTAAAGTCAAGTAAAGATTTGCAAATGGTTTTCCTAATTAAGAAAGAGACGTTAATCTCCAATTTCAATAAAGAAGATACTACTTGTGGTAAGTAGTCATTTCAAGGAGAGAAAGTTATCCTGCAGAAGCTATTTAAGTGATGGCGTAAATTCATTTTAATATCCACCAGTTTCAACTACTACCTCACTTCTATATATAAAGGACTGCAAATCAACATTCAGTACTACACAAGTATCAGTAAGCCATCAAGCCAAAATTATACTGAAACATCAACGCTCAAGAAAAACACTCTTGCTCTCTAAAGATCTTCACGAAGCTTTTGCTTATAACGTGAAAAACTCTTGTTCTCAATACTGTAATATTGCTTTCTTAGAAGCACTCTAGATTACATAAATCTTTTATCTATTGTTTGTTTATTTCCTCAAGTGACTCTGTGAAGTCTGTATACTTGAGAGGACTAAGAGATCTTTCTCTTAGACGTTATTTGTAATCTTTCAAGATTAGTGGATTAAGTCCTTGTTGAAGGCGAAATCACCTTGGCCGGGTGGACTGGAGTAGCTTTGTGTTATAAGCGAACCAGTATAAAATTTTTGTGTGGTTTTCATTTTAAAAAAGCGCTTATTTTTCCAAACAATTCAAACCCCCCTTTCTTGTTTTTCTCACCTTCAGGATGTACCCTGTTGAATGTTATATGAAAATATTAAAAGGGTACGTGAAGAACCGAAGTCGACCAGAAGGTTGTATGGTTGAAAGATACATTGTTGAAGAAGCGATTGAGTTTTGTACTGAATATTTGTCTAATGTTCAGTCAATCGGACTCCCCAAGTCTCAGCTTGTCGAAAAGAAAGAAGGAAAAAATCTAATTGGAAATAAAATCGTGGCAGTATCAAGGGTCGAATGGGATCAAGTGCATTTGTATGTTCTGCACAATGAGAATGAGGTTGAGCCGTATGTTGAAATTCACAAGGATGTTCTCCGAGGTTTAAATCCCAATAGAAATGAAAATTGGATAGTACGAGAGCACAATCGATGTTTTATACCTTGGTTTAAGGATCATATTTATTCAAAGTATTATTCAGATCCCGCTTCAATAACAGAAAGGTTGAGATGCTTAGCATATGGTCCAAGTTTCCATGTTTTTTCTTATAGCGCATACGCGATTAATGGATACACATTTTATACCAAAGAACAAGATGATAAAAGTACTATGCAGAATAGTGGTGTCACCGTGGTAGCTGAAGCAATGCACATATCAAGTGTGAAGGACTTAAACCCCAAATTTGCAAATCTGTCGTATTTTGGTGTTATCGAGCGCATTTGGGTGTTTGATTATGAGAAGTTTCAGATTCCTATATTTGGTTGCAAGTGGGTTGAAAATAATAACGGCATTCGAATGGATAAGTCAGGATTTTTGCAAGTGGATCTTAATAGGGTGGGATACAAAGATGAGTCTTTTATTCTAGCCTCTCAAGCTAGACAAGTGTTCTATGTCAATGATCCGAAAAGTACGAAATGGTCTATAGTTCTTTTTTCCAACAAAGTAATTGATGAAAACACTGGAGATCAAGGTGATATTGATGTTGAGATTGAATCGTTTACCAGAAATGATCAAGATGAGAATATTATATCAAATGATTCATATATTAGAAATGATCATAATGAGGGTATTTGGATCAATCCAACCGTCCGTGTTGTTAAGAGACATGTAGAACATATTCCAACCAAGAAAAGAAAGAGAACTTAGTGAAAAAGGTACAAGTCAAATGATTTTAATTGTTTTCTTTATTACAGGTAAAATGACTTTTATGATTTTAATTGTTTTTACATTTGTCATCTGATTTTAATTGTTTTCTTTATTACAGGTAAAATGGCTATTATGAAGTCAATCATTTGTGCAAGGGGCAAGGGATACTCGAAAGTATCAATTGATATTTGTTTAGATGGAGATGTTCCATTGTCGTCAAGCCTCATTCGCGTAGATGATGATGCTGGATATTTGAAAGTATCCCTCTACGACAATGGAACATGTCCGTCTAAACAAATATCAATTCTATCTTCAAAAGATAAGAGACCAAAAATATAAGGGGATTACGCAGCAAATCGAGTCAGTTGCATCAAAAAAAAAGGTATAAACACAATTATATGATATTTATGCATAGAAAATGTTAATTCTTGATCTTATACATCACCTAACTAATTTTATGATATTTTAGGTTCATGCTATTGATATTGAACAAAAAGAGGTTGTTGCTAAGAAGACTGCTGCTAGCAAAAAAAACATATATCTCAGAGATGCTTTTGCTACTTAGTTTTATTTCTTTTTAAGTTATGAATTGGTTGTATATTTAGAATCTTTAGAAGTTAAACGATTATATATCAGTGGATTATTGTATATGTATGGATTGTTGTATATAAGGCTTGTTGAATGTAATGTGTGAAAAAGGGCTTCAAATTATACAGTTTTTGGGTGTACTGCTTCAATATACAGGTTGTCTAAAATAAATAAAAAAATATAGCGCATTTTAAAAAAAAAATTGAAATAACCACCCACTTTAGAGGGCGCTTCCCAAAATAAGCGCCCTCTAAACCCTTTAAATTTCCACTTTAGAGGGCGCTTTCCAGTAAAAGTGCCCTCTAAACCCTTAAAAGTTTCCACTTTAGAGGGCGCTTTCCAGTAAAAGCGCCCTCTAAACCCTTAAATGTTTCCACTTTAGAGGGCGCTTTCTTTAAAAAGCGCCCTCTAAAGTGGCCCTTAAAGGGCTTAAAGAGCCACTTTAGACAGCGCTTTCACCAGGAAAAAAAGCGCTGTCTTTACCTATGTCAGCGCCAGATTAGAGGGCGCTTTAAAGCGCTGTTATAGGCAAAAAAAAGCGCCCTCTTTTCCCTTATTTGGCGTAGTGTTTAATTAGTTTCGTGTTAGAGTGTTAGCGTGATATCATTTGCGAACTTCTACATATCGAGTGAGAAAAGAGAAAGAAAGAAAGGAAAGACTTAAGGTTTTTTAATATTAATGTACCTGACAATATTTCACAACCCTGCTCCTACGTATCTTCATATGTTATGAAGAACTCAAGGCATACGTAGTTATACTAAAAGAGAACTACTAGATGGATTGCTTTTAAAGAGAGTGATGTTCGCATCAAAATGGATGTTGCATACTCTTTTCTGAAAATGTTTTCGGAGTCGCACAAGGGCGAAAAACAAGTTTGATGAGTTTGAGTTGATTTTAAGCGGAGACAAGCATCCAAGCAGGGAGCTCTACTGCAGTACTCAGATGCTCGAAAAGGAAGAGGCCAAAGCCCAATCACTCTCTTTTCATCCAAAAGTTTGTTATGAAAATGTGTGGCAAATTAGGTCAAAGTTCATTAACGAAAGACAATTAATCAGACAGAGAGCTCTACGGCAGTGTCCATATAATCGAGAAAGAGAAGGTTGATACCCAATCAATCTTTTTCTTCTATAAGAGAAATGACCTAATGCTAATAATTATTGTATTTTAATATGAAAGATGAATGTTTGAACATTGAGCTCTACAGCAGTATCCTAATATTCGAAACAGAGAAAGTCTAAACTTAATCAGTTTCGTCCATTTTTATTGTGAAAAGCTTTTAAAAACGAGGTACTACTAGACGTTGGATCAAGCGTCAAAAGTTGACTTATGAAAATAATTTGGATGTGGCGGGGGTGAGAAAAGGTAGGTTTGATATGTTGAGAGTTTTAGGCGGAAGACAATTATCCAAACAGGGAGCTCTACAACAATGTTCAAATAATCGGAGATTGAGAAAGGTCTAAACCCAATCAATCATTTTCCTTCTATAAAAGAACAAACTTAATTCAATTAATTATTTCATTTAAATATAGAAGACAAAAATTCAGACATAGAACTCTACAGAATTGCCCAAATATTTGAGGAAGGGGAAAGTCTACACTATCCTTCCCTTTTTTTCTATAAAAGAACCATAATAATTAATTTTAGCCATTTAAAATAATATCTAACTGTTTCTATATCTTTATTTCCATAGTATAATTTTACCTCATATGTTAATGTACATCATAATGCTTATTTTGGATAAGATATACATCATAATAATCAAAATTAAATTTATTGAAGAAAAAAAAAGGAAGGGTACATTTTTGTATTTGACCTTTTTTTATAGAAATATTTTGATTAAAGCCTTCATAAATTCCTAACTCAGAGCATTCAGTTTTATTTATAGAGTGGAAAATCTCTATGTACAGTCAAATTGGATACACTACTACCAAATCAAAATAAATGATAAATAAATAATAATGAGTTGTTTATTTTGACCAAAATAATATGATAAGTTAAAATATGACCCACAAAAATAAATATTAGTAAAAAAATCATCACCTCATTATTTTAATTAAAGAGTTTAACAAGAAGAGATTATACATAGTATACAAATTGAGAATTTAAACTATAATAATAAAATTGAATACTACATTATATGAACCGGAATTAGATTCAATAAATTTGTGGAAATAGTGATGAAATTATACTTTCAACAGAGTGAACCATGCATGATAAAAATGGTTTCATGAGAAAATATATAGAAGAATATATACTACTATAAGTTTGACAGAAACAACTATTGAAGCACTGTCATATGCCTCAAATTCCAATAGTCTTTTTAAGTCATCAACAAACAACATTAAACCTATTATTAGAGTTAAACATTCATTCCATACTTAAACCGAACTCTCAAAGAGCAACAACACAACAGTAATACTAGCAAATCATAAGAAACAAAACGTGAAGAATAAAATAGAGCCACCGAGAAAATGAAACCATACAAACTCAAAGAACAAAAACTTTAACCTCAAACTACAACGAAACGTAAAAATAAAAGATAAGCATACCACCTTACATGAAAGCAGCTGACCGACAAAAATGTTTATTGGACGGAGACTAAGATGTTATGATTCGGTGATGCAAGATCTTGATGAAGGTGGTGCAAACTCTGTACGAGGAGATGGATGTTGTCGTTGTTGAACGAATCGAAAATGAGCGAAAAAGTTGAATCTGACGAGAGAGTGAGGTTATGTTGTTATGCGGTGGTGTAAGGTCTGAGTTGACGAAAAGTGGTAGTACTATTGAGAGAAAAACTAGAAGAAGTGTAGCATGAAAAGAGCTTCACATGTGAGGAAGCAAAACCAAACTTCCTCCGTTCACTTTTTCTACCCTTTTTTTAAAATGTAGATACTGAGTGTTTTTATGTAAGAATGGGGAATAGTTATGTGGTATCAAATGCACCTACGTGTTCCATTATTTTGTGGTGGAGGAAGAGAGACACTTCTTTGATATTTCCTAATTAAATGCCTAATTCTCTAAAAAAATACTTAAAAAAACAATATTAATAATTACAATAAAAATAAAAGAACTAAATAAAATTATTATTAAAAGTATAATTAATTCTAATTAATCCAACTGATTAAATCGGCTAAAAAATAAAAATAATCGGATAAACTATGAATAAAAATTGGACGTAAAAATGTTCAAAAGAAAAATTGAATACACCATAATTATCATCGTGAAATAAATTTCTCAGAAACATACAAGTTTCGATAAAATCTTGAAATAAAAATTGACCAGTTAAAAGGCTCAGGCTGAGTGAAATGCGACTGAAAAAGTAGTCGAAAAAATTAAAATGAGCACGTCAGGTTAAACTACGCTTACTGCAGATTAAGAAAACTAACGTCTACAAGGTCAATTTTAAAATTTTTCGTCTGCTAATTTGACGTACAGTTGAGAAATGATTCCACCAATTTGTCTGTAGATTCGAAAAATTATTTCGAGTGATATTTCAAGCACTATGCGAAATAAAATGCATGTTGTGATAAGTATAAAATGCAAGCGTCATGTAAGTGAACTGAATTGGTGACTGAATAATCGTGAACAGATAACCAGATGCAAATGAATCACTCTTGGACCATTTACTTCTGATTCTCAATAACAAGTGAAAACCCTACAAAGATTCAGATGACGACAATAGTCTTGATTATCACCCTCCGGACCTCTGAAACACGATGCAATAAAAAATAAGCGATGCAACGAGATTGAGAATCAAGTTTTTGACTTCTTAATCAAAAAACGACTAAATGAATGTCATCAAGACCATATAAAATTTCAGAGCTCCTGAATTTTTATTTGAACCTTGATTAATGCTTTTTAACTGATAAAAATGCACGACAAAATAGATCAATTTATGTTATGCTGATGTGAGCGAAAACTCAAGGTAAAATTTAGGGTATGACACAAACATCTAAGAGAATTGATCCCTTAGCCCTCTCAAGTATTCAGACTACATAGAGTCACTTGAGGAATTATCTCAATAATGATATGATTAGTAATACACAGTGCTTGTAACAATAAGCAAATATTACAGAATATGATAACAAGAATTTTTCACGTAAGAGCAGCAGCTCGTGAGAGAGTGAAAGAAGGTAATTGAGAAATTGTATTCTTGTGTGTCTCAGGTGTATTTTTCTTGAGCGGCATTCCATCCTTTATATAGGAGTTTGAGAGGACCGTTGGGTGATGACAGAATCTTGGACATTGAAGAATGATTAATGTCATTACTCTCCTTGTTTCTTTCCAAAACAATTTTGGTTGCGTCATAACTTCCTTCTAGAAATAGTTTCTTTCTAAATGCAGATTTCTTCACAGTTACGCTTTCTGAGTCAACGAATCCTATATCCAGAGTCTTGTTTAGCAATGTTCGTCTTTAGAGGGTACTTCTATCTGATTGAATCAGAATTTCTCTTTAATCTTGACTTCTTCAGATCGTGCGTCTTCAGAGTCTGAATTCATTCTTCTTTATCAGAGTTTCTGACTTTTTTTGTTTTGCTAGTGCCTGCGTTTGATCAGAGTCAGAACCTTTTGGTCGCGTATCCTCTGATTAGAGTCTAATGCTGGATTCTATATCTGATGATTTATCTATCTGATTGTTTGATCAGAGTCCTGCACACTTAGGAAAAATTTCGTTAGGGTACCATTTTTGTTTCATCCTTTGTTATCATCAAAATCTTAGAGATACATTGTATAACCAACTTTGTTCTTACAATCTCCCCCTTTTTGATGATGACAAAACAAGACAGAGTAGAGATGAAACAGTACGAAAAAATCTCAGAGTAGATAAGGTAGGGGGACTCCCCCTGATTTAGATCATTAAATTTAACAGAAGTTCTTACCGGACCTTCCTTGATTTAGTGCCTTAGCTATTTTCCTGCATATCTTTAGTCATCATTTTATTAATATATATTAATGTTTGCAGCACCTTGAGAGGTTTTAGTTATGTTTCCATCAGAGCTGTTTTAGTTCTCCCCCTTTTTGTCATAATCAAAAAGACATAGAAAAACATAGGCAGGAATTGGATATTCATAAAGAGAAAACAGGTACACACAGGTAGCAAACAAAACATAGATCAGAAGGTAAAAACATCAGAGGCAAAGCAACAATCAAATAGATTAGGTGCCTAAGGGTTTGGGGGCGGAAGTATCCTTTGGAGAAGCTGAGACAACATGTTCTGAATTGTAATGTGTGAAAAGAATTTATACCCACACAGATGCATGAAAAATGACATCATTAGAAGTAGTTTAGATGTTAAATAATTAAACGCAACACGTTAACCAAGTTTGCACGTTTGGAGAAGAATGATTACAGCCCATGATGGAGGTCTAATCCCCAAATCAGCATACTGCTCAAGGAGATTTCAAGAGTTTGTCTCTTAATTTCTGCTAGACAGATGTCTAGAAGTTTCAAGGTCAGACGCATGAGGCTCCACGTGTTGCTTTATCTGATCTTCAGGAATACCAAAGGGTTGGGTCCTGAGGATTTCTGATTCAGATGACTCCTAACTGGTAGAAGCATCAGAGTCAGATCCAGATACTAGATGTTTTAATTCAGAGTCTTATTCTGCTATTTCAGATAAGCACATTTATTCTGGACAAATTTGAATGTTCAAATTTTTTAAAATAAAAGAGAATTTGTCTTCAGCGAGGGGTTTAATAAAGATGCTAGCCCATTGATGGTCTGTATCAATAAATTTTAATGAAATTACCCCTTTCTGAACATAGTCTCTAATGAAGTGATGTTTTATTTCTATGTGCTTGGCTCTGGAATGCAGGATAAGATTCTTACTTAAACAAATGGCAGCAGTATTATCACAGAAAATAGGAACGTTACTCTCAAAGATCAGAAGGTCTTCAAGTTGATTTTTCATCCAGAGCATCTGAGTAGTGCAGAGTGACGCTGATATATATTCTTCTTCTGTAGTGGACAGAGCTATGGTTGATTACCTTTTGCTGGCCCAAGATATAAGATTATTTCCCAAGATTTGACAGTTCCCAGATGTACTTTTACATTCCATTATGTCCCCTGTATAATCTGCATCACAATAACCAAAGAGCCTATACTCTGATGTTTTCTCATACATCAGGCCAAGGTTAGGGGTTCCTTTCAGATATCTGAGGATTCTTTTAATAACTGTTAAATTAGAGTCCCTGGGATCTGATTGGAATCTGGAACATAGACATACACTAAATAAAATATCAGGGTGAGTAGCCGTTAGGTAGATAAGAGAGCCTATCATACCACGATAAAGCTTCTGATAAACCTTCTGGCTAATTTCTTCTTTCTCCAGAATGCAGGTTGGATGCATTGGTGTCTTAGCAGGTTTACATTCAGCCATTTCGAATTTCTTCAGAATGTCTTTTATGTACTTACTTTGATAAACGTAGGTAGCTTCTGAAGCTTGATTGATTTGAATTCCTAGAAAGAACTTTAGTTCTTGCATCAAGCTCATTTCAAATTCTGCCTGCATTAGCTCAGAGAATTCTTGACATACAGAGGGGTGAGCTGAACCAAAAATAATGTCATCAACATATATCTGGCATATCATGAGATCATTTCTAATGTTTTTATAGAAGATTGTAGAGTCAATCTTTCCTCTAATAAAATTATGTTCTAGAAGAAAGTTACTTAGTCTTTCATACCAAGCTCTAGGAGCTTGTTTTAAACCATACAGTGATTTCTTAAGTTTAAAAACGTGTTCTGGACATTTAGAGTTTTCAAAACCTGGAGGTTGATTGGCATAAACTTCTTCTGATATCTAACCATTAAGGAATGGACTCTTGACATCCATTTGATATAGTTTGACTGAATAATTCACAGCAAATGAAACAAGTAAGCGAATAGATTCTAACATGGCGACTGGGGCAAAGGTTTCATTGTAGTCAATGCCTTCTTGTTGAATGTACCCCTGTGCCACCAGTCGTGCTTTGTTTCTGACTATATCTCCCTTTTCATTCAATTTATTTCTGAACACCCATTTGGTTCCAATAATGTGAGTTCCTTTAGGCTTTGGAACGAGATTCCAAACATCATTCTTAGAGAGTTAATCTAGTTCTTCTTTCATAGCTAGAACCTAGTCGTTGTCTTGAAGTGCCTCATCGTAGGAGGTAGGCTCAACCAGAGATACTAGTCCTAGAGGAGTTTCTTCAGATACTTTGAACGTTGACCTAGTTCTGACAGGTTCATCTTTGTTTCCCAGAATCAAATCTTCAGAGATGTTGGGGTGACTTCTTGATTTTTTTCTGGATAGTTGAGGCTTCAATTGCATCTGGACTTTGTTTATCAGATACTTCTGGTGCTTTAGTATTTTCGTCAGATCCTGCAAGAGTGATCTCCAAATCTGCAAGTTTCTCAACTAGCTTTGACTTTTCAGGGTCAAGCTTATCATCAAATCTAACATGTATTGATTCTTCCACAATTTTGGTTTCTGTGTTGTATACTCTGTAGCCTTTAGAGCATTCTGAGTATCCTAACATAATACCTTTTTGTGCTTTTGAATCAAACTTGCTCAGATGTTCTTTAGTATTGAGAATAAAACAAGAGCATCCAAAAGGATGGAAATACGAAATGTTGGGTTTTCTTCCCTTACACAGTTCATAGGGAGTCTTTTCCAGAATAGGTCTTATAGAGATTCTATTCTAAATATAACACGTTGTATTTACTGCTTCAACCCAAAAGTGCTTAGCCACATTTGTTTCATTGATCATGGTTTTGGCCATCTCTTGGAGTGTCCTATTCTTCCTCTCTACAACTCCATTTTGTTGTGGAGTTCTAGGGAAGGAGAAATCATGGGATATTCCATTAGAGTCAAATAGTTCCTCAAACAATTTATTCTCGAATTATCCACCATGATCACTTCTGTCTCTGATGATTTTAGAGTCAAATTCGTTTTGCACTTTGGAACTGTAGCACCTCAAATTTGCACCCATCATTGTACATACATTTTCATATTAGGTCATAGCATATCATGGTCCATTGCATAGCATTGCATTGCCTCATTTGCCTCAAGTGCAAGCCAATCAAGAAATTAGGTCAAACTGATCAGGAGATCAGTCAACCAAGCAAGCAAGGGTGTTTCTCAAGGAGCCAAGGCCCTAGGGTTTGTCCATCAAGTTCACATGACTTGGGGGTTCATTTGAAGTGTTTTGGTCAAGGATTGGATGGTCAGAAATCATCAGTCAATGCACAGACAGCCAGAAACCCTAAAAGTCAACTGTTGGTCAACTGTCCATTTAATCAGGGATTTGATGATTGGATTTGGTTTGAGAGAGTTTATTCATGTCCAAATAGTCCTCATATATCATGTCAAACACCATCATGGAAGAATTTGAAGCCAGATCAGAAATTTCCAAAAATGGAAACTGGACCTGTAACTGAAACTTACCAAAAATGGAAAGTCTTGATCCTCAAACTTACATCATGATATGAGCTTCAAATGAATTTTTGCCCAACATGAAAGTTGAAGATCTTGTTCTCCCATTTCCAAAAAGTCCAAGAACTCTCAATTCCCATATGTGGTTGGCAAGTTATGATCGAATCGATTTCAGAAATTCTTGAACTTCAAAGGCCATATCTCTCAAACCATTTGGCCAATTTGGGTGGGGTTTTTTCCTACAAGTCACATTTGATCCCCTCTTTCCAAAAATATAGACATCATGTACCAAAACCTTGCCAATCAAAATGGCATTTTTTGACTTGTCTCATTTAAATTCAAGTTTGACCAAGGGTTGACTTTTTGATATAATCATTTTTTTACCACTTGGCCATTGGAATATGTTCAGAAATGTTATTTAAAATATGTTTGCAAGCCCATTCCCATGAAGTACATAGCCCATGCCAACTTGCTTGAAACTTGGAAAGAAAAGTACAATTTTCACCAAATCTACCCCACATATCCATGAACCATACTTTGCACCATAAAACAGCAGATTTTGTGTTGATTTTCTGTCAAGTGAAATGAGTAATAGCAGCCCCAAGCCACATTTGACAGCAGACACAAAACCAACTTCACTCATTCTCTCAAGCTTCACTTTTGGCCATTTCTAAAAATTGGTCAAAACTCCAAAGAGACAAAGCATTGCCCTACCATAAACAACATCAAACAGAACATTTGAACATCATTTTCTGTCTTGGAAAACCCTAATTGCGGCCATTTAACTCACAGAACTTCACTCATCCTGAAAACTTCATTTGGTGCATTTTCAAAAACCAGTCCAAAAACTTCCAAAGAACTGAGCACTGCCTGGCTTAAAACACCATCCTTTCATCATTTTGAACTGGTAGCAGCCACATTTGACAGCAAAAACCAGCAGAAACCATTGTTCTCTCACTCATTCAAAAAAAAAAACACATCTTGGCCATTGTTCAAAATCTGTCAAAAAACTCCAAATAACCTAACCTTGCCTTTGTTGATTCATCATCAAAACAACATCATGAGCACATTTCCATCATCCTAAACCATCTGTATCAGCATCTAGCAGCACTGTTTTTGCAAAGCATCACCCATGACAGTCCAAGTGTGAGGCCATTCCAAGCCATCTCAAGCCAAGTTCCTTGCATCATACAACTGTAGGAAGCTTAAGGCTCAACTGTTTCAGCCATTGGACACTAAGCAACATCAGAAACACGACTGTTCCTCCAAATTGGTAAAAATTCGACTTCCACTATTCTTAAAATTATTACATGCTTTAGGTAGGTCTCTTGATGCTGAGTTCATTGATGTTTTTAGTTTCAAAAATGGTTGAGTAATGGTTGAGTTATGTTGAAATGAATATTGATGATCCAAACTTGTTTTGCATATTACTGGATGGATAGCTCGATTTCATGGTTTTTGATGTTAGGATGTTGATGAGGTTTGTTTAAGGTTTTGATTGCCATGCTTGTTTCCAATTTCTGGGCATTTCGAAAAATTCATGATTGAAGGAAAGAGATGAAGTACTGTGCGTGAAACCCTAGCTTTCAAAATGCATTTCCCAGGTTTTTCACTCCATTCACGTGTACATGGCCTTGGTCCCCACTGACCAATCAAATTATTTCTTTTTCCCAGGCCAAAACGGCCGCGTTTTGATAAGTGGGAGTTTTAATTACAAAAATGCCACAGCGTGGCATGAGTCCCATTAAGTCATGTTTTTTTTTCCATTTTATTTCACTTTGATCTTCCAACTTACAAAAATCATAACATCTCCAATTTTGATTCAAAAATCATGGGGTTTTTTGCATCATCTCCATCATGATCCCTAGTTTTTTATCATTATTTTTCCAGATTTTTTGGTTGAGTAATTCTTAATTGGTATGAGGGTTTGTGACATGTATGCACATTTTGTACATCCTGCCAAAACATTTGTGAAATGATGAGAATGTATCCAATGGCTCTCCAATTTTTTGTGCTTAAACTAGACACACTCATGGTGATTTTGGTGTAGAGTTTGTGAATTTATCATTTCTGGTTTGTGAGATATGATATTTTGAATTTGGGTGTGACAATTTGTGTCACACCATTGATGTCCAACTTGCTGATTTTTGTATCCATGCTTCTTGACCTCCAATTGATCTGATTTTTTTGCATGAACCTACTCTTGTATGTCTAGTTTACATGTGAATTTTCTTGGAGTTATTTGTGACATTTCCTAATTGTTTGAGATTTTCTCCCCTGTTTAGTCATATGTTGACTTTTGGTGACACATGTTCCCATTTCATTTGTGAAATTCTCATACTTTATTGGATGGACATGAAATTTTACATGAGATAACTAGACATCCTCATCTTTGCCATGGTTTTAGTCCCATTCATTTCTCATATGCTATCCATGATTTATGATTTCTCTAAGTTGATGCATGTTTGGTTGACTTCTTTGAGCATGTTCAAAATTGCTTTGACTTTCTGATTTTCATTGACTGCCTTCCACTTGTCCAAATGAGATGAAATTTGGTGTGCTTACCATGTTGTGGGTTGTGTTTGATCATGATTTATTTGATGATTTTTGGGATTGTTTATGATTGGTTTTGATTCAAGTCTTGCTGTTGACTTCTATGAGCTTCTAAATGCCATGCTTTGACCTAATTTGTTCATGAAATGATGATGGTGATTGATATGAACATGAAACCAATTGGGTTTGTTTCTTAAATGTTTGAACTTGATTTTGATTGGGCATTGCTTGCTGTTTTGACTTTTTCATTCATTTTTGACCCTAGGCTTGTCCTAGTGGTCCTATTACTCACTTTTGAGCTCATGTTTTCAGGTTGACCAACAAATGACCAATGAGACCAATTCTTTTTGATTGAGCTTGCTTGTTTATCATGACTAACATGCTTGTTATGTAGGTTGCTTGGCTCACATGCCTTAAGCCTTGTGCCTTGCACATTCACTTGCTTGTGTTGACTGTTAACCTTTGTTTCACTCTGATTTAACTTTGACTTGTATACTAATTGTGCTTGACTGATTTCAGGTACTTTAGTTGCTTTTAGTTCCTTATGAACTTTGCTTTGCTTTGCTTGATAAGCAATTTGCATTGAGGTATACTTCTAATCTTCATGTAGTCTGGAAGACCTGGCCTGTTACTTGGCCAGGCAACTGTCTGAAGTCCTCCTTAAGAGGCAATGTTTGTGGATGTTTAATTTTGTCCTTGCATAGAGTCAAAGTCCTCCTAAGTGAAGAGGCAATTGGCAGAACCCAAGGGATAAGCAATCTATCCCCTGCTATTCAGTGTGTATTCTGTTTTGCTCACACCACTGTGTTGATGCACTGCAGATACAAACCCAAGATCTTGTACAATTGTACAGTTGAGTCAGTTTTAAGTGTGTAGAAGGGTTCCCACTTTCTGAACCCACACATTCTTGTCTTAAGCTCTCCCAGGCCAGGGATAAGAGCTGTGAAGTCTTATCTTCACTCACCTTTCATCTGCTTCACCTTAGCCTCTCAATGGCAAGGTTAAGAGCAACATTTCACCCAGTTCCAGAGGTTTGTTTGTTGAGGTTGATATGACCCCTCGACTAAAACCTAACCCTTGTTTGAGCCACTTGCTTGTGTATAGTGTGTGCTATCTGTGCTTGTAGGATTGTTTGACTTGCTTCCTGTGCAAGTTAGGATTGTTTGACTTGCTTCCTGTGCAAGTTAGGATTGTTTGACTTGCTTCCTGTGCAAGTTAGGATTGTTTGACTTGCTTCCTGTGCAAGTTAGGGTTAGTTTAGACTTGCTTCCTGTGCAAGTTAGGTTTTGCTCGGCTTGCTTCCTGTGCAAGTTAAGTGTGTGTGTGGTTTGCTTCCTGTGCAAGTCATGACTAGGATAGGTTGGCTCCCTGTGCCAGTTAGCTAGAAACCTTAACTTAGGGATGATTTTGCATGATAACATCTAGGCTCGAGTCGTAGTCTCCCTAGTTGTGTCTCCCTCTGTTATCTGGTTAGGCTAGTCCTTTATCCCTCTGTAGGGGAACTACATCGCCCTGATCTTCATACCAGATGAAGTATGTAGGCAGGAGATTGAGCTGATCTCTCCGGGCGCCCTTTTTCCTTTTGTGTGTGTTGTCTGACAGTTGCTAGGCTCGAGTGCCTGACTCCTTAGCAATCTGTTGTCTGTTTGTTTGAGTGTGTGCTTGACAGTTATAGGCTCGAGTCCCCGACTCCCTATTAACCTGCTGTGTTGTTGTGTGCTTGGAAGCTGATGTAAGCCCATCGAGTGGCAGTTAGGTTCCAGTGTGCGTGTGTTTGGTTCGGATGCTGATGTAAGTCCAGTGATTGGCATTCGGGCTCCACGTTTGCCTTTGCCTGCGTTTGTTTGTGTGCGTGTCAGCCGAGCTACGAATGCTCTGATTCTTCTCTCGTCCGAAAAGATACGTATGCATAGGATGCGATATCCTAGCGAGCATGTGTCGTTTCCCAGTCCGAACTACTTGGACTCTGATGTCTATGCCTGATAGACTAAGTAGGCCCAGGATGCGACATCCTGCCGAGTTCAGTTTCAGTCAGTTTTCTTTTGTCTCTTTCAGCCAGTGTGTGTGTGTGTTTGAGCAATGTTTTAGCAACCAATTTTCCTTCCTTTTGTGCGTGGATCCCGTAGAGTACTACGGATGCGTAGGGGTGCTAATACCTTCCCTTCGCATAACCGACTCCCGAACCCATTCTCTTTGGTCGCGAGACCATGTTCTTTCCAGGTTTACTCTGAGCGTTTCCTTTCCCTCTTTTGGGATAAATAACGCACGGTGGCGGCTCTGTTGTTCTTGTTTTCCCGCCGGTTTTTCGCGTGATGCGACAGCTGGCGACTCTGCTGGGGATATAGAGAAGTTGACCTCTTGCTGGTCCATCTTCCCTAAGCGAGTCTCTCCTAGCGCTCTCTAGGTTAGGGTTTTGGTTGCTGTTTGCTGTTGTATTTATTGCATTCATTTGTATATATTTGCATTTACTGTTTGCATTTGTTATTTGCATTAATGTTTGCATTCATTCATATTCATCTGCTGTGCTGTTTGTGTTTCTCCGTTTGGGGGTGGGAGTTACTTGAGGTAAAAGGTCCAATACCCAGGCTATGAGTGAAATCTAGGGAACCTAGGAATAGAGTGATTCATGGGAAGCGGGTGGTATTGCGCCACTTAGCGGAACATTGATATCACGAGCAGTTCAGAACCTGGTGGGATATTGTCGTTACATACTTCAGGTGTGTATATGATGGTATTCTGCGAAAGGTTATTTATGCTGCGTTTCTCTTCGACTTTACCCTGGCCTAGATAACACCCGTGAGTGGGGGGGGGGGGTTTGATCATTACAGGTACAGTTGCTGATTGGTTGGTGATGTGTTGGTGACTCTTGGTACTGATGGTGACTGCGAATTATGGGGCATTTATTTCTGGGACGCCAGAGTTCTGTCCGTGGTTTATCAGCGGGTTCCGTTTATTTCGGATCTCCGGGCTAAATTGAGAGTACTTGTTCAGAGGAACCGTTTGTCACCCGTTCAGTGGTTGTTCCTGTGAAGATAGTGATATAATCTCCGGTTCCGTTTATTTCGGAACCCCCCAAGTTGGATTTATGGTGACTTGGTCCCGAAAATTGACTGGTTCAGAAAAGCAGAGGGTCTACAGTTGACTTAGTGGCACAAGGGCCTGCATTCATGCATTTGCATCATATCATCTCGCATTCATCTGCATTCAACTCATGTCTGTCCGTACTCAGGGTCCATTATTTTTAAATTAAGACTCAGGTTGAGAGACATCCAGATGTCAAAATGTTGTTGATAAAATTTTATCTGTCTCAATGAAACCGAAAAAGAAACAGGACTGAATATTCTCAGTACGGACAGACATTGCATGTGTGAGTCATACTAACCCATTTGCTGTTTTGTAGGTTTCAGTATTCAACCGGTACGCATAGCTCGTCTGTTCAGATAACCTGCTGGGGGTCAACAAATCCAAGCTGATGGATCTTCTCAACACCGATATCCTTGAACTGAAAGGGATGATGAGGGAGTTGTTCAGTGTTGTGCAAGGGCTTGCCTTGGGACAGAAAGCCATGTCTGAAAGATTGGAAAGGATCGAGAAATGGCTGATAGTGGAGAAAGTCCAGGGGAAGGCTCCATCCTCCGAAGTAAACAAACCTTCTGGTACTGTAGCAAGGAAATCCTCCGACATTGGTCCATTCAAGAGGGAAGTTGAGCCAGTTGGTGTGCCTGCGAAGAAAGAACGCAGTAAGGATCGTTATCATCCTTATGCTGCCACTGTAACCACTCCTGTCAGCAATCCACCTGCTCAACAGCAACAACTGCCACCTCAACAGAAGATACCGGGAGCTAAGAGCCGGGTGAGGAAGAAGAATGGGGATCGTCAGATTGAGGAACCACCTGTGACTTATGCCTTTCTTTTCCAAAGGTTGAGGGATCTGGGATTAGTTCGGCCGAGGATTTTGATTCCTATAGAACAGCAGCGGAGGCCTGCAAGCTATGATGAGAGTGCCAAGTGCGAGTTTCACTCTGGAGCACCCGGACACAGCATTGAAGGTTGCAGAGCTTTTAAGCATATTGTCCAAGATCTGGTGGACTCCAAGGCTATCAGTTTGGCGCAGATAATGAGTGAGGATGTCAACCCCGTGCTCAGGCAGAGACCAGTAAAGGTAAAGATGATGAAAAAGGTCAAGAAAGGAATAGAGATGATTGAAGAGGGTCAGCTGAAAGGACCAATGGCTATGGTTCCAAAATCTCTGATGCAGGATGGAGCTTTCCCTGTTGTTGATATTTGTTGTGCGACCGTCACTACAAAAGAGTGTGTATTGATGAAGGACCCGACCCAGAAGATGAAGAAAGTAGAAATGGACAATGAAAGATGTAAAGCACCCAGTCTGGCAGTTGAAACCGTCCAGGTGGAGAATGCCTTTGTCGCTGAGAAAAAGAAGAAGCTGTCCATTTCTTCTTATAAACAAGCTCTGGAGGTGGTGAAGAATCAAGAGGCCCAAGGCTGGGGGAGGATCATTGACATCATGGTAAAAGCAGACATGTTTGGAGTCGGTTATCAGCCGGATTTAGAGTCGTCTAGACCAGACAGAGGATGTCGTCCACTGTACGCCTTCGTCAGTGCAGGAATGTTGGATCCTGGTCATGCCCGTTCAGTGGTTGAAGATGTTGACAGCGACCGCGAACTCGAGTTGTGGATAAAGTCGTGTGTACCAGGAAACTGGAAGGACTCCAAAAACATCACTGCCACTCATTCTGAAGAGTAGTATTTCTGTTTTTCAATTTTTGTTTGCATGAAAGCCATACGTTTTGCCCGAAACGTAATGGTCCATTGTAAGGGCCATCTCATGTGTTTCATTATGCAACATTTTGCATCAGTAATGGATGGATGTTTTTGTAGTTAAAAGCGGTGTTCCCTGTTTTTTCATTTAATTTTGCAATTTTTTTTTTTTTTTTTTTTTTTTTAAAAAAACAAATAAAAATGGCAACGTTTTTTTCATTCTCTTTCCTTTTGATTTTGTCTCGTTCCAAAGTGATTACTCTCCTGATCTCACCAATAACGATTTGGTTACACCTCTGTATGACTTCGACAATTCGATCTATCATGCCAGAGAAAAAGGCGAAGAAGATTGTGATTTGCTGGAATTAGCCAGGTCATTGAAACAAGAGGAGAAGGTGATTCAACCGCACGAGGAGCGATTCAAGATTGTTACTCCAAGCTCCGCCGAGGTTAGAAAGCGAAAAGCTGAGGTCGTTTCAGAAGCAAGTCAAGAGCAGAATGGTAGCCCTTTTGAAAGAGAAGGTTGATACATGTGCCTGGTTGTATCTAGATACACCAAGGTGGGATGCCAATGTTCTGGGGCATAAACTACCATCAGGAGGAGACTGTGCAAAAGCTGAGGCCGACAAAGGATGAGAAAGAGAGAAGGTGTGAATAGACTATCGAGATGCGAGCAGAGCTAATCTGAAAGATGGATTCCCGGTACATAACAATGAGGTATTGGTTGATTATATGGCTCAGGTCCCAGTGTTTATCTTCATGGATGACTTCTTGGCCCAGACCAGATTGAACTTGTTGCCAGATGATATGAAGTAAACCAGGTCCATCACACAAGGGGCACCTTCTTGGTCTAAGATTGATGTCGTTCCGTCACATGAGGCCGGTGCCACGTATCAGAGGTCTACGGTGACTTTGTTTCATGATATGATTCATCGTGAAAGCAAATGCCATGTTGATGACATGATGGCAAAGTCCCAAGAAGAACAGGGGCATCCGGTAGGCTTGGGGCAAGTTGTTTGACCAGTTGAGATAACTCATACTTTTGAGTCTGAATCAGTGCACTATGGAATGTTGACCATCAAGCTACCGAGGCTTGTTGTGAGCGAATCAGAGGAATCAAGGTCGATCCTGCTAAAAAAAAAAAAAAAAAAAAAAGAGAAGGGTAAGTTGTAGGAACCTCTGATTCCGATACCTCAGTGAAAGAAATAACTGTTAATCCGGTACTTGATAACCCTCGAGGGGTCTACGAGGTGCGTATTGAGTCAGCATGACTAGTCTTGTCGAAAAGAGTATGCAATTTACCTAAGCAAAAAGTTTATCGACTGTGAAACAATACACTCACTGTTCGAAAAAGCTTGATGTACTTCGGCATAGGCTGCTCGCCGACTGAGACAGTGTATGCTGATTCATACCACTTTGTGGATGTCAAAAATGGATCTGATCAGATATGTGTTTGAGAAGCTAGTAGCAACCCATGGAAAGGTTATCAACCAAGGAAGTTTGAGGTCCCTGATGAGGACATCTCGAGGTACTCAAATGGAAGGATTGAGAGTGACTGATCCCGGAGGAGGGGTCTGACCCCGAATCCGAACGGATTCCGATGTCTGAGGGGGAAGGAGATGAGGTGAATAAGGTAGTGCTTCCCGGATCACAGTTGGTTGCACCAACAATGGTGGCTGAACATAAAGTCTGTATCCTGGATATTGAACCTAGAGATGTGTATCTACCTGGGGCAGTGTCTTCCTCACAGAAGTGTGAGAAATCAGAGAAGACTGAATGGATAAAGACTCGGAATGACACGTTGAGCCCAACTAAGGGAAAGGGCTGACAGTTACCTGGCATGGGGCAGTTATACCCAGTGAACGAAGCATGTTGTTAACCAAGAAGTGTGACCTCGCGTGTACCACGCGGAAGAGTTGGTTGAAAAAGATCCTTCCTCCTCAAGACGATTGTGGGGCAAATGGATGAGCAGTTATGAGTGTCCATTTGTGGTCAAGAAGGTTTCCCCTGACAGAACCTTGTTGTTTATGACCACGGATGACGACGATTTTCCATTCCCTGTGAATGCGGACACAGTTAGAAAATACTTCGTGAAAGAAACCCGCTGGACAAAAAGAATGAAAGAGTCCAGGCAAAAATGGGCATCCCGGCGAACCAAGAAAAAAAGAGAAAGGTTCGGGCAAAAGTTAGGGATAAAAATAAAAGAAAAGAACTGTACACCCGGCAAGTTGAAAACCCGCAAGGGCGACTTGGGCAAAAAAGGGTATCCCGGTGGACTGAAACCCGAAAGGGCGGTCCAGGCAAAAGAGGGAATGAAACGAACAACTGCGTCTAGCATGATCATTTGTGCTCATGATGACTTGGATAATCTCCGACAGAGACCGATCGGAAGCGTCTTGTTCAGAAGACAGAAGGTGCGGAAAGTCCTGAAGACATATGAGGTGTAACTGAGTGGGAACCCGATGAGATCACAGTTTCACGTTGCCATTAGGATAGATTTTTTTCTTTTATGTGCAATCACCTCTTTCCAGGGTTTGCTTCCTGTGTGTTGCTCAATTGTGAGCCATCTTTTATTCCAGTCAAATAAAGCGTGTGTTCGGTCGAATAAATTTTGTTTTTGTGTCATTACTGTTTTGATTACGAAAACATCTATTCACTTTGATAAGAATATTTGCATTTTTGAAACATAGAGGTCCCTTCTGATGCATGCTTGTGAGATTGAAATCTGGAAATCTTACTTGGAAGTCTGAGTGACCTAAGTGTTGAAATATCAGAACACCCGGGGCATACCTGGGGCACGTTTTTATCTGACGATCTCTGGTGCAAGTGCTGTTAGACATCTTCATTCACTTACCAGTGTTAATTCGAACCTTTTTGACAAGAGATCCCCTCAGAGTCCAACCAGGGGCAAGGGATAGATGAACCGTGAAAAGACGGTGAAGGATTACGACAACGATCCTGGAAAGTTAATCAAGAAGACTCTTCAAAGTCTGATGATTGGAAAGTATGTATGAATCCCAAGAGTTTAACCTCCGTGAAGTACGGACGAGTTGGGAATGCAAGATGATGGAGCAGAAAAGTCCAGAAGAGTCCAGGAGTTCTTAAAAGTGGAAAGTCAACACTATGGGTGGATGATGGATACTAGTGTTCGACGAGTCGACCGACATCCCTGTCAAACAAGCTGTATCTCCCCAGAGGATTGAGAGTGTGATCTCCCTGGCAGATTCGAGATCGTTGTATCCTCAGCAAGCCTGAAGGTTATCACGTCCCCAGCCAAAGCCAGTATTGAAGCTATCAGAGTTATTTCCCCTGCAGAGATGCCTGTAGACCGTACCTTCTTTCCCCAGCAGATCTGAGGATTGCTTCTCCCCAGCAGGCCTATGCTTGCAGATTTCCCCAGTTGAGAATCCCCGCTGAGCGCCTGGCAGTTATTTTCCCCGGGAGTCCCCTAGTGGAGTTTATCAGTAGACTGTTGGTGTGTTCCCCAACAATTGGTTTTGTGATGCTGTTACCTCCAGTATGGCCGTAAGTGCTTATCCCAAGCAGGTTTGTGGGAATTCGTCTCCAGTATGATATGACGTGTCATCATCCTCAACAGAGTTGTTACTCTCACCACTATGGTTGTTCTCTCCACTAGGATCGTTCTCCTCAGCAGAATGGTGTGGTTTTTCCTCAGCAAGTTCCCCGAGTGGAGCGGGTCTCATGAAATACATCTCCAGCAGTGATTCTCCTACATATGGATTGGTTGGGTCGTCCCTAGTGGAGTAGCATTTATTTCTCCAGCAGAGTTCATCCTACCAGTGGATTGGACGGGTTTCTGTAGAAGACTGATATCGGCATCCCCAGTTGAGTTGATTCTACCTATGGATCGCATGGGTTATCCCTAGCGGAGTAACAGACATTCTCCAAAGCAGGGTTTACCCTATCTGAAGATTGGTTGAGTCTTCCTCCCAGCAGAGTCGCTTCGCCACTCCCCAAGCAGAGTTCCCCGCAGAATATTTCCCCAAGAGGAGTCTCCCCACAGAGTCAGAGTATCTGATCATTTTGGCTCCCTAGCCAGGGTTCATTTGCATTTTGCATGTAGTAATCATTGCATCCTCAAAAATCGCGTAGCATTTCCATTCATAAATGGAGCATTACGCCATAGAAAAAATCAAACATATGCATTCATATGTTCGAAACCCCATTAGACCGTATTCCCTGCAGAGACGGATTTTTGTTCAACCTGTACAACGCATTGGCTACAGTGGCTCCAGTCAACATTTGGTGTTTATAACCCCCACAGAGGTTTATTTCCTCACCTGTTGGTGACAGAAAGTTTGTTTCTCCCCAGTGAGACCCCCTGCAAGTGTTCAGCCTAGCCCTGTCATCTTGAGAATGTCAGTATACCCTGTCAGCACCCGTGTGTGTTTGTTTTCCTTGGTGTCGGTAACACCATCTTTCGGTGATTCCCAGTCATGCGTAAGTGTCTGGTCTTCTTTGATGTCGGTAAACATCATCTTTCGATGTTCGTAGCGTCGTCCCTCCCCTAGTGAAGTTTCCTCCTCTCCGTTGGTGTCGATAAACGTCGAGTTTTTCCTAGTCATCCGGTGATGTCTAGTTGTGCCCTCCCCATGTGGACTTACCTCTCCGTTGGTTTTGATAAACGACAAGTTTTTCCCTTTCGTCCGTTGACGTCTGGTTGTGTTTCTCCTTTTCCCGTTCATCAGTAAATGTCTGGTTGATCCTTTTGGTGTCTGTAAACATCATCTTCCGATGTCTGTAAACGTCGAGTTTTGTCCCATTCATCCGTCGATGTCTGGTCGAGTATTCCCATTCATCTGTAAATGTCTGGTCGATCTTTTTGGTGTCTGTAAACATCATCTTTCGATGTCTGTAAACGTCGAGTATTCCCATTCATCTGTAAATGTCTGGTCGATCTTTTTGGTGTCTGTAAACATCATCTTTCGATGTCTGTAAACATCATCTTCCGATGTCTGTAAACGTCGAGTTTTCTCCCATTCATCCGTTGATGTCTGGTCGAGTCCTCCCAGTCATTCATTAATGTCTGGTTACCTCTCCGTTGGTTTCGATAAACGTCGAGTTTTTCCTGGTCGTCCCCAGTTGGTTACCTCTCCGTTGGTCTTGGTAAACGTTGAGTTTTTCCCATTTCGTCCGTTGACGTATGGTTGTGTCCCTTCCAGTCATTCACTAATGTCTGGTTACCTCTCCGTTGGTCTTGGTAAACGTTGAGTTTTTCCCATTTCGTCCATTGACGTATGGTTGTATCCCTTCCAGTTATTCAAATAACGTCTGGTTACCTCTCCGTTGGTCCCGATAAACGTCGAGTTTTTCCTAGTTGTCCGTTGGCATCTAGTTGTGATTTTTGTTCCCATTCCCCATCGTTGTGATGTCTAGATATGGCCGTACCCTTTGAAAATAAAAACCAAAATATATACCCAGTAATAAAAATCAAATCCCAGTGGACGTTTCCATTGGTGGATCCCCGCATTGTGCAAATTCTACGGTTCTTGGTATTCAATCCCTGTTTACCCTGAAAGTCTGACAGCCGTTGCTCTCATCCATTCGGGTTCCCAGCTGATTGAATAGGGGCAGCTGTAGCACCTCAAATTTGCACCCATCATTGTACATACATTTTCATATTAGGTCATAGCATATCATGGTCCATTGCATAGCATTGCATTGCCTCATTTGCCTCAAGTGCAAGCCAATCAAGAAATTAGGTCAAACTGATCAGGAGATTAGTCAACCAAGCAAGCAAGGGTGTTTCTCAAGGAGCCAAGGCCCTAGGGTTTGTCCATCAAGTTCAAATGACTTGGGGGTTCATTTGAAGTGTTTTGGTCAAGGATTGGATGGTCAGAAATCATCAGTCAATGCACAGACAGCCAGAAACCCTAAAAGTCAACTGTTGGTCAACTATCCATTTAATCAGGGATTTGATGATTGGATTTGGTTTGAGAGAGTTTATTCATGTCCAAATAGTCCTCATATATCATGTCAAACACCATCATGGAAGAATTTGAAGCCAGATCAGAAATTTCCAAAAATGGAAACTGGACCTGTAACTGAAACTTACCAAAAATGGAAAGTCTTGATCCTCAAACTTACATCATGATATGAGCTTCAAATGAATTTTTGCCCAACATGAAAGTTGAAGATCTTGTTCTCCCATTTCCAAAAAGTCCAAGAACTCTCAATTCCCATATGTGGTTGGCAAGTTATGATCGAATCGATTTCAGAAATTCTTGAACTTCAAAAGGCCATATCTCTCAAACCATTTGGCCAATTTGGGTGGGGTTTTTTCCTACAAGTCACATTTGATCCCCTCTTTCCAAAAATATAGACATCATGTACCAAAACCTTGCCAATCAAAATGGCATTTTTTGACTTGTCTCATTTAAATTCAAGTTTGACCAAGGGTTGACTTTTTGATATAATCATTTTTTTACCACTTGGCCATTGGAATATGTTCAGAAATGTTATTTAAAATATGTTTGCAAGCCCATTCCCATGAAGTACATAGCCCATGCCAACTTGCTTGAAACTTGGAAAGAAAAGTACAATTTTCACCAAATCTACCCCACATATCCATGAACCATACTTTGCACCATAAAACAGCAGATTTTGTGTTGATTTTCTGTCAAGTGAAATGAGTAATAGCAGCCCCAAGCCACATTTGACAGCAGACACAAAACCAACTTCACTCATTCTCTCAAGCTTCACTTTTGGCCATTTCTAAAAATTGGTCAAAACTCCAAAGAGACAAAGCATTGCCCTACCACAAACAACATCAAACAGAACATTTGAACATCATTTTCTGTCTTGGAAAACCCTAATTGCGGCCATTTAACTCACAGAACTTCACTCATCCTGAAAACTTCATTTGGTGCATTTTCAAAAACCAGTCCAAAAACTTCCAAAGAACTGAGCACTGCCTGGCTTAAAACACCATCCTTTCATCATTTTGAACTGGTAGCAGCCACATTTGACAGCAAAAACCAGCAGAAACCATTGTTCTCTCACTCATTCAAAAAAAAAACACATCTTGGCCATTGTTCAAAATCTGTCAAAAAACTCCAAATAACCTAACCTTGCCTTTATTGATTCATCATCAAAACAACATCATGAGCACATTTCCATCATCCTAAACCATCTGTATCAGCATCTAGCAGCACTGTTTTTGCAAAGCATCACCCATGACAGTCCAAGTGTGAGGCCATTCCAAGCCATCTCAAGCCAAGTTCCTTGCATCATACAACTGTAGGAAGCTTAAGGCTCAACTGTTTCAGCCATTGGACACTAAGCAACATCAGAAACACGACTGTTCCTCCAAATTGGTAAAAATTCGACTTCCACTATTCTTAAAATTATTACATGCTTTAGGTAGGTCTCTTGATGCTGAGTTCATTGATGTTTTTAGTTTCAAAAATGGTTGAGTAATGGTTGAGTTATGTTGAAATGAATATTGATGATCCAAACTTGTTTTGCATATTACTGGATGGATAGCTCGATTTCATGGTTTTTGATGTTAGGATGTTGATGAGGTTTGTTTAAGGTTTTGATTGCCATGCTTGTTTCCAATTTCTGGGCATTTCGAAAAATTCATGATTGAAGGAAAGAGATGAAGTACTGTGCGTGAAACCCTAGCTTTCAAAATGCATTTCCCAGGTTTTTCACTCCATTCACGTGTACATGGCCTTGGTCCCCACTGACCAATCAAATTATTTCTTTTTCCCAGGCCAAAACGGCCGCGTTTTGATAAGTGGGAGTTTTAATTACAAAAGTGCCACAGCGTGGCATGAGTCCCATTAAGTCATGTTTTTTTTTCCATTTTATTTCACTTTGATCTTCCAACTTACAAAAATCATAACATCTCCAATTTTGATTCAAAAATCATGGGGTTTTTTGCATCATCTCCATCATGATCCCTAGTTTTTTATCATTATTTTTCCAGATTTTTTGGTTGAGTAATTCTTAATTGGTATGAGGGTTTGTGACGTGTATGCACATTTTGTACATCCTGCCAAAACATTTGTGAAATGATGAGAATGTATCCAATGGCTCTCCAATTTTTTGTGCTTAAACTAGACACACTCATGGTGATTTTGGTGTAGAGTTTGTGAATTTATCATTTCTGGTTTGTGAGATATGATTTTTTGAATTTGGGTGTGACAATTTGTGTCACACCATTGATGTCCAACTTGCTGATTTTTGTATCCATGCTTCTTGACCTCCAATTGATCTGATTTTTTTGCATGAACCTACTCTTGTATGTCTAGTTTACATGTGAATTTTCTTGGAATTATTTGTGACATTTCCTAATTGTTTGAGATTTTCTCCCCTGTTTAGTCATATGTTGACTTTTGGTGACACATGTTCCCATTTCATTTGTGAAATTCTCATACTTTATTGGATGGACATGAAATTTTACATGAGATAACTAGACATCCTCATCTTTGCCATGGTTTTAGTCCCATTCATTTCTCATATGCTATCCATGATTTATGATTTCTCTAAGTTGATGCATGTTTGGTTGACTTCTTTGAGCATGTTCAAAATTGCTTTGACTTTCTGATTTTCATTGACTGCCTTCCACTTGTCCAAATGAGATGAAATTTGGTGTGCTTACCATGCTGTGGGTTGTGTTTGATCATGATTTATTTGATGATTTTTGGGATTGTTTATGATTGGTTTTGATTCAAGTCTTGCTGTTGACTTCTATGAGCTTCTAAATGCCATGCTTTGACCTAATTTGTTCATGAAATGATGATGGTGATTGATATGAACATGAAACCAATTGGGTTTGTTTCTTAAATGTTTGAACTTGATTTTGATTGCGCATTGCTTGCTGTTTTGACTTTTTCATTCATTTTTGACCCTAGGCTTGTCCTAGTGGTCCTATTACTCACTTTTGAGCTCATGTTTTCAGGTTGACCAACAAATGACCAATGAGACCAATTCTTTTTGATTGAGCTTGCTTGTTTATCATGACTAACATGCTTGTTTTGTAGGTTGCTTGGCTCACATGCCTTAAGCCTTGTGCCTTGCACATTCACTTGCTTGTGTTGACTGTTAACCTTTGTTTCACTCTGATTTAACTTTGACTTGTATACTAATTGTGCTTGACTGATTTCAGGTACTTTAGTTGCTTTTAGTTCCTTATGAACTTTGCTTTGCTTTACTTGATAAGCAATTTGCATTGAGGTATACTTCTAATCTTCATGTAGTCTGGAAGACCTGGCCTGTTACTTGGCCAGGCAACTGTCTGAAGTCCTCCTTAAGAGGCAATGTTTGTGGATGTTTAATTTTGTCCTTGCATAGAGTCAAAGTCCTCCTAAGTGAAGAGGCAATTGGCAGAACCCAAGGGATAAGCAATCTATCCCCTGCTATTCAGTGTGTCTTCTGTTTTGCTCACACCACTGTGTTGATGCACTGCAGATACAAACCCAAGATCTTGTACAATTGTACAGTTGAGTCAGTTTTAAGTGTGTAGAAGGGTTCCCACTTTCTGAACCCACACATTCTTGTCTTAAGCTCTCCCAGGCCAGGGATAAGAGCTGTGAAGTCTTATCTTCACTCACCTTTCATCTGCTTCACCTTAGCCTCTCAATGGCAAGGTTAAGAGCAACATTTCACCCAGTTCCAGAGGTTTGTTTGTTGAGGTTGATATGACCCCTCGACTAAAACCTAACCCTTGTTTGAGCCACTTGCTTGTGTATAGTGTGTGCTATCTGTGCTTGTAGGATTGTTTGACTTGTTTCCTGTGCAAGTTAGGATTGTTTGACTTGCTTCCTGTGCAAGTTAGGATTGTTTGACTTGCTTCCTGTGCAAGTTAGGATTGTTTGACTTGCTTCCTGTGCAAGTTAGGGTTAGTTTAGACTTGCTTCCTGTGCAAGTTAGGTTTTGCTCGGCTTGCTTCCTGTGCAAGTTAAGTGTGTGTGTGGTTTGCTTCCTGTGCAAGTCATGACTAGGATAGGTTGGCTCCCTGTGCCAGTTAGCTAGAAACCTTAACTTAGGGATGATTTTGCATGATAACATCTAGGCTCGAGTCGTAGTCTCCCTAGTTGTGTCTCCCTCTGTTATCTGGTTAGGCTAGTCCTTTATCCCTCTGTAGGGGAACTACATCGCCCTGATCTTCATACCAGATGAAGTATGTAGGCAGGAGATTGAGCTGATCTCTCCGGGCGCCCTTTTTCCTTTTTGTGTGTGTTGTCTGACAGTTGCTAGGCTCGAGTGCCTGACTCCTTAGCAATCTGTTGTCTGTTTGTTTGAGTGTGTGCTTGACAGTTATAGGCTCGAGTCCCCGACTCCCTATTAACCTGCTGTGTTGTTGTGTGCTTGGAAGCTGATGTAAGCCCATCGAGTGGCAGTTAGGTTCCAGTGTGCGTGTGTTTGGTTCGGATGCTGATGTAAGTCCAGTGATTGGCATTCGGGCTCCACGTTTGCCTTTGCCTGCGTTTGTTTGTGTGCGTGTCAGCCGAGCTACGAATGCTCTGATTCTTCTCTCGTCCGAAAAGATACGTATGCATAGGATGCGATATCCTAGCGAGCATGTGTCGTTTCCCAGTCCGAACTACTTGGACTCTGATGTCTATGCCTGATAGACTAAGTAGGCCCAGGATGCGACATCCTGCCGAGTTCAGTTTCAGTCAGTTTTCTTTTGTCTCTTTCAGCCAGTGTGTGTGTGTGTTTGAGCAATGTTTTAGCAACCAATTTTCCTTCCTTTTGTGCGTGGATCCCGTAGAGTACTACGGATGCGTAGGGGTGCTAATACCTTCCCTTCGCATAACCGACTCCCGAACCCATTCTCTTTGGTCGCGAGACCATGTTCTTTCCAGGTTTACTCTGAGCGTTTCCTTTCCCTCTTTTGGGATAAATAACGCACGGTGGCGGCTCTGTTGTTCTTGTTTTCCCGCCGGTTTTTCGCGTGATGCGACAGGAACAGAAGCTAATGAATATAGAGTGAGACTCACTCTTGTGCTTTAGGAATTTTACCCATGTCAAGCGACTAAAATCGTCAATAATAACTAGTCCATACTTCTTTCCATTGACTGATGTTGTCTTAACAGGCCCAAACAGGTCAATGTGAAGAAGTTCCAAAGGCTTAGAGGTAGAAACAATATTTTTCTTTTTAAAAGATGTTTTCGAAAATTTACCTTTCTGACATGCCTCACATAGAGCTTCTGAAGAATACTTCAGTTTAGGTAGGCCTCTGACTAACTCGAGTTTGTTTAGCTGGGAGAGTTTTCTCATGCTAATGTGGCTCATGCGTCTATGCCATACCCATTGCTCTTCATGAACAGATATTAGACATTTTACATTTTGATCTTTTAGGTCTGAATGATTTATTTTGTAAATATTGTTTTTCCTCTTGCCAGTGAATAAAACTGTTCCATTGTTCTTATTAATTGCTTTACATGTTTTTTGATTGAAGATTACATCATAACCATTATCACTTAATTGACTTATTGATAACAGGTTATGCATTAATCCTTCTACATAGAGAACATCATATATAGAGGGAAGAGTTCCATTACCAATAGTTCCGGAGCCTCTAAATCTTCCTTTCTGATTTCCTCCAAAACCTACGAAGCCAGCGTCTTTACGTTCCAGGCTTTGGAACATATACTTTCTTCCCGTCATGTGTCGCGAGCATCCAGAGTCCATATACCATGATTGGTGTCTTAACTCTACTGCATAAGATATCTGCAACATAAACAATCTTATCCTTTGGTACCCAGAATCTTTTGGGTCCTTTGTGATTAGTTTTCCCAGAGTTTCTTAGAACTTTGGGTTTTCTAGAATTTTCAAAATGTTGTGCTTGTGTATGTGTGTAGTGATAAGAAAAAGGAGATTTAGGTTTGTCATCTGTAGAAGACTTATCTTCACTGGGGACATACCCTATTCCTCTTTTATTATTCTGACTTACTCCATAAATCATGGATGTCATTATGCTTCTTTCTATCCCATTTTTCAGAAACTTTTGAAAAGATTTTTCATATTCATATATTATTGTGTTAGAAGTTTGTGGGGCTTGAGATAATGCTTCTTCAAATTTTAAACATTGTTTATTTGTGGAGTCTCTCTCTTTTATCAAAGTTTGATTTTCATCTTTTAATTCTGAAGCAGTCATCTCAAGCTTATCACATTCTTTGATGGTTCTTTCAAGAACTCCTTTTAAAGCCTTAAATTTTTGTTTAAGTTTCTGATATGAGTTTAGAATTTCAAAAAGGCATGATTCAAGGTCAAAGCGAGAAAGATCAGAAAATACCTCTTCAGGATCAGATTCTCTACCTGATGAATTTCCAGAGGTGATAGCCATGAATGCAACATTTGCCTGCTCTTCAGAGTCTGATTCAGAGTAATCAGATTCACTGTCGTCCCAGGTGGCCATTAGTCCCTTTTTGGTTTTGAATGAGCTTTTCTTGAAGCTTTCTCTTTTTGAGCTCTCTTTCTTCAGCTTTGGACATTCATTTTTGTAATGATGTGTTTCCTTACATTCATAGCATGTTATGTCTTTGTTTGACTTACCTCTGGAGGTTGATTCTGAGCGATCTCCCTTGGATCTTGGTCTTCTGAAGTTGTTATTCCTTTTTATCCAGAGTTGTTTTACTCTTCTGGTCAAAAGGGATAACTCTTCTTCATCGTCAGAGTCTTCCTTTTCAGAGTCGTCATTGTCTTCCTCTTCAGCTTGGAAGGCTTTGTTCCTTTCTGGCTTGCGTCTTTCAGATCTGGACTTCAGTGCTACCGACTTGATCTTCTTTTGAGGCTCATCTTCCTCAAGTTCTATCTCATGACTTCTGAGAGAACTGACGAGTTCCTCAAGGCTGATATTGTTCATATCTTTTGATAGCTTTAATGTTGTGACCATTGGTCTCCACTTCTTTGGCAAGCTTCTGACTATCTTTTTGACATGATCTGCAGTTGTGTAGCCCTTGTCCAGAACTTTGAGTCCTGCAATTAAAGTTTGAAATCTAGAAAACATCACCTCTGCAGCTTCATCATCCTCCATCTTGAATGCTTCATACTTCTGAATTAGAGCCAAAGCCTTTATCTCTTTGACTTGAGAATTTCCTTCGTGAGTCATCCTCAGGGAGTCAAGTATTTCTCTAGCTGTTTCCTTGTTGGTGATCTTTTCATATTTGTTATAGGAAATGGCATTCAGCAGTATCGTTCTAGCTTTATGATGGTTTTTGAAGTCGTGCTTCTGATCATCTGTCATTTTGCTTCTGGCAATGGCAACGCCAGCGTCAGACACAGGAGGTGTGTAGTCGATTGTGACTATGTCCCATAGATCAGCATCATAGCCCATAAAGAAACTTTTAATTCTATCTTTCCAATAATCAATTTTTTCTCCATCAAAGATTTGAGGTTTAGCATTGTAACTATCTCTTTCATTGGTGTTGGCCATAGTGTTTTTCTCACGCTGGATCTCTCTACACTGTTAAGTGTTTGATTAGAAAATCAATAACAAAGCCGAAGCTTTGATACCAATTGAAGGTAGAGAAAAACAAGAAAAGGGGGTTTGAATTGTTTTGGAAAATAAAACTTTTTACAAACTAAGACACACGTAGAATAAAAAGGTTCAACACAGAATTTTATACTGGTTCTCTTGAAATTCAAAGCTACTCCAATCCACCCGGCCAAGGTGATTTCGCCTTCAAAAAGGACTTAATCCACTAATCTTGAAAGATTACACAACCAAACATCTAAGAGAATTGATCCCTTAGCCCTCTCAAGTATTCAGACTACACAGAGTCACTTGAGGAATTATCTCAGTAATGATATGATTAGTAATACACAGTGCTTCTAACAATAAGCAAATATTACAGAATATGATAACAAGAATTTTTCACGTAAGAGCAGCAGCTCGTGAGAGAGTGAAAAAAGGTAATTAAGAAATTGTATTCTTGTGTGTCTCGGGTGTATTTTTCTTGAGCGGCATTCCATCCTTTATATAGGAGTTTGAGAGGACCGTTGGGTGATGACAGAATCTTGGACATTGAAGAATGATTAATGTCATTACTCTCCTTGTTTCTTTCCAAAACAATTTTGGTTGCGTCATAACTTCCTTCTAGAAATAGTTTCTTTCTAAATGCAGATTTCTTTACGGTTACACTTTCTGAGTCAGCGAATCCTGTATCCAGAGTCTTGTTTAGCAATGTTCGTCTTCAGAGGGTACTTCTATCTGATTGAATCAGAGTTTCTCTTTAATCTTGACTTCTTCAGATCGTGCGTCTCCAGAGTCTGGATTCATTCTTCTTTATCAGAGTTTCTGACTTTTTTCATTTTGCTAGTGCATGCGTTTGATCAGAGTCAGAACCTTCTGGTCGTGTATCCTCTGAGTAACGTCTAACGATGGATTATGTATCTGATGATTTATCTATCTGATTGTTTGATCAGAGTCCTGCACACTTAGGAAAAATTTCGTTAGGGTACCATTTTTGTTTCATTCTTTGTTATTATCAAAATCTTAAAGATACATTGTAGAACCAACTTTGTTCTTACACTCTACTGCAGTACACGAATGCCCGAAAAGGAAGAGGCCTAAGCCCAATCACTCTCTTTTTATCCAAAAGTTTACTTATGAAAAATTTGTGGCATATTAGGTCAGAGTTTATTAACGGAAGATGATTATTCAGGCAGGGAGCTCTACCGTAGTGTCTAAATAATCGGGAAAGAGAAGGTTGATACTCAATCAATCTTTTTCTTCTATAAGACAAATGACCTAATTCTGGTAATTATCGTGTTTTAATATGGAAGACGAATGTTCAGAAATGGAGCTATACAGTAGTATCCTAACATTCGAGAAAGACAAAATTTAAACCTAATCAGAATCTTCCATTTTTATTTTGAAAAGCTTTTAAAAACAGGGGGATGACTTGATATTGGATCAAGCGTCTAAAGTTGACTTATGAAAAGAATTTGGATGTGGCAGGGGTCATGCCCAATTTTTGAACTTTATTTTTCTTGAGAAAAGAAACTTTGCGTTAACAACTTGATGTTGGATCAAGTGTTTGATTCGATTTTAAAACCTTTTGAATTGATTTGAATTGTATTAATGAAAAAATTGATTTTTGGAAGTGATTGGAAAGCGTGGCAAGGTTAATGAAATTATTTACATGCGCAATATGAACATGGATGAAGAAACTACCTAATTAACCGACTAAGCATAATGAAATCGAATAATCTATTTAGCAATTAAAAGAAGCAAATAAATGATTAAGATCTAACTAATTAATTAACTAAAGATTTAATCAATTCAATAAATTAAAATTAAAAAATTAAATTAATCAAAAAGAAAAATAAGTAAAATAAAATACATAACTAACATATTGCTTGTTGCCAATGATATATGCATGATGCACGAAACCAAAAAATTCTATCAAGAACATTTGAGATGAAAGATCTTGGTGACGCGTCCTTTGCATTAGGAATTCAAATACATTGGGACCAATCTCGAGGTATTCTAGGATTATCACAAAGGAGCTATATCAAAAAGGTACTTAAAAGGTTTGGCATGCAAGAATGTAAATCAGGAGATACTCCAATTTCCAAGGGAGACAAATTCAATCTCAGTCAGTGCCCAAAAGGAAACTTAGAAATTCAAGAAATGCAAAAGATTCCTTACGCGGTTGTTGTAGGAAGTCTGATGTATGCCCAAGTGTGTACGCGTCCAGATATTGCGTTCATAGTTGGGATGTTAGGCAAATATTTGAGCAATCTAGGAATGAATCATTGGAAAGAAGCCAAAAAGGTTATGAGGTATTTAAAGAGAACAAAAGACTATATGCTCACATATAGAAGGTCAGACCAGTTAGAGGTCATTGGATACTCTTACTCAGATTTTGTTGGATGCTAAGACTGTAAAAGATCCACTTCAGGTTATATCTACATGTTAGCTGGTGGTGTAGTTTCTTGGTGTAACCCTAAGTAAACTCTTACGGCTTCATCCACCACGACAACATAGTTTACAGCGTATTATGAGGCATCTAACCATGGAATTTGGCTGAGGAATCTTGTCACTGGGTTGAAAATTATGGAAGGAATTGAAAGGCCACTTAAGTTATACAGTGACAACAAATCAGTCGTCATGTATTCTAACAATAATAGGAGCCCGACCAAGTTAACACATATTGACATCAAGTTCCTAGTTGTTAAGGAAAGGGTACAAAGTGGAAGGATTTCCATAGAACACTTGGGGACAAACTCCATGACAACATATCCTCTTACAAAAGGCCTTACACCCAAGGTCTTTCATGAGCACACTTCTCACATGGGTGTTTTACCGTTAGAGGAGTCTTTGGTTTAGTGGGAGTTAGTCAATTATGAATTTTATATCTTGTGTTTGGTATTATGTATGCATACTATGATTTTGGATATTTTACCATTAATAAAGTTTGATATTCAACACTTTAAATTTTGTATAATAATTTTATTGAATGATATCACTAAAGTAAAGTAGGACCGGTTGAAAATCGACATATACAAACCAACTTCATGTGATTTTCATGATGGATCTATGTCATTTAGTTGTGTCACTATTAGTGAGCATTGAAGGGTTTAGTTATGATTGATATAATGAAAATCACTTTGATTCTGTATACTAGCATGACTAATGGACGAGAGATTTTGGATATGCTTAAAGAATATAATGGCAAATTTTGAGCTCATAAAGTCTAACACATGTGTAAAGTTACATATGTGACCAGTGGGATATTGTTAGAATTTTTTAGTAACAAATGTAATATTGCATATGTTAGGGTCATTATTTAATTATCCAAAACTACAGCAGTCTAATTAATATTAAATATGTGGCTAAAAGCATAAATATAATGAAATATGAGATTATTGTGTAGATACCATAATTCAATATCTAATTTGATGATGAGCCAAATTAGAATATTGAAAACTAAAAAAATAACTCTAAGGTTATTTATAGGGGTCATGGTCCCCATTTGTAGACAACGTGAAAACGGCTCATCAGAAAAATTCTCTCTTCATCCCCATTAGGGGATATTCAATGAGCCATAAAGAAACTCTACAAATTGGAAAATCAAATACCCGCAAACCTTCAGTGATTCACAATGGTAAACTAGTGTACGCTTCCACCTTTATTCTCTGGTTGAATTTTGATATGAGTTATCGACTCATATGAATTATTTTAGAATTATGTTCTTGATTTCTATATCGATACAAATAATAAGGTTATGAACAACTCTAACATCAAAAACATATAATCAACTAAAATTAAAGAGGCAGCTCAATTAATTTTCTTTATTATGAATCATCCCACTAATTTTAATGATGCCACATTGTATTTTATCATCAAGTATTTTTATTTCCTGAGAAACACAATCAACATAACAACATACAAACACCTAAATTAACCAATTATAAGTTATGTCTATAACAAAAGACAAACCAAGCTCAAATTATTTTCACATAACGTATAAGTTATTTTCATAAGTTACAAGTGCTTGTAGAAATAAGCTACAAAAATCTATGAATAATATTAGTCACAAATTGTGTATATAAGCTTTACCAAACAGTATGCTAATAGTTACGCTCAAATAAGACAATTCAAACAAACCTAGACATATATTTAAATATAACCTATATACTATAGCTAAAACAATACTAAGAATGACCTAATGAGCAGGAGAATTCCGAGAAAGAAGCCGAATAAGATCCCTAATTTAACAATAATATAAGGATCCTTAGTTTTTTTTTTAGTTGAAACCGTCATTGAACCCTCGACCTATAAATTGTGAATGTAATAAACAAAGTACACATTATAATTGAATTCATTCCCATAATAAACAAAGTACACATGATAATTGAATTTATTCCCGAGTTGTCCCTAATTTATCAGTTTGAGCGTCCTTCATCCGATTCAATCGCCCCTTGCTTGGATTATTTTCCCAAATTGTCAGTATCTGGGAAGTCGTGCGGCGTAACTATCTCTCTTGAACTTCTGGATATTAACCATCCACTCCCGTGAAGGTTGTTATATTATAAGGAGACTTGGCTCACTCAATTGAGGGTCCTTGGGAGCTATAAATAGATCAACACCATGATACTAGGAAAACCAATCTTTAAGACACAGAGAAAGCACCACACAAAGCTTCTCACTTCATCAGGTGGGTTAGTTCTAATCCTCAACAAACCTTGAAGCCTCTAGCATACCTTATCTTGTGTTTCATGCTCGTCAAATGGGGCATATAGGCGAATCCTGATAAATGTCAAGCCATCATAGACATGAGAAGTGCCTCCAATGTCAAGAAGTTTCAGCATCTAACTTAGTGCTTAGCCGCCATTTCTTATTTTCTTTCTTGTGCATGTGACAAGTCTTTATACTTCTTCGCCATGTTGAAGAAGAATGAGAGGTTTGAGTTGAATGGATAATATGAGTGAATACTCTCTAGTCTGAAGGCTTTTTTAGCATCACCGCCCATTTTGACACGCCTAACAACTGATTCCCCATTATATCTCTAATTTTATGTCACTAATTTAGGTGTTAAGCTTGATACTAGTTCAGAAAATATATAAGGTGGGGAAACATGTCTATTTCATAAGAAAGGTATTCAATGGCGCAGAGGTTCGCTATAAGAAGATAGAAAGGCTCGCATTAACGATGGTGGTTACCGCAAGAAAGGTCAAGCCTTATTTTCAAGGACACCAAATATTGGTGAAGACGGACTATCTCGTATGTCGGGTTCTGAATAAGTCAACACTACTACAAAAAATACATGTAACCTCAGATGCGAAGTTGATTTAACCTCAGCTAAAGAGACGAGGTAACGAAGGGCGTCATGAAAAGATGTCACTTTACCTCTCAGTTTAATAATAAGCGCGGAGTTAGTTGAAACGGTCATGAGTTTGACCTCCAACAATAACTTTCTTATATTTTTCGAACTAGCAACATATACTTCTCGGTTTAATAACAAACCCGAGAGGATATATATATATATATATATATATATATATATATATATATATATATATATATATATATATATATATATATATATATTAAATACTCATTACAATATTTATACAAAATATTAATAAATTACTTTTTTTACAAACTATATTGTTTACACATAATATTACATTGTTTACACAAAATATTAAAGTAAAAATGTTGTATCTTAGAGAACAACCTATTTTTTCAAATTTCTGATAAGTGATCTATTTCAACTAAGAGAATTTTTTTTGTACTTGCAATCCATCAAAGAGAGATTTCATTATCTTGAGCTGTGAGATATTAGATCGAACTCTAGTATGGTCGAAGGATAACTTCTTGATTCGACAATCCGACATGATCATTAGCATGTTATCGAAATTTGTTCACATGTTGTAGTAAAAGTATGCTAGAATTGTTAGCATGTCGAATTAAGCCTGTTTTTATGCCCAATTATTTAAGTTAACTTGCTCTCTAAGTTAGCTTGTGTAATGGGCCTGTGTGTAAAAACCCATTAGTTTAGTGCATTAGTTTTTGTATAAATAGCATACTAGTCTCTCATCATTGCATAACACAAATCCTAATTAGGATGAGAGAGGTTATTTTCTATTCTGTAACACTTGTAATCTTGTTTCAAATAGAAAGTAAAGAGTAGAAATTTATAACCAACTTGTTGTGTTCTTCTTGCTTCCCTTTTTCTACCCTTGTGGGTTTCTTGTCGATTGAGAAATTGATTATACTCTATTATTTCGATATTGTTTTCACAACAAACTTGTGTGGTTCGCATGGAGAAGATGTTGCCAATAAAGTATGAGATTGAAAAGTTCACCGGAGTGAACGGTTTTGGTCTGTGGCGCTTGAAGATGAAATTCCTACTTGTTCAACAGGGTTGTTTAGAAGCGTTAAAAGGGAGGTGAAATCATGGACGTTGTGTTAACGGACAAAGAAAAAATGACTATGGTAGAGAAAGCCCACACCACCATCTTATTGAGATTTGGTGATAAGGTTCTTCGACAAGTTTCGAAGGAGACGACGACGTTAGGGTTATGGTTGAAACTCGAAAGTTTGCACATGACCAAATCGTTGATTAATCTCCTCTACTTGAAGCAAACTTTATATTCATTCAGGATGAGTGAAGAAACTTTTTTGGCTGAGCTGTTGGATATATTCAACAAGTTGATTTTTAATCTTGAAAATATAGGTGTCAATATCGAGGATGAAGATCAAACATTGTTGCTATTGTGTGCTTTGCCCAGATCACATGCTCACTTTAAAGAAACGCTCTCTTGTATGGAAGAGAGTCTCTAACCATTGCATAAGTTAAATCATCCTTGTATTCTAAGGATTTGAACAAATGAAAGGAGCACAAGCGATCTTCGACTGGTGAAGGCCTTTCGGGTAAGGCGAAATTCACAAAAAGAGATGACAAGTTCGACAAGAAGAAGGGTAAAAGTCAGCATAAATGTTATAGTGGTGATGCATCTGGTATTCTATGTTAGCACTATAAGAAGGGGGGTCATACAAGAAAAGTGTGTCATGAATGCCTAAAAGATCATGGAGGTAAGTGTAACACCTTATTTTTCTAGAAATTATTTATATTAATTAATTAAAATTTTATGTGTGTATCTAATTATTATTTGTGTGATAATTGAGATGTGTTAGGGCAACAAGGGTGGATGACCATTGGATAGAGAGTGTGGAAAGTGATTAGAGGTTTGTAGATTTATTTATAATTATTTAATTGATTAAAATAATATTTTAGTGTTATTACTTAAATGAAATGATAAAATAAAAGGAAATAATGAGTTCTGGGTGAAAAGTGCGAATTATGGAAAATTAAAATAAATAATGTAAGTTAGTAATAATTTGGGCCTTAGTGAAATATTAGAAAGATAGAAATTATGTTTTTAATTTAAGATGAGCCAAGTGAAGAAAAATGGTTACAGTATGTGAAAGTTTTGGAATTGAAGAAAAAGAGATAAGAGAAGAGAAAAGTAAGGAAAACCTCGATGAGAGCTCTAGGGAAGAGAATAACCAAAAGCTTGGATTTTTTTGGAATTACAAGGTAAGGGTGAGAATTTGATTCAATAATAGGGATATGAATGGAAGGGTAGAGGAATGTTTAATTCTCTTTGGATTGATGATGAATAATGATATTTGCTGAATGAAATTTATGTTTTAGAGTGTCCATGTATGTCCATCATTGATGATATTTGAAGGTTTTAGGAATTGATAAAATATATAGATACATGATTATATGAATATAAATAGTGATTGATATATGTATGTTTATGACTGAACTTTAAACCATAAAATATTTTTTGTGATGATTTCATGGACGTTTTTGGGGTTGGAGAAGATGAAAATCATGCAGGAAATTTTAGAAAAACAACTTTTTGTTAACGCCTTCGTGCACGACTTTGATCGTAACTTTCAACTCGTAGATAATTTTAGGACAAAGTTTGAAGCGTTGTGTAGATGAAACAGATGGATATAACTTTGTTTCAGGGGTAAAATATTTTTGGTGATTATTTCATGGACATTTTTGGGTTGGAAAAAATGAAAATTATGCTAGAAATTTCAGAAAAACAACAACTTTTTGGCAATGCCTTCGTGCACGGTTTTGATAATAACTTTCAATTCATAAATCATTTAGGAACATGGTTAGAAGTGTTGGGTAGCTGAAACAGATGTCTATAACTTTGTTTAGAGGATAAAATATTTTTAATGATTTTATTAGAGGTTGGTAGTAGGTGGCAAAGAAGTGTATGGTGTGATGAATATGGACGAGGTTCATATTGACAAATTATTTGATAGGTTGTGAATGATTGAGATTGTATGTTTGATTATATTGGTGGTAGTCCATAAGGGTGGATTATGTTATACATGGATGCAATTGTGTGATCGATTGTGGATCATTAAATATTATTATGATTATTGTGTTAATTGCATTATTACCATGTCAGACATCCACTGCTGATATGTTGAAGGAGATAAGTCATAGGTCTGAAGGGGGACGAAAGAGTTATCCAAAACTCATAAGGGAGGGTTAGGGATTCCAAAGGGGGAATCGGGTTCGTAAGAAGAACCAAATGTTAAATTGGCACCACATGCATATGATTCATTGTCGTGAGTCGCATAACATGAATGAATTATATGTGTAAAATATGACTATATGCATGGTGGTGTTTTTGTTTATGATCCTGATGATAATTTTGGCATGAGAATGTGATATGTTACTATGCATGATTGTGAAGATGTTGTACTCTATTTTAAATTATATATCGTTATTATTGAAATGAACTATTACCCCTTCTGTTTCAATGTTGCCTTTACATGGGCATCATACAGATACTCAAGAGTAGAGACGCTGTTGTGAGTGGAAGTTAGCTCCTGGAGCTATTTCTTTTAGTTTATTCGTGTTAGCTTTGGTTATGCTTTAATATGTAACTGGAGAGAGAATTATTTATTTTGTGTTGAAATTTCCTAAGAGACAATGTATGCTCTCGTATTTGTGTTATCTTTTTATGCGATAACACTTAGAGAAGACTCACGAGTCGGTGCTTTTAATTTTGTTATGAAAACTATTATGAGACTTTAAATTGGTATATTTTTTTATTATGATTCCGCTGCGAAGATTTTCAGATGAGTTGGTTGTCGTATAAACATCCGAAGTCTAAATGTATGCAGTAAAATATTTTGTTGTAACCCGTGTTACGGAGCAGACTATGATTATTGTGAGTGACACCCTAAGTGATTGTATTTCATTAATTAAATTCTTTGATAATTACGCATGGGTTTTTAGGGTGTTACATAGTGGTATCAGAGAAGGTCGGTCCTTCCGGCCAGGATGTTTAATTATGTTTGCTCCCTAGTATGCAACATGTGTGTAAAAACACTGTTGATGCTTGTTTTGTTTTCTATTTGCAGGTTGGGTATGAAACAAGTGAGGGAGAAGCGTTTGTTTCTCTTGGATGTTCCACCTGTAGAGAGTTTGGAAATCATGTTGTTGTATGCGAGAGTGTAGTGTTGGCTAGTTCAATTGTTTTGAGAATATTGTGTTTTTCCTGAACCTAAAGAGAGGTCGGATTCGAGGATGGTGTCGGTTAGAAAAATGGTGTGATCCTTAAGGGAAGACGACTAGGTGTTCTCGTTGTTCGCTTCCTTGTGAGGGGGAAGGTGATGTTTTGGAAAGAGATGAGCCAGTGGTATGTTGAATATCCTGATGTGTTTCTTAAGGATGTGTACGGTTTGTCTTTCATTGGAATAAGTTGATGTTATTCTTGGAATGAATTGGTTGGAGTTAAACCAAGTGTTTACCAATTGTTTTGATAAGTCGATATAGTTTCTTGAATCCAAAGAGGATGTGGATTCAAGATTCATATGCGATGGTACAATTGAGATGTCTCTGAGGGGGGACAAACATGTATTATTGAGGTTTACTTCTTAGAGAGTGAGGAGAAATGTGACGGCTAGTGATATGCAAGTGGTGTGTGATTCCTAATATTTTCTTGAAGATATGTGTGACTTTCCTCCAAAGCGCGAATATGATTTTGATGAAGGTGAAAAGTTGATGTTTGTATATGTTAATCAAGTGAGAGAGATCATGAAGGATGGGGTGCAAGTGTTTGTGATGTTAGCTTCATTAGAGGATAAAGGCAAGGGAGTAGTTCGTGATCTTCCTACGGTGTGTGAATTTCTGAGATTGTTTCCCTGAAGACATCAGTGATTTACCACCAGAGAGAGAGATTGATTTTACTATTGACTTGGTACCCGATACTACTCTTGTTTCTATGGCTCTTTACGAAATGTTTTCTTCTGAGTTGAGCGAGCTGAAGAAACAGATTGAAGAGTTACTTGAGAAGAGATTTGTTTGACCAAGTGTTTCTCCTAGGAGTGTGCCAGTATTGTTAGTAAGAAGAAAAATGGTAGCATGAGGTTGTGTGTTAACTACTGACAACCGAACAAGATGACGATTAAGAATAAATATCATCTTTAGAGGATCGGTGATTTGATGGATCAATTAGACGGTGCTCGTGTTTTCAGTAAAATTGATTTACGGTCGGGTTACCATCAAATTCGAGTGAAACCATAAGATATTATGAAAAGTGAGTTTTAGAACGAGATATGGTCACTACAAGTATTCCTTGATGTCATTTGGTGTGACCAATGCATCAGGTGTGTTTATGGATATGACTTTTTATCAGTATTTGGATAAGTTCGTGGTAGTATTCATATATGACATTCTATTTTATTTGAAGACTGATGAAGAGCATGCTGAGCATCTGAGAATTATGCTGGACTTGTTGAAAGAGAAATAATTATATACTAAGTTATCTAAGTGTGAGTTTTGGTTAACAGAAGTGAGTGTTTTTGGCCACGTAATTTTTAGTGTTGGTATTATGGTTGATCCTTCGAAGGTTGATGATGTGTTGCATTGGGAGACTCCGAAGTCTGTTACGGAGATTAGAAGTTTCCTTGGGTTAGCTAGTTATTATTGCAAATTCATAGAAAGTTTTTCAAAGTTGGAAGTGCCTTTGACTCAGTTGACTTGAAAGGGTCAAACGTATGTGTGGGATGTTGCTTGTGAAGGGAGTTTTGTAGAACTTAAGAAAAAGTTGATGACTGCTCCAATTTTGATTCTTTCGAGTACAACCAAACCTTTTGTTGTGTATTGTGATGCTTCTAAGACGGGTCAAGGTGGTGTGGTGATGCATAATGGAAAAGTTGTGGCTTATGCATCAAGACAACTTAGAGTTAATTTGAAGAATTATCCTATATGTGACTTAGAGTTGGCCGCCATTGTGTTCGCACTTTAAATTTGGAGACATTATCTGTTTGGCTCTAGATTTGAAGTAATCAGTGATCATAAGAGCTTGAATTACCTATTCGGTCAAAATGAGTTAAATATGAGGCAGATGAGGTGGATTGAATTGTTAAAGAAGTATGATTTTGGTTTGAATTACCATCCTAGTAAAGCCAATGTAGGGGATGATGCACTAAGTCGGAATACATTGAATATGTCGACATTGATGGCTAGAGAGTTAGAGTTAATTAAAGAATTTGGAGATTTGAGTTTGGTTTGTGAAGTCACACCGTAGATTGTGAATCTAGGTATGTTAAAGCTTACCAGTGGTGTTTTGGTAGGTGTAATACCCCAAAATTTACCCTTCATTTTTCCTGGAAGCATGGGATTATGTTTTACACTTCATTAGCGTCATATTAGGTCATACTCATTGCGTACTACATTAGTGACATGGAGATCAGGTTTTGATCGACCACTCCTTAACAGAAGGAGCCCACACAAAGCAAGATTGAGAGTTGGACTTTATTTTCTAAGTATACAAATCTCAAGGGTCTCAGGGGGGTCCAAGTATCTTATTATGGTCCTCAGTTCATCAGTGAAGGATTCAAAGCTATCAGAGTGTTCATCTGGATTTAATCAGAAATTAGGGTTTCATGGCTACCTGCAACAGGAAATGTTTGGTTAGAAGTAGAGGAGCTCATCCATGTCATGATTAGAGTGGCATCTTGGCCTAGGAAGATTCAAAATCATCTCAGAAAGATCCATTGGCAATCAGTGCAATCAGTTCCTAATCATTTTGCCCTAAAACTAGGGTTTGGTATAAAATCAGTTTATTTCTGATTCTTTGGGTGAAACTCTTTTCCATGACCCTTCATATGTTCATAAGGGTCTACATACAAAAGAATCAGCTCTTTATTTGAGCTAGAAATGCTTCAATTGATCAATGGAATCGGGAATCAGACAGTTTGGGAAAAGTCAACTATGGGGCGAGAAAAGTCAACTCCTGACATTTTGAGAGTGGAATCTCAAATTCCATGCCTAGGGGATCCTACATGTGAAATTTGATCAAGGTTGGATCATGGATTCATCATTTCATCAGGAATTGGAAAAGTTACTTAATTTGGAAATGGTTGACTTTCCATTTAGGGCAAGTTTTCATGATCGTTGCACTCACTTTAAGCCCATTTTGCATCAAGATAAAAGCTCCATTTGAAAATTTCTCCAACATGAAAGTTGTTCCTCTTGTTCCAAGATTTCTAGATATATAAAGTTTGCTACATTTGGATTAGAATTGAGAAAGTTATGCTTAGTCAAAGTGAGACATTTTTTTAGGACACTTAGAAAAATTTCTAAGTCCAAAATCTTCAAAATTTGTCAAGACTTCTTGGCCAGTTTTCTTGCACTTCAAGGCATTATTTGAAAATACTTTCTTCACAATAATTGTAACTTGCCATGTCCTATTTCACATCATTTTGGAATCATCTCATTTGGATCCATGGTTTGAGAGATACATTCATTTAAAGTGGGCACCATGACTTGATTTTCTAGGCAGATTTTGGGTCTGGCTGGCCTAATCAGATTTTCTAAGCATGCTGCACAAACCAATCACGTTTTTTTTACCTCTTTTGGCCATGCATTGGACATCCATTCACTTAAGTTTGGCCCAAAATAACAACATTTTACACCTCACTTCACACTTTTATTCTTATGGATAAATCACTTATTAAAAAGCCCACGAGAACACCTAATCCACTCTATTTAAGAGCTGAAACCCTAACCCTAAAGGGGCATTGGAATTTCGTGGAAAGGAGGCAAAGCTTCATCACATATCAGATTCCATTCCACTTCTATTTTCTATTAGGTTATCATCTCTCCCATGGCCATGTTTTGATATATCTACGCTTGCTTACCATGTTTATCACCATTAATCCTTCCATTTTCATATTTCTTTTTCTTATTTAAAATATTTTCTTCGTCCATAAAATTACCCAAAAATATTTTTCAATTTTATTAAATTTTCATTTAATTTTATATAATTTTTATTTTCGTATTTTTTTAATATTAATATTTTATTTTAATTATTTATTCTAAATGGTCCATTTTAACACACTTTTTTTTATTGATTTTATTTTTATGACTTAAAATTATTGTTAGTATTTGATTTTTGGGATGAAGGTTGACCACTGTCTCATGGTCAACCTGACCTTTTCTTGGAATTTTATTTCACATTTTCAATTTATTTTGGATTTATTTTTGACCTAGTTTGGTTGGTTGACTTTTAATTTGACTTCTGTTTTATTTTAATTAATTCACGTACCAATTTTCATTATTTTTAAAATCTTTTTGGGGGATGATGATTTCCTGACCTCACCTTATTTAGTTTAATTTTTCATAATTTTCTTAATTAATTTAATATTTATTCTTGATTTATTCTAACCTAGTCTTATTAATTGACTTTTGGTTTGACCTATGTTTTGGTTTTAATTCATTCAGGTGCCAATTTTCATTATTTTTAAAATCTTTTTGGGGAATGATGATGTCCTGACCCCACCTTATTTAGTTTAATTTTTCATAATTTTCTTGATTAATTTACTATTTATTCTTGATTTATTTCTAACCTAGTCTTATTAATTGACTTTTGGTTTGACCTATGTTTTGTTTTAATAAATTCACGTGCCAATTTTCATTATTTTAAAAATCTTTTTGGGGGATGATGAAGTCCTGACCCCAAATTATTTAGTTTAATTTTTCATAATTTTCTTGATTAATTTTCTATCTATTTGTTATTTTTTTAAGTTGACTTGAATTTTCAGTTGACTTCTTTATGATCGATGTTTGACTTAGGGATTGCTTATGGCAATTGAAGAGATCTTTTGATCCTCCCTCGTTCATCTCATATGCCATGTATTAGAGGCCTTTTACCTTGATTTTATTTGGTCCTTACCTCATTTCCTGATTAAATTATTCAGTGGACCCTTCGTGTGCATATTTTCACTTGTTTGATTCATCTGTTATCTTTTATACTTGTTTCTCTCATTCATGCTTTCTATTGCTTGATTATTTAACATGTTCATACTCTCATGCATTGTTTAAATGCTCCATTATTTGATTCTTTGGTTTGATTATATATTGTTTATTTATTCGATCTGATTGATAATTGTTGCCTACTTGTATGATGTATGAGGCATATATTCTTATTGTTTGTTTGCCATGAACAATCCCCATTCATAACAAATGTACCCCTCTCCCATAAAGTGTATAATATTTATTTCTTTATTTCTTTAGTCACCTGTTAATACAAGAATTAAAACGAACATCCGATAACCATTTCAAAATAATATCAAAAGCTCGATCCAACGTCGAGTAATCATTTTCAAAACTTAACAGAACCAACATGCATTCATCCATCCTCTTGTAAGTCGATTGCCTCGGGCATCGCCATCTACCTGTAAGTCGATTGCCTCCGGCATCACCATCTAACCTTATCCGTAACTCCTCTCCGTGCTCCATCCGTCGACTCTTGTTCCGTTTAGGTAGCACCCATTAGGTAGAACCCTTTGTATGATAACATAGGTAAAATTTCCCTATTCTTTGCATGCTAACATTAGGTAGATGTTCCCCTTTGTAAATCCTAACACATAGGTCCATATTGCATGACAACTCTAGAGCAGAGCTTCCCCACTTTTAGACCTTCCGTGCGTCTCCGATCTTGTGGCATGTCAATCCGTTCTATTGCAAAGAGGTAACTGCCTAAGACTCGATTCAGCGAGCTGCGACACCTACTGCTAGGATGTTGAACACACTGCCCACCCTCCTTTGACACAGCTAGTGTCCTCTTTTGTAAGTCCATGTTCAGATGGCAATCCTTAACCCCTAGTTAGCCGAACTACGACAACTCTGATTCTCATGTTCAGATGAGATACGTAGGCACGAGACGCGATGTCTTGCCGAGTTTGACTAACGACTAACAACTAATCCTTGCTTGCTTTCGCCCTTGCTGCGATTCTTTTCTCTCACCCTTGTTGCGATCGAGACCGTCCATGTCCCTTGCCCTAGTTGCAATCGAGACCCTTGTTCCCGTAGTTAGCTGAACTACGTTTTACTCTGATTCTCATTCCAGATGAGATACGTAGGCATAAGACGCGACGTCTTACCGAGCACACTTATCTTTAACCCATAGGTAGCCGAGCTACGAAGACTCTGATTCTCATACTCAGATGAGATACGTAGGCAGTGGATGCGACATCCTTGCGAGTCATTTTCTTTTAACCTTCCTTTTAGTAAATAGTACTTTAGATATACCTACACCCTTTAGACTAGAACAACACTTATGAAAAGGGCTCCCTAGGAGTACCTAGGATGTTTTGGGTGCTTAAAACCTTCCCATTGCATAACCAACCCCCTTACCCAGATCTTTGACATTTTTACTAGTTTTTGATTCGATAAAACTTTTAGGTTTTTGTTCGCTTTCTAACCATTCCTTTGGATAAATAGAAATGCGGTGGCGACCCGACTTGTATGGTTTACCTTAGATTTAGTCAATATCTCTAATGGAAACGATTACCCTACTACAGTAAGAATTAGAGAAAGTCAGATGACTGATTTAGAATTGGTATATCGTTTGGCTTTAATCAATCAAGGTCGAAGTGGTTGTTTCAAGATTGATGATAATGGTGTAATAAAATCTTGTGACAAAATATGTGTTCCTGATGTACCTGAAGGTATTCTTAAAGAAGGACACCAAAGTGGCCTGAGTATTCATTCGGGTGCTACAAATATGTATCGGGATTTGAGAAAGATGTTTTAGTGGCGTGGGATGAAGAAAGATATCGCAAAGTTTATGTGTGACTTTCCAGAAGTCAAAGATTGAGTATCAAAAGACGTTGGCTTTGATGCAACTGTTGTCTATTCGTGAGTGGAAATGGGACAACATTTCGATGGATTTTGTATTTGGATTGCTGATTTGTGAAGAATTATAATACTATTTAGGTAATTATGGATAGATTGACAAATTTTGCTCATTCTATTCTGATGAGACTGGATTATCTAGTGGAGAGGTTAGCGAAGTTGTATATCGAGAGAATCATCAATTTACATGGTATTCTGTCCAGTATTGTATCTGATAGAGATCTGAGGTTTACATCGAGGTTCTAGGAGAGTTTGCAGATGGCTTTGGGTACTAAGTTGCATATGAGTTTTGCTTATCATCCGCATATAAATGGTTAGATTGAGAGGATTATTCATTCACTAAAGGACTTATTGAGGGCTTGTGTACTTGAACAATGAGGTGTTTGGGATAGCTTTTTACCGTTGATTGAGTTTACATACAACAAAAGTTTCCATTCGAGTATTAGAATGGCGCCATTTTAGGCATTGTATGATAGAAGGTTTAAGATGCCTTTGTGTTGGTATGAGTCAGGAGAGGGTGATGTGATTGGACCTGAGATGGTCCAATAAACCACAGAAAAGATCAAAGTGATTCAGGAGAAGATGATAGTTTCTCAGAGTTGTTAAAAGAGTTATCATGATAGATGAAGGAAAACACTTGAGTTCCAAGAGGGAGATCATGTGTTTCTGAGGGTTACTCTGGTAACTGGTGTTGGTCGAGATTTGAAGTCTCGAAAGCTCAATTTGCATTTCACCGGTCCTTACCAGATTTTGCAAAGAATATGAGAAGTAGCCTATCGGATTGCTTTGCCACCGTCGCTTACTAACCTTCATGATGTGTTTCACGTGTCTTAGTTGAGGAGGTACATTCTGAATCCTTCTCATGTGATCCAAATGGATGATGTGCAGGTAAGCGATAACCTGACTATTGAGGCATCACCCATGTGAATAGAGGATCGAGAAGTGAAGTAGTTGCATGGTAAAGATATTACCTTGGTTAAGGTAGTGTAGCGGTGTATTCGTCGCTATATGATCTATCGATTAAATCATAAGCAAGAGATACAATGAAATTTCGAGTCGCCACCGCACTTTTATTTATCCAAAGGACTGGCTAAAAAGCGAACAAAAGCCTAAGAAGTTTTACACGTAGAAAACTAATAAAAAGATCAGAGAGTCTGGGTAAGGGGTAAATTACGCAATGGGAAGGTGTTAGGCACCCACTACGTCCTAGGTACTCCTAGGGAGCCCTTTTCACACTTGTTGTATTAAATTGTTATTTGTTATGACATAAATATTGTGCAAACATGAGTGGGATGATGAGAAAAGAATATACAAGTTAGTTATTTTTGTGTTATTGGGTTTGAACGGATGAACCCGCTGCCTACGTACCTTCCATCAAAGGTAAGGATCAAAACGCCGTAGTTCGGCTAAAAGATTTCCAAAAGTTGGTGGATTCAGTTTTAAACACAAGCACTGAGGCTTTTCATTATCAATGGGAGAACACTCGACCAAAAACAACATCCACCATGCGAGGATAGCTTCGACGTACTAGAGGGGTTAGCCCTGTTTTCAGTACGGAAGTCTTACTGTCGACTCACTAAGGATAGGCAAGATTTACATCAACCACAATGATAATTGAAACCTATGGCTAATGCATGAAAAGATTAACAATGGACAACGCCAAAACAAGTGAATGAGTGAAGTTAATTAATTGTGATTATGAAAGTGAAGTCAGAGTATGATTAAGATTGATTCAAAAGAAGTATTATGAAATGAGTCTGAAAAAAAGTCAAGGACTTGGGTCCAGGTTTTTAGTTAGAAAACATGAAAATGTTTGCACAATAACTATGTCAAGTTTGAAATCAAAGTGTGAAAAGGTTTAGGACATAATGAGAGATGAATGGATGGAGATGGATAGTAAAACTTCTTAGAGGGTTCACTTCTTGAAATCATATAGAGGATGATTCAAGTGTGTCCTTTGGAATGGGCAATAAGCAATAATAAACAAACAAGAAAGAAAGGCGGATATCGGATGCCAATCACTGGGCTTATACCAATCTCCTAAAATAAAATTGGATATCAGATGCCACTCAATGGTCTTACACTAATCTCCTCAAACAAAGAAATAAAAGGCGGATACCGGATACCAATAGATGGATTTACACCAGTCTCCTAAAACAGAACAGGATATCAGAAGCCACTCAATGGTCTTACACTAATCTCCTCAAAAGAAAACAAAGATGAAAAATGGAAGTTAACTGCCAATCTATCTGGACTTAGGTTAACTCCACATATGCTCATAGGAATACCAATGCCACATTACCGGGACTTACAATGGATCCTCACATACAAGAACAAAAGCAACAATATAATCATAGGAAAGCAAATGCCAACTTACAGGGACTTATAATTGCAACCTCACATACAAGTAGATAAAACAAATTATGATCACAGGACAACAGATGCCAACTTACAGGGACTTATAACTGTATCCTCACAACAAACAGACCAAGCAACAGAAGATATGAGTGACCAATGAGGTCTTACACTCTATCCTTCCATATCATAGGAGCAAATGCCAAAGCAATGGACTTACAATTGTCCTCAATGGGCAAGCAACAATGATAGCATCACAAAGACAAATGAGATGATCATGCATTAATGGCAATTGATGATGATAAATGCATAACATACAAGCAAACATGTGCATATGAGGCAATCAATCAATCAATGAATATCAAACAGCACACTCTATAGCCAAACAAAGAGGCTCATACAAGAGGGTTTGACTATGAAAGTCCACTGTAATAGGTAAATGTCGCTCTTAACCTTGCCATTGAGAGGCTAAGGTGAAGCAGATGAAAAGGAGATGAGGGGTGTGCCTCATTGCTTCTATCCCTGATCAGGGAGAGCATCAAAGAAAGTGTGGGAGCTCAGAAAGATGGGGCTCTTTCCACATTATTGACTCGATAGATCTTGGGTTTTTATCTCAATGCTACAACCATGTAATGGGAGCAAAGAGAGGACTCACTGAATAGTAGGGGATAGGCTACTTATCCCTTTGATCTACCAATTGCCTTACTTGAAGGACTTTTCCTGCTTGGGACAATTTTAAACACACACAAGCATTGCCTCTTAAGGAGGACTTCAGACAGTTTGCCCGGCCAAATAACAGACCGGGTCTCCAGACTACATGAAGAGAGAGTAATTATACCTCAAAAGCAAATTGCTAAATAGCAAAGCAAGCAAGTAAAGCAACTAAGAGTACCTGAAAAAGTCAAACTAATCAGTAAACAGTTCCACAATTAAATCAGAGAGAAAGGGAACAAACAGTTAACAGTAAACAGATGTGTCAAAGCAAAAGACCAAACTCATATGAGTTACACCTACAAAACAAAGGTTAACACATAATATATAACCAAAGCTCAAACAAATTGGCATGGTTTCTTTGAAGCACTATGCTTAACCTGAAACAAATGAACTCAACATAAGTCCAAAAGACCACTAGGGCAAGCCTAGGGTCAAAAACAAATAAGAAATCCAAAACAGCAAACCATATTCAATCAAAATCAAAATCAATCATTTGAGAAGCAAGCACAATTGGATTCAAACTCCTATCATGCATCATTGTCATTTCATAGACCAAAGAAGTCAAAACATGGCAAGAGGGAGCACACAAAAGGTCTACAGCAAGATCAAGCTCAAAAGCAATCAAAAACAATTCCAAAAATCATGAAATAATTCATACTCAATCACAATCCATAACATAGCATGCATATTAAATTTCAGCTCAATTGGATCATGGGAAGATGGTCAATTAAAATCAGGAAGTCAACACATTTCCAAGTATGCACAATGAAGTCAACAAAACATGTGTCATCTTCAAAAAATCATAACAAAATGAAAACAGATGAGAAATGGATGGGATCAACACCAATGCAAAGCTCAAGATGTCTAGTATGCACATATGAAATTTCATGATCATACAATAAGGCATGAGGATTTCCCAAAGGATTTGGCAACATGTATCACATAAAGTCAACAATTGACTAGGCAGGGAAGAAAATTCCAAACAAATCAGAAATGGCATAATTAATTCCAGGAAAATTCATACACAAACTAGACATATGAGAGAACAATCATGCAAAATTTCACATTATTTGAAGGTCAGGAAGCATGTCAACAAAAATCATGAAAATGCACATCATTGGTGTGACACAAATTGTCACACCCCACTTCAAAAATTTGTATCTAGCAAACCACAAATGATAAATGCACAAACTTTACATCAAAACAAAGATGAATGAGTCTAGTTTCACCACAAAAAATTTCAGGGGCATTGGATACATCCTCATCATTTCACAAAAGGAATGGCAAAATGTATCAAATAAGCATACATGAACAAAACCCTAAAGCCATTTAAAATCCAGCCAACCAAAAATTCAGCAAAAATCATGATTAAATAATAGACATTCATGTGAAAATAATGGAAAAAATTTCATGAATTTTGGAGTTAAATTGAATGAGTTGTGAATTTTGGAAGTGGAGTGATCAATTGGAACAAACATGAGCAACATAACATGGACTAATGAGTCAAACCATTGACCGAGTGGCACAATTGTAAATAGGCGCCTCATTAAGCAAAACGCTGTGTTTAAGCAAGGGCAACGAAATGTTCTCATTGGCTGTTGCCAATGGAACAGTAACAGGGGACCAATCACACGTGAAAATCAGGTTTTTTCTGGAAAATGGATTAGGGTTTGCTTCATCAACAGCATGTGTTCATCTTCATTGGTTCATCAACATCAAAAATGAATTTCCAACAACATCACATAAGCAGCATGGCAAATACGGTAATGTTCATACAACATCCACACAACCATAAACCAAACACGAGTCATGCAAATTTCTGGACAAGTTCATAGGGTTTAAGAAACAGCAGTAATCATCATCATTCAAATCCAGAAATCGTGAAAAATTTAACAGTCCAAAACATGGAATCAAACACACCATTGTGATCAACAAACAACATACAGCATAAATCCAGCAAGCATAATCATTAAAACACACCAACATCCAAGAATCAATCAAAAACTATCATGAACAAGAAATTTCAGATCCAGATATCTCATGCATTATTCAATCATTTCGAGCAAACTATAGTTCATTAGAATCAGCAAGTCAAGGACTACACATGGCATAGCAAAAATTTGAGAAAAGAGTTGGTCGAAACCTTACTTGTTTTTGAAGAAAAATGAGATGCAGTTGTGTTTTGAGTGATGCAGCTCGAAACAGATGAAGATAATGGTTAGTATGGAAGGATTCCTGAAGGAAATGAGCTCAGCAAAGCTTGGTATCCTTTAAATTTCGTTTCACCATTTCAGGTCCATGAAGAAACAGAGTTCGAAAGTGGCTGTGCAGGTGATGAATGATGGTTCAAAAAGCTCTCAAATGATGGCTAGAGCATGGAGGAATCAAGTGTTGCTCGAGGTCTTTGAAGCTTTTGCTCAGAATTTCTCAAAGTATGAAAATGCAAGAATGAGAGAAGAGGGAATTTCTGTCGTGTGGAGGCTGTCATTCTAGGGTTGTTTGTGCAGAAAATGACTTTATATTGGTCTGTTTAGTTTTGGTTAATCAAGTGCTAAGCAAGATTAGCTTAAATGAAGCATTTTTGCCATTTTGCCAATTTGCACATAAGTGGATATGGAGGTGTAGTGTTGCACGAATTGGGCCCTGAAACATGCTGTAAACAGACCTCATATTTGTTGTTTTAAGTCTGCCAATAGAGTGCTAAGTTTGTCTTACTTTCAATGAAACCAAAATGCATCATTTGCCAATTGTGAGCCAAAGGTGCATATGGAGGTGGTATGATGGGATGCTGCTCGATTTGGGCCTTAGACAATTCCCAAATGACATTTAAACCAAGTTCCAAATAGCAAAAATGAGTGGAAACACTTAATTCACAAAAGTCAAATATTGGTCAAACTTGATTTTTAATGAAACAAGTCAAAAAATGCCATTTTGATTGGCAAGGTTTTGGTTCATGAAATTTATATTTTTGGAAAGAGGGGATGAAATGTGGTTTGTAGGAAAAAACCCCACCAAATTTGGCCTTGTGGTTCATGAGATATGACCATTTGAAGTTCACAAATTTTTGAAATTGAATTGATCATATCTTGACAACCATACATGGGATTTGAGAGTTCTTGGACTTTTTGAAAATGGGAGAACAAGATCTTCAACTTTCATGTTGGGCAAAAATTCATTTGAAGCTTGTATCATGATGTAAGTTTAAGATCAAGAAGTTTCCATTTTTGGCAGTTAAAATTACAGGTCCACTTTCTATTTTGGGAAATTTCTGATTTTACTTGATTTTCTTCCATGATGAGGTTGGACATGATATATGAGGCTTGTATAAGCATGAATGAGCTCCTTCAAATCAATTCTACCCATCAAATCACTGATTAAATCCACAGTTGACCAAGTTTGACTTTCTGTTGACTTTTCTAGGGTTTTGCATGACTGGAGCATTTCTGATGAATTCCAAACCCTAATTCTTTGAGGACTTGACTTCAAATGGTGTCCCAAGATATATGAGCTCTTGATTATTGATCATGGTGTCCAAATTCTGCAAGAATGGCCACCATCCACTGCTTTGACTGACTGTTGACTGTCTTTGACCTAATTGGCTGATGATTGCTTCAGCTGCAAGTAACAAGGTTAAACTGACAATATTTTTGTACTTTTTGGTTAGTAAAAATATGAAAGCAAAGATATACAAATGCAAAGTATGCTTGGTGATCAAGAAATCAACCCACAAGGCAAACTACCCACTAGGAGAGAAGCTAGGGCATGCAATGATCCTTGAGGCCATGATATGATATGATATGGGCCATGAGGGATCTTAGGGCCCAAAATTGGGGTCTTACAGATGCCCTTATTTAAGGTCATTCTAGCCGGAGAAGTGAAGTTTAGAAATCTTCGTCTCGACGCGGTAGAATGGGCTTAAATAACAGTAATGAGACAAATTTTGGTCCCTAAGAGACCTCATGATGCAAATGTGTGTATGCAAAAAGACGCAAATTCTGTGGGGAATATGATTCACACAGAAGAAAAGACGATCCCTCGGAGTAATACACTCACCAGGAACAGAGACTCTAACAAGACTCTAATTGGGGATAAACAAAACTGACACAGCGTGAACAAGACACGACTCTGATTAGGGAAACAGAAAACAGACTGGAGAACTCACTGGGGAGTGAAGGACTCACACTGGGGGGAAAGAATTCCAAAGGAAAATAAATCCATTGGAGAGACACAAGCTGACTCCTGGGGGAGAAGCAACAGGAAAACTTCACTGAGGAAGCACCAAACAAATGAGATGTTACCGGTATAAGGGTAACAAACTCAGGAAGGAACACCAAGGATACCGGTTACTGGGTATATAATAGGTGACCGACCAAAGCGTGAATTGGTGTGTGTTCCAAAACACTCATCATCCTGAAGAGAGCGAAAGCAAACTTGTTTAAGGATGGACAAAAAAAACGTGAATTGGTGTGTGTTCCAAAACACTCATCACCCTGAAGAAAGCTAGAACAGCAAACTTGTTTAAGGATGGACAAAAAACGTGAATTGGTGTGTGTTCCAAGACACTCATCACCCTGAAGAAAGCTAGAACAGCAGACTTGTTTAAGGATGGACAAAAACGTGAATTGGTGTGTGTTCCAAAACACTCATCACCCTGAAGAAAGCTAGAACAGCAGACTTGTTTAAGGATGGACAAAAACGTGAATTGGTGTGTGTTCCAAAACACTCATCACCCTGAAGAAAGCTAGAACAGCAGACTTGTTTAAGGATGGATATTCAATTCCACAAGGAATATGAATCTTACTCTGAGGGGAAAGCAACAAAGGATTGACCCAAGAGTGAATGAGACATATTATTCATTACCGGCAGACCGTGAATAATATACTCGCAAGGAAAATTATCCTGAACCGGTTACTGGGTTGTTTATAGGATAAGATCCGAAGACGTGAATTGGTTTTCACTTCCAAAACACTCATCATCCGAAAGGAGGGCTTGAAAAAGCAAATCGACTTACAGGATGGGCATTCGAATCCACAACGGGAAAACGAATCTTACTCAACTGGGGACACAAACCCAAAGAGTGCATGAGATATCATATCCATTACCGGCAGACCGTGGATAAGAAACTCGCATGAGATATATTATCTATTACCGTCAGAACGTAGATAATAAACTCGCATGGTAAGAAACACCAGAGATACCGGTTACTGGGCATATAATAGGTGATCTACCGAAAACGTGAATTGGATTTCACTTCCAAAACACTCATCATCCAAAACACAAACTGGTTAAAGGATGGCTATTCGATTCTACAAAGAATACGAATCTTGCTCAGTTGGGGAAAATCAACAAAGGATTCCAACTAAAGAGCGCATGAGATATATTATTCATTACCGGCAGACCGTGAATAATACACTCGAAAGGAAAAGACACCAGAGATACCGGTTACTGGGTATATAATAGGTGACTATCCAAAACAGAGAGACAATCGATACCAAGCATCCGGGTAAACGAAAGACAACTCAAAGGGATAAATTGCAAGCATCCGGCAATTATCCGACAACAAGAATATTCGACTCCACAAAAGGGGAAATAACGAATCTTACTCGACCGGGGAAACGCAAAAGGCTTCGACTGAAGAGTGCATGAGACATATTATTCATTACCGGCAGACCGTGAATAATATACTCGCATGGAAGATTATCCACAACCGGTTACTGGGTTAATAAAGGATAAATCAACCGAAAAGAAAGGCATCGGGATACCAAACTAGGTATATAATGATAACCAATCAAAAGGAGCAACAGACATTACCAACAAAAGGGTAAATGAAAGGCGATCTGCTGAGGATAAATTGCAAGCATCCGGCAATTATCCACAGGGACTAGCTGGGGATGCATTGGTATACAACCAATGATCCGGGGAACAAATCACTAGCAAACGGTGAAAGGACCCACTGGGGATAAAATTGCTAGCATACGGCAATTATCCACAAAAGACTTGCTAGGGATATAAGTGCTGATCTGAGCAACTTATCCAAGCAAAGGAAAATCAACATCAAAGACTAGATGAAGATAACCACAAAATTAGGGTTTACATCTACCGAATACGGGGTAGAAGACCAACAACTCCGCGTGGGGATAGAACAAATCACAAATCCGCACGGGAAACCAAAATAGGGTTTATAACAAACCACAAACTGCTGAAGAGCAAGAAAATAGGGTTTACAACTACCGGGTAATAGGTAGAAAACCAAAAACTCTGGCTGGAGAATAAAAGGTGTATAACCACAAATTCTGTCAAGAAAGCCAGGAAAAGTAGGACTTATAACTACCGGTTATGAGGGTAGAGGCCCAAAAACATTCCGCTGGGGAACAACCCACTGGGAAGCACAAGACTTTTGACAAATAGTCAATTCGGGAATAATCCGAAAAGACAGACTGAATAAAGACACGTCCTAATGAGGATGTAACTCAAATAGGAAAATCCATCCCAATATATGTGTTGGGAGGAAACGGAAGAAACCGTCATCCACGAGGATATATCTCAGTGGGGAACTGCAGAAGGAAAGACAACATTTTCTACTTATGGGGTTGACTCTATATGGAGAGATTTTAAACACCCGACATCTGCTTGGGGAGATCTGTAAAGAGATCTATATCACCATAGCAGGAGACACGACAAACAAAGGATACATGGCAAGAAATGCAACATGAATATCTGAATGTTTTATGAATATGCATGAATATGCGTAATTTATGTTTGATGAATGTTGACAAAACAGACAATTCTAACACAAACAGGTTCAGGAACCAAACGTCCGGTATTATACTTCCAGGGGAAAAACCAGCTGGAGAGCCAATCTGCGGAGATCTACATGCTGTAAAGCAAAGATCTGCAGGTACTGCTGAAGAAGCAGAAGATCAAAGATATCAGGAAATAACCCAATCAGGGTACAGAAAGTCACAACGGGCAGAAGCAGCCACCAAGACGAATCTGTAGGGAACAGGAGAAGTCCCAAAGATATCTGCAGGGGATCCCAGTGCCAACTGAGAAACAAAAAGGGTGCGTAAGCACGAACTGCTGTAGAAGCAAATCCACATAACTCCACTGGGGGACAACCCACTGAGGGAGAATGATATCATCCAGATAGAATCTAACTGCATAAGCAACTCTATTGGGAAAACTGTCGCCTACTCTCTTGGGGAACAAACCACTGAGGGAGGACGGATCAAACAAGTAGATTCTGCAACGAAACACTCTACTTGGGAAGAATACACACAGCAAATTGATCATAACAAGTAGATTCTGCAATACAAGCCACTCTACTGGGGGATCACAAACAGTCAGGGAATCAATCCGTTCTCTGGAGGCTAGAGCCATCACCCGACCATACTGGGGATTGAAGGAGTATTCAACGGGCGAAACTGCCGCAACAAACACTCTGCAGACTATGCTGAGGAAAAGATGGTTGCAAATACTGGGATGTCAACCCAAACAACCACTGAATAGGAAAATAAATCCTGCTCTGCTGAAGAGAAATAAGCACTCTGATGGAGAGATAGCAACAATTCCGCAGGCGACTTCGCCGGGGAAAAGGTAAAGTACTGGGTATCAAACCACTGACTTACCGAGTCTTCAAAAAGAAAACGATCGTGCTGAGGAGACAGACAGCTCCGCTGGCAACTGCACTGGGAAGAGTGATAACAACTCTGCTCGCGACTCCGATGGGGATATCAATAACATCTCTACTCGCGACTCAGAGGGGAATATCAATCAATCAGTTATACTCATGACTGCGCTGAGGAGACAAATAAAGTCTGGGGCATACGACCCAATGGAGAAAGTGACGGGGCACCAAGATGACAAACCATCAACCGCCGAAACTTCTATAAGGAAACACCCATGATGGTGAAAACTGCTGCTGCAGAAAACGAAGTCTTCAACAACACTCTGATGTGACTATACTGGGGAACAACCCCAACAACAACTTTGTTTGAGGAACAACCCCAACAAAGATCTGAAGAAAGAAGATACCACCAAACCAGGGATATGAACGAATGTCTTACCTGTTGGAAATCATACCACCCTTGGGAGAGCACCGTGATATTCTTGAGTATCTTTTCGATCTTGTGAATGTTCACTTTGTTTAAAACAACAATTTTGAAAATTTTGATTTGTTTAAAACAATGACATTTTATCAATTTAAAACATGCAAAACATTTGTTGAGTTGAAACAAATAAGAGTGCAAATAATTGGATAAAAAGCTCAAATTGATTTGATAGAATGGTAGCCTGCAAATGGCAAGACTCCATAGATCTGTACAAATTTGAAATCAGTGATATATATTGGAAGAGGGCTACATTGAACATAATGATCCTTTCTCTACCAATTTGAATCTCGATGTATCCGAAGCTTCAGTTGACGACGAATCAAGAATCTTCTGACGAAATGACGACTGATGAACCAGAAAGTCTTGTCAGGATGCAGTTACTTGCCAAATCCCTAATTTTTGCCTAGATTGCCCCAGGGTGAGGTACTCAATCTAGCGGGATGCAAATATATTCTTTTTTCAAGTCTCTAATTTTGCCTGGATTACCCTTGCGGGTTCTCCACCGAGACGCTCATTTTTGCCTAAGCCGCCCTTTCGGGTTTTCAACTTAGCGAGCTATTCTGTTTTTTCGTTTGTTTTTTCGTTTGCATATACTTTTTTTTTCTAGGCAAAGTATCTCTTGACTGCATCTGAATTCACAGGACGAGTGAAATCCTCTCCATCCATTGTTGTAAGCATCAAAGCTCCGCCTGAAAAGGCTCTCTTAACAACATATGGACCCTCCTAGTTTGGAGTCCACTTGCCCCTGGAATTGGGCGCGAAAGACAAAACTTTCTTGAGCACAAGGTCACCTTCTCGGAACTCACGAGGCTTGACCTTCTTGTCGAATGCTTTCTTCATCCGCTGCTGATATAACTGACCATGGCACATGGCAGTTAATCGCTTTTCTTCAATCAAATTCAGTTGGTCGTAACGACTCTGAATCCATTCAGCATCAGTCAACTAGGGACTTGAGGGTATAATTTTTCTTTTTTCTTTTTTTGGAAAAATGTTGAAAATTTTTTCCTGATTTTTGATTTTTTCATCTTTTTCACCCTCTTTTTTTCTTTTTTTTTTTTTTTTTTTTTTTTTTTTGTTTTTTGATTGCATTTGCAATGCCCCAGTTTGACTGTTTAGCTGATTCTCATGATACAGCTGAATGAGCTCCTTTGTGCTCAAGAAGGCGGGTAATCTCGTCAGGAATCCCCTTCAACATCATCTTCCTCTGCCTCGGATACAAGGACTTCAAGATTGGGAGATGGCGTTGGATCATTATGTTCAATGGGTTTAGAAGTCCCTGCATAATGATTCTAGATAATGAAAAGCTTTTGATATTTAAACAAGCAAATCATTTATGCAGATGAAAAAAGCTATTTTTGTTTTTCAGGGTTTTTTTTTGTGATCACTGATTTCATGCAAAAGCAAAAAGTGAAAACAAATGGAAAAACAAATGTTTGACAATGCATTAATTGAATGAAAACATCATTGTATTAAATGCTGCCAACAATGTCATCACTTCTCCCTTTGGCATGGGAGAAGGGTTTTAAACAAAGTGAACAATTTACTCTGATCTATGGATAACTGTAGGAACATCTACAGCGACCCAATTGTGGCAGACACCACCAGGAATAACAAAATTGTTCAAGTCTTCTGCATCTTCTTCAATGATAGCAACAGCTTCCTCTTCAGGTTGATCAGCATGGATGAATCCTCCACTCGTGAACAAACCTTGCTCATTGCATGCCCCAGAACCATAGCCAATGCCAGCCCGGGATCGGTTGTCTTCAAGTTCAAGCACTTTCCCTAATCCAGCAACTGCACCACATTCAATGGCCAGCTTCGCATCTCGGTAGGAAGTGAATGAAGGAGACTTCTTCTCGATTGGTTCATCAATAGACAAAGCTTGAAACTGAGTTCCAACTTCATCCTCTGCGTCAATGTACGAGAAAGAAGACAGATGGCTAACCAGGAGAGCCTTTTCTCCCCCTACTACAACCAATTTCTTGTTCTTGACAAACTTCAGCTTCTGGTGTAGGGTGGATGTCACGGCGCCAGCCTCGTGAATCCATGGTCTGCCTAAGAGACAACTGTAAGATGGGTGGATATCCATTACTTGGAAAGTAACCTGGAAATCACTTGGTCCTATCTTGATTGGGAGATCAACTTCCCCAATCACGGTCTTGCGTGACCCATCAAAAGCTTTCACAACAACCCCACTCTGCCTCATAGGAGGACCTTGATATGACAGACGAGAGAGTGTGGATTTTGGCAATACATTAAGAGAAGATCCAGTGTCCACCAGCACATTGGACATTGCATCAGATTTGCAGTTCATAGAGATATGTAAAGCCATGTTGTGGTCTCTTCCCTCCTCAGGGAGATCAGCGTCACAAAAGCTCAAAGTGTTGCAAGCGGTAATGTTTGCAACTATACTATCAAATTGTTCCAGGGTGACGTCGTGATCAACGTACGCCAAGTCCAAGACTTTCTGCAGAGACTCCCTATGAGGTTCTGAATTCAGCAGTAGAGAAAGAATGGAAATCTTGGAGGGCGTGTGTAGAAGCTGGTCTACAATATTGTACTCACTCTTTCTGATGAGCCTCAGCATCTCATCAGATTCTTCATCAACAATGCCGCTTGGGCCAACTGAAGAAACAGGAGTCTTTTGTATAGACGAGGAGGGTTTGGCGACATCAAGTGCCGGATTCTGGACATTCACAGCGGTCCCCACAGGGCGCTCAACAGTATCAGAAACAGTAGCCTTTGGAGGCGCAGAAAATACACGACCGCTTCGGGTCAACCCACTAACATCAGCGATAGTGGTCACAGAAGTTGAAGGCAAAGGCACTTCGACCCCATCCTGGACAGCAACAGGATTGTACCGGAATGGCACGGCTCGATCAGATGAGTAAGGCACGGGGCCAGCTGGTTTGATGACCAAAGAAGGTGAAGCCTTTGGCTTGTTGCTATTGTAGCGAATAACAACGGGCTCAGGCAGCTTGAACACTGGGGAGATGACATTCACCTCAGGTTCGACCGTATCAACATTGCGATTCTGGAGAATCTCAATGGTACCTTCATTTAACAGCTTCTGAAGTTCACGGCGGACCTGGTCGCAACCCAAGCGATTAACCGAACAAACGCGGCACTTGTCGTGGTTATGCTCCAAATAGCTGTACTGACACAGCATCTTATGCAAATCAACCAACGACTGCCTGATATGGCTGACATATTTAACCTTGTACTTCCCAAGGCATTCCTGAATCATATTCACAGATTTCCCATGCGAAGGCAATGGGTTCCTGGTGACGTTCGGGTTTGAGTCCTCGAAACTCAGAATTCCGCTTCTCATAAGGTCTTGCACCTTAGTCTTCAGCTGGAGGCAATTTTCAATGTCATGGCCCGGAGCACCAGAGTGATAGACACAGTGCAGGTCAGGCTTATACCACCATTGCGGGTTTGCAGGTATAGCCGGAGGATCTCTCGGAGAAACCAACTTCCGCTCTATTAGAGAGGGATATAACTCCGCATACGACATAGGAATCGGATCAAAACTGATCTTCTTCCTTTCATAGCCCATGTTTGCTTGATTACTCGTACTCCCACGAGGCTGGTAAGCCTGTTGCTGTGGACGAGATTGTTGTTGTTGGTACTGCGGTTGTTGATATTGCTGCTGATGCTGATACTGTTGATGTTGAGGAGCGTTGTCCTTGAAAACAGGCGCTACGTGAGCCACCTGGTGCTGATGACTGGAATGTCGTGCAGGCTTCCTCTAAACAGAGGGTCTTCTATGTTTTGGCTGAGACTGCACAGCATGTGTTTCACCTTCTTTCCTCTTAAACGCCCCATACCGTTTAGAGGAAGAACCATCATCTTTCGCCAACCGTCCTTCACGGACACCTTCTTCAAGACGCATCCCCATGTTCACCATCTCGGTGAAATCAGAGGGAGCGCTTGCCACCATTCGTTCATAATAAAATGAACCAAGAGTTTTCAGAAAAATCTTGGTCATCTCTTTCTCTTCCAACGGTGGGGTGATTTGAGCTGCCAGCTCACGCCATCTCTGGGCGTACTCCTTGAACGATTCTTTGTCTTTCTGTGACATGGACCTGAGTTGATCTCGGTCAGGCGCCATATCAACATTGTACTTGTATTGCTTGACGAAAGCTTCGCCAAGGTCGTTGAAAGATCGGATGTTGACACTGTCCAGGCTCATGTACCATCTGAGCGCGGCACCAGACAAACTGTCTTGAAAATAATGGATCAGGAGTTGATCATTATCAGTTTGTGTTGACATTTTCCTGGCGTACATGACCAGGTGAGCTAATGGACAGGTGTTCCCCTTATATTTTTCAAAGTCTGGGACCTTGAATTTGATTAGTATCTTGACACCGGGAACTAGGCAGAGTTCGGCTGCAGACTTGCCGAAGAGATCTTTGCCTCTAAGAGTCCTTAATTCCTTTCTCAGCTCGAGGAATTGATCGTTCATTGCATCCATCTTTTCATGAACATCTGAGCCCTCAGAAGCCTCAGAGTGATAGATGGTGTCGTCTACCCTGGGCATGGTATGCACGACAGGAGGAGCGGGAACAGGGACCGGGCTAGATGCCGGCATTTGAGCAAATGTAGGAGCTGGCAGATCAGGCATAAAGCCGGGAGGCATCCCCCAAGGAAAACCGGGAGGCATGGCATTGGGCTGATGGGCACTGACAGGCACCGTTGAAGTAGCCACTTCGGAAATAACTGTCCGCTGAACCGGAGTTGCTGGCTGTTGGGCAGGCTGATTCTGAGCAGCAAGGAGTTGCTCCATCAAAGCGCCAAGTCTGGCGACCTCTTCTCTTAGATCTCGGTTCTCTTGCTCCAACTGTTCCATGATTCTGGCAGAGTTGACTCTTGTATAATACCGGTGAGTCAGCTTGTCTTCAAAATAAATGAAGAACAGAGGTTAGAACCGGAAGACCAGAAACACAGGGTACCTGTTTATGCAAGAATGATGCATGAAATGCTTATGCAAATGCTTTGTTTTCAAGGAACCCTTAGGGTATTATTTGCAATATTTTGAATATTTAAACATTTTAATTGCTCATGGAAAATATTTCTTTTAATATATCAAGACAAAGAAATACAGCGTTTTTGATTCATTACAAAGAGAAAAGGTAAATGACATCCTATGGATCCCTATTAGCTCGGGATGCTGGAAGACGAGAAGTGCACAACTTCTTAATCTCTCTCTCATAGGCAGCCTCCATATCAGCTTTCTCTTTAGCAAGTCGATCATACCTCCTCTTCCAGAATTTGGATGACTGAGGAAGCAGAGAAGTCCAAGTGTCGTTCGGATCGTCGATCACTCGGTGCTCGAGAAATTCAATCATAGCATCCTTCTCCTTGAGCTGCTGCAGCAATTCCTCTCTTTCACGGATCCAAGCACGCGAAAGGTCTTCTTCTCTCAACTCCTCTACACGTTGGGCAGGGAGGGTTGAAGGCCCAGCCACATCCAACGGTGTAGGTCTTGGATGATCATACGGCATCAAGTAGGTGGCAGCTCTCTGTCTGACCCAAGAGGTATAGGGCTCCAAAGCAATGCAGTTCTTTGGACCCAATTCATTCCTACTCTTCTTATGAATACTGCGCCAAGCACGGACAAATCTGGCTTTCAGGCCTTGGGGATCTTTACCCTCCTGAAAGAACACACCCTCTAACAGAATGTTATTAGGTTTATCCTTTAGGGGGAACCCAAGCTGACGACGTGCAAGAATAGGATTGTAGGTAATCCCACCACATGTGCCAAGAAGAGGTACATTAGGGAATTCACCACAATAGTCAATGATCTGAACGGTATCATACACGCGATCATACCAGGTGATATCATCATTGGTGAGAGACATGAGTCTCTGAGACCACCGTAGACATCCCTTGTTCTCCTTGAAAGCAACTGTCTGCGGCAAGTGCGAAATAAACCACTTGTACAGCAGGGGTAAACAGCAGACAATGACTCCTCTATTCTTCATATTCCTCAGGTGCAAGGAGACATACGCATCGCCCAACAAAGTCGGAACTGGATTAAGAACTGAGAAGATCCTAATGGCGTTCATGTCCACGAACTTGTCGAAGTTGGGAAACAGCACCAATCCATAGATGAGTAACACAAATAGAGCCTCAAAGGCATCCTCACTCATGGCCTTCCCATAAAAGGTAGCTTGGGCAATGAGGAACTCGGAAGGAAAACCCTGAATTCCGCCTTTGGTAGTCAGATTAGCTCTAATCAGATCTTCATCTATATGCAACAAGCTTGCAATCTCTCGAGCAGATGGAATACTCTCTAGGCCACTGAACGGCACTTGATCCAGAATCGGAATCCCAATAAGGTGAGAGTATTCTTCCAAAGTTGGCAACAACTGGAAATCTGGAAATAAGAAGCAATGATGCAATGGATCATAGAACTGAGCCAGAGTACTCATCAACCCTTCGTCAACCTGAGTGGTGAGCAGAGGTAGAAGCTTCCCATAGCGAGCTTTGAAACCCAAAGGATCTAATACATACGATGTCAGATTCCTTAACTCTTTTACGTCAGGCTGCTTAAAGCTGTACTTCTTTGTATGCCTCTTTGGTCTTTCCATGTCTGAAAATTTTGCAAATAACCCTTTAAGTTCCTTGAAAATTTTCTCTTTTGATGACATGAATGCGGATGAATGCGTGAATGCATGAATGCAACAAACACACTCAAGGATCAAGCAAGTCACACCAAACAAAGGTCGTGGGAAAGCTCTATGTATCCCTAATATCAATCATCCATTTTGGTGGATTTAGGTTTTCGCCTTATCGACACCCAAGTTCCATTGATATTAACGGTACATGAACCGGTTCAAACATCCCTAATATCAACCAGCCGCTTTGATGGATTTTAGGTTTTACACCTGATCCGGGATCCATTGATATTAACAATGTTTGAACGACTCAACCACGAATCACGGGTTTGCTGAGAGTCATGAGCATGGAGCCTTGGTTAAGAACCACCCAAAGGGAGTGTACTAGGGTTTAAACCTGCCAGACATGTTCTACCAGAGGTTCCCATAATCATCGTTCCATCTTTCGAATATTATCGGAGGAACGAATACTCGTATTCCAAGAATATTCTCAAGAGAAACTCTCATGAGTGTAGTATCGCGTGACAATCGTATCAGAACTTACATCTGAACGACCTCCGCACTACGGTCCTAAAAATAGGCCAAGATGGGTTTGGTAAACTAAGGTCCTTGGCTTCTGCGGCACATGATTGAAAGAATAATGCCTAACCACAAATAACTTGTGTGACATTATTAGTTCAACATGACCTCCACCAAGTGAATGGGCTCGCAAGTCAACTGGCTAAGGAATACTCCACACCAGTCAACAAGACTATGCCATTCTCCTATCCTAGAGTGCACTCGAGTTCGGGTATAGAACTCATCTCACAGATCACCAAAGCAAACAGCAATTGTATATCAAGCAATTCAATCATTACAATCAATACAGTGATCCCAAATCGTACAAAAATATGTCAAATAACAGATAATAATATAGCACAACAAGGGTGAAAAGTAGGCAACACCACCAAGGATCGAGCGATCTTCCCCAGTGGAGTCGCCACTTTTCTGTAGCGGTGTATTCGTCGCTATATGATCTATCGATTAAATCATAAGCAAGAGATACAATGAAATTTCGAGTCGCCACCGCACTTTTATTTATCCAAAGGACTGGCTAAAAAGCGAACAAAAGCCTAAGAAGTTTTACACGTAGAAAACTAATAAAAAGATCAGAGAGTCTGGGTAAGGGGTAAATTACGCAATGGGAAGGTGTTAGGCACCCACTACGTCCTAGGTACTCCTAGGGAGCCCTTTTCACACTTGTTGTATTAAATTGTTATTTGTTATGACATAAATATTGTGCAAACATGAGTGGGATGATGAGAAAAGAATATACAAGTTAGTTATTTTTGTGTTATTGGGTTTGAACGGATGAACCCGCTGCCTACGTACCTTCCATCAAAGGTAAGGATCAAAACGCCGTAGTTCGGCTAAAAGATTTCCAAAAGTTGGTGGATTCAGTTTTAAACACAAGCACTGAGGCTTTTCATTATCAATGGGAGAACACTCGACCAAAAACAACATCCACCATGCGAGGATAGCTTCGACGTACTAGAGGGGTTAGCCCTGTTTTCAGTACGGAAGTCTTACTGTCGACTCACTAAGGATAGGCAAGATTTACATCAACCACAATGATAATTGAAACCTATGGCTAATGCATGAAAAGATTAACAATGGACAACGCCAAAACAAGTGAATGAGTGAAGTTAATTGATTGTGATTATGAAAGTGAAGTCAGAGTATGATTAAGATTGATTCAAAAGAAGTATTATGAAATGAGTCTGAAAAAAAAGTCAAGGACTTGGGTCCAGGTTTTTAGTTAGAAAACATGAAAATGTTTGCACAATAACTATGTCAAGTTTGAAATCAAAGTGTGAAAAGGTTTAGGACATAATGAGAGATGAATGGATGGAGATGGATAGTAAAACTTCTTAGAGGGTTCACTTCTTGAAATCATATAGAGGATGATTCAAGTGTGTCCTTTGGAATGGGCAATAAGCAATAATAAACAAACAAGAAAGAAAGGCGGATATCGGATGCCAATCACTGGGCTTATACCAATCTCCTAAAATAAAATTGGATATCAGATGCCACTCAATGGTCTTACACTAATCTCCTCAAACAAAGAAATAAAAGGCGGATACCGGATACCAATAGATGGATTTACACCAGTCTCCTAAAACAGAACAGGATATCAGAAGCCACTCAATGGTCTTACACTAATCTCCTCAAAAGAAAACAAAGATGAAAAATGGAAGTTAACTGCCAATCTATCTGGACTTAGGTTAACTCCACATATGCTCATAGGAATACCAATGCCACATTACTGGGACTTACAATGGATCCTCACATACAAGAACAAAAGCAACAATATGATCATAGGAAAGCAAATGCCAACTTACAGGGACTTATAATTGCAACCTCACATACAAGTAGATAAAACAAATTATGATCACAGGACAACAGATGCCAACTTACAGGGACTTATAACTGTATCCTCACAACAAACAGACCAAGCAACAGAAGATATGAGTGACCAATGAGGTCTTACACTCTATCCTTCCATATCATAGGAGCAAATGCCAAAGCAATAGACTTACAATTGTCCTCAATGGGCAAGCAACAATGATAGCATCACAAAGACAAATGAGATGATCATGCATTAATGGCAATTGATGATGATAAATGCATAACATACAAGCAAACATGTGCATATGAGGCAATCAAACAGCACACTCTATAGCCAAACAAAGAGGCTCATACAAGAGGGTTTGACTATGAAAGTCCACTGTAATAGGTAAATGTCGCTCTTAACCTTGCCATTGAGAGGCTAAGGTGAAGCAGATGAAAAGGAGATGAGGGGTGTGCCTCATTGCTTCTATCCCTGATCAGGGAGAGCATCAAAGAAAGTGTGGGAGCTCAGAAAGATGGGGCTCTTTCCACATTATTGACTCGATAGATCTTGGGTTTTTATCTCAATGCTACAACCATGTAATGGGAGCAAAGAGAGGACTCACTGAATAGTAGGGGATAGGCTACTTATCCCTTTGATCTACCAATTGCCTTACTTGAAGGACTTTTCCTGCTTGGGACAATTTTAAACACACACAAGCATTGCCTCTTAAGGAGGACTTCAGACAGTTTGCCCGGCCAAATAACAGACCGGGTCTCCAGACTACATGAAGAGAGAGTAATTATACCTCAAAAGCAAATTGCTAAATAGCAAAGCAAGCAAGTAAAGCAACTAAGAGTACCTGAAAAAGTCAAACTAATCAGTAAACAGTTCCACAATTAAATCAGAGAGAAAGGGAACAAACAGTTAACAGTAAACAGATGTGTCAAAGCACAAGACCAAACTCATATGAGTTACACCTACAAAACAAAGGTTAACACATAATATATAACCAAAGCTCAAACAAATTGGCATGGTTTCTTTGAAGCACTATGCTTAACCTGAAACAAATGAACTCAACATAAGTCCAAAAGACCACTAGGGCAAGCCTAGGGTCAAAAACAAATAAGAAATCCAAAACAGCAAACCATATTCAATCAAAATCAAAATCAATCATTTGAGAAGCAAGCACAATTGGATTCAAACTCCTATCATGCATCATTGTCATTTCATAGACCAAAGAAGTCAAAACATGGCAAGAGGGAGCACACAAAAGGTCTACAGCAAGATCAAGCTCAAAAGCAATCAAAAACAATTCCAAAAATCATGAAATAATTCATACTCAATCACAATCCATAACATAGCATGCATATTAAATTTCAGCTCAATTGGATCATGGGAAGATGGTCAATTAAAATCAGGAAGTCAACACATTTCCAAGTATGCACAATGAAGTCAACAAAACATGTGTCATCTTCAAAAAATCATAACAAAATGAAAACAGATGAGAAATGGATGGGATCAACACCAATGCAAAGCTCAAGATGTCTAGTATGCACATATGAAATTTCATGATCATACAATAAGGCATGAGGATTTCCCAAAGGATTTGGCAACATGTATCACATAAAGTCAACAATTGACTAGGCAGGGAAGAAAAATTCCAAACAAATCAGAAATGGCATAATTAATTCCAGGAAAATTCATACACAAACTAGACATATGAGAGAACAATCATGCAAAATTTCACATTATTTGAAGGTCAGGAAGCATGTCAACAAAAATCATGAAAATGCACATCATTGGTGTGACACAAATTGTCACACCCCACTTCAAAAATTTGTATCTAGCAAACCACAAATGATAAATGCACAAACTTTACATCAAAACAAAGATGAATGAGTCTAGTTTCACCACAAAAAATTTCAGGGGCATTGGATACATCCTCATCATTTCACAAAAGGAATGGCAAAATGTATCAAATAAGCATACATGAACAAAACCCTAAAGCCATTTAAAATCCAGCCAACCAAAAATTCAGCAAAAATCATGATTAAATAATAGACATTCATGTGAAAATAATGGAAAAAATTTCATGAATTTTGGAGTTAAATTGAATGAGTTGTGAATTTTGGAAGTGGAGTGATCAATTGGAACAAACATGAGCAACATAACATGGACTAATGAGTCAAACCATTGACCGAGTGGCACAATTGTAAATAGGCGCCTCATTAAGCAAAACGCTGTGTTTAAGCAAGGGCAACGAAATGTTCTCATTGGCTGTTGCCAATGGAACAGTAACAGGGGACCAATCACACGTGAAAATCAGGTTTTTTCTGGAAAATGGATTAGGGTTTGCTTCATCAACAGCATGTGTTCATCTTCATTGGTTCATCAACATCAAAAATGAATTTCCAACAACATCACATAAGCAGCATGGCAAATACGGTAATGTTCATACAACATCCACACAACCATAAACCAAACACGAGTCATGCAAATTTCTGGACAAGTTCATAGGGTTTAAGAAACAGCAGTAATCATCATCATTCAAATCCAGAAATCGTGAAAAATTTAACAGTCCAAAACATGGAATCAAACACACCATTGTGATCAACAAACAACATACAGCATAAATCCAGCAAGCATAATCATTAAAACACACCAACATCCAAGAATCAATCAAAAACTATCATGAACAAGAAATTTCAGATCCAGATATCTCATGCATTATTCAATCATTTCGAGCAAACTATAGTTCATTAGAATCAGCAAGTCAAGGACTACACATGGCATAGCAAAAATTTGAGAAAAGAGTTGGTCGAAACCTTACTTGTTTTTGAAGAAAAATGAGATGCAGTTGTGTTTTGAGTGATGCAGCTCGAAACAGATGAAGATAATGGTTAGTATGGAAGGATTCCTGAAGGAAATGAGCTCAGCAAAGCTTGGTATCCTTTAAATTTCGTTTCACCATTTCAGGTCCATGAAGAAACAGAGTTCGAAAGTGGCTGTGCAGGTGATGAATGATGGTTCAAAAAGCTCTCAAATGATGGCTAGAGCATGGAGGAATCAAGTGTTGCTCGAGGTCTTTGAAGCTTTTGCTCAGAATTTCTCAAAGTATGAAAATGCAAGAATGAGAGAAGAGGGAATTTCTGTCGTGTGGAGGCTGTCATTCTAGGGTTGTTTGTGCAGAAAATGACTTTATATTGGTCTGTTTAGTTTTGGTTAATCAAGTGCTAAGCAAGATTAGCTTAAATGAAGCATTTTTGCCATTTTGCCAATTTGCACATAAGTGGATATGGAGGTGTAGTGTTGCACGAATTGGGCCCTGAAACATGCTGTAAACAGACCTCATATTTGTTGTTTTAAGTCTGCCAATAGAGTGCTAAGTTTGTCTTACTTTCAATGAAACCAAAATGCATCATTTGCCAATTGTGAGCCAAAGGTGCATATGGAGGTGGTATGATGGGATGCTGCTCGATTTGGGCCTTAGACAATTCCCAAATGACATTTAAACCAAGTTCCAAATAGCAAAAATGAGTGGAAACACTTAATTCACAAAAGTCAAATATTGGTCAAACTTGATTTTTAATGAAACAAGTCAAAAAATGCCATTTTGATTGGCAAGGTTTTGGTTCATGAAATTTATATTTTTGGAAAGAGGGGATGAAATGTGGTTTGTAGGAAAAAACCCCACCAAATTTGGCCTTGTGGTTCATGAGATATGACCATTTGAAGTTCACAAATTTTTGAAATTGAATTGATCATATCTTGACAACCATACATGGGATTTGAGAGTTCTTGGACTTTTTGAAAATGGGAGAACAAGATCTTCAACTTTCATGTTGGGCAAAAATTCATTTGAAGCTTTTATCATGATGTAAGTTTAAGATCAAGAAGTTTCCATTTTTGGCAGTTAAAATTACAGGTCCACTTTCTATTTTGGGAAATTTCTGATTTTACTTGATTTTCTTCCATGATGAGGTTGGACATGATATATGAGGCTTGTATAAGCATGAATGAGCTCCTTCAAATCAATTCTACCCATCAAATCACTGATTAAATCCACAGTTGACCAAGTTTGACTTTCTGTTGACTTTTCTAGGGTTTTGCATGACTGGAGCATTTCTGATGAATTCCAAACCCTAATTCTTTGAGGACTTGACTTCAAATGGTGTCCCAAGATATATGAGCTCTTGATTATTGATCATGGTGTCCAAATTCTGCAAGAATGGCCACCATCCACTGCTTTGACTGACTGTTGACTGTCTTTGACCTAATTGGCTGATGATTGCTTCAGCTGCAAGTAACAAGGTTAAACTGACAATATTTTTGTACTTTTTGGTTAGTAAAAATATGAAAGCAAAGATATACAAATGCAAAGTATGCTTGGTGATCAAGAAATCAACCCACAAGGCAAACTACCCACTAGGAGAGAAGCTAGGGCATGCAATGATCCTTGAGGCCATGATATGATATGATATGATATGGGCCATGAGGGATCTTAGGGCCCAAAATTGGGGTCTTACAGGTAGCTTGGGGAGGATAAGATGGTTGAAATGTAACTTGGGAGCTTGAGAGCCAGATGAGGGATTCGTACCTGAGTTTGTTCACTTGAGATGATTTTCGAGGGCGAAAATTCTTTAAGTGGAGAAAAGTTGTAGCACCCTATTTTTATAGGAATTATTTATATTAATTAATTATAATTTTATGTGTGTATCTACTTATTATTTGTGTGATAATTGAGATGTGTTAGAGCAATAAGGGTGTGTGATCATTGGGTAGAGAGTGTGGAGAGTGATTAGAGGTTAATAGATTTATTTATATTTATTTAATTGATTAAAATAATATTTTAATATTATTATTTAAAATAAATAATAAAATAAAAGGAAATAATGAGTTTGGGGTGGAAAGTGCAAATTATGGAAAATTAAAATAAATAACGTAAGTTAGTAATAAGTTGGGCCTTAGTGGAATATTAGAAAGATAGAAATTAGGTTTTTAATTTAGGAGGAGGGAAGTGAAGGAAAAGTCTTATAGTAGGTAAAAATTTTGGAATTGAAGAAAAAAAGGCAAGAGAAGAGAAAAGCAGGGAAAACCTCATGAGAGCTCTAGGGAAGAGAATCACCAAAAGCTTGGATTTTTCTGGAATTACAAGGTAAGGGTGCGAATTTGGTTCAATATAGGGATATGAATGGAAGGGTAAATGAGGATTTAATTCTCTTTGGATTGATGATGAATGTTGATATTTGATGAATGAAATTTATATTTTGAAGTGACCATGTATGTCCACTACTGATGATGTTTGAAGGTTTTAATGATAAATATAGTATATAGATTCATGCTTATATGAATATAACTAGCGATTGATATATGTATGTTTATGACTGAATTTAAAACCATAAAATATTTTTGGTGATGATTTCATGGGCGTTTTTGGAGTTGGAGAAGATGAAAATCGTGCTGGAAATTTCAGAAAACAACAACTTTTTATTAACACCTTCATGCACGGTTTTGATCGTAACTTTCAACTCGTAAATAATTTTTGGACAATGTTTGAAGCGTTGGATAACTGAAACAGAGAGATATAACTTTGTATTCGGGTTAAAATATTTTTGGTTATGATTTCATGGAGGTTTTTAAGGTTGGAGAAGATGAAAATCGTGTTGGAAATTTCAGAAAAACAACAACTTTTTGGTAATGCCTTCGTGCATGGTTTTGATAATAACTTTCAACTCGTAAATCATTTTGGGACGGGGTTAGAAGTGTTGGGTAGCTGAAATAGAGGGATATAACTTTGTTTCAGGGATACAATATTTTTAATGATTTTATCAGAGGTTGGTAGTAGGTGGGAAAGAAGTGTATGATGTGACAAATGTGGACGAGGTCCGTATTGACAAATTATTTGATATGTTATGAATGATTACGATGGTGTGTTTGATTATATTGGTGGTAGTCTAGAAAGGTGGATTACATTACACATGGTTGCAATTGTGTGATCGATTGTGGATCACTAAATATTATTATAATTGTTGTGTTAATTGCATTATTACCATGACATACATCCATTATTGATATGTCGAGGGAGATAAGTCATAGGTCCGAAGAGGGACAAAAGACTTATCTAGAACTCAGAAGGGGGAGTTCAGGATTTTGAAGGGGGAATCAGGTTCGTAAGAAGAACCAAATGTTGAATTTGTACCAAATGCATATGAGTCGTTTTCGTGAGTCGCATAGCATGAATGAATTATATGCGTGAAATATGACTATGTGTGATGATGGTGTTATTGTATGTGATGCTGATGATAATTTGGGCGTGAGAATGTGATATGTTATTATGCATGATTATGTAGATTTTGTACTCTATTTTACATTCTATGTTGTTATTATTGAAATGAATTTTCACCCCTTCTGTTTGAATGTTGCCTTTACATGGACATCGTGAAGATAATCAAGAGTAGAGACATTGTTGTGAGTGGAAGTTAGCTCCTGGAGCTATTTCTTTTAGTTTATTTTTGTTAGCTTTGGTTATGCTATGATATGTAACACTGGGGAGTGAATTATTTTGTGTGTGTTGAAATTTCCATAAGAGGCAATGCATGCTCTCGTATTTGTTTTGTATTTTGGTGTGATAGCACTTGAACAAGACTCACGAGTCGGTGCTTTTAATTTTGTTATGTAAACTATTATGAGATTTTAAATTGATATGTTTTTTTTATTATGATTCCGCTATGAAGATACTCAGATGAGTTGGATGTCGTATAAACATCCTAAGTGCAAATGTATGCAGTAAAATGTTTTGTTGTAACCCATGTTATAGAGCAGACTATGATTATTGTGAGTGACACCATACGTGATTGTATTTTATTAATTAAATTATTTGATAATTACATACGGTTTTTTAGGGTGTTAGAGTAAGGATAATGGCAATGCAACCATTGTTCAAGATTATTTTAACTCATATGATGTAACAACCTGTATAATATATATCTAGAATAATATCATACAAGTGTTATTATTTGGTAATGGCACAATCATAAGTGCCTATTAGCATCATTATATACACATGTCTAAACTAAAAACATCAAGGAGACATGTCATACAATAAAGCGTAAGAATAAAATCTAAGAACTATGTGCAATATCTTTATTGTACATAACTCCACAGCGGAAGATCATAATAATCAGCATCCCTTGAAACATCAGTAGACAGCTCCTCATGAATTCAACCTAGAAGGTATACCTGAAAAATAACAACGATAATGGGATGAGATAATAATCTTAGTGAGTTCTCCTATCCTATGGGTCCATTAGGCTCTATAGGGTTTCTACTCTATTCTAACTCGAGTATTCACCTTCTGTTACTTGTGCATCACTCGCACCTTGTAACTAAGGGATAATCGCATGTATGGAAACATGTCACTTAAGTTCACATAACTCAATAAATCACTATTCGGATTCACGAAACATCAATCCTCGAATGGAGTTACGTCTAAGTCAGGCTCGGTTCACGCATACTCGTATGATTCGACTTTCATGATGGATATCGGGTCCTCTATTAGGCTTAATCCCCAATTAGAAGGATTGTCACTCGTATGGGCCTCTAACCCACTTAGGGTATCTTTCACCGTATGGGCCTTTAACCCACTTAGGTGTCCACCTTTCCCACATGTCCACCATGGTTGGGGCTTAAACCTAATTGAGGCACAAATCCTTGGTGCCACATCCCCATTTACCGGTTTACCTAAGCCTTTGTAGTGGTATATGCACAATCACAACTAATTCTGAATACGTGATTAGTTCTCAATAACAAATAGGACTTTAGGAGCAAGGCTCCTCACCAAAATAGGACTTTTTGAACAAATGTTCCTCACCAAATATCAAACAAATCCTCATGGTGTTCAACAAATACTAGGTGTTCATCTTCACCCATTCAAATAATATTACACATGTTCCATACAAAGCATATTGTTTCGTTTGTCAGGGGAATACTTGTCTTTGATACACACTGAGGTACCTTTGCATCCAAGAATCATCGTATACTCATTTCTGTAAACTAGATTATCTTTCTAAGTTATTAATCAAGTTGTACTCCTATGGTTTCCTCACTCATTGTAATACCCCAAAATTTACCCTACAATTTTTCCTGGAAGCATGGGATTATGTTTCACACTTCATTGGCATCATATTAGGTCATACTCATTGCATCCTGCATTAGTGACTTGGAAATCAGGTTTTGATTGATCACTCCTTAACAAAAGGCGCCCACACAAAGCAAGATTGGGAATTGTACTTCATTCTCTAAGTATACAAGTCTCAAGCGTCTCAGTGGGCTCCAGGTATCTTATTGTGGTCCTCAGTTCATCAGTGAAGGATTCAGAGCTATCAGAGTGTTCATCTGGATTTAATCAGGAAATTAGGGTTTCATGGCTACCTGCAACAGGCAATGTTTGGTTGGAGGTAGAGGAGTTTATCCATGTCATGATTGGAGAGGCATCTTGGCCTAGGAAGACTCACAATTATCTCAGAATGATCCATTAGCAACTAGTGCAATCAATTCCCGATCAATTTTGCCCTAAAATTAGGGTTTGGTATAAAATCAGTTTATTTCTGATTCTTTGGGTGAAACTCTTTTCCATGGCCCTCCATATGTCCACAAGGGTCTACATACAAAAAAATAGTTTTTAATTTGAGCCAGAAGTGCTTCAATTGATCATTGGAATCGGGAATCAGACAGTTTGGGAAAAGTCAACTATGGGGCCAGAAAAGTCAACTCCTGACTTTTTGAGAGTGGAATCTCAAAATTCATTCCTAGGGGAGCCTACATGTGAGATTTGATCAAGGTTGGATCATGGATTCATCATTTAATCAGGAATTGGACAAGTTACTTAATTTGGAAATGGTTGACTTTCCATTTTGGGCAAGTTCTTATGATTTTTGCACTCACTTTAAGCCCATTCTCCATTAAGATAAAAGCTCCATTTGAAAATTTCTCCGACATAAAAGTTGTTCCTCTTGTTCCAAGCTTTCTATAAATATAAAGTTTGCTCCATTTGGATCAAAATTGAGAAAGTTATGTTTGGTCAAAGTAGGGCATATTTTTAGGACACTTAGAAAAATTTCTAAGTCTAAAAATCTTTAAAGCTTGTCAAAACTTCTTGGTCAGTTTTCTTGCACTTCAAGGCACCAATTGAAAATATTTTCTTCATAATAATTATACCTTTTCATTTCCTCTTTCACCTCCCTTTGGAGTCATCTCATTTAGATCCATGGTTTGAGAGAAACACTCACTTAAAGTTGGCACCATGACTTGGAATTTCTAGGCAGATTTTATGCCTAATTTGCCCAACCAATCCTGCAATGGTGTGACATGAACTTAATGTCCATTTTTCATCTTCTTCCATTCATTATTTCCACCTATGCCCAACATGAAACATGCCATACTCCATGTTTTCTCTCTATTGTTTGCATTATCTCCTCAATTGCTTGCTTGCCAAACCAAACCAGCCATGCTGCACAAATGCACCTCCACAAACAATGTTTTGTTTGCCTTATTTGGCCATGCAGCATATTTCCATTCACTTAGAAGTTTTCCAAAATAAGAAACATTGTTTTTTGGTCACACAAAACCTTGTCAAACAACATCTCACGTGCCCTCTTTCCAATTTCTAGTGCACCTCACCAATTGCAACCAACTTGCATCATTTGCTCACCTCATGGACAAACAAATTATTTCAGAGCCCATTAAGGCGTTTGACCCACAATACTTAAAGCTAAAAAACCCTAAACATGAAAGGATGCCATTGGATTTTCGAGCAAGCAAAGGCAAGGTTCATTAGAAGTCAGATTTCGTTTCTCAGAAAAGTTCTCAAGGTGAAGCTCTTGAAGTACCAAGGAAGCATCATTTACTTCTAGCCTCTCCACAGTCAAGAAGCAGTGGACTAGACTTCCACTAGGTAACTCTTTTTCTCCATTTCCATAGCCATTATCATGCTTGCTTCATTACTGTTTACAATGCCAATCATGCTCTCTTGCTTACTTCTGAAGCCCTCAGTACGAGGCAATGTTCATGGTGTTGATTTGTGTTGTTAATTTTCTGCTCATTCCCGTGTTCATGTTGACACTTTGTTGTCAACTTTTCTCCATGAATAAGCTACGATTTCACCTAGAACAAGTTACCATGTTAATCCTTGCATTTTGTACTTGAGATATGGGCTTTGTTTCATGATTTTTGATGTTATATAGTGTGCGTATTTTTGAGTTGAAGTTGAGAAAAACACACTGTTTTTTTGTGTTTTTGCATGAGAATGGTTAGGGTTTTGGCTCAATGAAGAAGACGACCACGTGTCTTCTTGAGAGCCCTTGGATCCCTCACTGTTGTTTTAATCCTTTCCATCCGTTTGTGTTTTGTCTTTTAGTGACTTAAAATAAAAGTGACCGATTGACATAATGTTCACATGATTTTTTAAATAAAACGTTCATTTAATTTGTCACGCACTGATTTATTTGTGTTTTGGATCATGGGCCCTTCGTTGTTTGCTTTCCACACCCCTCGCTTATGGCCCATCAGCGCATTACTTGTTTCCAATTCAGCCATAAATACTAATACACCCCTTTTTTCATGTTCATTTTTTAATTCCCAATTTATTTCTGTTTTGATTTTAATTAATATAAAATATTTTCTTTGTTCATAAAAATATTCAAAAATATTTTCCATATTGCTTGATGCCTTATTTTATTTTATTTTATTTTTATTTTTCGCATTTTTTTAGTATTAATATTTTATTTTAATTATTCATTCTAAGTGGTCCATTTTAGCATACATTTGATTCTTGATTTTATTTTTATAACAAAATTATTTTCCACTTCTGATTTTTGGGAAGAAGGTTGACCACTGCCCTATGGTCAAACTGACTTTTTCTTGGATTTTTATTTCACATTTTCAATTTATTTTTTATTTAATTTTAACCTAGTTTTGTTGATTGACTTTTGGTTTGACTTCTGTTTTATTTCAATTAATTCATTTACTAATTTTAATTATTTTTAAAATCTTTTGGGGGGGATGATGATGTCCTGACCCCACCTTACTTAGTTTAAATTTTCATAATTTTCCTAATTAATTTGCTATTTATTTGCTATTTATTAAGTTGGCTCGAATTTTCAGTTGACTTCTTTATGATCAATGTTTGATTTAGGGATTGCTTAGGGCAATTGAAGAGATCTTTTGATCCTCCCTTGTTCATCTCATATGCCATGTATTAGAGGCCTTTTATCTTAATTTTATTTGATCCTTACCTCATTTCTTGATTTAATTATTTCAGTGGACTCTTCTTGTGCATTCTTTCATCTGTCTGATTCATCTGTTATCTGTTATACTTGTTTCTCTCACCCATGCTTACTATTGCTTGATTATTTGACATGTTCATACTTCCCATGCCTTGTTTAATGCTCCCTTATTTCATCCTTTGATTTTTTGATTTGATTATATACCTATTTACTTATCTGATTTGATTGATAACTGTTGCCTACTTGTATGATGATCGAGGCATATATTCTTATTGTTTGATTGCCATGAACCATCCTCATTTGTAACAAATGTACCCATATCCCATAAAGTGTATAATGTTTATTCTTTCATTCTTTATTCATCTGTTAATACCAGAATTAAAACGAACATCCGATAATCATTTCAAAACAAGATCAAAAGCTCGATCCAACGTCGAGTAATCATTTTCAAAACTTAACAGAACCAACACGCATTCATCCATTCTCTTGTAAGTCAATTTCCTCAGGCATCTCCATCTACCTGTAAGTTGATTGCCTCAGGTATCGCCATCTACCCTTATCCGTGGCTCCTCTCCTTGCTCCATCCGTCGACTCTTGTTCCGTTTAGGTAGCACCCATTAGGTAGAACCCTTTGTATGATAACATAGGTAGAATTCCCTTATTCTTTGCATGCTAATATTAGGTATATGTTCCCCTCTGTAAATCCTAACACATAGGTCCACATTGCATGACAACTCTAGGGCAGAGCTTCCCCACTTTTAGACCTTCCGTGCGTCTTCGATCTTGTGGCATGTCAGTCTATTCTATTGCAAAGAGGTAATTGCCTAAGACTCGATTTAGCAAGCTGCGACACCTACTGCTAGGACGTTGAACACATTTCCCACTTTCCTTTGACACAACCAGTGTCCTCTTTTGTAAGCCCATGTTCAGATGGCAATCCTTAATCCCTAGTTAGCCGAACTACGACAACTATGATTCTCATGTTCAGATGAGATACGTAGGCATAAGACGCGATGTCTTGTCGAGTTTGACTGACGACTAACAACTAATCCTTGCTTGCTTTCGCCCTTGTTGTGATTCTTTTCTCTCGCCCTCGTTGCGATCGAGACCTTCCTTTTCTTTTGCCCTAGTTGCAATCGAGACCCTTGTTCCCCTAGTTAGCTGAACTACGTTTTGCTCTTGATTCTCATACTCAGGTGAGATACGTAGGCAATGGATGTGACATATTTGCGAGTCATTTTCTTTTGACCTTCTTTTATAAGATAGTACCTTAGATATACTTACACCCTTTAGACTAGAACAACATGAGTGGATACCGTAGAGTACTACGGATGCGTAGGTGTGCTAATACCTTCCCTTCGCATAATCGACTCCCGAACTCTAGATTTGGTTGCGAGACCTTGTCTTTTCCTCTCTTCAGGTTTTCTTCGATCGTTTCCTTTCCCTCCTTTGGGATAAATAACGAACGGTGGCGGCTCTTCTGTTTTTTCCGCCGGTTGTTTTTTCGCGTTGCGACAGCTGGCGACTCTGCTGGAGACCCTGGTTTCCCTATGTGAGTCCCTCCTAGCTTTTGTGAGTTTCTTGTTTGTTGGGTGTTTATTCTTTTGTACAGTTATTTACTTTCAGCATTTATCTGCTTTATCTTATTGCACTGTGTACATATGATTGTTGTATCTGCTGGATCTGTTGGGTTGGTTGTTTGTTGGGGTGGGTTGTTCTATGAGAGATAAGCCCACTACCCAGGTTTGAGCGTACACACAGGTTTTAGAGTGGATAGTCATGAGGCTTGCGTAGCATGTTGCTACGTTAAGTCGTTCATGGGACCCACACCCAGATGAGGTTTCTTTTGGATATATTCTGTCCTACGGGTGTTCCGTAACGATAGGATGTTCCTTTAGAAATCGTCGACTCTGGTGACCATTTCCCGAGGACTCAGTCGAGGCACTCCTCCGAGACACGATTATGTTAGCTCTGGTGGGCGCATTCTCGCTGCTCAACCCGAGGACCCAAGGCTGGGAACTTGCTTTTAGGATGTCCTGTTGAGGGGAGTCAGTGGAGACCTTTTGTCTCGTAATAATACTAAACCTTCAGTGGTAAACGTATTATTCTCGACTAAAGGGATAGAAGCTGGCAAACTTCTGTTCTTAGAACCTACCAGTGAGGGGCGGGCTAAATTCAAGAAACCTTAACCTTCAACCAACCCGGTTTTCTGGTATTCTTGTTGGAGCGGAACTTTGATCTCTTATATGTTCCTCAGTGGTTTTCTCTTCAGACAGTGCGACCTGACATTTGTTCAAGCAGATACAGCAATCCTGATTCCCATGTCACTGCATTGCATCACATCATTTTGCATTCACATCATTTAACACATGTTTATCTATTTCCAGGGGTTTATATCTTCTTTTTTATTCTAGTCGGGGTTTTCTGGTTCTCCTAAGATGGATATTGGCAGAAAAAGACATGTCGCCTACAAATTCCCTGTGGTTTATTTGGATCCCATTCAACAGCTGATGAAGTTAATGGATCATGATTCTCTAGAAAGATTCCGGAAGGATTACGGGTTGATTCTAAGTTTCGTTACGGTTCTCTCCAAAGATCAACGCGATGCTCTCTTTACATTGATGCAGTTCTATGACCCTTCATTGAGGTGTTTTACATTCCCAGATTATATCTTGGTCCCTACTTTGGAGGAGGTTTCCAGTTTTCTCAGAGTTCCTATCAAGTCACAGTTGTTATTCTACAGTTCCGAGCTTCTGCCCGATTTCAGCATGGTTGCTTCAGCCACATATTTGGGGAAATCAGTCTTGGAGTCTAATATGTGTCAGAAAGGAGGAGTCAGTGGTTTTCATCTGAGTTTCTTAGTGGGAGAAGCCAAGAGGAAGCTTGAAGATGGTGATAGGAGGTGTTTCAATGCTGTGTTGGCTCTTTGTGTATATGGGATTGTCATATTCCCTAATGTCGCAAAATTTGTGGACGTAGACGTAATACGCCTCTTCGTGTTGGGAAATCCAGTGCCGACCTTGCTGGGAGATTTCTTTCATTTAGTGCATCACAGGAATGAGAATATAAAAGGAGATTGGTGAATTGTTGTGCACCTTTGTTTCATAAGTGGTTCAGTTCTCACCTACCCAAGTAGGGAGTGTTCGTTGATTTTAAGGACTCGTTGAGTTGGTCGAAGAGGTTGATGGGGATAAGAGCTAAAGATATTTCTTGGTGGTCTGACCGGAACTTGCTTCGGGCGAATATTATTCATAGTTGCGGGAACTTCTTGAATGTGCCGTTGGTAGGAAGAAGAGGAGGAATCAACTATAATCCTTCTCTAGCAGTCAGACAGTTTGGGTATACTTTAAAAACTCCGCCTTTGGAAAAAGATGTGGAAGAATCTTTGTTTTTCCATTCTTCATCTGATCTGACTGTATCCCATAAGGCAGCTGAGGCCTGGCTCAAGGTAATCAAGAGAGGAAGGACTGTGTTTGGAAAGGGGGATTGCAGGACTTATCCTTAATATGAAGATTGGCTTCGGGGAAGAGTCGAAGAGTTTAGTCTGCCCTTTCCTATTAAAGAACCTTTGTATACGCCTACTCCTGAGTAGTCAACAATGATGAGCCGAGAGGAGTATGACAAATTGAAGGATACCATTGAGGAACTTCAAACTGAAAACTCGGAGTTGAGTGTGAAGTTGCAAGACTTTATGCGTCTATACCATGAGGCAGAATATCAGAAGGGGGAAGCTGTCAGATTGCAAGAGGAAGTGGAAAAGAAATTGGTTGTGGAGGTGAACTTCTTTAGGAAAATTGACAAAGCCTTGGAGTCATCCGATTCTGAGTTGAGGAGAGTCAAGCAGCAGTTGACAGATGCCCGTGGTAAGTTAGTTGGGTGGCAAGAACAATGGGATGCATTTTCAGCTTCTCGAAAGGCAAAAGAGGAGGAGATGGTGGCCCAATTGACTGGTCAGATGGAGAAGTTGAAGATTCTGCTGAAGGAGAAGAACAATGAGCTCCTGTGTGCCCGTACAACCAATGGTTACATCACGGATCAACTCGACAAGGCTCTAGAACAGATTGAAGAACTCAAAGTGCTAGCGGGTTTGAAGAAATCTAGACTTGAAGAGGTATTCGGGGAGGATGATGGGGATTATTACATAGAGCACATCAAAGAACTGGATGGGATTATTCACAAGAGGAATTTGCTTATCCGGCGTTTGACAGAATCTCCAGATCATCCTGACACGATGGCACTGCTGGCTGAAGTTAGGAGCAGTCCTTATGGGTTGTATACAGGAGGGTGATTTTTTGTTCCTTGTTTTACTTGTTGTGTTTCTTTGTTGCTTTGTAGTAATGATCCACAGGCTTGTTGTGGAGACCCTTTTTTGATGTACTGTTGGCTAAGGCCCTTCTCTTTGAACTCATTTGTGTGACGGTTTTTCTTTATTGCATCTTGGTCTCAGGAGTTTATCCACGGCTCGATCTTCTTACACTATTTATCTGATGTGAGACTGGAATCAAAGGGTAGAATACCCTTTGGAATTGATAAACATGTGATTGCATTTGCATATCCATTAGCATGTCTTGCATAACAGGTACCGCCGCGGTGTTCTCATTTTTGTTTGGTATTCCACTAGAAGGATAGCTTACTCGGGCATTCACCGATACGGTACCCGAAGGAATCAACGCAGAGCAATGGAAGGCCTACAAGCAGAGCTTGCTGAGATGAGGATTTGCATGAATCAGTTCATGGACATGGTCCAAGGGGTGGCTCAGGGACAGCAGGAACTTAGACTGTTGATACAAAGGAATCCCCCTACTCAACTGGAGATTGTGATTGATCCTCCAGTTGGAGAGACTAATGGACCCAATGGACCGGGGCCTATCCCTATCCCACGTGTCAACCCTGATCAATAACCCATCCATGATGATCAGGAGGATCAGTTCACCCTGCTTCAGGAAGACTTTGGCATGGGCCATGGTATGGACCCTATGTTTCGGAGATTGGAGGAGAGGTTGAAAGCGGTGGAAGGGCAGAATGCTCTTGGTGTGGATGTTGCTGACTTGGGGCTGGTCCCAGGTGTGAGAGTTCCACCAAAGTTCAGAGTTCCAGTTTTCGATAAGTACAATGGCAACTCTTGCCCGAAGACTCACGTGCAAGCCTACTTCCGCAAGATGATTGCGTATTCCGATAATGAGAAACTGCTCATGTACTTCTTCCAGGACAGCCTAGCTAGGGCATCCTTGGAGTGGTATATGAGGCTAGACAGAGCCCATATTCGTTGCTGGAGAGACTTGGCTGAGGCTTTTGTGAAGCAGTATCAGTACAATGCGGATATGGCACCTGACAGGACTCAACTCCAGAATCTGTCTCTCTAGAGTAATAAGTGCTTCAAAGAGTATGCTCAACGCTGGAGAGAGATGGCTTCCCGTGTTCAGCCTCCAATGTTGGAAAAAGAGATGGCCAACATGTTTATGAACACACTGCCCGGGTCTTATTTGGAGCGTCTGGTGGGTTGCAACGCCTCAAATTTTGCTGATGTGGTCTCTACCGGTGAGAGGGTGGAGAACTACTTAAAGACGTGTAAGATCCAAAGTGGGGTTGGATCATCCTCGGGGTCGAAGAAGCCGTTCATAGGAGGACAGAAGAGGAGAGAAGGGGATGCAAATTTTGTGTCTTCTTATCAGAGCAGGGGTAACCAAAGGAACAATTTTCAGAATTACCATCAGCAACCCTATGTTGCAGTTGTGACCATTCTGGCTGCAGCACCAGTATAACAATAACAACCCCAGCGTCAACAAAATCAGTACCAACAACAACAGGGTAACAGACCTGCCTACCAACAGAGGTAAAGGATGATGGATAGGCGTTTCGACACTCTTCCGATGTCGTACGCCCAGTTGCTTCCCAACCTTCAACAGTTGCAACTTGTGCATTTACGCACTTTGGCTCCTCCTATTGGCAGGCTTCCAGTGGGTTACGACGCCAATGCTAGGTGTGAGTTCCACTCTGGGGCACCTGGCCACACTATTGAAAACTGCAAAGCTTTTAAGCACGTAGTTCGGGACCTTATTGACTCCAAGGCCATTAACTTTGCGCCGGCTCCTAATGTTGTCAACAATCTTATGCCGCAGCATGGTGGAGAAAATGTTAACATGGTCGAATGAGAAGTCAAATTAGTCAAGGATGTGTTGAAACTGAAGACTCCGCTATTAGAAATTAAAGAATACTTGCTAAAGGCATATGTTTTCCCCGGTTGCGGGAGCGGATGTTTGGGTTGTGTTGCACAGAGCAGGGATTGTGCGAGGCTGCAGCAGGGTATCCAGGCCTTGCTTGACGATGGTATCCTCCAAGCTGAAGACCTATCTACCCAAAAGTCTATTGAAGGGGTTGTTGAAGAGGTGTTTGAGAATGCAGATGTTGATCCTCTCTTTTCTGAAGATGTCGTTGATGTTGAAGAATTTACGAATGTTGTTCCTGTTGATTTTATAATTCCTAATGATGTAATTAATTTTCCTGATGTTGTTGCTGATATTCCAAACATTGTGTTTGATTCTGATGAATTTGTTGAACTTAATTCCGATGTTTCGGATGTTTGTACTTCAATGAATGGGATTTCTGAGTATGACGGTGACGTTGCCACTATCACAATTTTCTACCCGACCGCTCAGATCAGTGTGCCAGTAGCGCAACAAGTACCACTAGTGCGACCACATCAATCCACTATGACCATCACGACCCCTGGTCCTTTACCTTTCACTAGCGAAAGGGTCATTCCTTGGCATTACGGGGGGAGTGTGTACACGCATGATCATAGAGTGGAGCAGCCACTGAAAATAGAAGAGGTGCAGGATCAGAAATCTGAACCTAAAGTTGAAATAAAAGATCCCGCAGTGGACAATGTTGGTGGAATCGGGCGATTCACCAGAAGTGGTAGACTGTTCTCACCACCAGTTACCCAATTTGATAGTGCTGACACCGCGGCGAAGGCCAAAGGGAAGCAAGTTGTGAATGAGGGTACCTCTGCACCACAGGCTGGCTCTGAGCCTGCTTCCGCGAAGGATATGGACGAGCTCTTGAGGATCATAAAGAAAAGCGACTACAAGGTAGTCGATCAATTGATTCAGACGCCGTCCAAGATATCTATTCTCTCACTCCTACTGTGTTTGGAGGCAAACAGGGAGGCACTTCTGAAGGTCCTTAATGTTGCTTATGTGCCTTAGGAGATCTCAGTGAACCAACTAGAAGGGATCGTTGCAAATGTTCATGCAAGCAACGGGTTGGGTTTTACTGATTCTGACTTGACGCCAGCTGGACGCGATCATAACAAGGCTTTGCACATTTCGATGGAGTGTAAAGACACTGTGTTATCCCATGTTTTGGTGGATACAGGTTCCTCTCTCAATGTGCTACCCAAGAGAGCCCTGTCAAGGTTAGATGTAGAAGGTTTGATCTTGAAGCCTTCCGATCTTGTTGTGAGAGCCTTCGATGGTTCTAAGAGGTCGATATTCGGAGAGGTAGAATTGCCAATTCAGATTGGATCACAAACCTTCAACGCCGTTTTCTATGTGATGGATATCAGTCCTTCGTATAGTTGCTTTCTAGGTCGTCCTTGGATCCACAATGCTGGGGCAGTCTCCTCGACCTTGCATCAGAAGATCAAGTTCCCGGTCAACGGAAGAATTATCACTGTCTGTGGTGAGGAGGATATTCTGGTCAGTCACCTGTCTACATTCAAGTATGTAGAGGTAGAAGGTGAGATTCATGAGACCCTGTGTCAGGCCTTTGAGGCAGTTCAAATCAAGGTTGCAGATCCAGTGGAAGAGGTTAAAATAGGTGCCTCTATTTCGTCCTTCTAGCAGGCACAGGCCGTGGTAAATTCAGGTGTTGCTCCCAGATGGGGACGTCTGTTGGATTTACCTATAAAGGAAGACAAGTTTGGGATTGGGTATCAGCCAGCATTGACTTCTACAACTTCAACGCCTCAGACTCGTCAGGGGCCGATTACTTTCTCCAGTGCTGGCGTCATTCGGTATGGCCAGATCTCTGCAATTAACGAAGAAGATGGGGATAGTGATTGCGACATTGACAACTGGGTGCGTCCAAGGGTCCCGGGTGAAGTTCTCCGCAATTGGTCTTCTGAAGAGATTATCCAAGTCACTTTTCTTGAAGAGTAACTTTCTTTGTTTATTTGTGCATATCCAAGTCTTACGATCCGCCCAGGGCGTAATGACTCATTGTAGTGCTCATCTATGTGAACACCTGCATTTTTTATCGTAAATAAAGGACGTCTTTTTGCATTCAAATATTTTGTTCACTGTCTTTCTATTTTTGCAGTTTTCAAAAATCAAAAAAATATATTTGGCAATGTTTTGTTTAGTTTCCACTCCTTGTTCACACTCATAAGCACATACCATCACTCATGCAGATGCACGTCATCAGATCCTATTGATAACAGTTCTGCTATGGCTCGCTTCGACTTTGAAAATCCAATCTTTCAAGCTGAAGAAGAGGGTGATGAAGACTGTGAACTCCCTGAAGAACTTGTCAGGTTGTTAAAACAGGAGGAATGGGTCATTCAACCGCATCAAGAGTCTATTGAAGTGATTAATCTCGGCACCGAGGACGTCAAGAGAGAAATCAAGATAGGGGTTGCTTTGGAAGATAATGTGAAAAAGGGGCTGATTAAATTGTTGCAAGAGTATGTTGACATCTTCGCCTGGTCTTATCAGGACATGCCAGGGCTTGACACAGACATTGTGGTACACCGTTTGCCTCTCAAAGAGGATTGTCCTTCGGTCAAGCAGAAGCTCAGAAGAACAAGACCAGAGATGGCTGTCAAGATAAAGGAAGAAGTGCAAAAACAGTTGGACGTAGGGTTTCTAGCGGTTACAAATTATCCTCCATGGGTTGCAAATATCGTCCCAGTACCTAAGAAGGATGAAAAGGTATGGATGTGTGTTGACTACCGGGATCTGAACAGAGCTAGTCGTAAAGATGATTTCCCATTACCTCACATCGATGTTTTGGTGGATAACACGGCTCAGTTCTCGGTATTCTCCTTTATGGATGGCTTTTCTGGCTATAATCAAATTAAGATGGCACCGGAAGACATGGAGAAGACAACTTTCATAACCCCATGGGGCACCTTCTGCTACAAGGTGATGCCGTTTGGTCTGAAAAATGCTGGGGCAACATATCAATGAGCTATGGTAACTATTTTCCATGATATGATTCATCATGAAATCGAGATTTATATTGATGATATGATTGCCAAATCTCAGACGGAAGAAGAACATTTGGTGAATTTGCAAAAACTGTTTGAGCGTTTGAGGAAATTCAAGCTGAGGCTTAATCCGAACAAGTGTACTTTCGGGGTGAGATCTAGAAAACTGCTGGGTTTTATTGTTAGTGAAAAAGGGATTGAGGTGGATCCTGCCAAAGTGAAAGCAATACAAGAAATGCCTGAGCCAAGAATAGAAAAACAAGTTTGTGGTTTCTTAGGGAGGTTGAACTACATTGCAAGGTTCATCTCTCACCTAACAGCCACGTGTGAGCCAATATTCAAATTGTTTAGAAAAGATCAGGCTATCAGGTGGAATGATGATTGCCAAAGGGCTTTCGAAAAAATAAAAGAGTATTTACAGAATCCTCATATCCTTATGCCTCCAGTCCCAAGGAGACCGCTGATTATGTATTTGACAGTACTTGATAATTCCATGGGTTGTGTTCTCGGTCAACACGACGAGACAGGTAGGAAAGAGCATGCCATCTACTACCTGAGTAAAAAATTCACAGATTGCGAGTCGAGATACTCAATGCTTGAAAAGACATGTTGTGCACTTGCATGGGCTGCTAAGCGATTGAGACAATACATGCTGACTCACACAACCTTACTGATCTCCAAAATGGACCCAGTCAAGTATATATTTGAGAAACCAGCTCTCACTGGAAGGGTTGCTCATTGGCAAATGGTACTAACAGAGTACGACATCCAGTATACATCCCAGAAAGCCATCAAATGGAGTATTCTGTCAGACTATCTTGCTCAGCAGCCGATTGATGATTATGTGTCGATGAAGTTTGATTTTCCGGATGAAGACATCATGTTCCTCAAGATGAAACACTGTGAAGAGACATTTGTTGAGGAGGGACCTGACCCAGATGAAAAGTGGACTTTAAGGTTTGATGGGGCCGTCAATGCCAAAGGAAGTGGAATTGGTGCTGTCATTACCACTCCGAAAGGTGCCCACATGCCTTTCACCGCTCGTCTGACTTTTGAGTGCACCAATAATGAAGCTGAGTATTAGGCATGTATATTGGGTATTGAGCAAGCCATTGATTTGAGAATCAAGACTCTGGACATCTTCGGAGATTCAACTCTAGTGATCAATCAAGTGAATGGTGATTGGAATACTCTCCAGCCTAATCTGGTCCCCTATAGAGATTACACTAGAAGACTGTTTACTTTCTTCACAATAGTAAAGTTGTATCATATACCTCGTGATAAGAACTAGATGGCAGATGCTCTTGCTACTCTATCCTCTATGATCAAGGTGATTTGGTGGAACTATGTTCCCAGGATCGATGTTATGCGCCTAGATAGGGCCGCGTATGTGTTTACTGCTGAACTGGTAGTTGATGACAAGCCTTGGTATCACGATATCAAGTGCTTTCTGAAGAACCAAGGGTAGCCTGCAGAGGCATCCAACAATGATAGAAAGACTTTGAGAAGATTGGCAGGCAGTTTCTTCTTGAACAAAGACGATGTGATGTATAAGAGGAACTTCGACATGGTTTTGCTCAGATGCGTGGATAGACACGAAGCAGACATGTTAATGCAGGAAGTTCATGAAGGCTCTTTCGGTACTCATGCCGGCGGACATGCAATGGCTAAGAAATTGTTGAGAGCGGGTTATTACTGGATGACCATGGAATCTGATTGTTTCAAATATGCTCGGAAGTGTCATAAATGCCAGATTTATGCTGATAAGGTGCATGTGCCACCAAATCCTCTGAATGTGATGTCTTCGCCGTGGCCGTTTGCTATGTGGGGCATTGATATGATTGGAAAGATTGAGCCGACTACTTCTAATGGGCATCGCTTCATCCTTGTTGCCATTGACTATTTCACCAAGTGGGTCGAAGCAGCGTCATTTGCGAAGGTCACCAGACATGTGGTTGCCCGATTCATTAAGAAAGAAATCATTTGTCGTTATGGGATTCCCGAAAGAATCATTATTGATAATGTTTCTAATCTCAATAACAAAATGATGAAGGAGTTGTGCAAGAACTTCAACATTCAACATCACAATTCTTCCCCTTATCGTTCTAAGATGAACGGTGCTGTTGAGGAAGAAAATAAGAACATAAAGAAGATTGTGCAAAAGATGGTCGTTACATACAGAGATTGGCATAAGATGCTACCCTTCGCCTTGCATGGGTACCGTGCTTCAGTACGTACATCGACCGGGGCAACCCCTTACTCCCTTATGTATGGTATGGAAGCAGTCCTACCTGTTGAAGTGGAGATTCCTTCTCTAAGAGTCCTGCTGGATATCGAGTTAGACGAAGCTGAATGGATTCAGACAAGGTTCAATGAGTTGAGTCTTATCGAAGAGAAGGGAATGGCAGCCATTTGTCATGGGCAGTTGTATCAAAGTCGGATGAAGAGAGCCTTTGATCAGAAAGTGCGTCCTCGATGTTTCCAAGTCAGAGATTTGGTGTTGAAAAGGATCCTTCCTCCTCAGACAGATCACAGGGGCAAGTGGACTCCTAACTATGATGGACCGTATATTGTCACCAAGATTTTTGATGGTGGAGCCTTAATGCTTGCAACTATGGATGGTGAAGACTTTACTTCCCCTGTGAACTCAGACGCAGTTAAAAAAAACTTTGCATAGAATAGACCCGCTGGACAATAAAAAGAATAGTCCAGGCAAAAAATGGGCATCCCGGCGAACCAAGAAAATAAAAAGGTTCGGGCAAAAGTTGGGATTAAAAAATGAAAAGATTGTACACCCGGTAAGTTGATAACCTGAAAAAGGCAACTTAGGCAAAAATGGGTATCCCAGTGGATTGAAAACCCGAAAGGGCGATCCAGGCAAAAGTTAGGGATTAAGCGAATGACTGCGTTCTGAATCTCATCTCGTGTCGATAACTGGAAACTTTCGAAGGATAGGAAACAGTCCAATCACCTTTTTCAGAAAGCTGATCATTTGGAGGATCTTGAAGATGAGCGAGTCATAGCAAAACTGGAACTCGATAGAAATCCATTTCACATTGCCATTAGATTAATTTCTGTTTTTATCTTTTGTGCAATTACCTCTTTCCAGGGATTGCTTACTGATGTAAATGCCTATTCAGAGGTCATTCAATCAATAAAATCATGTTATCAGTATATCTCTGTGTTCATTTTCATTTTACTATTTTGTTTGCAAAAATGACGTCCGAATTTTTGATAAACATTGCATCATGAAACATAAGAGCTTTACAAGTACATGCTTAATAAACATTTAAAATTGCTCTAAATTTTAAATGCTTTGGATCGTCTATTCAAAACAGGTACACTCGCGGCATTTCCTTAAGGTTCCCGGCAGATGATCACGGATGTTTTTCTTCAATAGTTGGTATTTGGTATCTTATCCCTGCAAAGTTGGTCCAAGCATTGGATTCTTCAATCCCCAACAGGTTCTCACTACTGTATTTCCCCAAGCATTTGTTTCAGATTATACATTCACCAGTAGAGTCGATAGTGTCAGACTGTATCTTCCCAGCAAAAGCGGCTGCTCCTCAGAGTTCGATGCCAGATCGATGATCTCGACGCTAGATCCATGGTTTCTTTCCTTGAAGCAGAATCTCGGTACCATATCGATGTTTGCTTCCCCTGCTGAGTCGTCTCTCTCGCAGATTATGGTGGCCAGAACCACTGTCGGTTTCCTCAACAGCAAGCTTTCAGTGCCATTCTCTCCCAAGTTAGAGTCTCGGTATTTTGTTATTGCCAGAACACCGCGTGGCTGGTCATTTCCCCACAGAGTTCATTGTGCTGTGTATTTCCAACAGCATTGCCAAGGTCCAGAAGATTGTGATCATTTCCCCAGCATAATTCCTTGCCTCGGCTTGACGTTCTCTCTAACTTAGCATTTCGCATCCCTGCATGTAGAATCATATCGCATCGCATCCTCCCAAATCGCGTAGCATTTCCATTTTCATGGAGCATTACGCCATTGAAAAATTCAAACATACGGATGTAAAGCATAAGACATTCACGGTATCCCAAGTGATAAGCCAGAAGTTTGTTTCCAGTACTCAGACTGAAGGTTGTTCATGACTTATCCTTTATTATTCCCAACAGGGGTCGTTGGCCCACGCGCCGCCTCAATTATCATTTTCCCTATTTCTCCCGATGTTGACAGGCATGCAAGTTTTCGGTATTCAAACCGAAGTGGCACTCAGGCCAGTTTTTCGATGTTCAGATCGAAGAAGTTTCTGACGTTCAGGTCGACGCAGCTTGTGGCATTCAGGCCGGTTTCCGGTATTCAGACCGAAGTGGCATTCAGGCCAGTTTTCCGATGTTCAGATCGAAGAAGTTTTCGACGTTCAGGTCGACGCAACTTGTGGCATTCAGGCCAGTTTCCGGTATTCAGACCGAAGTGGCGTTCAGGCCAGTTTTTCGATGTTCGGATCGAAGAAGTTTCCGACGTTCAGGTCGATGCAGCTTGTGGCATTCTGTAGCAGGGTATTCGTTACCATTAGAGATATTGACTAAATCCAAGGTAAATCATACAAGTCGAGTCGCCACCGCACTTCTATTTATCCAAAGGAATGGTTAGAAAGCGAACAAAAACCTAAAAGTTTTATCGAATCAAAAACTAGTAAAAATGTCAGAGATCTGGGTAAGGGGGTTGGTTATGCAATGGGAAGGTATTAGGCACCCAAAGCATCCTAGGTACTCCTAGGGAGCCCTTTTCACATTTGTTGCAAAGGTTGTTGTTTTTTTTTTTTGAAAATTTATTTGTGCAAACATGATTGAAGGGATGAGAAAAGCGTGTATGTTTATCTAATGTACTACTTACTAAAAGAAGGGTCAAAAGAAAATGACTCGCACGGACGTCGCATCCACTGCATACGTATCTCATTTGAATTTGAGAATCAGAGTCTTCGTAGCTCGGCTACCTATGGGTTAAAGAGGAGTGTGCTCCCTAAGACATCGCGTCTTATGCCTACGTATCTCATCTGGGATGAAAATCAGAGCAAAACGTAGTTCGACCACCTATGGGGTAAGGGTTGCGTTTTGGGGTGAACGACGTTACTACGCAATCTACCGGATGTTTGACCTTTGGAGACTTACTCGTCTGTAGTAGAAGGAGATAATGTGTTCTTAGGAGAAGAAAAATCAATAAGTTTGGGGTGTTTAGGGATGCTCATGCAAAAAGGCAGTCCTAGATGAAGGAACCGCGCTACCTTAAATGACATGCCACGAGAGGCTATACGAAACCTAAGAAATCGGTAACATGCGGGAAAAGTAAAGGGATCGAGAGATCTACCGTACGGATAAAGATCCGAAGTAACAGCAATTAGATAAATAAGAAACCCAAAGATCTCTCAAGCTAGCACCATCAAAGAAAGTGAGTCAGTACAGGTAATCGGAATAAACCTCCAGGTGGTATCCCACAAATAAAGTGGAACACCAAGCAAGCTATCTATGCAAGAGTATGTGAGCCCTCACAAAACAAAACTCAACAAACAGGTTAGAGAAACAAGATAGGGTAATCAAGAGTTGCCCCCAAATCAAAATGTAACCACATGAATCATGCCATTAAAATTCACAAAAAGCTCACAAAAAGCAACCAAGGGTAGGAGGCCTAAACCTCTTGTCAAACACATGCATCAAAAGGGTATCAAATTCACCCATAATACCTCATACATTCAGAGTATTCAAATTAAAAGCATAAAGTAATGGGAATAAGGCAAACCTGACTGGAGAGATCGAATGAAATTGAATTGCCCGGTTGGGTTTGCAAAGCACTCTGAGGGTTTATATGAGAGGGAATTGGTTCTTTGCCGATGAGTTCCCTTCAGTCTCTGGAGGTTGCTCTGAACTCTGTTAGCTCTTCTCTCACTATCTTTTTCCCTGCCAGGGTAATAGGAATAGAATGCCTTTTGTTTCACTGAAACTCTGAATTTATAACCTGATTTTTGTGGACCTGTGGGCTCAAATGAGAGAGGCCCAAGTCCAAAAATTTTATGTTATATTTTATTTATTTATTTATTTATTTTCGTTTTTTTTAACACGTGGGCTTCGCGTAGCGAGCATGACAGTTCAAGAAATTCCTCTGAGCGTAGGTGATTCTGGTGGCTTTTCTTGGGACTCGCTAGGCGACCCATTCTGCTCGCCTAGCGAGCATGACAGCTCATGAACAAACTTTTGCTCCTTCAAGATTAACGTTTTGACTAACGAATAGACCCCATTTGAACCTGATGGAAGTATCTCAAGCCATTCCCTTGTGTTGACTGATCATCTAAATAGAACCCACAAAGTGTCTTGGATGATACTCAAGCTTCAAACAAAAGATGTTAGTGACACATTTTTGTGCTTTTGGTTAGTAAACAAAAGTAAGAGAAACAATGATGTATAATTCAAGCATGCTTGGTGATCTCAAACCAATCACAAGGAGTCCCACCCAAAGGCAAAGGGAACCAAGATGCTAAAGATCCTTGAGGCAATGCAAATGCAATGTTATGATGCCATGAGGGATCTTAGGGTCAAAATTGGGGTCTTACAAATGCCCCTATTTAAGGTCATTCTAGCCGGAGAAGTGAAGGTTAAAATCTTCGTCTCGACGGGGTAGAATGGGCTTAAATAATAACAAAGAGACGAATTTTGGTCCCTAAGAGACCTCATGATGCAAATGTAGGTATGAAAAATGGTAGCACTCTATGGAGATATGTGTCCACAAAAGCAAAGAAATCAGAAGCCACTGATAATCCATATGAGCAATTCACTCCATGGGACCAAGACCCTGGGGACTCTCCTGGGGATAGAAAAGGGATAAAAATGCGCGAGCAGGTCACGACTCAAAGCGTGGGGAACAGAATTCCAAAGGGAAAAGATCCAATGGAAAGACTCGAGCTGGCTCGAAGATGCATGTATTGGGGAATATGCCAATACAGCAAAAAACTATCCACAGCGGATACTTCGGATAAAATCCGGATGAAAACAATCCACTAAGGGACTTCGCTGGGGATGTCCACAAGGACACTCCTGGGGAAGCAGCGGGACGAGGTATTACCGGTTACTGGGTAATAAGCTCAAGGAGACATGTGATCTGAACGCCAGGTATGAGGGTGAGAGATACAACATGCTCAGGAAGAGATGAATATCCAAGACCGACATAAGGGTGAGAGATATCAAAACTTCAAAACGTCTGAGGAAAACCTAAAAGGTATACTTCAACTCAGGGATTCTGACTCCACAGGGGACAAAAAGTCATAATAGAGAGCAGAGAGGAAGGAACACCAGGGATACCGGTTACTGGGCATATAATAGGTGACCAACCAAGGCGTGAATTGGGGAATATTCCCAAAACACTCATCATCCAAAAGAGGGCTAAAAGCAAACTCGATTTCAGGATGGATATTCGACTCCACAAAGGGGATACGAATCTTACTCAACTGGGGAAGAACAAAAGGCTTCAGACCCGAGAGTGCATGAGATATACTATTTATTACCGTCAGAACATAGATAATATGCTCGCATGGACGATTATCCACAACCGGTTACTGGGTTAATAAAGGATAAATCGACCGAAAAGAAAAGGCATCGGGATACCGAAACTAGGTATATAATGATGACCAATTCAGGGGAGAAACAATCGTTACCAACAATAACAAGGTAGACGAGAGATGACCCGCTGGGGGATAAATTGCGTAATCAGGGCAATTATCCAAGCAGATGAGGGGATATCATCACCGAATATTGGATGAAGATAACTGTCACCAATTAAAGATGAGCAAAAATAGTTACTCTGCAAAAAGGGAAGAAATAGGGTTTACAACTACCGGTATGAGGGTAGAGAAACACAGACTCCGCCGGGGATAATAATTACTAATTATTGAGAAATTATTCATTTACCACGAGGAAACAGGAAAAGAGTCTCAAGAGACCGATCTAGGATCAAACTAGATATGCACACCAAATCAAGACTTGTCCTGGTGAGAATATAACTCAATGGGGAAACCCATCCCAATATATGTGTTGGGAAGGAACAAAAACAATCAACATCCACGAGGATATAACCCGGTGGGGAATATGGAAGAAAGGATAGACGCTTTCTGCCTATGGAGCTGACTCTATATGGAGAGATCAGACGCACACATCTGCTTGGGGGAATATATCACCAAATAGCAGGAGACAGCAAACAACGATATATGGCAAAGAATGCAACATGAATATATGAATGTTATAATTATGCATGAATATGCGTGGTTTATGTATGATGTATGCTGACAGACAGACATATTTAACACAACCAGGTCCAAGAATCAACCACCCGGTACTACATCTCGAGAGAGAAAGCCAAGTCCACCGGAGAGTATCCAATCTGCTGGGGATCAGAGATACCAGGAAGCAAAGAACTCTGCAGGGGATGAATCATCAATCATTCCAGCTGGGGACGAGAGTTATCACAGACAAGGTCCACCATACCAACAACTCTACTGGGGAATTTATCCGAGGAGATAAAGGATTTATCAAGATCAACCACCAAATACCGCTCTTGCCCAAAGAAGATCCAAGCTGCTGAGGAAGAAAGATTGCTACTCTACTGAAGGGAAGAGAGGTGACTCTCAACAAGCAATCCACTTGGTAGGATAAACCACAAGGGGTTCCGGAGGGAGGAGATACAGTCATGCCAGGAATATGGACAAAAATCTTACCCTGTTGGGGATCGTACCACCCTTGGGAGAGCACTGAGGATCTCCTAAGTATCCTTTCGTCATTTTGAATGTTCACTTTGTTTAAAAACAAATTATAAAAAATTTGATCGTTTAAAACAATGATATTTTCTTAATCAAAACATGCAAAACATTTGTTGGATAGAAACAAATAAGAGTGCCAATAATTGGATAAAAGGCTCAAATTTATTTGATAGAATGGTAGTCTGCGAATGGCAAGACTCCATAGATCTTTACAAATTTGAAATTGGTGATATATATTGGAAAAGGGCTACATTGAACATAATGACCATTTCTCCACCAATTTTGAATGTGATGTATTTGAAGCTTTGGCTGATAATGAGCAAGGATCTCTGATGGACGATAGTTGTAGAACAAAGTCTTGTCAGGATGCAGTTACTTGCCAAATCCCTAATTTTTGCCTAGATTTCCCCAGGATGAGGTACTCAATCTAGCGGGATACATATATCATTATTATATATTTGTTGTGTCTCTAACTTTTGCCTGGATCGCCCTTTCGGGTTTTCAATCCACCAAGACGCTCATTTTTGCCTAAGCCGCCCTTTCGGGTTTTCAACTTAGCGAGCTATTCAGTTTTTATTTTTTAGGCGAAGTATTTCTTGACTGCATCTGAATTCACATGACGAATGAAATCCTCCCCATCCATAGTTGTAAGTATCAAAGCACCGCCTGAAAAGGCTCTCTTAACAACATATGGACCTTCATAGTTTGGAGTCCACTTGCCCCTGGAATTGGGCGCGAAAGACAAGACTTTCTTGAGCACAAGTTCATCTTCTCGGAACACACGAGGCTTGACCTTCTTATCAAAAACTTTCTTCATCCTTTGCTGATATAACTGACTGTGGCACATGGCAGTCAATCTCTTTTCTTCTATCAAGTTCAGCTGGTCATAACGACTCTGAACCCATTCAACATTAGTCAACTTGGCCTCCATCAAGACTCTCATTGATGGGATCTCCACCTCTACTGGGAGTACCGCCTTCAATCTTGACTTAGCGATCATATCGTCAACGTACACCTAAATCTCCTTGTGCATCATGTCATGGAACAAGGTAGTCATAGCTCGTTGATACGTGGCTCTGGCGTTCTTCAAACCGAAGGGCATCACTCGATAACAGAATGTTCCCCAAGGTGTGATGAATGTTGTCTTCTCCATATCCTCGGGTGCCATTTTAATCTGATTATATCCGGAAAATCCATCCATAAACGAGAAGACTTTGAATTTAGCTGTATTATCTACCAACATATCAATATGTGGTAGAGGGAAATCATCTTTCGGACTAGCTTTATTCAAGTCTCTATAGTCCACACACATCCGGACTTTTCCATCTTTCTTAGGCACGGGCACAATATTGGCCACCCATTGAGGATATATAGAAGTCACCAGAAACCCCGAATCAATTTCTTTCTGAACTTCCTCTTTGATCTTCACTGCCATATCAGGATGAGTTCTTCTGAGCTTCTGCTTTACAGGCATACACTCAGGCTTTAGAGGTAGGAAATGTTGCATAATATCAGTATCTAGACCAGGCATGTCTTCATATGACCAGGCAAAGACGTCAACATATTCTCGTAGCAACTTAATCAACCCCTTCTTAACAGATTCTTCCAGAAGTGCCCAATCTTTACCTCTCGCACACAATCTTCAGACCCCAAGTTGACTGTGTCCAGATTCTCAAGATGCGGCTGAATGATCTTCTCTTCATGCTCAAGTAGCCGGGTGATCTCATCAGGAATCTCTTCAACATCATCTTCCTATGCCTCAAATACAGGGGATTCAAAATTGGGAGATGGTGTTGGGTCATTATGTTCAATGGGTTTGATCAGCCTGCATAATGATTTTGGATATAAAAGAGATTTTAGAATTCAAACAAAGCAAATCATTATGCAGATGAAAAGATTGATTTTATTCTATTTTTAGGGTTGTATGTGATCACCAATTCCATGCAAAAACGAAAAGGGAAAATAATTGGAAAAACAAACATTTAACATGAATTTATTGAATGAAAATATCATGGTATTTATGCGCCAACAATGTCATCACTCCTCCTTTTGGCATGGGAGAAGGGTTTTTAAAACAAAGTGATCATTACGTTGACTTATGGGCAACTGTTGGAATATCCACAGCGACCCAATTGTTGCAGACCCCTCCAGGGATGATGAAATTGCCAGAATCCTCTGCATCTTCTTCTAAGACAGCAACAGCCTCCTCATCTAGACCAGTGTGGATGAAACCTCCACTCTTGAATAACCCTTGCTTGTTGAAAGTACCAGAAGAAAAACCTATGCCAGCCCGGGACTCGTTGTCTTCTAACTCAATCATTTTTCCTAAACCAGTGGTTGCACCACGCTCAATGGCCAACTTTGCATCTTTATAGGAAGCAAATGAAGGAGTTCTCTTCTCAATAGGCTCAGCTATAGATAAAGCTTGGAAAGGAGTTCCAATTTCAATCTCAGCATCTATATAAGAGAAGGAAGACAAATGGCTAACCAGGAGAGCCCTTTCTCCCCCTACCACCACCAGCTTCTTATTTTTCACGAATTTCAATTTCTGGTGTATGGTGGACGTCACGGCGCCTGCCTCGTGAATCCATGGTCTGCCTAAAAGACAACTATACGATGGGTGAATGTCCATAACCTGGAAGGTAATCTGGATATCACTTGGTCCGATCTTGATTGGGAGATCAACTTCCCTAATCACAGTTTTACGAGACCCATCGAAAGCCTTCACAACTACTCCACTCTGCCTCATGGGAGGCCCTTGATATGATAGCTTTGAGAGAGTGGACTTTGGCAATACGTTCAATGATGACCCGGTGTCCACCAGTACATTGGACATGGCGTCGTCTCTACAACCCATAGATATATGTAATGCCAAGTTGTGGTCTCTTCCCTCCTCAGGGAGATCAGAGTCACAAAAGCTCAGGTTGTTGCAAGCAGTAATGTTTGCAGCAATGCTATCGAATTGCTCCAAAGTGACATCGTGATCCACATATGCCACATCCAACACCTTCTGCAGAGCCTCTCGGTGTGGTTTTGAATTTAAGAGTAAGGATAACACGGATATTTTGGATGGCGTTTGTAGAAGTTGGTCTACAACATTGTACTCGCTCCTTTTGATGAGTCTCAGCATCTCATCACAGTCTTCTTTCACATTGCCACTCGGGCCAACAGAAGTAGGAGTTTTTAGTACGGAGGAGGGCTTAACAGCAAGTGCCGGATTCGGAGAATTCACAGCGTTCCCGATCGGGCGTTCAACAAAATCAGCATTAATTTGAGGCTTCGGCGGTGCTGAAAATACACGGCCACTACGGGTCAAACCGCTAACATCGGCAATATTCACAACAAAAGAAGAGGGCAAGGACACCTCTTTCCCATTCTCTACTGCTACGGCGTTGTAGCGATAGGGAACTGCCTTTTCAGAGGAGTAAGGCACAGGACCAGCAGGCTTAATGATTAGAGCGGGAGAAGCCTTCTGCTTGCTACCATTGTACTTGATGATAACAGGCTCGGGTATCCGGAACACTGGGGAGATCACATTGACCTCAGGCTCATTTTTATCAACATTCCTATTTTGAAGGATCTCAATGACTCCTTCGTCCAGCATTTCCTGAACATCCTTGCGCACCTGGCAACAACCCAATCGGTTAACAGAGCAGACTCGGCATCTATCATGGTCATGCTCATAATGACTGTAGTCACACAACAAACGATGCATCTGGACCAGAGACTGTTGAATATGACTTACATATTTGACCTTGTATTTTCCAGGGCAACCCTGGACCATGTTGACAGATTTCCCATGTTCGGGCAATGGGTTCTTCTTCACATTAGGGCCTACGTCCTCAACACATAGAATACCACACCTCACAAGGTCTTGAACCTTGGTCTTCAAAGGGTAACAATTCTCCACGTCATGGCCGGGAGCACCAGAACGGTAAACACAATGTAACTCGGGCTTATACCACCACTGGGGGTTAGCAGGTATAGCCGGTGGGTCTCTCGGAGTAATCAGCTTCCTTTCTATCAAAGAGGGATATAACTATGTGTACGTCATAGGAATAGGATCGAAGGTGACCCTTTTCCTCTCGTAACTCGTGTTGGTTTGATTACTATTTCGAGGCTGGTAGGCTTGTTGTTATGGTTGGTGCTGTTGTTGCTGATATTGCGGATGTGGTTGCTGATTGTTGCTGTGTTGCTGATATTGTTGATTGTCTCTGAAAACAGATGTTATATGAGCCACCTGGTGCTGGTTACTAGCGGGACGCACAGTCTTCCTCCTCACAGAGGGTTTTCTTGGTTTCTCATGGGAGATCACAGCATGTGCCTCTCCATCTTTCTTCTTTGCAAATGCCCCATAACGTTTGGCAGAAGAGCCTTCTTCTCTGGTTAACCGTCCTTCACGGACCCCTTCTTCTAGACGCATCCCCATATTTACCATCTCGATGAAATCAGAAGGAGCGCTAGCAATCATCCGCTCATAATAAAAAGAACTTAAAGTCTTCAAAAAGATCTTAGTCATCTCTTTCTCTTCTAGAGGAGGCACGATCTGTGCTGCCACCTCTCGCCACCTCTGGGCGTACTCCTTAAATGTTTCTTTATCCTTCTGGGACATGGCTCTCAATTGATCTCTATCGGGAGCCATATCCACGTTGTACTTGTACTGCTTGACGAAGGCTTCGCCGAGATCATTGAAGGATCGGATGTTCGTGCTGTCTAAACCCATGTACCAACGCAGAGCGACACCGGACAGACTATCCTGAAAGTAGTGGATGAGTAGTTGGTCATTATCGGTTTGAGTCGACATCTTCCTGGCATACATGACCAGGTGGCTGAGAGGACAAGTATTTCCTTTGTACTTTTCAAAATCAGGGATCTTCACATTTGGAACGAAGCAGAGTTCGGCAGCAGACTTGCCGAAAAGATCCTTCCCTCTGAGAGTTTTCAAATCCTTGCGAAGCTCAAGAAATTGGTCGTTCATAGCATCCATCTTCTCATAAACATTTGGACCCTCAGACGGCTCAGAATGATAGATGGTGTCGTCTACCCTGGGCAAAGTATGCACGACAGGAGGAGGAACGGCAAGGACCGGGCTAGATGCCGGCAGAGAAGCAAAGGTAGGAACAGGACCCTCAGGCATGAAATTGGGAGGCATCCCCCACGGGAACCTGGTTGGCATGGTTGTTGGAACAAAGTATGCACAGGCAGCAGGCACAGTAGAGGAGACAATCTCGGAGATAACTGTCCTCTGGGGAGGAGTTGAAGGTGTCGGAGAAGACTGGCTCTGGGCGGCCATGAATGACTCAATTAGGGCAGTCAATTTGGCCACTTCTTCTTTCAGCTCGCGGTTCTCTTGCTCTAAGTGATCCATCAGTCTTGAAATGTTGGCTCTAGTGTGGTACCGGTGAGTCAACTTGTCTTTCAAAATAAATGAAGGACGCGGAGTTAGACCATAGGGCAAGGGACCGGAAACAAAACCTGCTTGTGCATATGATGCATGCAATGTTTGTGCATATGATTTGTTTTTTATTTTAAAGGAACTTTAGAGTTTTATTTGCAAATTCTGGAAATATTAAGCATTTTATCACATATGGAAATATCTCATCAAATAATATCAGGGAAAAGAAGTGCAGCATCGTCAATCATATACAAGAGAAAAGGAAAATAATCGTCTTATGGATCCCTAGAAACAATCATCTAAAGCTCGGGACACAGGAAGATAAGATGCGCGAAGCCTCTTCACCTCCCTCTCGTAGGCTGCCTCCATATCGGCTTTCTCTTTGGCGAGTCGATCATACCTCCTCTTCTAGAACTTAGAAGACTAAGGAAGTAGAGAAGTCCATACATCATCAGGGTCATCAATAACCTAATGCTCAAGAAACTCAATCAACGCATCCTTCTCCTTAATCTGCTGAAGCAACTCTTCACGTTCACGGATCCAGGCACGTGAACGGTCTTCGTCTCTCAACTCCTCTACTCCTTGATTAGGGAGGGTTGAAGGCCTAGCCATAATCATAGGTGTAGGTCTCGGATACTCGTAAGGCATGAGATACTCAGATGCCCTCTTCCTAACCCAAACAGTGTAAGGCTCCAAAGCGATGCAATTCTTAGGACCCAACTCTTTCCTCCCTTTCCTATGAATCTTGCGCCAAGCACGGACCATCCTAACTTTCAAGCCTTGGGGATCTTTACCATCCTAAAAGAATGCACCCTCTAACAGAATGTTATTGGGTTTATCCTTTAGGGGGAACCCAAACTGCCGACGTGCCAAAACAGGATTGTAGTTAATCCCACCACATGTACCAAGAAGAGGTACATTGGAGAATTCGCCACAAGAGTCAATAATCCGCACACCATCATACACATGGTTATACCAAGAGATATCATCATTAGTGAGAGACATAAGTCTCGTGGACCACCGTAGACATTCCTTGTTCTCCTTGAAAGCTACCGTCTGAGGTAAGTGAGAAATAAACCACTTATACAACAGAGGCAAACAACACACAATGGCGCCACCACCCTTTGCATTCCTCATATGCAAAGAGAAGTAGGTATCGCCCAACAGAGTCGGAAAGGGATTAAGAGTAGAGAAGATCCTAATAGCGTTCACATCCATAAACTTGTCGATGTTGGGGAACAATACCAATCCATAGATGAGAAGTACAAATATGGCTTCAAAGGCATCCTCCCTCATGGCCTTCCCATATATAGTAGCTTGAGCAATGAGGAACTCAGAAGGGAGACCTTGAATTCCACCTTTGGTAGTCATATGAGCACCAACCAGAGATTCATCTATGTGTAACATGTAAGCTATCTCTTGAGAAGTAGGAATACTCTCCAAGCCACTGAACGTCAACTGGTCTAGAATAGGTATACCCACAAGGTAAGCATACTCCTCAAGGGTAGGCAAAAGCTGGAAATCCGGAAACGTGAAGCAACGGTACAAGGGATCATAAAACTGCACCAATACACTCATCATTCCTTCATCCACCTGAGTAGTCAGAAGAGGAAGAAGCTTCCCAAAATGAGCTTTGAAACCCAAGGGATCTAATACATAAGATGTCAAATTCCTTAACTCTTTCAAGTCTGGTTGCCTGAAGCTGTACTTCTTTGTATTCCTTCTTTGTCTTTCCATGTCTGAAAATTTTGCAAATAAACCCCTTAAGTTCCTTGAAATTTTTTCTTATTTATTGATGATATGGATGCAAATGGGTGCATGAATGCATGAATGCAACAATCACACTCAAGGATCAAGCAAAGCACACCAAACAAAGGTCATGGGATGGATCATGTTATCCTTAATATCAATCATCCATTTTGGTAGATTATGGTTTACACCTTATCAACACCCAAGTTCCATTGATATTAAGGATTCATGAACGGATCAACCATGAATCAAGGGTTTGTTGTAAGTCACGAGCATGGAGTTAGGTTAAGAACCACCCAAAGGGAGTGTACTAAGGTTTAAACCTGCCAAACATGTTCTACAAAAGGTTCCCATAGTCATCATCCCATCTTTTGGATATTATCGAAGAAACAACTACTCGTATTCCGAAAATATTCTCAAGAGAGACTCTTATGAGTGTAGTATCGCGTAACAATCGTATCAAATCTTACACTTGAACGACTTTCGCACTACATCCTAAGAATAGGCCAAGATGGGCTTGGTAAACTAAGGTCCTTGGCTTCTAAGGTCTATATTGGAAAGAGTAATGTCTAACCATAACTTACTTGTGTGACATTATTGATCCCAACATAACCTCCACCAAGTGAATGGACTTGCAAGTCAACTTGCTAAGGAATAACTCCACACAAGTCAACAAGACTACGCCATTCTCCTATCCTAAGTGAACTCGAGTCCGGGTATAGAACTCATCTCACAAAGATCACCAAGCATACAAGGAATTAATATTCAAACAATTCAATCATTACATACAATACAGTAATCCCAAATTGCACAAAAATATGTCACACAAAGAAAAATATACAATACAACAAATATGAAAAGTAGGCAAAACCCACTAGGCAAATACCCCATTTTGTCCCCAGCAGAGTCGCCACTTTTCTGTAGCGGGGTATTCGTTACCATTAGAGATATTGACTAAATCCAAGGTAAATCATACAAGTCGAGTCGCCACCGCACTTCTATTTATCCAAAGGAATGGTTAGAAAGCAAACAAAAACCTAAAAGTTTTATCTAATAAAAAACTAGTAAAAATGTCAGAGATCTGGGTAAGGGGGTTGGTTATGCAATGGGAAGGTATTAGGCACCCAAAGCATCCTAGGTACTCCTAGGGAGCCCTTTTCACATTTGTTGCAAAGGTTGTTGTTTTTTTTTTGAAAATTTATTTGTGCAAACATGATTGAAGGGATGAGAAAAACATGTATGTTTATCTAATGTACTACTTACTGAAAGAAGGGTCAAAAGAAAATGACTCGCACGGACGTCGCATCCACTGCATACGTATCTCATTTGAATTTGAGAATCAGAGTCTTCGTAGCTCGGCTACCTATGGGTTAAAGAGGAGTGTGCTCCCTAAGACATCGCGTCTTATGCCTACGTATCTCATCTGGGATGAAAATCAGAGCAAAACGTAGTTCGACCACCTATGGGGTAAGGGTTGTGTTTTGGGGTGAACGACGTTACTACGCAATCTACCGGATGCTCGACCTTTGGAGACTTACTCGCCTGTAGTAGAAGGAGATAACGTGTTCTTAGGAGAAGAAAAATCAATGAGTTTGAGGTGTTTAAGGATGCTCATGCAAAAAGGCAGTCCTAGATGAAGGAACCGCGCTACCTTAAATGACATGCCACGAGAGGCTATACGAAACCTAAGAAATCGGTAACATGCGGGAAAAGTAAAGGGATCGAGAGATCTACCGTACGGATAAAGATCCGAAGTAACAGCAATTAGATAAATAAGAAACCCAAAGATCTCTCAAGCTAGCACCATCAAAGAAAGTGAGTCAGTACAGGTAATCGGAATAAACCTCCAGGTGGTATCCCACAAATAAAGTGGAACACCAAGCAAGCTATCCCTGCAAGAGTATGTGAGCCCTCACAAAACAAAACTCAACACAGGTTAGAGAAATAAGATAGGGTAATCAAGAGTTTCCCCCAAATCAAAATGTAACCACATGAATCATGCCATTATAATTCACAAAAAGCAACCAAGGGTAGGAGGCCTAAACCTCTTGTCAAACACATGCATCAAAAGGGTATCAAATTCACCCATAATACCTCATACATTCAGAGCGTTCAAATTAAAAGCATAAAGTAATGGGAATAAGGCAAACCTGACTGGAGAGATCGAATGAAATTGAATTGCCCGGTTGGGTTTGCAAAGCACTCTGAGGGTTTATATGAGAGGGAATTGGTTCTTTGCCGATGAGTTCTCTTCAGTCTCTGGAGGTTGCTCTGAACTCTGTTAGCTCTTCTCTCACTATCTTTTTCCCTGCCAGGGTAATAGGAATAGAATGCCTTTTGTTTCACTGAAACTTTGAATTTATAACCTGATTTTTGTGGACCTGTGAGCTCAAATGAGAGAGGCCCAAGTCCAAAAAATTTCTGTTATTTATTTATTTATTTCGTTTTTCTTTTCGTTTTTTTTAACACGTGGGCTTCGCCTAGCGAGCATGACAATTCAAGAAATTCCTCTGAGCGTAGGTGATTCTTGTGGCTTTTCTTAGGACTCGCTAGGCGACCCATTCTGCTCGCCCAGCGAGCATGACAGCTCATGAACAAACTTTTGCTCCTTCAAGATTAACGTTTTGACTGACGAATAGACCCCATTTGAACCTGTTGGAAGTATCTCAAGCCATTCTCTTGTGTTGACTGATCATCTAAATAGAACCCACAAAGTGTCTTGGATGATACTCAAGCTTCAAACAAAAGATGTTAGTGACACATTTTTGTGCTTTTGGTTAGTAAACAAAAGTAAGAGAAACAATGATGTATAATTCAAGCATGCTTGGTGATCTCAAACCAATCACAAGGAGTCCCACCCAAAGGCAAAGGGAACCAAGATGTTAGAAAACTATTTTTAGATATATATATATATATATATATATATATATATATATATATATATATATATATATATATATATATATAATATATATTATATATATATATATATATATATATATATATATATATATATATATATATATATATAGAGAGAGAGAGAGAGAGAGAGAGAGAGAGAGAGAGAGATAAAGATATATATATATATAATATATATATATATATATATATATATATATATATATATAATATATATATATATATATATATAGAGAGAGAGAGAGAGAGAGAGAGAGAGAGAGAGAGAGAGAGAGAGAGAGAGAGAGAGAGAGAGAGAGGAGAGAGAGAGAGAGAGAGAGAGAGAGAGAGAGCTCATGGTTTATGGATGTGAAAATGTAAAGGGATATGCATTTATTTATAGGCTAGAGGTTGACACAAAAAAAGGAAAAAATCCATGGCCAAATTAATGTCCTAATTGATTGGGTCCTCAAGCCAATTGATAGGGAGAGTAAAATAATCAATTAGAAAAACTCATTTTAGAAAGTTTTGATAGAGAGTAGTTGCCAGTAATTAAGACACTTTCCTAATCAATGAAGGACATAATTTGAACTTACATAATCGATTTGGAATATGTCCCAATCGATTAGAGAGTTCAAAAAGTTATTCAAATCATTTTGATAGCTCCCGATTCAATTGGAACGTCTCCAAAACATGTTTAGGTTATTTTATTTGAGAAATAGAGGCTTTAAAACATGTTTTAGTGTGTGTAATGTATCCATGCAACTTTACGAAAATGCCCTTGTGTTTTTACAAAACATTGAGAACTCAGACGTAATTGGGCGAGCTTTAACACTTACTCTCTTTCACATTTAGAATCTTCAAGTCTTTTCCAAATAAGCTAATCATATAAGCACTTGCTTGAATTTTCTTGGAGATGAGGCTTGAGATATCTTCAAGTTAAATACCATCATCAGAGGATAAAAATCATTAAAACCCTAGTTCATCAGAATGATTCAGAGGAAGAACTTTACACAAACCACTACTATAAAATATATATTTTATAACGATTGAAATAGACATTTAACCATGTATTTCAGGTGTTTAAGGACAAAACATGGCAAGTTGGAGCTAAACTGGGGCATAATACATGAAGACTGCACAAAGAGAAAGTCTTAAATACAAAAACAGAGCCCACTCGGCCTGGGCGTAGCAGTTGCTACAGGCCGTACTAGGTACAACTTTCCCCCTTTTCCATTTTTGGCTCAATGGTAAAACTAGAGGCCACTACGACCCACCAATAGCGGGCACTGCGACCGTAATGCACCTAGAGTCAGCCTAAAATTCCATTTTTTATGCAACAATTTTCATTAAATTTTTAACTCTTAGCAGCTACAACTGTTTCTTTTTAGCTTTATGGCTTAATTACACAAATTAGTCATCATCATTATGGATTTAGGCCTATATGAAGGTTTTTAACATTAAGTTTGAGACACCAAGTTTTTTTTACATACACTAGTACTCTTAAGATTAAGTTTATTTTCTCTACCTTTTATTTCCTGCAAAGCTTTGTTTCTGTCATTGCTATTAAAGTCTCCATAGAGCAATCTTGTATCAAACTTTTTCAATGCAATTCTAGGTTTTATTTTGTCTATATATTGTTGTTATAATTATTTTCATGTCTAATGCCATGTATGATTTAATATTAAGCAATGCCTAAGTAGAGTTTCCTTAAGATTTTGGAAATGGGGACATTCCAAATGACATAACTCATCTAGGTTTCTTAATGAATGATGTATAACGAGAAATTCCGATTTGTTTCGATTTTTTATTTTAAATGATTGAGTTCCCTACAAAAGTAGAAACAATTTGAGTATCAATTATGTTCTGAAAATGTATAGTTGATGTCTGACTTAGAAATTTTGGATAGTTGAACCTAAGGCGACGAAAGTGTCTAAAGCTCAACTGAGAAAAACTTTACCTTTTTAAAATGATTGTGTTATAAGGGATTCTAAACGAATGAGATACACTTTTAAAGCAAGTAACTCGTTAGTTTTCGACATGGTAATGCACTGACAAAAATAGACATTACGACAGTTTCTATTATTTTTCTTCTGCAAATGAGTTTCTTGTTATTAAGTAGAATCGAAACTTGCACAAGCAAGTCAAGGATAAGATTCATTGTCTTGAATCTCATTTTATAAACCGTTAAAAATCAATTATAATTATTTTCAAAGCAATATCAAAACTCGTCTTAGATAAACATAGGAGTGGTGGAAATTGATAATCAATTAGGTCTTTGGGGACAATACTCTTTTTATTACTTCGATATAGTTGTATGCTTGTGACATGTTAAAATGTTACTTGATCGATTAACAAGAGCACCTAGCCGATTAGGATGTGTTACTCTTTCTTTAACCGATTAGATGAAAGACCTAATCAATTATGCAATGCATTTTACTTTCCTAATTGATTATAATTGCTTCATAATAGATTAAGTACTTGCTAGGATTGATTTTAAGAAGCTTGAAGAAAAAGATGAAGCATTTTAGTGTGTATCTCTGAGTGCACATAAGCTTAATACTGCAAGACTTACTCTTACTTCATTTAGATAAAACACTAAGTACGAGATCATTGAAGCTTTCACAATTCCAATTCTTTTCGATTATTTGATCTAAGTTTGTTCAACTCTTTCAACAAAAATTTTAAACAAATTTATAGTTTAATTAAAAATACAAAATTTAAAATAATAATATACTTTTTAAAATATAAACTAATAATAACATAAAAATAATATTCATACTTATTTAAAAGGGTCATCTTCTAAACCTATAAAAAGTATGTATATATTAAATTAAGTTTTCTTGTTAACTAAATTGCAACTTGTGTCAATAATATGTCTCGTCTATTCCCACCTCTAATAAGTCCATAAAAAAGTTTGATATTTTCTTAGACCAAATGATAGTGACCCTCAAAAAGAAATATCCTAATTACATTAGTGTTACATAAAAAGTACTAAGTGACAAGATACAAGGTGGACCATTTAAACAAATATGGATCGATGAAAATTGAAAACAAATTTATCTTTTGACACCCATAACACAACTACCTTTTTTTCATTTGCTTCAAGCCTGCCATACAACCAACAATGTCATTCTTATTCTTTGGTGAGATGTCAATAACACATGGCAATGCTTTGCTTCATATGAAACCATCTACCTAAACTACACTACACATATACAATAATTAATTAATGAAAGCTACCAACAAATTTCTGTTGCCTAACTCAATATAAAAAATTCAACAATGTTATAAATAGAAAGGCTATTCATTGTATTTAGTTAGTAACTTATAAACAACGTTTGCCATTTTTCAATTATGTGTTTCTTCGAAATATGAACGGGGATTGACCGTTGGATGATTGCAAGTTAATTTTTTTTTTCTCTAAAAATAATTTAATAAGAAAGTTACATTTCACCTGATAGGAAAAACAAAGATTTTGAATTAAAAATTAACTTTTGGTAAAAGATAAGGCTACTTTGGTAATAACGTGACAAACCGGCTCTTAGCCTGCTACTTTATTAATTAGTTAGTTATTAATGTACGACCTATTCTATGATCATGCCAAATTCACAAACTTATTGTTTAAACCTATAATTATATGAAAATAGTTTTTCAAAATATTAATCAAACAGACCCATTTTAGAAACATACTAATGTTTTATTTATTGAATTTTTAAAGAAATTCATATGATAAAATATGAAATTTTATATATTATAAAAATCAACCTAAAGTATTAAGAAGTTTTACGTGTTTTAACTTATAATTTCAGTTTGTAATAGGAATTTCCATTTAATTTGATTAAGGGAATATATTAGTTAAACGCGTAAGAATTAAGAAAAATGTTCAGTTAGGCAAAACCAAGGGATTTGGTTTCTAGATTCCACCAAGGAAAACAAGGTGTCTTCGGCTGTGTTTGGGACATTACGAATACTCCAAGAGTAAATGGACCAGGTCAAGAACAAAGAAAATTAATACACATAATATCAATTCTAAAATATAACAAAAAAAATAATCCATTAAGTTTGTAATTTATTTCCAAAATTTAAGAAATTCATATTTAAAAGCCAAGATCAATATTTTTAAAAGTCATAATCAATTAATATGCACAATTCTTTAAACCCTCTTTAAAAAGTTTATTATTTCTATTTTAGATATTAAAAAATTAAATAATATTAAAATATTTTAATTGTAAAAATACTTATTTTATATAATAATATTTCCCAAAGACTCGTTAACTTGACTTAGCAATTTTTGTTTTTGCTTACAAATATTTATTTACATATTTACCTTCCATTTCAAACTAAAAAAATCTAATAACCCCGAAGAAAAGGTGTCCGAATGTCTTGTGTTTTTACTTTTCAATACCGACTCTTTTTTTAATATATTCATATATTTTTTTTAATTTTTATTTCTCTGTCAATCATTCATACTACACGTATTAAGTTTGAACAGAGAAGAAATTAAAAAGACACAAAATCAGAAAGAAACTTCAAACTTCTAAAACAAAGAAATAACACCAGCACAAATTATTATTATATTTCCCTCTCTCTCTCTCTCTCTCTCTCTCACTTCACTTTCTCTCTCTGCATTTTCCGCCATTTTCACAAGAAAACCTCAGAAGGTAAAACGATTCTCTCACTCGCTTTCTCTTTCAATGCTTTACATTGCGATTCTACTTCCTTTTCACACTCTCCCTGCTCGATTCTTTCTAATTTCTTCCAATTTATTTCTGATTTTTCACTTCTTTTGCTCCATTTGACTCCGCTTTTACTTGCTTTTCTTTCAGATGCTTGCTTGTATGTACACTTTAATTCTTCCTGAAATTAACTTCAATTTTATATAACTGTTTTAGTTTAATGCTAATTTTTGTTCATGATTTTGTTCTCAAGTTCATGATTCGATTTTGTAATGATTCATACTTTTTCTGCTTTGGCATTTGATTTGGAGATCGACTACTTTAGGAAGAAGCTCATAGATTAACGCGTTTACTATATTTTTATTATATATTTATCCATAAAAATATATAAATAAGTATTTTCTTTTGTATATGCATTTCTAAATTTAATGCTTAATTTGTAAAAAGGTGAAGCGATGAACATAGTAAGATCTGAGTTTAAATTGATAATAGTTGATTGCAGTAGGGTTTTGTGATTCTAATTAATGTATTATTTGAGATTACAATTGAATTTAATTGAACTTTTTCTGTGATTTAAGTGTCGTCAAATTATTAGTCAGTTTATCTTTGTTCTATTAAATATTTTCATTTTCACTTTTTTTTTTAGTTCTAGTTATTAGTATTATTTTTTTGTATATGTTAACGTTTCTAAATATGAATTACCGTAGTGCTATGTTGACCAAATGGTGGTTGTTTGCTTAGGTAGGGTATTGACTGGTCAACATTTATTGCTAGAAAACTTTATTTGAATTGGCTTCACTAGAATGCTGGTGAGGGGATTGACTAACAACAGAAAAATGTTTAGAAAATACTAATATCTTCATGATATTAGCAAATAATAAATTCCTAAAGCCATGATAAATTTTAAGTTTGAAAGAAGTTATGATTCATATTGCCTCATGGCAGTGTAAATAATTCAACATTTTTTGAGATGGTGTTTGAATTTGGTTACTATTCATATATTGGTGGAATTAATTATGGTCTGAAACCAATTCAGGAAATTAGTATATGCACACAAAACTGAAAACTGAACAAAATCAAACATGATATGTTAGTGGATTTAATTATGGCCTGAAACCGATTTCAACAAGAGCAGGGAAGAAGATGAGCACTAAGAATTATTGTTGTTGTTCAGTCTTGGAGCTTCTTTTTTTCATAACTATAATCTTAATCTAATTTCTTTTAACACTGTAGAGAGTTTACATGAATATACAATTCTTGTATTTTACTTGGATTACCCACTTAGAGATACTCAATGCTATTGATAAGATCCAAAACACAAGCTTTGCTGAAAACATAAATAGTAGAATTACGTTAAATCAATTATGGCCATTAACTGATTGTAACAGAATGTAAGAACCTGTAACAAAATCATAACAGACTCCTAGATGCTTTGGTATGTGTAATGTAAATCACTTGTAAAAAATTTTGAGACACTTGAACATGATACAAATAATACCATATGTACTATACATATTACAAGATTTGTTCGGTAGAAAGTCGTTCATCTTTTGCTTTAAATCTAGTTAGTAATGATTTGTAGTGTTTCCATTCTATTCTTTTTGTAGTATCCTTACAAAAAGGTGATAAGTTTCTTTAAGGTATAAAAGATCAAAAACTTGCTTTTGGTTTGGATTAATCTTATTGACAGAGCTCCGTGTTTGAGTTATTTTATCCCCATCTGCTGCATATATAAAGATATAATTGTGTAAACTTATTGTTTTGTATACAGGTTCAGCGTGCTTGCTACATTTGATTTGCTTTTGATATGATTTTCAAGGTGATGTCTCAGTATACAAACATGCTTCTAAAGGCTGGTAGTTGGTACTTGGTTTCAGATTGAGAACAGACATGAAAAAATAAGTGAATCTCGCATAGCTATCTAGCAAAGTTTCACTACACATGCTTCCATATATCTAATAAGAACTTTTACAATATTTGTGTTCCTTATCTGTTTCTATTCTACCATTTCTCTCTCCACAATTATTATAAGAAGTTGTCTGAAAGACAATGATCAATTTGGTTGTAGTTTGACATTCTCATGATCAAGTACCATAAAGTCGTAGGGATATTGCTTCATTCATAGGAGCATCAAGATGAAGAAATTGTATGGAGGAGTTCTGATTGCCTCATCGTTTACACTTTTTATGCTTATGATTCTGCGATATGGGGTCATGAAAAATCCTATTAGTGAAGGTTATTTGATCATACCTGTCTCTAATAATGGTACTAATCCTCTAGAATGGATAAATCCGGTGATTCCGACTGCTATTCAAAATCCAGATGGTAGTTCTCAAGTTATTTCTGCGGACATTTTAGTATCTAGCCTCTTTGCCAAGAACAGCTTTTCCAAAAAAGAACAACAAACTCTGCAAACATGGAACCACTTGAAACACTTAATTGGTCATGTTCAGGGTTTACCTAGTGCAGCAGACGCTATCAAGGAAGCTGCCAATGCATGGAATAGTCTTGTTTCTTCAGTTGAAGAGCAAAAGCAAGGTCATGCAAATGATAGTTCAAGAGCAAAAGAGAAACAGTGTCCCCATTTTCTTAATAAAATGAATTATTCTGAACTTGGTAATAGTAGCTACAGACTGCAAGTACCTTGTGGTCTGACACAGGGTTCTTCCATTACTGTAATTGGCACTCCAAATGGTATTCTAGGTAATTTTCGGATAGACTTGACTGGAGAACCAATCCCTGGGGAGCCTGATCCTCCAGTTATCTTGCACTACAATGTTAGGCTTCATGGTGATCAAATCACTGAAGATCCAGTAATTGTCCAAAACACCTGGACATTAGCTCATGATTGGGGTGAAGAGGAGCGTTGTCCATCCCCTGATTCTGAAGAGGTTAAGAAAGGTGAAAAATACTCTCATTAATATCCATAGGAATTCATGTTCATCATAATTGAATCCAAAGTTTCCTCTTATGATTCTGAAATAAATCATAATTGATGTCAAGGTTCCTCTAATGATTCTGAAATCAAATTTTAATATATTTGAGTTCAATGATGGCCGAAGAGTATTTGTTCTATAACAAAAAGGCCCTTCTGCTTAGTTTTATTAGCCAATTAACTCGCAGTTGCAACAGATTTGAGTCTTTTCTACCTTTTAATCTAATTATTTTTCTATCAATATTCATAATCACCGTTCCTCTTCTATATAGTTTGTAGTGCTAAAACTTAATTTGTTAACTTTTTGCTGATCCAGATGTTGTATATGCCATAAAGTGCATTTACACTACTTTTAACTTCCTTTATTTATTGCTGTTTTATATGCCAGTTGATGAGCTGGAACAGTGCAATAAGATTGTAGGCAAGAATATTAGCCAACTTTACATAGGCGGCATGCATTCCCACACTTCAAGACAAATATCAGCTGCTGAAGAGCAATCAATTAAGAGAAAATATTTTCCTTTTAAGCAAGGTTACCCATTTGTCGCAACTATTAGGGTGGGATCAGAGGGAATCCAGATGACAGTTGATGGAAAACACATATCTTCATTTGCTTTCCGTGAAGTACTTTCTTTCTCTCTTGCTTTTCATTTTTTAATATTATTGAATAAGTGTGTTTAAATATGCTGACTAATTTTGCTGGTTATGATTCAGACCTTGGAGCCATGGCTTGTAAGTGAGATAAGAATTTCAGGGGACCTAAAATTAGCATCCATTCTTGCAAGTGGTCTGCCTACATCAGAGGATTCAGAGCATATTGTTGATCTGGAGCTATTGAAATCAAGTCCTGTATCTGCACAGGCACCGTTGGATCTCTTCATTGGTGTTTTCTCTACAGCCAACAATTTTAAGCGAAGGATGTCTGTTAGAAGAACCTGGATGCAGTATAATGCAGTTAGATCAAATACAACGGCTGTGCGCTTCTTTGTTGGTTTGGTGGGTGTTACTTGTGATCTTCTCACTTGATTCTAAATAAGTAGAATTGGGGAAAGATCGTCTATCATATCATAATATAAAATTGATTTTTCTTTGTACTTTTCTGAATTAGTGGTCTTGGAACTTAGAAATTTGTTTCATTAACAATAAACAAAATGTGCTAACATATTTGTTTCCATTTGAGCCTTTTGTTTTCAGTATCTATACAGACATGATATTTTGATATGTAGAATTCTCTGTTAATAGTGTTAAATGAAGGACTTTGCTGAATTAAAGCTCATGTTTGATTTGATGCAGCATAAAAGCCAAATAGTTAATGAAGAATTATGGAAAGAAGCACAAACGTATGGAGACATACAGTTGATGCCATTTGTTGACTACTACAGCCTCATCACCTGGAAGTCTTTAGCAATCTGCATTTTTGGGGTAATGTCTTGTCTTTTCTTTGACTTGGAAAATCATTCATCTCTCATTGACTTTATCTTTTGAACAGACACAGGTTGTTTCAGCAAAGTTTATCATGAAGACAGATGATGATGCATTTGTTCGTGTAGATGAAGTGCTAGGCTCTTTGCAGAGGATCAATGTGGCTCACGGTTTGCTATACGGACTCATCAATTCTGATTCCCAGCCTCATCGAAATCCTGATAGCAAATGGTACATCAGTACAGAGGTAGAGATCTCCTTTCTTACTTGAACAATCTTCCTTCCATTTCATTTACATTATTAGTTTCTGATTGAAAGTTAATGGTATATGCAATATTTGTTGATTGAGCCTGCTTGTAAATAGATTTTGGATGAATCTATTATAGTTAATGTTATTTCCTGTGGTTGGATTGAAACTTGATTCTGCAGTCGCGGGCCATGGGCTGATGCATTTTTATCAATTATCATATGCTTATTATCAGAAAATGGAAATCTCCCTAGGTGAAAAAGTATTTACTGAGATTGGACTGAATGAACTGCTTATTTGCTACACTGTTGGAATGAAACTTTATTGTGCATTTCCTCTTTTTTATTTATTATTTTCAACTAATGTAACATTAACTTATTGTAAAGGAATGGAGCGAAGAAAGCTATCCTCCATGGGCACATGGCCCCGGCTATGTGATCTCACATGACATAGCAAAGGCAGTCTACAAGAAATACAGAGAGAATCATTTGAAGGTATGTAAAATCCTTTAATTGTTCAAAATGTAAAAAATGCTAGTGGGGCTCTAAAGATTTTATGCAAAAAGCATCGGAGGCATACATGAACACTTGGCAATTCTAAAACTGTTTTGCAGATGTTTAAATTAGAAGATGTTGCAATGGGAATCTGGATCGCAGAAATGAAGAAGGAAGGTCTAAAAGTTCGATACGAAAATGAGGGCAGAGTTTATAACGAGGGTTGCAAGGATGGTTATGTGGTTGCCCATTATCAAGGTCCAAGGGAGATGCTATGTTTGTGGCACAAACTTGAGGAATTAAAACGTGCAACATGCTGTGGTGATAGGAGGTGACTACTGAATGCTGACTAACCAAGATCCCACTTCTGATAAAGAATTTCCCACTTTTTTGTATAATAAATAGTAGAATAGTTAGCTAGCCAGATATGATTAGGAATAGGTATTAGTAGGGCATATATGTAAGTCATAGATTCGTTTAAGTAAATCTGATGATTGTCCTATGTAGAGAGAGGGAGAGATTTGTATAGAGCTGCCAATTAGAAATGGGTTATCAAATTTTCCCGTCTGATCAATTTTTTGATTGGAAACATGCCATTGTAGAAAGAAACCTCAAATAGTTTAATGTGCCAGTACTGCAATAGTTAAGTAATTTTTACTCAATTACTCACTCAGTCATGCCTTCTTAGTGTTATTCCCAGTGTCATTCAAATTGTAGCATGTGTGGGAAAGTAGTATTAAACTTGCATTCCATGTTATATTTTGCTTACTAAAATATGTTTACATATTTGTGACTTCTCATTTGTAAGATGGGAATGGTGATATTTATTTACCAGCTTGACAAAAAGTGATGGAAATAATACTATTTTAGGATAAAAATAAAAAAATATTCTATTTTTCTTACAAATATAACAATATGATGAGAAACATTATTTTTCTCTCTCTTTTTATTGAGCGTCAATTATATAGATAGTTTCTATTTTAAAATCATCAAATAGTATTCATATTTTCTTGTTTCTCACACTTTGTAGAGAAGACTTTAAATGAGGCAAGTTATTCTTTCATAAAATGGCAAAAATGTCATGTAATTCAGAATTTAACACCATTTAGTATTTTAACATGTTTATAGGAAAATTTCAACCCATACCCCATCATCTATTTTTTTTGGAAATTATAAATAATAAATGTCATGGGCATATTCCAATATGATAAAATTGAGCTTTTGAATTAATGATAATAAATACATTGTAAATAGTCTCATATAGAAAGTGGAGCTAACATTAAAAGCATTTATAAAGACATTGAAACATTAAACTTACCAAAGGAGTCAAAGAGGATAAGGTGCCACATTGACATATGTGGTGGTTTCAAACATTATGCCACATGTCACATCCGAACAACTCTTCGCCGGTGTAGCCACCGGGTCCGAGGGCGTGGGCGTAGAGACGTTAGTGGCGGCTTGTACACTATGTCTTAGATCCTGACTTAGCACCAATTCCTGAACCATCAGAAAATGAATCTGAAGAAGCCAAGAAAGAGCGCAAGAAACGTAGAGGACGAACTGTTATGCTGTGGACATATTCTGAATACACTGTCTGATCGTCTCTACGACCTCTATGCGGATAATCTGTCTGCAACAGAAATCTGGAAAGCGCTCGAATTCAAGTTCAAGGCCGAAGAGGGAGGTACGAAGAAGTTTTTAATTTCTAAATATTTTGATTTTAAATTTATAGACTGCAAGCTCATTCTTCCCCAAGTGCATGAGTTGTAAGTCCTCGTGAATAAAATAAAAGCGGTGAAAATAAACATCCCTGAGACCTTTCAAGTCGGCTGAGGACTTCTCTTTGAAGAAAATCCAGAAACATCTTCGAATCGAGGGGAATCGAAGGAGAGGGAGAAATCAGAATCTACGAGTCTTTCTAAAGTCAATGTCGTGACCACCAAAGGAAAGAAGAAACATGATGACTGATCAGTCACCATTTATGCTAGACAGTCCACTATTTAACCGTAAATAAGTCAGGTAAACTGTGTAAATTGAAGCATTTTTCATTAGATATAAGCTCAATTCTATAATATTAAGTGTGTTGTTACTTATGAGTTTCTTGAGGATATTTTACGCTTTTTGGTATGTTAGCAGGTAAAAAGCTAGTTTGGAAGCTCGGGAAAATCAAATGTAAGATGCCAAATCGAGCCCGAGCAAGAAAACGGAAGAAAAAGCCAATTTTTGGAGAACCTGCTGTCCATACGCGTATGGCCTTACATGATACGCGTATGGACCTTCCCAGTACGCGTAGCATACGCAAATGACCAGAGGGATGGAAAATTCAGCCAAAAGACCAGCTTCTGGTGATACGCGTACCAGTCTGGGCAATACGCGTACCAGTCTGGGCAATACGCGTATCAGAGGCTGTGTACGTGCAGTACGCGTTTGAGACCAGCCAATACGCGTATGGGACAGCTCAATACGCGTATGGAGCACAAAATCAGGAAAAATCCAACTGAAGAGCTATTAAGAGGCCAGACCACGATTTTCCGGGGGTTGGACAATTTTTGGAGAGAAAAGACGCGTTTTGAGAGCTGGAGACTCAACGAATATCCAAGGATTCATATGTTCAAGAGTTTTCCGACTATTGAAGATTGATTCCTCACGAAATTCTGTAATGACAACAATATTAATCTTTGTTTTTACTTTTATTATGAGTAGCTAAACCCCCCATTGCTAGGGGGGTGACCCTGATTCTGAATGTGACAGATTTGATGTTTATGAAAGTATTGCTTATTTCTTCTTTTCCATTAATTTGTTCTTATCGCCGTTCTTTGTGCTTTATTCGTCGGACCAACGAATGATGATTAATATGAATAGTGTAAGCTGGACAGCAATTATTCATTGACCTGGATAAGAACTTTGGATAGTAAAAATAACCTAGGACTAGGGATTTTCTATCTGACCGGTAATTCTTGATATGTGAATGCTTGAGTATGAACCTAATTGTTTATGGACATAGTAATTAGGTTACATAATCAAAGGTCTATTACTAAGGACTTAGGAATAGATACCCTTGAGGACCGGAATTAATTTGACAGGAATATTGTCTAAGTCTTCATAAATTATATCTGTTACAGGAAGATTCATTCACCGAACCCTAGCAATCTTCTCTCATTTGTATCTCGTTCAACCTTTTTACTTGTTTTCTTTATTTGAAATTGGTAGGATAATTACTCACCACACAAAAACCAAAGGCTTTTGTCTAATTGAAACAATCTATAAACTCTGTATTGTCAAGCAGTCCTTGAGATCGACAAACGGGGAAATTCCCTTTTATTACTACAGTGAGAAAAATAGTACACTTGCTATTTTCCCATCAAGTTTTTGGCGCCGTTGCCGAGGACTGCCAAAGATAGTAGAGTTTATTAATTTATTTTCAATTAGAATTTTGTTGCTCTGCATCAAAAATTTTATTTATTGTTAATTGTATTTTTATTATCATTATAACTAACTTCTGTCTAATCTGTGTATGCGAGGTAAGGCCTCAGCTGATTTTCATTTTGACGCAGAACCAGAGAGAACATTGCGCAAAAAGCTCAGAGAAGCGAGAAGAAAGAAACTGGCCAACTCTGACACCGAAGAACCGGCCACACCTGTCACACCAGTTTCTGTTCACTCCGAAAAATCTGAGTCAGACACAGATTCACATCCAGATACTGAAAACATGGCTGCAGATCCACCTCCAGCGGAAAGACTTTTAGGTGATTATGGCAGACAGAATAACCCAACAGTGCGGTTGACCATTGTTAACCAACCTGTTAATGTTGCCCACTTCCAGTTACATCCCTCAACTATCCGCCAGTTAGAAAGCAAACCTTTTGCAGGAAAGATCAATGAGGATGCAAACAAGCATCTGCAGAGGTTTCTGACTATGACTACATCATTAAAAATTGATGGGCATTCTGAAGAGGCAAAGAGATTGGTCATGTTCCCATTCACGTTATCTGAGGACGCTGAGGAATGGTTCTATTCCCTACCCGCCGGAAGCATTACTACTTGGCAACAAATGGAAACAGCATTCTTGAACGAATATTTTCCTGCTTCTGTGTATATCCGTAAGAGGTATGACATTGTGAATTTTAAACAGAAAGACGGAGAGACACTTGGAGATGCATACAAAAGATTCAAGAGATGTTTAGTTGCATGTCCTACACATAATCTGGATGAAACTGAACAAATGCAGAATTTTGTAAACGGGCTGAAAATGAAAACTAAGCAACTCATTGATACAGCTGCTGGTGGCTCATCTAATTTTTCAACAGCAACCGGTATCAAAAAGATCATCGAAGCTATTGCAGCAAATGAGCATTTGGAATTATATGACCGTACTGTGAATCAGCCAGAGGGAAAAGTTGACTTGAAATTAGCAAATCAGGTGGTGAAAATGGAAGACCAGGTTGCTGCTGAGGTTGAAAGAAGATTGAAAGCTATGAATTTAGGTACCCAGACTGTTGCTCAAGTGCAACCGGTTCCGACCATGATTTGTGAGATTTGTAGTGGACCACACTTTACCATGCATTGTGTTGCAACCGCAGAACAAGTGCAAGCTATAAATTACTTGAGGCAGAATAATCCCTACTCAAATACTTATAATCCGGGGTGGAAAAATCATCCTAATTTCTCTTGGAAAGATCAGCAGGGTAATATTCAGAACCAAGGACCTCCACAACAACAACCACCGTACCAACAGCAACCTTATCAGCAACAGGTACCGAAGAAAGCGGATTGGGAGATTGCTATAGAGAAGATGGCAACTCATAATATGCAATTTCAGGAGGAAACCAGGAATAATCAGAAAAGCACCAATGCATCCATTAAAAATCTGGAGATTCAATTGGGTCAGATAGCACAACATATAACAAATTCCCAAATACCAGGTGCATTACCTAGTGCAACTGTGACAAATCCGAGGGAGCACAATAATGTGAGTGCGGTAACAACAAGAAGCGGGAAATCTGTTGAAGATCTTAAGAAGAAGGATGAAGAAGAAGATCAATTGCTTGAAGTGGACCTGGAAATCTTAGAAAACAAGACACCAACTGAGGAAGAAAGTGTGACACTGCCGGTGGTGCAAGAAAAGCTACCTGAACCAAAACCCATCATTAAGCTTCCATTCCCACAAAGAAACAAAAAGAAGAAGCAAGATGAGAAAAATTTTCAGAAATTCATGGAGTTGTTCAGGAAACTAGAAATCAATATTCCATTCTCTGAGGCACTCGAGCAGATGCCTATCTATGCGAAGTTCATGAAAGACATCATCTCCAAGAAGCGCACCACTGACACTGACCCTGTTATATTAACTGAAACTTGTAGTGCTATTTTGCAGGGTATGAAGATTCCAGTAAAGAAGCCAGATAGAGGTTCTGTGACCATCCCGTGTACCATTGGAGATAGGTCTTTTAAAAGGGCGCTGATTGATTTGGGGGCTAGTGTTAGCCTTATGCCTCTGTCTATTTACAGGAAGCTGGGAATTGGAAATGTTCAGGATACCAGAATGACACTTCAATTTGCTGACCACTCAGTGAAGAGACCTTTTGGGGTAGTTGAGGATGTTCTGGTCAAAGTTGATAAATTTGTTTTTCCTGTTGATTTTGTAATTTTGGAAATGCCAGAAGATGAAGAGATACCTCTGATTCTGGGAAGACCTTTCTTAGAAACAGGTAGATGCATGATAGACATTGAGGGAGGTACCTTGACCCTAAAGGTATATGATGAAGAACTCAGAATTGATGTCCGGGAAACTATGAAACATAAATAGGAGATGTGTACAAACCACTCTGTTGAAGTAATTGATCAAATGGTAACTAGCACAATGCAAAGAAAGTTTCCTGAATTACCATTGGAAAGAGTTCTTAGTCTTTCGGTCAGAGAGATTGAAGAGAATGATGATGAAAAAGAAAAAGAAGTGCTTGCCATGCTGGATACACAACCTCTTTGGATGAAATCCAAACCACGTCGGTGGGAGGATCTGAGATCTCCACCAGAATTAGAAAATGAAAAGGTAAGTAAACCAGGTATAAATTTTGAATTAAAACAATTGCCTGTAAATCTTAAATATGTCTTTCTAGGATCTGGAACAAATTATCCTGCTATTATCAGTTCTGAGCTAAATGCCATAGATGAGGAAAAGTTAATACAGGTACTAAAGAAGCATAAGAGTGCTATTGGGTGGACTATTGAGGATTTAAAAGGTATTAGCCCCACAGTATGCATGCATAAGATACTGATGGAGGATAATCAGAAACCGGTGGTGCAACCACAGAGGAGGTTAAACCCAGCAATGAAAGAAGTGGTAAGGAAAGAGGTTGTAAAGTTGTTAGATTCGGGAATGATTTACCCCATTTCTGACAGCTCGTGGGTGAGTCCAGTGCATGTGGTACCCAAGAAAGGAGGAACCACAGTAATTTTAAATGAAAAGAATGAACTGATCCCAACCCGCACAGTGACAGGGTGGCGAGTATGCATCGATTACAGAAGACTGAACACTGCAACAAGAAAGGACCATTTTCCTCTCCCGTTTATTGATCAAATGTTAGAAAGACTTGCAGGTCATGAGTATTATTGCTTTCTGGATGGATATTCGGGATACAACCAAATTGCTGTAGCCCCGGAAGATCAGGAAAAAATTGCATTTACCTGTCCTTATGGTATTTTCGCTTACAGACGGATGCCATTTGGGCTGTGCAATGCCCCAGCTACTTTTCAGAGATGTATGACATCTATATTCTCCGACATGCTTGAGAAGTATATGGAGGTGTTTATGGATGATTTCTCTGTGTTTGGTTCTTCTTTTGATAATTGTTTAGCTAACTTGTCTCTTGTTTTGCAAAGATGTCAGGAAACTAACCTTATTCTCAATTGGGAGAAATGTCATTTCATGGTGCAGGAAGGAATTGTGCTAGGACACAAAATTTCCCACAAAGGAATTGAAGTGGATAAAGCCAAAGTGGAGGTGATAGCTAACCTCCCACCTCCTGTGAATGAAAAAGGGATAAGGAGTTTTTTGGGTCATGCAGGTTTTTATCGCAGGTTTATCAGAGACTTCTCAAAAGTCGCAAAACCGTTGACTGATTTGCTAGTCAAAGACAAGCAATTTAATTTTGATAAAAACTGCATGGTAGCTTTCGAAACTTTAAAGAGTAAGTTGATCAGTGCACCTGTTGTAATCGCCCCCGATTGGTCCTTGCCTTTCGAAATAATGTGTGATGCAAGTGACCTTGCTGTGGGGGCTGTCCTAGGACAGAGAAAGGACAAATTATTGCATGTGATTTATTATGCTAGTCATGTCCTTAACCCGGCCCAAATGAATTATGCAACTACCGAAAAGGAGTTGTTAGCCGTGGTTTATGCTTTTGACAAATTTAGATCATATTTGCTTGGTTCAAAAGTCATTGTGTATACTGATCATGCTGCTTTAAAGTATTTGTTTGCTAAGCAGGAATCAAAGCCGAGACTTTTAAGATGGATCCTCCTCCTTCAGGAGTTTGATTTGGAAATCAAAGACAAAAAGGGGTGCGAGAACACGGTCGCGGATCACTTATCTCGCATGTCCCCAATCAAAGAAACTGAGGAGGATCATCCTATTCGGGACACATTCGTTGATGAGAAAATACTTGCTGTTCAGGAGATACCATGGTTTGCTGACTATGCGAACTATGTGGTAGGTGGGGTTATACCTGATGACTTTAATTCTCACCAAAAGAAAAAGTTTCTTTATGATTGCAGGTTATACCTATGGGATGATCCATTTCTCTAAAAAAAGGGAGTGGATGGTTTGATCAGAAGATGTGTTCCAGAAAGAGAGCAAGCCGATATTCTGAAAGCTTGTCATAATTCAGAGTATGGTGGACATTTCAGTGGAGATAGAACTGCAGCAAAAGTCCTCCAATCAGGTTTGTATTGGCCGTCACTATTCAAGGATGCAAATTCTATAGTCCGAGAATGTGACAGGTGCCAACGAATGGGTAACATTACAAAACGGAATCAGATGCCGCAAAACTCCATGCTAGAAGTGGAGCTGTTTGATGTTTGGGGAATTGATTTTATGGGACCCTTTCCGCCATCATCTGGTAAGAATTACATATTGGTGGCGGTCGATTATGTGTCAAAGTGGGTAGAAGCTGTGGCATTGCCAACAAATGATGCTAAAGTGGTGGTGAAGTTCTTGAGGCATAACATCTTCTCTAGGTTTGGGGTACCACGGGCTTTAATTAGTGACCAAGGTACGCATTTTATAAATAAACTCTTGGAGAATCTGTTGAAGAAGTATAATGTAAAACATAAGATAGCCACACCATATCACCCCCAGACGAGTGGGCAAGTGGAAGTATCCAACCGTCAAATAAAGCAAATCTTAGAAAAGACGGTAAGTGCTTCTCGGAAAGATTGGTCAGTAAAGCTGGATGATGCATTGTGGGCATACAGGACTGCATTTAAAACACCAATAGGTATGTCCCCCTATCAATTAGTTTACGGTAAGGCTTGTCATTTACCACTCGAACTCGAGCACAGAGCTTTCTGGGCCTCCAAATTCCTAAACTGTGATCTTTTTAAAGCTGGTGAATCCCGAATTCTTCAACTTCATGAGTTGGAAGAATTCAGGAATCAAGCTTATGAAAATGCCAAAATTTACAAAGAACAAACAAAAAAATGGCATGATCAAAAGATACAGAAGAGGGAATTTCGGGAGGGACAACTTGTACTGCTATTTAATTCCAGGTTGAAGCTGTTCCAAGGGAAATTGAGGTCAAGATGGTCAGGACCATTCGTCATTAACAAAGTACTTCCTTATGGAGCAATAGAGCTTAAAAATGAGAAGAATGGCGACACCTTTAAAGTCAATGGTCAGAGGTTGAAACCATACAATCCCGGTGAAGGGGGACCGATTGAAACTGTTAAACTCATCTGAGTATGAGGTGTCCCGTCGAGCCATGCGACGTTAAACGAAGCGCTGCTTGGGAGGCAACCCAAGGGAGGTTTGATTGTAGCGTCATTTTATTTTTGCCGAGTCAGTTTTTTTTTAGAAAATCAAAGAAATGAAAACAAAAAGAAATTTTTTTTGAAAATGAATCTGCCAATACGCGTATGGGTCTTATGATACGCGTATTGGACACCAAAAATGCACGCCTCTGGTGAAACGCGTATGATACGCGTATAGACGAAGCATACGCGTATGATACGCGTAAGGGACCAGGCCATACGCGTATTACCTTATGATACGTGATCTGTTACGCAGATCATGTTTTACACTTGTTTCAGCAGCGTATGACACGCGTATGGCAGAGTGATACGCGTAAGGTACGCGTAAGGGAGCCTGATACGCGTATTGGCAGCGTATCATACGCGTATCAGTTTTATGGGGCTGCATATATAGTTTTTGTCCGTACGGACTTCATTTTCTCACTTTTTCATTACGTATTTTCTGCGTATTACTGTGATTTTTCTCTGTTTTCTTCTTTTTTCCTTCAGTCCACAGATTAATATCATGTCTCAATCACCAAACGAGATCAACACATTCCGTACCACCTACCATGAAGATCGATATGAGCAAATCAAGAATCGCAACATGGTCGAAGAAAAACATTGGATGTATCAGAATGACACGTATCCAGAGGTCACTAATATTCTGAAAAAGCAGAAGCTGATATACTTCAATGACAAAATCCAACCGGTTTCACTGGATCTGATCTGGGAGTTCTATGCCAATGCACTACGGGTAACATCTGATGAGGAAGACCCCACAGGGAATGCATCGTTCGTTTCATGGGTAAGGGGCAAAGTGATAAAATATGATGGGAAGACGATTAACAGTGTGCTGAAATGCAAGTTCTATGATTCTGTTTGCCCATTTGCCGAAATGAAACGGTCTGACAAGAACTACTGGCCTTACACTGATATGAAGAACTCACTGATTAGGCCAGGTCACGATTGGGCACCCACTTCAAAAATTTCTCCGGCGAAGATTATGGTGGTTGATCTCGCTCCGATTCCTAAGGCATTGGCTTATTTCATTCATCACAATTTGAGTACGAATCGGAGCGGGTCAGAATTGATATCCGAACGTGCCCTGCTTCTCCATCAGATCCTGCATCAGAAACAAGTGAATATTGGACAGATCATCGCTGCTGATATGGATGACATCGCTCAGTCGCCTAAGAAATCCTTAGGCCACGCGACTGTGATTTACCTGCTGTGCAAGAAAGCGGGTGTTCCGGATTTCCCTGATTCGCTGATGTTGCGACCGGCTGCACCGCTGAACGCCCATTGGATGAAGGAGCGGACGGTCACAGATGATCCGCCCCGACCTCTGAGGCAACCACGAGACAGGGAGGGAAGCACCAGTGCTCCGCACCAGGAGGCTCAGCCGAATGCAGCAGAGACACAGCCACCTCAGCCTCCTCCAATTGATGAGAACTCCAGAGAGTACCGGATGCAGATGTCCCAGTTTTGTGTTATGCAGGATTTCTATTTTCAGTATGGGCTGTCAGGGAGAGTTCTGACTCATCAGACTGATCTGTGGGAGGAGGCACAACGCTTCAGAGATAGATTCTCGGGACCGCCTCCAGCACCTCATTTTGGCCAGTTCACCTTTCCTTGGTGGAACCAGCCAGTTCAGATAGGGGGAGAGATTCCGCAGCAGCCACCGCACCAGACACCCCCATCAGCAGCAGCAGTCTCCGTCGGGCCACACAGAGACGTTGACGCCTATCCCTGCCTTCGCACGAGGGCAGACTATCTTGGATCCGACAGATATGATTAACTTTGATACCCATATGCAGGACGGTGGTCAGAGTGATTGATTTTGCTTGTTGTTTTTGTACTTTTGTTTTTTTTTGTGTAATTTTTGTTTTTTTTAGTTAGTTATTCAGTTTTTAATTTCTGTTGCTTTGATGTAACCACCTATTATGGGTTGACTTATTCTAATGAATTTGATTTGGTTTACCTCCAGTTTCCTGTTTATTGCATTAGATACGTGACTATGTCTGGCTATTGGTTTTCTTGATCACGTACACCAACTACTTGGGCGTTCTCTCTTTCAGTCCCCTGACTGTAGATACTGTTGTTTATGATTGGACGCACTAGTTAAGATTAACATCAGAACCACGAGCATGAGCTTTGAACTCAGAGGTATGATAGAACAAGTCAGCTTAACCCGTCCTGGTGAGTTCATAAAAAGCCAAACACTTATTATCATATGAGCGATATCAGGTATGTCTTTATCAATCTTGGTTTGCGTACGTTCTTTTGTTATTATTAGCTGTACGAATACACACACTGAGGCATGTTTTTTGTTATCACCTAGAGCCTTTCTAGCCATCCCATTATTATTATTATCCATTATTTTACCCTGTTGAGCCTTTAATCATTTATTGTTGATATACCCGTTTTTTTTTCTAAACCCATGACCTTGGACCTATCTTACCCTGTTTAGAGTATGTGAGAATTGATTTCATATCTACGTTTCTATCTAAGTTTGGGGTTGCTGTTGGTATAGCAATCTTTAAGTTTGGGGTAGCTTTGCAGTACATGAATAGTATGTGAATGTCGTATAAAAAAAAAAAAAAAAAAAGAAAGGAAAAAAAATAAGAATAAAAAGAAAGAAAGAGGAAAGCGAAGAACAGCTTTTGAAAGATGCTACATTCACTAGAAATAAAAGGAAAAGAGGATTGCATAACCCTACAGGAATAATAACAAAGAAACGTAGTAAGAGAATGATTGCATGTACTCTGAACCAACAAAAAAAATAAAATAATAATAATAATAATAAACATAAACCCTAGGTTCCACTTTCATAGCCTACCTAAACCCAAGCCCCGTTACAACCCTAAAAGACCTCAAAAAGTGTGTGTGATTGTACATGTTGATAGGATGAGAGAATTTATTCAAACTGTTGATTTGATATTGCATATTGTGATTTGAGAGTGATAACACTTTAACCCAGAGAGACTTGGTGAGAGTGTGATATAAGCTGACAGGTAAAGTCATATCTCTGAGGGAAAGAGTTTCTAGCTCGGCGGCTATGTGGAAGAATCAGAAAACCTGAAAAACATCAAGAGGTCCAGTGCGAAAAATTTCAGCAGTATTGTGGTAAGAACTGTTTTACAGTAAGTTTGGGGTGACATGATCTTTGATGGTAATAAAATGTTACTTGAGGACAAGCAACAAGCTAAGTTTGGGGTTGTGATCAGTCACCATTTATGCTAGACAGTCCACTATTTAACCGTAAATAAGTCAGGTAAACTGTGTAAATTGAAGCATTTTTCGTTAGATATAAGCTCAATTCTATAATATTAAGTGTGTTGTTACTTATGAGTTTCTTGAGGATATTTTACGCTTTTTGGTATGTTAGCAGGTAAAAAGCTAGTTTGGAAGCTCGGGAAAATCAAATGTAAGATGCCAAATCGAGCCCGAGCAAGAAAACGGAAGAAAAAGCCAATTTTTGGAGAACCTGCTGTCCATACGCGTATGGCCTTACATGACACGCGTATGGACCTTCCCAGTACGCGTAGCATACGCAAATGACCAGAGGGATGGAAAATTCAGCCAAAAGACCAGCTTCTGGTGATACGCGTACCAGTCTGGGCAATACGCGTACCAGTCTGGGCAATACGCGTACCAGTCTGGGCAATACGCGTATCAGAGGCTGTGTACGTGCAGTACGCGTTTGAGACCAGCCAATACGCGTATGGGACAGCTCAATACGCGTATGGAGCACAAAATCAGGAAAAATCCAACTGAAGAGCTATTAAGAGGCCAAACCACGATTTTCCGGGGGTTGGACATTTTTTGGAGAGAAAAGACGCGTTTTGAGAGCTGGAGACTCAACGAATATCCAAGGATTCATATGTTCAAGAGTTTTCCGACTATTGAAGATTGATTCCTCACAAAATTCTGTAATGACAACAATATTAATCTTTGTTTTTACTTTTATTATGAGTAGCTAAACCCCCCATTGCTAGGGGGGTGACCCTGATTCTGAATGTGACAGATTTGTTGTTTATGAAAGTATTGCTTATTTCTTCTTTTCCATTAATTTGTTCTTATCGCCGCTCTTTGTGCTTTATTCGTCGGACCAACGAATGATGATTAATATGAATAGTGTAAGCTGGACAGCAATTATTCATTGACCTGGATAAGAACTTTGGATAGTAAAAATAACCTAGGACTAGGGATTTTCTATCTGACCGGTAATTCTTGATATGTGAATGCTTGAGTATGAACCTAATTGTTTATGGACATAGTAATTAGGTTACATAATCAAAGGTCTATTACTAAGGACTTAGGAATAGATACCCTTGAGGACCGGAATTAATTTGACAGGAATATTGTCTAAGTCTTCATAAATTATATCTGTTACAGGAAGATTCATTCACCGAACCCTAGCAATCTTCTCTCATTTGTATCTCGTTCAACCTTTTTACTTGTTTTCTTTATTTGAAATTGGTAGGATAATTACTCACCACACAAAAACCAAAGGCTTTTGTCTAATTGAAACAATCTATAAACTCTGTATTGTCAAGCAGTCCTTGAGATCGACAAACGGGGAAATTCCCTTTTATTACTACAGTGAGAAAAATAGTACACTTGCTATTTTCCCATCAATTACATAAAGAGTCATCTTGGACCAAAAAAGGAACATGATAAGTTCAAGAATGCTGGCGGTCATAAGGGTCCGAAAAGCAAATGTTTTGTTTGTGGAAAACTTGGACACTATGCTAGAGATTGCAGGCACAACAAGTCAAAAAACGAGATCAATGCAGTTCATGCAAATGATGACATAATTGCTACAGTAAGTGAAATTATGGCAATCAAAGGAAAAGTTCAAGGTTGGTGGTATGATACATGCGCTACGGTGCACGTCTCTTATGACAAGGCTGTTTTCAAAACCTATTTTGAGACAAATGATGGACAAGAAGTGCATATGGGAAATGAAGTACGATCTAAAGTTGTTGGAACCGGATTGGTCGAACTCAACTTCACCTCAGGAAAGAAAGTCACTCTCGTCAATGTGCTTCATGTCCCGGACATGAATAGGAATCTTGTTAGTGGGGACTTATTGGAAAAATCGGGCATTAAATCTGTTTATGAATCGGGCAAACTTATATTGACCCGTAATGGTGTATTTGTTGGAAAAGGATATTCCGCTGAAAGAATGATCAAATTATGTATTGTCGACAATATTACTAATGAAATTTCTACTTCCGCTTACATGCTTGAATCTGTTTCTTTCAGGCATAATAGACTAGCACATTTCAATATTAGTTATATGAAAAGACTAATTAAATTTGGATTGATTTCATGTAATATAAATGATTTCAAAAAATGTGAATTATGTGTTAAATCAAAGATGATTAAGAAACCTTTCAAAAGTGTTGAAAGAAATACAAATCTACTTGATCTTGTACACTCAGATTTGTGTGAATCCAATGGCATGTTAACCCGCGGGGGAAATATATATTTTATTACATTCATCGATGATTCTTCTAGATACACACATGTATATCTCTTAAAGCATAAAGATGATGCTTTTAATGTCTTTAATATTTATAAAGCAGAAGTGGAAAACCAATTAAGTAGAAGTATTAAAGTCCTTAGGAGTGATAGGGGCGATGAATACTTTTCTACTGAATTCGATGTATTTTGTGAAGAACACGACATAATACATGAATGTTCGGCACCTCGCACCTCGCAACAAAATGGCATGGACGAAAGAAAGAATCGAACATATCAAGAGATGATGAATGCCATGTTGATGCTTTCTGAATTACCCCTCAATTTGTGGGGCGAGGCCTTATTATCCGCTTGCCATATAATTAATAGAATTCCTTTAAATAAAACCGGTATTTCTCCATATGAGACATGGAAAGGAAGAGCACCAAATATCGATTACTTTAAAGTGTGGGGGTGTGTGGCTTACTACAAAAATATGGATCCTAAAAGAACCAAGTTAGGTCCTCGAGGGATAAGATGTGCTTTTGTAGGATATGCACAAAATAGTAAAGCATATAGACTCTTAAATTTAGATACTAATATAATTATAGAATCCTGGGATGTAGAATTCTTTGAAAATCTTGTCACCAAGGATAAAGAATCAGAGTCGGCTGCAACTAAAGAATCTTGTGGAAAAGATTCCTCTCAGATTGTAGAAATACAACCTGAAGGCACCTCTCGAATCATTGAGTCACAACCCGAGCCTATGATAATCAAAAGAGTCCGGAAAATAAAGAATCTAGGACCAGACGAAATTGATCCTCAATTTATTTCCTTTTATCTAGTTGAAGGAAATTTCAAGAATTTCGTACAAAGTATTCCGGTCATTCTTCAATTAGGAGATGATCCTGAAACTTACAAGGAAGCAATAACTTCAAGGGACTCCTCCTTTTGGAAGGACGCTATCCAAGATGAAATGGATTCAATTGTTTCAAACCACACTTGGGAACTTGTTGACTTACCAAAGGGATCAAGGTCCATTGGATGCAAGTGGGTGTTTAAAAAGAAATATCATAGTGATGGTACCTTAAACACTTATAAGGCCAAATTAGTGACAAAAGGATTTAGACAAAAGGAATGTATAAATTAATTTGACACATATGCACCAGTAACAAGGACAACCACAATTAGATTGTTGTTTGCCTTAGCCTCTTTAAATGACCTTATAGTTCATCAGATGGATGTTAAAACAGCATTCCTAAATGGAGATCTTGATGAGGAAATCTACATGGAACAACCAGAAGGCTACGTGCTTCCTGGAAATGAACTAAAAGTGTGTAAGCTTGTCAAATCCTTATATGGCTTAAAACAAGCACCAAAACAATGACATCAAAAATTTGATTCCATGATACTTTCAAATGGATTTATTCCTAATTCTTGTGACAAGTGTTTATACACAAAAGTGTGCAAAACCACTGTGATATTTCTTTGCCTCTATGTTGATGACATGCTAATAATTAGCAACGACTTGAATGGAATTCTAGAGACAAAGAGGTTTCTAACTTCCACTTTCAAAATGAAAGATCTTGGACCTAGCGACACAATTCTAGGGATAAAAGTTAAGCGAAATAGTGGGGGTTATGAACTTAGTCAAACACACTATATTTAGAAAATGCTTGATAAGTTCAAACACCTAAAATTTAAGGAAGTAACACTCCATTTGATCATGTCGTCAAACTTCAAAAGAACAATGGAAGAGTAATAGCTCAATTCGAATATGCAAGTGCAATAGGGTGTCTTATGTACTTAATGCAATGTACCAGGCCCGATATATCATTTGCAGTTAGTAAAATGAGTAGATTTACTAGTAATCCAAGTAATGAACACTGGAAGGCAATCACTAGGATTTTTGGCTATCTACTGAAAACCAAAAACCTTGGCCTTCATTATGGTAGGTTCCCTACCGTACTAGAAGGATATATTGATGCGAGTTGGATATCTAACGTTGGAGATCATAAATCTACAACTGGATGAATATTTATACTAGCTGGAGGAGTAGTTTCTTGGAAGAGCAAGAAACAAACATACATTACTCTTTCGACCATGGAATCAGAGTTTGTGGCTCTCGCTTCCGCTGGTCAAGAAGCAGAATGGTTGAGGGATCTTCTGTTGGAAGTTCTATTGGCTAAAGATAATATTTCAAAGGTGATGATACACTGCGATAGCCAAGCCACTTTAGCAAGAGCGTTCAGCGAAGTGTATAATGGAAAGTCTAGGCACATAGGACTTAGACATTCGTTTGTGAGGAAAATGATTAAGGATGGAATCATTTCACTCACCTATATACGAACAAGCTATAATTTGACCGATCCATTTACTAAGCCATTGGCTAGAGACTTAGCAAAAACAACCTCGAGAGGCATGAAGTTGAAACTCCTTGAATAAGAGTTCCAACGACGGCGACAACCCAATCTTATGTTAACAGAACATTAACTTCAAGATTCAATGGGTAACAACAAGTCGTTGATTTGGATGTAAGTCAGGCATTGGGAAATAATGTTGACTATTTTAAATAGAGGGTTGAGGTTTTCAAAACCTCTTAATGAAGTTCATAACCGAGGAAAAGTATCTCATGGAAAAGGATCCAACATGAACTTCACCTATGTGAATTTCGAGATGGTGCCGTCTCAAATTGAGAGTTGGAGTTTCTCTCATGAAAAATTCTTGAAACAGGATATCATATGGCCATAAATAAGTGTTAAACGAGATATGTAGAGGAAGAATCTTTAAAGAGTGTGTGTAAGGTAACACCGGTCTAATCATATGGATTAATGGTTTAAAAGTATTGATACCTAATACTCTGATTAAGCTTTGTGTTATCCTCACTAAGGTTAAGTTTTAAATCGAAAGATACCTGACTGTATTAACACTCTTTATATCTCATTTTCTGGAATTAGTTTTGTCAGTATTAGAACAAGTAGAGGATTATTGGAAATTATAAACAATAATTGCCATGTGTATGTTCCAATATGACAAAATTGAGCTTTTGAGTTAATGACAATAAATGCATTCAAATAGTCCCACATAGAAAGTAGAGCTAACATTAAAAGCATTTATAAAGACATTGAAACATTAAACCACCAAATGAGCCAAAGAGGATAAGGCGCCACATGGACATATGTGGTGGTCCCAAGCATTATGCCACATGTCACATATGAACAATCCCTCGCTGGTGTAGCCATCAACGACACCGGCTCCGGGTCCGGGTCCGAGGGCGTAGGCGTAGAGGCGCTAGTGGCGGTTAAAGTAAAAGGTTTCAAATCTAAAAAACTAGAATTTTAGAATGTATTATAAAATTCTAAAAATATATCTCACATTCATGTGTACATTATTTTAATTCTAGATATAACACACTTTCGATCGTCATTAACTTAAGGTGATAAAGTGTTTGCAGTCTCTCACCGTCTAACCAACACGAACAAATACCTCCAATAACATTTAGCATCAAATCTCAATTTTATAAAATTCTAAAAATATATCTCACATTCATGTGTACATTATTTTAATTCTAGATATAACAAACTTTCGATCATCATTAACTTAAGGTGATAAAGTGTTTGCAGTCTCTCACCGTCTAACCAACACGAACAAATACATCCAATAACATTTAGCATCAAATCTCAATTCACATCCTTATTTGTGAATCAGAAAGATCTTCCCATATCAAATATATTTTTCTTTTCATAGAGTAAAATTTCACATATTCTTAGTTATAACTTTTTTCCGACTCTAAGACATCAAAAAGAGTGCTTGAAATACTTTTAAGGAAAATGAGTTTGTTCACGATTCAACCTGAATCCATTTAATCTTTTCGAAATTTCTAACACTATTCCCCTATTCCTACAATAAATTTATTTTGACCAAAATATCCTTATATAATTAATTTATTAAAAATTAAATAATATTATAAAAATTGATTATCGAAACATTTTTGCAAAGTCTTCCGGTACAAAAAAAAATTGAAAAATGATTATCGAAACTCTTTTGCAAAGTCTTATGATACACAAAAATTGACTACCGAAACTCTTTTACAAAGTCTTCCGGTACAAAAAAAAGTTAAAAATATACTTAGAAAAATGACTATCGAAACTCTTTTGCAAAGTCTCCCGGTACATAAAAATTGACTATCGGAAGTCTTTTGCAAATTCTTCCGGTACAAAAAAAAAAATTCTCAAAAACTGACTACCGGAACTCTTTTGCAAAGTCTTCTGTTACACAAGAATTGACTACCGGATTTTTTTTACAAAGTTTTCCGGTACAATTAATATGCAAAAAATGACATATAAATTTAAATGGTCAAAATAAGTCATCAGTCGATACATAATGAAGTCGAAATACACAATAAAGTAGAAATAAGTCAATAAAATACAATCGATAAGAATCCAAAATACAAATACTATATACTATTGTGTATGCCGAACTACATCTCATTGGGCTCCTTTACCCCGTTCTCCGACGTTGTTTCCGGTACATCAGTGCCTCTCGTGCCTCCGTCATAATGGCATCTATGACTCGTCTCACCTCAGACCCATCAGGGAAGATACCTCTATCAATGTCTGCCTACGAAATCTCCATAATGCGACGACATCTAGGCAAGACATTATGAGCATGATCTAAAATTTTCTGCTCCTCTTCTAATATCTCTTGATGATCTGCCCTCAGTGGATCTCCTAAAGCAATATGCACCATATACGGATGTGACACCCTGAAGAACCACCTGATGTATCCGTCAACATAGCTCCAATCGCTCTCAGCTACAGTACTATGTGCCTCCTCCTGTACCAGATGACTAAGATAATCATAAAACATGACATCCATATCTCTATGTGTCATAATAGAAGAAGCAAAGACAATAGGGTGTTTAGGAATAGTTTGAGTGTAGCCGAACTGCCGCATGACCCGCTCAAGAAAATGAAGAAATATCAGATAGTCTACCATCAACTCGAGTGCCTCGTCTTTGCTAATCCTCCCATGATCTAGAAGTTTCCCCTTAATCGGAAGATGCAACAAATACAACACATTGTCGAGTGTGATAGACATCTCACTAAGTGGTAGATGAAATGATGACGTCTCATTGTGCTCTCTCTCCACGAATGCATTAAGCATCCCGTGGTTGACCGTAACATAACTGGTCTTTCACAAGTCTTTCATCATAAATATGGACAAAGAAGCCTGAAATCACTCGTCATTAGGCTGAGGCAAGTCAGTAATATTTCGCCCATGATTAATAAATTTCAGCGGATCACGTGAAGGTTGAGAAAAACAAGAAAGGGGGTTTGAATTGTTTTGGAAATAAAAAACTTTTTCAAAAATCAAAACACACAAAATTTTATACTAGTTCGCTTGAAATTCAAAGTTACTCCAGTCCACCCAGCCAAGGTGATTTCGCCTTCAAAAAGGACTTAATCCACTAATCTTGAAAGATTACACAACCAAACGTCTAACAGAATAATCTCTTAGCCCTCTCAAGTATTCAGACTGCACAGTGTCACTTGAGGAAATAGTTTGAGCAAGAGTGAGTTGTAATGTAAAGTGCTTCTAACAAAAAGCAAATATTGCAAAAAATAAAAGAACAAAATCTTTTCACGTAAGAGCAGTAGCTCGTGAAAATGAGAGAGGATGAATGAGATTTCGGTGTGTCTCAGGTGTATTCTCTTGTGAGGTAATCCGTCCTTTATATAGTCGTTGTGAAGGACCGTTGGAGTGATGACATAATCTTGGTCATTAAAGAATAATTAATTTCATTACTCTTTTTGTTTCTTTCTAAAACCATTTTGTTCGCCTCATTATTCCCTTCTTTAAATACTTTCTTTCCATAATGAGATTCTCTTTGGTTACGCGTTCTGAACTGGTGAGTCTGTGTCAGAGTCTTGATATATCAAATTTATCTTCAGAGGATGATTATGTCTGACTTCATCAGAGCTTCTCAGTGCTCTAGACTTCTTAAGTATCAGAGTCTGGATTCAGTAGTCTTTTAACGGAGCTTCTGACTTCTAAGTGTTATGCTGGTATCTGCTTTGGTCAAAGTCAGAACCTTCTGGATGTATCCTTTCTGAGTGGCATCTGATCATCGAATATCTGACAATTCTGTATCTGATGTATGGTCAGAGTCCTGCGTAAATGTTCAGAGTCCTGCACACTAAGAAAAAATCTCGTTAGAGTACCATTTTTGTTTCATCCTTTGTTATCATCAAAATCTTAGAGATATATTGTAGAACCAATTTTGTTCTTACAATCTCCCCCTTTTTGTTGATGACAAAACAATTCAGATTAAAGATGGAACATTTAAAGAAATCCTTAGATCAGATATTGCAGTGGGCTCCCCCTGAGTTAGATCTTTGGATAGCTCAGAAGTTCTTACCGAACCTTCCATGGTTTGGTGATTTTAGCTACTTTTCTGCATATCTTAAGTCATTGATTTTGTAATAGTTTATTGAACATGTTTGCCGTGCTTGAGAGGAATTAATTATGTTTTCATTAGAGCTGTTTTAGTTCTCCCCCTTTTTGTCAGAATCAAAAAGATATAGCAAAAAAAGTTGATATTGATAGATAAGCATATACAGATAAGCACATAAGTCAGAAAGCAGAAAACAAGAAGTAGACATCAAAACATAGAAAGCAACAAGCAAAGATAGCCTAGGTGCCTAAGGGTTTGAAGGTGGAGGCATCCTCTGGAGCAGCTGGGGCAACATGTTCTGAATGTTAACGTTCTGTTGGTCCAGTCTGGCTCGAACTACCTATTGTTCTTTCTGCAGTTCTTCGAGAGTCTTCGGGACAAGAGGGACGAATCCAGAGTTGGAGGACTCCCCCTGAGTCAGTTCATCAGCTTTGGCATTGGCAGCAGTTTCTTCAGCAATGCGGGCTGCTTCTTCAGCGTCGACTTTAGCTTCTCTGATTCTCTGAAGTTCTTCTTGACGCGCTTTCTCTTCAGCTTCCTTCCTTGCCTGTTCCTCAGCTTCTCTAGCTAGGCACTCTTGGAGTCGGATCTCAGCGTCTCTGATGAAGTCGTTGTGGACTTGTTCAGAGAGGCCTTTCAGCTTGAAGGCTTCAGAGGTCATCCAACCTATCACTTTGTTCCAGTGAGTCCTTACAGTAGAGGGATCATCACCGAGACCAAAGTTGATGGTTAGAGACTTGACCTTTTCAACTAAAGACTCTGCAAAAACCTTGATTGCTTCTTCAAGGGTAGGAAAGGTATTTTCTGGTTCATTGGCAGAGGCTTGGGAGGGTGAGGAGGGTGAGATGGGGGCACTTAGATTAAGTGTGGGAGTTGTTGGGTCAGCGAAAGTGATGGTTTGTGGTATGTCAGAGTGTGTTGGTTCATATGGTTGCGATTCAGAGTGGATTGGTTCTGAAGGTTGTGGTTCAGAGTGGGTTGGTTCAGATGGTTGTGGTTCAGATGTGGTTGAGTTTAGATGTTCCAGGGGTGGGGAAGTGACTTCAGGTTCAGGGTCAGGATGTGATGGCTTTTGAGAGGCCAGAGCACGGTCTTGGAGCTGAGCCAGAGTGGGGGAGTGAGGGTCAGATGGTTCAGTGTCAGATGAAAGTTCGTAGTAAGGTGGGGATTGAGGAGATAGTGATGATGATGGTGAGGTGGTTTCATTTAGAATTTATGCTTCTGAAACAGGTAAAGTTGTGGTGGCGAGGTTGAATTTTTGAGATGGTAGGTTAGAGGATCTAGTGGTTGAGGGAGGAGTTTCAGCAGTGGTGTATATAGTGGTTGTGTGGGGAAGAGAACAAGCAATGGGTTTAGTTTTTACAAAGGGAGGGAGAGATACAAACTTACCTAGAGAGCCAACCAGAGGAACTGGGGGTCTTGATCCAGATGTTTCTCCCAGCTTAGCTATCTTCGCCTTGTTGGACTTCTCAGAGGGCTCCCGCATCCTCTTCTGGAAGTTTGGAGGAAACTCAGGTAGCCAGTCCACTGAGAATTCAGTGATATCCATCCCTTTCTTGTACAGATCCTCTAGATAGTAGGCTATTACCTCTGGAGGGTCGATCTTGGAGAACAAGTAGAGTCCATTGGGAACCTCCCTCTGATCTTTAAGTGCTTCCCACGAGGTATCAAGTGTTGGTTTGGCTCTCACTTGATCAATGATTCCCATGCTCTTCAGATTCCGAGAATTCAGAGGTCTTCCAATATCAATCATGACATCTTCCATTAGTCTAAGCTGAATTAGATGGTCCACGAGGCCACTCTCGATCAACACATCAGATATAAGTCTCCCCAAAGGGATGTAGTTCCTTGTCTTCATGTTGTTTCTGGTGTCTTTAACAGAATCTTTGTGGTACTTGAATAAGAGTGCTGGTAGGCAGAGCTTCAGACCCTTATGAATACAGTACAAGATGCACTTCTGATCTATGTTGATGTAGTCAGAAGAGTTTGAAGCCGGACGATGATGGATGGTGCCTAAGATAATCTTCAGCCAGACCCGAAGGTTCTGATGTAGTTCCTTATTCTTGGAATTCTTACCTTCAGCATTCTATTGGAAGATGGTAGGGTTTATCTCCTGGAACAAGTACTTTGTCCTAGGGTTGATGTTGTAGATGCGTCTTCCTCCTGTCTTCTCCATGTTCAGAAGAGAAGCAATTGATTTCTCAGTGATGACTATCTTGACTCCCAGAACGTAGGAGACAATGTAGTGATCATCTGAGTCTGCGAACCGCCAAAACTCCTTCACCAGATTCGTATACGGGGCCATAGAGGCGTTGAAAGTAATTTTTCCACCCTTTCTTTTTCAGTTCTTCAGTGAGGTCGACGCCATTGCGCTTCATGTTGTTGAAATCAACCAGTGTTTCACAAAGAACTTCAAGCTTGTCAAATGGAGTTGCTAGATGAATGTGAGGCTCACGATCAAGAATGTGAGGTTCCCCGTAGATTGGAATTTAGACGACGCCGGTGGTTACAGTAGTATGATGACTAGAACTGGGTGCTTGCTCTGTTGAGTTCATCTGTTGGGAGAAATTGTACACTGATTGTTGCTGAGAATCCATGAAGAAAGGTTGAAGATGATGATGAATGTTGAAGAACTTGGTGAAAACTGCAGAAAAACCTTTGAAGGAGGTGAAGAACGAGAGAGAGAGGGTTTGTGAGTTCGTGAGTGTGAAAGTGTGCAAGTGTAGATTATGAAATGAATATATACACAATTAGGGGCATGCAAAACGATAATGAAATGTTGAGTTTAACAGATAGAAAATTAAATGCAACACGTAAACCAAGTAAGCACGTTTTAGAGGAGAATGATTACAACTCATGATGACGTCTAATCCCAAAATTAGCACACTGCTCGAGGAGATATCAAGAGTCTGTTTCTTGATTACTGCTAGACAGCTGTCTAGAAGTTCCAAGGTCAGACGCAAGATGTACCACGTGTTACTTTATCTGATCTTCAGGAATACCAAATGGTTGGTTCCTGGAGATTTTTAACTCAAATGACTTCTAACTGGTAGTAGCATCAGAGTCAGATACAGAATCCAGTTGTTTACTTCAGAGTCTTATTTTGTTATCTCAGAGGCACATATCATTCTGGACAATTTTTAATGTTTAGATTTTTCAAGATAAAAGAGAATTTATCTTCAGCAAGGGGTTTGGTAAAAATATCAGCCCATTGATGGTCTGTATCAATAAATTTTAATGTTATTACCCCTTTCTGAACATAGTCTCTAATGAAATGATGTTTTATTTCTATGTGCTTAGCTCTGGAATGCAAAATAGGATTCTTACTTAAACAGATGGCGACAATATTGTTACAAAAGATAGGAATGTTACTCTCAAAGATTTGAAGATCTTCTAGTTGATTCTTCATCCAGAGCATCTGAGTAGTGCATAGTGATGCTGAAATATATTCTGCTCCTGCAGTGGACAGAGCTATGGTTGATTGCCTTTTGCTGGCCCAGGATATCAGATTCTTTCCCAAGAACTGAAAGTTCCCATATGTACTTTTACGTTCCGTTCTATCCCCTGCGTAATCTGCATCACAGTAACCAGAAAGTCTATACTCTGATGTTTTCTCATACATCAGGTCCATGTTTGGGGTTCCTTTCAGATACCTGAGTATTCTTTTAACAACTATTAAATGAGACTCTCTAGGATCTGATTGGAATCTGGCACATAGACATACACTAAATAGAATATCAGGACGTGTAGCAGTCAAATAGAGAAGAGAGCCTATCATACCACGATAGAGCTTCTGACAAACCTTCTGGCTAACTTCTTCTTTTTCCAGAATGCACGTTGGATGCATAGGTGTCTTAGCAGGTTTGCATTCCGCCATTTCGAATTTCTTCAGAATGTCTTTAATGTATTTACTTTGATGAACGTATGTAGCTTCTGAAGCTTGATTGATTTGAATTCCTAGAAAGGACTTTAGTTCTTGCATTAAGCTCATTTCAAATTCTGCCTGCATTAGCTCAGAGAATTCTTGACATACAGAAGGATTAGCTGATCCAAAAATAATGTCATCAACATATATCTGGCATATCATGAGGTCATTACTAAAGTTTTTACAAAAGAGTGTAGAGTCAACTTTTCCTCTAATAAAGTCATGTTCCAGAAGAAAATTGCTTAGTCTTTCATACCAAGCTCTAGGAGCTTGTTTTAAGCCGTATAGTGATTTCTTAAGTTTAAAAACATGTTCTGGACAACTGGAGTTTTCAAAACCTGGAGGTTGATTGACATACACTTCTTCTGATATATAACCATTAAGAAATGCACTCTTGACATCCATTTGATATAGTTTGATTGGGTGATTTACAACAAATGAAACAAGTAAGCGAATAGATTCTAACATGACGACTAGGGAAAATGTTTCATTGTAGTCAATGCCTTCTTGTTGACTGTACCCTTGTGCCACCAGTCGAGCTTTATTTCTGATAACTTCACCTTTTTCGTTCAGTTTATTTCTGAACACCCATCTGGTTCCAATAATGTGAGTACCTTTAGGCTTTGGAACAAGATCCCATACGTCATTCTTTGAGAATTGATCTAGCTCTTCTTTCATAGCTAGAACCCAGTCATCGTATTGAAGTGCCTCATCACAGGAAGTAGGCTCAATCAAAGATACTAGTCTTAGAGGGATTTCTTCAGGTACCTTGAATGTTGACCTAGTTCGGATATGTTCATCCTTGTTTCCCATAATCAAATCTTCATAGATGCTGGGGCGGCTTCTTGATTTCTTCTGGATAGCTGAGTCTTTAGTTGTATCTGGACTTTGTTTATCAGATACTTCTGGTGCTTTGGTCTTTTCGTCAGAACCTGCAAAAGTAATCTCCAGATCTGCAAGTTTCTCAACTAGCTTTGACTTTTCAGGGTCAAGCTTATCATCAAATCTAACATGAATTGATTCTTCCATAATTTTGGTTTCTGTGTTGCATACTCTGTAGCCTTTAGAGCGTTCTGAGTATCCTAACATAATATCTTTTTGTGCTTTTGAATCAAACTTGTTCAGATGTTCTTTAGTATTCAGAATAAAGCAAGAGCGTCCAAAAGGATGAAAATAAGAAATGTTGGGTTTTCTTCCCTTACACAGTTCATAGGGAGTCTTCTCCAGAATAGGTCTTATAGAGATTCTATTATGAATATAACACGCTGTATTTACTGCTTCAGCCCAAAAGTGCTTAGCCATATTTGTTTCATTGATCATGGTTTTGGCCATCTCTTGGAGTGTCCTATTCTTCCTTTCTACAATTCCATTTTGTTGTGGAGTTATAGGACATGAGAAATCATGGGATATTCCATTAGAATCGAATAGTTCTTCAAAAAATTTATTTTCAAATTCTCCACCATGATCACTTCTGACTCTGATGATTTTGGAGTCAAATTCGTTTTACCCATGTCCAGCGACTAAAGTCATCAACAATAACTAGTCCATATTTCTTTCCATTGACTGATGCTGTTTTGACAGGTCCAAACAGGTCAATGTGAAGAAGTTCAAGAGGCTTAAAGGTGGAAACAATATTTTTCTTTTTAAAAGATGTTTTGGAAAATTTCCCTTTCTAACATGCCTCACATAGAGCATCTGAAGAATACTGCAGCTTGGGTAGACCTCTGACTACCTCGAGTTTATTTAGTTGAGATAGTTTTCTCATGCTAATGTGGCCCAAGCGTCTATGCCATACCATTGCTCTTCATGAACAGACATCAGACATTTTACATTTTGTTCTTTTAAGTCTGAAAGATTTATTTTGTAAATATTGTTTTTCCTCTTGCCAGTGAATAAGACTGTTCCATTGTTCTGATTAATTGCTTTACATGTTTTTTGATTGAAGATTACATCATAGCTGTTATCACTTAATTGACTTATTGATAACATGTTATGCATTAATCCTTCTACATAGAGAACATCGAATATAGAGGGAAGAGTTCCATTACCTATAGTTCCGGAGCCTCTGATCCTTCCTTTCTGATATCCTCTGAAACCTACAAAGCCAGCATCTTTAAGTTCCAGGCTTTGGAACATATACTTTCTTCCTGTCATGTGTCGCGAGCATCCAGGGTCCAGGTACCATGACTGGTGTCTTAATTTTGCTGCATAAGATATATGCAACATAAACAATCTTATCATTTGGTACCCAGAATCTTTTGGGTCCTCTATGATTAGTTTTCTCAAAGTTTCTTAGAACTTTGGGTTTTCTAGCATTATCAAAACGTTGTGCTTGTGTATGCGTGTAGTGATAAGAAAATGGAGATTTAGGTTTGTCATTTGTGGAAGATTTATCTTCACTAGGGTCATACCCAATTCCTCTTTTATTATTCTGACTAACTCCATAAATCATGGATGCCATTCTGCTTCTCTCTATCCCATTTTTCAGAAACTTTTGAAAAGATTTTTCATATTCATAAATTACTGTGTTCGAAGTTTGTGGAACTTGAGATAATGCATCTTCAAGTTTTAAACATTGTTTATTTATGGAGTCTCTTTCTAATATCAAAGTTCGACTTTCATCTTTTAGTTCTGAAACTGCCATCTCAAGTTTACCACATTCTTCGATGGTTTCTTCAAGAACCTCTTTTACAGCTTTAAATTTTTGTTTCAGTTTCTGATATGAGTTAAGAGTTTCAGAAAGGCATGATTCAAGGTCAGAGCGAGAAAGATCAGAAAATACCTCTTCAGATTCAGATTCTCCATCTGATGTATTTCTGGAGGTGATAGCCATGAGTGCATCATTTGCCTGTTCTTCAGAGTCTGATTCTGAGGAATCAGATCCACTGTCGTCCCAGGTGGCCATCAGTCCCTTTTTAGTTCTGAATGAAATTTTCTTGAAATATTCGTTTCTAGAGCTTTATTTCTTCAACTTGGGACATTCATTTATGTAATGACCTGTTTCCTTACATTCATAACATGTTATATCTTTATTAGACTTACCTCTGGAAGTTGATTCTGATCAATCCCCCTTGGGTCTCGGTCTTTTAAGGTTATTGTTCCTTTTTCTCCATAGTTGTTTTACTCTTCTGGTTAAAGGGTGTAGCGGGGTATTCGTTACCATTAGAGATATTGACTAAATCCAAGGTAAACCATACAAGTCGAGTCGCCACCGCACTTCTATTTATCCAAAGGAATGGTTAGAAAGCGAACAAAAACCTAAAAGTTTTATCGAATCAAAAACTAGTAAAAATGTCAGAGATCTGGGTAAGGGGGTTGGTTATGCAATGGGAAGGTTTTAAGCACCCAAAACATCCTAGGTACTCCTAGGGAGCCCTTTTCATACCTGTTGTAAGGTTGGTATTTTGTGAAAAATTGTTTGTGTAAACATGATTGAAGAGATGAGAAAAGAATGTACAAGTTTATTTACATTTTGTATTTGGATGGATGAACTCGTTGCCTACGTACCATCTTAAAAAAGATTAGGATCAAAACCTCGTAGTTCGGGGTAAAAATCTCAAAATGAATGGGTGAATTGATCGGTCCAAAAGCCTTAAGGTCTTTTGTTATCCAAGGGAGAAAACTCAACCTAAAACCACAGAATCCACCATGTGAGGATAACTTCAACATGCTAGTGAGGGGTTAACCCTATAATAAGCATGGAAGACTCATTGTCCATCACTAAGGATATAGGTGAGTAATACATCTACCACAAGTATAACTCAAACCTAATAGCTAAAGGTTATGAAAAGTTTGATTAAGGAAGTGGCCTTTGAAACCACAAAAGACATTTGAATGGGTTATATTTACCAATGAGAAGTATTTACAAAATATGGTCAAAGTGGATTTAAAGATTCAATTCAAAATAAGTATTATGAAAAGAAAGTTTGAAAATCAAAAGCATAAGGCTTAGGTTTCTAATGTTTGAAAGCAAAGGTTAAATGTTTGCACAAAAGTTTTGGCTTGGGTTAGAATGGAGAGAAGAAGAAGAATGGCTAAAGTCCTAATCATGCAAGAGGTAAGGAATAAGAAGTGAAACCACAAATGGAGTTCCTCTCTTGAGATCATATTGATGATCCAAGTAGCTCTCATCCTTTGGAATAAGCAATCACAACAATAGTAAGCTCAAGCAATCAACAATCAATTTAACTCTTGGAAAGCTCTTCAATGTATCCTGGATCTCTCTCTCTTAGAAGCTCATGGCAATGGTTCCTCAGTTAGGCTCAATGTTGGGATCCCTAGCACAAGAACACACACATTAAAAGGTTATAGCAAACAAACAAGGAATGGACAAGAAGAGTTTAGAAGTTGGTCCTTTCATGGTCATCTTTCAACATTAAGCATTCTAAAGGCCCAATGCCTAGTTGCTCTTTGACTTTTAATTTGCATAGGGAAAGTCCTAAAGTCTAAGTCCATTTTGTCCAATTCTTTGCATTGTGGTCAACAACAATCAAAACAAAACACAAGCACAAATGATATATACACAATTATATGTGCTCAAGTGAGCAAAAGGCAAATTGCATTAACATAAACATGTGCTCAAGTGAGCAAAGGAAAAAGCAAATGAATAATATGTACAAGAATAATAAATTGCATAAATGTAAAGTGCAAAAGGTAAATGTTAATGGTTAATGATTAGTGTTAGTAGTTAGTGTGCCATAAGGCAAATTTAGCGCCATGTTAAGTAATCGTAATTGGACTTATGTAGAAGTCACAACTATCTGAGGCCGGTCAATAATAATGTAGGCAACAACACAAGTTAGAAGTCTTGATTAGTGAACCAAGTTCCAATAACTTGCCATGCCAAAAAGAAAATGGGAAATGATCTTGTATTGGTTTAAGTCCTTTGCATGATTTAGGAAGCAACCTATCCTTAATGCAAAGCCATTCACTTGATCATTTGATCAAGATGAATTAGATTTGAATCAAGGAAGATTAAGCCTCCCTAATCAATGCTAACTTATCAACCTTTAACTCATTGATCAAAAAGAAAAAGAAGAAGAAGAAGATGAAGAAGATGGATAATGGAAATGAAAGGAATAAAGAGCATTAAATGAAATAGAATGTACCAATCAACAAGTGTTGACCAATGACATTGAGGATCATGGTTAAACAATCAGAAACAGAAGTGAGATGAAGATTGAAAGTCAAGAAATGAACAAAATATTTTTGGCATTTTTTAATATTTAAAATAAACTTGAATTAAAATATTAAAGAAATGTCAAACTTCAAAATCACTTCAAATCAACTTTTGAAAGTCCAAGTGATTTATCCCAAGTTCAACAAGGTCAAACAAAGTTTGCCAAAAAATTTCAGCATTTTTAAAAGTCAAAAACTATTTTTAATCAATTAAAAATGAATTAAAATAACCTAATTGAACTAAAATCTCAAATAAATCTCAAATCAATTAATAAATTGATGAGAATATTTTTCATAGATCTATCATCATTCAAATAGGTTGAGAAAATATTTTTGTATTTTTTGAATATCAAAAACTATTTAAAATGAATTAAAAATAACCAGAAAAGAGAAAATTCACAAAAAATATCAAATGATGAAATAAAAAATATTAAAAATCATTTTTAGAAACTAGAATTAAAAAGAGAAATAATGCAATTGGTCCCATATTTTTTGGATTAAAAATGAAAGAGTTATGATTTTTTGAAGTTAAAAGAAATAAAATGGAAATTATAAAAAAACAGAAAAAAGGAGAGGCGTCTGATCAAACCTCATTAATTGACGTGGCTGATCAGAGGGCCCTCAAGCGCGCGCCTACCAAAGTCCTCAGTCAAACGCATCACATGGACATTAAATAAAAGCCATAACAATGGAAGGTTGTGATTAAATCTGGGGATGCCATCACACGGTCCACAATCCATCTGGAAAAGGGACGGTGGTGTACACCACCGTCTTCTCCGACGAACACTCCAGCTCCGGCCAGAGTTGCAGGTTCTACAACCTCAACCAAAACTCACGATCCATACACCATAATGAAGCTGGGGTGATGTACATCACCCCTTTAACCTTAGTTTTTGCTCAAGATCCTTATAGAAGAAGAAATCTGAGGTTGAAAAACTAGGTGTTCAATCTGAAATTCACCAATTCACAAAATTAAAGCCACCACTGGCTTGCCTCTCATATGAGGACTTCAGAAATGCAAATGGACTCAAGCAACACACAATATTCAGTGAGATTCGAAGCAAAACAGTTGAGGTATAAACCTTTGTAGAGCAGTTTTCAACAGCACAGTTCAACCAATCCTTTGCTTGCAGCTTGATCTGGATGCTTGGTAAGAGAGCTAGGCTTAGGAATAAGTATTGAAGATCAACTAATTTTGTTGAAATTCAAACTTGAAAATCAGAAGTAAAAATGAATATTCCTTTAGTGATGGCTAGGTTTTGATTTCTGCAGCATTTCAGGTTGATTCAGGGTGTCCAAATGAATGAAGTAGTGCATCTATTTTTCTTTGTGTATGCTAAAATTTGTGTAGGGGAGGAGGAGAATTAAAAGGGCAAAGTCACAAACACCTCCAAATGGAAGGAAACCACACAAGTGCAGTAAACCAACAGTAGTCGCTGTGAGTCCCCTTTGTATCTGGATTTAAACATTGAGGTCAATGTTTAGTTCAGGTGTGGGGGGGTTTTTCCTTTCATGTTTTATTTCCATCGCTTTTGTTTTTGTTGTCATCGTATTGTTTTTGTTTGTTTTCGTTGTTTACCTGTGTGTACAGAGTGATGAGAAATGGTTGGACGAATCCGGGATCAATGGTAGTGGATGAAAGACACCCCTCATACTTATTCTGATAAGGCACCCCGGAAGTTGATGCAACCATGAGAAAGTAAAGTCGGACAATATTTGGTGACACTGGACCAAGAGAGCGGTATGGTGGAACCGAATCAGAAAAGAAACCACATGACACGAGGAGGCTTCAGAGCTTGCAAGCTAACCAACATGGTGAGATCACAAAAAGCCAAACACTAAATATCAACATGAGAGTTCAGCCAGGTATGACTTTATCACTCTGATTTTGCGTATGTCCTGTTGACACGTCACAGCATGACAACACACACTGAGGCAAGTTGTTTGTTTAGCCAGGGCCTTTCTAACCATCCCTATCTGTATGTTTCCCTTCGTGAACCCCGTTGAGCCTTAGCCATTTTATTCATCATAAACCCCCTGTTAACTATTAAGCATTATTCATCATAAACCCCCCGTTAACTATTAAGCATTATTCATCATAAACCCCCTGTTAACTTTTAATCATTCATTTTTCCATAACTCGGTATGATTGTGTGAATTGCAAGATGTGCAATAAAACTAAGTTTGGGGTGGAAATCTTGAAAGAGAAGGCAAGTGCATAATAAGAGATCATACAAAAAGAAAAAGAGTATGTATGTTCTATAAAAGAAAAAAAAAAAGAAAAAAAAAAGAAAAGAAAAACAAAAGAGAAAAATGCACTTGCCGAGACTTAAGACTCTAACACATATAAAATGCTCGAAAAATTTGAGTAGAAAAGAGTCAAAAGAGTGAAATTAACCCCCAGAGTATACGTGATGCACGAGAAAAAGAGAAAGAAAAATCACACAACATGACTACCGAGTTCAAAACCCTTTGTTATCCATTTTTTTGTTTATCCCACCGTACCCAAGCCCCGTTACAACCCAAAAAGACCTCGAAAAGTGTGTGGAATCTGCTGTGGTAGTGACATTAGAATGTATTCAAAGTTAAGAGTTTGGTATTGCATACTGTGCTGTGAGTGTACACACCTAACCCTGAGAGATATTGTGAGTGTGTGAAAAGCTTGCAGGTGAAGAGGTTTCTGATGTGGAAATGTGGTAAACTGTCTGAATCGGAGAGACCTGAAACTCGATTGGAAAGGAAGAACATAAATGGTGAAAGACTAGGTTGCACTGTGGAAAATGAATTCAGGGGTGACCTTTGTTTGGACTCAATACATCACTTGAGGACAAGCAATGATACAAGTTTGGGGTTGTGATCGGTCACCATTTCCATTGAATTCCCGCCGTTAATCCGACATATTTTCATCACTTTGGTAAGATTTATGTTTGTTTTTAGTTGCTTTTGAGTCATTTATCATGTTTTGTTGGTTTGGTATCGCATTGGATTCGATTACAACTTTATGTCAAAAAGATCTCGTTTATGCTTCGTTTGGTAGTGTCATTATTACAGGCCATTGCACAGGTTTAAAAGCAATAATGGTGAAGTTATGGATACTCAGAAAGGCAAAAATATGAAGAAACAACAGGTCAACACGGGCACCCGTGTGCCACAACACCGCCCGTGTTGTTGATCAGGCAGAGTAAAACGGGAGAAGAAAAATAGAGATCAACACGGGCACCCATGTGCCACCACACGACCGTGTTGATTAAAAGAGTGCATTAACACGGGTACCCGTGTGTAGGAACACGGCCCGTGTTGTTGCCTCTGTAGCTTGTCTGAAAATAATTATAATGGAGAGCAACACGGGCACCCGTGTGGTGACACACGGCCGTGTTGATTGGACGCAGCTTGGAAACCCTAATTTTGCTTTGTGAACCGATTCTGCTCATTAAGGGTAGTTTGGACCTTTTGCTTGGAAGAGATTCATCTGAAGCTATAAGAAGGCTTGGAAGAGAAAGAATGAGGCACTTTTGAACGGACAAAAGAAAACATTGCATTGGAGAAGATAACTACTACGAAGGATTTGAAGACGGCGAGATTCAAGGGCATCAACCATTGAAGATCAAAATCTCCTAATTCCTTGTAATGTCTAATCTTTACATTATGAATTCTTTGAGTACTATGAGAGGCTAAACCCCCTTATGCTAGGGGGTGGTCCTGATATGATCGTACGTTATGAATTTGAACAAATGATTTCTTGATTACCATGTTACTTATTTCAATTCAATTGTGTGATGTTATTATGCTTTTGTATCGGACAAATACAAATTGATCTATGACTATCAATAACAGGACTGTGATTGTTAGGGTTTTCACACAATTGGGTTTATAATTGTATCACCTAGGACTAGGAACTTTTGTAAATCACCAATAACCTTGATATTGTTTATGATTAAAACCAACGATTAATTGAATGGACATTTGAGTAAGAATTGGTAGTTTAATAGTTTCTTCTTTAAGGACTTAAGGAAGAACATTCTGAGGTTAGGTAATTGAATGTTTCATATGTATTAAGGAAATCTTGACTGAATTCATAACTGGTTAAATCAACCACTCACCCTAGCATATTTTATCTTAATCAATTATTTCTACTATTTTTGTGTTTACTATTATAAATTCCAAAACAACCAAACCATTATCTTTTGTTCGGATAGAATCAAATTAAAATAAGTATTTCCTACGCAATCCCTAAGATCGATACTTGGAAATAAAACTCCTTATTACTACATCGGTAAAAATAGTACACTTGCTATTTTTCCGATCAAATTCAAACTTGAAAATCAGAAGTAAAAATGAATATTCCTTTAGTGATGGCTAGGTTTTGATTTCTGCAGCATTTCAGGTTGATTCAGGGTGTCCAAATGAATGAAGTAGTGCATCTATTTATAGATGGAAAGGCAAGGTAAGGATGATCAAACTCGTGTGCATGAAGTTGGGTCCTCCATGCATGGGCCTGTATAGGCGCATGTGAGGCCCAAGATCAAGTGCAAATGCAAGCTGATCTCAGTCTGGAATGAAATGGACGTGTAATTTGCTTTGAATTTTCTTGTGCATGAAGTTCCATCATGAATTCCATAATTATGCCTAAATGTTCACCTCTTCGAAAATGCCAATTAGAAAATCCAAACATAAGAATATGGGTAATGGTTGGAAAGGTCTTGACATAAGAAACAAATTTTATGTTGGACAAAAACTCATTTGAAGTGTGGAAATTTATGAAAACAGGCCATGAAGTTCATAGTGCAAAACATGCCTTTGAGAATTTTGTCAAATTGAAACAATTTCAAGCCCTTCTGTTTTGATGATGCAAGCCTCCAATGAAAAAACCTCCAACATAAATGTTGTAGATCTTTTCAAGAAAATCAAAATGGACTTAAATTTTGCATCATTTGGATTTTTGATGAAGAGGTTATGGGCACTTGAAGTTGGACTTTCTTTGCCTTTCAATGCATTTGGTCCAAAGTGACCTATAATGTTTTGCATTATCACATGGGTTTCTTTTGAGATTTTGAAATTTTGTTCAACATAACATTCGAAGTAGACATCTTAAGCTTTCTAATGCATTTAATCCCACCTCAAAATAATAAAAAATGAATGAGTTATGTTCTTGGGAAGTTGACCCAAAATTAGGGTTTCAGTCAAAATGACCTATAATGTCTTGGAATGGGAGATGACCTTCCAAGCTTCAAATCAAATTTTTATGAACATGAAAGTTGTTCATATTGTCCTTAAGAACATTTTTTATTTTTGGGTTATCTCCATTTGACCAACACATAAAAAGTTAGGTCTCAGTGCATTTCGAAAAAGTCAGATGAATTGACTGATCAACTTCTCAAGTCCACAACTCATATCTTGATGAATTGATGATTGATGACACTCAAATAAGTTCAAATATGCATGAAATGATGAATTAGAGAACTTCCCTTGATTTTATTTGACCATGGGCTGAGGTTGCTTCATGAGTAAGGCATTGTGGATGATCAGATGAATTAGGGCTTCCTTGAGACACAAACTTCAAACCTTTTGACTTGCTTTGATCAAAATGATGAATTGAGATGCTAGGGAGGCATATTTGGTGGATGAGAGCTTTGGGGACCATTTCCATGCTTGCCTTCATCTTCTCTTGGCCATATCATTGCACAAAAGATCACCTAGAAGCTTTTTGACCTTGTGATTGCTCAAGCTACAAACAAGAAATGTTAGTGACATATTTTTGTGCTTTTGGTTAGTAAATAAAATGAGAAAAGAAATGATACATAATTCAAGCATGTTTGGTGACCTCAACCACTCACAAGAGGTCCCACCCAAAGGCAAGGGGAACCAAGATGCTTATGATCCTTGAGGCTTTGCAAATGCAATGTTATGATGCCATGAGGGATCTTAGGGCCAAAATTGGGGTCTTACAGATGCCCCTATTTAAGGTCATTCTAGCCGGAGAAGTGAAGGTTAAAATCTTCGTCTCGACGAGGTAGAATAGGCTTAAATAATAACAAAGCGACGAATTTTGGTCCCTAAGAGACCTCATGATGCAGATGTATGTATGCAAATGGTAACACTCTGTGGGGATATGTGTCCACAAAGAAACAAATCAGGAATAACCGAAAAATACCCTGGAGTAACACACTCATAAATGGGATAGAGACTCTAGGGACTTTACTGGGGAGTAAAGGGATAAAAATGCGTGAGCAGGTCACGACTTGAAACTTGTTGAGAGACACGAAGGAAATCCATGAAATAAATCAATGGAAAGACTCGAGCTGACTCAAAGATGCATGTATTGGGGAATATGCCAATACATCGCACATAATCCGTAACGGATACTTCAGATGAAAATTCGGACTCGGGCTGGGAGAATCCACTAAGAGACCTCGCTGGGGAAACACCTAAACAAAATTCCTCTAGGGAAGCAACGGGATGAGGTATTACCGGTTATTGGGTAATAAGCTCAAAGAGACATGTGACCCGAATACCGGTATAAGGGTGAGAGAACAACATGCTCTGGGAGAATGAATATCTAAGACCGGTATAAAGGTGAGATATATCAAACTTTCGAAAATCAACTGAGGAAGACCTAAAAAGGTAAACTTCAGCTCAGGAAAATCTGACTCCGCAAGGGACAAAAAGTCATAATAGGGAGCAGAAGGAAGGAACACCAGGGATACCGGTTACTAGGCATATAATAGGTGACCAACCAAAGCATGAATTGGGGAATATTACCAAGACGCTCGTCATCCAAAAGAGGGCTTAAAAGCAAACTCGATTATAGGATGGACATCCGATTCCAATAAAAAAGGGGTACGAATCTTACTTGACTGGGGAAGAACAAAAGGCTTCGACCAAAGAGTGCATGAGATATATTATCTATTACCGTCAGAACGTAGATAATATACTCGCAGGGAAGATTATCCACAACCAGTTATTGGGTTAATAAAGGATACATCGACCGAACAGAGAGGTCATCGGGATACCGAGAACTAGGTACATAATGATGACCAATCCAGGGGAGAAACAATCATTATCAACAAAGGGTAAATGAGAGATGACTCGCTTGGGATAAATTGCTTTATTAGAGAAATTATCCAAGAGATATATCACTGGTTATTGAGAGATACACTCAAAAAATAAAGGGGTGAAGGAATATCAATACCGAATATTGGATAAAGATAACAGTCAAGGAGGGGATTACATCTACCGGATATTGGGTAGAAAACCACGGAAAAGTAACCGTCATCGATTAGGATGAGTAAAACGGTTAACTCTGCAAGGGGATAAAAATAGGATTTACAACTACTGGTATAAGGATAGAAAACCACAGACGCCGCAGGGGAGGAGATGGATAGTTACTGGTTAATGAGCAACTATTCATCTAGACCGCGGGGAAGTGCAGGAAGCAGACATAAGATGCCAATCTAGGATCAAACTAGATAGGCACGATGGAACAAGACTTGTCCCTATGAGGATATAACTCAATGGGGAATTTCATCCCAATATATATGTTGGGAGGAAACAGAAACAACCATCTTCCACGAGGACATAACTCTGTGGGGATTATGGAGGAAAGGATAAACACTTTCTGCTTATGGGGCTGACTCTATATGGAGAGATCAATCACCGACATCTGCTTGGGGAACAAAATACCCTCCAACAAGAGATATCAAACAACGATATATGGCAAATAAGCGACATGAATGTTAGAATGTTATCACTATGCATATATGCCTGGTTTATGTATGACGAATGCTGACAAACAGACACTTCTAACACAAACAGGTCCAACGAACAACATCCGGTACTACATCTCAAGAGGGAAAGCCAGGACAACAAAGGTCTTTGCAGGGGAGTGAGCATCAGTCAATCCTGTTGAGAACACGATCATAGCGACTTCACTAGGGAAACCATCAAAGGGGGTGATGGATCCTTGTGGGGATAAAACCACCAACAGGAAGCTTCCAAAGGTCAACCAAATATTATCCCTACCTAGGGTCTCATCTGCTGAGGAGGAAAAGGGAGTTGCACATCTTCTGCTCGGGAGAGGAAACCACAAAAAGGTTTCGGAGGAAGAGGATACAAACATGCCAGGAATACGAACAAATGTCTTACCCTGTCGAGAATCTTACCATCCTTGGGAGAGCACTGAAGACATCCCCAGTATCCCTTCATCATTGTGAATGTTCACTTTGTTTAAAAACAACTTATGAAAATTTTAAACAATGATATTTCTCAATTAAAACATGCAAAACATTTGTTGGACAAAAACAAATAAGAGTGTAAATAATTGGGCAAAAGCTCAAAATTTATTTGATGGAATGGTAGTCTGCAAATGGCAAGACTCCATGGATCTTTACAATTTTGAAATTGGTGATATATATTGGAAAGGGCTACATTGAACATAATGACCATTTCTCCACCAATTCTGAATCCGATGTATTTGAAGCTTTGGTTGATGATGATTGAGCGAGAATCTCTGACGTATGACAGTTGTAGAACACAGTCTTGCCAGGATGCAGTTACTTGCCAAATCCCTATTTTTTGTCTAGATTGCCCCAGGGTGAGGTACTCAACCTAGCGGGATACATATATTCATTTTTTTTATTTTTTTTTATGTCTCTAATTTTTGCCTGGATCGCCCTTTCGGGTTTTCAATCCACCGAGACGCCCATTTTTGCCTAAGTCGCCCTTTCGGGTTTTCAACTTAGCGAGCTATTCTGTTTTTATTTTTAGGCAAAGTATTTCTTGACTGCATCTGAATTCACAGGACGAGTGAAATCATCCCCATCCATAGTTGTAAGTATCAATGCACCACCTGAAAAGGCTCTCTTAACAACATATGGACCCTCATAGTTTGGAGTCCACTTGCCCCTAGAATCGGGCGCGAAAGACAAGACTTTCTTGAGCACAAGGTCACCTTCTCGGAACACACGAGGCTTGACCTTCTTATCAAAAGCTTTCTTCATCCTTTGCTGATATAACTGGCCATGGCACATGGCAGTCAATCTCTTTTCTTCTATCAAATTCAATTGGTCATAACGACTCTGAATCCATTCAGCATCAGTCAACTTGGCTTCCATCAAGACAATCATTGATGGGATCTCCACCTCTACTGGGAGCACAGCCTCCATGCCATAAACAAGAGAGAAAGGGGTTGCCCCTGTTGAAGTGCGGACGGAAGTACAATATCCATGTAAAGCAAATGGCAGCATCTCATGCCAATCCTTATACGTAACAACCATCTTCTGGATAATCTTCTTGATATTCTTATTAGCAGCTTCAACAATCCCATTCATCTTGGGTCTATAAGGAGAAGAATTATGATGTGCAATCTTGAACTCGCTACACAGCTCTTTCATCATCTTGTTGTTTAAGTTAGATCCATTATCAGTAATGATCTTATCTGGCACACCATAACGGCATATGAGTTGATTCTTGATAAACTTCACAACCACTTGCCTGGTCACGTTTGCATATGACGCTGCTTCAACCCATTTGGTGAAGTAATCAATTGCTACGAGAATAATCTGTGACCGTTGGACGCTTTTGGCTCTATCATGCCAATCATGTCGATTCCCCACATGGAGAAGGACCATGGTGATGAAATCACATTCAGAAGTGTCGGGGGAATATGAATCTTATCCGCATAGATCTAACACTTATGGAATTTCTTCACATATTTGCAGCAGTCAGACTCCATCGTCAGCCAATAGTAGCCTGCTCTCAACATCTTTCTAGCCATGGCATGTCCATTGGAATGTGTACCAAATGAACCCTCATGGACCTCAGTCATTAACAGGTCTGCTCCGTGTCTATCCACGCATCTGAGCAGCACCGTGTCAAAATTTCTCTTATAAAGCACATCTCCATTGAGGTAGAAACTGTCTGACAACCTCCTCAAAGTCTTCCTATCTTTCACAGATGCCCCAGGCGGGTAAATATGGCTCTGAAGGAAACACTTGATATCATAATACCACAACTTATCATCTTTCACTTCTTCTATTGCAAATACATGAGCTGGTCTGTCCAGGCGCATCACAGTGATATTGGGGACTTCATTCCAAAGTTTGACCACAATCATCGAGGCAAGTGTAGCAAGAGCATCCGCCATCCGATTCTCATCTCGAGGAATATGATGGAAGTCAACCTCGGTAAAGAACGTTGAAATCCTCCTCGCATAATCCTTATATGGAATGAGGCCGGGCTGATTCGTTTCCCATTCACCCTTAATTTGATTAACAACGAGGGTCGAATCACCATAAACATCAAGATGATTGATCCTAATATCAATGCATTCCTCCAATCCCATAATACAAGCCTCATACTCAGCCATATTATTCGTGCATTTGAAAGTTAGCCTTGCTGTAAAAGGAAAATGTATGCCCTGAGGAGTAATAATCACTGCCCCAATACCATTTCCATATTGACTTACAGCACCATCAAACACCATACTCCATCTGGAACTAGGTTCTGGCCCTTCATCAAGTGTAGGTTCATCACAATCTTTCATTTTCAAATACAAAATCTCCTCATCTGGAAAGTCATACTGAACTGACTGATAATCTTCGATCGGCTGATGTGCCAAGTGGTAAGCCAAGATACTTCCTTTAATAGCCTTCTGAGCTCGATACTCGATATCATACTCAGATAACAACATCTGCCAACGGGCAATCCTCCCTGTTAAAGCAGGTTTCTCGAAGATATACTTGATTGGATCCATTTTGGATATCAACCAAGTCGTATGATTCAACATATACTGGCGTAAGCGCTTAGCAGCCCAAGCCAAAGCACAACATGTTTTCTCAAGCATCGAGTATCGAGACTCACAATCAGTGAACTTCTTACTCAGGTAGTATATAGCATACTCTTTCTTTCCTGATTCGTCCTGCTGACCAAGGACACAACCCATTGAGTCTTCAAGAACTGTTAGATACATAATCAATGATCTTCCTTCCACGGGCGGAGACAGAATCGGAGGTTCAGACAAATACTCTTTAATGCTATCAAAAGCCTTTTGGAAATCCTCAGTCCAATCATGAGACTGATCTTTCCGGAGGAGCTTGAATATTGGTGCACATGTGGCAGTCATGTGGGATATGAATCTGGAAATATAATTCAAGCGACCAAGAAAACCTCGGACTTGCTTTTCAGTTTTGGGCGCATGCATCTCTTGTATTGCTTTGACCTTGGCAGGATCAACTTTAATACCTCTTTCACTAACGATAAAGCCCAAAAGCTTGCCGGAACGGACTCTAAATGTACACTTGTTAGGATTCAGACGAAGCTTGTATTTCCTCAAACGCTGAAAAAGCTTCAACAGGTGCTCTACATGTTCAACTTCCGTTCTTGAATTCGCAATCATATCATCAATATACACTTCGATCTCCTTATGCGTCATATCATGAAACAAGGTAGTCATAGCTCGTTGATACGTGGCTCCGGCGTTCTTCAAACCGAAGGGCATCACTCGATAACATAATGTTCCCCAAGGTGTGATGAATGTTGTCTTCTCCATATCCTCGGGTGCCATCTTGATTTGATTATATCCGGAAAATCCGTCCATAAATGAGAAGACCTTGAACTTAGTTGTATTATCTACCAGCATATCAATATGTGGTAGTGGAAAATCATCTTTCGAACTTGCTTTATTCAAGTCTCTATAGTCCACACACATCCAGACTTTTCCATCTTTCTTAGGCACGGGCACAATGTTGGCCATGCATTGAGGATATGTAGAAGTCACCAGAAACCCCGCATCAATTTGCTTATGAACTTCCTCCTTGATTTTTACTGCCATATCGGGATGAGTCCTTCTGAGCTTCTGCTTCACAGGTACGCACTCAGGCTTCAAAGGTAGGAAATGTTGCACAATATCTGTATCTAGACTAGGCATGTCTTCATATGACCAGGCAAAGACGTCAACATATTCTCGTAGCAACTCAATCAACCCCTTCTTAACAGATTCTTCCAGGAGTGCCCCAATCTTCACTTCTCGCACACAATCTTCAGACCCCAAATTGACTGCTTCCAGATTCTCAAGATGCGGCTGAATGATCTTCTCTTCATGCTTAAGTAGACGGGTAATCTCGTCAGGAACCTCTTCAGCATCATCTTCTTCTGCCTCAAATACAGGGAACTCAAAGTTGGGAGATGGTGTTGGATCATTATGTTCAATGGGTTTGATTAACTTGCATAATGATTTTGGATATAAAGAGCTTTTAGAATCCAAACAAGACCAATCATTATGCAGATGGAAAGTTTGATTTTATTTTATCTTTAAGGGTTTTATGTGATCACCAATTTCATGCAAAAAGCGAAAAGGGAAAATAATTGGAAAAACAAACATTTAGCATGAATTTATTGAATGAAAATATCATTATATTTATGCGCCAACAATGTCATCACTTCTCCTTTTGGCCTGGGAGAAGTGTTTTCAAACACCATGAACATTACTTTGACTTATGGATAACTGCTGGAATATCCACAGCGACCCAATTATTGCAGATCCCTCCAGGGATGATGAAATTGCCAAAATCCTCTTTGTCTTCTCCCAAAATGGCAGCAGCCTCTTCATCTTGACCAGTATGGATAAATCCACCACTCTTGAACAAACCTTTCTTGTTGAAGACCCCAGAAGAATAGCCTATGCCAGCCCGGCAGTTGCACCATGCTCAATGGCCAACTTTGCATCTTTGTAGGAAGCAAATGAAGGAGTTCCTTTCTCAACAGGTTCAGCAATGGATAAAGCTTGAAAAGGAGTTCCCACTTCATCCTCAACATCTATATATGAGAAGGAAGACAAATGGCTAACCAGGAGAGCCCTTTCTCCCCCTACCACCACCAGCTTCTTATTCTTTACAAATTTCAGTTTTTGGTGTAGGGTGGATGTCACGGCGCCAGCCTCGTGAATCCATGGTCTACCTAGGAGACATCTATACGATGGGTGAATGTCCATAACCTGGAAGGTAATCTGGAAATCGCTTGGTCCGATTTTGACTGGGAGATCAACCTCTCCAATCACAGTTTTGTGAGACCCATCGAAAGCCTTCACAACTACCCCACTCTGCCTCATGGGAGGCCCTTGATATGACAAATTCGCGAGAGTGGTCTTTGGCAATACATTTAATGATGACCCAGTGTCGACCAACACATTGGACATGGTGTCATCTTTGCAGCTCATAGATATATGTAATGCCAAGTTGTGGTCTCTTCCCTCCTCGGGGAGATCAGCGTCACAAAAACTCAGGTTGTTACAAGCGGTGATGTTTGCAACAATACTATCAAACTGTTCTATTGTGACGTCGTGATCTACGTACGCCACATCCAACACCTTCTGCAAAGCCTCTCGGTGTGGTTCTGAATTCAATAGTAGTGATAACACAGATATTTTGGATGGCGTTTGTAGAAGCTGGTCTACAACGTTGTACTCGCTTTTTTTGATGAGCCTCAGTATCTCATCACAATCTTCTTTCGTATTGCCACTCGGGCCAGCAGAAGCAGGAGTTCTCAACATAGAAGAGGGCTTAGCAACAAGTGTCAGACTCGGAGTGCTCACAGCATTCCCAATCGGGCGTTCAAAATCAGCATCAACACTTCCTCGAGCATCAGCTTGAGGCTTCAACGGAGCTGAAAATACACGACCGCTACGGGTCAAACCACTGACGTCAGCAATGTTAACGACAGATGAAGAGGGCAGGGACACCTCTTTCCCATTTTCCACTGCTATAGCGTTGTAGCGATAAGGAACTGCCTTCTCGGAGGAGTACGGTACAGGTCCGACTGGCTTGATGACGAGAGTAGGAGAAACCTTTTCCTTGTTGCCGTCATACTTGATGACAACAGGCTCAGGTATCCGGAATGTCAGAGAAATTACATTGACTTCGGGAGCATCTTCGTCAACATTTCTATTCTGAAGGATTTCAATGACTCCTTCGTCCAACATCTCTTGAATATCTCTGCGCACCTGGCGACACCCTCTCTGATTAACAGAACATACTCGACATCTATCGTGGTCATGCTCATAATGGCTATAATCACACAGCAAGCGATGCATCTCAATCAGCGATTATCGAATATGACTGACATATTTAACTTTGTATTTGCCAGGACAGCCCTGGACCACATTAACAGATTTCCCATGCTCGGGAAATGGGTTCTTCTTCACGTTCGGACCCACGTCCTCGAAAAACAAAATCCCACTTCTTACAAGGTCTTGCACCTTGGTCTTCAAGGGATAACAATTCTCCACGTCATGTCCGGGAGCACCGGAATGATACACACAGTGAAGCTCAGGCTTGTACCACCATTGGAGGTTAGCAGGTATAGCGGGAGGGTCTCGCGGAGTAATTAACTTTCTATCAATCAAAGATGGATAGAGTTCAACATAAGTCATCGGAATTGGATCAAAGGTGACCCTCTTCCTCTCGTAGTTAGTGCTGGCGTTGTTGTGGTTGTTTCGAGGCTGGTAGGCCTGCTGTTGCGGACGCTGTTGTTGTTGCTGATATTGCTGAGATGGTTGTTGTTGATAATGTTGAGCTTCCCTAAAAACAGGTGCTATATGAGCCACCTGATGCTGATTGTTGACTGGGCGAGTAATCTTCCTCTTCACAGAGGGTCTTCTCTTGATATGGGAAGACACAGCATGTGCCTCTCCCTCCTTCTTCTTCGCAAAGCTTCCATATCTCTTTGCTGAAGAGCCTTCATCTCGAGTTAAGCGTCCTTCACGGACCCCCTCTTCCAATCTCATCCCCATATTCACCATCTCGGTGAAGTCTGAGGGAGCACTGGCTATCATCCTTTCGTAGTAAAATGAGCTCAAGGTCTTCAAGAAGATCTTGGTCATCTCCTTTTCTTCTAGGGGTGGCACTATCTGAGCTGCCAATTCGCGCCACCTCTAGGCGTATTCTTTGAAGGTCTCTTTCTCTTTCTGGAACATCGCCTTCAACTGGTCCCTATCAGGAGCCATATCCATATTATATTTATACTGCTTGATGAAGGCCTCGCCAAGATCGTTGAAAGAGTGGATGTTCGAACTTTCCAGACCCATGTACCACCGGAGAGCGGCACCAGACAGGCTGTCCTGGAAATAGTGGATGAGCAGTTGGTCATTATCAGTTTGCGTCGACATCTTGCGAGCATACATCACAAGATGACTGAGAGGGCATGTGTTTCCCTTATACTTCTCAAAGTCAGGCACTTTGAATTTAATAGGGATCTTCACGTTGGGCACAAGGCACAACTCAGCAGCACTTTTACCAAAGAGGTCTTTCCCCCTCAGAGTTTTCAGTTCCTTGCGAAGCTCAAGGAATTGGTCTTTCATATCGTTCATCTTCTCATAAACGTCTGGGCCCTCAGATGGCTCAGAATGGTAGATGGTATCTTCGACTCTTGGTAGTGTGTGCACAACGGGAGGTGGCACTAAAAGGACTGGGCTAGATGCCGGCAGAGAAGCAAGAGTTGAAGCAAAACCTTCTGGCATGAAATTGGCGGGCATTCCCCAAGGGAACCTGGTTGGCATGGATGGCACAAAGTGAGCTGTTGCAGCAGGCACAATAGAAGTTACGATCTCAGAAATGACCGTCCTCTGGGGAGGAGTGGCAGGTGTTGGAGAAGACTGGCTCTGAGCGGCCAAGAATGACTCCATCAGGGCAGTCAATCTGGCCACCTCCTCCTTCAGCTCGCGGTTCTCTTGTTCCAAATGATCCATCAGTCTTGAAGAATTGGCTCGAGTGTAGTACCAGTGAGTCAGCTTGTCTTTACAATAAATGAAGAGCACAGAGTTAGACCATAGGACCAGAAGCCTGGAACAAAACCTGCTTATGCACATGATGCATGCAATGCTTGTGCATATGATTTGTTTTTTATTTCAGAGGAACTTTAGAGTTCTATTTGTAATTTTTGGGAAATATTATACTTTAATCGCATATGGAAACACCTCATCTGGAAAATATCCCTTTTTACACCAAAGAAGTACAACATGGGTAACCAATTATAATATAAGAGAAAAGGAAAATGATCATTCTATGGATCCCTAGAAACAATCATCTAAAGCTCGGGACAGGGGAAGATAAGATACACGAAGCCTCTTCACCTCCTATTCATAGGCTGCCTCCATATCTGCCTTCTCCTTGGCGAGTCGATCGTATTTCCTCTTCCAGAACCTAGAAGACCGAGGAAGTAAAGAAGTCCATGCATCATTAGGATCATCAATAACCTGATGCTCGAGAAACTCAATCAAAGCATCCTTCTCCTTAATCTGCTGAAGCAACTCTTCTCGTTCACGGATCCAAGCACGTGAACGGTCTTCATCTCTCAACTTCTCTACTCCTTGGTTAGGGAGGGTTGAAGGCCCAGCCATAACCAAAGGTGTAGGTCTCGGATACTCGTACGGCATGAGGTACTCAGAAGCTCTTCTTCTAACCCAAGAAGTATAAGGCTCCAAAGCGATACAATTCTTCGGACCTTGCTCCTTCCTTCCTTTCTTATGGATCTTGTGCCAAGCGCGGACCATCCTAGCCTTCAAGCCTTGGGGATCTTTACCCTCCTGAAAGAACACACCCTCTAACAGAATGTTATTGGGTTTATCCTTTAGAGGGAACCCAAGCTGACGACGTGCCAAAATAGGGTTGTAGCTAATCCCACCACATGTACCAAGAAGAGGTACATTAGAGAATTCACCACAAGAGTCGATAATCTGCACACCATCATACACACGATTATACCAAGAGATATCATCATTAGTGAGAGACATAAGTCTCGTGGACCACCGTAGGCATCCCTTGTTCTCCTTGAAGGCAACCGTCTGCGGTAAGTGAGAAATAAACCACTTATACAACAGAGGCAAACAACACACAATGGCACCACCACCCTTTGCATTCCTCGTATGCAAAGAAAAATCGGTGTCACCCAACAAAGTCAGAACGGGATTAAGAGTAGAGAAAATCCTAATAGCGTTTACATCCACAAACTTGTCGATGTTGGGGAACAACACTAACCCATAGATGAGAAGTACAAATATGGCCTCAAAGACGTCCTCACTCATGGCCTTCCCATACACAGTAGCTTGAGCAATGAGGAACTCAGAAGGGAGACCTTGAATTCCACCTTTGGTAGTCATATGAGCACCAATCAGTGATTCACCTATATGCAACATATCAGCTATCTCTTGAGAAGTAGGAACACTCTCCAAGCCACTGAACGACAATTGGTTTAGAATAGGTATACCCACAAGGTAGGCATATTCCTCAAGCGTGGCCAAAAGCTGAAAATCTGGAAATGTGAAGCAACGGTGTAAGGGATCATAAAACTGCACCAATACACTCATCAACCCTTCATCCACCTGAGTAGTCAGAAGAGGAAGAAGCTTCCCAAAATGAGCCTTGAAACCCAAAGGATCTAATACATAGGATGTCAAATTCCTTAGCTCTTTCAAGTCTGGTTGTCTGAAGATGTACTTCTTTGTATTCCTTCTTTGTCTTTCCATGTCTGAAAATTTGCAAATAGACCTCTTAAGTTCCATGAAAGTTTCTTATTATTTTGATATGGATGCAAATGGGTGCATGAATGCATGAATGCAACAATCACACTCAAGGGTCAAGCAAAGCACACCAAACAAAGGTCATGGGATGGATCATATCATCCTTAATATCAATCATCCATTTTGGTGGATTATGGTTTACACCTTATCAACACCCAAGTTCCATTGATATTAAGGATATATGAACGGATCAACCACGAATCAAGGGTTTGTTGCAAGTCACGAGCATGGAGTCTCGGTTAAGAACCACCCAAAGGGAGTGTACTAGGGTTTAACCTGCCAAACATGTTCTACAAGAGGTTCCCATAGTCATAATCCCATCTTTCAGATATTATCGGAGAAACGACTACTCGTATTCCAAAAATATTCTCAAGAGAGACTCTTATGAGCGTAGTATCGCGTAACAATCATATCAAATCTTACACTTGAACGACTTTCGCACTACATCCTAAGAATAAGCCAAGATGGGCTTGGTAAACTAAGGTCCTTGGCTTCTAAGGTCTATATTGGAAAGAGTAATGTCTAACCACAACTACTTGTGACATTATTGATCCTAACATGACCTTCACCAAGTGAATGGACTTGCAAGTCAACTTGCTAAGGAATAACTCCACACAAGTCAACAAGACTATGCCATTCTCCTATCCTAAGTGCACTCGAGTCCAGGTATAGAACTCATCTCACAAAGATCACCAAGCATACAAGGAATTAATATTTCAAGCAATTCAATCATTACATACAATACAGTAATCCCAAATTGCACAAAAACATGTCATAAACAATATACACAACGATACAACACAATATGAAAAGTAGGCTAAGCCCACTAGGTCAATGTATCCCCAGCAGGGTCGCCACTTTTCTGTAGCGGGGTATTCGTTACCATTGGAGATATTGACTAAATCCAAGGTAAACCATACAAGTCGAGTCGCCACCGCACTTCTATTTATCCAAAGGAATGGTTAGAAAGCAAACAAAAACCTAAAAGTTTTATCGAATAAAAAACTAGTAAAAATGTCAGAGATCTGGGTAAGGGGGTTGGTTATGCAATGGGAAGGTTTTAAGCACCCAAAACATCCTAGGTACTCCTAGGGAGCCCTTTTCATACCTGTTGTAAGGTTGGTATTTTGTGAAAAATTGTTTGTGCAAACATGATTGAAGAGATGAGAAAAGAATGTACAAGTTTATTTACATTTTGTGTTTGGATGGATGAACCCATTGCCTACGTGCCATCTTAAAAAAGATTAGGATCAAAACCTCGTAGTTCGGGGTAAAAATCTCAAAATGAATGGGTGAATTGATCGGTCTAAAAGCCTTAAGGTCTTTTGTTATCCAAGGGAGAAAACTCAACCTAAAACCACATAATCCACCATGTGAGGATAGCTTCAACATGCTAATGAGGGGTTAACCCTATAATAAGCATGGAAGACTCATTGTCCATCACTAAGGATATAGGTGAGTATTACATCTACCACAAGTATAACTCAAACCTAATAGCTAAAGGTTATGAAAAGTTTGATTAAGGAAGTGGCCTTTGAAACCACAAAAGACATTTGAATGGGTTATATTTACCAATGAGAAGTATTTACAAAATATGGTCAAAGTGGATTTAAAGATTCAATTCAAAATAAGTATTATGAAAAGAAAGTTTGAAAATCAAAAGCATAAGGCTTAGGTTTCTAATGTTTGAAAGCAAAGGTTAAATGTTTGCACAAAAGTTTTGCCTTGGGTTAGAGTAGAGAAGAAGAAGAATGGCTAAAGTCCTAATCATGCAAGAGGTAAGGAATAAGAAGTGAAACCACAAATGGAGTTCCTCTCTTGAGATCATATTGATGATCCAAGTAGCTCTCATCCTTTGGAATAAGCAATCACAACAATAGTAAGCTCAAGCAATCAACAATCAATTTAGCTCTTGGAAAACTCTTCAATGTATCCTGGATCTCTCTCTCTTAGAAGCTCATGGCAATGGTTCCTCACTTAGGCTCAATGTTGGGATCCCTAGCACAAGAACACACACATTAAAAGGTTCTAGCAAACAACAAGGAATGGACAAGAAGAGTTTAGAAGTTGGTCCTTTCATGGTCATCTTTCAACATTAAGCATTCTAAAGGCCCAATGCCTAGTTGCTCTTTGACTTTTATAGCACTCTAAAGGCCCCATCCCTAGTTGCTCTTTGACTTTTAATTTGCATAGGGAAAGTCCTAAAGTCTAAGTCCATTTTGTCCAATTCTTTGCATTGTGGTCAACAACAATCAAAACAAAACACAAGCACAAATGATATATACACAATTATATGTGCTCAAGTGAGCAAAAGGCAAATTGCATTAACATAAAAATGTGCTCAAGTGAGCAAAGGAAAAAGCAAATGAATAATATGTACAAGAATAATAAATTGCATAAATGTAAAGTGCAAAAAGTAAATGTTAATGGTTAATGATTAGTGTTAGTAGTTAGTGTGCCATAAGGCAAATTTAGCGCTATGTTAAGCAATCGTAATTGGACTTATGTAGAAGTCACAACTATCTGAGGCCGGTCTATAATAATGTAGGCAACAACACAAGTTAGAAGTCTTGATTAGTGAACCAAGTTCCAACAACTTGCCATGCCAAAAAGAAAATGGGAAATGATCTTGTATTGGTTTAAGTCCTTTGCATGATTTAGGAAGCAACCTATCCTTAATGCAAAGCCATTCACTTGATCATTTGATCAAGATGAATTAGATTTGAATCAAGGAAGATTAAGCCTCCCTAATTAATGCTAACTTATCAACCTTTAACTCATTGATCAAAAAGAAAAAGAAGAAAAAGAAGATGGATAATGGAAATGAAAGGAATAAAGAGCATTAAATGAAATAGAATGTACCAATCAACAAGTGTTGACCAATGACATTGAGGATCATGGTCAAACAATCAAAAACAGAAGTGAGATGAAGATTGGAAGTCAAGAAATGAACAAAATATTTTTGGCATTTTTTAATATTAAAAATAAACTTGAATTAAAATATTAAAGAAAGGTCAAACTTCAAAATCACTTCAAATCAACTTTTGAAAGTCCAAGTGATTTATCCCAAGTTCAACAAGGTCAAGCAAAGTTTGACAAAAAATTTCAGCATTTTTAAAAGTCAAAAACTATTTTTAATCAATTGAAAATGAATAAAAATAACCTAATTAAACTAAAATCTCATATAAATCTCAAATCAATTAATAAATTGATGAGAATATTTTTCATAGATCCATCATCATTCAAATAGGTTGAGAAAATATTTTTGTATTTTTTGAATATCAAAAACTATTTAAAATGAATTAAAAATAGCCAGAAAATAGAAAATTCACAAAAAATATCAAATGATGAAATAAAAAATATTAAAAATCATTTTTAGAAACTAGAATTAAAAAGAGAAATAATGCAATTGGTCCCATATTTTTTGGATTAAAAATGAAAGAGTTATGATTTTTTGAAGTTAAATGAAATAAAAGAAATAAAATGGAAATTATAAAAAAAATAGAAAAAAGGAGAGGCGTCTGATCAAGCCTCATTAATTGACGTGGCTGATCAGAGGGCCCTCAAGCGCGCGCCTACCAAAGTCCTCAGTCAAACGCATCACATGGACATTAAATAAAAGTCATAACAATTGAAGGTTGTGGTTAAATCTGGGGATGCCATCACACAGTCCACAATCCATCTAGCAAAGGGACGGTGGTGTACACCACCGTCTTCTCCGGCGAGCACTCCAGCTCCGGCCAGAGTTGCAGGTTCTACAACCTCAACCAAAACTTATGATCCATACACCATAATGAAGCTAGGGTGATGTACATCACCCCTGTAACCTTATTTTTTGCTCAAGATCCTTATAGAAGAAGAAATCTGAGGTTAAAAAACTAGGTGTTCAATCTAAAATGCACCAATTCACAAAATTAAAGTCACCACTGGCTTGCCTCTCATATGAGGACTTCAGAAATGCAAATGGACTCAAGCAACACACAATATTCAGTGAGATTCGAAGCAAAACAGTTGAGGTATAAACCTTTGTAGAGCAACTTTCAACAGTACAATTCAACCAATCCTTTGCTTGCAGCTTGATCTGGATGCTTGGTAAGAGAGCTAGGCTTAGGAATAAGTATTGAAGATCAACTAATTTTGTTGAAATTCAAACTTGAAAATCAGAAGTAAAAATGAATATTCCTTTAGTGATGACTAGGTTTTGATTTCTGCAGCATTTCAGGTTGATTCAAGGTGTCCAAATGAATGAAGTAGTGCATCTATTTATAGATGGAAAGGCAAGGTAAGGATGATCAAACTCGTGTGCATGAAGTTGGGTCCTCCATGCATGGGCCTGTACAGGCGCATGTGAGGCCCAAGATCAAGTGCAAATGCAAGCTGATCTCAGTCTGGAATGAAATGGACGTGTAATTTGCTTTGAATTTGCTTGTGCATGAAGTTCCATCATGAATTCCATAATTATGCCTAAATGTTCACCTCTTCAAAAATCCCAATTAGAAAATCCAAACATAAGCATATGGGTCATGGTTGGAAAGGTCTTGACATAAGGAACAAATTTTATGTTGGACAAAAACTCATTTGAAGTGTGGAAATTTATGAAAACAGGCCATGAAGTTCATAGTGCAAAACATGCCTTTGAGAATTTTGTCAAATTGAAACAATTTCAAGCCCTTCTGTTTTGATGATGCAAGCCTCAAATCAAAAAATCTCCAACATAAAAGTTGTAGGTCTTTTAAATAAAATCAAAATGGACTTAAATGGTGCATCATTTGGATTTTTGATGAAGAAGTTATGGGCACTTGAAGTTGGACTTTCTTTGCCTTTCAATGCATTTGGTCCAAAGTGACCTATAATGTTTTGCATTATCACATGGGTTTCTTTTGAAATTTTGAAATTTTGTTCAACATAACATTTGAAGTAGATATCTTAAGATTTCCAATGCATTTGATCCCACCTCAAAATCATAAAAAATGAATGAGTTATGTTCTTGGGAAGTTGACCCAAAATTAGAGTTTCAGTCAAAATGACCTATAATGTCTTGGAATGGGAGATGACCTTCCAAGCTTCAAATCAAATTTTGATGAACATGAAAGCTGTTCATATTGTCCTTAAGAACATTTTTTCTTTTAGGATCATCTCCATTTGACCAACACATAAAAAGTTAGGTCTCAGTGCATTTCAAAATAGTCAGATGAATTGATTGATCAACTTCTCAAGTCCACAACTCATATCTTGATGAATTGATGATTGAGGATACTCAAATAAGTTTAAATATGCATGAAATGATGAATTAGAGAACTTCCCTTGATTGTATTTGACCATGGGCTGAGGTTGCTTCATGAGCAAGGCATTGTGGATGATTAGATGAATTAGGGCTTCCTTGAGACACAAACTTCAAACCTTTTGACTTGCTTTGATCAAAATGATGAATTGAGATGCTAGGGAGGCATATTTGGTGGATGAGAGCTTTGAGGACCATTGCCATGTTTGCCTTCATCTTCTCTTGGCCATATCATTGCACAAAAGATCACCTAGAAGCTTTTTGACCTTGTGATTGCTCAAGCTACAAACAAGAAATGTTAGTGACATATTTTTATGATTTTGGTTAGTAAATAAAATGAGAAAAGCAATGATACATAATTCAAGCATGTTTGGTGATCTCAAACCACTCACAAGAGGTCCCACCCAAAGGCAAGGGGAACCAAGATGCTTATGATCCTTGAGGCTTTGCAAATGCAATGTTATGATGCCATGAGGGATCTTAGGGCCAAAATTGGGGTCTTAAAAAAGGGATAATTCTTCTTCGTCGTCAGAGTCTTCCTTCTTAGAGTCATCATTATTTTCTTCTTCAGCCTGGAAGGCTTTGTTTCTATCTGGTCTGTGTCTTTCAGATCTGGACTTTAGTGCTATAGACTTGATCTTATTTTGAGGTTCATCTTCCTCCAATTCTATCTCGTGGCTTCTGAGTGAACTGACGAGTTCCTCAAGGCTGATATTGTTCAGATCTTTTGATAGCTTTAAGGTTGTGACCATAAGTCTCCATTTCTTTGGCAAGCTTCTAATAATCTTTTTGACATGATCCGCAGTTGTATATCCTTTATCCAACACTTTGAGTCCTGCAATTAAAGTTTGAAATCTAGAAAACATTACCTCTATAGCTTCATCGTCCTCCATTTTGAAGGCTTCATTTTTCTGGATTAGAGTCAGAGCCTTTGTTTCTTTGACTTGAGAATTTCCTGCGTGAGTCATCCTCAGGGAGTCAAGTATTTCTTTAGTTGTTCCCCTGTTGGTGATATTTTCATATTCATTGTAGAAAAGGGCATTGAGTAGTATCGTTCTGGCTTTGTGATGGTTTTTAAATTCACGCTTCTGATCATCTGAAATTCTGCTTCTGGGAATAGCAACTCCAGCGTCTGTCACAGGTGATGTGTAGCCAATTGTGATAATATCCCAGAGATCAGTGTCGTAGCCCAGAAAGAAACTTTCAATTCTATCTTTCCAATAATCAAATTTTTCTCCATCAAAGATTGGAGGTTTAGCATTGTAACTATCTCTTTCATTGGTGTTGGCCATAATTTCTCACGCTGGATCTCTCTACACTATTAAGTGTTTGATTAGAAAATCAATAACAAAGTCGAAGCTTTGATACCAATTGAAGGTTGAGAAAAACAAGAAAGAGGGTTTGAATTGGAAATAAAAAACTTTTTCAGAAATCAAAACACACCGAATTTTATACTGGTTCGCTTGAAATTCAAAGCTACTCCAGTCCACCCGGCTAAGGTGATTTCGCCTTCAAAAAGGACTTAATCCACTAATCTTGAAAGATTACACAACCAAACGTCTAAGAGAATAATCTTTTAGCCCTCTCAAGTATTTAGACTACGCAAAGTCACTTGAGGAAATAGTTTGAGCAAGAGTGAGTTGTAATGTAAAGTGCTTCTAATAAAAAGCAAATATTATAGAAAATATAAGAACAAAAGTTTTTCACATAAGAGCAGCAACTCATGAAAATGAGAGAGGATGAATGAGATTTCTATGTGTCTCAGGTGTATTCTCTTGTGAGGTAATCCGTCCTTTATATAGTCGTTGTGAAGGACCGTTGGAGGGATGATAGAATCTTGGTCATTGAAGAATAATTAATGTCATTACTCTTTTTGTTTCTTTATAAAACCATTTTGTCCGCCTCATTATTCCCTTCTTTAAATACTTTCTTTCCGTAATGAGATTCTCTTCGGTTACGCGTTCTGGACTGGTGAGTTTGTGTCAGAGTCTTGATATATCAGAGTTTATCTTCAGAGGATGATTATGTCTGACTTCATCAGAGCTTCTCAGTGCTCTAGACTTCTTAAGTATCAGAGTCTGGATTCAGTAGTCTTTTAACAGAGCTTTTGACTTCTAAGTGTTATGCTGGTATCTGCGTTGGTCAGAGTCAGAACCTTCTGGACGTATCCTTTCTGAGTGGCATCTGATTATCGAATATATGACAATTATGTATCTGATGTATGGTCAGAGTCCTGCACACTAAGAAAAAATCTCGTTAGAGTACCATTTTTGTTTCATCCTTTGTTATCATCAAAATCTTAAAGATATATTGTAGAACCAATTTTGTTCTTACATCACGGTCCTGTAGAAAAATAAATATATGTCAGAAAATTGTAATATAATAATAAAGCGTAATTTAAAAATAAGAAATACAACTAATTTTACCTCTCCGTCCCATATATGTTTGGCAGTATGGTCCAAGTACAAAGGTAACAATGACAACTCTACAGAGTCTTATCCAAATGCTTGAGGTAGCACTGACTCATCAGCCTCAGCATCCTGAGATGGCCCTGACTCAGCAGCCTCATCAGCTTGAGGTGGCACTAGCTCATCAATATGAGGTCCCTCCGGTGCCTGGGGTGGCACTAGTGCCTCAGGTACCTCCGATGACTCGGGAACCTCTGGCGCTTGAATAGGTTAAACATGTTGCCTACGGGAAGATGCAGGCAGTGATGCGTTAGTGGTTGACACCTACCTTCTACAGAAAGAAGAAGATGGAGAAGCATGGGCCCTGTAAGTCGATGCCTCTTGCAACTTTAAGCTTCGTCGATGGTGGTAATGCAGACCACCCAACCCCCCAAAATAATGCTTTGATTGTTATTTTTTTACCATCAACCACATTTTTTGTATGTATAAAGTAACATTCATGCAAAAATTATCTATATGTTAAGCTAGTCATCAACTTAAAAAAGTTAGTAAAAATTAAAAATTTACAAATTGAGAGTTTACTTCAGTGTTTGATTTCTTTGATGTATTTGATGTTGATGGAAAAATCTTTGAACTTGGTTGACTAATTTTGAGAGAATGTGAGTTGAGAGAGTTTGGGAAAAAATTTAGAGTGTTTTTTTTAGAAGTAAGGAAGGAGAAGGGTTCTGACATGTTTTAGAACCAATACGGTCTGAAGTAACATGTGTTAGTTTTCCCTTAAGGGATACCGATATAAAATTGTGTCATTAACCAACTTCATAACTTCATTAATCAATATTTTACATTTCATTAACCAACTTTGTTTTACTACTAAAAATTATTTTTAATATTTGAATGTTTATTAACCAACTTTATAACTTCATTAACTAACTTTTTACATTTCATTAACCAATTTTGTTTTATTAACCAAACTTCATCACTTCATTAATCAACTTTTTACATTTCATTAACCAACTTTGATTTACTACTAAAAGTCATTGTTCATGCACTGTTCGCGCAAATGACAATGTTCACGCTCACTGTTCATGCACTGTTCTCACTCATAAATTATCACTTCTCTTACTCACTACAACACATAAATTTTGTTGGCTTAAATGCAGTTTTAGTCCCCCTATTTATATATTTTGAATATTTTAGTCTCCTTTAAAAAAATTTCAGCCTTTTGATCCTTATATTAAACTTTTGTTGGTTTTTTTTTGTCCCTCTCCATATTTGTGCATGTGGTATTAAAAAATATGACGTAGCCCTGAGTATGTGGCGTGACATCATTAAATGAAAACTAGAAAATATAAAATTTGAATTTTATTTCTTAATTAAAATTTTTTATTCTTGAAAAATACTTTTTTATATTTCTATTTTTAAAACAAATTTAGAATTTTTTACAAAAATAACCCACTTTTTCAAGGAAATTCCCAAAATACCTCTGGTTTCAAAAAAAATCTCAAACTACCCAACTTTTAGGAGGAGTCGCCAATTGAATTGGAGACTCCTCTTAAAATCTGAATCGAGGCGCCAATTAGATTGGCTAGGGCAGGTGCCCTAGCCAATTGGATTGGTGCCCCTGTGTAGGAGTTTAGAGGAGGCGCCAATTCAATTAGAGCCTTAGTGTAAAATGTTATTTTTTTGGGTAAATGGTATATGTGATAGATAAATTTGATATAGGACCAATTGATATTAATAAAATTTTCCGTTTACACAAAGAAACCTAATGGTGATGACCGGGATCACCTAACCGACCTCCGGTCCCACATCCTCTAGCTACCCTAACCCGTGGCCCTAACCCACGTTGATGATTTGGTACCGGTGTTTGAGCATCTGAGGGGCCAGGAGCGTCACTACCAACTATAGGAGAAGGTCTGTTGAGGTAGTTAGACAAGTCGACATAGTCTTCAGTATGCATCGATGGTGTACCGCTGTAGCTGAGCTCGTGACCCATGTCAGAGAAGTTGGGATGTGGTTGACTCATTGATGGGTGACCTGGACGGTTGAAGGGAGACATGGGTGTGAACGATGCGTCGAGGAAAGGTTGGAAAGGTTGTTGGGGTGTTTGGTAGAGATATGGTTGTTCGACATCTCAGAACGCATGTGGCTCCACAAGCCAATCTCTGTTTGATTTCTGATAGACATGCTGCCATTGAGAGTGCCTACAACAACCATGACAACGAATCACATGATCCTCCTTCTACCCATGTCTATTGCATCAGACACATTGCACAAAACTTCATGCGTGCTATAAATGATAAGAATCTTCGCAAGAAGGTGGTGAATGCTGGGTATGCTCTAACTCAACCGTCATTTCAATATTATCGTGATGAAATTAGACTGTCTAATGAAGACGCATGGAGATGGCTAAATAACATACCAGTAAAGTAGTGGACAAGGGCATTTGACAGAGGTTGTCGATGGGGCCACATGACAACAAACCTTGTGGAATACACGAACGGGGTATTCAAAGGAATTCGAAATTTGCCGATAACCGCCTTGGTAAGATTGACCTATTATAGGTTGGCTTCTACGTTTGCAACCAGAGGTGAAAGATGGAGTGCAATGTTAATGTACGGGAAAGTATTCAGTGAGTGTTGCATGAAGGTCATGAAAGAGGAGAGCATCAAAGCTAGCACACACGTTGTAACAGTCTTTAACCGTCATAGGCAAAATTTTAGCGTCCAGGAAACAATTGAACACAATGAGGAGAGACCAAATTTAGCCTAGGCTATTAGACTAAACAGAAGTTGGTGCGATTGTGGAAAATTCCAGGCCTTCCGCATACCTTTCTCCCATGTCATTGCAGCATGCGCTTATACTCGTCAAGATGCTTACAACCATTTATCTGATGTGTACAAGACCGACACCGTCATAAATGTATATAATCAAAGTTTCTCGATACTACCAATGGAGGATTACTGGCCTCCCTATGAAGGTGATATTGTTTGGCACAATGAGGAGACGCATAGAAAGAAAAAAGGAAGGTCAAACAGCACACGTATCAGAACAAAGATGGATTCCACAGATAAAATGATAAGATTCTGTAGTATCTATCGTCAACCAGGACACAACAAGAACAACTGTCCCATCGAGGAGCATCATCTAGGTCTTAAGCTTTTTGTAACATTGTATTTCTATAACCTTCAATCATTATATATCATTAAGTTTTTGTTACAACGAGGTTCACAACAAACATCAATACAAAACAAGCTATCTGAAAACAGAAATATTTCTAACTGATTACAACAATCAAATTGATGTCGTCTCGACCGAACATCATTTCCCTAGAATCCTTATCAATCTTCATTCGCACCCAACCAAAGATACTGTCAAGTCTCTCAACACTTCTAACTTTTTCCCCTTCTGGTATTTTCCCATCTAACCAACGAACCAGCTCCCTCTTCAGTTGATCGAACGTAGTGATGTTCCATAACAACATCAACATCTGATGTTTGTCTCTCGCATAAATCACCTTTCCGTATCGACGACGAACACCAAACATGATTGTCAAATGATTATTTGAGATGTGGAACAATGAATCACACAACACATCTATTTATAACACAAAAATAGCATTTTACACTGAGGCTCCAATTGAATTGGCACCTCCTCTTAAGTCCTACACAGGGGCGCCAATCCAATTGGTTAGGGCACCTGCCCTAGCCAATCCAATTGGCGTCTCCTTTCAATTTTTAAGAGGAGTCTCCAATTCAATTGGCGACTCCTCCTAAAAGTGGGGTAGTTTGGGAATTTCTTTGAAACGGGGGGTATTTTGGGAATTTCCTTGAAAAAGTGGGTTATTTTTGTAAAAAATTCACAAATTTAATGCTTAGAAATTATTTTTCTTTTATATTTTGAAAGTAAAATTTTTGGGCCCATACATGACTAAGCCCACTAAGACACAAATTTTAGTTAATGTGGCCTTTTATAAAACAAAAAAAATATTTCTAACCAAATCGATGTGGACTTGAAGGAAACATTGAAGCATTTATTCAGTTATAATCAAATCAGAGATCCTCAACAATTTTCATAATTCATTCATCCTATATTTAACACATTCATAAAAGGAGCATCCAAACCATGAGAAGCTGAGAGCCATAAAAAATGTTGAAAAGATAAAGCAACATGTTGACCGAAAGTAATCTAAGCTTATTGAAATATCATTATATTCCTTTTCAGAATTTTCTCACCAAAGCATTGCATGCATGCATGCAAGCTCACTGTAACGAGAATCAAAATACTCCATTAGTTTTTAGGCTAACCAAAGCATTGCATGTGTGAATATTTTTGTAAAAATTTAAAACTTGACAGCACAGTAAGCAATACACTTAACTAACATCAAAGACGAGTGGTGCAGTTTCATTCCCGTTCATTCATTAGAACGTACCAGTAGTGTTACATATCAGAAATATAATGATAATATGGAGAAAGATTGGTTTCTCCTCTTTATTCCATTGGACTTATGTATATATAGTTAAGTTTGACAGCAATTACAACTCAATTCACTTGACCCTCGACACACACCCATTGCCCCACAAAGATACCAACACAGTTAATGTTAGGATTGATTTCAAGAAAGTGACTTTCAGCTAGGTTGAACTTTTGAATGATGGTGGAGCAAGTTTCAGCTTTTGCCACACCATGAATTGTGTCGCATGTTGGAACTGCAACTACAAAATGTATATTAAAGTTAGATAGTATCATAGTAGTTTGATGTTACAAGTCATTTTGCAATTCAAAGCCTATATATGTTTAGAAATTGAATTGCAGATTTACCTGTTGGTGCTGCTCTAGTTTCAACAATAAACACCATAATGAGAATAAGTGAAAAAATCATAGAAAAGCTCATATTAGTAGACTTGGCCATTCTTCTTCTTTCAAACTATTTTTCTAATTATGATTCTAAATTCTAATGTTTCGAGTTGTGTTTTTTAAGCTTTTTTGGTTCAGTTTATATAGGAGATAGGAACCAAACATGGCAATAGACAATGGCGTTAAATTTTAAGAATGCCGGATCTGGGCAGCATATGATGGATATAGGATTACAAAGTGTTTTTGTCTCTTTATGATATGGACGAGTTTTGATTTAACTTGTAATTTGTTTATTTATTTTAGAATTTCTAAGTTTATCTCATGTATTTTCTTTTTGACAGCATAAAAACTCAAATTTGTCTTCTTTCTCGAAAGAAGTTATTTTGAATGCACCATATTTATGTTCAGAAGCTTTCATATCGATGTTTTTAGTCCGGAACCATCATTCTAAAATTGACATCAGTTTGAAACAGAATTTAATTCAGCCTAGCAAATGTAGTAAGATTTCAACTCAGTTTCCTGAGATTTCGCGCTTTTAGAACTTGCAAAACATGCGAACTTTCAAGCCTTAAAAACTTTTATACATGAATGCTGAGAGGAAAATAATCAAAATATCAACAAGCAGCTATGAGTGATTTTACAGATCCATATTCGTGCACAGGCACGTCTCTCTGTACAACTATGAATTATGGCACAGTGAAATTTTAGGCTAAGCTAGCACCAAATAATTCAATCCAGTTCACGTCCCTGCTCATAGTCATGCTACAAAATTTGAGCATGATGGTAACTCTTAAGTTAGGAAATTTGCTGGTTATGCTATAACCAGAAAAAATTGTTTTACAGATCATAATAGATGAGGAACTCCTTCAAGATTTTTAAGAGTCGTCTAATTCAATGAGTTGAGCCCGTCTCTCAGCAGCCTTCTTCCGAACAAAAATACCCCATCTCAAAGCTGCCTTAAGCTTGAGCCAACCCACAACAGCTTTGCCCGAGGAACTGTTTGGTTCATTATCAACATTGTAGCTCAAGTGGTTTGCAGGCATGTATGCAGATGTATTTTGGTACCCATCGTCGTGGGCATTGAAGGAAGAACTTGCATGGCTTCCCATGTTAAAAATACGAAGAAGATGCTGCATATCATCATTTTCCAGCATCTCATGACTTCTAACACGTATTTCTTCTTCTGGGAAGAAGTCTTCAACTCCTCTGTAAGTAGAATTCGAGATGCTGGCAGTCTGGAAGCCATGAGGGTCTGTTTCTGCCAGACCAAGCGTTGGCCCATTTTCATTTTTTTGAAGTTGAGCTTGCTGGGGAACACTCATTAACTGGCTTTGTAGTGAAAATGCATTATCATCAAATTTAATAGAAGAACTAAGATTAGCATCCTGTGATTGCATGGAGAATCTAGTACTTGTGCCATCATGATAACCTGCAGACATAAACATAACGAGCAATAAAAAAATCATCATGGGCTTTTAGCAAATTGAAGTTTGAATAGAAATTTTACTGGCGATGAGTGTATTGAACAGAGTGAAGAAAAGGTTGGGGAGAACACATGAGTAAAACAGAAGCAAAGATAATAATGTAAACCAAAACAATTGGAGAACAAGTTTGCTTTTGTTGCTAACATAAGAATGTTTTATAAGGAAATATGTACCTCCAACTGTTCCTCCTGTACCCATTGAAGGTTGGCCTGTATGTACTGGATGTGGCAAACTAGGGATGGAAAACTGTTGAATTGAGTTTGAATACTCATGGGAACCCATAAGAGCCTGAGGGTGAGCAGTATCCAAACTTTTATCCTGATTGTAATTTAGTAGAGACTTCTCATCATACTCGATTACGTGCATCCAATTATCATATGCTTTCTTCACCAACGTGTCTACATAAACCTACAACAGAAACCATTGGCTTTATGTCAAAATAATGAAGCCAAATATGTGAATATTTATTAGTTGGAATCTTTCAATATCACAAAGTGCTTGTAACAACAACCAGATTGTTATGGAAGAAAGACACCAGTATTGTGCGAATTAAAACCTAAATGTAAAAAGCACTTACCTTTTGATTCTCCGAGAGAGAATCAGCTGAGTAATACTGGTCATTGGTAATTAAGCCGCTCAATTCATAAATGTGATTGAAAACAACACCCACGTTTCTTGCATCCTCAGGATAATATACATAAAGCTTCCCACTGAGAACACAAGTCTTTGCATGCTCAACAAGGATATCCCACATCTTATTTGACATGCCGCTCCCAAGAATCTACATAAGAAAGATTATTAACCTATGATCAAACATCTCACCTCAGAAGTCAGGGAACAGTCGGTCTTAAATGAGTAAAAGTTTAGATTCTTACATTCCGCAATCGCTGGGGATCTCTGATCACAAGTCTTAGGAAGTCTTCAACATTATATATTCCTGCTTTATTTAGCCTTTTGTGAAAGGAACCATCCTTACCAATCTTCTCCAGCCTCCAAACCTCATCATGCAAGGCAGGTGGGTAGTGTTTCTTGTATACTAAATAGTCCAATGAAGTTTTGTTAAAATGTTACTCATTGAAAGATATAGCTAAAATAGAGAAATTATGAACTTACATTCCCCACGATGATCCTTAACAGTGAAAGCTTCTGATTTGGCTTCACGAATACGCATTCCTTCACAACAACCTGAGGCAACTTTCAGCCCCAATCTGAACTTCCTACTCCTTATCCAGCTAGAGTTGTCAGTAAATGAGAGCTCACCCAGTGTTCCTACACCCTCCTTTAATATGACTTGCAGATCGCCAGACAGAAGGGGCCTTTTTCCTTCCCGCTCTTTCACAACATGACTCTCAAACTCTTCTTCACCCCAATTATCATCATCCTCATTATTGAAATCCCCCTCAAGAACAAATACATCTAGTTTGGCACATGACTCTGGGCCTGACGTGACAACATGGCCTGTGTTTGCATCAACCAAAACAACATGTATGACTGTCCCTTGCTCACCTTCCACTTTCCCCCCAGTAAAAAGGGGAAGGGATAGTCTGGTTTTGAAGTGCATTTGTAAATATTTTCCATCAGGGGCTTCTATGCGCTTCGGAGAAGACCTGAATTTTAATTAGAGCATTGGAAAAACTAAGTCTCGACACTACAAAAATTGTGATAATATAAGCTGAAATAAACACCCGAATCACCAAATATAATAGCTTCCAGTGTCATGCTTCAGTCTAAAATCACAAAAAATGACCCACAATATAGTGTGTCAATCCGAGTTATGTTGGGAGGTGAGGAAAGTTCTTCCAATTTTTGAATTTGGAATTAGGCCTAAATTTTTAAATATCTACCCAAGTATTTTTACATACTTAGCAGACCAGATGAGCCTATAATCCTGATTCATCATGACACTCCTGAATAATTAAACAGGCTATGCGAACAAAGAGTATACCTCCCATTAAGCTTGGTGGGAGCTAGTTTTGCCAAAGCTCGCTCCACTTCTTCACTAACCTGTTTTATCGCGAGCAAGAAAAATAAGAAATAAGATACATGACCAAACATTATTATGCCAAGTAACATACATTCACTTCGTTTTCAAATATGCTTCATAAAATTACATTTGACATCACTCTGAGATAGATTCTTCAGAATAACTAACTCCAGAAAGCCTCTAATAGTTCTTCAGAATAACTAACTCCAGAAAGCTTCTAATAGATGAGTAAATGAAGGGGGGAAAGCTCAACATTTTATTTTTGAATATATACAACAACAACAACAACAAGAACAACAACAACCAAGTCTTATCCCACTAAGTGGAGTCGACTACATGGATCAACTTTCGATATAATGTTCTATCCAGGACTATGCTTCTATCAAAATCGTTAATCTCGAGATCTATCTTAATAACTTCTCTTACAGTCTTTCTAGGTTTTCCTCTTCCTCTAGTTGTTTAACTTCTCTCCATCTGATCTACTCTCCTTACCACCGATTATGCATATCTTCTCTCTACATGCCCAAACCACCTAAGTCTATTTTTGAATATAAGATCACTAAATTCCTATTCAATTGTATCTAAGCCTCAGTTCAAGACAAGACCTACCAGGCTAAAGAACAATGAATTTTAGCCATGAGACATTCAACTAGGGGTCAATTGGGGGAGAAGAATATGCAATTGATACCTTAAGGTAATACAGTCAAAAATACCAATTTTAAATATACAATAAACAGATAATCATATTAAGAATTAATACCACAATGAACTGAATTTTCTTACAACTCTTCGTAGAATAGGCTCCAGTGATGAACACAGTTTCTGCATACTATCCACCTTCAGTGCTTCAACAATTACACTGCAAACAATATAAAATAAAACAATTCTTCACCAAGTTCAACACAAACACTGAAATTAAGCTGAATCTAGCAAAACCTAATCATTATAACATCTAAAAACAGTAGAAAAACTGAAATTGAAAATTGAAGTAAATTGCAAAGCACGATATTAAACCTAGCCAACGCAGGTCGTTTCCGATCAGGCTGTCCATCATCAACCGAACTCGATTCCAAACTTCGCTTCTCCCTGGCCACATCAACGTACCTCCCATGCCCATGCATTCTGCTAACTAATTCTCTGTTTGGTTGGTCAGAAGAATATAATAACTGCCACAGCAGCTAGAACAAGTGGTGGTAGGTTATAAAGCTCGAATTTTCAGTTTGACTCAAAAATACGTTTGGCGCAATTTTTCGTCTGTTTTATGAGCAGCCAAACAGGATCTGCCAAAAATAGAAGAAAAAGTATATAGAGCAAAAGGAAAAGGTGGGAAGAGTACGGAATCTGCGAAGTTTCGGGGAAGGATGGAAACAAAGATCGACGCTTTTTCTGTCGCGCGTCACGCCACTAGGTAAATGACTCCCTTCATCAAAGACGTTTTCTGATCGTTGGATTGAGGATCTTTATTTAGGTTTGATCGTTTTTTTTGCCACGCGGTGATGTGGCTCCTTACTCTAGGGTCCCACTGTTTATTTTATTTGAATTTTGTTAATCATCCTACTTTATTGATTTTCAAAATAAATTTTAATCTATCTTACTTTTTGTTTACTAGAGAACAATTTTTTTTTCGCATCCTCGCTGGAGACCATTTCAAATGGTTTGATCATTCTAAGGATTTTTTTATTATGATTATATATACATATATAAAATTGAAAATAAATTAGTTAATTGTTAAATGTAAAATAGATAATATTTTGTCAAGTCAATTAAGTGGGCAGTAAAAAAAAGCATTTGATTGTATATATGATTTTTTTTACATTTATAGATAACTATAAATTGAGTTGATTTAACGAAAGTGCATAAATAAAAAGATAATAAAATAATTATTAATCATATGATTTTATATTTATATTAATATAATAAAATCAAATAGAACCAATATAGGTACAGATTTCCAAAACTCCAAACGTACATGTACGTGCGCGTGCGTGTGTGTGCGTCTGCGCGTGTGTGTGAGACAGAGAGAAAGAAAGAGAATAATATTACAATGAATTATATTTTCATGGTTATAATTCTAATTCATCAAACAAATATTGAATCAACGAAGATAAACATATATATGAAAAAGGAAGTGGTTTGACAAAGAAAAAGACATGGCAATTGTGCCTTCTTTTACCAGGATACATCACATGTTATTACAATAAATAATAATAATAATAATAATAATAATAATAATAATAATAATAATAAAAGAGGAATTTTTACGCACTTCTCCTAGACCGAGAGTCCTATGTGTATTTCTTCAGATATTTTTTATATATCAGCCTCTCAATTTTTTGTCTTTTTAACTAAAAGCACTTGTCAGTATCGTGTCTGGCGGCAAGATGGTAAAAACACCATTGACTCTCATTAATGTCCATCTTACCCTTTTGTTTATGTGGCTCTTTAGCAACTAGATTCTCCTGACACTGAGTAGAGTTATTGAAAACATGTGTTATCTTCTATCATCAAGTCAATAGTTTAGTGTATTTCTCTACTTATTATCTCAATGACTTGGTAATTGTTTTCTTTTAGATTATTGGTGCACTTTCTCGTTATTTTTAGTACATGTTTCATGACCTCTTGCGATTGGTGGATGGTTTCTACGTCAAACATTCTTTGAAGTGTATGGCCTTCAGTATGTTCTAGAACATTCCTACGAACATACTTTGGTTCAGGTTTACTACCCTTATAGTGGCTTCATTAAAATGGGCGAGGTAGCCTTTAAGGGTCTCGGAGTGACATTGGAAAATGTTGAACAAACTCGTCATGGTCACCTTCCGGTGCTTAATTTATGAGAATTTGTTAAGAGACTTTTGAAAGAAGTTCATGCACCACCAATGTGTACCCTCTATGATTCTGTCTTGTTTAATCTCTTGAATATGGGTCTGCAATGCCTCATTCTTACATCCTAATTCATCTGTGGTGGCTTGAATTACAACCAATACCTCGTTTTCCTCAGGTGGGAAATATAAATTACACCATTTTCTAGATTGGTATGTATTTGAGTAACTATTTTTATTCGGTCTCATGCTAAAGGACACACGTTCTTCCTAAATCATATAAGATTGACCTCTAGCTCTTCTTGTTTTCTCTTTCTACTTCTTTTTTTAATTCTCCCGCTTTCTATTCTGATATATAAATATGAGTTGCTTGATAAAAAAATCAACTATACATGTCATATTCTTACTAATGATACCATTAGATTATAAATTTTAATTCAATTTTAACATGTGTTACATTAATGTAACTACAACTTTGAGTCTAGGGATTTAGCTATGTGTATTGACCAATATTAATATCGTTAATAATTTTTGAATGAAACTATTGACGAAGGAAAATGTGAGATGTTACATTCTTTCCCTATAAAAAAAATTCCTAAAAATTCAATAGTCTAACTATTATGCATGTGTTAAGCTAATTTATCTATGCTCTCATACATAAACAAGCATTCAATAATTCAAATCATCATAATAATATAACCTTCATAGAATTTTCAAAAAATTCCAATTCACATACAGTCATCATCCTTTATTTTTTTTACACTTAATGAAAAACACTTTAAATAACTCATTCTCAAGGAAATGATTATGGTGAAAAACTTGACACTTTATTTGATAAAAAAGACTAAGGTGAAGCCTAATAAACCCATTAGAGAAAGAAAAACACCAGCATTGATGAAAGATTTTTGTTCTTATTAAGGGGGAACACTTAGTATTGTTCTCTACCTTAGCATTTTTATGTGGTTTCTAAAAGAGACCTATGACACATTATGCTTAGTAAACTCAAGCTATTTATGTGTAAGGTTCAAGCTGTGTTACTAAATGAAAAATTTAGAAGTTTACTTTTATAAATTTTTCCTTTGCAACCTAGACTTACATTTTATCCCTAACACTAATCTATCATTGGTCTTTCATTCCTTGAATCGATGTCTGCTAAACCTTGAAATTCTTCTTCTAAGGACTTGGATGATGCTATACAGGCTTCTTGTTAACACATTGAAGATGCAATCAACCACATCCATCATCAAATAGATAATATATTTCATGAAGAAAATCCGAATTTAGAACAGCAATTGAAAAACATCCATACTAGAATGGATAATCAACAACAAGCTTTGGATTCTATACATGAATCTATCATGACCCTTCTTACAAATTTTATGGCTCAAAGTAGACTGCAACAACCACCATTATTCACACAATACCATCTTCTTCAAGTATACCTATCAACACACAATTTCCTCTCGATTATGGTCATCTTATTACAACTATTGTTTCACCTACTACCCCTATTTTACTCATGCTATTCTCATCCCTACCTTGACTACTGCATTTTCCAATAACCACACACAAACTAACTTACAGTTACTATGACGTAATTGTAATATAACCACCACCATCCTAATTTTCTCCACCACCATCTATGGGACCCACTTACATCAATTCCCTAAATGCCTTTTCAAATACACCAACTTATAATTTTCTCACTTTTCATTAATACCCCTTGTAACCCCCTGAACCCTAAACGCTTATTTAATAAAAATGCGGAATAATTTTCTTAAAAACCGTGTTACATTTTCTCAACATAAAACATCTTACTAAGAAATTATCATATAGCAGCGGAATTCAAAAACATCAATTAACTTCAACTTTATTTGTCTCAAATTATAAACCACTTCATTTAAATAAAAGAGGTTCAATTAAACAACTAGCAGAACATGAATAGTAAAGGTAATTCATCCTAGTATTACACTTTCAGAGCGACATACAAAACTAAAATAAACTCAAAGCGATAAACCACGAAGAAGGCCACTACGCCATCCTCCAAGACAACAACAACTAAGGCTCCTCTACATGAGCATCTGTACCACAAGGGTAAAGAACAACACAGAAATAAACAGGGAGTAAGAATACATTCATAAATGTTAATGGCGTATAAAATAACAAGGATAGCTAAATAAAATTATTCATCAATCATATAGATTCATTCACAACAATAGTCGATCACAATGCATATATGTAATGCAATGTAATTCTTCTCTTATACTTTATATGCATGTTATACCAAATTTTAGATATCAAAGTTATGTTACTGATTTATCTATCCATCAATGGTTCCTCTCTAAACTAAAAGTCATCCTAGGTCCCCACTTCTGAAGCTGGAAGTCGTCATTGGACTGAAGTCTCAGACTCGTCATTGGTCCCCACTTTTGAACCAAAAACTTGTCAGTGGACTGAAGTACGTACATCTATCTCTGATATACATGATGCATGAATGCGACAAATAATACATATGCATGCTCATCTCAACTTCCAACTTTAACACTCGCCTAAGGTTCCTCTCTGAACCTAAGACTTATAATCAGACCGAAGTCCTAGACTCCTCACTGATCCCCTCTCTGAACCAGTAACTCATCACTAGACCGAAGATCGTACATCTCTAATACAAAGCTACAATGAATGGTTCCTCTCTGAACCAATCACCTCAACATAATTCAACATGATAAATAAATATCGTCAATATAAGGCCACAATAGTTGTTCCTCTCTGAACTACGCATCTCATGATAACTCAACAATGATAATAAAAAATGGGCCCAAATTTTTAAAAAAATACAATTATAATAAAAAAAATATATCAAAAATATAATTATGTATTAATTAAAAATAAATTTAATTATAATTATTTTGAGTTTTGATCAATCTTGATTTTTGTGTGTATTGAATTTTTATCATAACATTTATTTCAATTATTGAGTTTTTTTAATAATATTTTATTTTTTTATTAATATTTAGGAAAAAAAATTCAAAAATTCAAAATTTGAGGCTCTGTGATGCAGCACATGCTGCACTTGCACAGGGCCGGCCCTATATATATATATATATATATATATATATATAGCACATGCTACACTTGCACAGGGTCGGCCCTATATATATATATATATATATATATATATATATATATATATATATATATATATACATATATATATATATATATATATATATATATATATATATATATATATATATATATATATATATATATATGAGAACAAAAATTAACAAAACACACAGAGTTGTTAACCCAATTCGGTGTACAACAACACCTACATCTGGGGGCTACCAAGCCAGGGAGAAAATCCACTAAATAGTATCAGTTTGTAGACCTTCAGTAAACTATCTCCAGCTTAGAATCTACTCCCTAATCACTACCCATGCTTAACTTCTACCTAAGACACACCTAGGTATGAGACCCTTCTCACTTCCCTTACAATCACAACAGTGATGAATCAATATAATTACAAAAGATTCAGAAGTCACACTTCACAGACACACAATCACTCCATGCTTAAAAGCTTATGAGTTATTGATAAAGAAAAATGGAGTCTTCTATCTGCTTGACTTGGAGTCCAAGAAAGTAAGTTAATTCACCTACCAAACTCATTTCAAACTCAAATTGCATTTGCTTGACAAAATGTTGGACCATCTCATCTGACATCCCTCCAAATACAATATCATCCACATAGATCTGAGCTATCATAAGTTTTCCATCCTTCTCTTTCAAAAAGAGAGTCTTATCAATTCCATCCTTTCTATATCCATGATTGATGAGAAACTCAGTCAGCCTTTCATATCATGCTCTTAGGGCTTGTTTTAAACCATATAGTGCCTTCTTTAATTTGAACACATGGTTTGGGAAAGTAGGATCAACAAATCCTTTTGGCTATTCAACATACACATCTTCATTTAAATAGCCATTTAAAAAGGCACTTTTAACATCCATTTGGAACAACTTGAACTTTAAAAGGCTTGCCATGTTGGTGTAAGCCCTAGAGACCAATACTTTTGGTACTTGTATCGAACTATTTATTAATAATAAAAGACTTTTTCTTGATTATGTTTATTTAATAAAGTCCCTAGAATAGCTAGTCCGTTTAATGTATCAAGTGTGACTTAATTATGAGATCCCATTAAACATAAGGACATTATTCTTAAAGTATCCGTAGTCGAGCTTTGTTGTGAAGTGGGATAACATTAAAGCATTAAGACTATTATGTATATAGACTGATGATCATATCTCATGGATCATGGATAAGGAGTTATCAAGTCTTAAACATAGGTATGAATATTAGGAGTAATATTTATACTGGATTGACCCACTATGAGAATACTACGCAGAATGTTATGCAAAGTGTTATAAGTTATTCTCATGATGATAGTGGTGTATACCACCCTTCGACCTGAAACCACTATGGGTCCTAGATGTAGATTCAAGTGTTTTATTGTTGATCAAACATTATCCGTAACTGGATGACCATAAAGACAGTTGAAGGGTACTCCACGAAGCATGCTGAGGGACATGGGAGACCTAGATGGAATTTGCCCATCTTGCGTAACATGATAAATGTCTAAGGTCCCAATATTGAACTGGACAAGGATGACATAGTTTATGCCTTGTGTTCAATATAGACATAAGGGCAAAAGGGTAATTGTACACACAAGTATTATCATAAAAAGGGATTTGTTAGATCACATGACATTTTTGTGTCTTGGATAGCAGTGATGTGTTGCTAGATACCGCTCACCATTTATTATGTTAAATACGCGATTTAATATAATTTCCAATATCGTGAAAACCTACAGGGTCACACACAAAAGGACGGATTGATGAGAGACAGAGTAAATAAGGAACACCGTAAGGTACGGTGTACTTAAGTGAATTATAGAACATCGTAAGGTACAGTGCACTTAAGTAGAATACGAAATGTGGTAAGGTACCATGCGCTTAAGTGAATTGTAGAACATCGTAAGGTACAATGCACTAAAGTAGAATATGAAATATGGTAAGGTACCACGCGCATAAGTGATTTTCGGTATACCATAAGATATGATCCACATACACTTAAGTGGGCTTTTTAGCTTGCAACCCATACAAGTGGTTCTATAAATAGAACCCTTGTGCAGAAGCATTTCACTTGATAGAATTTCATTTCTCTCTCTCTCTCTCTCTCTCTCTCTCTCTCTCTCACACACACACACACACACACACACACACACACACACACACACACACACACACACACATACACACACACACACACACTCAAACCCTTCATTCGTAGCAGTTAATACTGAGACTGAAGGAATTCGTTTGTGTGGACAGAGAAGAGGCGTTGTCACCATTCAACGCTCGTGATCACTCCTTAGATTTGTATCAAAGGTTTCAATTGCCACAAGAGGTAAGGATTTCTATCACTGATCATGCCCATTCGTAAGGATCACTAAAGGAAAAAATTTAATTTCTGTTGTGTTTTAGATCTCAATTTTCCTTCAGTGGTATCAGAACCACTTACGAAACCATGCATTTGATAGCTGTTTATTTTATGTATTAATACGATCAAAAGATAGAATGAATTAAATAATAAACGAGTAATTAAGTTTGGCATCATGTGTGTACGATTTGGATGATTGATATTGACTATGCTTCGGAATCCGGTGTTAGTATGGTGAAGCAGCGATACATCGATCGCCCATAGGTTACACAAATGAGATCGATCAATTTATATATATGATATAAGTAATTATGATGCAAATTATGGTATGTATGATATATTGTTTCTATTTCGTTCATTCAAATACTTAATGATTGTTATTCCTTTGAGCAATCAATGGTCATTTTCTTCGAAATCCGACATTAGTATGGTGAAGAAATGGCGTGTTGATCAATCATACTGAATTATCAATCGAGGTATGTTTTACGGTATGAAATTTATGCATTAGGATTCATGATGGTACAAAGGTTGTGTTGTCAAAGAGTTATGCGATTAGGGTTGTGCTTTAAAGTATCAAGTATTGATGTGAAAAACGACGTCAGTTTCAAATGAATTGTTCAGCTAACTCTGCGTAGTGTGATCAATCGCCAAAATTTAATTTGGTTTATTTAATTAATAGAATTTAAATTAATAATAATATGTTTATTATTATTGTCTTGTGGTGATCAATTATGGCCTTAGTTTTCCTTTACTTTGTTTTTGGGATTTTAAAATACGGCCAGCGTGTCGTGCCTCTTTTTTTTAATCTCTTAATGTAACTTCTTTTCTCATCTCACTCCCTCGTATGTAAAACGAGTTTATTTTATGTAATGTAATGTAATGAAGAAAGACAAGAATACAATATCAAAGGAGGACAACCTTGAAGATCTTGCTTGGAGAAGCTTAGATCGTTATTAGGTTAGCTTAAGTTCTCTCATTGGCTTGGGAGAACAATTGCGCTAGGGGCCATAACTATTTCATTTTGTATGTATGTTGATGCATGTGAATGTATGTTGATGCATGTGAGAGACGATTTATATGATAAATAAGCTGGTAAGATCAAAACAATTGCAAATTCCCTCAAATTAAATATTAAGTTTACGCTTTCCAAGTTTTAGCACTCATCAAGACTAGTATCGAATAATGTAGGTTTCGCCTATGCGAGGTGCATGTTCTATATTAGTAAGATGCGGTGGGATATTTGTAATATCCAATTTCTAAAACAATGGGTCAAACTTAACTAAACAAATTATAATAAGATTATATATGTTTAGAAGCAAGAGTTGGAAATGATCCATATGATGGATTGGAATAAGGAGTTATTCACCCAGCTAAAATATTCGAGAGTTGTATTAGATACAATTGGAAGGAGTTCCTACCTAAATAACCTAGTTTTGTGTAATCCGCCTATGCGGACTTAAAACAAAGTGAAATGTGGATCTCGACCCACTAGAAAATCTTCCAACGGGATTTTCCGAATCAAATGGTGAGGGTCGTTTGTTTTGAGTAAAATAGTGGGAGAATATTTAATTAAAGGCCTAATTAAATATGTTATTTTAATGATACTTATATTTTCATATTTTTCATGTAGATTACCATGACAAAAAACATCTCTAATAACATTTTACGATCAATCCTTGATAAGGAAAAATTGTCTATGACAAATTTTCTGGATTGACATCAAAATCTGAGGATTGTCCTCAAGCATGATAAAAAGTTGTATGTCTTGGAGGAACCTGTTCCTGAAGAGGAACCTCATAGTTCTGCACCTAAGGCAGAAAGAGATGTTTATAAGAAGCATGTTGGTGATGCCAATGAAGTTTCTTGCCTCATGCTAGCTACCATGAACTCAGAGTTGTAAAAGCAACATGAGAGCATGGCATCGTTTGATTTGATCGGACACCTGAAGATGCTCTATCAAGAGCAGGCAAGGCATGAAAGATTTGAAGTTTCAAAAGACCTTTTTCAAGGCAAGTTAGCTTAGTGATCCCTTGTAGGTCCCCATGTGCTCAAGATGATTGGTTATATGGAGAACCTTGAGAGGTTGGGTTTTTCCCTCGAAAAAGAACTTGCGACTGATTTGATCTTGCAATCGTTGCCAGAGAGCTTCATTCAATTTGTACTTAATTTCAACATGAATGATATGGACAAAACTCTTCCTGAACTGCTAAGCATGTTAAGAACTGCTGAGCAGAATCTGAAGTCAAAAGGGAGGTCCATTCTGATGATCGGAAATGGAAAGAAACATAACAAAAGGTCCACCAAGCAGAGTGGTAAAGGGAAAGGCAAGGAAGTTTCCAAACCCAAACTCACTGCTCCTGCTTTGAAGCCTAGTAGAGGAATATCAAAGGATAACACTTGCTTCCATTGCGGTAAGACCATACACTGGAAGAGAGATTGCCCAAAGTACCTGGAAGATAAGAAGAATGGAGTAGAGACTTCAACTTCAGGTATTTTTGTTATTGAAATTAATCTATCTACTTCTGCATCATGGGTACTAGATGCTGGATGCGGTTATCACATTTGTACTAATGTGCAGGGGCTAAAAAGGAGTAGAGATTTGGCCAAAGGTGAAGTTGACCTACGAGTTGGAAATGGAGCAAAGGTTGTTGCTTTAGCCGTAGGAACTTATGTATTGACTTTACCTAGTGGTTTAATAATTCAGTTAGAGAACTGTTATTACGTACCTGCAATTAGCAGGAATATTATTTCTGTTTCTTGTTTGGACAAGTTTGGTTTTTCATTCATAATAAAGAACAATTCCTGCTCCACTTATTTGAATGATATATTCTATGCTACTGCACAAATAAACAATGGACTATATGTCATTGATCTTGAAATGCCTATTTATAAAATTAATACTAAAAGGATGAAACCTAATGAGTTAAATCTAACTTACCTTTGGTATTGTCGATTAGGCCACATAAATGAGAAACACATTTCCAAACTCCATAAAGATGGACTCTTGGACTCTTTTGATTATGAATCATATGAGACATGCAGATCTTGTTGAATTGGAAAGATGACAAATTCTCCATTCACAGGAAAAGGTGAAAAAGCTAATGATCTTTTGGCTCTCATACATACTGGTGTATGTGGACCACTGAACATACCATCCAGAGGAGGTTTTCAGTACTTCATCACATTCACTGATGATTTTAGTAGATATGGTTATGTGTATTTAATGAAACATAAATCAGAGTCCTTTAAAAAGTTCAAGGAATTCAAGAATGAAGTACAAAACCAACTAGGTAAGAATATTAAAACTCTTCGATCAGATCGAGGTGATGAATATTTAAGCCTAGAGTTTGATGACCATCTGAAAGAGTGTGGGATTCTATCCAACTTACTCCTCCTGGAACATCCCAATGGAACGGTGTATCTGAGAGAAGAAATCGAACCTTGTTAGACATGGTCTGGTCCATGATGAGTCACGCCGATCTTCCAAACTCCTTTTGGGGACATGCACTATTGACAACAACTTACACAGTTAACCGTGTTCCACCCAAAAAGGTTGAGAAGACACCATATGAGATATGGAGTGGTAAGAAACCACATATGTCTTACATGAAGATTTGGGGTTGTGAAGTTTATGTGAAACGAAAAATTTCAACTAAGCTTGAGCCCAAATCTGACAAATGCTTATTTGTGGGATATCCTAAAGAAACAAGAGGATATTACTTCTACAATCCTTCTGAGGGAAAAATGTTTGTCGCTCGAACTGGAGTTTTCCTAGAAATAGATTTTATTTCCAAAGGAATCAGTGGGAGGAAAGTAGAGCTTGAAAAATTTCAAGAATCACAAAGCATTGATACACCTATGGAGGAATTAGAGCATGAAACACAAGTAGTTGTGGAAGAGCAATCTGCTCAAGTAGAACAAGACCAACGTAGGTCAAGCAGGATACGTCATCGACCTGAGAGATATGGATATCTCATAACTGATCAAGGTGATATATTACTCATGGATCAAGATGATCCAGTGACCTACCAAGAGGCCATAACTAGTCCTGAGCATGAGAAATGGCTAGAAGCCATCAAATCTGAAATGGATTCCATGTACACAAACCAAGCTTGGACCTTGGTATAACCTCCTGTAGGAGTTAACCCTATAGGATGCAAGTGGGTCTTTAAAAAGAAGAATGACATGGATGGTAAGGTACATACCTATAAGGCAAAACTGGTTGCAAAAGGATATAAACAAATTCATGAGGTTGACTATGATGAAACCTTTTCACCAGTTGCAATGCTTAAATCTGTTCGGATTTTACTTGCTATCGTTGCATATCATGATTATGAAATATGGCAGTTGGATGTCAAAACTGCTTTCCTTAATGAGAATTTTCTTGAGGATGTGTACATGACATAACCTAAAGGATTTGACATACCAGAAGAAGCCCAAAAGATATGCAAGTTACAGAGATCAATGTATGGATTGAAGCAAGCTTTCAGAAGCTGGAATCTTCGTTTTTATGAAACAATAAAATAATATGCATTCATCAAGAATGAAGATGAGCCTTGTGTCTACAAGAAGGTTAATGAGAGCATGATTGTCTTCCTGGTATTATATGTAGATAACATATTAATCATTGGAAACGATGTCCCTACCCTGCAATAAGTAAAGACTTGGTTGGGGAAATTCTTTTCTATGAAGGACCTAGGTGAAGCCATTGCTTGTTATAAAAACCGGAGAACTGATACTGTTGCGGTGTTCCTAGACCCAATTTCTCCACTTCAAAAGAAAGATTATTAGGTTAGCTTTATAAGAAATGGAGGGCATCTCAAACGGACTTATGAAACTCAAGTTACGCATGAAACAAGACAATTAATCACTTTCTATGTCTACCTGTAATTTTCTCCATTTTTATCTCTCTTGAACAAATCCAAAACTCGCTTATTTCGCCTATTTGAGTCCCAACACATACCTATAAATACGATCCTGATCAATATGACTCAAACCTCATACATTTCAACATGTTATCACAATATATACTCAACCATTTAAGGATGATAACTCTAACTTATCCTTATCATAAGGCATCAACTAGAAGAAGGTCAAATTCAATCTTCGCCTTATCACAAGGCCTCAACAAAATATACTAACAATTCAATATCTATCATTGGATAATAGAAATCAATAAACCTCATAAATTTATGAACCCGCCTTATCAAAATGCATCATTGGGTAATAAAAATTAGCAAACATCACAAATTTATGAACTCGTCTTATCAAAATGCATCATTGGATAATATCAATTACTCTTGCCTTATCAAAAGGCATCAACACAAGTTATAAATCAAGGTCAATAATGATTTGTACTGTTATTTCTAGTCGTTTTTACTTAGCATTTCATCTTTTTTTGTCCGTTTTATTTCCATTTACCATATTTTATGCTTTGGTTGTGTGTTTTTAAGGTTTTCAGAGTCTAATGAGTATTTGAGGTGAAAAAGGATCGAAAATGAGAGAAACATGGAAAAAAAGAAAAAGTCAGAAAATCCTCGTACAAAATCTAGGGGGTTGCTACAACCACCTGTAGTAGCTGCTACGGGCGGTAGCAGCAAGGAATCTATGGTTCCCACTTTGAAACCCTCAAATACATGGACGAGATGTAACACTCTAACTTTTAAATAGAGTATTTTATTTAATTGCTAGTGTGATTTATCCATTACATTTGATTTAGATATTTTTCAGAGTGTACGTTTCTTTTGGTAATTTACTAATTACCAGGGTTATGAGATTTAGAGCAGATAAATAAAATATTATTAATGAAATATTACATGTAATTAGTCATATTAATTATTTTGGTAATAAGACAAAATAATAGAAAATTTTGAATCCTGATTAAATAATTATTTAAGTTAAATATTTATTAAATTAAATAGGAATTGGACCTTTCGAGTGAATGAAGGAGAGTGTGAGGTGAGAGGTGAAAGTAAGTTGAGCAAAAATTATAATTTTGAAAAATAAATCTCATATAAATTCTAAAATATGGGGAGAAACTAGGTTAGAACATTTCGACAATATGTGAAAAGAGAGGCAAAAGATCAAAAGGGATTTTGGGAAGGAAAGTGAAGTTTGAGAATAGGAGCCCAAAAAGTTGCCAAGAACATCATCCTTGAGAAGAGTGGACCTCTTACTTAATTAAACCTCTTATGTTTGATGGATAAATATTTGACTATTTAAAAAATAAATTTATAGTTTCTTCATCTCTCATGATATGGAACTATGGAGTTTAGTTAATAAATGATAAGATTGTCCTAAAGGTGTCGAATGTGTTAAATTAGTTCCCATCAATATGGATGTTAAACAAACTAAATTTGACAAGATACATCATAATCCTAAAGCTTTCTTGTGAATGTTATCTCCTTCAATGAGTATAAGATTACCGGAAATCTATCTTTGATGATTTGTGTCGTAACTATGAAGGAAACAAGAAAGAAAAATAGTTAAAAGCATATGATTTCATAAATTAGTTCGAGCTATTAAAAATGAGTGAAGATAAATACATGGAGACCATGTTTTCTATATTTCAAACCTTAGTTTATGGGTTTAAGGTTTTGAATAAATCTACACTAATGCAGATCATGTTAAGAAAATACGTAAGAGTCTGCCAAAGAAATGGAGATCCAAAGTAAAATCTATTCAAAAAGAAAAGGATTTGAATATCTTATCTCTTGAATATCTCATTAGTTTCCTCCAGGGTCATGATATAGATCTCAATTAACATGACCCTTAGAGGAAGCTAAAGTCTATTACCTTTAAGTCTAAGAGCAAGAAAGCCAAGGTCAAGGCTATGTAAGTTAAAGACTTTGTTTCATGAATATTCTTAAGAAGCATCATATGATGACGAACTTTGCATCGTCTCTAAAAAAATGTAACGTCTATAGATCCAAGAGACAAGAAGGAAATTGATAAAAGAGGTTTATTTCCTACGAATGCAAAAAATTAGGTCACTTCAAAAATGAATCTCTCGAGACAGAGAAAGAGAGATCCAATATAAGTGGATTTAGTGAAATAATAAAGGCTTCATGTGCACTTGGGATCAATTTGATGAATCCTATGTTGAAAATGAGGAACATGCAAATTTTTCTCTAATGACTTCAACATCCTTTAATGTTCAACTTGAAAATACAACAAATGAAGATGATGAAGACATGATATTTTCTAGCTTATCTTGTGATGAATTTGTTTTCACCTTTAGATGATTACTTGGTAAGATTTAGAAAATGTTTTTCAAGTATAAAAAGAAGAGATTTATTAGAAGATATTTATATTTTTAAAAAATAAAATGATTTTCTAAAAAAATGAACATCTCACTTGTAGCATTTGTGACAATATCTCGAGTCTTTGTGATGGGGCTTCGATCTTTCTCGTCGTACCTCGAACTCATTGTTACCTTTATTAATCAAAAAGGAAAGGGATAATTTAGTGAAAAAAATGCCTCATTTCTTTAATAAAATGGAAAAAATATATTATGAGTGTTTTATTTAACAAAAAGAACTCACAATTAACATAACCAATTGGTATAGCCATTGCTTGTTGGGCACTTATGGGCTTTATCCGGACTCAGTTGTTTCTCCTTGTCAGGTCGAGATGACTCACTTTACTTTAAGAAGGATGTATAACCATGTCTTTAAGCTCATCGATTAAGGAGTTCACCGTTATTTCCACGGCCTTGTAGATCCTCTTTGCTCTATAAAGATCGTCGTTATGTCGTGGTCGGCTCTTCATGCACGTTATGGTAGCTTAAGGTGGACGGGAGAAGCCATTGCATCTAGTGTTGTTGTGAAGAGTCGGCCTAAGATGTAATTCTAAATGCTCTTACAAGGAACAACCATGAATTGGGAATCAATATTCCTGGTATCTCCTCCCTCCCCCAAGGAGACAATCAACTCTACGAACCCCCACAGAAAAGTTATGTTGTCATTGAAGACTGTAGATCAGACCCTTCATAGGGCCACAACCTTTCCTTATTTAATCCCATCTTCTCAAAAAGATATGAGTACATAAGGTCGTGGGAGCTACCTCTATCAATCAGTATCCTGGAGACATCAAACTTTGAGATTACGACCATTATAACTAGAATAAAAATCTCGTTAGGGATCCCCCTAACCTTCTTATTATCCTGGAATCTGAGGATAGGTCTCTCAGGGTCTTGATAGAGGTGTTCCCTTATTTCTTTATGATGGCCATAAACTTATCAATCTTATTTTTTACCATATTGTTCAATGGGTTACTTACCCTTAGGGAACCTCCACTAATGGAACCGATGTACTAGTGTTTCCCTTTGGGCCATTCATCTTCTCCACTGCTTAGCTTGTTGCCTTTCCCATGACCACAACTTAACTAATTTCTTGGGGGATTACTTCCTCTTAGGAGAATCCTCATAGATCTCTTTCCATCCTTGGTATACTCGAACATGCGCCCCTTCTTGATTTTCCCCTCAATTTCATCCTTCATTTGAAATCATAGTTGGTGTTGTGGTCATAACTCTTGTGAAGTCTGTGCAGATTCTGTAATCAGATAAAGGTTCTTTATCCCGACCTCTTTTAACTCTGTGTTGGCGCACACCCTTAAGATTATCTCTTGTGAAGTGTTTGTGGGGGTATATGCGTCAAACCATGAGCGAGATCTATGTTCATTCTCCTTTTTGGACCGTCTAGAGTCTTTCTTTGAAGGTTGTCCAAATCCGAAGTTTCCTGACCCCTGTTTGCCTCAATCAGCCAACATATTTTGTTCATAGTTAATGTAGGGTTGCACCTTGTTTAACAAGTACTTCATATTACACACCTCCTTATGCCATAACTTCTTCTGAAACACATAGTTTGATCTGAAGCCTTTCTAAAAAATTCAACACTTCAGGCTCTCATATGAGCCTCTCGCTGCTACTTCCACCTTGGTGAAATGTTCAATATAGTTACATAGAGTTTCCTTCTTACCGTGCGTGACCCCGCTAAAAATGACCTTGGTGGTTGGTTTCCTCTTCCTGATTGTGAAATGGGTGATCAAGCCTTCACTCAGGTTAGACCAAGAAACTTTGCTTTTGTTCAGAAGTGACTTGTATCAGGCTAGGGCATATTCGGTTAAGGTCAATGCAAAGATCCTGTATTTCATATATTTTCTTGAATGATAGTAGTCCAACCGGTTATCTACATGCTCAATGCCCTCACTAAGAATTCAATACTTCATTCATAGTCTGGTTATCCTGTCTAAGATGTGATCGGACACAAGGTTCTTCTTCCGAGGCTGGGTAGGAGCATCTTTTTCATACATTTCCTTCCTTCTAAGACACAGATTTTCAGGGGGAATGTGTCTGCCTCCCTTTCCTTTGAGATTAAAGAAAAGAGTATTATTAGACGATATGCCTAGATCTATATGGGGTGAATAGATCCCAAGTTAAAAATTTATCTGAAAAGTTGACTTAGAAAAATTTATGGCGTGGAAGAAAGTTTCAAATATTTTCCAGATCAAAAATCGTCTAACCGAACCTACTATTGAAAAACCCAGATATGCGTAAAAGTGTCAATGGTATGATAATAATCCACAAGTTGATTAACAACATTTTAAACAACAAATTGAGTACTCTACTATATTAAAGGTCTATCTCCAATGATAAAAACACACAAAAAATTAGTTGAAATAAATTGTCGAACACTTTGCGTGCGATTAACAAAGTTTGGATGTTTGTATAGTGTTTTAGTTATTATAAATCCAATCACTACCAAATGCTATGTGATTACAACAACAACACAAATTTCACAAATGATTCAAAAAACATTATCCAAACAATGTTGATCAAGAGATCAAAATAATCAACAATTTATGAACCGAGAAATAAAAGAGATAGATAGAGAGAAAGAGAGAGAGAGTACACAAGGATTTGTTTAGGCAGTTCCCCAATCGACCTCGCTATGGATACGTCTTCCCTCAATTAAAATTAAAATTGAGATATTATTATAATAAGCCTTACTTTGCAAATGTATGTATACAAGAGAGGAGAAATTAAATCCCATAAACCCTAAGTTTGTTCTTGACTCTAGCACCTCCAAAAACCTCGATCAAAGATTGATCATGACACCAACAATGCCGCTTCAATTCACATATTGTTGCTACTTCCTTGCACGGCCTCCTTGTCTCAAGGCTTTCACCCGACTGAATTAATCCCAAGCGCACATTTGTTGAACCTAAGATTTGTCAACATGTGCCTTTGCTATTTGACTCATTTTTAACAAATTTATGTTTCTTATATGAATGATTCAAAGACCTTTCATACTTAGATGGATTAATAGCATAAGAGATATTTAGTTGTAAGTCTTTGTATAATTTGACTTGAAGATCATTTACTCTTTTTGCCAATTATGACAAGATTCACAACCAAACCTAGAAGGTTTTTCACCCCCATTCTTGTCACTTTGGATATCTACCATAGATCTCTTAATAACTTCTAACTTCCTTGCGGATTCTAACACTTTAGCTTCTAATTACAAGAATGTTTTTCATGTGAAGCTAATTTCTTAAAAGCATTTAATGCTTCTCTATAAAGATTATCAAAAGAATATTCTAATTGAGAATAAGATAAATCACTAGTAAGCTCAAGTTTAGAAGGACTTACTTGTTTCTTCTTCCTTCCATTTTCCATAAGATAAATCCGGGCCAATTTTACACTTGAAGGGGAGCTTTCATCGCTTGAGGAATCACTTGCACTCTCATAAGCTACATAAGCTCTCCTAGATTTACTAGACTTCTTGTGATGCCCTCTTTCGTTGTGTTTCTTAATCATGGGACATTCCGGTCTATAGTGACCAATTTCACCATAACTATAACAAGAGCTTCTAAATTTACCTTTCCTATTATTACTATCTTTTGAAGACTTGGACTCCTTCTAAATTTGGCTAAATTTCCTTCGGAGTGCTTGAATTTGTTCTTCCAAATATACCTTTGGTATCTTTTGACAAATAGCCCAAGATCAGCATCAACATCATCAGAGTTCTTGTCATCCCTTTCTTCACACTCACTAGGCTCATTCTTTGAGTACTTGAAACTAAAAGTCTTTAGAGTAATGAAATTTTTCACCTCTTCCTTGTCTTTACCTTTCTCTTTCTTCATCTTCTTTTCAAACTCTTTTTCATATTTTTTCAAGCAAGTGAGTTCTTGCTCGTGTTCTTCTAATTTACCAAACAAAGTAGTAAGATCAAGTGCTTTAAGATCATTCGCTTCTTTGATCGCGATGACCTTGGGTTTCCATTCCCTATTAAGACATCTTAAAACCTTGTTAGTAGAAATAACATTGGAGATAGGATTACCTAGAGCATCCAATCTATTAATAAGACGTGTGAATCTTTTTTGCATGTCGGCAATGGTTTTAACATACTTCATACGAAACCGTTCAAACTATTGGTTTAATATGTTGATTCTAGTTTGTTTGACCTCATTCGTTCCCTCATGGGAAACTTCTAATACGTCTCGCATAGCTTTAGTAGTACCACAATGAGAAACATGATAATACTCATCAATACCTAAAGCGGATATGAGAATATTTTGTGCTTTCCAATCATGTGGCCACAACCTCTTATCATTATCATTCCATTAACTTTCCAGTTTTGGTATGGTGATACCTTCATCATTGGTCATTGTAATTTCATTTGGATCATTGATGATTGCATCCCATACACCCTTGTCAACAAAGTTGACATGCATATTCATACAAGCTTTCCAATAGCCATAATTTTCACCGGTGAAAATAAGTGCTCTATTATACATCCCTTTAGGTTCAGTAGCCATTATCTAATAAGAAAATCTTAAGACCGGAAACAACCGGATCTCATGATACCACTTTGTCGCATTACGCGAAAAACCGGCGGGAAAACGAAACAACAGAGCCGCCACCGTGCGTTATTTATCCCAAAGAGCGAAAGGAAACGCTCGAAGTAAACCTGGAAAGGAATGGTCTCGCGACCAGAGAAAGATGGGATCGGGAGTCGGTTATGCGAAGGGAAGGTATTAGCACCCCTACGCATCCGTCGTACTCGACGGGATCCACGCTCAGAGAGAATAGAAGAAAGGTTGCTAAAGACTGCTCACAAACTGCACAAGGCTGGAAGGAAACACAGAAAGACAAAAGAAATGGGACTCAGAAGGATATCGCATCCTGGGCCTACATAGTCTGTCAGACACAGACATCAGAGTCGACGTAGTTCGGGACAGGGGAAAACGTGCTCGCTAGGATGTCGCATCCTATGCATACGTATCTTCTCTAACCAGAGGAAGAATCAGAGCACTCGTAGCTCGGCTAACGCACGCCAAACAAAACACAAACAGGAAACCGACTGCCAATCGCTAGACTTACGTTAGACTCCACACAAACAGGCAAACATGGAAACCGAATGCCAATCGCTGGACTTACATCAGACTCCGAACCAACAAAACACGCACAGGAAACCAACTGCCATTCGCTGGACTTACGTCAGACTCCAACAAGCAAACACACAAACTGGAAACCGAATGCCAATCGCTAGACTTACATCAGACTCCAACCAGAAGAGGATAACAAACACACACAAAAGGAAAAGAAAGTGCCCGGAGAGATCAGCTCAATCTCCTGCCTACGTACCTCATCTGGTATGAGGATCAGGGCGACGTAGTTCCCCTTAACAGGGAAAGAACTCCTAACCTAACCATAGACAAAGGGAGATAACAGACTACTAGGGAGACTACGACTCAAGCCTAGAAGTTTTCATGCATACGATCCCTATGTTGAGGTCTCTATCCTAACTTGCACAGGAAGCAAGCTATCCTAAACAGCACAATCAAACAAAGAAGCACAATAAAGCAAGCACACACACCATATGCAAACAATTGGCTCATACAAGGCTAGGCTGTAGAAACAAGCCAACTGGAATGGGGTGTTTTTAGCTCTTAACCCTAACATTGAGAGTTAGGGTGAAGCAGATGAAATGGGAAGTGAGGGTAAGACCTCACAGCTCTTATCCCTGGCCTGGGAGAGCTTGAATCAAAAGAGAAAGTGTGGGAGTTCAGAATGAGGGAACTCTTCTCCACATGACTGACACAACAAGATCTTGGGTTCTTATTCAAAATGCATCAACACATGGTGTGAGCAAGGTGAATGACACAACTGAATAGCAGGGGATGGATTGCACATCCCTTTTATCTGCCAATTGCCTCCTAAGAGGTCTTTATCTGCTGGGCACAAAATTAAACATCCACAAGCATTGCCTCTTAAGGAGGGCTTCAGACAGGTGCCTGCCAAAGTAACATGACAGGTCTTCCAGACTACATGAAGATCAAGGAAGTATACCTCAGTGGTAAGCAAACCACAAGCAAGCAAAGCAAGGTTCAAATGAACTTAAAGCAACTTAAGTACCTGTGGAAACAGCTAAACCAATAAGTACAAAATCCAGACAAATAATCAACAGTCAATATTCAAACAGACAGACAAATCTAATGTGCACAATGAGCAAACACAAGTGAACCATCATCAAGGCCTACAAAACAGTAAGTGTTAGCCAACAATAACAAATGATCAAGCTCAAATGAAGGAGCAACATCAACCATGTAGATGCACACTTGAACCTGAAATCACAACTCAAAGGTAAGTAACAAACCACTAGGTCAAAGCCTAGGGTCAAAAGGGGATCAAAAATCCAAAACAGAAGCTCAAACTCAACATGAATCATATTTAACCAATCAAGAACAAGTCTTAAAAAGAATCAAATCAAAAGCATCATGCAAGTTCATTTAATAAGCAAGAGAAGTCAATGACCAATTCAAGGCACACATTTGAACATTAAGAATGAAAATTCCCAATCAAAACAGAAATGATTCAAATAATTCTGGAAAAATTCATGAACATTCAACACATCTAACATGATCATCACAAAATAAATCAGAAGCATTAGAGGTCATTTGACATGGAAATCAAATTGCACAAGTTAGACAACCAAAGGTGTGACACAAATTGTCACACCATGCCAACACAAGCATAAAACAGAATTGGTACATGAGAAAAATACCAAACCAAGCCTCAAAGGTCCATCAATGTGTCTAGAATCAGCATGTAAAATTTCAAGTTCATTGAATTAAAATCAAGCATTTCATGATAGAAAGAGTAAGGCAATGTCACAAATGCACCTATGAGCAATCAACCTAGAGCAAATAAAATTCCAGCCATGCACAATTTTCAAATTCATGATCATAAAAAACTAGACAAAACAAGGATCAATTTGCATAAAATTGGGAGTGATTTGATGCATTTTCCAATTTATTATGATTTTTCTAAGTTGATAGAAAAAATGAAAATGAAATGGACACATAGCACATGGAAATGGAGGGAAAGGCCAAAAATATGAAGCAATTTGAAAAAAATGCATGCGGCCAGAATCGAACCATGTCAACATTCAAATAAATGCGTGCGCGACACATAAACGGCATCGTTTCATAAAACCCTAACAGAACCAGGAGTCGACGCAAGCCATCGCTACGGTCGACGCAAGACTGTCGCACGGTCGACGCATGGATGAAGATCTTCATCTTCTTCACGAAGATGAAGATGAACAGTGCATGAGCTTCATACCTTTTTTTCCAGAATTTTTCCAGAAATCAAAAACAAGTACATCATCATGAAGCTCTTGCAATGGAGAGCATAGATCAACAAACATCTAAACTTAATTCAACATAACAAGAGAGAATCGAGCAAAATCATTTCAACATGTCAAACTTCAATCACACATATCTCATGTTATAGTGCATCATTTCACACGATTTTTAGCTCAGAATCATCAGGAACACAAGATCTACAAGAATATGGCAATGAATTTGGGAATTAAGAGATTCGAAAACTGAACCTCTTGAAGAGCAGTTCTTGATTTTGCACGATCTGAAGCTTTTTGTGATCCAAATCTACTCTATGATGCTTGTAATGATGTTTGATGAAGAAAAGGAAGCTTGAGAACGTGTGGATCTAGCTCAAAACAGAATTTCCATCATCACCTTCATGAGCTTGCTATGCATAATTCTTGCTCGAATTTCATAATCTAATGCTTGATCTACACAAAATCAAAGCCAAGGAACAAGAATATGGAAAGAAATTGCAATGTTATGAAGAGAGAATTTGGATCTTGAAATGTGAAAAAATGATTAACCTCCTTCAATTCTGTTATGATTAGAGTATTTATATCCTTTCCTAATCACCTTGCTAATCCATGTTTAGTTTGGTTAAGTGAAATAAGGTGTTTTGCAAAATTTTGAAAATGCATGGTGCATGGGATAATTACACGTGAACAGTACCAATCCCTTGATCATTTTCACTTAAAATCCTTTTTTAAACTCAATGGCAATGGTAGAAAGTCTATACAATGCACCATTTTTAAATTTCCAATTTTCCCTCCAAAATTGACTTGGATATGCCAATGCTCATGTGATAACATTTCATGCAATGTGATGATTGATTTGGAAACCTCATGACATAAGAAGAACGATGTAAAAAGAACCACCAAATTTGGAGTTTTGGTTCAAAAGATATGGCCATTTGAAGTTTCAAGCACACTTTACAATGATTTGATCATAACTCCTTAACCATTCATTAGAAATTCATGATCTTGGACTTTTTGGAAATGGGAGATAAAGATATTCAACTTTCATGTTGGAAAAAATTTCATTTGAAGCTTCTTTGATGTTGGAAAGTTGAGTTGAAGTTGGTCTAAAACTTGCCATTTTTGGAAACTTTCAAATTACAGGTCACTTTCCATTTCTGGAAACTTTTGATCTGGCTTCAAAATCTTCAAGGTAGATGTTTGACATGTTGAATAACCTTCTTTGGGACATGAATGAAGTGTCTCAAACCATTTCTCCATCTCCTAGCCCTCAGTTGACTTTCAGTTGACTTTTATAGGCCTCAGATGACTTGATCATGCACTGTGGACTTTGAGCCTTCAACACTTGGCCAAATTGCATCAAAATGAACCTTGGGTCATGTAAGCTCTCTAGAACAACCATAGGGCCTTCATCTCATGGACAAACCCTTGCTCTCTTGCACAGTTGGATTCTCCTGATCAGTCTTGACTGATGAAATGCAACATGCTATGCAATGCTAATGACCTAAAAATGAAATGTATATACAAATGGGAGGTGGAAATTTGAGGTGCTACACACTTGTTAGACGATAAACCTAGATCTAGATAGGGGTGAATAGATCCCAAGTTAAAAATTTATCCAAAAAGTTAACTTAGAAAAATTTATGGCGCGAAAGCAAGTTTCAAATATTTCCCGGATCAAAAATCGTTTAACCGAACCTACTATTGAAAAGCCTGGATATGTGCAAAAGTGTCAATGGTATGATAATAATCCACAAGTTGATTAACAATACTTTAAACAACAAATTAAATACTATAATATAGTAAATGTTTATCTCCAATGATAAAACCACACACAAAATTAGTTGAAACAAATTGTTGAACACTTTGTATGCGATTAATAAAGTTTGGATGTTTGTATAGTGTTTGTAGTTCTTAGAAATCCAATACCTACAAAATGGTATACGATTACAACAACAACACAAATTTTACAAATGATTAAAAAATTCTTATCCAAACAATATTGATCAAGAGATCAAAGTAATAAATAATTTGCGAACAAATATATATATATATATAATATATATATATATATATATATATATATATATATAATATATATATATATATATTATATATATATATATATATTATAATATATATATATATATATATATATATAATATATTATATATATATATATATATATATATATATATATAGAGAGAAGAGAGAGAGAGAGAGAGGAGAGAGAGAGAGAGAGAGAGAGAGAGGAGAGAGAGAGAGAGAGAGAGAGAGAGAGAGGAGAGAGAGAGAGCGAGAGAGAGAGAGAGAGCGAGAGAGAGAGAGAGAGAGAGAGAGAGAGAGAGAGAGTACACAAGGGTTTGTTTAGGCAGTTCCCCAATCGACCTTGTTATGGGTACGTCTGCCCTCAATTCGAATTGATATATTATTATAATAAATCTTACTTTTCAAATGTATGTATAAAATAGATGAGAAATCAAATCCCACAAATCCTAAGTTTGTTCTTGACTCTAGCACCTCCAAAAAACTTGATTAAAGATTGATCAAGACACCAACAATGTCGCTTCAATTCACCTGTTGTTGCTGCTTCCTTGCACGACCTCCTTGTCTCAAGGATTTCAATCGGATGAATTAATCTCAAGCACACATTTGTTGAACCCAAGATTTGTCAACACGATCCACCGTTTCACGCTACTTCCTTGCACGATACACCTAGTCCCAATGCTTTCACTTGATCGGATCCGAATTGCACAATCTTGTCCAAAACCTTCAAAACGTAAAGACCTAAGGGTTATGAAGATGAGTCAGATTCAGAAGATGCCTCTAAAGCTGAAGATGAGTCCGAGTCTAAAGGTGACAATGAATATGAAGAAGACTCTAAAGGCGAGTTTGACTCTGAAGGTGAATCTGATTCTAATCCAGATTCTGATGGTAATTCAGACTCTGGTGGAGATCCGGACTTTGGGAATGTTTCAGACTCTGGGAATGTTCCAGACTCTGAAGGTGGTCATGCCTCTGAAGGTGGTACTTCCAGATACTCATCATCTGATATTGTTCCAGCATCTGAAGGAGATTCTGAACAAGTTCATAGGCCATAAAGAATCTGAAACATTCCAAGGAGATTTGTAGAGTTTGACATGTTGCAAGACACTAAAGTAGACTCTGAAGGATAAGTCATTCAGTGTTCCATGTTAGTAGACTCTGAACCAGTCGGTTTTGAATTAGCGCTCAAGAAGAAAGTGTGGTTGAAGGCCATGAGAGAAGAACTTGAGGCTATAGAAAAAAAAACAAGACTTAGGAGTTCACTAAGCTTCCAAAGGACAAGAAAGTCATTAACATTATATGGACTTTCAAGGAGAAAGTGGATCTAAATGAATCAATTGGAAAACATAAAGCAAGGTTAGTGGCAAGAGTTTTTCTACAGAAACCTGGGTTAGACTACTTTGAGGTGTTTGCTCCTATAGTGGGACATGAAACAATCATACTGGTGATTGTGATAGCTGCTAACAGGAATTGGCCTTTGATACATTTACATATGAAATATGCATTTCTGAACGGTCCATTACAAGAATAGGTATATGTATCACAACCTCTTGGATTTGAGAAAAAAGAATCAGGAAATGATGGTGTATAAGTTGCATAAAGCCTTGTATGGACTGAAATAAGCTCCTAGAGCTTGGAATCTGAAGATTGATTCATTTTTCAAGTATCAAGGATTCAGAAACTGTGAGATGGAGTATGGTGTGTATGTTCAACATACTTCTGAAGGCAATATAATTCTGATGTGTCTCTATGTTGATGACATATTACTAACTGGGAGTTGTGAATATGAGATAACTAAGTTCAAGAAGGTACTAATGAATGAGTTTGAGATAACTAATCTAGGAAATATGACATATTTCCTAAGGATGAAGTTTATTTACTCTGAGAAGGGTATTATTTTGGATCAACTAAAGTATGAACTTAAACGTCGAGAACCGTAGAAATTTGCACTCTGCGGGGATCCAAGAAAAAGAAAGTTCACCAATAGCAACTTCCACTGGGATCTGATATTTATTACTGGACCAGACAAGACGTTTACCAACGACTTCACTGGGGATTTTGATTTTTTTTTTCCATAAAATAGGAACCACATCCAGACATCGAAAGATGATGAATGGGAATAGAAATCACAACTAGACGCCAACGGACGACTAGGAAAAACTCGACGTTTATCGACACCAACGGAGAGGTGACCAGACATCAACGGATGAATGGGAAGACTCGACCAGACGTCAACGGACGAACGGGAGAAGCTCGACATTTATCGACACCAACGGAGAGGTGACCAGACATCAACGGATGAACTGGGAGAAAGAGACACAACCAGACGTCAACGGACGAATGACAAAAACTCAACGTTTATCGACACCAACGGAGAGGTGAACAGACATCAACGGATGACTGGGAAGACTCGACCAGACGTCAACGGACGAACGGGAGAAGCTCGACGTTTATCGACACCAACGGAGAGGTGACCAGACATCAACGGATGAACGGGAGAAAGAGACACAACCAGACGTCAACGGACGAATGGGAAAAACTTAACGTTTATCGACACCAACGGAGAGGTGACCAGACATCAACGGATGACTGGGAAGACTCGACCAGACGTCAACGGACGAACGGGAGAAGCTCGACGTTTATCGACACCAACGGAGAGGTGACCAGACATCAACGGATGAACGGGAGAAAGAGACACAACCAGACGTCAACGGACGAATGGGAAAAACTCAACGTTTATCGACACCAACGGAGAGGCGACCAGACATCAACGGATGACTGGGAAGACTCGACCAGATGTCAACGGACGCATGGGAAAAACTCGACGTTTACCGACACCAAAATATGATGTGTACAGAAGTGAAACAAGACCAGACATCAACGGATGAATGGGAAAAAGGGGTACAACCAAACGTCAACGGACGCATGGGAAAAACTCGACGTTTACCGACACCAAAAAATGATGTGTACAGAAGTGAAACAAGACCAGACATCAACGGATGAATGGGAAAAAGGGGTACAACCAAACGTCAACGGACGAACGGGAAAAACTCGATGTTTACCGACACTAAAAGATGATGTGTACAAAAGTGAAACAAGACCAGACATCAACGGATGAATGGGAAAAAGGGGTACAACCAAACGTCAACGGACGAACGGGAAAAACTCGACGTTTACCGACACCAAAAGATGATGTGTACAGAAGTGAAACAAGACCAGACATCAACGGATGAATGGGAAAAAGGGGTACAACCAAACGTCAACGGACGAATGGGAAAAACTCGACGTTTATCGACACCAACAGAGAGGTGACCAGACATCAACGGATGAATGAGAAGAGACTCGATGTTTACCGACACCGAAATAATGGTGTTTACCGACACCAAAGAAAGACGACCAGACATGTACCGATGACTGGGAAAAGACTCGATGTTTACCGACACCGAAACGATGGTGTTTACCGACACCAAAGAAAGAACACATACGGGTGCTGATATGACACTTACCGGTATCCCAAGGACGACATCTACATATGTCAAGGCAAGGCTAAACACTTGTTGGGGATCTCACTGGGGAGAATCAAATTTTCCTTTCACTTGCGGGTGAGGAAATAAACCTCCTCTGGGGAATTATCAACCCTGAACGTTGTCTGTCAACTGTAGCAACCGTGCCGTACAGATGTTGAACAATGATTCACCTCTGCTGTGGATATGGTCCAATTAGGTTTAACACATGTATGCATATGTTTGAATTTTTCTATGGCGTAATGCTCCATATTGAATGGAAATGTTACGCGATTTGAAGATGCAAGATTATTACATGCAAGATGCAAAAATGATGAAAACTCCTGCTGGGGGGCAAAAGGTTGCTTCGCTGAGCACACAATTCTGATTAGATTCTCCAACTCTGTGGGGAGACGGGAGTGCTTGCTGATCTGATACTCTGGGGACAGTAGAGGAAACCAAGTCAACTTTGGGGAGACCCTGTCTGGGGAACACACCAACTTCTCAACCGCGCTGGGGACTAGCATTACTGCTGGAGAAAGGATAAATCCCACCGGGGACAACTTTCATTGATCCAATCCACTTGGGGACTCCGCTAGGGGAAACAACCAATGCTCACCTCTACTGGGGATAATTGCTAACCCATGAACAGGATAAACTCTACTGGGGATAATTTTCACCGAACCTGATCCACTTAGGGACTCCGCTAGGGAAAACCATCAACCTCTGTTGGGAAAACTACCCACTTCAAAATTGCTGGGGGAGACAATCACAACTCTGCTGGGGAAATGCATTCACGACCATGCTGAGGATTACAGTACTTCACACCCGACTGCTGAGGAACAACCTACTCACTGATACCTCCGCTAGGGATACAACAACCTTCAGATTCAGTGGGGACCAACAGTCTTCAGACTAGTTGGGGACATACCAACTCTCAGACTTGCTGGGGAAATAAATCCTTAGACCTGCTGGGGATAGAATAGCCTTTGAGCCTACTACTGAGGGACACAATATCCACAAACGCCTCTGCCGGGGAAGAACAGTTCTAATAGCTTTCAGACTTGCTTAGGGAAACAACCACTTCCAAGCCTGCTGAGGAATCCCTGATCTGTACTATGCTGGGGAGACAAGCACAACCCCAACTTCACACTACCGGACAGTGCTGAAACGTCTCTGAACAAGCCGTGGCTTATCTGCTTCAGCCTGGAATCAAAGGTAACAACCTGCAAAACAACAAGACATACATGCCCCAGGGGATTGCATGGACAAGATACACCCAAGTGTACTCAACATTCAAAATGATTTTCAAATATTTTATCTTTCCGCATGTTGTCGTCTTAGCCTTCATGTTTTTAGATGCAATGTTTATCAAAAATTCGGACGTTTTTGCAAACAAAACAGTAAAATAAAAACAAGAGAGTAATTTATCTGAATAACGACTTTTATTGATTGAAAACGGGCCTGAAAAGGCAAAATACATCAGGAAGCAATTCCTAGGAAGAGGTAATTGCGCACAAAAGGAAAATCTATCCTAATGGCAATGTGGGCACGATATCCACTATTTCCCAATTCTGTTATGACTCACAGATCATCAATTTCTCCCCAAATTCCTTGCTTTCTGAGAAGGATGACTGGACCGATCCTATCCTTCAAGATGGTAGACACTGAAGCGTGATGGAGTACAGATAACTCAGACTGTAGTCTTCGCTTTAATCCCTCTTTTGCCTGGATCGCCCTTTCGGGTTTTCAATCCACCGGGATACCCATTTTTGCCTAAGCCGCCCTTGCGGGTTTTCGACTTACCGGGTGTACATATTCTTTCATTCTTTATCCCTAACTTTTACCCGAACCTTTTTTTTTTTTTGGTTCGCCGGGATGCCCATTTTTGCCTGGACTCTTTTATTCTTTTCGTCCAGTAGGTCAATTTATGCGAAGTATTTTTTGACTACATCTGAGTTAATAGGGGACGGAAAATCTTCACCATCCATAGTTGTAAGCATCAAGGCTCCACCGGAGAAAACCTTCTTAACAACATATGGACCTTCATAATTCGGAGTCCACTTGCCCCTGCTATCTGTACCGGGAGGAAGGATCCTCTTCAAAACTAAATCACCAATCTGATAGCTTCGAGGACGCACTTTCTGATCAAAGGCCTTCTTCATCCTTCTCTGATACAACTGCCCATGGCATACAGCTGCTAACCGTCTCTCCTCGATAAGGCTCAGCTCATTAAACCTCGTTCGAATCCACTCAGCTTCGTCCAACTTGACATCCAACATGACTCTCAGAGAAGGAATCTCCACTTCGACAGGTAGGACAACTTCCATACCTTACACAAGGGAGTAAGGGGTTGCCCCGGTCGACGTACGTACTGAGGTACGGTACCCATGCAAAGCGAAAGGCAGCATCTCATGCCAATCCTTGTACTTCACGACCATCTTCTGCACAATCTTCTTGATATTCTTGTTTGCCGCCTCTACAGCACCATTCATCTTTGGTCTGTAAGGAGAAGAATTGTGATGTTCAATCTTGAAATCTTTACAAAGCTCCTTCATCATCTTGTTATTGAGATTCGAACCATTATCAGTAATGATTCTCTCAGGCACCTCATAACGACAAATGATTTCCTTCTTAATGAACCGGGCAACCACTTGTTTGGTAACATTAGCATAGGAATCTGCTTCCACCCACTTGGTGAAGTAATCAATCGCAACCAGGATGAAGCGATGTCCATTAGAAGCAGTAGGTTCAATCTTCCCAATCATATCAATGCCCCACATCGCGAATGGCCAAGGCGAATTCATGACATTCAGAGGGCTTGGTGGTACATGCACCTTATCAGCATAAATCTGACATTTATGGCACTTCCGAGCGTATTTGAAACAATCGGATTCCATAGTCATCCAATAATAACCGGCTCTCAACAATTTCTTGGACATTGCATGACCACCAGCATGGGTACCGAACGATCCTTCATGCACTTCTTGCATCAACATGTCTGCTTCGTGTCTATCCACGCATCTGAGCAGAATCATGTCGAAGTTCCTCTTGTACAACACGTCATCCTGATTCAAATAAAAGCTTCCAGCTAGCCTTCTCAGGGTTTTCTTATCATTCTTCAACGCACCTTCAGGATATTCCTGGCTCTTGAGGAAGTTCTTGATATCATGGTACCACGGCTTCTCATCCACAATAGACTCGGCTGCAAACACATATGCAGGCCTCTCGAGTCGATTCACCGCAACATGTGGCACATGATTCCACCAATGAACTTTGATCATAGAAGACAAAGTAGCCAAGGCATCAGCCATCTGATTCTCGTCTCAGGGGACATGATACAGCTTCACCTTCTTGAAGAAAGTCAGGATCCTTCTGGTGTAATCTCGATAAGGAATCAAATGTGGCTGATGAGTATTCCAATCTCCATTGACCTTATTAATCACTAGAGCGGAATCTCCATAGATGTCCAGTGTTTTGATCCTTAGATCGATGGCTTCTTCAATCCCCATGATACAAGCTTCATACTCAGCCTCGTTGTTGGTTACGTCAAAAGTCAGTATGGCAGAAAAAGGTATATGAGCCCCTTTAGGATTGATAAGCACTGCCCCAACACCGTTGCCATTCACATTCACAGCCCCATCAAACATCAATGTCCACTTGTCATCAGGATCCGATCCTTCCTCGACAAGAGGCTCTTCACAATCTTTCATCTTAAGATACATGATGTCTTTATCAGGGAACTCAAACATCATCGGCTGATAATCATCGATCGGTTGCTCGGCAAGATAGTCTGACAGAATACTACCTTTGATGGCCTTCTGCGACGTGTACTGAATATCATACTCAGTTAAAATCATCTGCCAACGGGCCACACGTCCGATGAGAGCCGGCTTCTCAAAGATGTACTTCACTGGATCCATCTTAGAAATCAATAAGGTAGTATGGTTCAACATATACTGCCTCAGTCGGCGAGCAGCCCAGGCCAAAGCACATCAAGTTTTCTCGAGCTGCGAATATCTTATTTCACAGTCGGTAAACTTTTTGCTAAGGTAGTATATGGCATGCTCTTTTCGACCAGACTCGTCATGCTGTCCCAATACACACCCCATCGAATTCTCAGTCACTGACAGGTACATTATCAGAGGCCTCCCAGGAACTGGAGGTATAAGGATTGGCGGTTTCTGTAAATACTCTTTTATCTTGTCAAAAGCTTTCTGACAGTCATCATTCCACCTGATTGCTTGATTTTTCCTTAGCAATTTGAATATCGGTTCACACGTGGCAGTTAGATGAGATACAAACCGTGCAATGTAGTTCAATCTCCCTAAAAACCCACGAACCTGCTTTTCAGTTCTCGATTCAGGCATTTCTTGAATAGCTTTTACTTTTGCTGGATCAACCTCAATCCCTTTCTTACTGACAATGAAACCCAACAGCTTACCGGATCTCACCCCAAACGTACACTTGTTTGGATTCAGCCTCAGTTTGAACTTTCTCAGCCTTTCAAACAATTTCTGCAAATTTACCAGGTGCTCCTCTTCTGTCTGCGACTTCGCAATCATGTCATCCACGTACACTTCAATCTCTTTGTGCATCATGTCATGAAAGAGAGTCGTCATAGCCCTCTGATAGGTAGCACCGGCATTCTTCAGCCCAAATGGCATCACCTTATAGCAAAACGTGCCCCAAGGTGTAATGAATGTCATCTTTTCCATGTCTTCTGGCGCCATCTTAATCTGATTATAACCAGAGAAACCATCCATGAAAGAGAAAACCGAGGATTGAGCGGTGTTATCAACCAATACATCAATGTGAGGTAGTGGGAAGTCATCTTTCGGACTCACTCTATTTAAATCCCGGTAATCGACACACATCCTGACTTTGCCATCCTTCTTCGGCACGGGAACGATGTTGGCCACCCACGGGGGATAATTGGTCACTGCCAGAAAACCCGCATCCAACTGCTTCTGAACCTCTTCCTTGATCTTGACAGCCATATCAGGACTAGTTCTACGAAGCTTCTGTTTGACTGAAGGATAATCTTCTCTGAGAGGTAGCCTATGCACCACAATGTCTGTATCCAACCCAGGCATATCTTGATACGACCAGGCGAATATCTCCATATATTCTCTCAGCATTTCAATCAGCCCTCTCTTGACATCTTCCTTCAAAGCAGCCCCGATCTTGATCTCTCTTCTGGCGTCCTCAGTACCAAGGTTAATAATCTCCAACTCCTCCTAATGAGGTTGGATGATCCTTTCCTCCTGCTACAATAATCTGACCAGTTCTTTAGGGAGTTCACAATCTTCCTCACTCTCCTCTTCAGCTTGGTAGATGGGATTATTGAAATCATACTGAGCCATAACAGAACTGTTTATAGTGGAGTCCGTAAGATCGATTCTGCATGTTTAATGCTTTATTTTAGAAAAAAGAGTTCAAGAAAGTCACAAAAACAAAAAAACATTGCCATTTTATTGTTGTTTTTGAAAAATGAAAAATAAAAACAGAAAGACAGGGATCACAAAATTGTTTGCAAAATGTCCTTTATTAATGATATCATTGAAAAACATGATGAGGCCCTACAATGAACCACTACGCCTTGGGCAGAACGTAGGGTTTTGTGCAAAATGAAAAAACAAAAGAAAATTACTCTGTTTGAAGAGTAACTTGGACTACTTCTTCTGCTGTCCAATTGTTGATCGACTCCCCTGGAGCACAAGGGCGAACCCAGTTGTCTAGATCATAATCACTGTCACAGTCTTCGCCACCGGCTGCAAAGACGTCACCATGATTCATCAGCCCAGCGCTGGTGAAGGTACTCGGCCCTTTCTGCTCACCCTGCTCTGCCTGCAGAGGTTGATAACCAATACCGAACTTGTCTTCTTTAATGGGCAGGTCCACCATTTTGCCCCAGCCTTCTGCATTGCCAGAGTTGACAACCTCCATAGCCTGTTTGTAGGACGCAATTGAGGCACTTGGCTTCTTCTGCTCAGCAAAAGCCACCTTCTCAAGAGCAACGGTCTCAAACGCCTGGAACAGAGTTTCATGGATCTTGCCAACCACCTCCACATACTTGAAAGAGGATAAATGACTCACCAGAATGTCCTCCTCGCCGCACACAGTGACAATCTGACCGTTCCAGACATACTTCAGCTTCTGATGGAGAGTTGACGACACTGCCCCAGCCCCATGTATCCAGGGACGCCCCAATAAGCAACTATATGCTGGTTGGATATCCATCACATAGAAAATAATATCAAATACCTCCAGGCCAATCTTCACTGGCAACGTGACTTCTCCAAAAACAGACCGTTTGGATCCATCAAATGCACGAACAATGAGATCACTCGGAGTGAGGACAACCCCTTCAACATCAATCTTACTCAAGGTCTTCTTGGGCAACACATTCAAGGAAGAGCCCGTATCCACCAGCACATGAGACAATACTGCGCCTTTGCACTCCATGGTGATATGCAAGGCCTTATTATGGTTGCGACCTTCAGGCGTCAGATCCAAATCTGTAAACCCCAAACCGTGCCTGGTACTGACATTAGCAATAACACCCTCCAACTGGTTGACAGAAATCTCATGAGGCACGTAAGCCAGATTCAACATTTTCAACAAGGCATTACGGTGTGCCTCAGAGCACAATAGCAATGAGAGTATAGAAATCTTGGACGGAGTTTGACTCAGCTGATCTACAATCTTGTAGTCACTCTTCTTGATAATCTTCATAAACTCCTTCACATCCTTCTCAAATGATCCCTCAGGCGCCTCCTTCTGTACAGGTTCTTCTTCAACCACAGCTTGTTTACCTTTTGCTTTAGCAAGAGCCTCAACATTGCTATCCCTCAAAGGCTGCGGTGCAAACAGGCGACCGCTCCTGGTAAAACCTCCAGGCCCCCCTACATTGTCCACCACAAGACCAATAGTCACCAGAGCTCTGCTCGGCAAACCAATTGTTACTGGAGATTGATTAACTGGTTTGATATGACTTTCCGCCCTTCTGTGGTTGCGGTAAGCATTATCATACTTCCACGGCACAACCCTACTATTCTCAACAGCCCTTCTACCAGAAGCAACAATAGTAGTGGGAGCATTGACAGTTACTGGAGCAGAAATGGTAACAGAAGTACCAACGGTTGCAGGTGCATTGACAGTTCTCTGGCCACGTCCAGAACCCTCAGACGGTTTGAAAGAAATGGTGACAGTTGACACCACTCCATGATCTTTCACGGCCCTAGCAAATTGCAAACAGCCCTCATCAATCAGTCCCTGGATACCATTCTTCAACTGTATACAACCATTCTCTGAATCAGCACAGTCTGAACAACCCTGATCACAACCCGGGAATACTCCCCCAGTCAACAGACGCTCTTTCACAACAAACAATGGTGTCTGAATCTCATCAACATCCACCACCAAATCCAAGGCCTCCTCACCTTCCACATTATTCACCCTGGGACCACCATGCTGAGGCATAGGGTTATTCACAATATTAGGCACAGGAGCAAAATTGATTGTTTTGGCGTCAATCAAGTCCTGGACCTTATGATGAAAAGCCCGACAGTTCTCAATATGGTGCCCCGGTGCACCGGAATGGAAGTCACAACGAACGTTGGCATCATACCCAGCAGGTATCTTCGTCAACGGAGCCATTGTACGCAATTCAACAAACCCCAATCTGAGCAATTCGGGCAGCAACTCAGCATATGCCATAGGTAACGGGTCAAAACGACGATCCGACATTCTCTGTCTCGGCTGAAACGAACGTTGCTGTTGTTATTGTTGTGGAGCTCTTTGTTGTTGCTGTTGTCGTGGTTGAGGTGCTGGGATAGTTACAGCAACAACTTGACGATATTGGCCTCTGTTCACACTTCTTCGACTGTGCACGACATTAGTTTCACCCTCTCTTCTTCTGGGTGCCCCAGAAAATGGCTTCTTTGAAGACGAAGAACCAGCATCCTGAATCTTTCCAGCTTTAATGAGGCTTTCAGTCCTCTCCCCACAAATCACCACATCAGAGAAGCTACCGAACGGGCAACTCCCCATCCGGTCCATGAACACACCTTGTAAAGTCCCGATGAACATATCGGTCAACTCCCTCTCCAGCATAGGAGGTTGCACCCTTCCAGCTAACTCACGCCATCTCTGGGCGTACTCCTTGAAACTTTCGCCTGATTTTTGACACAAGCTCTGTAACTGAGTCCGGCTTGGAGCCATGTCCATATTATGCTTGTATTGCCTCAAAAAGGCTTCACCCAAATCTCTCCAACTTCTGATAGATTCTCTTTTCAGCTCCATGTACCAGTCCAAGGAAGCTCCAGACAAGCTATCCTGGAAGAAATACATCCACATCTTTTCATCGTCAGTGTAGGCAGAGATTTTTCTGTAATACGCCTGCACATGGGTGCGAGGACAAGAAGTACCATTATATTTGTCAAAGGAAGGCGCTTTGAACTTATAAGGGATCCTCAGCCCTTCAACCAATCCCATATTTGTCACGTCAAACCCCAGAGAGTTCTGACACTCCATGGCTCGGATCTTCTCAGCTAGGGCATCAACCTTTTTGTCCCTTTCTTCAACTCTTACAACTTCGTCTTCATCACTGAGCAGAGTAAACATATCTTCCTGCCTGTCAACCAACGGGGCAGGATGGCGCACTGGAGCACGAGTTGCTCTGACATTAACAGTCTCTGCAGCAAGAGGCTGTCCATTGATTCTTATACCCCTCAATTCATCACCCACGACATACTCATTGACGGGAACAGTAGCAACAGCATTATCATTACCGGGGACACCCACTAGCGAAGCACGGCTGGGCGGCAGAATCACAGCTTCCTGTCTCTGGGCTAAGGCACGCAGCTCCTCTTGCCCTTGAACAACTCCTTGCATCATGGTGATGAATTGGGCCATGTTAGCCCTCATCTCTGCTAACTCAGCTTGCACTTGATCCATATTCCTCTGTTGATTCAACCTCGTAGCGTAGCGGTGCGGACGTTGATCAGCAATCCTGCCTAAAACAGGAACCAGAGTGAGAAGTCTCATTCAAGAACACCTGTGATGCAAAATGATATGTGTATGATGCTTATGATGCGTATGATGCACATGATATGTTCATTCCCCAGGCATTCAAGAGCCTAATTCATCTTTGAAGAAATAGAAACCTGCAATACAAACAACACAGAAACAACCTACACAGGATAATGATCACAGGGTGAAACATCAACAACCTCATCTATAGACATGAGCAACAAGGGTCATACAACAATATTCAAGCAAAGATCCAAAAGATCAGAGTACAACAAGGAATCCCATCCAACAAGCCTGGAGGTGATTCTCAACATAAACAACAAAGACAAGCTAAGAAAGATGTCCTCCCGGAATGAGAGTCTTCAGATACTGGAACTGGTCTATCAACAGGTCACATTCTGAACAATCAGGCAAAGGAGTGAGCTTCTCCTTCAATTGTCTTCTGAGCTCCACAACTTCTCCTCCAATCTGGCTCTCTGATGCATGTCTTAGGTCTACCTCCTTCTTCAATTGGATGTCTTTGTCTCTGAGCTGCTTTTCCAAGTCTCTTATCTTCTTCTGATAATTGGCTTAAGCTTTCTGCAACCTCAAGCACTCACTGCGTTCTTCATTCAACAATGTCTCTAACTCCTCATAAGACCTCTTCTTGCTCTTCAATCTGTTAGCATCCTCCCCTTGCATGCCTTTGAGTTGATGAGCCAAGTTTAACTTATCAGCTTTGGCTTTGTAAAGCTTCATCTGGATATCTTGTTCCTTCTCTTTCAATCGACGATTCTCCATCAAGGCTTTCTTGTAGTGCTCAGTAGGCACACTCTCAGCAAGGATCAAAGGTGGTTGCTCTTGCAATGACTCCATCCTATCATAGGGCAACAACAAAGTCTCAACTCTATTCCTGACCCAATCAATGTAATCAGGCATAGCAACTGCAAACTTCTTCCCTAACACAGCTCCATCCTTGACTCCAATAATCTTCCAAGCTCTTCCCACTTGCTCCAATCTAGCTGGGTTACTCCGCTTCTCAAAATACACACTCTCAGCTATCTCAGCATCTAGCGGTCTTCCATTCATAACAAACCCCAACTGACGAAGAGAAAGAACCGGATTGTAATTGATGCAACCCTTAGTCCCTATGAGTGGCACATTATGAAACTCTCCACGACTCATGATGACACTACGCACATTCGACCTGTAAGCTTGCCACTTGATGTCATAGGATGTGAGAGACATAATCCTCTGAGTCCATTTATGAGTGTTCTGAGCATCCACAAAAGGTCCACTGGTTGGCAATAAGGACAAGAACCATCTAAGCAATAAAGGGAGACAGCATCTGATAGCTCCACCCTTACCATGCCTGCTGTGAATAGCATAATAAGTGTCAGCTAACAAAGTAGGAACTGGGTTTCCTCCAATGAAAATAGTGATAGCAGCAAAGTCCACAAAATTAGGCATACTCGGGAACAACACAATCCCATAGATCATGGTAGCCAACTGAGCGTTGAAAGCTTCCCAATTTCCCTTCTTGGCTTCTTCCTTAGCCATCCTCACCAGGTACTTCAAAGGCAAACCCACAACATCACCACTTGACTTCCAATTGTCACTCACCTCCTTGATACTCAAATAAAGAGCTCTGGCAACAACCCTGAAATCCACCTCCTTTGGAACATCCAAGAAAGGCACCTGACACTTGATCGGGACATTCATCAGAATGGAATACTCTTCAAGAGTGGGCGCTAACTAATAATCCTGGAAAGTGAAACAACGGAGCTCTGGATCATAAAACTGTAGGAGAGTCTGCAAAGGTACTGTATCTACCACCATCTTCAATAGTGTCAACAAATCCCCATACTGATCAACAAACACCTTCTGATTACCACCAGTCACAAGATTGCTCAACTCTATCAAAGATGTCAATGGCTCACGGTGAAAAACGTAGGTGCAAGTCTTCCTCTTCAACTCTGGAACGGTTGCCATCTCCCACAGTGAATAGACTCCTGAATGAACCTGAGAAATGATATGCCTGAGGAGATTAGCTTTTTTCTTTTCTCTTTCATTTTTTTTTGATTTCTTTTTTTTATTGCATTATTTTTTGAAAATAAATATGCTATGATGCAAATGATGCAAACACGACTGGTTGGCTGTGTATCACGGATCACAGGATCAAAGCTTCGGCCTGAATTCGGAACCACAAAGTCATCTGAAACCCAAAGTCATCTGGAACCCCTTCTGCAGAACCAAGTCACCAACAGGAACCAAGAGTCACCAACAGAATACGGTCACCAATAGATCAAGTCACCAACTGTACCTGTAATGATTCATTCCCTCCCCACTCACGGGTGTCATCTAGGCCAGGGTAAGGTCAAGAGAAACACAGGATAAATAACCCTTTCAAGGATATCATCCTGTACACACCCGATGTATGTACCGATAATACCCCATCAGAATCTGAACTGCTCGTGATACCATGTTCCGCTAAGTGGCGCAATACCACCCGCTTCCTATGAATCACTCTATTCCTAGGTGTCCTAAAGTTCACTCATAGCCTGGGTATTGGGCCTTTTACCTCCTGGAATTCCCACCCCAACAGAGAGACAAACACACAGCCAACACAATGAAAATATGATGCATGCAAACACATAATGCACATATATACAAACACATCATAATCATAAATGCAATAAATAAAACAGTAAAAGCAACCAAACCCTATCCTACAGAGCGCTAGGAGTGACTCGCTTAGGGAAGATGGACCAACAAGAGGTCAACTTCTCGGGATCTTATCCCCAGCAGAGTCGCCAGCTGTCGTATTACGCGAAAAACCGGCGGGAAAATGAAACAACAGAGCCGCCACCGTGCATTATTTAACCCAAAGAGGGAAAGGAAACGCTCGAAGTAAACCTGGAAAGGAATGGTCTCGCGACCAGAGAAAGATGGGATCGGGAGTCGGTTATGTGAAGGGAAGGTATTAGCACCCCTACGCATCCGTCGTACTCGACGGGATCCACGCTCAGAAAGAATAGAAGAAAGGTTGCTAAAGACTGCTCACAAACTGCACAAGGCTGGAAGGAAACACAGAAAGACAAAAGAAACGGGACTCGGCAGGATATCGCATCCTGGGCCTACGTAGTCTGTCAGACACAAACATCAGAGTCGACGTAGTTCGGGACAGGGGAAAACATGCTCGCTAGGATGTCGCATCCTATGCATACGTATCTTCTCTAACCATAGGAAGAATCAGAGCACTCGTAGCTCGGCTAACGCACGCCAAACAAAACACAAACAGGAAACCGACTGCCAATCGCTGGACTTACGTCAGACTCCACACAAACAGGCAAACATGGAAACTGAATGCCAATCGCTGGACTTACATCAGACTCCGAACCAACAAAACACGCACAGGAAACCAACTGCCAATCGCTGGACTTACGTCAGACTCCAACAAGCAAACACACAAACTGGAAACTGAATGCCAATCGCTGGACTTACATCAGACTCCAACCAGAAGAGGATAACAAACACACACAAAAGGAAAAGAAAGTGCCCAGAGAGATCAACTCAATCTTCTGCCTACGTACCTCATCTGGTATGAGGATCAGGGCGACGTAGTTCCCCTTAACAGGGAAAGAACTCCTAACCTAACCAGATACAAAAGGGAGATAACAGACTACTAGGGAGACTACGACTCGAGCCTAGAAGTTGTCATGCATACGATCCCTATGTTGAGGTCTCTATCCTAACTTGCACAGGAAGCAAGCTGTAACACCCCGATAATAATATGATAATTATTTAAATTAAGTTAATAATATATTTATTAATTTAATTAGATAATTGGATTATTATTATTATTATTATTTTGGAATTATTGAATTATTATTATTATTGGGATAATAATATAAAGTGGAAAATATATAAGTTGGAAATAAGGAAAAAGAATCTCATTTTGGAAAATAAAGTTTTCACGTGAAACAAAGAAGCGATTGAGAAAGTGGAGAAAGGGCAAGAGGAAGAGCTAGAGAGCAAGGGTTGGAGAACGGAGAAAGCTTGAAGCTCAAAGTTGCCGAATTAACTCAGGTAAGGGGGGTTTATCGTCGTTTAATGGGTATTATGGGTTAGCATGTAATGGGTAGTGATAAGCCGTTGAATTGACCCTAATTGGGATTGTTGAATGCTGAAAATTGTGATGGATATGTTGTGTAAAAAACTGAAATTGAACCTGTAATTGAGTGTGTTGTAATTTCCCTAACGTATAGTTTTTTACGGAATTGGAATCGGAGGTCCGGAAGTCCTCCAACGGCGGAAAATGCGGAGAATTCTGCATTCTGCTTTGTGTTAGCGCAAGAACTGCTGTTTTGTCTGCGTTAACCGGTTAACCCAGGGTGTTAACCGGTTAACACTGTTGCGAATTGTGAAATTAGTGCTGTTTTGCCTGCGTTAACCGGTTAACCCAGGGCGTTAACCGGTTAACACTGTTGCGTTTTGCCAGAAAGTGTGTTTGTGCTGCGTTAACCGGTTAACCCAGGGCGTTAACCGGTTAACACTGTTGAAAAGTGGGAAAATTGACATTTTAATGTTGTGTACGTAATTGATGCTTGGCCTATGGTGGCGTATGATGTAATAGGGATTAATTCCCGCTATTTTGAGCAGTATAGGTATTAGTGGAGTGTGTTAATACTGTGGTTGATTATTTAACCTGATATGATGTTTTGATACATGGGTTGATGATGGTTGATGGTATGCATAATATTGTGAATGTACATGTTATGTATGCAATTATGAATGAACTGTTGTATGGCTTAGAGTGTGAGCATAATGTCCATTGTGGATTTTGTTGTTGATGTTGCATTGCTAGATGATTAGCATGCATATTGTGGCCTTTAGGGTGGTAGCTAATTCCCATGGTGAGGAATTAGTGAGTTAGTTATTTTGGACTGTTGTTGATGTTTGCATGCTAGGTGATTAGCGTGCATAGCATGGCCCATTTGGGGTGGTAGCTAATTCCCATGGTGAGGAATTAGTGAGTGAGTCACTAGGTCTCAAATGAGTGGGACTAGTGGGCTTGGTAGCCGTGCCTGGATTTGGACGGTGAGGTGAACTATATGTTCACAAAGAGTCGGTACCGCATGCATGGAGTCTCATTGCATAATTGATGTATGACATATAATATGAATGGATGTATTCCAGTGTTATACGTGTGGAGTGTGTTGTGTGTTGTGTTGATGTTGAGTATGATTGAGTTGATATTGCCGTTGCTGAATGTGTAATCTGATTTGGGTGATGAAATGTGTTATTTACTTAGCATTACATGATATTTTATAATGCTTGTTATATCGATTGATGAACTCACCCTTACACTATTTTTCAGGTAACGAGCATTGATTGAGTAGAAGCTAGTGCTTGGAGTCTAGTGTAGTCTCCGTAGTGGGTCGTGCTCTGATAGATGTAACATCGGGACGGGATGTTTTTATTTTGTTGAATAATTTCACATGTAATATGTTACATGTTTTACATGATTGATGAGATTTCCATCCGCTGTGTTTTATGCAAATGTTTATGTTTTGAATTAATAAAAGGGCATGACCGTTATACTGTTGAATGGTGTGCAGTGTTGTGTGTGACACCCTTAACTGCATAATTACTCCGAGTTTTATATGTTGCTTTAATTAAATAATTGGGGTATTTTAGAAGGGTGTTACATTAGTGGTATCAGAGCATAGTCGGTCGAGTTGAGTCGTAATTATTCTGTTTCCCCTGTACGGTATAGGTGTTGTGTAACCCTATCAGTACTCATTGTTTTAGTTTGTTTGGGTTTTCAGAATAGAGATGGCTGGAAGAGGTAGAGATGATGCTGCGATTGCTGAGGCTCTGGGTATGCTAGCTGGAGTACTTGGAGGGAATCCGAATGTGGTGGGAATGGGAGCTGCTCGTCAACTGAGTGAGTTCCAGAAGAACAATCCTCCAATGTTCAAGGGAGCATACGATCCAGATGGCGCTCAGAAGTGGTTGAAGGAGATAGAGAGGATCTTCCGAGTGACTGAGTGTGCCGATAACCAGAAGGTCAGGTTCGGTACGCATATGCTGTCAGAGGAAGCTGATGATTGGTGGGTTGCTACCCGCGCTGAGTTGGAAACTGCTGGGAATGCTGAAATCACTTGGGCTGTGTTCAGAGAGAGATTCCTGAGGAAGTACTTTCCAGAAGATGTCAGAGGAAAGAAAGAAATAGAGTTCTTAGAGTTGAAGCAGGGTAACAAGTCTGTTACGGAGTATGCTGCTAAGTTCACAGAGCTGTCAAAGTATTATACTCCCTATAATGAGGCCGCTGGGGAATTTTCGAAATGTGTGAAGTTTGAGAACGGGTTACGTCCCGAGATCAAGCAGGCTATTGGATACCAACGGATCAGAGTGTTTTCTGACTTGGTTGACTGTTGCAGGATTTTTGAACAGGATTCCAAAGCCAGAGCAGAGAGCTATCAGCAAAGGGTTGATAGGAAAAGCAAGCATCAGAATGATCGTGGGAAACCGTATGCAGCTGGCAGAGGTTTCCAGAGTCAGAGTGGGATGAAGAGGCCCAGTGGGGGAGACTCTAGTGCTCCTGCTAAGTGTTACAGATGTGGTCAGGCTGGACATCGTGTCCATGAGTGTACCAGTGCTGAGAAGAAATGTTTCAAGTGTGGCAAAGGTGGTCATTTGGCTGCAGAGTGCCGGTTGAAGACTGTGACTTGTTTCAACTGTGGAGAGGTGGGTCATATTAGCCCACAGTGTCCTAAGCCAAAGAGAGAGAATCAGTCGGGAGGCAAGGTCTTTGCTTTATCGGGTTCTGAGACTTCTGCAGATGATCGTTTGATCAGAGGTACGTGTTATATAAATGGTTTTCCTCTTGTAGCTATTATTGACACAGGTGCGACTCATTCCTTTATATCTTTGGATTGTGCTGTGAAACTTAAGTTAGAGATATCTGAGATGTATGGTAGTATGGTGATTGATACTCCTGCAAAGGGTTCAGTGACTACTACTTCAGTTTGCTTGAGTTGTCCTTTGAGTATTTTTGGTAGAGACTTTGGGATAGACCTTGTGTGTCTTCCACTAGTGCAGATTGATGTTATCTTGGGAATGAACTGGTTGGTGTTTAACCGAGTTTCTATCAACTGTTTTGATAAGACTGTAATATTTCCTGAGATTGAGGAAGGGAAGAGTTTGTTTCTATCAGCGAGGCAGGTGAATGAGGCAGTAGCGGATGGGGTAGAGTTGTTTATGCTGTTAGCGACTTTAGAGGCTAAAGATAAACTGGCGATTTGTGATCTAGCCGTGGTGGGTGATTTTCCTGATGTGTTTCCAGAAGAAGTGAATGAATTACCGCCAGAGCGTGAAGTTGAGTTCTCGATTGATTTGGTACCTGGTACTAGACCGATATCGATGGCTCCGTATCGTATGTCTGCTGTTGAGTTAGCTGAATTGAAGAGTCAGCTGGAAGATCTGTTGGATAAGAAGTTTATTCGTCCGAGTGTGTCACCGTGGGGTGCACCAGTGTTATTGGTTAAGAAGAAAGAAGGTACTATGAGGTTGTGTGTGGACTACAGGCAACTGAATAAAGTGACGATCAAGAATCGGTATCCGTTACCGAGGATTGATGATTTGATGGATCAATTGGTTGGTGCGAGTGTGTTCAGCAAGATAGATTTGAGATCTGGGTATCATCAGATACGTGTGAAAACTGAGGATATTCAGAAGACTGCTTTCAGAACAAGGTATGGACATTATGAGTATTCTGTAATGCCTTTTGGTGTGACTAATGCGCCTGGAGTATTCATGGAGTATATGAATAGGATTTTCCATCCGTACCTAGACCAGTTTGTTGTGGTGTTTATTGATGACATTTTGGTGTATTCGAAATCTGAAGAAGAGCATGCTGAGCATTTGAGAGTGGTTTTAGAAGTTCTACGAGAAAAGAAGTTATTTGCTAAACTATCCAAGTGTGAATTTTGGTTAGAAGAGGTTAGTTTTCTTGGTCATGTGATTTCAAGAGGTGGTGTTGTTGTTGATCCTTCTAAGATAGAAGCGGTGTCTAAGTGGGAAGCTCCGAAGTCTGTTGCTGAGATTCGCAGTTTCCTGGGATTGGCTGGTTACTATAGGAAATTCATTGAGGGATTTTCTAAGTTGGCGTTACCGTTGACGATGTTGACTAGAAAGGGGCAAGCATTTGTTTGGGACTCAAAATGTGAAGAAGGTTTCCAAGAGTTAAAGAGAAGGTTGACTACTGCTCCTATTCTGATATTACCGAGTCCGTCGGAATTATTTGAGGTTTACTGTGATGCTTCATTGTTGGGCTTGGGTGGTGTGTTGATGCAGAATAAGCAGGTTATAGCTTATGCTTCAAGACAACTGAGGGTTCATGAGAGGAACTATCCGACACATGATTTAGAGTTGGCAGCTGTGGTATTTGTTCTGAAATTATGGAGGCATTACTTGTATGGGTCAAGATTTGAGGTTTTCAGTGACCATAAAAGTTTAAAGTATTTGTTTGATCAGAAAGAACTGAATATGAGACAGAGGAGATGGTTAGAATTTCTGAAGGATTATGACTTTGGTTTGAATTACCATCCGGGTAAAGCAAACGTAGTGGCTGATGCATTGAGTCGGAAATCATTGCATATGTCTATGTTAATGGTTAAAGAATTGGATTTAATTGAGCAGTTTAGAGACTTGAGTTTGGTGTGTGAGAGTACTCGCAATAGTGTTAAATTGGGAATGTTGAAGTTAACAAGTGGTATTCTGGATGAGATCAGAGAGGGTCAGAAATCCGATGTGTTTTTGGTTGATAAGTTGACTTTAGTGAATCAAGGCCAAGGTGGTGAATTCAGAGTTGATGAGAATGGTGTTTTGAAATTTGGTAATGGGGTGTGTATTCCGGATGTTACCGAACTTAAGAAGAGTATTCTGGAGGAAGGACATCGTAGTGGCTTGAGTATTCATCCTGGAGCTACGAAGATGTATCATGATTTGAAGAAGTTATTTTGGTGGCCGGGGATGAAAAGAGAAATTGCGAGTTTTGTTTATTCTTGTTTGACTTGTCAGAAGTCGAAGATAGAGCATCAGAAACCGTCTGGGCTAATGCAACCGTTGGCTATTCCAGAGTGGAAGTGGGATAGTATCAGTATGGATTTTGTTTCTGGTTTGCCGAGGACAAATAAGAATTGTGAAGCTATTTGGGTGATTGTTGACAGATTGACAAAGTCGGCTCATTTCATTCCGATCAGAATGGATTATCCGTTAGAGAGATTAGCCGAGTTGTATATTGAGAAGATTGTAAGTTTGCATGGTATTCCGTCGAGTATTGTTTCAGACAGAGATCCTAGATTTACATCGAAGTTCTGGGAAGGTTTGCAGAGGGCTTTGGGAACTAAGCTGAGATTGAGTTCTGCATATCATCCGCAGACTGATGGTCAGACTGAGAGGACGATTCAGTCACTAGAGGATCTTTTGAGGGCTTGTGTTTTGGAAAAGGGAGGCGCTTGGGATTGTTATTTACCTTTGATTGAGTTTACCTACAACAATAGTTTTCATTCGAGCATTGGTATGGCACCGTTTGAAGCTTTGTATGGTAGGAGATGTCGGACACCTTTATGTTGGTATGAGTCCGGTGAGAGTGCTGTGGTTGGACCGGAGATTGTTCAACAAACTACGGAAAAGATTAAGATGATTCAGGAGAAGATGAGAATTGCTCAGAGTCGTCAGAAGAGTTATCACGACAAGAGGAGAAAGTCACTTGAGTTTCAAGAGGGAGATCATGTGTTTCTTCGTGTTACTCCGATAACTGGTGTTGGTCGAGCTTTGAAGTCGAAGAAGTTGACACATCGATTTATTGGTCCTTACCAGATTTTGGAGAGGATAGGGGAGGTAGCCTATCGTATCGCTTTACCGCCGTCACTTGCGAATTTGCATGAGGTTTTTCATGTGTCTCAGTTGAGGAGGTACATTCCTGATCCGTCGCATGTAGTCCAAATAGATGATGTACAGGTGAGAGATAACCTGACTGTTGAAACATCACCTATGAGGATTGAGGATCGAGAGTTGAAGCAGTTGCGGGGTAAAGAGATTGCCTTGGTGAAGGTAGCTTGGGGAGGACCAGCAGGTGGCAATGTGACTTGGGAACTGGAGAGTAAGATGAAGGAGTCTTACCCAGAGTTGTTCGCTTGAGGTATGTTTTCGAGGACGAAAACTCTTTTAGTGGGGGAGAGTTGTAACACCCCGATAATAATATGATAATTATTTAAATTAAGTTAATAATATATTTATTAATTTAATTAGATAATTGGATTATTATTATTATTATTTTGGAATTATTGAATTATTATTATTATTGGGATAATAATATAAAGTGGAAAATATATAAGTTGGAAATAAGGAAAAAGAATCTCATTTTGGAAAATAAAGTTTTCACGTGAAACAAAGAAGCGATTGAGAAAGTGGAGAAAGGGCAAGAGGAAGAGCTAGAGAGCAAGGGTTGGAGAACGGAGAAAGCTTGAAGCTCAAAGTTGCCGGATTAACTCAGGTAAGGGGGGTTTATCGTCGTTTAATGGGTATTATGGGTTAGCATGTAATGGGTAGTGATAAGCCGTTGAATTGACCCTAATTGGGATTGTTGAATGCTGAAAATTGTGATGGATATGTTGTGTAAAAAACTGAAATTGAACCTGTAATTGAGTGTGTTGTAATTTCCCTAACGTATAGTTTTTTACAGAATTGGAATCGGAGGTCCGGAAGTCCTCCAACGGCGGAAAATGCGGAGAATTCTGCATTCTGCTTTGTGTTAGCGCAAGAACTGCTGTTTTGTCTGCGTTAACCGGTTAACCCAGGGTGTTAACCGGTTAACACTGTTGCGAATTGTGAAATTAGTGCTGTTTTGCCTGCGTTAACCGGTTAACCCAGGGCGTTAACCGGTTAACACTGTTGCGTTTTGCCAGAAAGTGTGTTTGTGCTGCGTTAACCGGTTAACCCAGGGCGTTAACCGGTTAACACTGTTGAAAAGTGGGAAAATTGACATTTTAATGTTGTGTACGTAATTGATGCTTGGCCTATGGTGGCGTATGATGTAATAGGGATTAATTCCCGCTATTTTGAGCAGTATAGGTATTAGTGGAGTGTGTTAATACTGTGGTTGATTATTTAACCTGATATGATGTTTTGATACATGGGTTGATGATGGTTGATGGTATGCATAATATTGTGAATGTACATGTTATGTATGCAATTATGAATGAACTGTTGTATGGCTTAGAGTGTGAGCATAATGTCCATTGTGGATTTTGTTGTTGATGTTGCATTGCTAGATGATTAGCATGCATATTGTGGCCTTTAGGGTGGTAGCTAATTCCCATGGTGAGGAATTAGTGAGTTAGTTATTTTGGACTGTTGTTGATGTTTGCATGCTAGGTGATTAGCGTGCATAAATGAGTGGGACTAGTGGGCTTGGTAGCCGTGCCTGGATTTGGACGGTGAGGTGAACTATATGTTCACAAAGAGTCGGTACCGCATGCATGGAGTCTCATTGCATAATTGATGTATGGCATATAATATGAATGGATGTATTCCAGTGTTATACGTGTGGAGTGTGTTGTGTGTTGTGTTGATGTTGAGTATGATTGAGTTGATATTGCCGTTGCTGAATGTGTAATCTGATTTGGGTGATGAAATGTGTTATTTACTTAGCATTACATGATATTTTATAATGCTTGTTATATCGATTGAGGAACTCACCCTTACACTATTTTTCAGGTAACGAGCATTGATTGAGTAGAAGCTAGTGCTTGGAGTCTAGTGTAGTCTCCGTAGTGGGTCGTGCTCTGATAGATGTAACATCGGGACAGGATGTTTTTATTTTGTTGAATAATTTCACATGTAATATGTTACATGTTTTACATGATTGATGAGATTTCCATCCGCTGTGTTTTATGCAAATGTTTATGTTTTGAATTAATAAAAGGGCATGACCGTTATACTGTTGAATGGTGTGCAGTGTTGTGTGTGACACCCTTAACTGCATAATTACTCTGAGTTTTATATGTTGCTTTAATTAAATAATTGGGGTATTTTAGAAGGGTGTTACACAAGCTATCCTAAACATCACAATCAAACAAACAAGCACAATAAAGCAAGCACACACACTATATGCAAACAATTAGCTCATACAAGGCTAGGTTGTAGAAACAAGCCAACTGGAATGGGGTGTTTTTAGCTCTTAACCCTAACATTGAGAGTTAGGGTGAAGCAGATGAAATGGGAAGTGAGGGTAAGACCTCACAGCTCTTATCCCAGGCCTGGGAGAGCTTGAATCAAAAGAGAAAGTGTGGGAGTTCAGAATGAGGGAACTCTTCTCCACATGACTGACACAACAAGATCTTGGGTTCTTATTCAAAATGCATCAACACATGGTGTGAGCAAGGTGAATGACACAACTGAATAGCAGGGAATGGATTGCACATCCCTTTTATCTGCCAATTGCCTCCTAAGAGGTCTTTATCTGCTGGGCACAAAATTAAACATCCACAAGCATTGCCTCTTAAGGAGGGCTTCAGACAGGTGCCTGCCAAAGTAACATGACAGGTCTTCCAGACTACATGAAGATCAAGGAATTATACCTCAGCGGTAAGCAAACAACAAGCAAGCAAAGCAAGGTTCAAATGAACTTAAAGCAACTTAAGTACCTGTGGAAACAGCTAAACCAATCAGTACAAAATCTAGACAAACAATCAACAGTCAATATTCAAACAGACAGACAAATCTAATGTGCACAATGAGCAAACACAAGTGAACCATCATCAAGGCCTACAAAACAGCAAGTGTTAGCCAACAATAACAAATGATCAAGCTCAAATGAAGGAGCAACATCAACCATGTAGATGCACACTTGAACCTGAAATCACAACTCAAAGGTAAGTAACAAACCACTAGGTCAAAGCCTAGGGTCAAAAGGGGATCAAAAATCCAAAACAGAAGCTCAAACTCAACATGAATCATATTTAACCAATCAAGATTAAGTCTTAAAAATAATCAAATCAAAAGCATCATTCAAGTTCATTTAATAAGCAAGAGAAGTCAATGACCAATTCAAGGCACACATTTGAACATTAAGAATGAAAATTCCCAATCAAAACAGAAATGATTCAAATAATTCTGGAAAAATTCATGAACATTCAACACATCTAACATGATCATCACACAAAAAATCAGAAGCATTAGAGGTCATTTGGCATGGAAATCAAATTGCACAAGTTAGACAACCAAAGGTGTGACACAAATTGTCACACCATGCCAACACAAGCATAAAACAGAATTGGTACATGAGAAAAATACCAAACCAAGCCTCAAAGGTCCATCAATGTGTCTAGAATCAGCATGTAAAATTTCAAGTTCATTGAATTAAAATCAAGCATTTCATGATAGAAAGAGTAAGGCAATGTCACAAATGCACCTATGAGCAATCAACCTAGAGCAAATAAAATTCCAGCCATGCACAATTTTCAAATTCATGATCATAAAAAACTAGACAAAACAAGGATCAATTTGCAAAAAATTGGGAGTGATTTGATGCATTTTCCAATTTATTATGATTTTTCTAAGTTGATAGAAAAAATGAAAATGAAATGGACACATAGCACATGGAAATGGAGGGAAAGGCCAAAAATATGAAGCAATTTGAAAAAAAATGCATGCGGCCAGAATCGAACCATGTCAACATTCAAATAAATGCGCGCGCGACACAAAAACGACATCGTTTCATAAAACCCTAACAGAACCAGGAGTCGACGCAAGCCATCGCTACGGTCGACGCAAGACTGTCGCACGGTCGACGCATGGATGAAGATCATCATCTTCTTCACGAAGATGAAGATGAACAGTGCATGAGCTTCATACGTTTTTTTCCAGAATTTTTCCAGAAATCAAAAACAAGTACATCATCATGAAGCTCTTGCAATGGAGAGCATAGTTCAACAAACATCTAAACTTAATTCAACATAACAAGAGAGAATCGAGCAAAATCATTTCAACATGTCAAACTTCAATCACACATATCTCATGTTATAGTGCATCATTTCACACGATTTTTAGCTCAGAATCATCAGGAACACAAGATCTACAAGAATATGGCAATGAATTTGGGAATTAAGAGATTCGAAAATTGAACCTCTTGAAGAGCAGTTCTTGATTTTGCATGATCTGAAGCTTTTTGTGATCCAAATCTACTCTATGATGCTTGTAATGATGTTTGATGAAGAAAAGAAAGCTTGAGAACATGTGGATCTAGCTCAAAACAGAATTTCCATCATCACCTTCATGAGCTTGCTATGCATAATTCTTGCTCGAATTTCACAATCTAATGCTTGATCTGCACAAAATCAAAGCCAAGGAACAAGAATATGGAAAGAAATTGCAATGTTATGAAGAGAGAATTTGAATTATGAATGGAAGAAAATTTTGGAGGGAGAGAGAATTTGGATCTTGAAATGTGAAAAAATGATTAACCTCCTTCAATTCTGTAATGATTAGAGTATTTATATCCTTTCCTAATCACCTTGCTAATCCATGTTTAGTTTGGTTAAGTGAAATAAGGTGTTTTGCAAAATTTTGAAAATGCATGGTGCATGGGATAATTACACGTGAACAGTACCAATCCCTTGATCATTTTCACTTAAAATCCTTTTTTAAACTCAATGGCAATGGTAGAAAGTCCATACAATGCACCATTTTTAAATTTCTATTTTTCCCTCCAAAATTGACTTGGATATGCCAATGCTCATGTGATAACATTTCATGCAATGTGATGATTGATTTGGAAACCTCATGACATAAGAAGAACGATGCAAAAAGAACCACCAAATTTGGAGTTTTGGTTCAAAAGATATGGCCATTTGAAGTTTCAAGCACACTTTGCAATGATTTGATCATAACTCCTTAACCATTCATTATAAATTCATGATCTTGGACTTTTTGGAAATAGGAGAGAAAGATCTTCAACTTTCATGTTGAACAAAATTTTATTTGAAGCTTCTTTGATGTTGGAAAGTTGAGTTGAAGTTTGTCTAAAACTTGCCATTTTTGGAAACTTTCAAATTACAGGTCACTTTCAATTTCTGGAAACTTTTGATCTGGCTTCAAAATCTTCAAGGTAGATGTTTGACATGTTGAATAACCTTCTTTGGGACATGAATGAAGTGTCTCAAACCATTTCTCCATCTCCTAGCCCTCAGTTGACTTTCAGTTGACTTTTATAGGCCTCAGATGACTTGATCATGCACTGTGGACTTTGAGCCTTCAACACTTGGCCAAATTGCATCAAAATGAACCTTGGGTCATGTAAGCTCTCTAGAACAACCATAGGGCCTTCATCTCATGGACAAACCCTTGCTCTCTTGCACAGTTGGATTCTCCTGATCAGTCTTGATTGATGAAATGCAACATGCTATGCAATGCTAATGACCTAAAAATGAAATGTATATACAAATGGGAGGTGCAAATTTGAGGTGCTACACACTTGTTAGACGATAAACCTAGATCTAGATAGGGGTGAATAGATCCCAAGTTAAAACTTTATCCAAAAAGTTAACTTAGAAAAATTTATGGCGCGGAAGCAAGTTTTAAATATTTCCCGGATCAAAAATCGTTTAACCGAACCTACTATTGAAAAGCCTGGATATGTGCAAAAGTGTCAATGGTATGATAGTAATCCACAAGTTGATTAGCAATACTTTAAACAACAAATTAAATACTATAATATAGTAAAGGTTTATCTCCAATGATAAAACCATACACAAAATTAGTTGAAACAAATTGTTGAACATTTTGTATGCGATTAATAAAGTTTGGATGTTTGTATAGTGTTTGTAGTTCTTAGAAATCCAATACCTACCAAATGGTATACGATTACAACAACAACACAAATTTTACAAATGATTAAAAAATTCTTATCCAAACAATATTGATCAATAGATCAAAGTAATAAATAATTTGCGAACCAAAAAAATAATATATATATATATATATATATATATATATATATATATATATATATATATATATATATATATATATATATATATATATATATATATATATATATATATATATATATATATATATATAGATATAGAGAGAGAGAGAGAGAGAGAGAGAGAGAGAGAGAGAGAGAGAGAGAGAGAGAGAGAGAGAGAGAGAGAGAGAGAGAGAGAGAGAGTACACAAGGGTTTGTTTAGGCAGTTCCCAATCGACCTTGTTATGGGTACGTCTGCCCTCAATTCGAATTGATATATTATTATAATAAATCTTACTTTTCAAATGTATGTATAAAATAGATGAGATATCAAATCCCACAAATCCTAAGTTTGTTCTTGACTCTAGCACCTCCAAAAAACTTGATTAAAGATTGATCAAGACACCAACAATGTCGCTTCAATTCACCTGTTGTTGCTGCTTCCTTGCACGACCTCCTTGTCTCAAGGATTTCAATCGGCTGAATTAATCTCAAGCACACATTTGTTGAACCCAAGATTTGTCAACACGATCCACCGTTTCACGCTACTTCCTTGCACGATACACCTAGTCCCAATGCTTTCACTTGATCGGATCCGAATTGCACAATCTTGTCCAAAACCTTCAAAACGTAAAGACCTAAGGGTTATGAAGATGAGTCAGATTCAGAAGATGCCTCTAAAGCTGAAGATCAGTCCGAGTCTAAAGGTGACAATGAATATGAAGAAGACTCTAAAGGCGAGTTTGACTCTGAAGGTGAATCTGATTCTAATCCAGATTCTGATGGTAATTCAGACTCTGGTGGAGATCCGGACTTTGGGAATGTTTCAGACTCTGGGAATGTTCCAGACTCTGAAGGTGGTCATGCCTCTGAAGGTGGTACTTCCAGATACTCATCATCTGATATTGTTCCAGCATCTGAAGGAGATTCTGAACAAGTTCATAGGCCATAAAGAATTTGAAACATTCCAAGGAGATTTGTAGAGTTTGACATGTTGCAAGACACTAAAGTAGACTCTGAAGGATAAGTCATTCAGTGTTCCATGTTAGTAGACTCTGAACCAGTCGGTTTTGAATTAGCGCTTAAGAAGAAAGTATGGTTGAAGGCCATGAGAGAAGAACTTGAGGCTATAGAAAAAAAAAACAAGACTTAGGAGTTCACTAAGCTTCCAAAGGACAAGAAAGTCATTAACATTATATGGACTTTCAAGGAGAAAGTGGATCTAAATGAATCAATTGGAAAACATAAAGCAAGGTTAGTGGCAAGAGTTTTTCTACAGAAACCTGGGTTAGACTACTTTGAGGTGTTTGCTCCTATAGTGGGACATGAAACAATCATACTGGTGATTGTGATAGCTGCTAACAGGAATTGACCTTTGATACATTTACATATGAAATATGCATTTCTGAACGGTCCATTACAAGAATAGGTATATGTATCACAACCTCTTGGATTTGAGAAAAAAGAATCAGGAAATGATGGTGTATAAGTTGCATAAAGCCTTGTATGGACTGAAATAAGCTCCTAGAGCTTGGAATCTGAAGATTGATTCATTTTTCAAGTATCAAGGATTCAGAAACTGTGAGATGGAGTATGGTGTATATGTTCAGCATACTTCTGAAGGCAATATAATTCTGATGTGTCTCTATGTTGATGACATATTACTAACTGGGAGTTGTGAATATGAGATAACTAAGTTCAAGAAGGTGCTAATGAATGAGTTTGAGATAACTAATCTAGGAAATATGACATATTTCCTAAGGATGAAGTTTATTTACTCTGAGAAGGGTATTATTTTGGATCAGCTAAAGTATGAACTTAAGCTTCTGAAGAGATTTAAGCTGCTGAATTGTAAGGCTATTGTCACACCGTCAGAAATAAATCACAAATTGGATTCTAATTCTGAAGGTGATGATGTAGATGCCATAACTTTCAAGCAGTTGGTTGGCTCTCTGAGGTATTTGTGTAATGCCAGAACTGACATTTACTATGTTATTGGAATGATTAGTAGGTTCATGAGTAAACCGAAGTGGTTCAATTACTAAGTTGTTGTCAGGATTCTGAGGTATATAAAAGGAACTCTAAAGTATGGAACTTTGTTCTCTTATGGAGGAAAGGCTAATTCAGAGCTGATGAGTTACTCAGACTCTGATTGATGTGGAAACAGAGTTGATAAAAGAAGTATTTCTGGATACTTGTTTAATTTTCTGGGAAGTCCTATTTCTTGGTGTTCCAAGAAGCAACCGATTGTTGCTTTGTCAATCTGTGAAGCATAACATATTGCAGGTGTGTGGTTGCGTGTCAAGTAGTTTGACTTTTGAATTTACCATCTGAAGATCAAGGTAAACAAGCCTCTTATGTTGATGATTGATAACAAGTTTGCGATCAATCTTGCGAAGAACAAAGTGTTGCATGGGATAAGCAAATATATTAGACTAAATATCATTTTCTGAGAAGTCAGGTTCAGAATGGAGTTCTAGAAGTTATGCACTATAACACTCAGAAGTAGCTGGCAGATGTTCTGACGAAAGTGATCAAGACTGGTTAATTTCTCCATTTAAGGGATGAAATTGTTGTTGTTAGTTTTAATTAGTTAAATCATGAATTAAGGGATGGTGTTGAAGGATAATTCAGTATTTTAGTATTTCGCCTACGTGGCATTATTGTTTGTGTATATAAGTAGTAGTGTGCTTAGTCATTAAATAATCACTACGCCAAATAAGGGAAAAGAGGGCGCTTATTTTGGCCTATAACAGCGCTTTTAAGCGCCCTCTAAAGTGGCGCTGACATAGGTAAAGACAGCGCTTTGTTTTCCTGGAGAAAGCGCTGTCTAAAGTGGCCCTTTAAGGGCCACATTCTAGTGCGCTTTCATAAAAAAACGCTGTCTAAAGTGGCCCATAAAGGGCCACTTTAGAGGGCACTTTCTGGATAAAGCGCCCTCTAAAGTTGTCATGTAAAGCCACCTTAGAGAGCCACCTTAGAGTGCGCTTTCTGGATAAAGCGCCCTCTAAAGTTGTCAATGTAAAGCCACCTTAGAGGGCGCTTTCTGGACAAAGCGCCCTCTAAAGTTGTCAATGTAAAGTGTTTAGAGGGCGCTTCCTGCAGAAAGCGCCCTCTAAAGTGTTAGTTATTTTAAAAAAAATTGTTTGAAAAGCAGTGGGTATTTAATTGGGAACCTGTTCGCATGCTGCAAAAGTGTAAAATTCATATTGATTTCATCCTTTAATCCAATGTTATACACCATTAATCCATTGATATATACAACATGAATCCATTTATATACAACATTAATCCTCCATATATACAACATTAATATATGATTCTTTGATCAACAATATACAACAACATATTCATGATTTAGTAAAACTAGTACAACAACAATATACAACATATATACAACAACAACATACAACAACAACATTCCATACATATATGTACAACAATATACAACCTAGATATATGATTCTTTGATCAATAATGAATTGACACAATTCATCCTTCATTTCATCCAAATGAGCTCTTGAGTAAGATTTGTATTCGTCAAAGTACTACAATTAAGAGAATAAAACATATTCAAGATTTAGTAACAAATTAGATGAAATATCCGATAATATTAAAATAAACCCTAAGTTATTATTCCATACCATTTTTGGGATGTCTATACGATTCAACGCAATGATATCTCTCATAAATCTCAATACAAAAAATCCGCAATCGACCGAATTGTTTTGCTGAGGACACTACAAAGAAAAACAAACAATATATATATAGTTAATTTCTTACAAACACTATTATAAGCAAAAAATAAACACTATTATAATTAAGCAAAAATAAGATACTTAATATATACCTCAACTCTGACCCAGGTAATGTCCTTCCTATTACGATAATTCTTTTTCGATCTAAATTTTAGTATTGCCCTAACAAGAACAAAAACGTATATTGAGATCAATCTGACAGACATAATTAAATATACAAATACACACGAATATTTAGGGGAATTTCACTTACGCGTCAACCGTCTTCTTCATACTCGGATATTTACTCAAATCACCCGATAACGAATCCAGATAATACACTATGAGTCTCGAAAGATCCATAGCAACCAACACCCAGTGACCACTGTAAAATAAAACAAAAATTTAGATGAATGAAAATTTTCTACGTAAAAGATATACATAGATTAGAATGAAATTATTAGAAAGAAAATCTAACCCGTTGCCAGAATTAAACGGTAAAAAATACAAACTGGGTGTAGTATTATCGCCGGCCGCCATGAATCTATCGACTAGATCATTCTTTACGGATGTTGGATTTTTCGTTATTAACGTTGCGTTGATACGGGAAGCAGCAATAAAATTGAAACGGTTACACAATTCAGTTCCCCGCATCAATGTTACATACATATACCTTAAATAGAAACATAATAAACATTAGACTACTCATTGAAATGTGTAAATAAATTGCTCAACTAAGTAAATTATAGATTGATCGGAGTACCATATGTATGTATGAATGACAGCGATGCCCAATTCGTCGTGTTCAAAAAGTTTTGCATGTCCTCCTTTGCAATTATTTCGAAATGAGCAATTCCGAAAACACCTTCATCAAAATCTATACTACGAATGGCCCCGTGCATAATATCGGACTCTTCCACCATTTTCTCAAGACGCATCATAATTTGAGATTTTGTCCCGGACGTCGTTGGAATATCCTTACCAGCGCTTTTCAACTTTCGACCGGGAACCTAAAAATTCATATAAAATAAATCATGACTTTTTGTGATGCAACAGAATCGTTGCGTATATAATTAAATGGGTATATATATTTGTACCTCTTTTTGAGATGCAACCGACTCGATGCGTCTTGAAATCCCTTTACCAGCTTTATGTGTGGGTCTTGTAGGAGTCTAACATTACCATGTAATAAGGATTGATTAAATATCATAATTGTAGCTGAATTGAAATGTGAATACTAAATATTCATAATCATTTAGAACATATATACCTCGGCATCGGGGAAAATTAGATCTGACGGCCAACCAACAAAGGATCCGACTGCATCTCGCATCAACGTTGTCTCTGAAACAACGTCAGGTAATGGTAGAAGGGCGTCCGTATCTAATACAAGGTCAACCGAAACTTTCATATATCCCACCGGGAGGGGATTATGGTGAAGTAATTCACCCGAAGTATTGTGCACTTTTCCCTTGCCAACTATGCGATAAGTTGGTGACGATAGATACAACTGACAAGATGAAATGCCCTAAACCAATAATAAATGTTATTGTTAACATGTATATGTGTCAAGTAAAAAAGTGCTATTTTAATTTCATAATAACATATATAATTACCTCGGGAAATTTCGGTTGACAATTGATACTAGCTCGGTCACTAGTATCTTTTGCCTCGGAAGCGCACCTTTCCTCTCTATACCTTGCATTCTCGTTTTGCAGTTGGAGTACTTGTGCCCTTAACTCCGCCAAGGTCTCCATCACCTCTTTGTTGGTAGGACTTTTTGTTTTTGGTTTTTTATAAAATGACGACGGAGTCACACCAAAACCCTTACCCCTCACACGACCGGAATACTCAGGAACATTTAGTACTCGACTAAGTACGCTCCTGCAATCCTGGACCTCGGTTGAAGGTAAGGTTTGGGATAAAGTCTCCTGAAATATTATTAGAGGAGATTAAAAATGAATTATATGTCTAACAAAATTTTCGATATAATTAAAGAAATAATGTTACATATACTTACACATTCGTCATAAACATTTTGGACCGCTTCAACGACAGCCCCATCCTTCCCAACCCGAGCAGCCTTCCACAATACGTGCTCCGGAAGAGATGTTGCGTCACTTTTCTCCTCGGCTAGCTACACATTGAATTAGATTATAAGATCATCAATTATAACATATTGTGACAATGTATAAGCTCATAGCATTTGAATATACTCACAATTCTTTGTTGTAACCGTGCATATCCCGTACGCCCTTTTTTGTACGGATACGCGGGTTTTGATGCCCTTTTCCGATTTTTGTCGCTTACTTCCTGGATAAAAAAGTTTAAGGCATATTAGAACCAAGTAACTTAACAATTGTATAATACCATAATTAATAGACATTACATGGAATTTTTCGTTTCTTCGTTTGGCGACAAAGTTATTCCATTCATCGGCTGAAATAATCTCGGCATACTTCATTGGCCGTTCTTCTTCAACAAATTTTCCTTCCTCATCCTTGAGAAATTTGTTGGACAAAAAGGATCGAAATCCTCGGAGTCTTTTTCCGGCCAATTGAATACAATATTTTTGCCGGCTTTCATCGATGTGAAAGGATCTCTAAAAAACATACACATGAAGTGTGTTATTATAAGTAATATTATAACAATATATGGTCAACAAATAGTCAACAAAAAAACATATAACAATATATGGTAAGTACCTGTATCTCGGACCATATTTTTTCTTTGCCAACCTTCAATTCCGGACTTCTCCAATTATCACATGTAATCGGAATATGTTGTCGAACAAGGAAACCAATGTAACTTGCCAACATTGAACCGTTAGGCTCAATTAGTTGGTCTTCAGCACTCCAATGTACTTCAAATTTTACACCCTTGTCTCTTGCACGAATGATTGACTTCATAACAGTCAATCCTCGTTTGATTTCTTTTTCAACATTGTTACGTGATCCATTCGCGTCATGGGTATCGTCTTGGTTAGCCATTTTATCTGTAATATAGAAATGATTCAATAAGACCCAAGTAAGACAATGACCATATTCGTGAAGCTACACAAAAAACACATTCATATACCTTCCATTTCTCTCATGTTACAACAATCTAAACTCTTTTTTTTTATCATTATTGAATACAAACTCACACACACCTACTGCATACAAAAGACCAATGCAAACTTATGGTGTTTGGAACATGAACAAACTTGCATCGATAATCATCAAACTTCCAAGCACAAGCTCAAACACACTTCAAATGATATCAGTTTTCAATCAGAAATAAAAAACTCAGTTTGCCCTAAACAACATTAATCAACATAATGCACAAAATGTAAAACTAAGTTTAGAAAATGCCCTAATCAAACACATGAAGAAAGTGAACGGTAACGATGGAGAAGAGAAATACCTTCAAGGTGACGGTAACGATGGAGAAGAAAGTGAACAGTGACGGTGGACGCAGATAACTCAGTGAACGTGAACGCAGCAGCAGAAAAAGGCGACGGCGACGACGACGGTGAGGGAGGGAGAACGAACGGAGGACGAGAGTAATCGCAGTAGAGAGTAATCGCAGTAGAGAGAAAACCCAGTTACGTAAACGAAATAGCTTGTAGAGAGGGAAAATAAAGAGACATGCAGTATATGTTATAATTTTAATGTTTACTAAAGGGGACCTTAGAGGGCGCTTTTGTAAAAAAAGCGCCCTCTAAAGGGGGCCTAAGAGGGCGCTTTTGAAAGCGCTCTCTAAAGCTTTCCAAAAGCGCCTTCTAAACTGGAAATGTACATGGACTTAGAGAGCGCTTTTTTAAAAGCGCCCTCTAAGGGTAACCTTAGAGGGCGCTTTCATTAAAGCGCCCTCTATTGGTGTCCATCCATTTCCTCATTATTTTTTATTTGGCTTCACTTTAGAGGGCGCTTTGTTACAAAAGCGCCCTCTAAAGGGGGCCTAAGAGGGCGCTTCTAAAAGCGCTCTCTAAGGCTTTCCATAAGCGCCTTCTAAACTGGAAATGTACATGGACATAGAGAGCGCTTTTTTAAAAGCGCCCTCTAAGGTTACCTTTAGAGGGCGCTTTCAATAAAGCGTCCTCTATTGGTGTCCCTCCATTTCCTCATTATTTTTTCGCTTCACTTTAAGTGCGCTTTGTTACAAAAGCGCCCTCTAAAGTGCGCTGTCTATTCCAGTAGTATGCTCCTTATTTTTTCTCTTCACTTTAGAGTGCGCTTTTGTAATAAAGCGCCCTCTAAGGGGCGCTGTCTATTCCAGTTTTTGGCGTAGTGAATGTAATAGTTGTAAGAGCAGACTGTGTAACAGTGTGTGTGCAACCATTTACGGTAACCGTTTTAGCAGAGTAGTGCAAATTTGTTATTCTATCTTCTCTCTTTTTCCATCTTCATCTAATCCAGTATTTTAATTAAAAATGGTATAAGGACAATTTATTTAAAAAATAGATATAAAAAAAAAGTTATATTTATAAATTATAGACATAAACACAATTTAAAGAAGAGTGAAAATGTTGGCTACCATGCAACTCTATTTTAGTCCTAAAAGATAAGTCAATATTTTTATCTTAAAAGTTATGGTTTGGCTTTCGTTCAATTAAGTGTTTACCAAGTATTTGAATAGTAATAATTAGGATTAAATAAGAATCCAAATCCCAAAATAATTATTCTTAAAATAATAAGAGTAAAAGAATGAGATCTTGAGGACACAAAAATATACGACCAAGTCATAAATCAAATCCAATGAAGGACACATTTAGTAACAACAATGCCATTTGTTAATGTGAGACTAATCTTTGGCGAATCTAACACCTTTGTTTGATAATTAGTATCATATTAATTTAGCTAGTCCTTATTTCATAATTACCTTTTCTTAGTGAGAATTACTTGTTTTTCGTCACCTTCTACCTCAAAATCTTTGTTGCATGAGGAAACATATACCATTATGTTAGATAACAATCATATCATAATCTTATTATGTTGCTAGATTTACAATGATTTAAAGGAAAAGAAAACAAGAGTATTGTTGATTAAATCCGCAAAAATGAACGATTTGATTTCAAATTCCTTCAAAAAATACACTGATTTGAAGGAAGAAACGAACTTTGATGACGTGGAGGCGGGGAATAGAGAAACTGTCAATCTTGACAAGTTTTTTGAAGATGTGGAGAATATAAAAGCAGACATGAAAGTAATTGAAACATTGTATAGGAAATTACAAGAGGCTAATGAAGAAAGTAAAACTGTTCACAATGCTAAAACAATGAAAGATCTTCGCGCCCGAATGGACAAAGACGTAGAACAAGTGCTCAAACGTGTCAAAGTAATTAAAGGAAAACTTGAAGTTTTGGATCGTTCGAATGTGGAGAATAGAAAAATTCAAGGGTGTGGTCCTGGTTCGTCCGCGGATAGGACTAGAACTTCAGTGGTCAGTGGATTAGGGAAGAAACTCAAAGACATGATGGATGATTTTCAAGGTTTGAGAGGTAGAATGCAAATGGAGTATAAGGAAACAGTGGAAAGAAGATATTTTACAGTAACGGGAGAGAAAGCAGATGATGAAACTATAGATAATCTGATAGCAAGTGGAGAAAGTGAAAATTTTATGCAAAGGGCAATTCAGGAACAAGGTAGAGGTCAAATAATGGACACAATATCGGAAATTCAAGAGAGACATGATGCGGTTAAGGAGATAGAGAAGAATTTGATTGAGTTGCATCAAGTTTTCTTGGATATGGCTTCTTTGGTTGAATCTCAAGGGCAACATCTTAATAACATTGAGAGTCATGTTGCACATGCTAGTTCTTTTGTGAGAAGAGGGACAGAACAACTCGAGGAAGCTAGAGTGCAACAAAAGAGTTCTAGGAAGTGGACAATGTATATAATAATTCTTAGTCTTATTTTAGTTATTTTGATTCTATTTCCTCTTCTGGTATCAATTTTACCTCATTTTGTAAGATGAAGGGGTGAGATACAGAAGAAGACTCTTGATATGTGAATGGAGCCGTGGTTTTAAATTGCGGTCGCGCATTAGAGATTTTGATGGTTTCTTGGTGTTTTCAATTGTGGTTGATTTTGATGATTCTCTGGTGTTCTTGGTTGTGATTTTATCAGATTTACCGAATAAGGTATTGTCTCAATTCAAGACCTTATTTGAGGGCATTGTATCCAATACTAATAGCTAGATTTTGCATTTTAAGATGACTATATGTAAATACATAGGACAGGTGAATAATGAAAATTAGGTGTTTGAAGACTTCATATAATTATAGAGTGTACTATTTTTCAGCCAAACTTCAAATCACCATTGCAAATTAAAAGGTTTAGAAAAAATAATTAGTGTATACATGCACAAGAATAGAAAAGGAATACTACAACAAGTAAGAAAAACTTAAATAGAAATATCTAAAAATTGTATGATCATATAATTAAATCAATAATATATTATTAGCTAGTATATATTCATTATGGAAATAATATTAAACTTTAAACTAAATTTATTGGTTATTTATGAATTAGGTTAGATGCAATATAAGAGTTAGAAGTTTGTTATTATTACGTTATGGGTTAAGTATTTAAAGTCACATCTATATTATTTGTAATTATTTTTAACTTTTGATTTGTTACAAGAAGTCTCATAGTGAATCATTACTTTGATTTGATATGGCATTCGAAGATTTTTGTTTGTCCGCCGCAATTCTCTTCTTTAAACTTAAAAATGTGAGTTTTGTTGTTTTAAGTTTTATTTTTAATTCATCTTTGCTGTTCATGCCTAGAATTTTTTATTATGTAATTGCATCATGAATATGATTGAACACTTTGAATTCCATTTTCATTCATATGTGTTGAATGACAACAATTATAATTCATGGCGTTATTTTATGGATATGGATCGGTTCCTCAAGCTACAATAAACTAAGGATGATAATTGGATCCATTAAAACAAAATTTATCATTCATTAAAATATCCATCCGATTCATCAGTGAAATTTTTACTCGACTAATTCATTTTTTTCAAAAATTCCCAAAATAATTCACTTTTCAGATTAATTCTCAAACTACTCCATTTTGAAGAGGTGATGCCAGATGAATTAGCGTCTACTCTCTAAGTTAAAGAGGCGGTGCCAATTGAATTGGCTAGTGCATTTAGTGTTTTCAATCCAATTGACGCCCATGTGTAAAAAAAAGAGGAGGCGCCAATTGGTCTGACGCTTTTGTGTATTGCGTAATTTTTTTTGAAAAATAATGTACATTTTAGATAAAAGTCAAAATCGGACTAATTGATATTAATATTAATATGTATTTACATACGAATATCATAAAAACTAATGCCGTTGAACGGGATGACCTAACTGACCCCCGGTACCACATCTCCTAGCTACGCGAATGCGTGGCCCTAACCCACGTTCAACAATGGCAACGCAAGGTAGGGTCACGCGTTCAGGTAGTTAGGGGATGTAGTACCGGAGGTCGGTTAGGTCATCCCGATCAATGACATTAGTCTTTATGATATTCTTATGTAAACGCATATTAATATTAATATCAATTGGTCCGATTTCGACTTTTATCTAAAACACATATTATTTAAAAAAAAAAAACGCAATACATAGAGGTGTCAGACCAATTGGTGTCTCCTCTCCTTTTTTACACATGGGCGCCAATTGGATTGGCAACACCGGGCGCACTAGCCAATCCAATTGGTGTCATCTCTTTAACTCAGAGAGCAAACGCCAATTCATCTGATGTCATCTCTTCAAAGTGGTTTGAGAATTAATCTGAAAAGTGGGTTATTTTTGATTTTTTTTTGAAAAAGTGGGTTAATTGAGTAAAAATTTCATTCATCCATAACATAAAAATTATATTAATGAATTGAACTAAATTCATCCATTTATATGCATCATTGATCCAATTCATCCAACATATTTTGATAATCCAATGAACTTTTTTTATCTCAATTAAATTTATTAAAAAAAAAGCAAAATTGCATTGTTTTCATAAATAAAAATAAAATATATTTTTTTTGAAAAAAAAATCGATTTTTTTCAAATATAAAAAAATCATATTTTTGAAAAATACAAATAGTAGTTTTTTTTCCAAAATAAATTGTTTTTTTTTGAAAAATACAAAAAAATGATTTTTTTCCGAAAATTAAAATATCGTTGTTTTGAAAAATACTAAAAGTCGATTTTATTTTCGATAAAGTCAATTTTTAATGAAAAAAATACAAAAATATAAAAAAAACTGATTTTTATAAATATTTTTTTCTTCCAAAAATACAAAAAAAAATGATTTTTTTCCAGAAAATACAAAAATCATTTTCTCCGAAAAATACAAAAAAAATTTAAATACAAAAATCATTTTTTTTAATATACATCCTGATAATGGAAGGATGGATGGATAATGGATAATAATATGGATGGATGAATTTTATTCTTAATGGATGGATTAGATTGAATATTTTTAAGAAAGTTTTAGTTGAATGTGTTATACCCCAATTTTGTCCGGGCATTTTAAATTTTCATAAATTCGATTTAATTTTCCGTTTACATCATATGTGCAGCATAACATGCATTTTATCATTAATAATACCTGAAATATCAGTCAGGATAAACTTATTAAAAATACAGACAAATCGGTTGAATCTTTCCTCAAGTACAGACAAAATCAGTAGATAAAAAGTTTCGAAATTAAAATTGCACACGCCAGTATTATTAATCTATGGTTCATGTAGTTTAACCTGGTGTGCTCGTTGTATTTTTCAGCGACTATTTCAGTTGTGTTTTGACCCACCCGAGCCCTTTTAACCGATGAAAATTTATTTCAAAATTAAAAGAAACGCTGTATTTTTTCAATAAGTATATTTCGCACTGATCATTTTAATGTATCCGGTTTAATTTTTCGAGCAAATTTTTGCCCGACTTTTATTCATTTTCAGTCGTTTTAATTTTATTCTTTCGCCAAAATATTCGGATTAAATAAATAGAATTTTTCATGTCCTTATTTTATTTTTATCATACTCATTTTAGAAGTTGGAATTTTTATTTGATTCAATTGATTTAAAATGATTAAATCATATAAAAAGGGTATTATAGGCATTTTAATTTATTTAATAATGTTCGCTTCTTGGTGTGCTTCTTTGATTCGATCCAGGCCATCAATTCAAATTGACCAATGCTCCTCATTAGCAATCCGTGTCCATTTCTATCATCCAATCAAAAATAGCATTTAAATTAATTGAATATTAATAATGAAAGTAAAAAATATCTCTTTTTTTTAGGCTCTAACGGTAAGAAAAAAAATGATAAAAACTCAGTACTCACCACCTACCACTACCGGCACCCTCTCTTCAGCTCTCTCCGTCAAATACCGCCTCTCATTTACGCCGACGTTCACCACCATCTATCGATCGGTATTTTTTCTATTATCCATTCATGAATAGGCTTTCATGACTTGATGAGGCACGTTTTTTTCTTGCTCTCTCATTGAGATTTCAGTTCTTATTTTCATTCATGAAAGAGAAATATGGTGATTGGATTTTTCTGAAACAAGAAGGAAGTTTTGTTGTTGTTTGGAGTTAAGAAGATAATGTGATTATTAGAACGTTATGGGTTTTCAAAAAAAGAATTAAGTTGTTTTAATTAAGTTTTTATTTAAGTTTGTTCGTCATTTATTCTTCTTAAAAGAGTAAAGAATTAAATATTGAAGAGGCAGTTTCCCATGTCCATCGATTTCTTTTTATTTAAAGTTGCTATGTTTTTAAATTAGGTTAAGGTGTGTGGACTTGATCGTTAAGCTAATACACTCATGTTACACCATTTCTCCTGCTGTACATCATTGTTATGTCCTCTTTTCTACTTAGATAATTAGAAGGACCAAGCTTTAGGCCCATAAAATTAGGCCTTAAGAATTACCGAATACATTTGTTTTACGATGCACCCCACCTTGTAGTTTATCTTTTTTCCTTACCATTATTTTATTTAATTATGATTAATATCCTAACAATTAATTTACTATAGATTTTAGTTTAATTAGCAGACTAGGTCATTTGGTTCTCAGTTAATTTAATAATGGGATTATTTATCTTTTTATTAATTAACTAAAATAATCCAATCTACATAGACCTACGTAATTAATTTAAATCCTTTTGTTTGATTATTATGCTTATCGTAAACCATGCCTCCCATTTTACTTGCTTAAAATCATATTTGGTTTATTATTATCATCATTCAAACCCAATTTCAAGAATAAGCCACATATTTCCCGATTCAAAGTCGAGTCCCATTCACATATCCTTGTAAGTCGATCGCTTTTAGCTTCACCATCAACCTTACATAGCTTACTCTTGGGCTTAATTACAATGAGACCTATTCGATTTTAATCGATTAGATGATTGATTCACTAAATAAAATTCGATTTACTAAACGAACACAAATTTAAAACCTCGATCCAATGTCGAGTATTTTCTTTCAAACTCAATCGAAACACCCAATCACAATCAAACACCATTTCGTTTGGAAATAAAAAGGGGGATGGCTTTGAGTTTTCAATTCCTCTCCCCGATTATTTGAATACGAGTTCTCTTACTCGGTTAATCAAATGGTCGTCATTTCTAATCCACTTAAGCATAAATTAAATCAAACGTTCTTACAATGAATAAAAATGAAATAGGGGATGGTTTTAAGCCTTTAACTCCTCCCCTCGATTGTTTGAATACGAGTTTTCTTACTCGGTCAGTTAAACACTCGCCATTTCTTTACAAACTTCTAAACCCAGATTAAATCAAATTATTTTCATAATAAGAAATGAAAAGGGAGATGACTTTGAGTTTTCAACTTTTCTCCTCAATTGCTTGAATATGAGTTCTCTTACTCGGTCAGTCGAACAATTGTCATTTTTCCGTAAATTAATAAATCAATCAAAGTTGTACGAAAAGGGAGACGGTCTTGAGTTTTCAATTCCTCTTCTCAAATGCTTGGATATGAGTTGTCTTACTCCGCCGTTCAAGTACTTGTTGTTCATTCTAAAATACATCAACCATACACAAACTTATTTTCCTAACTACTCAGATTAAAAAGAAAGTGGTCTAGAGTCTTCTATTCCCTTTCCCGACTATTAGGATACGAGTTGTCTTACTCGGTTATCCGAGTATTCGTCATCCGTTCAAAACACCTTAACTATTATCAAATCCTTTCTACAATTAAGGATGAAAAAGAAAGTGGTCTAGAGTCTTCTACTCCCTTTCCCGACTGTTAGGATACGAGTTGTCTTACTCGACTATCCGAGTGATCGTCATCCAACCAAAAATATCTTAACCTATCAAGTTTATCCTTTCTCGCCCTCGTGCGATCGAAACCAGTCAAACAAAACATCCAACATATTAATCCAATTTGTCACCCTCGTGTGATCAAAACTCTTTTCAAAAAGATGTTGTTTAATCCCTTCTAACGCGCATAGCAAACTAGTGCTTAAGCCTTTGCCGAGAGTAGACAAGCCAGCGTTTAGCCTTTTGAATGTGATCTAAACAGTTGTTCATAAAAAACACACCAACCAACCATAGTTCCCCGAACTACGAATGCTCTGATTTCCTTATTGCACCATAAAGATACGTAGGCAGGAGATTGCTGTATCTTCGCGAGCACACTAATAAAAAACCTCCCCTTTCTCCTTTCTGATGTTCTCATCCATTTCTATTTTCAACATTTTATAACCCAAAGATAACAAACAAACATAAATTAACACTCGAAATGCAAATTAGAACTAAAAGGTTCCTGCTGAGTACAGCGGATGTGAGGGGTGCTAATACCTTCCTCTTGCGTAATCCACTCCCGAACCCGAATATGGTTGCGACGACCATTATTCCATTTCCTAAAGGTTTTATCGATATTTTCCTATCCCTTTGTTGGGATAGATAAAGTTCGGTGGCGACTCAGTTCGAACGTAAATTTTTCCGCGACCATCGCGAGGGATCGCATTTTTCGAGGTGCGACAGATGTCGACTCTGCTGGGGATTAGCTCCAAGCAAAAGAGAGTGAAGCCTAATTTAGTTCAGTTTCTGTATTGTGTGTTAATCTTGTTTGTTGGTTTGTTATTTTTATTATGTTATTATTATTTTGTTGTAATTGTGTTGTGGTTTATTGACTGTATCTTATTTGGGGCTCTCTGTTGTGTTGTGGTTTTCAAACACTCACATTGAAGAATTTGAGGTCCAATAAAAAATTTCCCAAAATAGAAAGTGACCCATAATTTGAAATTTCCAAAAATGGAAGGGTTTTGGACCAACTTCAACTCAATCTTACATCATCAAAAAAGCTTCAAATGAAATTTTGTTGAACATGAAAGTTGTAGATGTTTCTCTCCCATTTCCAAAATGTCCAAGATCATGGATTTATGATGTGTGGTTGAGAAGATATGATCAAATCATTGCCAATTATGCATGGGACTTCAAATGGCCATATCTTTTGATTCAAAGCTCCAAAATGAGTGGTTCTTTTTGCAATATTCTCCTTTTGACCTCTAATTTTCAAATCATGCATCACATTACATGAATTATCATCACATAATCACTTGTTAATCCATGCTTTTTTTGGAGGGAAATTGCAAAATTCAAAAATGGTGCATTGTATGGACTTTTTACCATTGCCATTGAGTTTAAAAAATGATTTTAAGTGAAAATGATGAAGCAATTGGTACTGTTCACGTATAAATGCTACATGCACCATGCATTTTCAAAAATTTGCAAAACACCTTATTTCACTTAACCAAATTAATTATGGATTAGCAAGTTGATTAAGAAGGCATATATATACTCTAATCCTAACAGAATTGAAAAAAGTTAATCATTTTTCACATTTCTAGATCCAAAATTCTCTCTCATTCAAATTTTGTCTCTCATTCATAATTCAATTTTTTTCCAAATAGCATTGCATTTTGACTTCATATTCTTGTTCCCTAGCTTGGATTTAGTGTAGATCAAATGCTGTTTTGTTGAATTCGTGCAAGAATAGTGCAGTTCAAATTCATGAAGTTGAAAATGGAGTTTCTGTTTTGAGCTAGATCTAGCATCATTCAAGCTTCAATCGCTTCATCAAACTTCATTTCAAGTATTGTGGAGTAGATTTGGACCAGTACAAGCTGTGGATCGTGTGAATTCAAAGGTTCTGCTCTTCAAGAGGTCATAATTCGAACCTTTTAATTTTGAAATCCATGTATATATTATTGTAGATCTTGTTCTCCTGGTAATTCTGGTGAAAGAATCGTGTGATTTGGTGCCTTATTGACTGAGTTAGGGTTAATTCAAGTTTTGTGCATGAAATTTCTATTGTTCGATTCTCCTTGATTATGTTGATTCATGCTTAGCTTTTGCTTGATCCATGTTCTATGTTGCATGAGGATTAATTTGGTATGCTATTTGTTAATTTCTGGACAATTGCTGGAAAATCTGGAAAACGCGTTTGAAGGTTCTTCAATCTTCATCTTCTTCCTCATGAAGAAGATGAAGTTCATGATTTAGCCACGGTTTTGCTACAAGTTCTTCATCATTAGCTACGAATTTTGGATTTGTTTCCAGGCTTAGGGTTTTGTCCAAAATGCTACCGTTTTGGAAGCGCGCTCAAATTCAAATCTGGCCAAGGTTCGATCCTGGCCGAGCGCGCTTATTCAAATTGCCTTGCATTTTTACATGTTCCCTCCATATTTTGCCATGTCCATTTTAACTTCAAATTTTTTCCAAACTTCATAAAATCATATAAAATTGAAAACTCATCCAATTTAATCCCAATTTTTTGCAAAATGCTCCTTAGAATGTCTAGCTTTTTATGATCATGAATTTGCAAGTTGTGCTTGACTGGATTTTATTTGGTGCTAGGTTGATTGATCATATGTCTAATTGTGACCTTGGCTTACTCTTTCCTTTGTGAAATGCTTGTTTTTAATCCAATGAACTTGAAATTTTACATGCTGATTGTAGACACATTGATGGACAGTTTGGCTTTGGTTTGACATTTTTCCCATGCTCTATTTCTGTTTTATGCTTGTGTTTGCTTGGTGTGACAATTTGTGTCACACCTTTGATTGTCCAACTTGTACCATTTAATTTCTATGCCAAATGATCTCTGATTCTTCTGATTTTTTGTATGTTGATCATGTTAGATGTCTTGAATTTTCATGAATTTTTCCAGATTTATTTGAATCATTTCTGTTTTGATTTGAATTTTTCATTCATGATGATCACATATGAGCTTTGAAATTGCCTTGAACTTCTTTTGATCATGAAATGCGTTTGCTTAATGATTTTGATGTGAGCCTTTTTAGGATATGTCAATATGTGTTTGAAGTTGCAATGTGTTAAATTTCAGCTCCTGTTTTGAATTTTTTTCTTCATCTTTGACCCTAGGCTTTGACCTAGTGGTTTGTTGCTTACATGTGAGCTTTGATTTCAGGTTTAAGCATCCAAGTTCCATAGTTGATGATGCTTCATCATGTGAATATTGATGTTTGCAATTGATTACTAACATTTGTGTGTCTTGTAGGTTGATGCTACCTCATTTGAGTTTTCCTTATGGCTTACACATTTTGTACATTGGGATTGTCTGTTGCTTATTGACTGTTGTCTGTTTGTCTGAGTATTGTACTGATTTGTTTAGTGTTTCCACAGGTACCTAAGTTGCTTTAAGTTCATTTGAACTTTGATTTGCTTGTTTGCTTAACCCCTTAGGTATAATCCCTAATCTTCATGTAGTCTGGAAGACCTGCCATGTTACTTTGGTAGGCACCTATCTGAAGCCCTCCTTAAGAGGCAATGTTTGTGCTTGTTTAATTTTGTGCCAAGCAGGTAAAGTCCTCTTAAGAGGAAATTGGCAGATAAAAGAGATGTGTAATCCATCCTGCTACTCAGTGTGTCATTCACCTTGCTCAAACCATGTGTTGATGCAGTGTGAATAAGAACCCAAGATCTTATAGAGTCAATCATTTGTGGAGAAGAGTTCCTACTTTCTGAACTCCCACACTTTCCATTGATCAAAGCTCTCCCTGACCAGGGATAAGAGCTATGAGGCACACTCCTCATCTCCATTTTATCTGCTTCACCCTAACTCTCAATGTTAGGGTTAAGAGCTCAAAACACCCCATTCCAGTTGGCTGTAAAGCTTAACCTTGCTTGAGCCTAATTGATTGTGTATAGTGTGTGCTAATTGACTTGTGTGTTTGCTTACTTGATTCATCTGTACATGTTTGCTTATGTGTGCCTTTGTGCATTTATCATCATTACTTGTATATCATTTCATAAACATTGTTCATCACTTTGTAACATTTTGTTTTGTCCATTGAGGAGTCAAGCATAAGTCCATTGATTGGCAGTTGTTTCCTATGATATGGTAGGAGACTAGTATAAGTCCATTGATTGGCATCTGGTATCCTTGTTTCTTTGCTTTGTGAGACTAGTATAAGTCCATTGATTGGCATCTGGTATCCTTGTTTCTTTGCTTTGTGAGACTAGTATAAGTCCATTGATTGGCATCTGGTATCCTTGTTTCTTTGTTTTTTTGTGAGATTGGTATAAGTTCATTGATTGGCGTCCAGTATCCATTTTTGTTTTGTGAGATTGGAATAAGTCCATTGATTGGCATCCGGTATCCATTTACTTTGTTCATCTGTTATTTGCTTGTTGCCTATTCCAAAGGAATCACTTGAATCATCTACATATGATCTCAAGAGGTGAACACCTAAGAAGTTTTACTTCCTCACCCTCCCACCTTTTGTGTCTTTAAACCTCCATTTGCATGTTAACCCAAAACCAAAAACTATTGTGCAAACATTTTCATCTGTTTTTCAAATTAGAAACCTAGGCCCTAAGCCTCTGATTTTCAAACTTCATTTTCACAATACTTCTTTTGAATTGAATTCTAATCATACTTTGACTTCATTTTTGTGAACACTTCAAACTGGTTAATTTCACTCACTCAATTGCTTTTGTGGCCCAAGTCCACTTCTTAATCAAGTTTTCATACATTAGCCATAGATCTCAATTATCTTAGTGGTTGATGTTAATCTCGCCTCTTGTCCTTAGTGATCGAACTGTAAGACTTCGATACTGAAAACAGGGTTAACCCCTCTAGTATGTCGAAGCTATTCTCACATGGTGGACTTGTTGTTGATATAGGTTGAGTTTTCTCCCGTGGATAATGAAAGACCTTAGGGCTTTTGTTTAAAATTAATCACCTCACTTACTTTTGGAAATCTTTTAGCCGAACTACGGCGTTTTGATCCTTACCTTCCATGGAAAGGTACGTAGGCAACAAGTTCATCCGTTCAAACACAAAAATAATAACTTGTATATTCTTTTCTCATCCCTTCAATCATGTTTGCACAATAAATATTTCATAAACAAATAACATTTCATACAACAAGTTGTGAAAAGGGCTCCCTAGGAGTACCTAGGACGTTTTGGGTGCCTAACACCTTCCCATTGCGTAATTAACCCCTTACCCAGATCTCTGATCTTTTCATTAGTTTTCTATGTGTAAAACTTCTTAGGCTTTTGTTCGCTTTTTAGCCATTCCTTTGGATAAATAAAAGTGCGGTGGCGACTCTATCTTTGTATGCTTTGCTTTTGATTTAATCAATAAATCATAAAGTGACGAATACACCGCTACAGAAAAGTGGCGACTCTGCTGGGGACTCAGAATTTCCTTGGTGGTTTTGCCTACTTTTCACCCTTGTTGTATGATATTTGTTTATTTGTTATATGACATATTTTTGTACAATTTGGGATTACTGTATTGATTGTAATGATTGAATTGCTTGATATACAATTGCTGTTTGCTTGGTGATCTCTGTGAGATGAGTTCTATACCCGAACTCGAGTGCACCTTAGGATAGGAGAATGGCGTAGTCTTGTCGACTTGTGTGGAGTTATTCCTTAGCAAGTTGACTTGCGAGTCCATTCACTTGGTGGAGGTCATGTTGGATTAATAATGTCACACAAGTTATTTGTGGTTAGGCATTATTCTTTTAACATGTGCCTTAGAAGCCAAGGACCTTAGTTTACCAAGCCCATCTTGGCCTATTTCTAGGACGAAGTGCAGAAGTCATTCAGATGTAAGATCTGATGCGATTGTTATGCGATACTACACTCATAAGAGTCTCTCTTGAGAATATTTTTGGAATACGAGTATTCGTTCCTCCGATAATATTCGAAAGATGGGATGATGACTATGGGAACCTCTTGTAGAACATGTTCGGCAGGTTTAAACCCTAGTGCACTCCCTTTGGGTGGTTCTTAACCGAGACTCCATGCTCGTGACTCTCAACAAACCCGTGATTCATGGTTGAGTCGTTCAGACATCCTTAATATCAATGGAACTTGGGTGTCGATAAGGTGAAAACCATAATCCACCAAAATGGATGATTGATATTAAGGATGATTGAGCCGGTTCATGTATCGTTAATATCAATGGAACTTGGGTGTCGATAAGGTGAAAACCATGATCCACCAAAATGGATGATTGATATTAAGGATACTATGAGCTTTCTCATGACCTTTGTCTGGTGTGCTTTGCTTGATCCTTGAGTGTGATTGTTGCATTCATACATTCATGCATTCATCTGCATTCATGTCATCAGAAAAATCAGAAAGTTTTCAAGGAACTTAAAGGGTTTATTTGCAAAGTTTTCAGACATGGAAAGACCAAAAAGGCATACAAAGAAGTACATCTTTCGACAGCCCGATGTGAAAGAGTTAAGGAATCTGACATCTTATGTATTAGATCCCTTGGGTTTCAAAGCTCGCTATGGGAAGCTTCTGTCTCTGTTGACTACTCAGGTTGACGAAGGGTTGATGAGTACTTTGGCGCAGTTCTATGATCCTCTGTATCACTGCTTCTCTTTTCCAGACTTTCAGCTGTTGCCTACGCTTGAGGAGTATGCTCACCTTGTGGGTATTCCTATTCTGGATCAGGTGCCGTTCAGTGGCTTGGAGAGTATTCCGACTTCTCGAGAGATCGCAGACTTGTTGCACATAGATGAATCCCTGATTGAAGCGTATATGACCACCAAAGGTGGAATTCAGGGTCTTCCTTCGGATTTCCTCATCGCTCAAGCTACCGTTTATGGGAAGGCCATGAGTGAGGATGCCTTTGAGGCCATATTCGTGCTGCTCATCTATGGATTGGTATTGTTCCCCAACATCGACAAATTTGTGGATGTGAACGCCATTAGGATCTTTTCTGTTCTTAATCCCGTTCCTACTCTGTTGGGTGATACCTATTTCTCTTTACATCTGAGGAATGCAAAGGGTGGAGGAGCTATTGTGTGCTGTTTGCCTCTGTTGTATAAGTGGTTTATTTCTCACTTACCGCAGACAGTCGCTTTCAAGGAGAACAAGGGATGTCTATGGTGGTCTACGAGACTTATGTCTCTCACTAATGACGATATCTCTTGGTATGATCGCGTGTATGATATAGTTCAGATCATTGATTATTGTGGTGAATTCCCTAATGTGCCTCTTCTTGGTACATGTGGTGGGATCAGCTACAACCCTATCTTAGCACGTCGTCAGCTTGGGTTCCCCCTAAAGGATAAACCTCATAACATTCTGTTAGAAGGTGTGTTCTTTTAGGAGGGTAAAGATCCCCAAGGCCTGAAAGCCAGGATGGTCCGCGCTTGGCGCAAGATTCACAAGAAGGGTAGAAGTGAGTTGGGTCCGAAGAACTGCATTGCTTTGGAGCCATATACGACTTGGGTCAGGCAGAGAGCATCGGAGTATCTCATGCCTTATGACTATCCAAGACCTACACCTTTGGTTGTGGCTGGGCCTTCAACCCTCCCCAACCAAGGCGTAGAGGAGTTGAGAGAAGAAGACCTTTCACGTGCCTGGATCCGTGAAAGAGAAGAGTTGCTTCAACAACTTAAAGAGAAGGACGCTCTGATCGAATTCCTCGAGCATCAGGTGATAGATGATCCGAATGATACCTGGACTTCTCTGCTTCCTCAGTCTTCCAAATTCTGGAAGAGGAAGTATGATCGACTTGCTAAGGAGAAAGCGGATATGGAAGCAGCATATGAGAGAGAGATCAAGAGGCTTTGTGCATCTCGTCTTCCGGCATCTCGAGCTTCTAGGGATCCATAGGATGTTTATTTTCCTTTTCCCTTGTAATATGATTGACAATGTTGTACTTCTTTGTCTCGAACATATATTTGATGAGATATTTTCCATATGCGATTAAATGTTTTAAATTTCAAAATTGCAAATAGAACCCTAAAAGTTCCTTGAAATAAAAACAAAGCATATGCACGAGCATTGCATGCATCATTTGCATAATCAGGTGTTGTTCTGGTCTTCTTGTCTGTGATCTGATCCTTTGCTCTTCATTTATTTTGAAGACAAGCTGACTCATCGGTACTACACCCGAGCTAATTCTGCAAGAGTGATGGATCAACTTGAACAAGAGAATCGTGAGTTGAAGGAAGAGGTCGCCAGACTGAGCGCTCTGATGGAGCAATTCTTGGTTGCTCAGAATCAACCGTCTCCACCTCCTGCAACTCCTCCCCAGAGGACTGTTATTTCTGAGGTTGCTTCGTCGACAGTGCCAGCTGCTAGTGCCCATTTTGTGCCAAATGCCATGCCGCCCGAGTTTCCTTGGGGTATGCCTCCTGGTTTTATGCCAGATCTTCCAGCTCCTACCTTTGCTTCTATGCCGGCATCTAGCCCGGTCCTTGCGATGCCTCCTCCTGTCGTGCATACCATTCCCAGGGTAGACGACACCATCTATCATTCTGAGCCGTCTGAGGGCCCAGATGTTAATGAAAAGATGGATGCGATGAATGACCAATTCCTTGAGCTCCGCAAGGAATTGAAGACCCTTCGAGGGAAAGATTTGTTCGGTAAGTCTGCTGCTGAGTTATGTTTGGTTCCCGGGGTGAAGATACCCGTCAAATTCAAAGTTCCTGACTTTGAGAAGTACAAGGGGAACACCTGCCCGCTCAGTCACCTGGTTATGTATGCCAGGAAAATGTCTACTCAGACAGATAATGATCAGTTGTTGATTCATTATTTTCAGGATAGTTTGTCTGGTGCAGCTCTTCGTTGGTACATGAGCCTTGATAGCGCAAACATCCGTTCCTTCAACGATCTTGGCGAAGCCTTCGTCAAGCAGTACAAGTATAATGTTGATATGGCTCCTGACCGTGATCAACTCAGAGCCATGTCTCAGAAGGACAAAGAGACATTCAAAGAGTACGCCCAGAGGTGGCGAGAGCTGGCAGCTCAGATTACTCCTCCACTGGAAGAGAAGGAAATGACTAAGATCTTTCTGAAGACTCTTAGTTCATTTTATTATGAGCGGATGATTGCAAGTGCTCCCTCCGATTTCACTGAAATGGTGAACATGGGGATGCGATTGGAGGAAGGAGTCCGGGAAGGATGTTTGTCTAAAGATGAAGGCTCTTCTAAACTGTATGGGGCGTTTAAGAAGAAAGATGGGGAGGCACATGCTGTGCAATCCCATGTTAAACCCAGAAGATCCTTTGATAAGAGGAGGCCAGTGCGTCATCAGCACCAGGTGGCTAATGTAGCACCTGTTTTCAGGGATAATTATCAACATCAGTAACACAATCAACAACAATCTCCTCAACCTTATCATCAACAACAACATCGCCCTCAGCAGCAGGCTTACCAGCCTCGCAGTAGTAATCCAGCTGGTCAGAGCTATGAGAGGAAGAAGATCACTTTCGATCCGATCCCTGTATCGTATGCAGAGCTGTATCCCTCTTTAATAGAGCGGAAACTGATTACTCCTAGGGATCCTCCGGATATACCTGCTAACCCGCAGTGGTGGTATAAGCCGGATTTGCACTGTGTCTATCATTCTGGCGCTCCGGGCCACGATGTAGAGAATTGCTTTCAGTTGAAGACTAAGGTTCAGGACCTTATGAGATGCGGCATTCTGAGCTTTGAGGACTCAGGCCCCAATGTTAAGAAGAACCCATTGCCCGAGCATGGGAAGTCGGTTAACATGGTCCAGGGTTGCCCTGGCAAATACAAAGTCAAATATGTAAGCCATATTCGACAGTCATTGGTCGAGTTGCATCGGTTGCTGTGTGATTATAGTCATTTGGAGCACGACCATGACAGATGCCGTATCTGCTCTGTCAACAGATTGGGTTACCGCCAAGTGCGAAAGGATCTTCAAGAGTTGCTAGATGATGGGACTATTGAGATTCTGCAGAACAGAAACGTTGATGAAGATGAACCTGAGGTGAATGTGATTTCTCCTGTGTTCAAAATCCCAGAGCCTGTTGTCATCCGATATGATGGTAGCAAACAGAAGGTTTCTCCTTCTCTGGTCATCAAGCCCGCAGGCCCTGTGCCTTATTCTTTTGAGAAAGCGATTCCCTTTCGTTACAGTGTTGTTGCTGTTGAAGAGGGGAAAGAAGTACCGTTGCCTTCAACCTCTGTGGTAAACATTGCTGATGTGAGCAGGTTGACCCGTAGTGGTCGTGTGTTTTCTACACCCCCGAAGACTCATGTTGTTTCTGATTCCGCTGAGCGTCCGGTTGGGACTGCAGTGAATGTTCCGAATCCGGCACCTGTTGCCAAACCCTCCTCTGTACAAAAGACTCCTACTTCTTCTGTTGGCCCTAGTGGCATTGTGAATGAAGAGTGTGATGAGATGCTGAAGCTCATCAAGAAGAGTGAGTACAATGTTGTAGATCAGCTTCTATAAACGCCGTCCAAGATCTCCGTACTATCTTTGCTTCTGAATTCAAAACCTCATAGGGAGGCTCTGCAGAAAGTGTTGGATCTGGCTTATGTTGATCATGATGTCACGATTGAGCAGTTTGACAGCATTGTTGCAAACATTACTGCTTGCAACACTTTGAGTTTCTGTGACGCTGATCTCCCTAAGGAGGGAAGAGACCACAACATGGCTTTACATATTTCTATGAAATGCAAGAACGACGCCATGTCCAACATGCTGATGGACACTGGGTCATCTCTAAATGTATTGCCAAAGACCACTCTTTCAAGATTGTCATATCAGGGGCCTCCCATGAGGCAGAGTGGTGTTGTTGTGAAAGCTTTCGATGGGTCGCGTAAGACCGTGATTGGGGAAGTTGATCTCCCAATCAAGATTGGACCAAGCGATTTCCAGATCACCTTTCAGGTTATGGATATCCACCCATCTTATAGCTGTCTCCTTGGTAGACCATGGATTCACGAGGCTGGCGCCGTGACATCCACCCTACACCAGAAGCTGAAATTCGTCAAGAATAAGAAACTGGTTGTGGTAGGGGGAGAAAAGGCTCTCCTGGTTAGCCACTTGTCTTCTTTCTCATATATTGACGCTGAGGATGAAGTTGGAAAGCCTTTCCAAGCTTTGTCTATTGCTGAGCCAATTGAGAAGAAGTCTCCTTTCATTTGCTTCCTATCGAGATGCGAAACTGGCCATTGAATGTGGTGCAGTTGCTGGGTTAGGAAAGATGATTGAGCTTGAAGACAATAAGTCCCGGGCTGGCATTGGCTATTCTTATGGGGCATTCAACGAGCAAGGGCTGTTCAAGAGTGGAGGTTTCATCCACGCCGATCAGACTGAAGAAACTGCTGCTATTCTGGAAGGGGATGCAGAGGATCTGAGCAACTTTGTCGTCCCTGGTGGTGCCTACCACAATTGGGTCGCTGTCGATGTTCCTACGGTCATTCATAAGTCAGCGTAATTTGTTCACTTTGTTCAAAAAAACACTTCTCCCATGCCAAAAGGAGGAGTGATGACATTGTTGGCATCATATATACAATGATATTTTCATTCAATTAATGCATTGTTAAACATTTGTTTTTCCATTTGTTTTCACTTTTTGCTTTTGCATGAAATCAGTGATCACAAAAAACCCTAAAAACAAGAATAAAAGCAATCTTTTCATCTGCATAATGATTTTCTTGTTTAAATTCTAAAGCTTTTTATTATCCAAAATCATTATGCAGGTTGATTCTAAAACCCATTGAACATAATGATCCAACGCCATCTCCCAATTTTGAATTCCCTGTATTCGAGGCAGAAGAAGATGATGTTGAAGGGATTCTTGATGAGATTTCTCATCTTCTTGAGCACGAAGAAAAGATCATTCAGCCGCATCTCGAGAATCTGGAAACAGTCAACTTGGGGTCTGAAGATTGTGTTCAGATGGTGAAGATTGGGGCACTCCTTGAAGAGTCTGTCAAGAAGGGGTTGATCAGTTTGCTACGAGAATATTCTGATATCTTTGCTTGGTCATATGAAGACATGCCAGGTCTAGATACAGATATTGTGCAACATTTCCTGCCTTTGAAGCCTGAGTGCGTGCCAGTGAAGCAGAAGCTCAGAAGAACTCATCCAGATATGGCAGTGAAGATCAAAGAGGAAGTTCAGAAGCAAATTGACGCGGGGTTTCTGGTGACTTCTACATATCCTCAATGGGTGGCCAATATTGTGCCTGTGCCTAAGAAAGATGGAAAAGTCCGAATGTGTGTGGACTACCGAGATTTGAATAAAGCTAGTCCGAAAGATGATTTCCCTCTACCACACATTGACATGTTGGTAGACAATACAGCTAAATTCAAAGTCTTCTCGTTTATGGACGGATTTTCCGGTTATAACCAGATCAAGATGGCACCCGAGGATATGGAGAAGACAACATTCATCACACCTTGGGGAACATTCTGTTATCGAGTGATGCCCTTCGGTTTGAAGAACGCCGGAGCCACGTATCAACGTGCTATGAATGCCTTGTTTCATGATATGATGCACAAGGAGATAGAGGTCTATGTCGATGACATGATTGCTAAGTCTAGAACGGGAGTTGAACATGTTGAACATTTGTTGAAGCTTTTTCAGCGTTTGAGGAAGTACAAGCTTCGTCTGAATCCGAACAAATGTACATTTGGAGTCCGTTCTGGCAAGTTGTTGGGTTTTGTTGTCAGCGAGAGAGGTATTGAAGTTGATCCTGCAAAGGTCAAAGCAATACAAGAGATGCCTGCACCCAAAACTGAGAAGCAAGTCCTAGGTTTTCTTGGTCGCTTGAACTATATTTCCAGATTTATATCCCACATGACTGCCACATGTGCGCCGATATTCAAGCTCCTTCGGAAAGATCAGTCTCTTGATTGGAGCGAGGATTGCCAAAAAGCTTTCGACAGTATCAAAGAGTATCTGTCTAAACCTCCGATCTTGTGTCCGCCTGTGGAAGGAAGACCTCTGATTATGTATTTGACTTTTCTTGAAGATTCGATGGGTTGTGTCCTCGGTCAGCAAGACGAATCGGGAAAGAAAGAATCTGCTATCTACTACCTCAGTAAGAAGTCCACTGATTGTGAGTCTCGATACTCAATGCTTGAGAAGACGTGCTGTGCTTTGGCTTGGGCTGCTAAGCGTCTACGCCAGTACATGATAAATCATACAACTTGGTTGATATCCCGAATGGATCCAATCAAGTATATTTTCGAGAAGCCTGCTTTAACTTGGAGGATTGCCCGTTGGCAGATGTTGTTGTCTGAGTATGATATCGAGTATCGAGTTCAGAAGGCTATCAAAGGTAGTATCTTGGCTGACCATTTGGCACACCAGCCGATTGAAGATCATCAGTCTGTTCAGTACGACTTCCCAGACGAGGAGATTTTGTATTTGAAAATGAAAGATTGTGATGAGCCTACACTTGATGAAGGTCCGAAACCTGGTTCTAGGTGGACGATGGTGTTTGATGGCGCTGTAAATCAGTATGGAAATGGAATTGGGGCAGTAATCATTACTCCTCAGGGCACACATATTCCTTTTACAGCAAGGCTAACTTTCAAATGCACGAATAATATGGCTGAGTACGAAGCCTGCATTATGGGATTGGAAGAATGCATCGATCTGAGAATCAAGCATCTTGATGTGTATGGTGATTCGGCCCTGGTTGTCAATCAGATCAAGGGTGAATGGGAGACGAATCAGCCGGGTCTTATCCCGTATAGAGATTATGCGAGGAGGATTTCAACGTTCTTTACTGAAGTTGACTTTCATCATATTCCTCGAGAGGATAATCGGATGGCAGATGCTCTTGCTACTCTTGCTTCCATGATTGTGGTCAAGTATTGGAATGAAGTTCCCAACATCACCGTGATGCGCTTGGATAGACCAGCTCACGTATTTTCAGTTGAAGAAGTGAATGATGACAAGACTTGGTATTTTGATATCAAGAATTTCCTCCAGAGCCAGATTTACCCGCCTGGGGCATCTGTGAAAGATAGGAAAACTTTGAGAAGGTTGTCAGGCAGTTTCTACCTCAGTGGTGACGTGCTTTATAAGAGGAATTATGACATGGTTTTGCTTAGATGCGTGGATAGACACGAAGCAGACCTGTTGATGACTGAGGTCCATGAGGGTTCATTTGGTACTCATTCCAATGGACATGCCATGGCTAGAAAGATGTTGAGAGCAGGCTACTATTGGCTGACAATGGAGTCTGACTGCTGCAAGTATGTGAAGAGATGCCACAAGTGTCCGATTTATATGGATAAGATTCATATTCTTCCAACACTTCTGAATGTGATTTCATCACCATGGCCTTTCTCCATGTGGGGAATTGACATGATTGGCATGATTGAACCAAAAGCGTCCAACGGACACCGGTTTATTCTCATAGCAATTGATTACTTCACCAAATGGGTTGAGGCCGCATCATATGCGAATGTGACCAGGCAGGTGGTCGTGAAGTTTATCAAGAATCAGCTTATTTGCCGTTATGGTGTGCCAGATAAGATCATTACTGATAATGGATCTAATCTGAATAACAAGATGATGGAAGAGTTGTGCGCTGAGTTCAAGATTGCACACCATAATTCCTCTCCTTACAGGCCCAAGATGAATGGGGTTGTTGAAGCGGCTAACAAGAACATCAAGAAGATTATCCAGAAGATGGTTGTTACGTACAAAGATTGGCATGAGATGCTACCATTTGCTTTGCATGGATATCGTACATCTGTCCGCACTTCAACAGGGGCAACCCCTTTCTCTCTTGTTTACGGCATGGAGGCTGTTCTCCCAATAGAGGTGGAGATCCCATCAATGAGAGTCTTGATGGAAGCCAAGTTGACTGATGTTGAATGGATTCAGAGTCGTTACGACCAGTTGAATCTGATTGAAGAGAAGCGATTGACTGCCATGTGCCATGGTCAGTTATATCAGCAGAGAATGAAGAAAGCATTCGATAAGAAGGTCAAGCCTCGTGTGTTCCGAGAAGGTGACCTCGTGCTCAAGAAAGTTTTGTCTTTCGCGCTCGATTCCAGGGGCAAGTGGACTCCAAACTACGAGGGTCCTTATGTTGTCAAGGGAGCCTTTTCAGGCGAAGCTTTGATGCTCACAACTATGGATGGGGAGGATTTCACTCGTCCTGTGAATTCAGATGCAGTCAAGAAATACTTTGCCTAAAAAAAAGTATATGGAAAAAACAGAATAGCTCGCTAAGTTGAAAACCCGAAAGGGCGGCTTAGGCAAAAATGAGCGTCTCGGTGGAAAACCTGAAAGGGCGATCCAGGCAAAAATTAGAGACAGAAAAAATGAATTTGCATCCCGCTAGATTGAGTACCTCACCCTGGGGCAATCTAGGCAAAAATTAGGGATTTGGCAAGTAACTGCATCCTGACAAGACTTTCTGTTTCACAACTGTCTTTTCGTCAGAGATTCTCGATTCGTCGCCGACTGAAGCTTCAAATACATCGGATTCAAATTGGTAGAGAAAGGACCATTATGTTCAATGTAGCCCTCTCCAATATATATCACCGATTTCAAACTTGTACAGATCTATGGAGTCTTGCCATTCACAGACTACCATTCCATCAAATCAATTTGAGCTTTTATTCAATTATTTGCACTCTTATTTGTTTCAATTCAACAAATGTTTTGCATGTTTAATTGATAAAATGTCATTGTTTAAACAAATGAATTTTTCAAATTGTTGTTTTAAACAAAGTGAACATTCACAAGGATAAAAGGATACTTAAGAATTTCTCAGTGCTCTCCCAAGGGTGGCATGATTTCCAACAGGGTAAGATATTTGTTCATATTCCTGGCATGTTTGTATCCTCTTTCTCCAGATTGTTGTTGGGGTTGCTCCCCAAGCAGAGCTTCTGTCGAGTTTGTTTGTGTTCCCATAACAGAGTGCTTATTGGAAACTTCAGTTTTCCTCTCTTGCAGCATTCTCCCCCCAGCACGGTCGCTTTCCGTTTGGAAGATTCAGCAGTTGGTGGGTTGACACCCCGTTACCTTGTCGTTTTCCCCGGTGAAGTCGCCAGAGGAGTTGTTGATATGATATTTCATCTATGATATCTCCCCATCAGAGTGCTTATTGAGGTTTTCACCTCCCCTCCCTTCAGCAGAGCAATGATTCTTTCCTCCTCAGCAGTGTGTTATTTTGTGAAGGTTCAGTACTTGGTGGTCGATCCCCGGTTCTCCTTCTATTTCTCAGGAAAATCTCCAGTAGATTGGTTGCATGGTGGATTGTATCTGTGATGATTCCTCCCCTGCAGAGATTTGGTGATTTCCTGACGTATCTGATCCCCAGTAGAGTGGCTTGTGTGGCAGAATCTACTTGTGTGATCTTTTCTCCCTCAGTGGGTTGTTCCCCAATGGAGTCGCTGACAGTATCCCCAGTAGAGTTGCTTGTGCGGCTAGATTCTACTTGTGTGTTCTGTTCTCTTCAGCAGTTCTCGCCTGTGCAGTGAGCTCCTTTTTCTCAGATGAGAATAATTCCCCTGCAGGAATCTCATGATTTCTCTACATCTCCAATAGATTTGCTTTCGTGGCAGTTTCTGCCTGCTGTGAACTTTTGTTCCCCAGTTGGGTTGATTGTTGATCCATCGTTCAGAGATTTGGTGATTCCTTTGATATCTCTGATCTCTTGCTTCCCCGCAGATCTTTGCTTTTTAGCATTCAGATCTCTAGCAGATTGGCTTTCCATTGGATTTCTTGTATTTTCCTCTGGAAGTGTAGTACCGGGCGTTTGTTCCCTGGGCCTGTTTGTGTTAGAAATGTCTGTTTCGTCAGCATTCATCAAACATAAATCACGCATATTCATGCATAATCATAAACATATAGATATTCATGTTGAATTTTTGCCATATATCTTTTGTTTGTCGTTTCCTGCTAATGGTGATATAGATCTCCCCAGTAGATCTTCCCAAGCAGATGTCGGGAGTCTAATCTCAATATAGAGTCAGCCCTTAAGCAGAAAGTGTCTATCCTTTCCTGCCATTTCGCCACTGAGATACATCCTCGTGGATGACGGTTGTTTCCGTTTCCTCCCAACACACATAATGGGACGGGTTTTCCCTTTTGAGTTCTATCCTCATTAGGATGAGTCTTGATTCAGTTCGCCTTTTTAGTTTGATCCTAAATTGGCCCCCTTTTTCAACTGTCTCTCGTGCTTCCCTGTGGTATAAATGAATAGTTTCTTATTAACCGGCGCTCATTCATCTTATCCTCAGTGGAACTCTTGGCTTTCGGCCTACAAACCGGCAGTCGTAAGTCCTATCTGTGTGGTTTATTACCTACTAACCGGTAGTTATAAACCCTATTTTCTCCCCTAGCAGAGTTAACTTTGTTGTTCATCCCAACCGATGACAGTTACTCTTCTATGGTTTTCTACCCAGTATTTGGTAGATGTGATCCCCTCTTTGTGGTTATCTTCATCTAGTATTCGATGTTGATTTTCCCTCTCTCTTCTGGGTAATTGCCGTTTTGCTAGCAATTTTATCCCCAGCGGGTCCTTTCACCGTTTTCCAGTGATTGTGTTCCTTGGATCATTGATTTTCATCAATGTATTCCCGACGAGTCTTCTTTCATTTACCTTTTTGTTGGTAATGTCTGTTGCTCCCTTTGATCGGTCATCATTATATACCTAGTTTGGTATCCTGATGCCTTTCTTTTCGGATGATTTATCCTTTAACAACTTACAACCCGGTTATGGATAATCTTCCATGCGAGTATATTATCTACATTTTGACGGCCATAGATAATATATCTCATGCACTCTTCGGTCGAAGCCTTTCGTGTTTCCCCAGTCGAGTAAGATTCGTTGTCCTTTGCGGAATCGAATATTCACCCCTTCCTCCTGGATAATTGCCGGATGCTAGCAATTTATCCCCAGTGAGTCATCTTTCGTCTACCCTGTTGTTGTTGGTAACGATTGTTTCTCTTTCCTGTTGATTTATCCTTTAACAACCTACAACCCGATTATGGATAATCTTCCATGCGAGGTTATTATCTACGTTTTGATGGCTATAGATAATATATCTCATGCACTCTTTGGTCAATCTTTTGATTGTTTTCTCCAGCAGAGTAAGATTCGTATTCCTTGTGGAATCGAATATCCATCCTATAAACAAGTTTGCTTTTCTAGCTTTCTTCAGGATGATGAGTGTTTTGGAACACAAACCAATTCACGATTTCAGTTGATTTTATCCTTTAACAACCTACAACCCGGTTATGGATAATCTTCCATGCGAGGTTATTATCTACGTTTTGACGGCTATAGATAATATATCTCATGCACTCTTTGGTTGAATCCTTTGTTTGTTTCCCCAACTGAGTAAGATTCGCATTCTTTACAAAATCGAATATCCATCCTATAAACAAGTCTGCTTTTCTAGCTTTCTTCAGGATGATGAGTGTTTTGGAACACACACCAATTCACGCCTTGGTCGGTCACCTGTTATATACCTGCAACCCGGTATCCTTGGTGTTCCTTCCTGTCTGCTCCCTATTATGACTTTGGTCTCCTGTGGAGTCAGATTTCCCTGAGTTGAAGTATGCCTCTTCAGGTTTTCCTCAGATGTTTTTGGTTGATTGATATCTCTCACTCGTACACAGGTCTTAGATATTCATTCTTCCCGAGCATGTTACTCACTAACCGGTAACATCTCATCCTTTGGCTTCCCCTAGAAAGTCTTTGTTAGCTTTCCCCAGCGGAGTTGTGGTTATGTTTCGTTTTTTGCTGTACAGGCAGAGTTGTCTTGTCAGCTATTTTCCCCATTCTGAGGCCGAATTTTCATCCGAGGCATCCTTTGTGGATGGTTTGAGTCAGCTTGAGTCTTTCCAATGGATGTGTCTTCCTTTGGAACTCTTTCCTCCCCAGTTTGAGTCCTGTACTCCCCAGTAAGGTCTCCAGTCCAGTCGTGTCCTGCTCACGCAACGTCAGTTTTTCCCTAATTCAGAGTCGTGTCCTACTCACACATTTTCTTCTTATCCCCATGAGAGTCCCGTCAGAGTCTCTGTTTCCTAGGAAGTGTATTATTCCTATGGATGGTCTTTTCTCCTGATTTTTATTTTCTTCTTTGTGGACTCATATTCCCCACATAGATAGTTTGTTTTGCATTCCTACATTTGCATCATGAGGTCTCTCAGGGACCAAAAATTTGTCTCATTACTATTATTTAAGCCCATTCTACCGCGTCGAGATGAAGATTTTAACCTTCACTTCTCCGGCTAGAATGACCTTAAATAGGGGCATCTGTAAGACCCCAATTTTGTCCCTAAGACCCCTCATGGAATCATATCATATCATTGCATTGCCTCAAGGATCATTGGACACGAATGCTCTGATTTCCTTATTGCACCATAAAGATACGTAGGCAGGAGATTGGTGTATCTTTGCGAGCACACTAATAAAAAACCTCCCCTTTCTCATTTCTGAGGTTCTCATCCATTTTTATTTTCAACATTTTATAACCCAAAGATAACAAACAAACATAAATTAACACTCGGAATGCAAATTAGAACTAAAAGGTTCATGCTGAGTACAACGGACGTGAGGGGTGCTAATACCTTCCTCTTGCGTAATCCACTCCCAAACCCGAATATGGTTGCGACGACCATTATTCCATTTCCTAAAGGTTTTATCGATATTTTCCTATCCCTTTGTTGGGATAAATAAAGTTCGGTGGCGACTCTATTCGAACGTAAATTTTTCCGCGACCATCGCGAGGGATCGCATTTTTCGAGGTGCGACAGATGTCGACTCTGCTGGGGACTAGCTCCAAGCAAAAGAGAGTGAAGCCTAATTTAGTTCAGTTTATGTATTGTGTGTTAATCTTGTTTGTTGGTTTGTTATTTTTATTATGTTATTATTATTTTGTTGTAATTGTGTTGTGGTTTATTGACTGTGTCTTATTTGGGGCTCTCTTTTAGTGGTACTTTGTGAGATAGACTCTCTACCCGAGTCTGAGAAAAACAATAAGTTTAAGTTGGTGGTTGCATAGTGGACGCCCACAAGGAGTCTTCCTTGTTGGGAAGATACGAAGACCCTGCCTAGAGGAGATTCTCTTGAGATATTATTGCCCGACGAGTTTTCATCACGACGATAGTGTTCTCAAGTTGGATCAATGACTCTGGGGACCTTTTAACCTAATCTATCCGGCGGTTATGTAGTATTAACCTACGAAGTTTCAGACTTGTTGGGTTAATACAAAAGCCTCAATCAGATGAGATCCCCTGGACGTATTATTACCTTACAGTTATATTTCCAACCTCGATCTATGACTCTAAGAACCTTGTTAGAACCCTGGACTTGAGAATCGTGTAGTAGAATCCCCATGGAGCCTTCCTTGTTGGGACAATACGAAGACCTCACCTAGACGAGATCTTCTTAAGGATATTATTGTCCGACGAGTCTTCGTCACGGCAGTGACGTTCTCAAGAAATATCTGTGACTCTAGGAACCTACCAACTGTAGAGCCTACCCCTGGGGTTACATTAACTAGAGATACCTGTTATTCTGATCTATCTTACACTCGAAATTAATACTCGAAATGCAAATTATAACTAAAAGGTTCCTGCTGAGTACAACAGACGTGAGGGGTGCTAATACCTTCCTCTTGTGTAATCCACTCCCGAACCCGAATATGGTTGCGACGACCATTATTCCATTTCCTAAAGGTTTTATCTATATTTTCCTATCCCTTTGTTGGGATAAATAAAGTTTGGTGGTGACTGGTTCGAACATAAATTTTTCCGCGACCATCGCGAGGGATCGCATTTTTCGAGGTGCGACAGAATGTTAATGGGCTAATGAATTTTTTGATTCATCTATTAACAATCCAATTCATATCCTTCAAATCCATCCATTTTGCCACCTCTACAACAAACTAGGTTTTGTTGATGACTTTATTATGGTGGCTCCGAGTGATGATCCCCTTTATAGATTCATAAAAACATTCTTGTTATGCCATGGTTTCTCAATTTTAATTCCAAAGAACTTGATTTTATCATCATGGTTAAAATTTGGAATGATTTAAGAATCATTTTCATTAGAAAAATCATTCAACTGTACCGTCACTATCATTATCATTGCTTCTTACACCAAGTTCAAGGTGATTTGGGATGAACTTAGTGTATATATCCGCTTTACCCATTTGTAAATGATCTTGACTCAACTTCCTCTCGAAAAAGTTTTACATTATTTAGCTTTTTTGTTAGAATGAGTTTGATGTAGATTGAATTCTTTTTAGAAGAGTCTAACATGTAGATAATGTGGGCTAAATGAAGGAAAATCGCGATCCAAAACGCAGCGGAAAATAAAATTTTTCCTTTAGTGGTCCTTACGAATGGGCATGATCAGTGATAGAAATTGTTACCTCTTGTGGTGATTGAAACCTTTGATGCAAATCTAAGGAGTGATCACGAGCATTGAACGGTGACAACGCCTCTACTCAGTCCACACAAACAAATTCCTTCAGTCTCAGTGCAAGCTTCTATGAATGAAGGCTTTGAGAGAGGGAGAGAGAGAGAGAGAGAGAGAGAGAGAGAGAGAGAGAGAGAGAGAGAGAGAGAGAGAGAGAGAGAGAGAGAGAGAGAAACAAAAATTTCATCTAGTGAAATGCTTCTGCACAAGGGTTCTATTTATAGAACCACTTGTGTGGGCTGCAAGCTAAAAATCCCACTTAAGTGTATGTGGCCCATATCTTATGGTATACCCAAATCACTGCATGGTACCTTACCACATTTCATATTCTACTTAAGTGCATTGTACCTTATGATGTTCTATAATTCACTTAAGTGCATAGTACCTTACGGTGTTCCTTATTGACTCCATCTCTCATCAATTCGTCCTTTTGTGTGTGACCATGTAGGTTCTCGCGACATTGGAAATTATATTAAATCACGTATTTAACATAATAAACAGTGAGCGGTATCTAGCAACACATCACTACTACCCAAGACACGAAAATATCATGTGATTTGACAAATCCTTTTTTGTGATAATACTTGTGTGTACAATTACCCTTTTTGCCCTTATGTCTATATTGAACATAAGGCATAGACCGTGTCATCCTTGTCCATATCAATATTGGACCCTTAGCATGCTTCGTGGAGTACCCATCATCTAGGTCACTCATGTCCCTTAGCATGCTTCGTGGAGTACCCATCATCTATCTTTATGGTCCTCCAGTTACAGACAATGTTTGATCAATAATAAAGCACTCGACTCTACATCTAGGGTCCATAGTGGTTCCAGGTCAAAGGGTGGTATACACCACTATCACCATGAGAATAACTTATGACACTTTGCATAACATTCTATGTAGTATTCTCATAGTGGGTCAATCCAGTATAAATATTACTCCTAATATTCATACTTATGTTTAAGACTTGATAACTCCTTATGTTTAATGGGATCTCATTATCAAGTCACACTTGATACATTAAACAGACTAGTTATTCTAGGGACTTTATTAAACAAACATAATAAAGAAAAATTATTTTTTATTATTAATAAATAATTCGACACAAGTACCAAAAGTATTGGCCTTTAGGGCTTGCACCAACACTAAATCCCTCTTGAAGAGAGTTTTGCAATACTTAATCTATTTGTTTGTGTTTATGGAATCGTCAAGATAACCATGACTATCAAGTGGAGGTTGATATTCCATTGTTCTACAGAACAATGGGAGTGGAGGAGTTTCTGGATTGGAAGATCGACGTTGATAGGTTCTTTGATGTTATGGGCGTCCTTAAGAACAAGCAAGTTAAGATGGTGGCAATCAAACTAAAGAGTATTGTTGTTGTCTAGTGGGATAAACTTATTGTTCATAGGCAAAGGCAAAGGAAGGGGCCAATCAGAGTATGGCAAAGAATGAAGCAATTGATGTTGAAGTAGTTTTTATTGGAGGATTGTGAATAAATTCTTTATAAGATATATATTGAGTGTGTGCATGGCAAGAGCATTGTGACAGAATACATAGTTAAGTTCTTGCGTCTTTCTGAGCGTAGTGAATTGGGAGAATCAGTGATCCAGACAATGACTCGTTACATCAGTGGCTTAAAAGGATCCTTGCATGAGAAGTTGGATTTACAAACTGTATGGACCATGGTTGAAGCATCCAACCTAGCTTTGAAGGAGGAATTTATAGAGAAATCCCCTTGAAATTTCTCATCTTTTAGAAGATATTCTCCATAGAATAACTTTGAGTCAGTGGGTGACAAGGTAAAGGGTTCAACAACCAAAGAAGCCAACCCTAGAATAAGGGTGCTAACAGCTATAACGGCGTGCAGCAGAGTAAAACACCAGTCTAGAGGTAGATTAATTCATACACCAAACCCATTGAAGACACATGTTATCATTGTAATGGAAGAGGTCATAAATCAAATGTTTGTCCAACAAGGAGATGGGGATGAGGAAAGATAAGGATATGCAATTTAAAACAATGAATATGTAGAGGTTGAGTTTGCAGAGGAAGAATCTGGCGAGCTGGTAAATTTTGTGTTGCAGAGAATTTTACCATCATAAAAAGTGAAGGGCAGCATAAAAATTTGTGTAAAACACATTGTTCTATCAAGAACAAGTTATGTAATTTGATCGTAGATAATAGTAGCATGGAGAATCTGGTGTCGCAGAAGTTGGTAGTGTCATACCCGATTTTAGATCCATCTGCATTCATCCACTATGCATCATGCATTCATTTTAGTATAAACCCTAATTCACGTCTGAGGTCAATCGTTGACTTTCTGGTCAATCAGTTGACAAAAGTCAACCGTCCATTCCCAAATCCATATTGTCTCTATTTTGATAAACATTGGTCATCATCTAGGCCTTTTCGATCATGGTGCTTTTGATTACAAAATGGATTCTAATTATTTGACTTTTTAATTTTCAATTTGATTTTAATTTCAAATTAAATCTAATTCCAAATTTCAATTTAATCTTAATTGTTTTTTTTACTAATGATTCAAACTCTAATTGATTTTAAATAAATGTTAGAATTGATATCAAAGTAATTTTAACAAATTATAGATTAATTTGATTTTAATTGGTTTTATTGGTTTTATTATCTTAAATTGACATTTAGATTAGTCTTGGATTATTTCTAAAATCCATATCCATTTTATAACCAAATATCCATAAACCGAGTTACAACCATTTCAATTCATTCAATATATCCAATTCCATTCAATACAATTCAATAAATATTCATTACATGATCCCATTCATTCAATTAACTTTCAATACACAATCTAATAATTCAATACATTTCCGACCCAATCCCATAAGAATTCCAAAACAGCCCCTCCATCCAATGCGCTTCGTAGCCGCATCCAAACCTATTTTTCTACAATATGAAGACACTGTTGAGGACAACTCCAATGATTCTTGGTGGCTAGAAGCCATAAAAGTAGTTGAGGATGTAGAGAGTAAGCAAACTGCAACAGAGTTAAGCACCAAGGAGGTAATTGACGATGAAGATGAGGACTGGTGGCTGGCTGTAGAAAGGACTGCATCCCAGGTTGAACTGACATATACTGCGACTAATTCAGAATGTTAGCATCAGAATTCAGCCTGCCGATAACATGCCTTGTATCAAGCAAACATAGAGAGGAGATCCTGAAAAGAAGCAAAGTATGCTCAAGAATTCTAAATGCAAAGGGAGAAGATAAAAGTTATGAAAAGTTGTTTGTAGCAAAAGATACCAATGAATCTGCTTGCCAACTTTTTGTGGATACTGCTGTGTATACTCAGAATCGTTGTTTCCGTCTTCATCTATCTTCAAAGGCAGGAAAAAGTTCAATTCTCTTGCCAACAGAGAGATTTAAGTGCAAGAACTTGAGTGAAGAAGACATGTTCATGGCTTCCTTGATCTGCAACATGGACGTTGATTGTGGAAAACTTCTTGTCTGCAAACCAGACTTAGATTGCGTGAAGACTCTGCATTTTGATATAGAGTTGAATTGTAATCTTGGAAACTATGTCCAAATTCATCCAGAACTTACATTAAATGCTTGCAGCAAGTATACACAAACCCTTCCTTGCTGTAAACCAAAGCCAGATATGAGAAATTCCAAGTCTGTTGTAAACCGAAACTTGTCCTTTGTTGCAAACTAAAACATAGCCTTGCAAAAATACATAAAACGATCAACATCATGACAGCAAAAAACTCAACCATAACACATTTTATTAACACAACTGAAGATAAACTCTTCTTGGATTTCCCACTCTCAACACTGTCCAGTCTCAAACGGTATCATAACCGAATCACAACAAATTCAACCTAACTAACATAACCCAACTTGTAACAAACTGATAACTGATGAAACAAAACTTGCAGCTTTCAAAAAGGGGATAACATAATTCAGTTTCCTATTTCAATCTCCAATAATCCCAACTGATTTTCCAACTGAATTGATAACAACTTTCACAAACCCCTAGAACTAAGGGAGTTAACCTGCAAAACAATGGACATCAACAAGATACAACATCCAACATTAAAATTCATTTCCATGCCAACATCAATCCATAACAGGATGCAACAAAACCAAATAAAAATAGTAAGTCAAACCAATATTGCAAACCTGTTTACATTACATATCCAATATCATTCATAGCAGACCAAGGAGAATGCAGCCACAAGCAAGGAAAATAATTGGCATGAATTTCATTACCAAACCTCCCTAACAGCCATCCAAAACTGAGTTCAAAACCAAAGCCATGTAAGAACCAAAATTACTCATGTTTTCACCAAGTTCACTGCAGTAAAAACATAGCAACTAGCAAGGCGTTAGAAATTCAAAAAATGCCCAAAAGAGAGTTGAGACAAAGTAGAGGAAGAAAGTATACAGTTTGTATTACCGTTTCCGAATTTAACATCAAAAAAAGCAGACCAAATTCTGAGCACCGAAAGGAGTTCGCAGAGACCCTTTTTGATCTGCATAGGCCAACCCGAAACCCTAATCTGCTGGATATAAAGGGTGAGAGTGGAAACGATTGAGGAGGACGGAAAAGTCGGAGGCGACCACAAAACGAAAACCCTAATTCGAAAAACAAAAACCTAATTCTAAAACAGCAGAAATCCAGAAGAGAAGAAGGGAGTTGTAGCAAGAAAATCAATATTTCCAACTGAAAAGCTTCCGTGGGAGTTTGTGGAAATCACCGCCGAAGGTGAGCTCTGTTTGATTTTCTTTTTGGAAGACCATGGTTCATTTTTCGCGTTTAGATTTTGAGCGATGGAGAGATTGAGTGAGCGATGGAAAGATTGAGTGAGCGATGGAGAGATTGAGTGAGCGATGGAGAGATTGAGTGAGGGATTGAGAGGCGTGAGAGATTGAAGAGTGAGGACGATAAGGGATTTCTTGTTCTGTTACTGTTCCTCTCATTTTCTTGTTTTATTTATTTTAAAAAACAAACGTTTAAACCATTAAAAAAAATTAACACTTTTAGTCTTCCTTTGTTTTTTTATTAAATAGTGTATATTAATGTATTATTTTTTGGTGTTCCCAATCCATAATCCTTTGGAAACCCAACAACCAGGGGGCTACGGTTTATTTTTGATTCCTCCATCGTTTAATTAGTAGTCCAACAGACCATCTTAATTTAATCTTATTTTTTTTAATTTTGGTTTTAACCTATTCTGGTTTACATATTCAAATTATTATTAAGATAACAAATGACCATAAGTGGCCTAGTGGAGAGAGAGCAGTTTCATTTGTCGATTAATACAATGTAGCTTTTGCTAAAATCGACCAACAAACAAACATTTTTTCTACCCAGAACTACGTAAGCCTTGATTTCTCTTTTGAGATACGTAGGAGCAGGATTCGTAAATCTTGTCAGGCCCACTAATAAAAAACTTAGGTTTAGTCCTTCGTCAAAAATCCAAAAACATTCTCTTCTCATCTTTTCTTTCTTTCCCACTTAATAACTTAAAGCCTAATATTTCAACTAACACTAACGCACACAACTAACCTAATGGTTCCCGTTGAGTACAATGGACGTGAGGGGTGCTAATACCTTCCCCTTGCGTAATCGACTCCCGAACCCTGATATTGGTTGCGATGACCATATCTTATCCTTTCTTTTAGAGGTTTTATCGATATTTCCCCTTTCCTTTTTAGGAATAAATAAAGTTCGGTGGCGACTCTGTTCAGTCCATCATTGCGAGCGTGCGATCGCGCTTCGCTTAAAGTCGTATCCCCATTTTTCGAGGTGCGACAGCTCACCTTCGGCAGTGATTTCCACGAACTCCCATGGAAGCTTTTCAGTTGGGAATATTGATTTTCTTGCTACAACTCCCTTCTTCTCTTCTGGATTTCTGCCGTTTTAGAATTAGGTTTTTGTTTTTCGAATTAGGGTTTCCGTTTGTGGCAGCTTGAAATTTAGGGTTTTTCATCTCCTCCTGCAATCGTTTCCACTCTCACCCTTTATATTCAACAGGCTAGGGTTTCAAATTGGTCAATGGTAGATCGAAACAGGTATCTCTGCGAAACCCTTTTGGTGGGCTCAGTTTGGATTGTCTTGTTTGATGTTAGATTCGGAAACGGTAAAACAGACCTGCACTTTCTTCTTTGATCTTGTCTTAATTCTCTATTGGGACTTTTTTTTTTGAATTTCTACTTTGTTTACTGCAGTGAAAACGTAGCAACTACCAAGGCGTTAGAAATTCAAAAAATGCCCAAAAGAGAGTTGAGACAAAGTAAAGGAAGAAAGTATACGATTTGTATTACCGTTTCCGAATTTAACAACAAACAGAGCAGACCAAATTCTGAGCACCGAAAGGAGTTCGCAGAGACCCTTTTTGATCTGCATAGGCCATCCCAAAACCCTAATCTGCTGGATATAAAGGGTTAGAGTGGAAACGATTGAGGAGGACGGAAAAATAGGAGGCGACCACAAAACGAAAACCCTAATTCGAAAAAGAAAAACCTAATTCTAAAACGGCAGAAATCCAGAAGAGAAGAAGGGAGTTGTAGCAAGAAAATCAATATTTCCAACTGAAAAGCTTCTGTGGGAGTTCGTGGAATTCACCCCCGAAGGTGAGCTCTGTTTGATTTTCTTTTTGGAAGACCATGGTTCATTTTTCGCGTTTAGATTTTGAGCGATGGAGAGATTGAGTGAGCGATGGAAAGATTGAGTGAGCGATGGAGAGATTGAGTGAGCGATGGAGAGGCGTGAGAGATTGAAGAGTGAGGACGATAAGTGATTTCTTGTTCTGTTACTGTTCCTCTCACTTTCTTGTTTTATTTATTTAAAAAAACAAACGTTTAAACCATTAAAAAAAATTAACACTTTTAGTCTTCCTTTGTTTTTTTATTAAATAGTGTATATTAATGTATTATTTTTTGGTGTTCCCAATCCATAATCCTTTGGAAACCCAACAGCCAGAGGGCTACGGTTTATTTTTGATTCCTCCATCGTTTATTTAGTATTCCAACAGACCATCTTAATTTAATCTTATTTTTTATTATTTTGGTTTTAACCTATTCTGGTTTACTTATTCAAATTATTATTAAGATAGCAAATGACCATAAGTGGCCTAGTGGAGAGAGAGCAGTTTCATTTGTCGATTAATAAAATATAGCTTTTGCTAAAATCGACCAACAAACAAACATTTTTTCTACCCAGAACTACGTAAGCCTTGATTTCTCTTTTGAGATACGTAGGAGCAGGATTCGTAAATCTTGTCAGGCCCAATAATAAAAAACTTAGGTTTAGTCCTTCGTCAAAAATCCAAAAACATTCTCTTCTCATCTTTTCTTTCTTTCCCACTTAATAACTTAAAGCCTAATATTTCAACTAACACTAAAGCACACAACTAACCTAATGGTTCCCGTTGAGTACAACGGACGAGAGGGGTGCTAATACCTTCCCCTTGCGTAATCGACTCCCAAACCCTGATATTGGTTGCGATGACCATATCTTATCCTTTCTTTTAGAGGTTTTATCGATATTTCCCCTTTCCTTTTTAGGAATAAATAAAGTTCGGTGGCGACTCTGTTCAGTCCATCATTGCGAGCGTGCGATCGCGCTTCGCTTAAAGTCGTATCCCCATTTTTCGAGGTGCGACAGCTCACCTTCGGCGGTGATTTCCACGAACTCCCATGGAAGCTTTTCAGTTGGGAATATTGATTTTCTTGCTACAACTCCCTTCTTCTCTTCTGGATTTCTGCCGTTTTAGAATTAGGTTTTTGTTTTTCGAATTAGGGTTTCCGTTTGTGGCCGCTTGAAATTTAGGGTTTTTCATCTCCTCCTGCAATCGTTTCCACTCTCACCTTTTATATTCAACAGGCTAGGGTTTCAAATTGGTCTATGGTAGATCGAAACAGGTATCTCTGCGAAACCCTTTTGGTGGGCTCAGTTTGGATTGTCTTGTTTGATGTTAGATTCGGAAACGGTAAAACAGACCTGCACTTTCTTCTTTGATCTTGTCTTAATTCTCTTTTGGGACTTTTTTTTTTTGAATTTCTACTTTGTTTACTACAGTGAAAACGTAGCAACTAGCAAGGCGTTAGAAATTCAAAAAATGCCCAAAAGAGAGTTGAGACAAAGTAGAGGAAGAAAGTATACGGTTTGTATTACCGTTTCCGAATTTAACATCAAACAGAGCAGACCAAATTCTGAGCACCGAAAGGAGTTCGTAGAGACCCTTTTTGATCTGCATAGGCCAACCCGAAACCCTAATCTGCTGGATATAAAGGGTGAGAGTGGAAACGATTGAGGAGGACGGAAAAATCGGAGGCGACCACAAAACGAAAATCCTAATTCGAAAAACAAAAACCTAATTCTAAAACGACAGAAATCCAGAAGAGAAGAAGGGAGTTGTAGCAAGAAAATCAATATTTCCAACTGAAAAGCTTCCGTGGGAGTTCGTGGAAATCACCGCCGAAGGTGAGCTCTGTTTGATTTTCTTTTTGGAAGACCATGGTTCATTTTTCGCGTTTAGATTTTGTGCGATGGAGAGATTGAGTGAGCGATTGAAAGATTGAGTGAGCGATGGAGAGATTGAGTGAGCGATGGAGAGATTGAGTGAGCGATTGAGAGTCGTGAGAGATTGAAGAGTGAGAATGATAAGGGATTTCTTGTTCTGTTACTGTTCCTCTCATTTTCTTGTTTTATTTATTTTAAAAAACAAACGTTTAAACCATTAAAAAAAATTAACACTTTTAGTCTTCCTTTGTTTTTTTATTAAATAGTGTATATTAATGTATTATTTTTTGGAGTTCCCAATCCATAATCCTTTGGAAACCCAAAAGCCAGGGGGCTACGGTTTATTTTTGATTCCTCCATCGTTTAATTAGTAGTCCAACAGACCATCTTATTTTAATCTTATTTTTTTTAAATTTTGGTTTTAACCTATTCTGGTTTACATATTCAAATTATTATTAAGATAACAAATGACCATAAGTGGCCTAGTGGAGAGAGAGCAGTTTCATTTGTCGATTAATAAAATATAGCTTTTGCTAAAATCGACGAACAAACAAACATTTTTTCTACCCAGAACTACGTAAGCCTTGATTTCTCTTTTGAGATACGTAGGAGCAGGATTCGTAAATCTTGTCAGGCCCACTAATAAAAAGCTTAGGTTTAGTCCTGCGTCAAAAATCCAAAAACATTCTCTTCTCATCTTTTCTTTCTTTCCCACTTAATAACTTAAAGCCTAATATTTCAACTAACACTAACGCACACAACTAACCTAATGCTTCCCGTTGAGTACAATGGACGTGAGGGGTGCTAATACCTTCCCCTTGCGTATTCGACTCCCGAACCCTGATATTGGTTGCGATGACCATATCTTATCCTTTCTTTTAGAGGTTTTATCGATATTTCCCCTTTCCTTTTTAGGAATAAATAAAGTTTGATGGCAACTTTGTTCGGTCCATCATTGCGAGCGTGCGATCGCGCTTCGCTTAAAGTCGTATCCCCATTTTTCGAGGTGCGACAGCTCACCTTCGGCGGTGATTTCCACGAACTCCCACGGAAGCTTTTCCGTTGGGAATATTGATTTTCTTGCTACAAATCCCTTCTTCTCTTCTGGATTTCTGCCGTTTTAGAATTAGGTTTTTGTTTTTCGAATTAGGTTTTCCGTTTGTGGCCGCTTGAAATTTAGGGTTTTTCGTCTCCTCCTGCAATCGTTTCCACTCTCACCTTTTATATTCAACAGGCTAGGGTTTCAAATTGGTCTATGGTAGATCGAAACAGGTATCTCTGCGAAACCCTTTTGGTGGGCTCAGTTTGGATTGTCTTGTTTGATGCTAGATTCGGAAACGGTAAAACAAACCTGCACTTTCTTCTTTGATCTTGTCTTAATTCTCTTTTGGGACTTTTTTTTTGAATTTCTACTTTGTTTACTGCAGTGAAAACGTAGCAACTAGCAAGGCGTTAGAAATTCAAAAAATGCCCAAAAGAGAGTTGAGACAAAGTAGAGGAAGTAAGTATACGATTTGTATTACCGTTTCCGAATTTAACATCAAACAGAGCAGACTAAATTCTGAGCACCGAAAGGAGTTCGCAGAGACCCTTTTTGATCTGCATAGGCCATCCCAAAACCCTAATCTGCTGGATATAAAGGGTGAGAGTGGAAACGATTGAGGAGGACGGAAAAATCGGAGGGGACCACAAAACGAAAACCCTAATCCGAAAAACAAAAACCTAATTCTAAAACGGCAGAAATCCAGAAGAGAAGAAGGGAGTTGTAGCAAGAAAATCAATATTTCCAACTGAAAAGCTTCTGTGGGAGTTCGTGGAAATCACCGCCGAAGGTGAGCTCTGTTTGATTTTCTTTTTGGAAGACCATGGTTCATTTTTCGCGTTTAGATTTTGAGAGATTGAGAAATTGAGTGAGCGATGGAAAGATTGAGTGAGCGATGGAGAGATTGAGTGAGCGATTGAGAGGCGTGAGAGATTGAAGAGTGAGGACGATAAGTGATTTCTTTTTTTGTTACTGTTCCTCTCATTTTCTTGTTTTATTTATTTTAAAAAACAAACGTTTAAACCATTAAAAAAAATTAACACTTTTAGTCTTCCTTTGTTTTTTAATTAAATAGTGTATATTAATGTATTATTTTTCGGTGTTCCCAATCCATAATCCTTTGGAAACCCAACAGCCAGGCGGCTAGGGTTTATTTTTGATTCCTCCATCGTTTAATTAGTAGTCCAATAGACCATCTTATTTTAATCTTATTTTTTTTAATTTTGGTTTTAACCTATTCTGGTTTACATATTCAAATTATTATTAAGATAGCAAATGACCATAAGTGGCCTATTGGAGAGAGAGCAGTTTCATTTGTCGATTAATACAATATAGCTTTTGCTAAAATCGACCAACAAACAAACATTTTTTCTACCCAGAACTACGTAAGCCTTGATTTCTCTTTTGAGATACGTAGGAACAGGATTCGTAAATCTTGTGAGGCCCACTAATAAAAAACTTAGGTTTAGTCCTTCGTCAAAAATCCAAAAACATTCTCTTCTCATCTTTTCTTTCTTTCCCACTTAATAACTTAAAGCCTAATATTTCAACTAACACTAACGCACACAACTAACCTAATGCTTCCCGTTGAGTACAATGGACGTGAGGGGTGCTAATACCTTCCCCTTGCGTAATCGACTCCCGAACCCTGATATTGGTTGCGATGACCATATCTTATCCTTTCTTTTAGAGGTTTTATCGATATTTCCCCTTTCCTTTTTAGGAATAAATAAAGTTCGGTGGCAACTCTGTTCGGTCCATCATTGCGAGCGTGCGATCGCGCTTCGCTTAAAGTCGTATCCCCATTTTTCGAGGTGCGACAGCTCACCTTCGGCGGTGATTTCCACGAACTCCCACAGAAGCTTTTCCGTTGGGAATATTGATTTTCTTGCTGCAAATCCCTTCTTCTCTTCTGGATTTCTGCCGTTTTAGAATTAGGTTTTTGTTTTTCGAATTAGGTTTTCCGTTTGTGGCCGCTTGAAATTTAGGGTTTTTCGTCTCCTCCTGCAATCGTTTCCACTCTCACCCTTTATATTCAACAGGCTAGGGTTTCAAATTGGTCTATGGTAGATCGAAACAGGTATCTCTGCGAAACCCTTTTGGTGGGCTCAGTTTGAATGTCTTGTTTGATGTTAGATTCGAAAACGGTAAAACAAACCTGCACTTTCTTCTTTGATCTTGTCTTAATTCTCTTTTGGGACTTTTTTTTTTTAATTTCTACTTTGTTTACTGCAGTGAAAACGTAGCAACTAGCAAGGCGTTAGAAATTCAAAAAATGCCGAAAAGAGAGTTGAGACAAAGTAGAGGAAGGAAGTATACGGTTTGTATTACCGTTTCCGAATTTAACATCAAACAGAGCAGACCAAATTCTGAGCACCGAAAGGAGTTCGCAGAGACCCTTTTTGATCTGCATAGGCCAACCCGAAACCCTAATCTGCTGGATATAAAGGGGTGAGTGTGGAAACGATTGAGGAGGACGGAAAAATCGGAGGCGACGAGAAAACGAAAACCCTAATTCGAAAAACAAAAACCTAATTCTAAAACGACAGAAATCCAGAAGAGAAGAAGGGAGTTGTAGCAAGAAAATCAATATTTCCAACTGAAAAGCTTCTGTGGGAGTTCGTGGAAATCACTGCCGAAGGTGAGCTCTGTTTGATTTTCTTTTTGGAAGACCATGGTTCATTTTTCGCATTTAGATTTTGAGCGATGGAGAGATTGAGTGAGCGATGCAAAGATTGAGTGGGCGATGGAGAGATTGAGTGAGCGATGGAGAGATTGAGTGAGCGTGAGTGATTGAGAGAGCGATTGAGAGGCGTGACAGATTGAAGAGTGAGGACGATGAGGGATTTCTTGTTCTGTTATTGTTCCTCTCATTTTCTTGTTTTATTTATTTTAAAAAACAAATGTTTAAACCATTAAAAAAAATTAACACTTTTAGTCTTCCTTTGTTTTTTTATTAAATAGTGTATATTAATGTATTATTTTTTGGTGTTCCCAATCCATAATCCTTTGGAAACCCAACAGCCAGGCGGCTAGGGTTTATTTTCGATTCCTCCATCGTTTAATTAGTAGTCCAACATACCATCTTATTTTTATCTTATTTTTTTTAATTTTGGTTTTAACCTATTCTGGTTTACATATTCAAATTATTATTAAGATAGCAAATGACCATAAGTGGCCTAGTGGAGAGGGAGCAGTTTCATTTGTCGATTAATACAATATAGCTTTTGCTAAAATCGACCAACAAACAAACATTTTTTCTACCCAGAACTACGTAAGCCTAGATTTCTCTTTTGAGATACGTAGGAGCAGGATTCGTAAATCTTGTCAGGCCCACTAATAAAAAACTTAGGTTTAGTCCTTCGTCAAAAATCCAAAAACATTCTCTTCTCATCTTTTCTTTCTTTCCCACTTAATAACTTAAAGCCTAATATTTCAACTAACACTAACGCACACAACTAACCTAATGGTTCCCTTTGAGTACAACGGACGTGAGGGGTGCTAATACCTTCCCCTTGCGTAATCGACTCCCGAACCCTGATATTGGTTGCGATGACCATATCTTATCCTTTCTTTTAGAGGTTTTATCGATATTTCCCCTTTCCTTTTTAGGAATAAGTAAAGTTCGGTGGCAACTCTGTTCAGTCCATCATTGCGAGCGTGCGATCGCGCTTCGCTTAAAGTCGTATCCCCATTTTTCGAGGTGCCATAGCTCACCTTCGGCGGTGATTTCCACGAACTCCCACGGAAGCTTTTCAGTTGGGAATATTGATTTTCTTGCTACAACTCCCTTCTTCTCTTCTGGATTTCTGCCGTTTTAGTATTAGGTTTTTGTTTTTCGAATTAGGGTTTCCGTTTGTGGCCGCTTGAAATTTAGGGTTTTTCGTCTCCTCCTGCAATCGTTTCCACTCTCACCCTTTATATTCAACAGGCTAGGGTTTCAAATTGGTCTATGGTAGATCGAAACAGGTATCTCTGCGAAACCCTTTTGGTGGGCTCAGTTTGAATGTCTTGTTTGATGTTAGATTCGAAAACGGTAAAACAAACCTGCACTTTCTTCTTTGATCTTGTCTTAATTCTCTTTTGGGACTTTTTTTTTTGAATTTCTACTTTGTTTACTGCAGTGAAAACGTAGCAACTAGCAAGGCGTTAGAAATTCAAAAAATGCCCAAAAGAGAGTTGAGACAAAGTAGAGGAAGAAAGTATACGGTTTGTATTACCGTTTCCGAATTTAACATCAAACAGAGCAGACCAAATTCTGAGCACCGAAAGGAGTTCGCAGAGACCCTTTTTGATCTGCATAGGCCAACCCGAAACCCTAATCTGCTGGATATAAAGGGTGAGTGTGGAAACGATTGAGGAGGACGGAAAAATCGGAGGCGACCAAAGAAACGAAACCCTAATTCGAAAAACAAAAACCTAATTCTAAAACGACAGAAATCCAGAAGAGAAGAAGGGAGTTGTAGCAAGAAAATCAATATTTCCAACTGAAAAGCTTCTGTGGGAGTTCGTGGAAATCACTGCCGAAGGTGAGCTCTGTTTGATTTTCTTTTTGGAAGACCATGGTTCATTTTTCGCATTTAGATTTTGAGCGATGGAGAGATTGAGTGAGCGATGCAAAGATTGAGTGGGCGATGGAGAGATTGAGTGAGCGATGGAGAGATTGAGTGAGCGTGAGTGATTGAGAGAGCGATTGAGAGGCGTGACAGATTGAAGAGTGAGGACGATGAGGGATTTCTTGTTCTGTTATTGTTCCTCTCATTTTCTTGTTTTATTTATTTTAAAAACAAATGTTTAAACCATTAAAAAATTAACACTTTTAGTCTTCCTTTGTTTTTTTATTATAATAGTGTATATTAATGTATTTTTTTTGGTGTTCCCAATCCATAATCCTTTGGAAACCCAACAGCCAGGCGGCTAGGGTTTATTTTCGATTCCTCCATCGTTTAATTAGTAGTCCAACATACCATCTTATTTTATCTTATCTTTTTTTTTTAATTTTGGTTTTAACCTATTCTGGTTTACATATTCAAATTATTATTAAGATAGCAAATGACCATAAGTGGCCTAGTGGAGAGGGAGCAGTTTCATTTGTCGATTAATACAATATAGCTTTTGCTAAAATCGACCAACAAACAAACATTTTTTCTACCCAGAACTACGTAAGCCTAGATTTCTCTTTTGAGATACGTAGGAGCAGGATTCGTAAATCTTGTCAGGCCCACTAATAAAAAACTTAGGTTTAGTCCTTCGTCAAAAATCCAAAAACATTCTCTTCTCATCTTTTCTTTCTTTCCCACTTAATAACTTAAAGTCTAATATTTCAACTAACACTAACGCACACAACTAACCTAATGGTTCCCTTTGAGTACAACGGACGTGAGGGGTGCTAATACCTTCCCCTTGCGTAATCGACTCCCGAACCCTGATATTGGTTGCGATGACCATATCTTATCCTTTCTTTTAGAGGTTTTATCGATATTTCCCCTTTCCTTTTTAGGAATAAGTAAAGTTTGGTGGCAACTCTGTTCAGTCCATCTTTGCGAGCGTGCGATCGCGCTTCGCTTAAAGTCGTATCCCCATTTTTCGAGGTGCCATAGCTCACCTTCGGCGGTGATTTCCACGAACTCCCACGGAAGCTTTTCAGTTGGGAATATTGATTTTCTTGCTACCACTCCCTTCTTCTCTTCTGGATTTCTGTCGTTTTAGTATTAGGTTTTTGTTTTTCGAATTAGGGTTTCCGTTTGTGGCCGCTTGAAATTTAGGGTTTTTCGTCTCCTCCTGCAATCGTTTCCACTCTCACCCTTTATATTCAACAGGCTAGATTTTCAAATTGGTCTATGGTAGATCGAAACAGGTATCTCTGCGAAACCCTTTTGGTGGGCTCAGTTTGAATGTCTTGTTTGATGTTAGATTCGAAAACGGTAAAACAAACCTGCACTTTCTTCTTTGATCTTGTCTTAATTCTCTTTTGGGACTTTTGTTTTTAATTTCTACTTTGTTTACTGCAGTGAAAACGTAGCAACTAGCAAGGCGTTAGAAATTCAAAAAATGCCGAAAAGAGAGTTGAGACAAAGTAGAGGAAGGAAGTACACGGTTTGTATTACCGTTTCCGAATTTAACATCAAACAGAGCAGACCAAATTCTGAGCACCGAAAGGAGTTCGCAGAGACCCTTTTTGATCTGCATAGGCCAACCCGAAACCCTAATCTGCTGGATATAAAGGGTGAGTGTGGAAACGATTGAGGAGGACGGAAAAATCGGAGGCGACCAGAAAACGAAAACCCTAATTCGAAAAACAAAAACCTAATTCTAAAACGACAGAAATCCAGAAGAGAAGAAGGGAGTTGTAGCAAGAAAATCAATATTTCCAACTGAAAAGCTTCTGTGGGAGTTCGTGGAAATCACTGCCGAAGGTGAGCTCTGTTTGATTTTCTTTTTGGAAGACCATGGTTCATTTTTCGCATTTAGATTTTGAGCGATGGAGAGATTGAGTGAGCGATGCAAAGATTGAGTGGGCGATGGAGAGATTGAGTGAGCGATGGAGAGATTGAGTGAGCGTGAGTGATTGAGAGAGCGATTGAGAGGCGTGACAGATTGAAGAGTGAGGACGATGAGGGATTTCTTGTTCTGTTATTGTTCCTCTCATTTTCTTGTTTTATTTATTTTAAAAAACAAATGTTTAAACCATTAAAAAAATTAACACTTTTAGTCTTCCTTTGTTTTTTTATTAAATAGTGTATATTAATGTATTATTTTTTGGTGTTCCCAATCCATAATCCTTTGGAAACCCAACAGCCAGGCGGCTAGGGTTTATTTTCGATTCCTCCATCGTTTAATTAGTAGTCCAACATACCATCTTATTTTTATCTTATTTTTTTTAATTTTTGTTTTAACCTATTCTGGTTTACATATTCAAATTATTATTAAGATAGCAAATGACCATAAGTGGCCTAGTGGAGAGGGAGCAGTTTCATTTGTCGATTAATACAATATAGCTTTTGCTAAAATCGACCAACAAACAAACATTTTTTCTACCCAGAACTACGTAAGCCTAGATTTCTCTTTTGAGATACGTAGGAGCAGGATTCGTAAATCTTGTCAGGCCCACTAATAAAAAACTTAGGTTTAGTCCTTCGTCAAAAATCCAAAAACATTCTCTTCTCATCTTTTCTTTCTTTCCCACTTAATAACTTAAAGTCTAATATTTCAACTAACACTAACGCACACAACTAACCTAATGGTTCCCTTTGAGTACAACGGACGTGAGGGGTGCTAATACCTTCCCCTTGCGTAATCGACTCCCGAACCCTGATATTGGTTGCGATGACCATATCTTATCCTTTCTTTTAGAGGTTTTCTCGATATTTCCCCTTTCCTTTTTAGGAATAAGTAAAGTTCGGTGGCAACTCTGTTCAGTCCATCATTGCGAGCGTGCGATCGCGCTTCGCTTAAAATCGTATCCCCATTTTTCGAGGTGCCATAGCTCACCTTCGGCGGTGATTTCCACGAACTCCCACGGAAGCTTTTCAGTTGGGAATATTGATTTTCTTGCTACAACTCCCTTCTTCTCTTCTGGATTTCTGCCGTTTTAGTATTAGGTTTTTGTTTTTCGAATTAGGGTTTCCGTTTGTGGCCGCTTGAAATTTAGGGTTTTTTGTCTCCTCCTGCAATCGTTTCCACTCTCACCCTTTATATTCAACAGGCTAGGGTTTCAAATTGGTCTATGGTAGATCGAAACAGGTATCTCTGCGAAACCCTTTTGGTGGGCTCAGTTTGGATTGTCTTGTTTGATGTTAGATTCGGAAACGGTAAAACAAACCTGCACTTTCTTCTTTGATCTTGTCTTAATTCTCTTTTGGAACTTTTGTTTTGAATTTTTACTTTGTTTAGTGCAGTGAAAACGTAGCAACTAGCAAGGCATTAGAAATTCAAAAAATGCCCAAAAGAGAGTTGAGACAAAGTAGAGGAAGAAAGTATACGGTTTGTATTACCGTTTCCGAATTTAACATCAAACAGAGCAGACCAAATTCTGAGCACCGAAAGGAGTTCGTAGAGACCCTCTTTGATCTGCATAGGCCAACCCGAAACCCTAATCTGCTGGATATAAAGGGTGAGTGTGGAAACGATTGAGGAGGACGGAAAAATCGGAGGCGACCAGAAAACGAAAACCCTAATTCGAAAAACAAAAACCTAATTCTAAAACGACAGAAATCCAGAAGAGAAGAAGGGAGTTGTAGCAAGAAAATCAATATTTCCAACTGAAAAGCTTCTGTGGGAGTTCGTGGAAATCACCGCCGAAGGTGAGCTCTGTTTGATTTTCTTTTTGGAAGACCATGGTTCATTTTTCGCGTTTAGATTTTGAGCGATGGAGAGATTGAGTGAGCGATGGAAAGATTGAGTGGGCGATGGAGAGATTGAGTGAGCGATGGAGAGATTGAGTGAGCGTGAGTGATTGAGAGAGCGATTGAGAGGCGTGACAGATTGAAGAGTGAGGACGGTGAGGGATTTCTTGTTCTGTTATTGTTCCTCTCATTTTCTTGTTTTATTTATTTTAAAAAACAAATGTTTAAACCATTAAAAAAAATTAACACTTTTAGTCTTCCTTTGTTTTTTTATTAAATAGTGTATATTAATGTATTATTTTTTGGTGTTCCCAATCCATAATCCTTTGGAAACCCAACAGCCAGGCGGCTAGGGTTTATTTTCGATTCCTCCATCGTTTAATTAGTAGTCCAACATACCATCTTATTTTTATCTTATTTTTTTTTAATTTTTGTTTTAACCTATTCTGGTTTACATATTCAAATTATTATTAAGATAGCAAATGACCATAAGTGGCCTAGTGGAGAGGGAGCAGTTTCATTTGTCGATTAATACAATATAGCTTTTGCTAAAATCGACCAACAAACAAACATTTTTTCTACCCAGAACTACGTAAGCCTAGATTTCTCTTTTGAGATACGTAGGAGCAGGATTCGTAAATCTTGTCAGGCCCACTAATAAAAAACTTAGGTTTAGTCCTTCGTCAAAAATCCAAAAACATTCTCTTCTCATCTTTTCTTTCTTTCCCACTTAATAACTTAAAGTCTAATATTTCAACTAACACTAACGCACACAACTAACCTAATGGTTCCCTTTGAGTACAACGGACGTGAGGGGTGCTAATACCTCCCCTTGCGTAATCGACTCCCGAACCCTGATATTGGTTGCGATGACCATATCTTATCCTTTCTTTTAGAGGTTTTATCGATATTTCCCCTTTCCTTTTTAGGAATAAGTAAAGTTCGGTGGCAACTCTGTTCAGTCCATCATTGCGAGCGTGCGATCGCGCTTCGCTTAAAATCGTATCCCCATATTTCGAGGTGCCATAGCTCACCTTCGGCGGTGATTTCCACGAACTCCCACGGAAGCTTTTCAGTTGGGAATATTGATTTTCTTGCTACAACTCCCTTCTTCTCTTCTGGATTTCTGCCGTTTTAGTATTAGGTTTTTGTTTTTCGAATTAGGGTTTCCGTTTGTGGCCGCTTGAAATTTAGGGTTTTTTGTCTCCTCCTGCAATCGTTTCCACTCTCACCCTTTATATTCAACAGGCTAGGGTTTCAAATTGGTCTATGGTAGATCGAAACAGGTATCTCTGCGAAACCCTTTTGGTGGGCTCAGTTTGGATTGTCTTGTTTGATGTTAGATTCGGAAACGGTAAAACAAACCTGCACTTTCTTCTTTGATCTTGTCTTAATTCTCTTTGGAACTTTGTTTTGAATTTTTACTTTGTTTAGTGCAGTGAAAACGTAGCAACTAGCAAGGCATTAGAAATTCAAAAAATGCCCAAAAGAGAGTTGAGACAAAGTAGAGGAAGAAAGTATACGGTTTGTATTACCGTTTCCGAATTTAACATCAAACAGAGCAGACCAAATTCTGAGCACCGAAAGGAGTTCGCAGATACCTTCTTTGATCTGCATAGGCCAACCCGAAACCCTAATCTGCTGGATATAAAAGGTGAGTGTGGAAACGATTGAGGAGGACGGAAAAATCGGAGGCGACCAGAAAACGAAAACCCTAATTCGAAAAACAAAAACCTAATTCTAAAACGACAGAAATCCAGAAGAGAAGAAGGGAGTTGTAGCAAGAAAATCAATATTTCCAACTGAAAAGCTTCTGTGGGAGTTCGTGGAAATCACCGCCGAAGGTGAGCTCTGTTTGATTTTCTTTTTGGAAGACCATGGTTCATTTTTCGCATTTAGATTTTGAGCGATGGAGAGATTGAGTGAGCGATGCAAAGATTGAGTGGGCGATGGAGAGATTGAGTGAGCGATGGAGAGATTGAGTGAGCGTGAGTGATTGAGAGAGCGATTGAGAGGCGTGACAGATTGAAGAGTGAGGACGATGAGGGATTTCTTGTTCTGTTATTGTTCCTCTCATTTTCTTGTTTTATTTATTTTAAAAAACAAATGTTTAAACCATTAAAAAAATTAACACTTTTAGTCTTCCTTTGTTTTTTTATTAAATAGTGTATATTAATGTATTATTTTTTGGTGTTCCCAATCCATAATCCTTTGGAAACCCAACAGCCAGGCGGCTAGGGTTTATTTTCGATTCCTCCATCGTTTAATTAGTAGTCCAACATACCATCTTATTTTTATCTTATTTTTTTAATTTTTTTTTAACCTATTCTGGTTTACATATTCAAATTATTATTAAGATAGCAAATGACCATAAGTGGCCTAGTGGAGAGGGAGCAGTTTCATTTGTCGATTAATACAATATAGCTTTTGCTAAAATCGACCAACAAACAAACATTTTTTCTACCCAGAACTACGTAAGCCTAGATTTCTCTTTTGAGATACGTAGGAGCAGGATTCGTAAATCTTGTCAGGCCCACTAATAAAAAACTTAGGTTTAGTCCTTCGTCAAAAATCCAAAAACATTCTCTTCTCATCTTTTCTTTCTTTCCCACTTAATAACTTAAAGTCTAATATTTCAACTAACACTAACGCACACAACTAACCTAATGGTTCCCTTTGAGTACAACGGACGTGAGGGGTGCTAATACCTTCCCCTTGCGTAATCGACTCCCGAACCCTGATATTGGTTGCGATGACCATATCTTATCCTTTCTTTTAGAGGTTTTCTCGATATTTCCCCTTTCCTTTTTAGGAATAAGTAAAGTTCGGTGGCAACTCTGTTCAGTCCATCATTGCGAGCGTGCGATCGCGCTTCGCTTAAAATCGTATCCCATTTTTTCGAGGTGCCATAGCTCACCTTCGGCGGTGATTTCCACGAACTCCCACGGAAGCTTTTCAGTTGGGAATATTGATTTTCTTGCTACAACTCCCTTCTTCTCTTCTGGATTTCTGCCGTTTTAGTATTAGGTTTTTGTTTTTCGAATTAGGGTTTCCGTTTGTGGCCGCTTGAAATTTAGGGTTTTTCGTCTCCTCCTGCAATCGTTTCCACTCTCACCCTTTATATTCAACAGGCTAGGGTTTCAAATTGGTCTATGGTAGATCGAAACAGGTATCTCTGCGAAACCCTTTTGGTGGGCTCAGTTTGGATTGTCTTGTTTGATGTTAGATTCGGAAACGGTAAAACAAACCTGCACTTTCTTCTTTGATCTTGTCTTAATTCTCTTTTGGAACTTTTGTTTTGAATTTTTACTTTGTTTAGTGCAGTGAAAACGTAGCAACTAGCAAGGCATTAGAAATTCAAAAAATGCCCAAAAGAGAGTTGAGACAAAGTAGAGGAAGAAAGTATACGGTTTGTATTACCGTTTCCGAATTTAACATCAAACAGAGCAGACCAAATTCTGAGCACCGAAAGGAGTTCGTAGAGACCCTCTTTGATCTGCATAGGCCAACCCGAAACCCTAATCTGCTGGATATAAAGGGTGAGTGTGGAAACGATTGAGGAGGACGGAAAAATCGGAGGCGACCAGAAAACGAAAACCCTAATTCGAAAAACAAAAACCTAATTCTAAAACGACAGAAATCCAGAAGAGAAGAAGGGAGTTGTAGCAAGAAAATCAATATTTCCAACTGAAAAGCTTCTGTGGGAGTTCGTGGAAATCACCGCCGAAGGTGAGCTCTGTTTGATTTTCTTTTTGGAAGACCATGGTTCATTTTTCGCGTTTAGATTTTGAGCGATGGAGAGATTGAGTGAGCGATGGAAAGATTGAGTGGGCGATGGAGAGATTGAGTGAGCGATGGAGATTGAGTGAGCGTGAGTGATTGAGAGAGCGATTGAGAGGCGTGACAGATTGAAGAGTGAGGACGGTGAGGGATTTCTTGTTCTGTTATTGTTCCTCTCATTTTCTTGTTTTATTTATTTTAAAAACAAATGTTTAAACCATTAAAAAAATTAACACTTTTAGTCTTCCTTTGTTTTTTATTAAATAGTGTATATTAATGTATTATTTTTTGGTGTTCCCAATCCATAATCCTTTGGAAACCCAACAGCCAGGCGGCTAGGGTTTATTTTCGATTCCTCCATCGTTTAATTAGTAGTCCAACATACCATCTTATTTTATCTTATTTTTTTTTAATTTTTGTTTTAACCTATTCTGGTTTACATATTCAAATTATTATTAAGATAGCAAATGACCATAAGTGGCCTAGTGGAGAGGGAGCAGTTTCATTTGTCGATTAATACAATATAGCTTTTGCTAAAATCGACCAACAAACAAACATTTTTTCTACCCAGAACTACGTAAGCCTAGATTTCTCTTTTGAGATACGTAGGAGCAGGATTCGTAAATCTTGTCAGGCCCACTAATAAAAAACTTAGGTTTAGTCCTTCGTCAAAAATCCAAAAACATTCTCTTCTCATCTTTTCTTTCTTTCCCACTTAATAACTTAAAGTCTAATATTTCAACTAACACTAACGCACACAACTAACCTAATGGTTCCCTTTGAGTACAACGGACGTGAGGGGTGCTAATACCTTCCCCTTGCGTAATCGACTCCCGAACCCTGATATTGGTTGCGATGACCATATCTTATCCTTTCTTTTAGAGGTTTTATCGATATTTCCCCTTTCCTTTTTAGGAATAAGTAAAGTTCGGTGGCAACTCTGTTCAGTCCATCATTGCGAGCGTGCGATCGCGCTTCGCTTAAAATCGTATCCCCATTTTTCGAGGTGCCATAGCTCACCTTCGGCGGTGATTTCCACGAACTCCCACGGAAGCTTTTCAGTTGGGAATATTGATTTTCTTGCTACAACTCCCTTCTTCTCTTCTGGATTTCTGCCGTTTTAGTATTAGGTTTTGTTTTTCGAATTAGGGTTTCCGTTTGTGGCCGCTTGAAATTTAGGGTTTTTTCTCCTCCTGCAATCGTTTCCACTCTCACCCTTATATTCAACAGGCTAGGGTTTCAAATTGGTCTATGGTAGATCGAAACAGGTATCTCTGCGAAACCCTTTTGGTGGGCTCAGTTTGGATTGTCTTGTTTGATGTTAGATTCGGAAACGGTAAAACAAACCTGCACTTTCTTCTTTGATCTTGTCTTAATTCTCTTTTGGAACTTTTGTTTTGAATTTTTACTTTGTTTAGTGCAGTGAAAACGTAGCAACTAGCAAGGCATTAGAAATTCAAAAAATGCCCAAAAGAGAGTTGAGACAAAGTAGAGGAAGAAAGTATACGGTTTGTATTACCGTTTCCGAATTTAACATCAAACAGAGCAGACCAAATTCTGAGCACCGAAAGGAGTTCGCAGAGACCTTCTTTGATCTGCATAGGCCAACCCGAAACCCTAATCTGCTGGATATAAAAGGTGAGTGTGGAAACGATTGAGGAGGACGGAAAAATCGGAGGCGACCAGAAAACGAAAACCCTAATTCGAAAAACAAAAACCTAATTCTAAAACGACAGAAATCCAGAAGAGAAGAAGGGAGTTGTAGCAAGAAAATCAATATTTCCAACTGAAAAGCTTCTGTGGGAGTTCGTGGAAATCACCGCCGAAGGTGAGCTCTGTTTGATTTTCTTTTTGGAAGACCATGGTTCATTTTTCGCGTTTAGATTTTGAGCGATGGAGAGATTGAGTGAGCGATGGAAAGATTGAGTGGGCGATGGAGAGATTGAGTGAGCGATGGAGAGATTGAGTGAGCGTGAGTGATTGAGAGAGCGATTGAGAGGCGTGACAGATTGAAGAGTGAGGACGATGAGGGATTTCTTGTTCTGTTATTGTTCCTCTCATTTTCTTGTTTTATTTATTTTAAAAACAAACGTTTAAACCATTAAAAAAATTAACACTTTTAGTCTTCCTTTGTTTTTTTATTAAATAGTGTATATTAATGTATTATTTTTTGGTGTTCCCAATCCATAATCCTTTGGAAACCCAACAGCCAGGCGGCTAGGGTTTATTTTCGATTCCTCCATCGTTTAATTAGTAGTCCAACAGACCATCTTATTTTATCTTATTTTTTTAATTTTGGTTTTAACCTATTCTGGTTTACATATTCAAATTATTATTAAGATAGCAAATGACCATAAGTGGCCTAGTGGATAGGGAGCAGTTTCATTTGTCGATTAATACAATATAGCTTTTGCTAAAATCGACCAACAAACAAACATTTTTTTCTACCCAGAACTACGTAAGCCTAGATTTCTCTTTTGAGATACGTAGGAGCAGGATTCGTAAATCTTGTCAGGCCCACTAATAAAAAACTTAGGTTTAGTCCTTCGTCAAAAATCCAAAAACATTCTCTTCTCGTCTTTTCTTTCTTTCCCACTTAATAACTTAAAGTCTAATATTTCAACTAACACTAACGCACACAACTAACCTAATGGTTCCCGTTGAGTACAACGGACGTGAGGGGTGCTAATACCTTCCCCTTGCGTAATCGACTCCCGAACCCTGATATTGGTTGCGATGACCATATCTTATCCTTTCTTTTAGAGGTTTTATCGATATTTCCCCTTTCCTTTTTAGGAATAAATAAAGTTCGGTGGCAACTCTGTTCAGTCCATCATTGCGAGCGTGCGATCGCGCTTCGCTTAAAGTCGTATCCCCATTTTTCGAGGTGCCATAGCTCACCTTCGACGGTGATTTCCACGAACTCCCACGGAAGCTTTTCAGTTGGGAATATTGATTTTCTTGCTACAACTCCCTTCTTCTCTTCTGGATTTCTGCCGTTTTAGTATTAGGTTTTTGTTTTTCGAATTAGGGTTTCCGTTTGTGGCCGCTTGAAATTTAGGGTTTTTCGTCTCCTCCTGCAATCGTTTCCACTCTCACCCTTTATATTCAACAGGCTAGGGTTTCAAATTGGTCTATGGTAGATCGAAACAGGTATCTCTGCGAAACCCTTTTGGTGGGCTCAGTTTGGATTGTCTTGTTTGATGTTAGATTCGGAAACGGTAAAACAAACCTGCACTTTCTTCTTTGATCTTGTCTTAATTCTCTTTTGGAACTTTTGTTTTGAATTTTTACTTTGTTTAGTGCAGTGAAAACGTAGCAACTAGCAAGGCGTTAGAAATTCAAAAAATGCCCAAAAGAGAGTTGAGACAAAGTAGAGGAAGAAAGTATACGGTTTGTATTACCGTTTCCAAATTTAACATCAAACAGAGCAGACCAAATTCTGAGCACCGAAAGGAGTTCGCAGAGACCCTTTTTGATATGCATAAGCCAACCCGAAACCCTAATCTGCTGGGTATAAAGGGTGAGAGTGGAAACGATTGACGAGGACGGAAAAATCGGAGGCGACCACAAAACGAAAACCCTAATTCAAAAAACAAAAACCTAATTCTAAAACGGCAGAAATCCAGAAGAGAAGAAGGGAGTTGTAGCAAGAAAATCAATATTTCCAACTGAAAAGCTTCCGTGGGAGTTCGTGGAAATCACCGCCGAAGGTGAGCTCTGTTTGATTTTCTTTTTGGAAGACCATGGTTCATTTCTCGCGTTTAGATTTTGAGCGATGGAGAGATTGAGTGAGCGATGGAAAGATTGAGTGAGCGATGGAGAGATTGAGTGAGCGATGGAGAGATGGAGTGAGCCTGAGTGATTGAGAGAGCGATTGAGAGGCGTGACAGATTGAAGAGTGAGGACGATGAGGGATTTCTTGTTCTGTTATTGTTCCTCTCATTTTCTTGTTTTATTTATTTTAAAAAACAAACGTTTAAACCATTAAAAAAAATTAACACTTTTAGTCTTCCTTTGTTTTTTTATTAAATAGTGTATATTAATGTATTATTTTTTGGTTTTCCCAATCCATAATCCTTTGGAAACCCAACAGCCAGGCGGCTAGGGTTTATTTTCGATTCCTCCATCGTTTAATTAGTAGTCCAACAGACCATCTTATTTTAATCTTATTTTTTTTAATTTTGGTTTTAACCTATTCTGGTTTACATATTCAAATTATTATTAAGATAGCAAATGACCATAAGTGGCCTAGTGGAGAGGGAGCAGTTTCATTTGTCGATTAATACAATATAGCTTTTGCTAAAATCGACCAACAGACAAACATTTTTTCTACCCAGAACTATGTAAGCCTAGATTTCTCTTTTGAGATACGTAGGAGCAGGATTCGTAAATCTTGTCAGGCCCACTAATAAAAAACTTAGGTTTAGTCCTTCGTCAAAAATCCAAAAACATTCTCTTCTCATCTTTTCTTTCTTTCCCACTTAATAACTTAAAGCCTAATATTTCAACTACACTAACACACACAACTAACCTAATGGTTCCCGTTGAGTACAACGGACGTGAGGGGTGCTAATACCTTCCCCTTGCGTAATCGACTCCCGAACCCTGATATTGGTTGCGATGACCATATCTTATCCTTTCTTTTAGAGGTTTTAACGATATTTCCCCTTTCCTTTTTAGGAATAAATAAAGTTTGGTGGCAACTCTGTTCAGTCCATCATTGCGAGCGTGCGATCGCGCTTCGCTTAAAGTCGTATCCCTATTTTTCGAGGTGCGACAGCTCACCTTCGGCGGTGATTTCCACGAACTCCCACGGAAGCTTTTCAGTTGGGAATATTGATTTTCTTGCTACAACTCCCTTCTTCTCTTCTGGATTTCTGCCGTTTTAGAATTAGGTTTTGTTTTTCGAATTAGGGTTTCCGTTTGTGGCCGCTTGAAATTTAGGGTTTTTCGTCTCCTCCTGCAATCGTTTCCACTCTCACCCTTATATTCAACAGGCTAGGGTTTCAATTGGTCTATGGTAGATCGAAACAGGTATCTCTGCGAAACCCTTTGGTGGGCTCAGTTTGGATTGTCTTGTTTGATGTTAGATTCGGAAACGGTAAAACAGACCTGCACTTTCTTCTTTGATCTTGTCTTAATTCTCTTTCGGGACATTTTTTTTTTAATTTCTACTTTGTTTACTGCAGTGAAAACGTAGCAACTAGAAAGGCGTTAGAAATTCAAAAAATTCCCAAAAGAGAGTTGAGACAAAGTAGAGGAAGAAAGTATACGGTTTGTATTACCGTTTCCGAATTTAACATCAAACAGAGCAGACCAAATTCTGAGCACCGAAAGGAGTTCGCAGAGACCCTTTTTGATCTGCATAGGCCAACCCGAAACCCTAATCTGCTGGATATAAAGGGTGAGAGTGGAAATGATTGAGGAGGACGGAAAAATCGGAGGCGACCACAAAACGAAACCCCCTAATTCGAAAAACAAAAACCTAATTCTAAAACGGCAGAAATCCAGAAGAGAAGAAGGGAGTTGTAGCAAGAAAATCAATATTTCCAACTGAAAAGCTTCCGTGGGAGTTCGTGGAAATCACCGCCGAAGGTGAGCTCTGTTTGATTTTCTTTTTGGAAGACCATGGTTCATTTTTCGCGTTTAGATTTTGAGCGATGGAGAGATTGAGTGAGCGATGGAAAGATTGAGTGAGCGATGGAGAGATTGAGTGAGCGATGGAGAGATTGAGTGAGCGTGAGTGATTGAGAGAGCGATTGAGAGGCGTGAGAGATTGAAGAGTGAGGACGATGAGGGATTTCTTGTTCTGTTATTGTTCCTCTCATTTTCTTGTTTTATTTATTTTAAAAAACAAACGTTTAAACCATTAAAAAAAATTAACCCTTTTAGTCTTCCTTTGTCTTTTATTAAATAGTGTATATTAATGTATTATTTTTTGGTGTTCCCAATCCATAATCCTTTGGAAACCCAACAGCCAGGCGGCTAGGGTTTATTTTTGATTCCTCCATCGTTATATTAGTAGTCCAACAAACCATCTTATTTTAATCTTATTTTTTTAAATTTTGGTTTTAACCTATTCTGGTTTACATATTCAAATTATTATTAAGATAGCAAATGACCATAAGTGGCCTAGTGGAGAGAGAGCAGTTTCATTGTCGATTAATACAATATAGCTTTTGCTAAAATCGACCAACAAACAAACATTTTTTCTACCCAGAACTACGTAAGCCTTGATTTCTCTTTTGAGATACGTAGGAGCAGGATTCGTAAATCTTGTCAGGCCCACTAATAAAAAATTTAGGTTTAGTCCTTTGTCAAAAATCCAAAAACATTCTCTTCTCATCTTTTTTTTCTTTCCCACTTAATAACTTAAAGCCTAATATTTCAACTAACACTAACGCACACAACTAACCTAATGGTTCCCGTTGAGTACAACGGACGTGAGGGGTGCTAATACCTTCCCCTTGCGTAATCGACTCCCGAACCCTGATATTGGTTGCGATGACCATATCTTATCCTTTCTTTTAGAGGTTCTATCGATATTTCCCCTTTCCTTTTAAGGAATAAATAAAGTTCGGTGGCGACTCTGTTCAGTCCATCATTGCGAGCGTGCGATCGCGTTTCGCTTAAAGTCGTATCCCCATTTTTCGAGGTGCGACAGCTCACCTTCGGCGGTGATTTCCACGAACTCCCACGGAATCTTTTCAAGTGGGAATATTGATTTTCTTGCTACAACTCCCTTCTTCTCTTCTGGATTTCTGCCGTTTTAGAATTAGGTTTTTGTTTTTCGAATTAGGGTTTCCGTTTGTGGCCGCTTGAAATTTAGGGTTTTTCGTCTCCTCCTGCAATCGTTTCCACTCTCACCCTTTATATTCAACAGGCTAGGGTTTCAAATTGGTCTATGGTAGATCGAAACAGGTATCTCTGCGAAACCCTTTTGGTGGGCTCAGTTTGGATTGTCTTGTTTGATGTTAGATTCGGAAACGGTAAAACAGACCTGCACTTTCTTCTTTGATCTTGTCTTAATTCTCTTTTGGGACATTTTTTTTTGAATTTCTACTTTGTTTACTGCAGTGAAAACGTAGCAACTAGCAAGGCGTTAGAAATTCAAAAAATGCCCAAAAGAGAGTTGAGACAAAGTAGAGGAAGAAAGTATACGGTTTGTATTACCGTTTCCGAATTTAACATCAAACAGAGCAGACCAAATTCTGAGCACCGAAAGGAGTTCGCAGAGACCCTTTTTGATCTGCATAGGCCAACCCGAAACCCTAATCTGCTGGATATAAAGGGTGAGAGTGGAAACGATTGAGGAGGACGGAAAAATCGGAGGCGACCACAAAACGAACCCCCTAATTCGAAAAACAAAAACCTAATTCTAAAACGGCAGAAATCCAGAAGAGAAGAAGGGAGTTGTAGCAAGAAAATCAATATTTCCAACTGAAAAGCTTCCGTGGGAGTTCGTGGAAATCACCGCCGAAGGTGAGCTCTGTTTGATTTTCTTTTTGGAAGACCATGGTTCATTTTCGCGTTTAGATTTTGAGCGATGGAGAGATTGAGTGAGCGATGGAAAGATTGAGTGAGCGATGGAGAGATTGAGTGAGCGATGGAGAGATTGAGTGAGCGTGAGTGATTGAGAGAGCGATTGAGAGGCGTGAGAGATTGAAGAGTGAGGACGATGAGGGATTTCTTGTTCTGTTATTGTTCCTCTCATTTTCTTGTTTTATTTATTTTAAAAAACAAACGTTTAAACCATTAAAAAAAATTAACACTTTTAGTCTTCCTTTGTTTTTTTATTAAATAGTGTATATTAATGTATTATTTTTTGGTGTTCCCAATCCATAATCCTTTGGAAACCCAACAGCCAGGCGGCTAGGGTTTATTTTTGATTCCTCCATCGTTTAATTAGTAGTCCAACAGACCATCTTATTTTAATCTTATTTTTTTTAATTTTGGTTTTAACCTATTCTGGTTTACATATTCAAATTATTATTAAGATAGCAAATGACCATAAGTGGCCTAGTGGAGAGAGAGCAGTTTCATTTGTCGATTAATACAATATAGCTTTTGCTAAAATCGACCAACAAACAAACATTTTTTCTACCCAGAACTACGTAAGCCTTGATTTCTCTTTTGAGATACGTAGGAGCAGGATTCGTAAATCTTGTCAGGCCCACTAATAAAAAACTTAGGTTTAGTCCTTCGTCAAAAATCCAAAAACATTCTCTTCTCATCTTTTCTTTCTTTCCCACTTAATAACTTAAAGCCTAATATTTCAACTAACACTAACGCACACAACTAACCTAATGGTTCCCGTTGAGTACAACGGACGTGAGGGGTGCTAATACCTTCCCCTTGCGTAATCGACTCCCGAACCCTGATATTGGTTGCGATGACCATATCTTATCCTTTCTTTTAGAGGTTTTATCGATATTCCCCTTTCCTTTTAGGAATAAATAAAGTTCGGTGGCGACTCTGTTCAGTCCATCATTGCGAGCGTGCGATCGCGCTTCGCTTAAAGTCGTATCCCCATTTTTCGAGGTGCGACAGCTCACCTTCGGCGGTGATTTCCACGAACTCCCACGGAAGCTTTTCAGTTGGGAATATTGATTTTCTTGCTACAACTCCCTTCTTCTCTTCTGGATTTCTGCCGTTTTAGAATTAGGTTTTTGTTTTTCGAATTAGGGTTTCCGTTTGTGGCCGCTTGAAATTTAGGGTTTTTCGTCTCCTCCTGCAATCGTTTCCACTCTCACCCTTTATATTCAACAGGCTAGGGTTTCAAATTGGTCTATGGTAGATCGAAACAGGTATCTCTGCGAAACCCTTTTGGTGGGCTCAGTTTGGATTGTCTTGTTTGATGTTAGATTCGGAAACGGTAAAACAGACCTGCACTTTCTTCTTTGATCTTGTCTTAATTCTCTTTCGGGAATTTTTTTTTTGAATTTGTACTTTGTTTACTGTAGTGAAAACGTAGCAACTAGCAAGGCGTTAGAAATTCAAAAATTCCCAAAAGAGAGTTGAGACAAAGTAGAGGAAGAAAGTATACGGTTTGTATTACCGTTTCCGAATTTGACATCAAACAGAGCAGACCAAATTCTGAGCACCGAAAGGAGTTCGCAGAGACCCTTTTTGATCTGCATAGGCCAACCCGAAACCCTAATCTGCTGGATATAAAGGGTGAGAGTGGAAAGGATTGAGGAGGACGGAAAAATCGGAGGCGACCACAAAACGAACCCCCTAATTCGAAAAACAAAAACCTAATTCTAAAACGGCAGAAATCCAGAAGAGAAGAAGGGAGTTGTAGCAAGAAAATCAATATTTCCAACTGAAAAGCTTCCGTGGGAGTTCGTGGAAATCACCGCCGAAGGTGAGCTCTGTTTGATTTTCTTTTTGGAAGACCATGGTTCATTTTTCGCGTTTAGATTTTGAGCGATGGAGAGATTGAGTGAGCGATGGAAAGATTGAGTGAGCGATGGAGAGATTGAGTGAGCGATGGAGAGATTGAGTGAGCGTGAGTGATTGAGAGAGCGATTGAGAGGCGTGAGAGATTGAAGAGTGAGGACGATGAGGGATTTCTTGTTCTGTTATTGTTCCTCTCATTTTCTTGTTTTATTTATTTTAAAAAACAAACGTTTAAACCATTAAAAAAAATTAACACTTTTAGTCTTCCTTTGTTTTTTTATTAAATAGTGTATATTAATGTATTATTTTTTGGTGTTCCCAATCCATAATCCTTTGGAAACCCAACAGCCAGGCGGCTAGGGTTTATTTTTGATTCCTCCATCGTTTAATTAGTAGTCCAACAGACCATCTTATTTTAATCTTTTTTTTTTAATTTTGGTTTTAACCTATTCTGGTTTACATATTCAAATTATTATTAAGATAGCAAATGACCATAAGTGGCCTAGTGGAGAGAGAGCAGTTTCATTTGTCGATTAATACAATATAGCTTTTGCTAAAATCGACCAACAAACAAACATTTTTTCTACCCAGAACTACGTAAGCCTTGATTTCTCTTTTGAGATACGTAGGAGCAGGATTCGTAAATCTTGTCAGGCCCACTAATAAAAAACTTAGGTTTAGTCCTTCGTCAAAAATCCAAAAACATTCTCTTCTCATCTTTTCTTTCTTTCCCACTTAATAACTTAAAGCCTAATATTTCAACTAACACTAACGCACACAACTAACCTAATGGTTCCCGTTGAGTACAACGGACGTGAGGGGTGCTAATACCTTCCCCTTGCGTAATCGACTCCCGAACCCTGATATTGGTTGCGATGACCATATCTTATCCTTTCTTTTAGAGGTTTTATCGATATTTCCCCTTTCCTTTTTAGGAATAAATAAAGTTCGGTGGCGACTCTGTTCAGTCCATCATTGCGAGCGTGCGATCGCGCTTCGCTTAAAGTCGTATCCCCATTTTTCGAGGTGCGACAGCTCACCTTCGGCGGTGATTTCCACGAACTCCCACGGAAGCTTTTCAGTTGGGAATATTGATTTTCTTGCTACAACTCCCTTCTTCTCTTCTGGATTTCTGCCGTTTTAGAATTAGGTTTTTGTTTTTCGAATTAGGGTTTCCGTTTGTGGCCGCTTGAAATTTAGGGTTTTTCGTCTCCTCCTGCAATCGTTTCCACTCTCACCCTTTATATTCAACAGGCTAGGGTTTCAAATTGGTCTATGGTAGATCGAAACAGGTATCTCTGCGAAACCCTTTTGGTGGGCTCAGTTTGGATTGTCTTGTTTGATGTTAGATTCGGAAACGGTAAAACAGACCTGCACTTTCTTCTTTGATCTTGTCTTAATTCTCTTTTGGGACATTTTTTTTGAATTTCTACTTTGTTTACTGCAGTGAAAACGTAGCAACTAGCAAGGCGTTAGAAATTCAAAAAATGCCCAAAAGAGAGTTGAGACAAAGTAGAGGAAGAAAGTATACGGTTTGTATTACCGTTTCCGAATTTAACATCAAACAGAGCAGACCAAATTCTGAGCACCGAAAGGAGTTCGCAGAGACCCTTTTTGATCTGCATAGGCCAACCCGAAACCCTAATCTGCTGGATATAAAGGGTGAGAGTGGAAACGATTGAGGAGGACGGAAAAATCGGAGGCGACCACAAAACGAAAACCCTAATTCGAAAAACAAAAACCTAATTCTAAAACGGCAGAAATCCAGAAGAGAAGAAGGGAGTTGTAGCAAGAAAATCAATATTTCCAACTGAAAAGCTTCCGTGGGAGTTCGTGGAAATCACCGCCGAAGGTGAGCTCTGTTTGATTTTCTTTTTGGAAGACCATGGTTCATTTTTCGCGTTTAGATTTTGAGCGATGGAGAGATTGAGTGAGCGATGGAAAGATTGAGTGAGCGATGGAGAGATTGAGTGAGCGATGGAGAGATTGAGTGAGCGTGAGTGATTGAGAGAGCGATTGAGAGGCGTGAGAGATTGAAGAGTGAGGACGATGAGGGATTTCTTGTTCTGTTATTGTTCCTCTCATTTTCTTGTTTTATTTATTTTAAAAAACAAACGTTTAAACCATTAAAAAAAATTAACACTTTTAGTCTTCCTTTGTTTTTTTATTAAATAGTGTATATTAATGTATTATTTTTTGGTGTTCCCAATCCATAATCCTTTGGAAACCCAACAGCCAGGCGGCTAGGGTTTATTTTTGATTCCTCCATCGTTTAATTAGTAGTCCAACAGACCATCTTATTTTAATCTTATTTTTTTTAATTTTGGTTTTAACCTATTCTGGTTTACATATTCAAATTATTATTAAGATAGCAAATGACCATAAGTGGCCTAGTGGAGAGAGAGCAGTTTCATTTGTCGATTAATACAATATAGCTTTTGCTAAAATCGACCAACAAACAAACATTTTTTCTACCCAGAACTACGTAAGCCTTGATTTCTCTTTTGAGATACGTAGGAGCAGGATTCGTAAATCTTGTCAGGCCCACTAATAAAAAACTTAGGTTTAGTCCTTCGTCAAAAATCCAAAAACATTCTCTTCTCATCTTTTCTTTCTTTCCCACTTAATAACTTAAAGCCTAATATTTCAACTAACACTAACGCACACAACTAACCTAATGGTTCCCGTTGAGTACAACGGACGTGAGGGGTGCTAATACCTTCCCCTTGCGTAATCGACTCCCGAACCCTGATATTGGTTGCGATGACCATATCTTATCCTTTCTTTTAGAGGTTTTATCGATATTTCCCCTTTCCTTTTTAGGAATAAATAAAGTTCGGTGGCGACTCTGTTCAGTCCATCATTGCGAGCGTGCGATCGCGCTTCGCTTAAAGTCGTATCCCCATTTTTCGAGGTGCGACAGCTCACCTTCGGCGGTGATTTCCACGAACTCCCACGGAAGCTTTTCAGTTGGGAATATTGATTTTCTTGCTACAACTCCCTTCTTCTCTTCTGGATTTCTGCCGTTTTAGAATTAGGTTTTTGTTTTTCGAATTAGGGTTTCCGTTTGTGGCCGCTTGAAATTTAGGGTTTTTCGTCTCCTCCTGCAATCGTTTCCACTCTCACCCTTTATATTCAACAGGCTAGGGTTTCAAATTGGTCTATGGTAGATCGAAACAGGTATCTCTGCGAAACCCTTTTGGTGGGCTCAGTTTGGATTGTCTTGTTTGATGTTAGATTCGGAAACGGTAAAACAGACCTGCACTTTCTTCTTTGATCTTGTCTTAATTCTCTTTTGGGACATTTTTTTTTGAATTTCTACTTTGTTTACTGCAGTGAAAACGTAGCAACTAGCAAGGCGTTAGAAATTCAAAAAATGCCCAAAAGAGAGTTGAGACAAAGTAGAGGAAGAAAGTATACGGTTTGTATTACCGTTTCCGAATTTAACATCAAACAGAGCAGACCAAATTCTGAGCACCGAAAGGAGTTCGCAGAGACCCTTTTTGATCTGCATAGGCCAACCCGAAACCCTAATCTGCTGGATATAAAGGGTGAGAGTGGAAACGATTGAGGAGGACGGAAAAATCGGAGGCGACCACAAAACGAAAACCCTAATTCGAAAAACAAAAACCTAATTCTAAAACGGCAGAAATCCAGAAGAGAAGAAGGGAGTTGTAGCAAGAAAATCAATATTTCCAACTGAAAAGCTTCCGTGGGAGTTCGTGGAAATCACCGCCGAAGGTGAGCTCTGTTTGATTTTCTTTTTGGAAGACCATGGTTCATTTTTCGCGTTTAGATTTTGAGCGATGGAGAGATTGAGTGAGCGATGGAAAGATTGAGTGAGCGATGGAGAGATTGAGTGAGCGATGGAGAGATTGAGTGAGCGTGAGTGATTGAGAGAGCGATTGAGAGGCGTGAGAGATTGAAGAGTGAGGACGATGAGGGATTTCTTGTTCTGTTACTGTTCCTCTCATTTTCTTGTTTTATTTATTTTAAAAAACAAACGTTTAAACCATTAAAAAAAATTAACACTTTTAGTCTTCCTTTGTTTTTTTATTAAATAGTGTATATTAATGTATTATTTTTTGGTGTTCCCAATCCATAATCCTTTGGAAACCCAACAGCCAGGCGGCTAGGGTTTATTTTTGATTCCTCCATCGTTTAATTAGTAGTCCAACAGACCATCTTATTTTAATCTTATTTTTTTTAATTTTGGTTTTAACCTATTCTGGTTTACATATTCAAATTATTATTAAGATAGCAAATGACCATAAGTGGCCTAGTGGAGAGAGAGCAGTTTCATTTGTCGATTAATACAATATAGCTTTTGCTAAAATCGACCAACAAACAAACATTTTTTCTACCCAGAACTACGTAAGCCTTGATTTCTCTTTTGAGATACGTAGGAGCAGGATTCGTAAATCTTGTCAGGCCCACTAATAAAAAACTTAGGTTTAGTCCTTCGTCAAAAATCCAAAAACATTCTCTTCTCATCTTTTCTTTCTTTCCCACTTAATAACTTAAAGCCTAATATTTCAACTAACACTAACGCACACAACTAACCTAATGGTTCCCGTTGAGTACAACGGACGTGAGGGGTGCTAATACCTTCCCCTTGCGTAATCGACTCCCGAACCCTGATATTGGTTGCGATGACCATATCTTATCCTTTCTTTTAGAGGTTTTATCGATATTTCCCCTTTCCTTTTTAGGAATAAATAAAGTTCGGTGGCGACTCTGTTCAGTCCATCATTGCGAGCGTGCGATCGCGCTTCGCTTAAAGTCGTATCCCCATTTTTCGAGGTGCGACAGCTCACCTTCGGCGGTGATTTCCACGAACTCCCACGGAAGCTTTTCAGTTGGGAATATTGATTTTCTTGCTACAACTCCCTTCTTCTCTTCTGGATTTCTGCCGTTTTAGAATTAGGTTTTTGTTTTTCGAATTAGGGTTTCCGTTTGTGGCCGCTTGAAATTTAGGGTTTTTCGTCTCCTCCTGCAATCGTTTCCACTCTCACCCTTTATATTCAACAGGCTAGGGTTTCAAATTGGTCTATGGTAGATCGAAACAGGTATCTCTGCGAAACCCTTTTGGTGGGCTCAGTTTGGATTGTCTTGTTTGATGTTAGATTCGGAAACGGTAAAACAGACCTGCACTTTCTTCTTTGATCTTGTCTTAATTCTCTTTTGGGACATTTTTTTTTGAATTTCTACTTTGTTTACTGCAGTGAAAACGTAGCAACTAGCAAGGCGTTAGAAATTCAAAAAATGCCCAAAAGAGAGTTGAGACAAAGTAGAGGAAGAAAGTATACGGTTTGTATTACCGTTTCCGAATTTAACATCAAACAGAGCAGACCAAATTCTGAGCACCGAAAGGAGTTCGCAGAGACCCTTTTTGATCTGCATAGGCCAACCCGAAACCCTAATCTGCTGGATATAAAGGGTGAGAGTGGAAACGATTGAGGAGGACGGAAAAATCGGAGGCGACCACAAAACGAAACCCTAATTCGAAAAACAAAAACCTAATTCTAAAACGGCAGAAATCCAGAAGAGAAGAAGGGAGTTGTAGCAAGAAAATCAATATTTCCAACTGAAAAGCTTCCGTGGGAGTTCGTGGAAATCACCGCCGAAGGTGAGCTCTGTTTGATTTTCTTTTTGGAAGACCATGGTTCATTTTTCGCGTTTAGATTTTGAGCGATGGAGAGATTGAGTGAGCGATGGAAAGATTGAGTGAGCGATGGAGAGATTGAGTGAGCGATGGAGAGATTGAGTGAGCGTGAGTGATTGAGAGAGCGATTGAGAGGCGTGAGAGATTGAAGAGTGAGGACGATGAGGGATTTCTTGTTCTGTTATTGTTCCTCTCATTTTCTTGTTTTATTTATTTTAAAAAACAAACGTTTAAACCATTAAAAAAAATTAACACTTTTAGTCTTCCTTTGTTTTTTTATTAAATAGTGTATATTAATGTATTATTTTTTGGTGTTCCCAATCCATAATCCTTTGGAAACCCAACAGCCAGGCGGCTAGGGTTTATTTTTGATTCCTCCATCGTTTAATTAGTAGTCCAACAGACCATCTTATTTTAATCTTATTTTTTTTAATTTTGGTTTTAACCTATTCTGGTTTACATATTCAAATTATTATTAAGATAGCAAATGACCATAAGTGGCCTAGTGGAGAGAGAGCAGTTTCATTTGTCGATTAATACAATATAGCTTTTGCTAAAATCGACCAACAAACAAACATTTTTTCTACCCAGAACTACGTAAGCTTTGATTTCTCTTTTGAGATACGTAGGAGCAGGATTCGTAAATCTTGTAAGGCCCACTAATAAAAAACTTAGGTTTAGTCCTTCGTCAAAAATCCAAAAACATTCTCTTCTCATCTTTTCTTACTTTCCCACTTAATAACTTAAAGCCTAATATTTCAACTAACACTAACGCACACAACTAACCTAATGGTTCCCGTTGAGTACAACGGACGTGAGGGGTGCTAATACCTTCCCCTTGCGTAATCGACTCCCGAACCTTGATATTGGTTGCGATGACCATATCTTATCCTTTCTTTAAGAGGTTTTATTGATATATCCCCTTTCCTTTTTAGGAATAAATAAACTTCGGTGGCGACTCTGTTCAGTCCATCATTGCGAGCGTGCGATCGCGTTTCGCTTAAAGTCGTATCCCCATTTTTCGAGGTGCGACAGCTCACCTTCGGCGGTGATTTCCACGAACTCCCACGGAATCTTTTCAAGTGGGAATATTGATTTTCTTGCTACAACTCCCTTCTTCTCTTCTGGATTTCTGCCGTTTTAGAATTAGGTTTTTGTTTTTCGAATTAGGGTTTCCGTTTGTGGCCGCTTGAAATTTAGGGTTTTTCGTCTCCTCCTGCAATCGTTTCCACTCTCACCCTTTATATTCAACAGGCTAGGGTTTCAAATTGGTCTATGGTAGATCGAAACAGGTATCTCTGCGAAACCCTTTTGGTGGGCTCAGTTTGGATTGTCTTGTTTGATGTTAGATTCGGAAACGGTAAAACAGACCTGCACTTTCTTCTTTGATCTTGTCTTAATTCTCTTTTGGGACATTTTTTTTGAATTTCTACTTTGTTTACTGCAGTGAAAACGTAGCAACTAGCAAGGCGTTAGAAATTCAAAAAATGCCCAAAAGAGAGTTGAGACAAAGTAGAGGAAGAAAGTATACGGTTTGTATTACCGTTTCCGAATTTAACATCAAACAGAGCAGACCAAATTCTGAGCACCGAAAGGAGTTCGCAGAGACCCTTTTTGATCTGCATAGGCCAACCCGAAACCCTAATCTGCTGGATATAAAGGGTGAGAGTGGAAACGATTGAGGAGGACGGAAAAATCGGAGGCGACCACAAAACGAAACCCTAATTCGAAAAACAAAAACCTAATTCTAAAACGGCAGAAATCCAGAAGAGAAGAAGGGAGTTGTAGCAAGAAAATCAATATTTCCAACTGAAAAGCTTCCGTGGGAGTTCGTGGAAATCACCGCCGAAGGTGAGCTCTGTTTGATTTTCTTTTTGGAAGACCATGGTTCATTTTTCGCGTTTAGATTTTGAGCGATGGAGAGATTGAGTGAGCGATGGAAAGATTGAGTGAGCGATGGAGAGATTGAGTGAGCGATGGAGAGATTGAGTGAGCGTGAGTGATTGAGAGAGCGATTGAGAGGCGTGAGAGATTGAAGAGTGAGGACGATGAGGGATTTCTTGTTCTGTTATTGTTCCTCTCATTTTCTTGTTTTATTTATTTTAAAAAACAAACGTTTAAACCATTAAAAAAAATTAACACTTTTAGTCTTCCTTTGTTTTTTTATTAAATAGTGTATATTAATGTATTATTTTTTGGTGTTCCCAATCCATAATCCTTTGGAAACCCAACAGCCAGGCGGCTAGGGTTTATTTTTGATTCCTCCATCGTTTAATTAGTAGTCCAACAGACCATCTTATTTTAATCTTATTTTTTTTAATTTTGGTTTTAACCTATTCTGGTTTACATATTCAAATTATTATTAAGATAGCAAATGACCATAAGTGGCCTAGTGGAGAGAGAGCAGTTTCATTTGTCGATTAATACAATATAGCTTTTGCTAAAATCGACCAACAAACAAACATTTTTTCTACCCAGAACTACGTAAGCTTTGATTTCTCTTTTGAGATACGTAGGAGCAGGATTCGTAAATCTTGTCAGGCCCACTAATAAAAAATTTAGGTTTAGTCCTTCGTCAAAAATCCAAAAACATTCTCTTCTCATATTTTCTTTCTTTCCCACTTAATAACTTAAAGCCTAATATTTCAACTAACACTAACGCACACAACTAACCTAATGGTTCCCGTTGAGTACAACGGACGTGAGGGGTGCTAATACCTTCCCCTTGCGTAATCGACTCCCGAACCCTGATATTGGTTGCGATGACCATATCTTATCCTTTCTTTTATAGGTTTTATCGATATTTCCCCTTTCCTTTTTAGGAATAAATAAAGTTCGGTGGCGACTCTGTTCAGTCCATCATTGCGAGCGTGCGATCGCGCTTCGCTTAAAGTCGTATCCCCATTTTTCGAGGTGCGACAGCTCACCTTCGGCGGTGATTTCCACGAACTCCCACGGAATCTTTTCAAGTGGGAATATTGATTTTCTTGCTACAACTCCCTTCTTCTCTTCTGGATTTCTGCCGTTTTAGAATTAGGTTTTTGTTTTTCGAATTAGGGTTTCCGTTTGTGGCCGCTTGAAATTTAGGGTTTTTCGTCTCCTCCTGCAATCGTTTCCACTCTCACCCTTTATATTCAACAGGCTAGGGTTTCAAATTGGTCTATGGTAGATCGAAACAGGTATCTCTGCGAAACCCTTTTGGTGGGCTCAGTTTGGATTGTCTTGTTTGATGTTAGATTCGGAAACGGTAAAACAGACCTGCACTTTCTTCTTTGATCTTGTCTTAATTCTCTTTTGGGACATTTTTTTTGAATTTCTACTTTGTTTACTGCAGTGAAAACGTAGCAACTAGCAAGGCGTTAGAAATTCAAAAAATGCCCAAAAGAGAGTTGAGACAAAGTAGAGGAAGAAAGTATACGGTTTGTATTACCGTTTCCGAATTTAACATCAAACAGAGCAGACCAAATTCTGAGCACCGAAAGGAGTTCGCAGAGACCCTTTTTGATCTGCATAGGCCAACCCGAAACCCTAATCTGCTGGATATAAAGGGTGAGAGTGGAAACGATTGAGGAGGACGGAAAAATCGGAGGCGACCACAAAACGAAAACCCTAATTCGAAAAACAAAAACCTAATTCTAAAACGGCAGAAATCCAGAAGAGAAGAAGGGAGTTGTAGCAAGAAAATCAATATTTCCAACTGAAAAGCTTCCGTGGGAGTTCGTGGAAATCACCGCCGAAGGTGAGCTCTGTTTGATTTTCTTTTTGGAAGACCATGGTTCATTTTTCGCGTTTAGATTTTGAGCGATGGAGAGATTGAGTGAGCGATGGAAAGATTGAGTGAGCGATGGAGAGATTGAGTGAGCGATGGAGAGATTGAGTGAGCGTGAGTGATTGAGAGAGCGATTGAGAGGCGTGAGAGATTGAAGAGTGAGGACGATGAGGGATTTCTTGTTCTGTTATTGTTCCTCTCATTTTCTTGTTTTATTTATTTTAAAAAACAAACGTTTAAACCATTAAAAAAAATTAACACTTTTAGTCTTCCTTTGTTTTTTTATTAAATAGTGTATATTAATGTATTATTTTTTGGTGTTCCCAATCCATAATCCTTTGGAAACCCAACAGCCAGGCGGCTAGGGTTTATTTTTGATTCCTCCATCGTTTAATTAGTAGTCCAACAGACCATCTTATTTTAATCTTATTTTTTTTAATTTTGGTTTTAACCTATTCTGGTTTACATATTCAAATTATTATTAAGATAGCAAATGACCATAAGTGGCCTAGTGGAGAGAGAGCAGTTTCATTTGTCGATTAATACAATATAGCTTTTGCTAAAATCGACCAACAAACAAACATTTTTTCTACCCAGAACTACGTAAGCCTTGATTTCTCTTTTGAGATACGTAGGAGCAGGATTCGTAAATCTTGTCAGGCCCACTAATAAAAAACTTAGGTTTAGTCCTTCGTCAAAAATCCAAAAACATTCTCTTCTCATCTTTTCTTTCTTTCCCACTTAATAACTTAAAGCCTAATATTTCAACTAACACTAACGCACACAACTAACCTAATGGTTCCCGTTGAGTACAACGGACGTGAGGGGTGCTAATACCTTCCCCTTGCGTAATCGACTCCCGAACCCTGATATTGGTTGCGATGACCATATCTTATCCTTTCTTTTAGAGGTTTTATCGATATTTCCCCTTTCCTTTTTAGGAATAAATAAAGTTCGGTGGCGACTCTGTTCAGTCCATCATTGCGAGCGTGCGATCGCGCTTCGCTTAAAGTCGTATCCCCATTTTTCGAGGTGCGACAGCTCACCTTCGGCGGTGATTTCCACGAACTCCCACGGAAGCTTTTCAGTTGGAAATATTGATTTTCTTGCTACAACTCCCTTCTTCTCTTCTGGATTTCTGCCGTTTTAGAATTAGGTTTTTGTTTTTCGAATTAGGGTTTTCGTTTTGTGGTCGCCTCCGATTTTTCCGTCCTCCTCAATCATTTCCACTCTCACCCTTTATATCCAGCAGATTAGGGTTTCGGGTTGGCCTATGCAGATCAAAAAGGGTCTCTGCGAACTCCTTTCGGTGCTCAGAATTTGGTCTGCTCTGTTTGATGTTAAATTCGGAAACGGTAATACAAACCGTATACTTTCTTCCTCTACTTTGTCTCAACTCTCTTTTGGGAATTTTTTGAATTTCTAACGCCTTTCTAGTTGCTACGTTTTCACTGCAGTAAACAAAGTAGAAATTCAAAAAAAATGTCCCAAAAGAGAATTAAGACAAGATCAAAGAAGAAAGTGCAGGTCTGTTTTACCGTTTTCGAATCTAACATCAAACAAGACAATCCAAACTGAGCCCACCAAAAGGGTTTCGCAGAGATACCTGTTTCGATCTACCATAGACCAATTTGAAACCCTATCCTGTTGAATATAAAGGGTGAGAGTGGAAACGATTGCAGGAGGAGACGAAAAACCCTAAATTTCAAGCGGCCACAAACGGAAACCCTAATTCGAAAAACAAAAACCTAATTCTAAAACGGCAGAAATCCAGAAGAGAAGAAGGGAGTTGTAGCAAGAAAATCAATATTTCCAACTGAAAAGCTTCCGTGGGAGTTCGTGGAAATCACCGCCGAAGGTGAGCTCTGTTTGATTTTCTTTTTGGAAGACCATGGTTCATTTTTCGCGTTTAGATTTTGAGCGATGGAGAGATTGAGTGAGCGATGGAAAGATTGAGTGAGCGATGGAGAGATTGAGTGAGCGATGGAGAGATTGAGTGAGCGTGAGTGATTGAGAGAGCGATTGAGAGGCGTGAGAGATTGAAGAGTGAGGACGATGAGGGATTTCTTGTTCTGTTATTGTTCCTCTCATTTTCTTGTTTTATTTATTTTAAAAAACAAACGTTTAAACCATTAAAAAAAATTAACACTTTTAGTCTTCCTTTGTTTTTTTATTAAATAGTGTATATTAATGTATTATTTTTTGGTGTTCCCAATCCATAATCCTTTGGAAACCCAACAGCCAGGCGGCTAGGGTTTATTTTTGATTCCTCCATCGTTTAATTAGTAGTCCAACAGACCATCTTATTTTAATCTTATTTTTTTTAATTTTGGTTTTAACCTATTCTGGTTTACATATTCAAATTATTATTAAGATAGCAAATGACCATAAGTGGCCTAGTGGAGAGAGAGCAGTTTCATTTGTCGATTAATACAATATAGCTTTTGCTAAAATCGACCAACAAACAAACATTTTTTCTACCCAGAACTACGTAAGCTTTGATTTCTCTTTTGAGATACGTAGGAGCAGGATTCGTAAATCTTGTCAGGCCCACTAATAAAAAACTTAGGTTTAGTCCTTCGTCAAAAATCCAAAAACATTCTCTTCTCATCTTTTCTTTCTTTCCCACTTAATAACTTAAAGCCTAATATTTCAACTAACACTAACGCACACAACTAACCTAATGGTTCCCGTTGAGTACAACGGACGTGAGGGGTGCTAATACCTTCCCCTTGCGTAATCGACTCCCGAACCTTGATATTGGTTGCGATGACCATATCTTATCCTTTCTTTTAGAGGTTTTATTGATATATCCCCTTTCCTTTTTAGGAATAAATAAACTTCGGTGGCGACTCTGTTCAGTCCATCATTGCGAGCGTGCGATCGCGTTTCGCTTAAAGTCGTATCCCCATTTTTCGAGGTGCGACAGCTCACCTTCGGCGGTGATTTCCACGAACTCCCACGGAAGCTTTTCAGTTGGGAATATTGATTTTCTTGCTACAACTCCCTTCTTCTCTTCTGGATTTCTGCCGTTTTAGAATTAGGTTTTTGTTTTTCGAATTAGGGTTTCCGTTTGTGGCCGCTTGAAATTTAGGGTTTTTCGTCTCCTCCTGCAATCGTTTCCACTCTCACCCTTTATATTCAACAGGATAGGGTTTCAAATTGGTCTATGGTAGATCGAAACAGGTATCTCTGCGAAACCCTTTTGGTGGGCTCAGTTTGGATTGTCTTGTTTGATGTTAGATTCGAAAACGGTAAAACAGACCTGCACTTTCTTCTTTGATCTTGTCTTAATTCTCTTTTGGGACATTTTTTTTGAATTTCTACTTTGTTTACTGCAGTGAAAACGTAGCAACTAGAAAGGCGTTAGAAATTCAAAAAATTCCCAAAAGAGAGTTGAGACAAAGTAGAGGAAGAAAGTATACGGTTTGTATTACCGTTTCCGAATTTAACATCAAACAGAGCAGACCAAATTCTGAGCACCGAAAGGAGTTCGCAGAGACCCTTTTTGATCTGCATAGGCCAACCCGAAACCCTAATCTGCTGGATATAAAGGGTGAGAGTGGAAACGATTGAGGAGGACGGAAAAATCGGAGGCGACCACAAAACGAAAACCCTAATTCGAAAAACAAAAACCTAATTCTAAAACGGCAGAAATCCAGAAGAGAAGAAGGGAGTTGTAGCAAGAAAATCAATATTTCCAACTGAAAAGCTTCCGTGGGAGTTCGTGGAAATCACCGCCGAAGGTGAGCTCTGTTTGATTTTCTTTTTGGAAGACCATGGTTCATTTTTCGCGTTTAGATTTTGAGCGATGGAGAGATTGAGTGAGCGATGGAAAGATTGAGTGAGCGATGGAGAGATTGAGTGAGCGATGGAGAGATTGAGTGAGCGTGAGTGATTGAGAGAGCGATTGAGAGGCGTGAGAGATTGAAGAGTGAGGACGATGAGGGATTTCTTGTTCTGTTATTGTTCCTCTCATTTTCTTGTTTTATTTATTTTAAAAAACAAACGTTTAAACCATTAAAAAAAATTAACACTTTTAGTCTTCCTTTGTTTTTTTATTAAATAGTGTATATTAATGTATTATTTTTTGGTGTTCCCAATCCATAATCCTTTGGAAACCCAACAGCCAGGCGGCTAGGGTTTATTTTTGATTCCTCCATCGTTTAATTAGTAGTCCAACAGACCATCTTATTTTAATCTTATTTTTTTTAATTTTGGTTTTAACCTATTCTGGTTTACATATTCAAATTATTATTAAGATAGCAAATGACCATAAGTGGCCTAGTGGAGAGAGAGCAGTTTCATTTGTCGATTAATACAATATAGCTTTTGCTAAAATCGACCAACAAACAAACATTTTTTCTACCCAGAACTACGTAAGCCTTGATTTCTCTTTTGAGATACGTAGGAGCAGGATTCGTAAATCTTGTCAGGCCCACTAATAAAAAACTTAGGTTTAGTCCTTCGTCAAAAATCCAAAAACATTCTCTTCTCATCTTTTCTTTCTTTCCCACTTAATAACTTAAAGCCTAATATTTCAACTAACACTAACGCACACAACTAACCTAATGGTTCCCGTTGAGTACAACGGACGTGAGGGGTGCTAATACCTTCCCCTTGCGTAATCGACTCCCGAACCCTGATATTGGTTGCGATGACCATATCTTATCCTTTCTTTTAGAGGTTTTATCGATATTTCCCCTTTCCTTTTTAGGAATAAATAAAGTTCGGTGGCGACTCTGTTCAGTCCATCATTGCGAGCGTGCGATCGCGCTTCGCTTAAAGTCGTATCCCCATTTTTCGAGGTGCGACAGCTCACCTTCGGCGGTGATTTCCACGAACTCCCACGGAATCTTTTCAAGTGGGAATATTGATTTTCTTGCTACAACTCCCTTCTTCTCTTCTGGATTTCTGCCGTTTTAGAATTAGGTTTTTGTTTTTCGAATTAGGGTTTTCGTTTTGTGGTCGCCTCCGATTTTTCCGTCCTCCTCAATCATTTCCACTCTCACCCTTTATATCCAGCAGATTAGGGTTTCGGGTTGGCCTATGCAGATCAAAAAGGGTCTCTGCGAACTCCTTTCGGTGCTCAGAATTTGGTCTGCTCTGTTTGATGTTAAATTCGGAAACGGTAATACAAACCGTATACTTTCTTCCTCTACTTTGTCTCAACTCTCTTTTGGGAATTTTTTGAATTTCTAACGCCTTTCTAGTTGCTACGTTTTCACTGCAGTAAACAAAGTAGAAATTCAAAAAAAAATGTCCCAAAAGAGAATTAAGACAAGATCAAAGAAGAAAGTGCAGGTCTGTTTTACCGTTTCCGAATCTAACATCAAACAAGACAATCCAAACTGAGCCCACCAAAAGGGTTTCGCAGAGATACCTGTTTCGATCTACCATAGACCAATTTGAAACCCTATCCTGTTGAATATAAAGGGTGAGAGTGGAAACGATTGCAGGAGGAGACGAAAAACCCTAAATTTCAAGCGGCCACAAACGGAAACCCTAATTCGAAAAACAAAAACCTAATTCTAAAACGGCAGAAATCCAGAAGAGAAGAAGGGAGTTGTAGCAAGAAAATCAATATTTCCAACTGAAAAGCTTCCGTGGGAGTTCGTGGAAATCACCGCCGAAGGTGAGCTCTGTTTGATTTTCTTTTTGGAAGACCATGGTTCATTTTTCGCGTTTAGATTTTGAGCGATGGAGAGATTGAGTGAGCGATGGAAAGATTGAGTGAGCGATGGAGAGATTGAGTGAGCGATGGAGAGATTGAGTGAGCGTGAGTGATTGAGAGAGCGATTGAGAGGCGTGAGAGATTGAAGAGTGAGGACGATGAGGGATTTCTTGTTCTGTTATTGTTCCTCTCATTTTCTTGTTTTATTTATTTTAAAAAACAAACGTTTAAACCATTAAAAAAAATTAACACTTTTAGTCTTCCTTTGTTTTTTTATTAAATAGTGTATATTAATGTATTATTTTTTGGTGTTCCCAATCCATAATCCTTTGGAAACCCAACAGCCAGGCGGCTAGGGTTTATTTTTGATTCCTCCATCGTTTAATTAGTAGTCCAACAGACCATCTTATTTTAATCTTATTTTTTTTAATTTTGGTTTTAACCTATTCTGGTTTACATATTCAAATTATTATTAAGATAGCAAATGACCATAAGTGGCCTAGTGGAGAGAGAGCAGTTTCATTTGTCGATTAATACAATATAGCTTTTGCTAAAATCGACCAACAAACAAACATTTTTTCTACCCAGAACTACGTAAGCTTTGATTTCTCTTTTGAGATACGTAGGAGCAGGATTCGTAAATCTTGTCAGGCCCACTAATAAAAAATTTAGGTTTAGTCCTTCGTCAAAAATCCAAAAACATTCTCTTCTCATCTTTTCTTACTTTCCCACTTAATAACTTAAAGCCTAATATTTCAACTAACACTAACGCACACAACTAACCTAATGGTTCCCGTTGAGTACAACGGACGTGAGGGGTGCTAATACCTTCCCCTTGCGTAATCGACTCCCGAACCCTGATATTGGTTGCGATGACCATATCTTATCCTTTCTTTTATAGGTTTTATCGATATTTCCCCTTTCCTTTTTAGGAATAAATAAAGTTCGGTGGCGACTCTGTTCAGTCCATCATTGCGAGCGTGCGATCGCGCTTCGCTTAAAGTCGTATCCCCATTTTTCGAGGTGCGACAACTCACCTTCGGCGGTGATTTCCATGAACTCCCACGGAAGCTTTTCAGTTGGAAATATTGATTTTCTTGCTACAACTCCCTTCTTCTCTTCTGGATTTCTGCCGTTTTAGAATTAGGTTTTTGTTTTTCGAATTAGGGTTTCCGTTTGTGGCCGCTTGAAATTTAGGGTTTTTCGTCTCCTCCTGCAATCGTTTCCACTCTCACCCTTTATATTCAACAGGATAGGGTTTCAAATTGGTCTATGGTAGATCGAAACAGGTATCTCTGCGAAACCCTTTTGGTGGGCTCAGTTTGGATTGTCTTGTTTGATGTTAGATTCGGAAACGGTAAAATAGACCTGCACTTTCTTCTTTGATCTTGTCTTAATTCTCTTTTGGGACATTTTTTTTTGAATTTCTACTTTGTTTACTGCAGTGAAAACGTAGCAACTAGCAAGGCGTTAGAAATTCAAAAAATGCCCAAAAGAGAGTTGAGACAAAGTAGAGGAAGAAAGTATACGGTTTGTATTACCGTTTCCGAATTTAACATCAAACAGAGCAGACCAAATTCTGAGCACCGAAAGGAGTTCGCAGAGACCCTTTTTGATCTGCATAGGCCAACCCGAAACCCTAATCTGCTGGATATAAAGGGTGAGAGTGGAAACGATTGAGGAGGACGGAAAAATCGGAGGCGACCACAAAACGAACCCCCTAATTCGAAAAACAAAAACCTAATTCTAAAACGGCAGAAATCCAGAAGAGAAGAAGGGAGTTGTAGCAAGAAAATCAATATTTCCAACTGAAAAGCTTCCGTGGGAGTTCGTGGAAATCACCGCCGAAGGTGAGCTCTGTTTGATTTTCTTTTTGGAAGACCATGGTTCATTTTTCGCGTTTAGATTTTGAGCGATGGAGAGATTGAGTGAGCGATGGAAAGATTGAGTGAGCGATGGAGAGATTGAGTGAGCGATGGAGAGATTGAGTGAGCGTGAGTGATTGAGAGAGCGATTGAGAGGCGTGAGAGATTGAAGAGTGAGGACGATGAGGGATTTCTTGTTCTGTTACTGTTCCTCTCATTTTCTTGTTTTATTTATTTTAAAAAACAAACGTTTAAACCATTAAAAAAAATTAACACTTTTAGTCTTCCTTTGTTTTTTTATTAAATAGTGTATATTAATGTATTATTTTTTGGTGTTCCCAATCCATAATCCTTTGGAAACCCAACAGCCAGGCGGCTAGGGTTTATTTTTGATTCCTCCATCGTTTAATTAGTAGTCCAACAGACCATCTTATTTTAATCTTATTTTTTTTAATTTTGGTTTTAACCTATTCTGGTTTACATATTCAAATTATTATTAAGATAGCAAATGACCATAAGTGGCCTAGTGGAGAGAGAGCAGTTTCATTTGTCGATTAATACAATATAGCTTTTGCTAAAATCGACCAACAAACAAACATTTTTTCTACCCAGAACTACGTAAGCCTTGATTTCTCTTTTGAGATACGTAGGAGCAGGATTCGTAAATCTTGTCAGGCCCACTAATAAAAAACTTAGGTTTAGTCCTTCGTCAAAAATCCAAAAACATTCTCTTCTCATCTTTTCTTTCTTTCCCACTTAATAACTTAAAGCCTAATATTTCAACTAACACTAACGCACACAACTAACCTAATGGTTCCCGTTGAGTACAACGGACGTGAGGGGTGCTAATACCTTCCCCTTGCGTAATCGACTCCCGAACCCTGATATTGGTTGCGATGACCATATCTTATCCTTTCTTTTAGAGGTTTTATCGATATTTCCCCTTTCCTTTTTAGGAATAAATAAAGTTCGGTGGCGACTCTGTTCAGTCCATCATTGCGAGCGTGCGATCGCGCTTCGCTTAAAGTCGTATCCCCATTTTTCGAGGTGCGACAGCTCACCTTCGGCGGTGATTTCCACGAACTCCCACGGAAGCTTTTCAGTTGGAAATATTGATTTTCTTGCTACAACTCCCTTCTTCTCTTCTGGATTTCTGCCGTTTTAGAATTAGGTTTTTGTTTTTCGAATTAGGGGGTTCGTTTTGTGGTCGCCTCCGATTTTTCCGTCCTCCTCAATCGTTTCCACTCTCACCCTTTATATCCAGCAGATTAGGGTTTCGGGTTGGCCTATGCAGATCAAAAAGGGTCTCTGCGAACTCCTTTCGGTGCTCAGAATTTGGTCTGCTCTGTTTGATGTTAAATTCGGAAACGGTAATACAAACCGTATACTTTCTTCCTCTACTTTGTCTCAACTCTCTTTTGGGCATTTTTTGAATTTCTAACGCCTTGCTAGTTGCTACGTTTTCACTGCAGTAAACAAAGTAGAAATTCAAAAAAAATGTCCCAAAAGAGAATTAAGACAAGATCAAAGAAGAAAGTGCAGGTCTGTTTTACCGTTTTCGAATCTAACATCAAACAAGACAATCCAAACTGAGCCCACCAAAAGGGTTTCGCAGAGATACATGTTTCGATCTACCATAGACCAATTTGAAACCCTATCCTGTTGAATATAAAGGGTGAGAGTGGAAACGATTGCAGGAGGAGACGAAAAACCCTAAATTTCAAGCGGCCACAAACGGAAACCCTAATTCGAAAAACAAAAACCTAATTCTAAAACGGCAGAAATCCAGAAGAGAAGAAGGGAGTTGTAGCAAGAAAATCAATATTTCCAACTGAAAAGCTTCCGTGGGAGTTCGTGGAAATCACCGCCGAAGGTGAGCTCTGTTTGATTTTCTTTTTGGAAGACCATGGTTCATTTTTCGCGTTTAGATTTTGAGCGATGGAGAGATTGAGTGAGCGATGGAAAGATTGAGTGAGCGATGGAGAGATTGAGTGAGCGATGGAGAGATTGAGTGAGCGTGAGTGATTGAGAGAGCGATTGAGAGGCGTGAGAGATTGAAGAGTGAGGACGATGAGGGATTTCTTGTTCTGTTACTGTTCCTCTCATTTTCTTGTTTTATTTATTTTAAAAAACAAACGTTTAAACCATTAAAAAAAATTAACACTTTTAGTCTTCCTTTGTTTTTTTATTAAATAGTGTATATTAATGTATTATTTTTTGGTGTTCCCAATCCATAATCCTTTGGAAACCCAACAGCCAGGCGACTAGGGTTTATTTTTGATTCCTCCATCGTTTAATTAGTAGTCCAACAGACCATCTTATTTTAATCTTATTTTTTTTAATTTTGGTTTTAACCTATTCTGGTTTACATATTCAAATTATTATTAAGATAGCAAATGACCATAAGTGGCCTAGTGGAGAGAGAGCAGTTTCAATTGTCGATTTATACAGTACAGCTTTTGCTAAAATCGACCAACAAACAAACATTTTTTCTACCCAGAACTACGTAAGCTTTGATTTCTCTTTTGAGATACGTAGGAGCAGGATTCGTAAATCTTGTCAGGCCCACTAATAAAAAACTTAGGTTTAGTCCTTCGTCAAAAATCCAAAAACATTCTCTTCTCATCTTTTCTTTCTTTCCCACTTAATAACTTAAAGCCTAATATTTCAACTAACACTAACGCACACAACTAACCTAATGGTTCCCGTTGAGTACAACGGACGTGAGGGGTGCTAATACCTTCCCCTTGCGTAATCGACTCCCGAACCCTGATATTGGTTGCGATGACCATATCTTATCCTTTCTTTTAGAGGTTTTATCGATATTTCCCCTTTCCTTTTTAGGAATAAATAAAGTTCGGTGGCGACTCTGTTCAGTCCATCATTGCGAGCGTGCGATCGCGCTTCGCTTAAAGTCGTATCCCCATTTTTCGAGGTGCGACAGCTCACCTTCGGCGGTGATTTCCACGAACTCCCACGGAAGCTTTTCAGTTGGGAATATTGATTTTCTTGCTACAACTCCCTTCTTCTCTTCTGGATTTCTGCCGTTTTAGAATTAGGTTTTTGTTTTTCGAATTAGGGTTTCCGTTTGTGGCCGCTTGAAATTTAGGGTTTTTCGTCTCCTCCTGCAATCGTTTCCACTCTCACCCTTTATATTCAACAGGATAGGGTTTCAAATTGGTCTATGGTAGATCGAAACAGGTATCTCTGCGAAACCCTTTTGGTGGGCTCAGTTTGGATTGTCTTGTTTGATGTTAGATTCGGAAACGGTAAAACAGACCTGCACTTTCTTCTTTGATCTTGTCTTAATTCTCTTTTGGGACATTTTTTTTTGAATTTCTACTTTGTTTACTGCAGTGAAAACGTAGCAACTAGCAAGGCGTTAGAAATTCAAAAAATGCCCAAAAGAGAGTTGAGACAAAGTAGAGGAAGAAAGTATACGGTTTGTATTACCGTTTCCGAATTTAACATCAAACAGAGCAGACCAAATTCTGAGCACCGAAAGGAGTTCGCAGAGACCCTTTTTGATCTGCATAGGCCAACCCGAAACCCTAATCTGCTGGATATAAAGGGTGAGAGTGGAAACGATTGAGGAGGACGGAAAAATCGGAGGCGACCACAAAACGAAACCCTAATTCGAAAAACAAAAACCTAATTCTAAAACGGCAGAAATCCAGAAGAGAAGAAGGGAGTTGTAGCAAGAAAATCAATATTTCCAACTGAAAAGCTTCCGTGGGAGTTCGTGGAAATCACCGCCGAAGGTGAGCTCTGTTTGATTTTCTTTTTGGAAGACCATGGTTCATTTTTCGCGTTTAGATTTTGAGCGATGGAGAGATTGAGTGAGCGATGGAAAGATTGAGTGAGCGATGGAGAGATTGAGTGAGCGATGGAGAGATTGAGTGAGCGTGAGTGATTGAGAGAGCGATTGAGAGGCGTGAGAGATTGAAGAGTGAGGACGATGAGGGATTTCTTGTTCTGTTACTGTTCCTCTCATTTTCTTGTTTTATTTATTTTAAAAAACAAACGTTTAAACCATTAAAAAAAATTAACACTTTTAGTCTTCCTTTGTTTTTTTATTAAATAGTGTATATTAATGTATTATTTTTTGGTGTTCCCAATCCATAATCCTTTGGAAACCCAACAGCCAGGCGGCTAGGGTTTATTTTTGATTCCTCCATCGTTTAATTAGTAGTCCAACAGACCATCTTATTTTAATCTTATTTTTTTTAATTTTGGTTTTAACCTATTCTGGTTTACATATTCAAATTATTATTAAGATAGCAAATGACCATAAGTGGCCTAGTGGAGAGAGAGCAGTTTCATTTGTCGATTAATACAATATAGCTTTTGCTAAAATCGACCAACAAACAAACATTTTTTCTACCCAGAACTACGTAAGCCTTGATTTCTCTTTTGAGATACGTAGGAGCAGGATTCGTAAATCTTGTCAGGCCCACTAATAAAAAACTTAGGTTTAGTCCTTCGTCAAAAATCCAAAAACATTCTCTTCTCATCTTTTCTTTCTTTCCCACTTAATAACTTAAAGCCTAATATTTCAACTAACACTAACGCACACAACTAACCTAATGGTTCCCGTTGAGTACAACGGACGTGAGGGGTGCTAATACCTTCCCCTTGCGTAATCGACTCCCGAACCCTGATATTGGTTGCGATGACCATATCTTATCCTTTCTTTTAGAGGTTTTATCGATATTTCCCCTTTCCTTTTTAGGAATAAATAAAGTTCGGTGGCGACTCTGTTCAGTCCATCATTGCGAGCGTGCGATCGCGCTTCGCTTAAAGTCGTATCCCCATTTTTCGAGGTGCGACAGCTCACCTTCGGCGGTGATTTCCACGAACTCCCACGGAAGCTTTTCAGTTGGGAATATTGATTTTCTTGCTACAACTCCCTTCTTCTCTTCTGGATTTCTGCCGTTTTAGAATTAGGTTTTTGTTTTTCGAATTAGGGTTTCCGTTTGTGGCCGCTTGAAATTTAGGGTTTTTCGTCTCCTCCTGCAATCGTTTCCACTCTCACCCTTTATATTCAACAGGATAGGGTTTCAAATTGGTCTATGGTAGATCGAAACAGGTATCTCTGCGAAACCCTTTTGGTGGGCTCAGTTTGGATTGTCTTGTTTGATGTTAGATTCGGAAACGGTAAAACAGACCTGCACTTTCTTCTTTGATCTTGTCTTAATTCTCTTTTGGGACATTTTTTTTTGAATTTCTACTTTGTTTACTGCAGTGAAAACGTAGCAACTAGCAAGGCGTTAGAAATTCAAAAAATGCCCAAAAGAGAGTTGAGACAAAGTAGAGGAAGAAAGTATACGGTTTGTATTACCGTTTCCGAATTTAACATCAAACAGAGCAGACCAAATTCTGAGCACCGAAAGGAGTTCGCAGAGACCCTTTTTGATCTGCATAGGCCAACCCGAAACCCTAATCTGCTGGATATAAAGGGTGAGAGTGGAAACGATTGAGGAGGACGGAAAAATCGGAGGCGACCACAAAACGAACCCCTAATTCGAAAAACAAAAACCTAATTCTAAAACGGCAGAAATCCAGAAGAGAAGAAGGGAGTTGTAGCAAGAAAATCAATATTTCCAACTGAAAAGCTTCCGTGGGAGTTCGTGGAAATCACCGCCGAAGGTGAGCTCTGTTTGATTTTCTTTTTGGAAGACCATGGTTCATTTTTCGCGTTTAGATTTTGAGCGATGGAGAGATTGAGTGAGCGATGGAAAGATTGAGTGAGCGATGGAGAGATTGAGTGAGCGATGGAGAGATTGAGTGAGCGTGAGTGATTGAGAGAGCGATTGAGAGGTGTGAGAGATCGAAGAGTGAGGACGATGAGGGATTTCTTGTTCTGTTACAGTTCCTCTCATTTTCTTGTTTTATTTATTTTAAAAAACAAACGTTTAAACCATTAAAAAAAATTAACACTTTTAGTCTTCCTTTGTTTTTTTATTAAATAGTGTATATTAATGTATTATTTTTTGGTGTTCCCAATCCATAATCCTTTGGAAACCCAACAGCCAGGCGGCTATGGTTTATTTTTTATTCCTCCATTGTTTAATTAGTAGTCCAACAGACCATCTTATTTTAATCTTTTTTTTTAATTTTGGTTTTAACCTATTCTGGTTTACATATTCAAATTATTATTAAGATAGCAAATGACCATAAGTGGCCTAGTGGAGAGAGAGCAGTTTCAATTGTCGATTTATACAGTACAGCTTTTGCTAAAATCGACCAACAAACAAACATTTTTTCTACCCAGAACTACGTAAGCCTTGATTTCTCTTTTGAGATACGTAGGAGCAGGATTCGTAAATCTTGTCAGGCCCACTAATAAAAAATTTAGGTTTAGTCCTTTGTCAAAAATCCAAAAACATTCTCTTCTCATCTTTTTTTTCTTTCCCACTTAATAACTTAAAGCCTAATATTTCAACTAACACTAACGCACACAACTAACCTAATGGTTCCCGTTGAGTACAACGGACGTGAGGGGTGCTAATACCTTCCCCTTGCGTAATCGACTCCCGAACCCTGATATTGGTTGCGATGACCATATCTTATCCTTTCTTTTAGAGGTTCTATCGATATTTCCCCTTTCCTTTTAAGGAATAAATAAAGTTCGGTGGCGACTCTGTTCAGTCCATCATTGCGAGCGTGCGATCGCGCTTCGCTTAAAGTCGTATCCCCATTTTTCGAGGTGCGACAACTCACCTTCGGCGGTGATTTCCATGAACTCCCACGGAAGCTTTTCAGTTGGGAATATTGATTTTCTTGCTACAACTCCCTTCTTCTCTTCTGGATTTCTGCCGTTTTAGAATTAGGTTTTTGTTTTTCGAATTAGGGTTTCCGTTTGTGGCCGCTTGAAATTTAGGGTTTTTCGTCTCCTCCTGCAATCGTTTCCACTCTCACCCTTTATATTCAACAGGATAGGGTTTCAAATTGGTCTATGGTAGATCGAAACAGGTATCTCTGCGAAACCCTTTTGGTGGGCTCAGTTTGGATTGTCTTGTTTGATGTTAGATTCGGAAACGGTAAAACAGACCTGCACTTTCTTCTTTGATCTTGTCTTAATTCTCTTTTGGGACATTTTTTTTTGAATTTCTACTTTGTTTACTGCAGTGAAAACGTAGCAACTAGCAAGGCGTTAGAAATTCAAAAAATGCCCAAAAGAGAGTTGAGACAAAGTAGAGGAAGAAAGTATACGGTTTGTATTACCGTTTCCGAATTTAACATCAAACAGAGCAGACCAAATTCTGAGCACCGAAAGGAGTTCGCAGAGACCCTTTTTGATCTGCATAGGCCAACCCGAAACCCTAATCTGCTGGATATAAAGGGTGAGAGTGGAAACGATTGAGGAGGACGGAAAAATCGGAGGCGACCACAAAACGAACCCCTAATTCGAAAAACAAAAACCTAATTCTAAAACGGCAGAAATCCAGAAGAGAAGAAGGGAGTTGTAGCAAGAAAATCAATATTTCCAACTGAAAAGCTTCCGTGGGAGTTCGTGGAAATCACCGCCGAAGGTGAGCTCTGTTTGATTTTCTTTTTGGAAGACCATGGTTCATTTTTCGCGTTTAGATTTTGAGCGATGGAGAGATTGAGTGAGCGATGGAAAGATTGAGTGAGCGATGGAGAGATTGAGTGAGCGATGGAGAGATTGAGTGAGCGTGAGTGATTGAGAGAGCGATTGAGAGGCGTGAGAGATTGAAGAGTGAGGACGATGAGGGATTTCTTGTTCTGTTACTGTTCCTCTCATTTTCTTGTTTTATTTATTTTAAAAAACAAACGTTTAAACCATTAAAAAAAATTAACACTTTTAGTCTTCCTTTGTTTTTTTATTAAATAGTGTATATTAATGTATTATTTTTTGGTGTTCCCAATCCATAATCCTTTGGAAACCCAACAGCCAGGCGGCTAGGGTTTATTTTTGATTCCTCCATCGTTTAATTAGTAGTCCAACAGACCATCTTATTTTAATCTTTTTTTTTTAATTTTGGTTTTAACCTATTCTGGTTTACATATTCAAATTATTATTAAGATAGCAAATGACCATAAGTGGCCTAGTGGAGAGAGAGCAGTTTCATTTGTCGATTAATACAATATAGCTTTTGCTAAAATCGACCAACAAACAAACATTTTTTCTACCCAGAACTACGTAAGCCTTGATTTCTCTTTTGAGATACGTAGGAGCAGGATTCGTAAATCTTGTCAGGCCCACTAATAAAAAACTTAGGTTTAGTCCTTCGTCAAAAATCCAAAAACATTCTCTTCTCATCTTTTCTTTCTTTCCCACTTAATAACTTAAAGCCTAATATTTCAACTAACACTAACGCACACAACTAACCTAATGGTTCCCGTTGAGTACAACGGACGTGAGGGGTGCTAATACCTTCCCCTTGCGTAATCGACTCCCGAACCCTGATATTGGTTGCGATGACCATATCTTATCCTTTCTTTTAGAGGTTTTATCGATATTTCCCCTTTCCTTTTTAGGAATAAATAAAGTTCGGTGGCGACTCTGTTCAGTCCATCATTGCGAGCGTGCGATCGCGCTTCGCTTAAAGTCGTATCCCCATTTTTCGAGGTGCGACAGCTCACCTTCGGCGGTGATTTCCACGAACTCCCACGGAAGCTTTTCAGTTGGGAATATTGATTTTCTTGCTACAACTCCCTTCTTCTCTTCTGGATTTCTGCCGTTTTAGAATTAGGTTTTTGTTTTTCGAATTAGGGTTTCCGTTTGTGGCCGCTTGAAATTTAGGGTTTTTCGTCTCCTCCTGCAATCGTTTCCACTCTCACCCTTTATATTCAACAGGATAGGGTTTCAAATTGGTCTATGGTAGATCGAAACAGGTATCTCTGCGAAACCCTTTTGGTGGGCTCAGTTTGGATTGTCTTGTTTGATGTTAGATTCGGAAACGGTAAAACAGACCTGCACTTTCTTCTTTGATCTTGTCTTAATTCTCTTTTGGGACATTTTTTTTGAATTTCTACTTTGTTTACTGCAGTGAAAACGTAGCAACTAGCAAGGCGTTAGAAATTCAAAAAATGCCCAAAAGAGAGTTGAGACAAAGTAGAGGAAGAAAGTATACGGTTTGTATTACCGTTTCCGAATTTAACATCAAACAGAGCAGACCAAATTCTGAGCACCGAAAGGAGTTCGCAGAGACCCTTTTTGATCTGCATAGGCCAACCCGAAACCCTAATCTGCTGGATATAAAGGGTGAGAGTGGAAACGATTGAGGAGGACGGAAAAATCGGAGGCGACCACAAAACGAACCCCCTAATTCGAAAAACAAAAACCTAATTCTAAAACGGCAGAAATCCAGAAGAGAAGAAGGGAGTTGTAGCAAGAAAATCAATATTTCCAACTGAAAAGCTTCCGTGGGAGTTCGTGGAAATCACCGCCGAAGGTGAGCTCTGTTTGATTTTCTTTTTGGAAGACCATGGTTCATTTTTCGCGTTTAGATTTTGAGCGATGGAGAGATTGAGTGAGCGATGGAAAGATTGAGTGAGCGATGGAGAGATTGAGTGAGCGATGGAGAGATTGAGTGAGCGTGAGTGATTGAGAGAGCGATTGAGAGGCGTGAGAGATTGAAGAGTGAGGACGATGAGGGATTTCTTGTTCTGTTACTGTTCCTCTCATTTTCTTGTTTTATTTATTTTAAAAAACAAACGTTTAAACCATTAAAAAAAATTAACACTTTTAGTCTTCCTTTGTTTTTTTATTAAATAGTGTATATTAATGTATTATTTTTTGGTGTTCCCAATCCATAATCCTTTGGAAACCCAACAGCCTGGCGGCAAGGGTTTATTTTTGATTCCTCAATCGTATAATTAGTAGTCCAACAGACCATCTTATTTTAATCTTATTTTTTTTAATTTTGGTTTTAACCTATTCTGGTTTACATATTCAAATTATTATTAAGATAGCAAATGACCATAAGTGGCCTAGTGGAGAGAGAGCAGTTTCATTTGTCGATTAATACAATATAGCTTTTGCTAAAATCGACCAACAAACAAACATTTTTTCTACCCAGAACTACGTAAGCCTTGATTTCTCTTTTGAGATACGTAGGAGCAGGATTCATAAATCTTGTCAGGCCCACTAATACAAAACTTAGGTTTAGTCCTTCGTCAAAAATCCAAAAACATTCTCTTCTCATCTTTTCTTTCTTTCCCACTTAATAACTTAAAGCCTAATATTTCAACTAACACTAACGCACACAACTAACCTAATGGTTCCCGTTGAGTACAACGGACGTGAGGGGTGCTAATACCCTGATATTGGTTGCGATGACCATATCTTATCCTTTCTTTTATAGGTTTTATCGATATTTCCCCTTTCCTTTTTAGGAATAAATAAAGTTCGGTGGCGACTCTGTTCAGTCCATCATTGCGAGCGTGCGATCGCGCTTCGCTTAAAGCCGTATCCCCATTTTTCGAGGTGCGACAGCTCACCTTCGGCGGTGATTTCCACGAACTCCCACGGAAGCTTTTCAGTTGGGAATATTGATTTTCTTGCTACAACTCCCTTCTTCTCTTCTGGATTTCTGCCGTTTTAGAATTAGGTTTTTGTTTTTCGAATTAGGGTTTCCGTTTGTGGCCGCTTGAAATTTAGGGTTTTTCGTCTCCTCCTGCAATCGTTTCCACTCTCACCCTTTATATTCAACAGGATAGGGTTTCAAATTGGTCTATGGTAGATCGAAACAGGTATCTCTGCGAAACCCTTTTGGTGGGCTCAGTTTGGATTGTCTTGTTTGATGTTAGATTCGGAAACGGTAAAACAGACCTGCACTTTCTTCTTTGATCTTGTCTTAATTCTCTTTTGGGACATTTTTTTTAATTTCTACTTTGTTTACTGCAGTGAAAACGTAGCAACTAGCAAGGCGTTAGAAATTCAAAAAATGCCCAAAAGAGAGTTGAGACAAAGTAGAGGAAGAAAGTATACGGTTTGTATTACCGTTTCCGAATTTAACATCAAACAGAGCAGACCAAATTCTGAGCACCGAAAGGAGTTCGCAGAGACCCTTTTTGATCTGCATAGGCCAACCCGAAACCCTAATCTGCTGGATATAAAGGGTGAGAGTGGAAACGATTGAGGAGGACGGAAAAATCGGAGGCGACCACAAAACGAACCCCCTAATTCGAAAAACAAAAACCTAATTCTAAAACGGCAGAAATCCAGAAGAGAAGAAGGGAGTTGTAGCAAGAAAATCAATATTTCCAACTGAAAAGCTTCCGTGGGAGTTCGTGGAAATCACCGCCGAAGGTGAGCTCTGTTTGATTTTCTTTTTGGAAGACCATGGTTCATTTTTCGCGTTTAGATTTTGAGCGATGGAGAGATTGAGTGAGCGATGGAAAGATTGAGTGAGCGATGGAGAGATTGAGTGAGCGATGGAGAGATTGAGTGAGCGTGAGTGATTGAGAGAGCTATTGAGAGGCGTTTGAGAATGAAGAGTGAGGACGATGAGGGATTTCTTGTTCTGTTACTGTTCCTCTCATTTTCTTGTTTTATTTATTTTAAAAAACAAACGTTTAAACCATTAAAAAAAATTAACACTTTTAGTCTTCCTTTGTTTTTTATTAACTAATGTATATTAATGTATTATTTTTTGGTGTTCCCAATCCATAATCCTTTGGAAACCCAACAGCCAGGCGGCTAGGGTTTATTTTTGATTCCTCCATCGTTTAATTAGTAGTCCAACAGACCATCTTATTTTAATCTTTTTTTTTAATTTTGGTTTTAACCTATTCTGGTTTACATATTCAAATTATTATTAAGATAGCAAATGACCATAAGTGGCATAGTGGAGAGAGAGAGAGCAGTTTCATTTCTCGATTAATACAATATAGCTTTTGCTAAAATCGACCAACAAACAAACATTTTTTCTACCCAGAACTACGTAAGCCTTGATTTCTCTTTTGAGATACGTAGGAGCAGGATTCGTAAATCTTGTCAGGCCCACTAATAAAAAACTTAGGTTTAGTCCTTCGTCAAAAATCCAAAAACATTCTCTTCTCATCTTTTCTTACTTTCCCACTTAATAACTTAAAGCCTAATATTTCAACTAACACTAACGCACACAACTAACCTAATGGTTCCCGTTGAGTACAACGGACGTGAGGGGTGCTAATACCTTCCCCTTGCGTAATCGACTCCCGAACCCTGATATTGGTTGCGATGACCATATCTTATCCTTTCTTTTAGAGGTTTTATCGATATTTCCCCTTTCCTTTTAAAGGAATAAATAAAGTTCGGTGGCGACTCTGTTCAGTCCATCATTGCGAGCGTGCGATCGCGCTTCGCTTAAAGTCGTATCCCCATTTTTCGAGGTGCGACAGCTCACCTTCGGCGGTGATTTCCACGAACTCCCACGGAAGCTTTTCAGTTGGGGATATTGATTTTCTTGCTACAACTCCCTTCTTCTCTTCTGGATTTCTGCCGTTTTAGAATTAGGTTTTTGTTTTTCGAATTAGGGTTTCCGTTTGTGGCCGCTTGAAATTTAGGGTTTTTCGTCTCCTCCTGCAATCGTTTCCACTCTCACCCTTTATATTCAACAGGATAGGGTTTCAAATTGGTCTATGGTAGATCGAAACATGTATCTCTGCGAAACCCTTTTGGTGGGCTCAGTTTGGATTGTCTTGTTTGATGTTAGTTTCGGAAACGGTAAAACAGACCTGCACTTTCTTCTTTGATCTTGTCTTAATTCTTTTGGGACATTTTTTTTTGAATTTCTACTTTGTTTACTGCAGTGAAAACGTAGCAACTAGCAAGGCGTTAGAAATTCAAAAAATGCCCAAAAGAGAGTTGAGACAAAGTAGAGGAAGAAAGTATACGGTTTGTATTACCGTTTCCGAATTTAACATCAAACAGAGCAGACCAAATTCTGAGCACCGAAAGGAGTTCGCAGAGACCCTTTTTGATCTGCATAGGCCAACCCGAAACCCTAATCTGCTGGATATAAAGGGTGAGAGTGGAAACGATTGAGGAGGACGGAAAAATCGGAGGCGACCACAAAACGAACCCCCTAATTCGAAAAACAAAAACCTAATTCTAAAACGGCAGAAATCCAGAAGAGAAGAAGGGAGTTGTAGCAAGAAAATCAATATTTCCAACTGAAAAGCTTCCGTGGGAGTTCGTGGAAATCACCGCCGAAGGTGAGCTCTGTTTGATTTTCTTTTGGAAGACCATGGTTCATTTTTCGCGTTTAGATTTTGAGCGATGGAGAGATTGAGTGAGCGATGGAAAGATTGAGTGAGCGATGGAGAGATTGAGTGAGCGATGGAGAGATTGAGTGAGCGTGAGCGATTGAGAGGCGTGAGAGATTGAAGAGTGAGGACGATGAGGGATTTCTTGTTCTGTTACTGTTCCTCTCATTTTCTTGTTTTATTTATTTTAAAAAACAAACGTTTAAACCATTAAAAAAAATTAACACTTTTAGTCTTCCTTTGTTTTTTTATTAAATAGTGTATATTAATGTATTATTTTTTGGTGTTCCCAATCCATAATCCTTTGGAAACCCAACAGCCAGGCGGCTAGGGTTTATTTTTGATTCCTCCATCGTTTAATTAGTAGTCCAACAGACCATCTTATTTTAATCTTATTTTTTTTTAATTTTGGTTTTAACCTATTCTGGTTTACATATTCAAATTATTATTAAGATAGCAAATGACCATAAGTGGCCTAGTGGAGAGAGAGCAGTTTCATTTGTCGATTAATACAATATAGCTTTTGCTAAAATCGACCAACAAACAAATATTTTTTCTACCCAGAACTACGTAAGCCTTGATTTCTCTTTTGAGATACGTAGGAGCAGGATTCGTAAATCTTGTCAGGCCCACTAATAAAAAACTTAGGTTTAGTCCTTCGTCAAAAATCCAAAAACATTCTCTTCTCATCTTTTCTTTCTTTCCCACTTAATAACTTAAAGCCTAATATTTCAACTAACACTAACGCACACAACTAACCTAATGGTTCCCGTTGAGTACAACGGACGTGAGGGGTGCTAATACCTTCCCCTTGCGTAATCGACTCCCGAACCTTGATATTGGTTGCGATGACCATATCTTATCCTTTCTTTTAGAGGTTTTATTGATATATCCCCTTTCCTTTTTAGGAATAAATAAACTTCGGTGGCGACTCTGTTCAGTCCATCATTGCGAGCGTGCGATCGCGCTTCGCTTAAAGTCGTATCCCCATTTTTCGAGGTGCGACAGCTCACCTTCGGCGGTGATTTCCACGAACTCCCACGGAAGCTTTTCAGTTGGGAATATTGATTTTCTTGCTACAACTCCCTTCTTCTCTTCTGGATTTCTGCCGTTTTAGAATTAGGTTTTTGTTTTTCGAATTAGGGTTTCCGTTTGTGGCCGCTTGAAATTTAGGGTTTTTCGTCTCCTCCTGCAATCGTTTCCACTCTCACCCTTTATATTCAACAGGCTAGGGTTTCAAATTGGTCTATGGTAGATCGAAACAGGTATCTCTGCGAAACCCTTTTGGTGGGCTCAGTTTGGATTGTCTTGTTTGATGTTAGATTCGGAAACGGTAAAACAGACCTGCACTTTCTTCTTTGATCTTGTCTTAATTCTCTTTTGGGACTTTTTTTTTGAATTTCTACTTTGTTTACTGCAGTGAAAACGTAGCAACTAGCAAGGCGTTAGAAATTCAAAAAATGCCCAAAAGAGAGTTGAGACAAAGTAGAGGAAGAAAGTATACGGTTTGTATTACCGTTTCCGAATTTAACATCAAACAGAGCAGACCAAATTCTGAGCACCGAAAGGAGTTCGCAGAGACCCTTTTTGATCTGCATAGGCCAACCCGAAACCCTAATCTGCTGGATATAAAGGGTGAGAGTGGAAACGATTGAGGAGGACGGAAAAATCGGAGGCGACCACAAAACGAAAACCCTAATTCGAAAAACAAAAACCTAATTCTAAAACGGCAGAAATCCAGAAGAGAAGAAGGGAGTTGTAGCAAGAAAATCAATATTTCCAACTGAAAAGCTTCCGTGGGAGTTCGTGGAAATCACCGCCGAAGGTGAGCTCTGTTTGATTTTCTTTTGGAAGACCATGGTTCATTTTTCGCGTTTAGATTTTGAGCGATGGAGAGATTGAGTGAGCGATGGAAAGATTGAGTGAGCGATGGAGAGATTGAGTGAGCGTGAGTGATTGAGAGAGCGATTGAGAGGCGTGAGAGATTGAAGAGTGAGGACGATGAGGGATTTCTTGTTCTGTTACTGTTCCTCTCATTTTCTTGTTTTATTTATTTTAAAAAACAAACGTTTAAACCATAAAAAAAATTAACACTTTTAGTCTTCCTTTGTTTTTTATTAAATAGTGTATATTAATGTATTATTTTTTGGTGTTCCCAATCCATAATCCTTTGGAAACCCAACAGCCAGGCGACTAGGGTTTATTTTTGATTCCTCAATCGTATAATTAGTAGTCCAACAGACCATCTTATTTTAATCTTATTTTTTTTAATTTGGTTTTAACCTATTCTGGTTTACATATTCAAATTATTATTAAGATAGCAAATGACCATAAGTGGCCTAGTGGAGAGAGAGGAGTTTCATTTGTCGATTAATACAATATAGCTTTTGCTAAAATCGACCAACAAACAAACATTTTTCTACCCAGAACTACGTAAGCCTTGATTTCTCTTTTGAGATACGTAGGAGCAGGATTCGTAAATCTTGTCAGGCCCACTAATAAAAAACTTAGGTTTAGTCCTTCGTCAAAAATCCAAAAACATTCTCTTCTCATCTTTTCTTTCTTTCCCACTTAATAACTTAAAGCCTAATATTTCAACTAACACTAACGCACACAACTAACCTAATGGTTCCCGTTGAGTACAACGGACGTGAGGGGTGCTAATACCTTCCCCTTGCGTAATCGACTCCCGAACCCTGATATTGGTTGCGATGACCATATCTTATCCTTTCTTTTAGAGGTTTTATCGATATTTCCCCTTTCCTTTTTAGGAATAAATAAAGTTCGGTGGCGACTCTGTTCAGTCCATCATTGCGAGCGTGCGATCGCGCTTCGCTTAAAGTCGTATCCCCATTTTTCGAGGTGCGACAGCTCACCTTCGGCGGTGATTTCCACGAACTCCCACGGAAGCTTTTCAGTTGGGAATATTGATTTTCTTGCTACAACTCCCTTCTTCTCTTCTGGATTTCTGCCGTTTTAGAATTAGGTTTTTGTTTTTCGAATTAGGGTTTCCGTTTGTGGCCGCTTGAAATTTAGGGTTTTTCGTCTCCTCCTGCAATCGTTTCCACTCTCACCCTTTATATTCAACAGGCTAGGGTTTCAAAATTGGTCTATGGTAGATCGAAACATGTATCTCTGCGAAACCCTTTTGGTGGGCTCAGTTTGGATTGTCTTGTTTGATGTTAGATTCGAAAACGGTAAAACAGACCTGCACTTTCTTCTTTGATCTTGTCTTAATTCTCTTTTGGGACATTTTTTTTGAATTTCTACTTTGTTTACTGCAGTGAAAACGTAGCAACTAGCAAGGCGTTAGAAATTCAAAAAATGCCCAAAAGAGAGTTGAGACAAAGTAGAGGAAGAAAGTATACGGTTTGTATTACCGTTTCCGAATTTAACATCAAACAGAGCAGACCAAATTCTGAGCACCGAAAGGAGTTCGCAGAGACCCTTTTTGATCTGCATAGGCCAACCTGAAACCCTAATCTGTTGGATATAAAGGGTGAGAGTGGAAACGATTGAGGAGGACGGAAAAATCGGAGGCGACCACAAAACGAACCCCCTAATTCGAAAAACAAAAACCTAATTCTAAAACGGCAGAAATCCAGAAGAGAAGAAGGGAGTTGTAGCAAGAAAATCAATATTTCCAACTGAAAAGCTTCAGTGGGAGTTCGTGGAAATCACCGCCGAAGGTGAGCTCAGTTTGATTTTCTTTTTGGAAGACCATGGTTCATTTTTCGCGTTTAGATTTTGAGCGATGGAGAGATTGAGTGAGAGATGGAAAGATTGAGTGAGCGATGGAGAGATTGAGTGAGCGATGGAGAGATTGAGTGAGCGTGAGTGATTGAGAGAGCGATTGAGAGGCGTGAGAGATTGAAGAGTGAGGACGATGAGGGATTTCTTATTTTGTTACTGTTCCTCTCATTTTCTTGTTTATTTATTTTAAAAAAACAAACGTTTAAACCATTAAAAAAAAATTAACACTTTTAGTCTTCCTTGTTTTTTTTATTAAATAGTGTATATTAATGTATTATTTTTTGGTGTTCCCAATCCATAATCCTTTGGAAACCCAACAGCCAGGCGGCTAGGGTTTATTGTTGATTCCTCCATCGTTTAATTAGTAGTCCAACAGACCATCTTATTTTAATCTTATTTTTTTTAATTTTGGTTTTAACCTATTCTGGTTTACATATTCAAATTATTATTAAGATAGCAAATGACCATAAGTGGCCTAGTGGAGAGAGAGCAGTTTCATTTGTCGATTAATACAATATAGATTTTGCTAAAATCGACCAACAAACAAACATTTTTTCTACCCAGAACTACGTAAGCCTTGATTTCTCTTTTGAGATACGTAGGAGCAGGATTCGTAAATCTTGTCAGGCCCACTAATAAAAAACTTAGGTTTAGTCCTTCGTCAAGAATCCAAAAACATTCTCTTCTCATATTTTCTTTCTTTCCCACTTAATAACTTAAAGCCTAATATTTCAACTAACACTAACGCACACAACTAACCTAATGGTTCCCGTTAAGTACAACGGACGTGAGGGGTGCTAATACCTTCCCCTTGCGTAATCCACTCCCGAACCCTGATATTGGTTGCGATGACCATATCTTATCCTTTCTTTTAGAGGTTTTATCGATATTTCCCCTTTCCTTTTTAGGAATAAATAAAGTTCGGTGGCGACTCTGTTCAGTCCATCATTGCGAGCGTGCGATCGCGCTTCGCTTAAAGTCGTATCCCCATTTTTCGAGGTGCGACAGCTCACCTTCGGCGGTGATTTCCACGAACTCTCACGGAAGCTTTTCAGTTGGGAATAATGATTTTCTGGCTACAACTCCCTTCTTCTCTTCTGGATTTTTGCCATTTTTAAATTAGGTTTTTGTTTTTCGAATTAGGGTTTCCGTTTGTGGCCGCTTGAAATTTAGGGTTTTTAGTCTCCTCCTGCAATCGTTTCCACTCTCACCCATTATATTCAATAGGCTAGGGTTTCAAATTGGTCTATGGTAGATCGAAACAGGTATCTCTGCGAAACCCTTTTGGTGGGCTCAGTTTGGATTGTCTTGTTTGATGTTAGATTCGGAAACGGTAAAACAGACCTGCACTTTCTTCTTTGATCTTGTCTTAATTCTCTTTTGGGACTTTTTTTTTTGAATTTCTACTTTGTTTACTGCAGTGAAAACGTAGCAACTAGCAAGGCGTTAGAAATTCAAAAAATGCCCAAAAGAGAGTTGAGACAAAGTAGAGGAAGAAAGTATACGGTTTGTATTACCGTTTCCGAATTTAACATCAAACAGAGCAGACCAAATTCTGAGCACCGAAAGGAGTTCGCAGAGACCCTTTTGATCTGCATAGGCCAACCCGAACCCTAATCTGCTGGATATAAAGGGTGAGAGTGGAAACGATTGAGGAGGACGGAAAAATCGGAGGCGACCACAAAACGAAAACCCTAATTCGAAAAACAAAAACCTAATTCTAAAACGGCAGAAATCCAGAAGAGAAGAAGGGAGTTGTAGCAAGAAAATCAATATTTCCAACTGAAAAGCTTCCGTGGGAGTTCGTGGAAATCACCGCCGAAGGTGAGCTCTGTTTGATTTTCTTTTTGGAAGACCATGGTTCATTTTTCGCGTTTAGATTTTGAGCGATGGAGAGATTGAGTGAGCGATGGAAAGATTGAGTGAGCGATGGAGAGATTGAGTGAGCGATGGAGAGATTGAGTGAGCGTGAGTGATTGAGAGAGCGATTGAGAGGCGTGAGAGATTGAAGAGTGAGGACGATGAGGGATTTCTTGTTCTGTTACTGTTCCTCTCATTTCTTGTTTTATTATTTTAAAAAACAAACGTTTAAACCATTAAAAAAAATTAACACTTTTAGTCTTCCTTTTTTTTTTTATTAAATAGTGTATATTAATGTATTATTTTTGGTGTTCCCAATCCATAATCCTTTGGAAACCCAACAGCCAGGCGGCTAGGGTTTATTTTTATTCCTCCATCGTTTAATTAGTAGTCCAACAGACCATCTTATTTTAATCTTATTTTTTTTTAATTTTGGTTTTAACCTATTCTGGTTTACATATTCAAATTATTATCAAGAGAGCAGTTTCATTTGTCGATTAATACAATATAGCTTTTGCTAAAATCGACCAAAAACAAACATTTTTTCTACCCAGAACTACGTAAGCCTTGATTTCTCTTTTGAGATACGTAGGAGCAGGATTCGTAAATCTTGTCAGGCCCACTAATAAAAAACTTAGGTTTAGTCCTTCGTCAAAAATCCAAAAACATTCTCTTCTCATCTTTTCTTTCTTTCCCACTTAATAACTTAAAGCCTAATATTTCAACTAACACTAACGCACACAACTAACCTAATGGTTCCCGTTGAGTACAACGGACGTGAGGGGTGCTAATACCTTCCCCTTGCGTAATCGACTCCCGAACCCTGATATGGTTGCGATGACCATATCTTATCCTTTCTTTTAGAGGTTTTATCGATATTCCCCTTTCCTTTTTAGGAATAAATAAAGTTCGGTGGCGACTCTGTTCAGTCCATCATTGCGAGCGTGCGATCGCGCTTCGCTTAAAGTCGTATCCCCATTTTTCGAGGTGCGACAGCTCACCTTCGGCGGTGATTTCCACGAACTCCCACGGAAGCTTTTCAGTTGGGAATATTGATTTTCTTGCTACAACTCCCTTCTTCTCTTCTGGATTTCTGCCGTTTTAGAATTAGGTTTTTTTTTCGAATTAGGGTTTCCGTTTGTGGCCGCTTGAAATTTAGGGTTTTTCGTCTCCTCCTGCAATCGTTTCCACTCTCACCTTTATATTCAACAGGCTAGGGTTTCAAATTGGTCTATGGTAGATCGAAACAGGTATCTCTGCGAAACCCTTTGGTGGGCTCAGTTTGGATTGTCTTGTTTGATGTTAGATTCGGAAACGGTAAAACAGACCTGCACTTTCTTCTTTGATCTTGTCTTAATTCTCTTTTGGGACATTTTTTTTTGAATTTCTACTTTGTTTACTGCAGTGAAAACGTAGCAACTAGCAAGGCGTTAGAAATTCAAAAAATGCCCAAAAGAGAGTTGAGACAAAGTAGAGGAAGAAAGTATACGGTTTGTATTACCGTTTCCGAATTTAACATCAAACAGAGCAGACCAAATTCTGAGCACCGAAAGGAGTTCGCAGAGACCCTTTTTGATCTGCATAGGCCAACCCGAAACCCTAATCTGCTGGATATAAGGGTGAGAGTGGAAACGATTGAGGAGGACGGAAAAATCGGAGGCGACCACAAAACGAAAACCCTAATTCGAAAAACAAAAACCTAATTCTAAAACGGCAGAAATCCAGAAGAGAAGAAGGGAGTTGTAGCAAGAAAATCAATATTTCCAACTGAAAAGCTTCGTGGGAGTTCGTGGAAATCACCGACGAAGGTGAGCTCAGTTTGATTTTCTTTTCGGAAGACCATGGTTCATTTTTCGCGTTTAGATTTTGAGCGATGGAGAGATTGAGTGAGCGATGGAAAGATTGAGTGAGCGATGGAGAGATTGAGTGAGCGATGGAGAGATTGAGTGAGCGTGAGTGATTGAGAGAGCGATTGAGAGGCGTGAGAGATTGAAGAGTGAGGACGATGAGGGATTTCTTGTTCTGTTACTGTTCCTCTCATTTTCTTGTTTTATTTATTTTAAAAAACAAACGTTTAAACCATTAAAAAAAATTAACACTTTTAGTCTTCCTTTGTTTTTTTATTAAATAGTGTATATTAATGTATTATTTTTTGGTGTCCCAATCCATAATCCTTTGGAAACCAACAGCCAGGCGGCTAGGGTTTATTTTTGATTCCTCCATCGTTAATTAGTAGTCCAACAGACCATCTTATTTTAATCTTATTTTTTTAATTTTGGTTTTAACCTATTCTGGTTTACATATTCAAATTATTATTAAGATAGCAAATGACCATAAGTGGCCTAGTGGAGAGAGAGCAGTTTCATTTGTCGATTAATACAATATAGCTTTTGCTAAAATCGACCAACAAACAAACATTTTTTCTACCCAGAACTACGTAAGCCTTGATTTCTCTTTTGAGATACGTAGGAGCAGGATTCGTAAATCTTGTCAGGCCCACTAATAAAAAACTTAGGTTTAGTCCTTCGTCAAAAATCCAAAAACATTCTCTTCTCATCTTTCTTTCTTTCCCACTTAATAACTTAAAGCCTAATATTTAACTAACACTAACGCACACAACTAACCTAATGGTTCCCGTTGAGTACAACGGACGTGAGGGGTGCTAATACCTTCCCCTTGCGTAATCGACTCCCGAACCCTGATATTGGTTGCGATGACCATATCTTATCCTTTCTTTTAGAGGTTTTATCGATATTTCCCCTTTCTTTTTAGGAATAAATAAAGTTCGGTGGCGACTCTGTTCAGTCCATCATTGCGAGCGTGCGATCGCGCTTCGCTTAAAGTCGTATCCCCATTTTTCGAGGTGCGACAGCTCACCTTCGGCGGTGATTTCCACGAACTCCCACGGAAGCTTTTCAGTTGGGAATATTGATTTTCTTGCTACAACTCCCTTCTTCTCTTCTGGATTTCTGCCGTTTTAGAATTAGGTTTTTGTTTTTCGAATTAGGGTTTCCGTTTGTGGCCGCTTGAAATTTAGGGTTTTTAGTCTCCTCCTGCAATCGTTTCCACTCTCACCCTTTATATTCAACATGATAGGGTTTCAATTGGTCTATGGTAGATCGAAACAGGTATCTCTGCGAAACCCTTTTGGTGGGCTCAGTTTGGATTGTCTTGTTTGATGTTAGATTCGGAAACGGTAAAACAGACCTGCACTTTCTTCTTTGATCTTGTCTTAATTCTCTTTGGGACATTTTTTTTTGAATTTCTACTTTGTTTACTGCAGTGAAAACGTAGCAACTACCAAGGCGTTAGAAATTCAAAAAATGCCCAAAAGAGAGTTGAGACAAAGTAGAGGAAGAAAGTATACGGTTTGTATTACCGTTTCCGAATTTAACATCAAACAGAGCAGACCAAATTCTGAGCACCGAAAGGAGTTCGCAGAGACCCTTTTTGATCTGCATAGGCCAACCCGAAACCCTAATCTGCTGGATATAAAGGGTGAGAGTGGAAACGATTGAGGAGGACGGAAAAATCGGAGGCGACCACAAAACGAACCCCCTAATTCGAAAAACAAAAACCTAATTCTAAAACGGCAGAAATCCAGAAGAGAAGAAGGGAGTTGTAGCAAGAAAATCAATATTTCCAACTGAAAAGCTTCCGTGGGAGTTCGTGGAAATCACCGCCGAAGGTGAGCTCTGTTTGATTTCTTTTTGGAAGACCATGGTTCATTTTTCGCGTTTAGATTTTGAGCGATGGAGAGATTGAGTGAGCGATGGAAAGATTGAGTGAGCGATGGAGAGATTGAGTGAGCGACGGAGAGATTGAGTGAGCGTGAGTGATTGAGAGAGCGATTGAGAGGCGTGAGAGATTGAAGAGTGAGGACGATGAGGGATTTCTTGTTCTGTTACTGTTCCTCTCATTTTCTTGTTTTATTTATTTTAAAAAACAAACGTTTAAACCATAAAAAAAAAATTAACACTTTTAGTCTTCCTTTGTTTTTTTATTAAATAGTGTATATTAATGTATTATTTTTTGGTGTTCCCAATCCATAATCCTTTGGAAACCCAACAGCCAGGCGGCTAGGGTTTATTTTTGATTCCTCCATCGTTTAATTAGTAGTCCAACAGACCATCTTATTTTAATCTTATTTTTTTTAATTTTGGTTTTAACCTATTCTGGTTTACATATTCAAATTATTATTAAGATAGCAAATGACCATAAGTGGCCTAGTGGAGAGAGAGAGTTTCATTTGTCGATTAATACAATATAGCTTTTGCTAAAATCGACCAACAAACAAACATTTTTTCTACCCAGAACTACGTAAGCCTTGATTTCTCTTTTGAGATACGTAGGAGCAGGATTCGTAAATCTTGTCAGGCCCACTAATAAAAAACTTAGGTTTAGTCCTTCGTCAAAAATCCAAAAACATTCTCTTCTCATCTTTTCTTTCTTTCCCACTTAATAACTTAAAGCCTAATATTTCAACTAACACTAACGCACACAACTAACCTAATGGTTTCCGTTGAGTACAACGGACGTGAGGGATGCTAATACCTTCCCCTTGCGTAATTGACTCCCGAACCCTGATATTGGTTGCGATGACCATATCTTATCCTTTCATTTAGAGGTTTTATCGATATTTCCCCTTTCCTTTTTAAGGAATAAATAAAGTTCGGTGGCGACTCTGTTCAGTCCATCATTGCGAGCGTGCGATCGCGCTTCGCTTAAAGTCGTATCCCCATTTTTCGAGGTGCGACAGCTCACCTTCGGCGGTGATTTCCACGAACTCCCACGGAAGCTTTTCAGTTGGGAATATTGATTTTCTTGCTACAACTCCCTTCTTCTCTTCTGGATTTCTGCCGTTTTAGAATTAGGTTTTTTTTTCGAATTAGGGTTTCCGTTTGTGGCCGCTTGAAATTTAGGGTTTTTCGTCTCCTCCTGCAATCGTTTCCACTCTCACCCTTTATATTCAACAGGCTAGGGTTTCAAATTGGTCTATGGTAGATCGAAACAGGTATCTCTGCGAAACCCTTTTGGTGGGCTCAGTTTGGATTGTCTTGTTTGATGTTAGATTCGGAAACGGTAAAACAGACCTGCACTTTCTTCTTTGATCTTGTCTTAATTCTCTTTTGGGACATTTTTTTTTGAATTTCTACTTTGTTTACTGCAGTGAAAACGTAGCAACTAGCAAGGCGTTAGAAATTCAAAAAATGCCCAAAAGAGAGTTGAGACAAAGTAGAGGAAGAAAGTATACGGTTTGTATTACCGTTTCCGAATTTAACATCAAACAGAGCAGACCAAATTCTGAGCACCGAAAGGAGTTCGCAGAGACCCTTTTTGATCTGCATAGGCCAACCCGAAACCCTAATCTGCTGGATATAAAGGGTGAGAGTGGAAACGATTGAGGAGGACGGAAAAATCGGAGGCGACCACAAAACGAACCCCCTAATTCGAAAAACAAAAACCTAATTCTAAAACGGCAGAAATCCAGAAGAGAAGAAGGGAGTTGTAGCAAGAAAATCAATATTTCCAACTGAAAAGCTTCCGTGGGAGTTCGTGGAAATCACCGCCGAAGGTGAGCTCTGTTTGATTTTCTTTTTGGAAGACCATGGTTCATTTTTCGCGTTTAGATTTTGAGCGATGGAGAGATTGAGTGAGCGATGGAAAGATTGAGTGAGCGATGGAGAGATTGAGTGAGCGACGGAGAGATTGAGTGAGCGTGAGTGATTGAGAGAGCGATTGAGAGGCGTGAGAGATTGAAGAGTGAGGACGATGAGGGATTTCTTGTTCTGTTACTGTTCCTCTCATTTTCTTGTTTTATTTATTTTAAAAACAAACGTTTAAACCATTAAAAAAAATTAACACTTTTAGTCTTCCTTTGTTTTTTTATTAAATAGTGTATATTAATGTATTATTTTTTGGTGTTCCCAATCCATAATCCTTTGGAAACCCAACAGCCAGGCGGCTAGGGTTTATTTTTTATTCCTCCATCGTTTAATTAGTAGTCCAACAGACCATCTTATTTTAATCTTATTTTTTTAATTTTGGTTTTAACCTATTCTGGTTTACATATTCAAATTATTATTAAGATAGCAAATGACCATAAGTGGCCTAGTGGAGAGAGAGCAGTTTCATTTGTCGATTAATACAATATAGCTTTTGCTAAAATCGACCAACAAACAAACATTTTTTCTACCCAGAACTACGTAAGCCTTGATTTCTCTTTTGAGATACGTAGGAGCAGGATTCGTAAATCTTGTCAGGCCCACTAATAAAAAACTTAGGTTTAGTCCTTCGTCAAAAATCCAAAAACATTCTCTTCTCATCTTTTCTTTCTTTCCCACTTAATAACTTAAAGCCTAATATTTCAACTAACACTAACGCACACAACTAACCTAATGGTTCCCGTTGAGTACAACGGACGTGAGGGGTGCTAATACCTTCCCCTTGCGTAATCGACTCCCGAACCCTGATATTGGTTGCGATGACCATATCTTATCCTTTCTTTTAGAGGTTTTATCGATATTTCCCCTTTCCTTTTTAGGAATAAATAAAGTTCGGTGGCGACTCTGTTCAGTCCATCATTGCGAGCGTGCGATCGCGCTTCGCTTAAAGTCGTATCCCCATTTTTCGAGGTGCGACAGCTCACCTTCGGCGGTGATTTCCACGAACTCCCACGGAAGCTTTTCAGTTGGGAATATTGATTTTCTTGCTACAACTCCCTTCTTCTCTTCTGGATTTCTGCCGTTTTAGAATTAGGTTTTTGTTTTTCGAATTAGGGTTTCCGTTTGTGGCCGCTTGAAATTTAGGGTTTTTCGTCTCCTCCTGCAATCGTTTCCACTCTCACCCTTTATATTCAACAGGCTAGGGTTTCAAATTGGTCTATGGTAGATCGAAACAGGTATCTCTGCGAAACCCTTTTGGTGGGCTCAGTTTGGATTGTCTTGTTTGATGTTAGATTCGGAAACGGTAAAACAGACCTGCACTTTCTTCTTTGATCTTGTCTTAATTCTCTTTTGGGACATTTTTTTTGAATTTCTACTTTGTTTACTGCAGTGAAAACGTAGCAACTAGAAAGGCGTTAGAAATTCAAAAAATTCCCAAAAGAGAGTTGAGACAAAGTAGAGGAAGAAAGTATACGGTTTGTATTACCGTTTCCGAATTTAACATCAAACAGAGCAGACCAAATTCTGAGCACCGAAAGGAGTTCGCAGAGACCCTTTTTGATCTGCATAGGCCAACCCGAAACGCTAATCTGCTGGATATAAAGGGTGAGAGTGGAAACGATTGAGGAGGAAGGAAAAATCGGAGGCGACCACAAAACGAACCCCTAATTCGAAAAACAAAAACCTAATTCTAAAACGGCAGAAATCCAGAAGAGAAGAAGGGAGTTGTAGCAAGAAAATCAATATTTCAACCTGAAAAGCTTCCGTGGGAGTTCGTGGAAATCACCGCCGAAGGTGAGCTCTGTTTGATTTTCTTTTTGGAAGACCATGGTTCATTTTTCGCGTTTAGATTTTGAGCGATGGAGAGATTGAGTGAGCGATGGAAAGATTGAGTGAGCGATGGGGAGATTGAGTGAACGACGGAGAGATTGAGTGAACGTGAGTGATTGAGAGAGCGATTGAGAGGCGTGAGAGATTGAAGAGTGAGGACGATGAGGGATTTCTTGTTCTGTTACTGTTCCTCTCATTGTCTTGTCTTCTTTATTTTAAAAAACAAACGTTTAAACCATTAAAAAAAATTAACACTTTTAGTCTTCCTTTGTTTTTTTATTAAATAGTGTATATTAATGTGTTATTTTTTGGTGTTCCCAATCCATAACCTATTGGAAACCCAACAGCCAGGCGGCTAGGGTTTATTTTTTATTCCTCCATCGTTTAATTAGTAGTCCAACAGACCATCTTATTTAAATCTTATTTTTTTTTAATTTTGGTTTTAACCTATTCTGGTTTACATATTCAAATTATTATCAAGAGAGCAGTTTCATTTGTCGATTAATACAATACAGATTTTGCTAAAATCAACAAACAAACAAACATTTTTTCTACCCAGAACTACGTAAGCCTTGATTTCTCTTTTGAGATACGTAGGAGGAGGATTCGTAAATCTTGTCAGGCCCACTAATAAAAAGCTTAGGTTTAGTCCTTCGTCAAAAATCCAAAAACATTATCTTCTCATCTTTTCTTTCTTTCCCACTTAATAACTTAAAGCCTAATATTTCAACTAACACTAACGCACACAAATAACCTAATGGTTCCCGTTGAGTGCAACGGACGTGAGGGGTGCTAATACCTTCCCCTTGCGTAATCGACTCCCGAACCCTGATATTGGTTGCGATGACCATATCTTATCCTTTCTTTAGAGGTTTTATCGATATTTCCCCTTTCCTTTTTAGGAATAAATAAAGTTCGGTGGCGACTCTGTTCAGTCCATCATTGCGAGCGTGCGATCGCGCTTCGCTTAAAGTCGTATCCCCATTTTTCGAGGTGCGATAGCTCACCTTCGGCGGTGATTTCCACGAACTCCCACGGAAGCTTTTCAGTTGGGAATATTGATTTTCTTGCTACAACTCCCTTCTTCTCTTCTGGATTTCTGCCGTTTTAGAATTAGGTTTTTTTTTTTTGAATTAGGGTTTCCGTTTGTGGCCGCTTGAAATTTAGGGTTTTTCGTCTCCTCCTGCAATCGTTTCCACTCTCACCCTTTATATTCAACAGGCTAGGGTTTCAAATTGGTCTATGGTAGATCGAAACAGGTATCTCTGCGAAACCCTTTTGGTGGGCTCAGTTTGGATTGTCTTGTTTGATGTTAGATTCGGAAACGGTAAAACAGACCTGCACTTTCTTCTTTGATCTTGTCTTAATTCTCTTTTGGGACATTTTTTATTGAATTTCTACTTTGTTTACTGCAGTGAAAACGTAGCAACTAGCAAGGCGTTAGAAATTCAAAAAATGCCCAAAAGAGAGTTGAGACAAAGTAGAGGAAGAAAGTATACGGTTTGTATTACCGTTTCCGAATTTAACATCAAACAGAGCAGACCAAATTTTGAGCACCGAAAGGAGTTCGCAGAGACCCTTTTTGATCTGCATAGGCCAACCCGAAACCCTAATCTGCTGGATATAAAGGGTGAGAGTGGAAACGATTGAAGAGGACGAAAAAATCGGAGGCGACCACAAAACGAAAACCCTAATTCGAAAAACAAAAACCTAATTCTAAAACGGCAGAAATCCAGAAGAAAAGAAGGGAGTTGTAGCAAGAAAATCAATATTTCCAACTGAAAAGCTTCTGTGGGAGTTCATGGAAATCACCGCCGAAGGTGAGCTCAGTTTGATTTTCTTTTTGGAAGACCATGGTTCATTTTTCGCATTTAGATTTTGAGCGATGGAGAGATTGAGTGAGCGATGGAAAGATTGAGTGAGCGATGGAGAGATTGAGTCAGCGATGGAGAGATTGAGTGAGCGTGAGTGATTGAGAGAGCGATTGAGAGGCGTGAGAGATTGAAGAGTGAGGACGATGAGGGATTTCTTGTTCTGTTACTGTTTCTCTCATTTTCTTGTGTTATTTATTTTAAAAAACAAACGTTTAAACCATAAAAAAAAATTAACACTTTTAGTCTTCCTTTGTTTTTTTTATTAAATAATGTATATTAATGTATTATTTTTTGGTGTTCCCAATCCATAATCCTTTGGAAAACCAACAGCCAGGCGGCTAGGGTTTATTTTTGATTCCTCCATCGTTTAATTAGTAGTCCAACAGACCATCTTATTTTAATCTTATTTTTTTTAATTTTGGTTTTAACCTATTCTGGTTTACATATTCAAATTATTATTAAGATAGCAAATGACCATAAGTGGCCTAGTTGGGAGAGAGCAGTTTCATTTGTCGATTAATACAATATAGCTTTTGCTAAAATCGACCAACAAACAAACATTTTTTCTACCCAGAACTACGTAAGCCTTGATTTCTCTTTTGAGATACGTAGGAGCAGGATTCGTAAATCTTGTCAGGCCCACTAATAAAAAACTTAGGTTTAGTCCTTCGTCAAGAATATAAAAACATTCTCTTCTCATCTTTTCTTTCTTTCCCACTTAATAACTTAAGCCTAATATTTCAACTAACACTAACGCACACAACTAACCTAATGGTTCCCGTTGAGTACAACGGACGTGAGGGGTGCTAATACCTTCCCCTTGCGTAATCGACTCCTGAACCCTGATATTGGTTGCGATGACCATATCTTATCCTTTCTTTTAGAGGTTTTATCGATATTTCCCCTTTCCTTTTTAGGAATAAATAAAGTTCGGTGGCGACTCTGTTCAGTCCATCATTGCGAGCGTGCGATCGCGCTTCGCTTAAAGTCGTATCCCCATTTTTCGAGGTGCGACAGCTCACCTTCGGTGGTGATTTCCACGAACTCCCACGGAAGCTTTTCAGTTGGGAATATTGATTTTCTTGCTACAACTCCCTGCTTCTCTTTTGGATTTCTGCCGTTTTAGAATTAGGATTTTGTTTTTCGAATTAGGGTTTCCGTTTGTGGCCGCTTGAAATTTAGGGTTTTTCGTCTCCTCCTGCAATCGTTTCCACTCTCACCCTTTATATTCAACAGGATAGGGTTTCAATTGGTCTATGGTAGATCGAAACAGGTATCTCTGCGAAACCCTTTTGGTGGTCTCAGTTTGGATTGTCTTGTTTGATGTTAGATTCGGAAACGGTAAAACAAACCTGCACTTTCTTCTTTGATCTTGTCTTAATTCTCTTTTGGGACATTTTTTTTTGAATTTCTACTTTGTTTACTGCAGTGAAAACGTAGCAACTACCAAGGCGTTAGAAATTCAAAAAATGCCCAAAAGAGAGTTGCGACAAATTAGAGGAAGAAAGTATACGGTTTGTATTACCGTTTCCGAATTTAACATCAAACAGAGCAGACCAAATTCTGAGCACCGAAAGGAGTTCGCAGAGACCCTCTTTGATCTGCATAGGCCAACCCGAAACCCTAATCTCCTGGATATAAAGGGTGAGAGTGGAAATGATTGAGGAGGACGGAAAAATTGGAGGCGACCACAAAACGAACCCCCTAATTCGAAAAACAAAAACCTAATTCTTTAACGGCAGAAATCCAGAAGAGAAGAAGGGAGTTGTAGCAAGAAAATTAATATTTCAAACTGAAAAGCTTCCGTGGGAGTTTTTGGAAATCACCGCCGAAGGTGAGCTCTGTTTGATTTTCTTTTTGGAACACCATGGTACATTTTTCGCGTTTAGATATTGAGCGATGGAGAGATTGAGTGAGCGATGGAAAGATTGAGTGAGCGATGGAGAGATTGAGTGAGCGACGGAGAGATTGAGTGAGCGTGAGTGATTGAGAGAGCGATTGAGAGGCGTGAGAGATTGAAGAGTGAGGACGATGAGGGATTTCTTGTTTTGTTATTGTTCCTCTCATTTTCTTGTTTTATTTATTTTAAAAAAAACGTTTGAACCATTACAAAAAAAAAATTAACAATTTTAGTCTTCCTTTGTTTTTTTATTAAATAGTGTATATTAATGTATTATTTTTCGGTGTTCCCAATCCATAATCCTTTGGAAACCCAACAGCCAGGCGGCTAGGGTTTATTTTTGATTCCTCCATCGTTTAATTAGTAGTCCAACAGACCATCTTATTTTAATCTTATTTTTTTTAATTTTGGTTTTAACCTATTCTGGTTTACATATTCAAATTATTATTAAGATAGCAAATGACCATAAGTGGCCTAGGGGAGAGAGAGAAATTTCATTTGTCAATTAATACAATATAGCTTTTGCTAAAACGACCAACAAACAAACATTTTTTCTACCCAGAACTACGTAAGCCTTGATTTCTCTTTTGAGATACGTAGGAGCAGGATTCGTAAATCTTGTCACGCCCACTAATAAAAAACTTAGGTTTAGTCCTTCGTCAAAAATCCCAAAACATTCTCTTCTCATCTTTTCTTTCTTTCCCACTTAATAACTTAAAGCCTAATATTTCAACTAACACTAACGCACACAACTAACCTAATGGTTCCCGTTGAGTACAACGGACGTGAGGGGTGCTAATACCTTCCCCTTGCGTAATCGACTCCCGAACCCTGATATTGGTTGCGATGACCATATCTTATCCTTTCTTTTAGAGGTTTTATCGATATTTCCCCTTTCCTTTTTAGGAATAAATAAAGTTCGGTGGCGACTCTGTTCAGTCCATCATTGCGAGCGTGCGATCGCGCTTCGCTTAAAGCCGTACCCCATTTTTCGAGGTGCGACAGCTCACCTTCGGCGGTGATTTCCATGAACTCCCACGGAAGCTTTTCAGTTGGGAATATTGATTTTCTTGCTACAACTCCCTTCTTCTCTTCTGGATTTCTGCCGTTTTAAAATGAGGTTTTTGTTTTTCGAATTAGGGTTTCCGTTTGTGGCCGCTTGAAATTTAGGGTTTTTCGTCTCCTCCTGCAATCGTTTCCACTCTCACCCTTTATATTCAACAGGCTAGGGTTTCAAATTGGTCTATGGTAGATCGAAACAGGTATCTCTGTGAAACCCTTTTGGTGGGCTCAGTTTGGATTGTCTTGTTTGATGTTAGATTCGGAAACGGTAAAACAGACCTGCACTTTCTTCTTTGATCTTGTCTTAATTCTCTTTTGGGACATTTTTTTTTTGAATTTCTACTTTGTTTACTGCAGTGAAAACGTAGCCACTAGCAAGGCGTTAGAAATTCAAAAAATGCCCAAAAGAGAGTTGAGACAAAGTAGAGGAAGAAAGTATACGGTTTGTATTACCGTGTCCGAATTCAACATCAAACAGAGCAGACCAAATTCTGAGCACCGAAAGGAGTTCGCAGAGACCCTTTTTGATCTGCATAGGCCAACCCGAAACCCTAATCTGCTGGATATAAATGGTGAGAGTGGAAACGATTGAGGAGGACGGAAAAATCGGAGGCGACCACAAAACCAAAACCCTAATTTGAAAAACAAAAACCTAATTCTAAAACGGCAGAAATCCAGAAGAGAAGAAGAGAGTTGTAGCAAGAAAATCAATATTTCCAACTGAAAAGTTTTCGTGGGAGTTCGTGGAAATCACCGCCGAAGGTGAGCTCTGTTTGATTTTCTTTTTGGAAGACCATGGTTCATTTTTCGCGTTTAGTTTTTGAGCGATGGAGAGATTGAGTGAGCGATGGATAGATTGAGTGAGCGATGGAGAGATTGAGTGAGCGATGGAGAGATTGAGTGAGCGTGAGTGATTGAGAGAGCGATTGAGAGGCGTGAGAGATTGAAGAGTGAGGACGATGAGGGATTTCTTGTTCTGTTATTGTTCCTCTCATTTTCTTGTTTTATTTATTTGAAAAAACAAACGTTTAAACCATTAAAAAAAATTAACACTTTTAGTCTTCCTTTTTTTTTTTATTAAATAGTGTATATTAATGTATTATTTTTTGGTGTTCCCAATCCATAATCCTTTGGAAACCCAACATTCAGGCGGCTAGGGTTTATTTTTGATTCCTCCATTGTTTAATTAGTAGTCCAACAGACCATCTTATTTTAATCTTATTTTTTTTAATTTTGGTTTTAACCTATTCTGGTTTACATATTCAAATTATTATTAAGATAGCAAATGACCATAAGTGGCCTAGTGGAGAGAGAGCAGTTTCATTTGCTTTAGTGGGATGGTTTCGATACTTGGTAGTAGCATATCTCCACATTTGTTTTTAGTGCTTACTATTTAATTTAATTTTTTTCATATCGAAATATCCAATTATAATCCTGAATATTAGGCTCAAGCTGTAAGAGCTTGCAAGCCGTAAATATTTGTCTTCTCTTCCACACTCCAATATTCAAATCTTTTTATAAATAAACTTGAAGAAAAAGATTATCCTGGATGGAATATCCAGATATAATCCCGAATGTTGGGCTCAAGTTGTAAGAGCTTGTAAGCCATAAATATTCGTCTTCCCTCCAAAACATCCGTAAATGTTCGAATCATTTTCTTAATAAAATGGGAAAGAAACAGACTGCCTGGGTGGAATGTCCAGACGAAGTCCCGAGTATTAGACCCAAGCTGTAAGAGCTTGCAAGTCACAAGTACTCGTCTTTTAAACTCCAAAATACTTAATTCCGATCTTAACCTCTTTCAATAAAGATGGAAATGGAACATGGTGTATACCGTGCACTCCTGAGATTAAGATTCGAGGTGGATGCCTCGCCTATCTTAGCTCTCGCCATCATTTAAAATTGTCAATGCGGTTTCTTCAAACCCTTTCTCAATCAAACCTCAAAATACTTAATCTTTATTAAACACTTTTGCCAATAAAGATGGAAATGGAACGTGGTGTATGCCGTGCACTCCTGAGACTAGGATTCGAGATGGATATCTCGCTCATCCAAGTTCTCGCCATCACTCAAAATACGTCCAACCAATCAAACTCTTTCTCGCCGTCGTGCGATTAATCAGGAAAACCTTTTTTCATAAACGAAAGATATATTGTCTTAAGGTGATGCAAAACAATGTTTCGGCCACGATTGTTGAGTCGAGATAAGTGACGCTTTTCCGAATGTAGATTTATAAATCCGTTTAATGTGTGGTATGCGTCCACTCCTCATCTGTTTTGGGTAAAACAATGTTTTTTGTCGATTAATACAATATAGATTTTGCTAAAATCGACCAACAAACAAACATTTTTTCTACCCAGAACTACGTAAGCTTTGATTTCTCTTTTGAGATACGTAGGAGCAGGATTCGTAAATCTTGTCAGGCCCACTAATAAAAAACTTAGGTTTACTCCTTCGTCAAAAATCCAAAAACATTCTCTTCTCATCTTTTCTTTCTTTCCCACTTAATAACTTAAAGCCTAATATTTCAACTAACATTAACGCACACAACTAACCTAATGGTTCCCGTTGAGTACAACGGACGTGAGGGGTGCTAATACCTTCCCCTTGCGTAATCGACTCCCGAACCCTGATATTGGTTGCGATGACCATATCTTATCCTTTCTTTTAGAGTTTTTATCGATATTTCCCCTTTCCTTTTTAGGAATAAATAAAGTTCGGTGGCGACTCTGTTCAGTCCATCATTGCGAGCGTGTGATCGCGCTTTGCTTAAAGTCGTATCCCCATTTTTCAAGGTGCGACAGATGACGACTCTGCTGGGGAAAACAATTCCGCTAAGTGAGTCAAGCCTAGTTAGGTCGTTTGTGTGCCTTTGTTTGTTTACCTATGTGGCTTTTCTTTATTGTTTTCACTATCTCTATTGTCATATTAATATGAATCTGTTGTATTGGTTCGATTATGGTTTGGTACTTGGATACTCTGATTGCAAACCTTGTGGGGAAGACTTTTTACCCGAGTCTCAAGTAAAAACATAAGAAAGGACGAGGTTGAGTAGTGCGGGTCCGCGAGATGTATTTCTCGTTGGGTCGGTACGAGAACCTTACTTAAAGTAGATTCTTGAGAGGATGTTGTCGCTCGGCAAGTAAGTTGCCGTAAGCTTCGAAATTTTCTTTAGGATCCATGACTCTGAGAACCATTTGTAGAACCTTAGTTCTTTGTCCAACTAGGAAAGATGGTTGCGTAGTGTGGGTCTGCGAGATGAACTTCTCGTTGGATCGATGCGAGAACCTCACTTAGAGTAGATTCTTTAGATGGAGTTGATGCCCGGCAAGTAAGTTGCCGCAGGTAGCAAACAGTCTAATGGATCCATGACTCTAGGAACCTTTGTAACCCTAGATCATATTCGGTGAGAACCTATTCTTGGAGAGCAATCTGATTCATCAGTACCTCATACTTTTGAACCCATGTATTGAGAAAAAAAAAACAAATATGCATGGCTTGCATTGCATTCATTCACATTCCCTTGCATCTGCATCTCATCATAATACATGACATTTTCCAGAAAAATACAAAAAAAAACTCATCCATCCTTTGTCCATGAAGCAAAGTGATTCTCAACATGCGTTTAGAACAAAGAACCATGTCTCAGGAGATGATGGACGAGCTAAGGAAAAGCCAAGAAGCACAGAAGGAGGAACTTAATCTTTTGAAGAGCCAAATGAGATGGGTCTTGGAAACCCTGCAAGTCTTGTTGAGAAAAGAGGGTCACCCAATATACACTGCTGCAACAAAGAGGGCTACTACACCACATCCATCTAGTGTTACCCCAAGTCAGGGGAAATCCTATGTGACAACCCCTCATTTACCAGTATATGGACCTCCCTCAAGACGTCATCATCAGCATCCTCTGGCTATTGCTCCTCAAATTCACCGAAGCCAGGTTCAGAACAAAAATCAGAATCAGAACAAGAGGAACAAGGATCACAATGACCCGATTTCGGTGCCATATAGCAAGCTCTACCCGCAACTGATCCAAAATGCTTTGGTGACCCCTCGAGCTCTCACACCTGTGTCACCATACCTGCCATGGTACAATCCAAATGCAACATGTGAATTCCATAAAGGGGCATTGGGACATGACCTAGATTCTTGCTTAGCACTAAAAGCCTTGGTACGAGAACTGATTAACAAAAAGAGCTTAGTCTTTGAAGAAGATCACCCGAAGATCAAGTGCGGATACCATACTGGAACAATGGGCACTCCATCGAGGAATGCAAGAGTTTTAAGCTCAAGCTGCAAAGATTGATTGACATAAGGTCACCAACACTCGAGGAGGAAGGCTCAGGTACATATACCTTGATTTCTAGGCCAGGTAATGAGAAAGGGAAAGGACCCTTGAAACCCCTCAAGGTTTTGTTCCACAAGGAAGATGTCAGGGATGTGGCTAATGAGCTATCATTGTTTCCTGGTAAGAGCATTGAGATACCGCCTTGGATTTCCAATGTCACGACCCATACCAATGAAAGAAAAGGAGAAGTGAGTAGTGGACCCGAGAGGGTTGCGTTCAACGATGAGATTGAAGGAAAAGAATTTGAAGATCATCATGCCAATGTCAAAAAGCTTGCTGATCCCAACCTTCAAGTTTGAAGAAGTCAATTCCCTAAAGCTGACAATCATTTGGCTGTCTCAGCATTTCTTTGTAGTTTCCTTGCATGTTGATTGTTAATTGCTTTTAAGCATTATTGTTTTCTTTGAATTGGTAGGATTAATGAAATGTTTATGCATCTTTTGAATTGATCCATTCGTATTCACTCGTTTTTCATTTATGTTAAAAAAACAAAAATGCTCCTCTCATTCACTTTTGTTTATCAAATCGTTGTGCTAACAAAGATTGGAAGGAGGATGATGAAAACGAAATACCTGAAATTGTTGTGGTATGCTTTTAAGTAAAACCTTGTCGATGATGTAAGGCATTGTTTCAAATCCCCAAACACTGAAGAGATAAGGAGTTAATCCCTAGTCAACCACTTTGAGCCTAGAAGTTGGTGTTTATTTCGGATCTAAAACCCTTAATCTTAACCTTGGGCAGGGTAGTTGTGTTCAGATAGTTTGACCATGCATTCGATCTTTCAAAAAAAATCGTCCATATGTACACCCTCCAATTAGGTTCAACCACATGTTATCCTTCGCACACATGTTGAAGTGTCGAAGAAGTTGAGAAAAGCTAAAATTAGTGTTGGTTGATCCTCATCCACGAATAATGTGGCAGTCAACACCTTAAAAAAACTGGAAAAAGTCCGCTAAGTCAAATACCACAAAATGACTTAGGCAAAAATCAGGGCATCCCGATGGACCAAAAGCTTTAGAGAAGCGGTCCAGGCAAAATTAGGGATAAAGAAAATCAATCAAAAGAGGTCACCAAAATCCTCAACAAAACAAAAAATAAGGTGACTGCCATTTCAAGAAAATTTGTCTTGAATCCTCATCACACCTTCGAACCCTCTTGGAAGTCGAATGCGTGTATCGAATTAACTGAACGTAGGAACTGGAGATCATCAAGAAGAAGGGGTGGGTAAAAAAATAAATTTTAAGCCTTATATCCTTTTGTTTAAAAAACCGTGAACCAGGCCACGTTACAACCCTTAAAAGACCTAATTGAGGCAGGGTCTATTTTGAAAGCATACTACAACAAGGTTGTGTTAACCTGACTCCAAACGATTTTTGTTAATCATTTGATGGAACCAACTTGCATATTGTGAATGACTTGATCACCATTGTGTTCTTATCAACGACTTGTTCACTGTATTTCACCCATTCATATCAATAAACTTTGAGTTTAAATTTTTGCATAAACATTGCATTAAAATTACCATTTTTGAATGAACAATCTTATTTGCGAGTCAACACTTAGCATCAAGAAATTCCAAATACAATTGAGGAACTTGATTAAGTGAAAGAAGTCTAGTTAGGGGCAAATCACTTTGAGCATCAGTTAATTTGAGCTAATCACCCTAAGGGTCATCTCGCCAAGAGTAATTTGTTTCAAGACTCAGACAAGGGCAAGCCACCTCAGAGCTCAATGAGTCTAACTATCCAAGGAAAGTCAATCAAGAGTCTACCATTCCAACATTTGGTTAGTCAAGTTCAGACCATTGCAAGTTTCAAACACTTGGGGCAAGCCATCTCGAGGTAGTCTCATGGCAAGTTGTTTCCAAACCCACTTTCAAGGTGAACATTTTCAAAGACCCAACAGACTGGGGCAAGATGAGCCACAGAGGGGCAGACCCCTTCATGCTTTCAAACTGCTCAAACAAATTCTGCCGTACATCAAGAACTATTGAGTTTAAGATGAGTGCCTGAAAATTATGCTAGCATGATTCATGAATCCTCCAAAAGGATCCCATTGGCAAAGTCGTGGCTATCAAACTGGATAGAATTCTCCTTTGACAACATCTATCACGACATATTTGGTTGAGTTCTCGGTGTTAAGGAATCATGAGCTTCCATAAATAGTCTCTACAACTCCCAGTCCACTCAAGTGTCAGCATTCTCATATCATGATCATTCATATATCATGCATAAAAAAAAATCAAAATCATGCATAGCCGAAATGTACCTCGTGCTCATTTTGCATTGACCTAGGTCTTGTTGTTGATCCTATATCCTTTGACCTCTAATTCCAGTTTGTCTTTAGTGCCCTTAAACCAACATCCGGTTTTCACAGTCATTTTCAAGTCCAATTGTTGTTGGCAAAATCCTTTAAAAGTTGGTTGTAATCCATTACTTACGGTTAAGAATCCAAATGTTATTCCATTATCAGGTCATATATGAACCTGTTTGTTCAATACTATTCAGGTCATATATGAACCTGTTGTTGAACTTTATTCCATTATCAGGTCATATATGAACCTGTTGTTCAATACTATTCAGGTCATATATGAACCTGTTGTTGAACTCTATTCCATTGTCAGGTCATATATGAACCTGTTGTTGAACTTTATTCCATTATTAGGTCATATATGAACCTGTTGTTCAGTGCTATTCAGGTCATATATGAACCTGTTATTGAACTTTATTCCATTATCAGCTCATATATGAACCTGTTGTTCAGTGCTATTCAGGTCATATATGAACCTGTTGTTGAACTTTATTCCATTACCAGGTCATATATGAACCTGTTGTTCAGTGCTATTCAGGTCATATATGAACCTGTTGTTGAACTTTCTTGCAGTGTCAGGTCATATATGAACCTGTTGTTCAGTACTATTCAGGTCATATATGAACCTGTTGTTGAACTTTATTGCAGTGTCAGGTCATATATGAACCTGTTGTTCAGTACTATTCAGGTCATATATGAACCTGTTGTTGAACTTTATTGCATTGTCAGGTCATATATGAACCTGTTCTTGAGCTTTATTCCAGTGTCAGGTCATATATGAACCTGTTCTGAAGAGTCTTTCTGTATGATTGTTTCAGTGTTGTTAGGTCATATATAAACCTGTTGTTGAGCTTTCATTCTAGTATTACCAGGTCATATATGAACCTGTTGATACACTCTTTTTGAGTTTTTCTGAGTTTGTTAGGTCATATCTGAACCTGCTGTCAGAACTTCTTGATATTCCCCAGCATTGTCAGGTCATATATGAACCTGTTGTTGTGTTTTATTCCAGTATTGCCAGGTCATATATGAACCTGTTGTAGCATTTATTTTCTTTCTTTATTCGGGTTTAGCAAGTCATATATGAACTTACTACCGAAATCTCTTGTATTCTAAGTATCGTTCATCAAATTTCACTTTGAGTACTCCCCAGTGTGTGTCTGATTCTCCAGCAGGATTTTTCTTCCCCAGCAAGTTTGTTTTTTACCATTTGCCTGTCTCCCTGTGGACCATCAGCATTCCCCACAGATTGGTCTGCCTAGTAGCTGTAACACCTCAAATTTGCACCTATCATTGTGCATACATTTTCATATTAGGTCATAGCATATCATGATCCATTGCATAGCATTGCATTGTCTCTTTTGCCTCAAGTGCAAGCCAATCAAGAAATTAGGTCAAACTGATCAGGAGATCAGTCAGTCAATCAAGCAAAGGTGTTTCTCAAGGAACCAAGGCCCTAGGGTTTGTCCAACAAGTTCACATAACTTGGAGGTCCATTTGAAGTATTTTGGTCAAGGGTTGAAGGCTCAGAGATCATCAGTTCATACACAGACAGTCAAAAACCCTAAAAAAAGTCAACTGTCAGTCAAAGCAGTGGATGGTGGCCATTCTTGTGGAATTTGGGCACCATGATTAATAATCAAGAGTTCATACAACTTGGGACATCATTTGAAGTCAAGTTATCAAGGAATTAGGGTTTGGAATTCATCAGTCAATGCACAATCAGTCAGAAACCCTAAAAGTCAACTGTTGGTCAACTGTCCATTTAATCAGTGATTTGATGACTGGAATTGGTTTGTGAGAGTTCATTCATGGCTAAATAGGCCTCATATATCATGCCAAACACCATCATGGAAGAATTTGAAGCCAGATCAAAAATTTCCAAAAATGGAAACTGGACCTGTAACTGAAACCTGCCATAAATGGAAAGTCTTGATCCTCAAACTTACATCATGATACAAGCCTCAAATGAATTTTTGCCCAACATGAAAGTTGAAGATCTTGTTCTCCCATTTCCAAAAAGTCCAAGAACTCTCAATTCCCATGTGTGGTTGGCAAGTTATGATCGAATCGATTTCAGAAAATCTTGAACTTCAAAGGGCCATATCTCTCAAACCGTTTGGCCAATTTTGGTGGGGTTTTTTCCTACAAGTCACATTTGATCCCCTCTTTCCAAAAATATAAATTTCATGAGCCAAAACCTCACCAATCAAAATGGCATTTTTTGACCTATTTCATTTAAATGCAAGTTTGACCAAGAGTTGACTTTTTGATATAAACATTTTTCTAACATTTGGCCAATTGGAACAGCTCAGAAATATCATTTTAAATGTGTTTGAAAGCTCATTTTATGCAGTACATGTGAATCCATACTTGGTTGCTTGAGTTGGAAGAAAAGTACAATGTCACCATACTACCCCATACATCCCACAACCATGCCTTGTACCTCAAAAGAACAGCAGCATTATGCAGCATTTTTTCTGTCATTATGAACACATTTTGCAGCCATAACCAACAGTACAAGGAGGCCATGCCAAGTTGCTTGGATTGAGGGAAGGAAGTACATGTTCTCACCAAATGCATCTCATGAACCATACTTGTACCACTCTCACATAGCAGAATTTTTGGCCATCATTTTCTGTCTTGGACGAGCACATTTGGACAGCACAAACCAACATAACAAGACTTCACTCATCCTTGCTTTGCATTTTTTTTCTGTTTTTCCTATCCAAAAGGCAACCATGACAGCAGACCCTTCATCTTTTTTCTGTCGTGAGTAATGCCAATAGCAAGAACAAAACCATTTTGATTCATCATCTTGCTTGGCATTTCAAAGAATCCTGTCCAAAACACCAAGAAGCCTAACTCACCTTGCTATTTGCATTTTAAATTTCCTGTCCAAACACAAAAGAGCAAAACTCAATGACCACAAAAAGCAACATACAACAGCAGAGCATATTCCATTATTCCTTCTGTCATGTTAAAAACCAACAGTAGCCTGGTTCACTCAACTTAGCATCACTGCCTTGCCAACCTACACAACCAACCTCACACTCTCACAAGACTTCACTCATCCTTGCTTGGCATTCCAAATTTTCTGTCCAAAGCACAAAGGAACCAAACCTTGCTTTAATTGAAACAACATTTCCTCACCATTTTGCTGTCATTTGAAACATAGTTAACATCCATCAAGCACATTGGCACGCCAAAAAATCATTCATGCTGAAAATTCATTCTTAGCACTTTCAAAACCAGTCCAAAACACTCAAATGAACCAAGCCTAGCTTTTGTTGACTCATCATCAAGGCAACATCATGAACTCTTTGGAACCACATTTCTCCACCTGTAAGCACCTTTCCACCACAGTCTTCAACCTTGCATCATCCATGACAGTCAAACATTGAACTCTATTCCAAGCCTCCACAAGTCAAAGGATTTACACCATTCATCATTAGGAGGGCTCTAGGGCAACTGTTCCACTTCCAAACAAGCCAAACACCAACTGAATCACCACTGTTCCTCCAAACTGGTAAATTTTCGAGCTCCATGATTTTTCAAATTGATACATGCTTAGTGTAGGTCTATCCATGCTGATTGTCATGATGCTTTCACTTTTTGAAATGGTTGCTCATTCATGAAGATATATTGTTTTGAAGTTTGATGTCAAGTTTGGTTTTTGCTCGATTCTTGACTTGTCTGTTGTTTTAATGAAAAATGATGATGGATTCTTGTTGACCTTGCCATGCTGATCATTTCCATGCATTCAATTTTGATTTTTGAGCAAGTTTGTGAAATCATGATTTTTGAGAGGGATGAACATGAACCCTAATTCCCAATATTTTCCCAGATTTTCTGCCCCATTTCTCACGTGCATGGCCTTTCCACTCATTGACCAATAGAAACATTTCAAATCCTGGCCCTAAACGACCGTGTTTTAATTAGTGGTTTCAAATATTACAATTATGCCATTCTTGTTTTATCATTTCATCTTATTTCTTCAATTATTTCATCAATCTTCCAAAATTCATAACTTGCTCATTTTTGGTCCAAATTCAATGGGATTTTTTGCGTTGTGTTCATCATGATCTCTACTTTTTTATCATTATTTTTTCAGAATTTTTGGATGAGTGGTTTTTAAATGGCCTTAGGGTTTGTGACATGTGACCAAATTTTGTACACTTTGCCAAATCAATTGTGAAATGATGAGAATGTATCCAATGGCTCCCAAATTTTTTGTGCTTAAACTAGACACATTCATGGTGATTTTGGTGTAGAGTTCGTGAATTTATCATTTGTGGTTTGTGAGTTATGATTTTTTGAATTAGGGTGTGACAATTTGTGTCACACCATTAATGTCCAACTTCATGATTTTCATTGCCATGCTTCCTTACCTCCAAATGACTTGATTTTTTGCATGAACCGGCTCTTATATGTCTAGTTTACATGTGAATTTTCTTGGAATTATTTGTGGCATTTTCCATTTGTTTGAGATTTTTCTTCCCTGCCTAGTCAAATGTTGCCCTTGTGTGACGCATGTTCCCATTTCATTTGTGAAATTCTCATACTTTATTAGATGGACATGAAAATTTACATGAGATAACTAGACATCCTCATCTTTGCCATGGTTTTAGTCCCATTCATTTATCATACACCATCTCTGACTTATGATTTTTCTAAGTTGATGCATGTTTGGTTGACTTCTTTAAGCATGTTCAAGATTGCTTTGACATTCTGATTTTCATTGGCTGCCTTCCACTTGTCCAAATGAGATGAAATTTTACATGCTTACCATGCTATGTGTTAGGATTGATCATGATTTATTTGGTGATTTTTGGAAATGTTTTGGTTTGCTTTTGATGCAAGTCTTGCTGTTGACTTCTATGAGCTTCTAAATGCCATGTTTTGACCTAAATGGCTCATGAAATGATGATAGTGATTGATATGAATGTGAACCCAATTGGTTTTGTTTCCTAATTGTTTGAACATGATTTTGGATACTTACCCCTTGCTGTTTGGACTTTCTCATTCATTTTTGACCCTAGGCTTGCCCTAGTGGTCCTGTTACTCACCTTTGAGCTTGTGTTTTCAGGTTGACCATCAGATGGCCATTGAGACCAATTCTTTTGATTGGGCTTGCTTAAATATCATTGTCTAACCTCTTTGTTTTGTAGGTGGCTTGGCTCACATGCCTTAAGCCTTGTGCCTTGCACATCCATGTGCCTCTAATTGACTGTTGGCCTCTGTTTCCTTTTACTTTGTTTGAAGTCGTATACTAACATCTGCTTGACTGTTTCAGGTGCTTTAGTTGCTTAGTTCCTTGTGAACTTTTTGATTTGCTTTGCTTGTATAAACAATTTGCATTGAGGTATGTCTCTTCTACTTCATGTAGTCTGGAAGACCTGGCCTGTTACTTGGCCAGGCAACTGTCTGAAGTCCTCCTTAAGAGGCAATGTTTGTGACTGTTTACTTTTGTCCTTGCATAGAGTCAAAGACCTCCTAAGTGAAGAGGCAATTGGTGGAAGGTAGGGATATGCAATCTATCCCCCACTATTCAGTGTGTCATCTGCTTTGCTCACACCACTGTGTTGATGCATTTCAGATACAAACCCAAGATCTTGTACAATTGTACAGTTGAGTCAGTTTCAAATGTGTAGAAGGGTTCCCACTTTCTGAACCCACACATTCTTGTCTTGAGCTCTCCCAGGCCAGGGATAAGAGCTGTGAAGTCTTATCTTCACTCACCTTTCATCTGCTTCACCTTAGCCCCTCAATGGCAAGGTTAAGAGCACATTCACCCCATTCCAGAGGTTTGTTTGTTGAGGTTGATATGACCCCTTGACTAAAACCTAACCCTTGTTTGAGCCACTTGTTTGTGTATAGCGTGTGCTATCTGTGCTTGTAGGGTTGTTTGACTTGCTTCCTGTGCAAGTTAGGATTAGTTTAGACTTGCTTCCTGTGCAAGTTAGGTTTTACTTGGCTCGCTTCCTGTGCAAGTTAAGTGTGTGTGGCTTGCTTCCTGTGTGAGCCATGCTTAGGATAGGTTGGCCCTTGTGCCATTTAGCTAGAAACCTTAACTTAGGGATGATTTGCATGATAACATCTAGGCTCGAGTCGTAGTCTCCCTAGTTGTGTCTCCCTCTGTTATCTGGTTAGGCTAGAACCTTTATCCCTGCATAGGGGAACTACATCGCCCTGATCTTCATACCAGATGAAGTATGTAGGCAGGAGATTGAGCTGATCTCTCCGGGCGCCCTTTTCTTTTTTTTGTGTGTGTTGTCTGACAGTTGCTAGGCTCGAGTGCCTGACTCCTTAGCAATTTGTTGTCTGTCTGTTTGAGTGTGTGCTTGACAGTTATAGGCTGAGTCCCCGACTCCCTATTAACTTGTTGTGTTGTTGTGTGCTTGGAAGCCGATGTAAGTCCATCGAGTGGCATTTGGGTTCCAGTGTGCGTGTGTTTAGGTTCGGATGTCAATGTAAGTCCAGTGATTGGCATTTGGGCTCCATGTTTGCCTTCTTGTGTGTTTTGGTTCGGATGCTGATGTAAGTCCAGTGATTGGCATTCAGGCTCCATGTTTGCCTTTGCCTGTGTTTGTTTGTGTGCGTGTCAGCCGAGCTACGAATGCTCTGATTCTTCTCTCGTCCGAGAAGATACGTATGCATAGGATGCGATATCCTAGCGAGCATGTGTCGTCTCCCCAGTCCGAACTACTTCGACTCTGATGTCTATGCCTGATAGACTAAGTAGGCCCAGGATGCGATATCCTGCCGAGTCAGTTTCAGTCAGTTTCTTTTGTCTCCTTCAGCCAGTGTTTGTGAGTTTGAACAGTGTTTTAGCAACCATTTATCCTTCCTTTTATGCGTGGATCCCGTCGAGTACGACGGATGCGTAGGGGTGCTAATACCTTCCCTTCGCATAACCGACTCCCGAACCCATTCTTTTTGGTCGCGAGACCATGTTCTTTCCTAGGTTTACTCTGAGCGTTTCCTTTCCCTCTTTTGGGATAAATAACACACGGTGGCGGCTCTGTTGTTCTTGTTTTCCCGCCGGTTTTTCGCGCGATGCGACAGCTGGCGACTCTGCTGGGGACATAGAGAAGTTGACCTATGCTGGTCCATCTTCCCTGAGCGAGTCTCTCCTAGCGCTCTCTAGGTTAGGGTTTTGGTTGCTCTGTGCTGTTTTTTTTTATTGCATTCATTGTATATATGTGCATTTATTGCTTGTATTTATTATTTGCATTAATGTTTGCATTTCATTCATATTCATCTGTTCACCTGGCTGGTTGTCTGTTTCTCTCTGTTGGGGTGGGAGTTCTATGAGGTAAAAGGCCCAATACCCAGGCTATGAGTGAAATCTAGGAAACCTAGGAATAGAGTGATTCATGGGAAGCGGGTGGTGTACGCCACTTAGCGGAACATTGATATCACGAGCAGTTCAGACTCTGATGGGGTATTATCGGTGCATACATCGGGTGTGCACAGGATGATGTTCTTGAAAGGGTTGTTTATCCTGCGTTTCTCTTGACCTTACCTTGGCCTAGACTACACCCGTGAGTGGGGAAGGGTTCATCATTACAGGTACTGTTGGTGACTTATGGTTCTGTTGGTGACTTTGGGTTCAGACAACAGTATATTCAGTTGACCTTGGGTTTTCAAGTTGGATTTGGGTTCTGAGTTTAGACCGAAGCTTCGACTTTGTGATCAGAGATGCACCGCCAGCCAGTTGTGTCTGCATCATGTGCATCATAGCATATTTATTTTCAAAAAGAAACGCAAAAAAAAAAAGAAAAAAAAAAGAAAAAAAAAAGAAAAAAAAAGAAAAAAACTAATCCCTGCATGCATATCATTTCTCAGGTACATTCCAGAGCTTGTTCACTGATAGAGATGGCAACAGTCCCAGAGTTGAAGCGGAAGACTTGTATCTACGTTTTTCACCGGGAGCCTTTGACGCCTCTGATTGAGTTGGGCAGTCTTGTGACCAGTGATCGTCTGGGGGTTTCGTGAATCAGTATGGGGATATCCTGACAGTGTTGAAGACAGTAGTTGACCCGGTGCCGTTGCAGACACTTCTTCAGTTCTATGACCCGGAGCTTAGATGTTTCACGTTCCAAGATTACCAGTTAGCACCTACTCTCGAGGAGTATTCTATACTGTTAAGCATCCCGATTCAGCATCAGGTTCCTTTCTTGGACATACCAAAGGAGGTTGACTTTAAGGTTGTTGCCAGAGCTCTCCGGTTGAGTGTTAAGGAAGTTTGTGATAATTGGAAGCCCAGTGGGGGAGTTGTGGGTCTGCCGTTGAAGTTTCTTCTGAGAATAGCCAGAGATGAAGCAGAGAAGGGAAATTGGGAAGCTTTTCACGCACAGCTTGCCGCCTTGATATATGGGATCATCCTATTTCCCAGTATGCCAAATTTTGTTGACCATGCTGCCATCAGCATTTTCATCAGAGGAAATCCAGTCCCCACCTTGTTAGCTGATACTTACTATGCCATCCACAGTAGGCATGGTAAGGGTGGAGCCATCAGGTGCTGTCTACCTCTCCTGTTTAGATGGTTCATGTCACTCCTGCCTGGTAGTGGACCCTTTATGGACACTCAGAGCACTCTCAAGTGGACTCAGAGGGTCATGTCGCTCACCTCTTATGACATCAGATGGCAATCTTACCGGATGAATGTGAAGAATGTTATTATGAGCTGTGGAGAATTCCGGAATGTGCCACTCGTGGGGACCAAGGGTTGTATAAATTATAATCCAGTTCTTTCTCTTCGCCAGTTAGGTTTTGTTATGAGTAGAAGACCACTTGAAGCTGAGATAGCTGAGAGTGTGTACTTTGAGAAGAAGGATGACCCTGTTAGGTTGGAGCAGATTGGAAGAGCTTGGAAGTCCATTGGTGTCAGAGATGGATCCGTCCTAGGGAAGAAGTTTGCCATAGCCATGCCTGATTACACTGATTGGGTAAAGAAGAGAGTGGAAACTTTGTTGCTACCCTACGATAGGATGGAACCGTTGCAAGAGCAACCACCCTTGGTTCTTGCTGATAGTGTGCCTGCTGAGCACTATAAGCAAGCCCTGATGGAGAGTCGTCGGTTGAGGGAGAAGGAGCAGGACACCCATATGGAGTTGTACAAAGCTAAAGCTGATAGGTTGCACATGGCCCATCAACTCAGGGAAGTGCAAGGAGAAGATGCTAGCAGAGCAAGGAGCAAGAAGAGATCATATGAGGAGATAGAGTCTATGTTGGATGAGGAGCATAGGGAGCGCTTGAGACTGCAGAGAGCAGAAGCCAACTATCAGAAGAAGATCAGAGACTTGGAGAAGCAACTCAGAGATAAAGATATCCAGTTGAAGAAGGAAGTAGACTTGAGACAGGCATCAGAGAACCACCTTGGAGGAGAAGTCTTGGAGCTGAGAAGACAATTGAAGGAGAAGATTACCCCTCTACCAGAATGCTCAGAATGCTCACTGTTGATAGACCAGTGCCATTACCTGAAGACCCTCATTCCGGAAGGCCGTCTGTCTTAGTTTGTATCTCTGATTGTATTTTGTTGAGAATCACCTCCAGGCTTGTTGGATGGGATTCATTTGCGTGTAAGCCATCTCTTGGATCTTTTGTTAAGAATCACCTCCAGGCTTGTTGGATGGGATTCTTTTTCTTTGTACGTTGTTTATTCAGATATTCTGTTGACATTGGTTGTATGCCTTTTTACCCTTATGTATATATAAGGATGTCAGCATTTCCTTGTATCTGTTTTGCTCTCTTGCTGCTGCAGGTTGCCATCTTTTCAGGATGGGTCAGGCTCTTTGAATGCCTGAGAAATGAGCATATCATGTGCATCATACGCATCATTAGCATCATACTCATATCATTTCGCATAACAGGTGTTCTTGGTCGTGACTTCTCACTCTTGGTTCCTGTTCAGGCAGGATAGCTGATCAACGTCCGCACCGCTACTCAACAAGACTGAATCAACAGAGAAGTATGGACCAATTTCAAGCTGAGTTGGCCGAGATGAAGGCTAGCATGGCCCAGTTTATGAATATGATGCAAGGGGTTGCACAAGGTCAAGAAGAACTTCGAGCTATGGTTCAGAGACAAGAGGCTGCAAATCCACCGATCAACCATGCTCCGCCAGAGGGAGGCCCGGTCAATGATAACAATGTTGCTGCTGCTGTACCCGTCAACAACTATGCTGTGGGAGATGAGTTGGGGGGTATTCGAATCAACGGTCAACCTATTGTCCCAGATGCCGCTAATGCCAGAGTAGTCCGTGCTCCGGCCCGTAATCCTGCTACGATTGTTGACAGACAAGAGGATATGTTCTCTCTGCTCAGTGAAGACGAAGACGTTCTGGGAAGGGTTAGTGAGAGAGACCGCAAAGTTGAGGCTCTTGCTGAGAAGATCCGTGCTATGGAAAGTCAGAATTCTCTCGGTTTTGATGTTACCAATATGGGGTTGGTTGAAGGTTTGAGAATCCCTCACAAGTTCAAAGCACCGTCCTTCGACAAATACAATGGTACTTCTTGCCCTCGCACCCATGTGCAGGCTTATTATCGAAAGATCTCTGCGTATACCGATGATGAAAAGATGTGGATGTATTTTTTCCAAGATAGTCTATCTGGGGCTTCTTTGGACTAGTACATGGAATTGAAGAGAGATTCGATCCGCTGCTGGAGAGATCTGGGTGAAGCTTTCTTGAGGCAATATAAGCATAACATGGACATGGCGCCTAGCCGGACTCAGCTGCAGAGTCTATGTCAGAAATCCGGAGAGAGCTTCAAGGAGTATGCTCAGAGGTGGCGTGAACTGGCTGCTAGAGTTCAACCCCCTATGCTGGAGAGGGAGTTGACAAACATGTTTATCGGTACTCTTCAAGGTGTGTTTATGGACCGGATGGGGAGCTGCCCATTCGGTAGTTTTTCTGATGTTGTCATTTGTGGAGAGAGGACTGAGAGTTTGATTAAAACTGGGAAGATTCAGGATGCTGGTTCCTCTTCTTCTAGGAAGCCGTTTGTTGGGGCACCTCGTCGAAGAGAGGGTGAAACTAATGCTGTTCAACACCGCAGAGATCAGAATAGAAGTGAATACCGTCAAGCTGCTGCAGTAACCATTCCGACACCTCAACCTCGTCAGCAACAACAACAAAGAGTTCAACAACCACAACAACAACAACAACAACAGCAACGTCCTTTCCAGCCTAGGCAGAAATTACAGGCTGATAGAAGATTTGATCCTCTGCCTATGTCTTACGCAGAGCTACTACCCGAACTACTCCGGTTAGGGTTTGTAGAGTTGCGTACGATGGCCACTCCAACAGTGCTGCCTCCTGGCTATGATGCTAATGTTAGATGTGACTTTCACTCTGGGGCACCAGGGCATCATACTGAGAAGTGTTGGGCTCTCCAGCACAAGGTCCAAGATTTGATCGATGCCAAGGCGATCAACTTCGCTCCAGTGCCTAACGTCGTAAACAACCCTATGCCTCAGCATGGTAGGCATAGATTGAACAATATTGAGGGGAAGGAAGCTGAAGATCTGGTTGTTAATGTTGATGATGTTCAGACTTCTCTGTTAGTTGTGAAGGGCCGTCTACTGAATGGGGGTGTCTACCCGGGCTGTGATGAGAATTGTTTGGGCTGTGCAGAATCTGAGAATGGTTGCGACCAGTTAAGGGCCGGTATCCAGGGTATGATGGATGAAGGTTGTTTGCAATTCAGTAGGGCTGTAAAAGATCGTGGAACAGTGTCAACTATCACCATTTACTTTAAACCGTCTGAAGAACGCGGACAAAGGGTTGTCAGTGCACCTGCAGCAAATGGTACCCCAGTTACCATTCCCGTGCCTGTAACCATCAGTGTTCCAACTACTATCGTGGCGTCTGAAAGAAGGGCTGTTGAGAATAGTAGAGCTGTGCCGTGGAAGTATGATAATGCTCACCGCAGTTACAGAAGGGCTGAAAGTCAGACAAGACCAGTGAATCAAACTCCAGTGACAATTGGCTTACCGAATAGAGTTCCTGCAACTGTTGGTCCGGCTGTGGATAATGTAGGGGGTCCAGGAGGTTTTACCAGAAGCGGTCGTCTGTTCGCACCGCAGCCTTTGAGGGACAATAATGCTGAGGCTTCTGCCAGAGCAAAGGGTAAGCAAGCTGTGGTTGAGGAAGAACCTGTCCAAAAGGAAGCGCCCGAGGGGTCATTTGAGAAGGACGTGGAGGAGTTTATGAAGATAATCAAGAAGAGTGACTACAAGATTGTGGATCAGTTGAATCAAACTCCGTCCAAGATTTCTATACTTTCACTGTTGTTGTGTTCTGAGGCACACCGTAACGCCTTGCTGAAGATGTTGAACCTAGCTTACGTGCCTCAGGAGATTTCTGTCAATCAACTGGAGGGTGTGATGGCCAATGTGAGCACCAGGCATGGTGTGGGTTTCACCAATCTAGACTTACCGCCTGAAGGGCGAAACCATAACAAAGCCTTGCATATCACCATGGAGTGCAAGGGGGCAGTGTTGTCTCACGTATTGGTAGATACCGGGTCGTCGCTGAATGTGTTACCTAAGCAGATTCTGAGGAAGATTGATGCGGAAGGGTTTGTGCTTACTCCCAGTGACCTGATCGTTCGTGCTTTCGACGGATCCAAACGTTCTGTGTGTGGGGAAGTTACCTTGCCTGTGAAGATAGGTCCTGAGGTTTTTGATATCATCTTCTATGTTATGGACATCCAGCCCGCCTATAGTTGTTTGTTGGGGCGTCCATGGATTCATGCAGCAGGGGCAGTCTCGTCGACTCTCCATCAAAAGCTCAAGTATGTCTGGAACGGTCAGATTGTGACCGTGTGCGGTGAAGAAGAGATTCTGGTGAGTCATCTATCCTCGTTCAAATATGTTGAGGTGGATGGCGAGATCCACGAAACCTTATGCCAGGCGTTTGAGATTGTGGCTCTTGAGAAAGTGGCGTACGCTGAGCAGAGGAAGCCAGGTGCTTCAATCACTTCTTACAAGCAGGCTAAGGAGGTTGTTGATTCTGGCAAAGCTGAAGGCTGGGGCAAGATGGTGGATTTGCCTGTCAAAGAAGACAAATTTGGCGTTGGTTATGAGCCTCTCCAAGCAGAGCAGAATGGTCAAGCGGGTCCGAGTACCTTTACCAGCGCTGGGCTGATGAATCATGGCGACGTCTCTGCAACCGGTATTGAAGACTGTGACAGTGATGGTGATTTGGACAACTGGGTTCGCCCGTGTGCACCAGGGGGGTCTATCGACAACTGGACGGCTGAAGAAGTGGTTCAAGTTACTCTTCTGACAGAGTAATTTTCTGTTGTTTTGTCATTTTGCATGAAAATCCTACGTTCTGCCCAAGGCGTAGTGATTCATTTTTGTAGGGCCTCATCATGTTTTAATGATTATCATTAATGAAGGACATTTTTTTGCAATCAAACTTTGTGATCCCTGTCTTTCTATTTTTGTTTTCATTTTTATTTTTCAAAAACAATAAAAATGGCAATGTTTTTTTTGTTTTTGCGACTTCTTGAACTCTTTTTCTAAAAACAAAGCATTAAACATGCAGAAGCGATCTTATGGCATTCACTACGAACAGTTCTGTTATGGCTCAGTATGATTTCGACAATCCCATCTACCAAGCTGAAGAGGAGAGTGAGGAAGACTGTGAACTCCCTGCAGAATTGGTCAGATTGCTGAAGCAGGAGGAAAGGGTCATCCAACCTCATCAGGAGGAGTTGGAAACTATTAATTTGGGTACTGAGGACGCCAAAAGAGAAATCAAGATTGGGGCTGTTTTAGAGGACTCTGTCAAGAGGAGGCTGATTGAGATGCTGAGAGAATATGTGGAAGTGTTCGCCTGGTCATATCAAGATATGCCTGGTTTGGATACAGACATTGTGGTGCATCGATTACCTCTTAGAGAAGGATGTCCTTCTGTCAAGCAGAAGCTTCGTAGAACGAGTCCTGACATGGCGACTAAGATCAAGGAAGAGGTCCAGAAGCAGTGGGATGCAGGTTTTCTGGCTGTTACAAGTTATCCGCCGTGGGTGGCCAACATCGTTCCTGTGCCGAAGAAGGATGGTAAAGTCAGAATGTGTGTCGATTACCGGGATTTGAATAGAGCGAGTCCGAAAGATGATTTCCCATTACCTCACATTGATGTATTGGTTGATAATACGGCTCAATCCTCGGTATTCTCTTTCATGGATGGTTTCTCTGGATATAATCAGATCAAGATGGCGCCAGAGGACATGGAAAAGACAACATTCATTACACCTTAGGGCACGTTCTGCTATAAGGTGATTCCATTTGGGCTAAAGAATGCTGGTGCTACCTATCAGAGGGCAATGACGACTCTCTTTCATGACATGATGCACAAAGAAATTGAAGTGTACGTAGATGACATGATTGCGAAGTCGCAGACAGAAGAGGAGCACCTGGTTAATTTGCAGAAGCTGTTTGACCGGTTGAGAAAGTTCAAGCTGAGGTTGAATCCGAACAAGTGTACGTTTGGGGTGAGATCAGGGAAGCTTTTAGGCTTCATTGTCAGTGAGAAAGGGATTGAGGTTGATCCAGCAAAAGTCAAAGCTATTCAAGAGATGCCTGAACCGAAAACGGAGAAGCAAGTCCGTGGGTTTTTAGGGAGATTGAACTACATTGCAAGGTTCATATCTCATCTAACTGCTACGTGTGAACCAATTTTCAAACTGCTCAGAAAGAATCAAGCGATCAAGTGGAATGATGATTGTCAGAAAGCTTTTGACAAGATTAAAGAGTATTTACAGAAACCTCCAATCCTTATACCTCCAGTTCCAGGGAGACCATTGATAATGTACCTATCAGTCACCGAGACTTCGATGGGGTGTGTATTGGGGCAGCATGACGAGTCTGGTCGAAAAGAGCATGCCATATACTACCTTAGCAAAAAGTTTACCGACTGTGAAACAAGATATTCACTGCTCGAGAAAACTTGATGTGCTTTGGCCTGGGCTGCTCGCCGACTGAGACAGTATATGTTGAACCATACTACCTTATTGATTTCTAAGATGGATCCAGTAAAGTACATCTTTGAGAAACCGGCTCTCACCGGACGCGTTGCCCGTTGGCAGATGATTCTAACAGAATATGACATTCAGTACACGTCTCAGAAGGCCATCAAGGGTAGTATTCTGTCAGACTACCTCGCCGAGCAACCGATTGAAGATTATTAGCCTATGATGTTTGAATTCCCTGATGAAGACATCATGTATCTGAAGATGAAAGATTGCGAAGAGCCTCTTGTCGAGGAAGGACCGGACCCGGATGACAAATGGACACTGATGTTTGATGGGGCTGTGAATATGAACGGTAATGGTGTTGGGGCAGTACTGATCAATCCTAACGGTGCACATATACCTTTTTCTGCCAGACTGACGTTTGACGTCACCAACAACGAAGCTGAGTATGAGGCTTGTATCATGGGAATAGAAGAAGCCATTGATCTAAGGATCAAAACCCTTGACATATTTGGAGATTCAGCTCTTGTGATCAATCAAGTCAATGGAGATTGGAATACGAATCAGTCGCATTTGATTCCGTATAGAGATTACACCAGAAGAATACTGACGTTCTTCAAGAAGGTGAAGTTGTATCATGTCCCCCGGGATGAGAATCAAATGGTTGATGCCTTGGCTACTTTGTCATCTATGATCAAAGTTCATTGGTGGAATCATGTGCCACATGTTGCGGTGAATCGACTTGAGAGGCCTGCGTATGTGTTTGCAGCCGAGTCTGTTGTGATTGATGAGAAGCCGTGGTATTATGACATCAAGAATTTCCTCAAGACTCAGGAGTATCCTGAAGGTGCGTCGAAGAATGACAAGAAAACCCTGAGAAGGCTAGCTGGAAGCTTTTATTTGAATCAGGATGATGTGTTGTATAAGAGAAACTTTGACATGGTCTTGCTCAGATGCGTGGACAGACCCGAGGCAGACATGTTAATGCAGGAAGTTCATGAAGGTTCCTTCGGTACTCATGCCGGCGGACATGCAATGGCTAAGAAATTGTTGAGAGCGGGTTATTACTGGATGACTATGGAATCCGATTGTTTCAAGTATGCTCGGAAGTGCCATAAGTGTCAAATTTATGCTGATAAGGTGCATGTACCACCAAGCCCTCTGAATATCATGAATTCGCCTTGGCCGTTTGCCATGTGGGGCATTGATATGATTGGGAAGATTGAGCCTACTGCTTCGAATGGGCATCGCTTCATCTTGGTTGCGATTGACTATTTCACCAAATGGGTGGAAGCAGCTTCCTATGCTAACGTTACCAAACAAGTGGTTACCCGGTTCATCAAAAAGGAAATCATATGTCGTTATGGAGTTCCTGAGAGAATCATCACTGACAATGGTTCGAATCTCAATAACAAGATGATGAAGGAGCTTTGTAAAGATTTCAAGATTGAACATCACAACTCTTCTCCTTACAGACCGAAGATGAATGGTGCTGTAGAAGCGGCAAACAAGAATATCAAGAAGATTGTGCAGAAGATGGTCGTTACGTACAAGGATTGGCATGAGATGCTGCCTTTCGCTTTGCATGGGTACCGTACCTCAGTACGTACGTCGACCGGGGCAACCCCTTACTCCCTTGTGTATGGTATGGAAGCTGTCCTACCTGTTGAAGTGGAGATTCCTTCTCTGAGAGTTTTATTGGATGTCAAGCTGGACGAAGCCGAGTGGATTCGAACAAGGTTTAACGAGTTGAGCCTTATCGAAGAGAGACGGCTAGCAGCTGTATGCCATGGACAGTTGTATCAGCGAAGGATGAAGCGAGCCTTTGATCAGAAAGTGCGTCCTCAAAGCTATCAGATCGGTGATTTAGTTTTGAAGAGGATCCTCCCTCCCGGTACAGATAACAGGGGCAAGTGGACTCCTAATTATGAAGGTCCGTATGTTGTGAAGAAGGTCTTCTCCGGTGGAGCCTTGATGCTTACAACTATGGATGGTGAAGATTTTCCGTCTCCTGTCAATTCAGATGTAGTCAAAAAATACTTCGCATAAATTGACCCGCTGGACAAAAAGAAAAAGAGTCCAGGCAAAAAATGGGCATCCCGGCGAACCAAAAAACAGAAAGAAAAGGTTCGGGCAAAAATTAGGGATAAAATGAAAAGAATTTGTACACCCGGTAAGTCGAAAACCCGCAAGGGCGGCTTAGGCAAAAATGGGTATCCCGGTGGATTGAAAACCCGAAAGGGCGATCCAGGCAAAAGTTAGGGATTAAAGCGAAGACTACAGTCTGAGTTATCTGTACTTCATCAAGCTTTGTCGTCTGCCATCTCGAAAGATGTGATCCGTCCAGTCATTCTTCTCAGAAAGCAAAGAGTTGGGAGGAAAACTGATGATCTGTGAGTTATAACAGAATTGGGAAATAGTGGATGCCGTGTTCACGTTGCCATTAGGATAGATTTTTCCTTTTGTGCGCAATTACCTCTTTCTAGGAATTGCTTCCCGATGTATTTGCCTCTTCAGGCACATTTTCAATCAATAAAAGTCGTTATTCAGATAAATAGCTCTTTTGTTTTTATTTTTACTGTTTTGTTTGCAAAAATGTCCGAATTTTTGATAAGCATTGCATATAAGAACATGAAGGCTACACAATAATTTGCAGAAAGATGAAACATTTGAAAATCATTTTGAATGTTGAGGACACTTAAGCGTATCTTGTCCATGTATCCCCTGGGGGCATTTTGTTGTGCTGTTTTTCAGATTGGCATCTGTGAGGACGTTTCCTCAGCAGATATTCTCCCCAAGCAAGTTTGGAAGCTATCAGAGCTATGTTCCCCTGCGAAGACGTCTGTGGATAGTGCCTTCTATTTCCCAACAGATCTAAGGATTGCCTATCCCCAGCAGGACTGTATTTGCCGATTTCCTCCCCGAGTGAGGCAGGTTCATTGAATTTATCTCCGACATTTATCCTATCTGTGGACTGAAGGGTATCCCCAGCGGAGTTTACTTTTCCCCAGCAGCAGTGCTATTCTTCAACATGAGTGTGAAGTCGCTTTACCATTCCTCAAGCAGAGTTCCCCGTAGAGTATTTCCCCAAGAGGAATCTCCCCACAGAGTCAGAGTATCTGATCATTTCGGCTCCCTAGCCAGGGTTCATTTGCATTTTGCATGTAGTAATCATTGCATCCTCAAATTGCGTAGCATTCCCATTCAATATGGAGCATTACGCCATAGAAAAATTCAAACATATGCATTCATGTGTTAACTTCACCAGACCGTATCCCCGGCAGAGGCGGATCATTTCTTTCAACATCAGCACAGCAAGTCTGCTACAGTTGCTCTTGACAGCATTCAGGATTGATATCCCCATAGAGATTTATTTCCTCACCCGATGGCGACAGAAAGTTTGTTTCTCCCCAGTGAGACCCCCAGCAAATGATCAGCCTTGCCTTGACATATTTAAGATGTCGTTCTTGTGATACCGGTAAGTGTCATGCTAACACCCGCGTGTGTTTTTGTTTGGTGTCGGTAAACACCATTGTTTCGGTGTCTGTAAACATCGAGTATTCTCCCCAGTCATCAGTAAATGTCTGGTCATCATTTTTGGTGTCGGTAAACACCATTGTTTCGGTGTCGGTAAACATCGAGTTCTCCCCAGTCATCAGTAAATGTCTGGTCATCATTTTTGGTGTCGGTAAACACCATTGTTTCGGTGTCTGTAAACATCGAGTCTCACCCCAGTCATCGGTAAATGTCTGGTCATTTTTTTTGATGTCAGTAAACATCATCTTTCGATGTCGGTAAACATCGAGTCTTTTCTGCAGTCGTCGGTAAACGTCTGATAATCCCAAGCCGGAAATCCCCAGTAAAGTCATCGGTAAATGTCCTATCTGGTTTCCAGTTGCAAATATTTGTATCTCCCCAATAAATTTCTCATTCCCAGTCATCGGTAAATGTCTGGTCATTCTTTTGATGTCGGTAAACATCATCTTTCGATGGCGGTAAACATCGAGTCTCATCCCCAGTCATCGGTAAATGTCTGGTCATTCTTTGGATGTCGGTAAACATCATCTTTCGATGTCGGTAAACATCGAGTCTCATCCCAGTCATCGGTAAATGTCTGGTCATTCTTTTGATGTCGGTAAACATCATCTTTCGATGTCGGTAAACATCGAGTCTCATCCCCAGTCATCGGTAAATGTCTGGTCATTCTTTTGATGTCGGTAAACATCATCTTTCGATGTCGGTAAACATCGAGTCTCATCCCCAGTCATCGGTAAATGTCTGGTCATTCTTTGGATGTCGGTAAACATCATCTTTCGATGTCGGTAAACATCGAGTCTCATCCCAGTCATCGGTAAATGTCTGGTCATTCTTTTGATGTCGGTAAACATCATCTTTCGATGTCGGTAAACATCGAGTCTCATCCCCAGTCATCGGTAAATGTCTGGTCATTCTTTTGATGTCGGTAAACATCATCTTTCGATGTCGGTAAACATCGAGTCTCATCCCCAGTCATCGGTAAATGTCTGGTCATTCTTTGGATGTCGGTAAACATCATCTTTCGATGTCGGTAAACATCGAGTCTCATCCCAGTCATCGGTAAATGTCTGGTCATTCTTTTGATGTCGGTAAACATCATCTTTCGATGTCGGTAAACATCGAGTCTCATCCCCAGTCATCGGTAAATGTCTGGTCATTCTTTGGATGTCGGTAAACATCATCTTTCGATGTCGGTAAACATCGAGTCTCATCCCAGTTATCGGTAAATGTCTGGTCATGCCTTGTTTCCTTGTTAACAAAATCAAGATCCCCAGAAGTCGTCGGTAAACGTCTTGTCTGATTACACCACAAAGATTTTGTTCCTCCCCAAGTGGAGATGCCATCGGTAAATGGCCCCGTTTTCTTCGATATCGGTAAATATCGGATCCCCAGTTGCAGTAGCCATCGGTAAATGGTCGAGTTGAAGTTGATATCGGTAAATGTCAAGTTTCTTTGAAGCCACCATCGGTAAATGGTCTTGCTTCCTTTTACATCAGATTTGTTTCCCAACAGCCATCGGTAAATGGTCTTGCTGAAGTTGATATCGGTAAATATCAAGTTTCCAGTTCCCAACCATCGGTAAACGGTTTTGTTTTTCTGAAGCTGTCATGCAGTTGTCATCGGTAAATGACGTGGTTCTTTTTGTATCATATCCAGCTGTGCAAATTCTATGGTTCTTTGGTATTCAATCCCTGTTTACCCTGAAAGTCTGACAGCCGTTGCTCTCATCCATTCGGGTTCCCAGCTGATTGAATAGGGGCAGCTGTAACACCTCAAATTTGCACCTATCATTGTGCATACATTTTCATATTAGGTCATAGCATATCATGATCCATTGCATAGCATTGCATTGTCTCTTTTGCCTCAAGTGCAAGCCAATCAAGAAATTAGGTCAAACTGATCAGGAGATCAGTCAGTCAATCAAGCAAAGGTGTTTCTCAAGGAACCAAGGCCCTAGGGTTTGTCCAACAAGTTCACATAACTTGGAGGTCCATTTGAAGTATTTTGGTCAAGGGTTGAAGGCTCAGAGATCATCAGTTCATACACAGACAGTCAAAAACCCTAAAAAAAGTCAACTGTCAGTCAAAGCAGTGGATGGTGGCCATTCTTGTGGAATTTGGGCACCATGATCAATAATCAAGAGTTCATACAACTTGGGACATCATTTGAAGTCAAGTTATCAAGGAATTAGGGTTTGGAATTCATCAGTCAATGCACAATCAGTCAGAAACCCTAAAAGTCAACTGTTGGTCAACTGTCCATTTAATCAGTGATTTGATGACTGGAATTGGTTTGTGAGAGTTCATTCATGGCTAAATAGGCCTCATATATCATGCCAAACACCATCATGGAAGAATTTGAAGCCAGATCAAAAATTTCCAAAAATGGAAACTGGACCTGTAACTGAAACCTGCCATAAATGGAAAGTCTTGATCCTCAAACTTACATCATGATACAAGCCTCAAATGAATTTTTGCCCAACATGAAAGTTGAATATCTTGTTCTCCAATTTCCAAAAAGTCCAAGAACTCTCAATTCCCATGTGTGGTTGGCAAGTTATGATCGAATCGATTTCAGAAAATCTTGAACTTCAAAGGGCCATATCTCTCAAACCGTTTGGCCAATTTTGGTGGGGTTTTTTCCTACAAGTCACATTTGATCCCCTCTTTCCAAAAATATAAATTTCATGAGCCAAAACCTCACCAATCAAAATGGCATTTTTTGACCTATTTCATTTAAATGCAAGTTTGACCAAGAGTTGACTTTTTGATATAAACATTTTTCTAACATTTGGCCAATTGGAACAGCTCAGAAATATCATTTTAAATGTGTTTGCAAGCTCATTTTATGCAGTACATGTGAATCCATACTTGGTTGCTTGAGTTGGAAGAAAAGTACAATGTCACCATACTACCCCATACATCCCACAACCATGCCTTGTACCTCAAAAGAACAGCAGCATTATGCAGCATTTTTTCTGTCATTATGAACACATTTTGCAGCCATAACCAACAGTACAAGGAGGCCATGCCAAGTTGCTTGGATTGAGGGAAGGAAGTACATGTTCTCACCAAATGCATCTCATGAACCATACTTGTACCACTCTCACATAGCAGAATTTTTGGCCATCATTTTCTGTCTTGGACGAGCACATTTGGACAGCACAAACCAACATAACAAGACTTCACTCATCCTTGCTTTGCATTTTTTTTCTGTTTTTCCTATCCAAAAGGCAACCATGACAGCAGACCCTTCATCTTTTTTCTGTCGTGAGTAATGCCAATAGCAAGAACAAAACCATTTTGATTCATCATCTTGCTTGGCATTTCAAAGAATCCTGTCCAAAACACCAAGAAGCCTAACTCACCTTGCTATTTGCATTTTAAATTTCCTGTCCAAACACAAAAGAGCAAAACTCAATGACCACAAAAAAGCAACATACAACAGCAGAGCATATTCCATTATTCCTTCTGTCATGTTAAAAACCAACAGTAGCCTGGTTCACTCAACTTAGCATCACTGCCTTGCCAACCTACACAACCAACCTCACACTCTCACAAGACTTCACTCATCCTTGCTTGGCATTCCAAATTTTCTGTCCAAAGCACAAAGGAACCAAACCTTGCTTTAATTGAAACAACATTTCCTCACCATTTTGCTGTCATTTGAAACATAGTTAACATCCATCAAGCACATTGGCACGCCAAAAAATCATTCATGCTGAAAATTCATTCTTAGCACTTTCAAAACCAGTCCAAAACACTCAAATGAACCAAGCCTAGCTTTTGTTGACTCATCATCAAGGCAACATCATGAACTCTTTGGAACCACATTTCTCCACCTGTAAGCACCTTTCCACCACAGTCTTCAACCTTGCATCATCCATGACAGTCAAACATTGAACTCTATTCCAAGCCTCCACAAGTCAAAGGATTTACACCATTCATCATTAGGAGGGCTCTAGGGCAACTGTTCCACTTCCAAACAAGCCAAACACCAACTGAATCACCACTGTTCCTCCAAACTGGTAAATTTTCGAGCTCCATGATTTTTCAAATTGATACATGCTTAGTGTAGGTCTATCCATGCTGATTGTCATGATGCTTTCACTTTTTGAAATGGTTGCTCATTCATGAAGATATATTGTTTTGAAGTTTGATGTCAAGTTTGGTTTTTGCTCGATTCTTGACTTGTCTGTTGTTTTAATGAAAAATGATGATGGATTCTTGTTGACCTTGCCATGCTGATCATTTCCATGCATTCAATTTTGATTTTTGAGCAAGTTTGTGAAATCATGATTTTTGAGAGGGATGAACATGAACCCTAATTCCCAATATTTTCCCAGATTTTCTGCCCCATTTCTCACGTGCATGGCCTTTCCACTCATTGACCAATAGAAACATTTCAAATCCTGGCCCTAAACGACCGTGTTTTAATTAGTGGTTTCAAATATTACAATTATGCCATTCTTGTTTTATCATTTCATCTTATTTCTTCAATTATTTCATCAATCTTCCAAAATTCATAACTTGCTCATTTTTGGTCCAAATTCAATGGGATTTTTTGCGTTGTGTTCATCATGATCTCTACTTTTTTATCATTATTTTTTCAGAATTTTTGGATGAGTGGTTTTTAAATGGCCTTAGGGTTTGTGACATGTGACCAAATTTTGTACACTTTGCCAAATCAATTGTGAAATGATGAGAATGTATCCAATGGCTCCCAAATTTTTTGTGCTTAAACTAGACACATTCATGGTGATTTTGGTGTAGAGTTCGTGAATTTATCATTTGTGGTTTGTGAGTTATGATTTTTTGAATTAGGGTGTGACAATTTGTGTCACACCATTAATGTCCAACTTCATGATTTTCATTGCCATGCTTCCTTACCTCCAAATGACTTGATTTTTTGCATGAACCTGCTCTTATATGTCTAGTTTACATGTGAATTTTCTTGGAATTATTTGTGGCATTTTCCATTTGTTTGAGATTTTTCTTCCCTGCCTAGTCAAATGTTGCCCTTGTGTGACACATGTTCCCATTTCATTTGTGAAATTCTCATACTTTATTAGATGGACATGAAAATTTACATGAGATAACTAGACATCCTCATCTTTGCCATGGTTTTAGTCCCATTCATTTATCATACACCATCTCTGACTTATGATTTTTCTAAGTTGATGCATGTTTGGTTGACTTCTTTAAGCATGTTCAAGATTGCTTTGACATTCTGATTTTCATTGGCTGCCTTCCACTTGTCCAAATGAGATGAAATTTTACATGCTTACCATGCTATGTGTTAGGATTGATCATGATTTATTTGGTGATTTTTGGAAATGTTTTGGTTTGCTTTTGATGCAAGTCTTGCTGTTGACTTCTATGAGCTTCTAAATGCCATGTTTTGACCTAAATGGCTCATGAAATGATGATAGTGATTGATATGAATGTGAACCCAATTGGTTTTGTTTCCTAATTGTTTGAACATGATTTTGGATACTTACCCCTTGCTGTTTGGACTTTCTCATTCATTTTTGACCCTAGGCTTGCCCTAGTGGTCCTGTTACTCACCTTTGAGCTTGTGTTTTCAGGTTGACCATCAGATGGCCATTGAGACCAATTCTTTTGATTGGGCTTGCTTAAATATCATTGTCTAACCTCTTTGTTTTGTAGGTGGCTTGGCTCACATGCCTTAAGCCTTGTGCCTTGCACATCCATGTGCCTCTAATTGACTGTTGGCCTCTGTTTCCTTTTACTTTGTTTGAAGTCGTATACTAACATCTGCTTGACTGTTTCAGGTGCTTTAGTTGCTTAGTTCCTTGTGAACTTTTTGATTTGCTTTGCTTGTATAAGCAATTTGCATTGAGGTATGTCTCTTCTACTTCATGTAGTCTGGAAGACCTGGCCTGTTACTTGGCCAGGCAACTGTCTGAAGTCCTCCTTAAGAGGCAATGTTTGTGACTGTTTACTTTTGTCCTTGCATAGAGTCAAAGACCTCCTAAGTGAAGAGGCAATTGGTGGAAGGTAGGGATATGCAATCTATCCCCCACTATTCAGTGTGTCATCTGCTTTGCTCACACCACTGTGTTGATGCATTTCAGATACAAACCCAAGATCTTGTACAATTGTACAGTTGAGTCAGTTTCAAATGTGTAGAAGGGTTCCCACTTTCTGAACCCACACATTCTTGTCTTGAGCTCTCCCAGGCCAGGGATAAGAGCTGTGAAGTCTTATCTTCACTCACCTTTCATCTGCTTCACCTTAGCCCCTCAATGGCAAGGTTAAGAGCACATTCACCCCATTCCAGAGGTTTGTTTATTGAGGTTGATATGACCCCTTGACTAAAACCTAACCCTTGTTTGAGCCACTTGTTTGTGTATAGCGTGTGCTATCTGTGCTTGTAGGGTTGTTTGACTTGCTTCCTGTGCAAGTTAGGATTAGTTTAGACTTGCTTCCTGTGCAAGTTAGGTTTTACTTGGCTCGCTTCCTGTGCAAGTTAAGTGTGTGTGGCTTGCTTCCTGTGTGAGCCATGCTTAGGATAGGTTGGCCCTTGTGCCATTTAGCTAGAAACCTTAACTTAGGGATGATTTGCATGATAACATCTAGGCTCGAGTCGTAGTCTCCCTAGTTGTGTCTCCCTCTGTTATCTGGTTAGGCTAGAACCTTTATCCCTGCGTAGGGGAACTACATCGCCCTGATCTTCATACCAGATGAAGTATGTAGGCAGGAGATTGAGCTGATCTCTCCGGGCGCCCTTTTCTTTTTTTGTGTGTGTTGTCTGACAGTTGCTAGGCTCGAGTGCCTGACTCCTTAGCAATTTGTTGTCTGTCTGTTTGAGTGTGTGCTTGACAGTTATAGGCTGAGTCCCTGACTCCCTATTAACTTGTTGTGTTGTTGTGTGCTTGGAAGCCGATGTAAGTCCATCGAGTGGCATTTGGGTTCCAGTGTGCGTGTGTTTAGGTTCGGATGTCAATGTAAGTCCAGTGATTGGCATTTGGGCTCCATGTTTGCCTTCTTGTGTGTTTTGGTTCGGATGCTGATGTAAGTCCAGTGATTGGCATTCAGGCTCCATGTTTGCCTTTGCCTGTGTTTGTTTGTGTGCGTGTCAGCCGAGCTACGAATGCTCTGATTCTTCTCTCGTCCGAGAAGATACGTATGCATAGGATGCGATATCCTAGCGAGCATGTGTCGTCTCCCCAGTCCGAACTACTTCGACTCTGATGTCTATGCCTGATAGACTAAGTAGGCCCAGGATGCGATATCCTGCCGAGTCAGTTTCAGTCAGTTTCTTTTGTCTCCTTCAGCCAGTGTTTGTGAGTTTGAACAGTGTTTTAGCAACCATTTATCCTTCCTTTTGTGCGTGGATCCCGTCGAGTACGACGGATGCGTAGGGGTGCTAATACCTTCCCTTCGCATAACCGACTCCCGAACCCATTCTTTTTGGTCGCGAGACCATGTTCTTTCCTAGGTTTACTCTGAGCGTTTCCTTTCCCTCTTTTGGGATAAATAACGCACGGTGGCGGCTCTGTTGTTCTTGTTTTCCCGCCGGTTTTTCGCGCGATGCGACAGTAGCATCTCCTGTTAAGGGTTCACCATATCCCTAACAGATAAAAATTACAAAAAAAGAAAGTCTTGTATCCATGCATATCATATCATAGCATTTGCATTTTTCAGGATCAAAATCCAGGTCTTCTTAGTATTTAACTATCTCCCACTAGGATCATATGAAGAGTGTCCTGCTTCATATTCTCTAGTTAAAGATACTTAAATAGGGGCAACTGTCATACCCCGATTTTAGATCCATCTGCATTCATCCACTATGCATCATGCATTCATTTTAGTATAAACCCTAATTCACGTCTGAGGTCAATCGTTGACTTTCTGGTCAATCAGTTGACAAAAGTCAACCGTCCATTCCCAAATCCATATTGTCTCTATTTTGATAAACATTGGTCATCATCTAGGCCTTTTCGATCATGGTGCTTTTGATTACAAAATGGATTCTAATTATTTGACTTTTTAATTTTCAATTTGATTTTAATTTCAAATTAAATCTAATTCCAAATTTCAATTTAATCTTAATTGTTTTTTTTTACTAATGATTCAAACTCTAATTGATTTTAAATAAATGTTAGAATTTATATCAAAGTAATTTTAACAAATTATAGATTAATTTGATTTTAATTGGTTTTTTTGGTTTTTTTTATCTTAAATTGACATTTAGATTAGTCTTGGATTATTTCTAAAATCCATATCCATTTTATAACCAAATATCCATAAATCGAGTTACAACCATTTCAATTCATTCAATATATCCAATTCCATTCAATACAATTCAATAAATATTCATTACATGATCCCATTCATTCAATTAACTTTCAATACACAATCTAACGATTCAATACGTTTCCAACCCAATCCCATAAGAATTCCAAAACAGCCCCTCCATCCAATGCGCTTCATAGCCGCATCCAAACCCATTTTTCTACAATATGAAGACACTGTTGAGGACAACTCCAATGATTCTTGGTGGCTAGAAGCCATAAAAGTAGTTAAGGATGTAGAGAGTAAGCATAGTGCAACAGAGTTAAGCACCAAGGAGGTAATTGACAATGAAGATGAGGACTGGTGGCTGGCTGTAGAAAGGAATGCATCCCAGATTGAACTGACATATACTGCGACTAATTCAGAATGTTAGCGTCAGAATTCAGCCTGCCGATAACATGCCTTGTATCAAGCAAACATATAGAGGAGATCCTGAAAAGAAGCAAAGTATGCTCAAGAATTCTAAATGCAAAGGGAGAAGATAAAAGTTATGAAAAGTTGTTTGTAGCAAAAGATACCAATGAATCTGCTTGCCAAATTTTTGTGGATACTGCTGTGTATACTCGGAATCATTGTTTCCGTCTTCATCTATCTTCAAAGGCAGGAAAAAGTTCAATTCTCTTGCCAACAGAGAGATTTAAGTGCAAGAACTTGAGTGAAGAAGACATGTTCATGGCTTCCTTGATCTGCAACAGGGACGTTGATTATGGAAAACTTCTTGTCTGCAAACCAGGCTTAGATTGCGTGAAGACTCTGCATTTTGATATAGAGTTGAATTGTAATCTTGGAAACTATGTCCAAATTCATCCAGAACTTACATTAAATGCTTGCAGCAAGTATACACAAACCCTGCCTTGCTGTAAACCAAAGCCAGATATGAGAAATTCCAAGTCTGTTGCAAACCGAAACCTGTCCTTTGTTGCAAACTAAAACATAGCCTTGCAAAAATACATAAAACAATCAACATCATGACAGCAAAAAACTCAACCATAACACATTTTATTAACACAACTGAAGATAAACTCTTCTTGGTTTTCCCACTCTCAACACTGTCCAGTCTCAAATGGTATCGTAACCGAATCACAACAAATTCAACCTAACTAACATAACCCAACTTGTAACAAACTGATAACTGATAAAACAAAACCTGCAGCTTTCAAAAAGGGGATAACATAATTCAGTTTCCTATTTCAATCTCCAATAATCCCAACCGATTTTCCAACTGAATTGATAACAACTTTCACAAACCCCTAGAACTAAGGGAGTTAACCTGCAAAACAATGGACATCAACAAGATACAACATCCAACATTAAAATTCATTTCCATGCCAACATCAATCCATAACAGGATGCAACAAAACCAAAGAAAAATAGTAAGTCAAACCAATATTGCAAACCTGTTAACATTACATATCCAATATCATTCATAGCATACCAAGGAGAATGCAGCCACAAGAAAGGAAAATAATTGGCATGAATTTCATTACCAAACCTCCCTAACAGCCATCCAAAACTGAGTTCAAAACCAAAGCCATGTAAGAACCGAAATTACTCATGTTTTCACCAAGTTCACTGCAGTAAAAACATAGCAACTAGCAAGGCGTTAGAAATTCAAAAAATGCCCAAAAGAGAGTTGAGACAAAGTAGAGGAAGAAAGTATACGGTTTGTATTACCGTTTCCGAATTTAACATCAAACAGAGCAGACCAAATTCTGAGCACCGAAAGGAGTTCGCAGAGACCCTTTTTGATCTGCATAAGCCAACCCGAAACCCTAATCTGCCGGATATAAAGGGTGAGAGTGGAAACGATTGACGAGGACGAAAAAATCGGAGGCGACCACAAAATAAAAACCCTAATTCGAAAAACAAAAACCTAATTCTAAAACGGCAGAAATCCAGAAGAGAAGAAGGGAGTTGTAGCAAGAACATCAATATTTACAACTGAAAAGTTTCGGTGGGAGTTCGTGGAAATCACCGCCGAAGGTGAGCTCTGTTTGATTTTCTTTTTGGAAGACCATGGTTCATTTTTCGCGTTTAGATTTTGAGCGATGGAGAGATTGAGTGAGCGATGGAAAGATTGTGTGAGCGATGGAGAGATTGAGTGAGCGTGAGTGATTGAGAGAGCGATTGAGAGGCGTGAGAGATTGAAGAGTGAGGACGATGAGGGATTTCTTGTTCTGTTATTGTCCCTCTCATTTTCTTGTTTTATTTATTTTAAAAAACAAACGTTTAAACCATTAAAAAAAATACTCTTTTAGTCTTCCTTTGTTTTTTTATTAAATAGTGTATATTAATGTATTATTTTTTGGTGTTCCCAATCCATAATCCTTTGGAAACCCAACAGCCAGGCGGCTAGGGTTTATTTTTGGTTCCTCCATCGTTTAATTAGTAGTCCAACAGACCATCTTATTTTAATCTTTTTTTTTAAAATTTTGGTTTTAACCTATTCTGGTTTACATATTCAAATTATTATTAAGATAGGAAATGACCATAAGTGGCCTAGTGGAGGGAGAGCAGTTTCCTTTGCTTTAGTGGGATGGGTTCAATACTTGGGAGTAGTATATCTCCATATTTGTTTTTAGTGCTTACTATTTAATTTAATGTTTTTCATATCTTGTTGCTATTTATTTTATCTTTATATTTTTATCAATTTAATTTGATTGTTATTTAGTTGTTTGTATTTTTAAATGTTTACCTTTGGATTTAATTAATGGTTGAGTTTCCGATATTGTTTTTTTTATTTGATTAGTCTATTTTTGTGTGTTAATTAATCTAGTTAGGTTATTAGTACCCATGTCCATACTTTTACACATGTAAATAATCACATTCAACATTCAATTTCATTTCCTCATCACCTTCAAATACAATTTCAAGCCTTTCTTCCATTAACACTCCAATATGCAAATCTTTTTCTAAATAAAACGTGAAGAAAAAGATTATCCTGGATGGAATATCCTGTTATAATCCCGAATATTAGGCTCAAGCTGTAAGAGCTTGCAAGCTGTAAATATTCGTCTTTTCTTTAACACTCCAATATTCAAATCTTTTTCTAAATAATTGTGTAGAAAAAGATTATCCTGGATGGAATATCCAATTATAATCCTGAATATTAGGCTCAAGCTGTAAGAGCTTGCAAGCCGTAAATATTCGTCTTCTCTTCCACACTCCAATATTCAAATCTTTTTATAAATAAACTTGAAGAAAAAGATTATCCTGGATGGAATATCCAGATATAATCCCGAATATTGGGCTCAAGTTGTAAGAGCTTGTAAGCCATAAATATTCGTCTTCCCGCCAAAACATCCGTAAACGTTCGAATCATTTTCTTAATAAAATGGGAAAGAACCAGACTACCTGGGTGGAATGTCCAGACGAAGTCCCGAGTATTAGACCCAAGCTGTAAGAGCTTGCAAGTGACAAGTACTCGTCTTTCAAACTCCAAAATACTTAATTCCGATCTTAACCTCTTTCAATAAAGATGGAAATGGAACATGGTGTATACCGTGCACTCCTGAGATTAAGATTCGAGGTGGATGCCTCGCCTATCTTAGCTCTCGCCATCATTTAAAATTGTCAATGCGGTTTCTTCAAACCCTTTCTCAATCAAACCTCAAAATACTTAATCTTTATTAAACACTTTTGCCAATAAAGATGGAAATGGAACATGGTGTGTACCGTGCACTACTGAGACTAGGACTCGAGATGGATATCTCGCTCATCCAAGTTCTCGCCATCACTCAAAATACGTCCAACCAATCAAACTCTTTCTCGCCGTCGTGCGATTAATCATGAAAACCTTTTTCGTAAATGAAAGATATATTGTCTTAAGGTGATGCAAAACAATGTTTCGGCCACGATTGTTGAGTCATGATAAGTGACGCTTTTCCGAATGTAGATTTATAAATCCGTTTGATGTGTGGTATGCGTCCATTCCTCATCTGTTTTGGGTAAAACAATGTTTTTATCGATTAATAAAATATAGCTTTTGCTAAAATCGACCAACAAGCAAACATTTTTTCTACCCAGAACTACGTAAGCCTTGATTTCTCTTTTAAGATACGTAGGAGCAGGATTCGTAAATCTTGTCAGGCCCACTAATAAAAAACTTAGGTTTAGTCCTTCGTCAAAAATCCAAAAACATTCTCTTCTCATCTTTTCTTTCTTTTCCACTTAATAACTTAAAGCCTAATATTTCAACTAACATTAACGCACACAACTAACCTAATGGTTCCCGTTGAGTACAACGGACGTGAGGGGTGCTAATACCTTCCCCTTGCGTAATCGACTCCCAAACCCTGATATTGGTTGCGATGACCATATATTATCCTTTCTTTTAGAGTTTTTATCGATATTTCCCCTTTCCTTTTTAGGAATAAATAAAGTTCGGTGGCGACTCTGTTCAGTCCATCATTGCGAGCGTGCGATTGCGCTTCGCTTAAAGTCGTATCCCCATTTTTCAAGGTGCGACAGGTAGATTATTTGATATTTTCCATAAAACCCCATGATATTCCATACACCCTACGTAAGGGAGACCGATTTCGAGTAACACTGGTCTGCACAGTTCTTATCCCCATTGAAAAATATTATAGAGAAGAGGTACTATGTGACATTCCTGATATGGATGTTTGTCAAATTTTACTTGGTAGACCTTGGGAGTTTGATAATGATATCACTTATCAAGGACGGGATAATGTGATGATGTTTAATTGGGGAACACATAAAAATTTTATGTCTCCTGTTTTGCACCTTGATCAATATGTAGGAGGAAAGAAGTCTAGTTTCTTGGTGATGATCCATAGTGAAAAAAAGCTGGATGAAGTTGTTAAAGAAGCTAAATGTTTCTGTCAAGTTGTGATTAAGGGGATACTGTGTGTTGTAAAGGAGGAATTAGCAAGTCCAAAAGAAGTTCTAGAGGTCCTAGAGGATTTCAAGGAGTTGATCACAGAGGAATTACCAAACAATTTGCCTCATTTGCGATACATTCAACGTCAGATTGACCTCATTCAACATCTTCTTATGTGAACGGCTCCTCTAAAACAAAATTGTCTTCGTGAGATAATCCATTCAACTGTAATCCTTCTGGCATTGGTCTATTCTTGTTCAACTCTAGGAAATTGGTCTCGAAATGGCTTTTAACAATTCCTTTTACCTCCTCCACTTTTTCCATTCTTCCCTCCTCAATGTTGATAAACGAGATAACATTCCTCCTAAAACAATTTTTCATAACATTATGGAAAAAACTAATGTTGAAATCGCCTTCTTTTAGCCAATTCAATCTTGCTTTTTACCTCAATAAACTCTCCTTCAGGGATAAATTTATCCACATAGTGTTTGTTGCCTCTGCCCTTTTCAGAATTATCTTCATATTTAAAGTGTCACCATCACTAATCAGCTCGCTACTGAGATGATTTAGCTCCTTAACAGAGTTATCAACCTGCAAGTCCAACCACCCAAAAACTTTATGTTTCCATCACCGTAACATATCCTTCAAAAGATAAAGTTTATCCTTTATAACAAAATCACCCCTCACAGTAACTTCCAAAGAGGACCATTCCTTCTCAATGAAGATAAGGAAGTCTTTATGACTCAGCCAAAACCTGTTGAACTTGAACAGTTTGGTTCCCAATTGAAATTTTTAGCCTTAAGCCACACCGGGCAATGATTGGAGATGTCCTTTTGACCCACACTCTGACCAACTACCTTCCAATTAGAAACAACATTGTTCAAAAATAAGAACCTACCAAGTCTAGTCATTGAGGTTCTAGTAGAGTTATACGAAATAAACACTCCACCAATGCTAGACAAATCAATCAAATTCATGTCTTCTATGAAACTTCTAAACTTATGCATCTGCACTCCCCTCCTTCTATATCTCTCACCCCTTCCTTTTTTTTTCATTGACAATAGAATTGAACGCCTAAATTATTCTTCTCCCTCATGCATTTCCTCTCTTGATCTCTAGCTTCCATCTTCCTTATTTCTTGTTTGAAGTCGTATACTAACATCTGCTTGACTGTTTCAGGTGCTTTAGTTGCTTAGTTCCTTGTGAACTTTTTGATTTGCTTTGCTTGTATAAGCAATTTGCATTGAGGTATGTCTCTTCTACTTCATGTAGTCTGGAAGACCTGGCCTGTTACTTGGCCAGGCAACTGTCTGAAGTCCTCCTTAAGAGGCAATGTTTGTGACTGTTTACTTTTGTCCTTGCATAGAGTCAAAGACCTCCTAAGTGAAGAGGCAATTGGTGGAAGGTAGGGATATGCAATCTATCCCCCACTATTCAGTGTGTCATCTGCTTTGCTCACACCACTGTGTTGATGCATTTCAGATACAAACCCAAGATCTTGTACAATTGTACAGTTGAGTCAGTTTCAAATGTGTAGAAGGGTTCCCACTTTCTGAACCCACACATTCTTGTCTTGAGCTCTCCCAGGCCAGGGATAAGAGCTGTGAAGTCTTATCTTCACTCACCTTTCATCTGCTTCACCTTAGCCCCTCAATGGCAAGGTTAAGAGCACATTCACCCCATTCCAGAGGTTTGTTTGTTGAGGTTGATATGACCCCTTGACTAAAACCTAACCCTTGTTTGAGCCACTTGTTTGTGTATAGCGTGTGCTATCTGTGCTTGTAGGGTTGTTTGACTTGCTTCCTGTGCAAGTTAGGATTAGTTTAGACTTGCTTCCTGTGCAAGTTAGGTTTTACTTGGCTCGCTTCCTGTGCAAGTTAAGTGTGTGTGGCTTGCTTCCTGTGTGAGCCATGCTTAGGATAGGTTGGCCCTTGTGCCATTTAGCTAGAAACCTTAACTTAGGGATGATTTGCATGATAACATCTAGGCTCGAGTCGTAGTCTCCCTAGTTGTGTCTCCCTCTGTTATCTGGTTAGGCTAGAACCTTTATCCCTGCGTAGGGGAACTACATCGCCCTGATCTTCATACCAGATGAAGTATGTAGGCAGGAGATTGAGCTGATCTCTCCGGGCGCCCTTTTCTTTTTTTTGTGTGTGTTGTCTGACAGTTGCTAGGCTCGAGTGCCTGACTCCTTAGCAATTTGTTGTCTGTCTGTTTGAGTGTGTGCTTGACAGTTATAGGCTGAGTCCCTGACTCCCTATTAACTTGTTGTGTTGTTGTGTGCTTGGAAGCCGATGTAAGTCCATCGAGTGGCATTTGGGTTCCAGTGTGCGTGTGTTTAGGTTCGGATGTCAATGTAAGTCCAGTGATTGGCATTTGGGCTCCATGTTTGCCTTCTTGTGTGTTTTGGTTCGGATGCTGATGTAAGTCCAGTGATTGGCATTCAGGCTCCATGTTTGCCTTTGCCTGTGTTTGTTTGTGTGCGTGTCAGCCGAGCTACGAATGCTCTGATTCTTCTCTCGTCCGAGAAGATACGTATGCATAGGATGCGATATCCTAGCGAGCATGTGTCGTCTCCCCAGTCCGAACTACTTCGACTCTGATGTCTATGCCTGATAGACTAAGTAGGCCCAGGATGCGATATCCTGCCGAGTCAGTTTCAGTCAGTTTCTTTTGTCTCCTTCAGCCAGTGTTTGTGAGTTTGAACAGTGTTTTAGCAACCATTTATCCTTCCTTTTGTGCGTGGATCCCGTCGAGTACGACGGATGCGTAGGGGTGCTAATACCTTCCCTTCGCATAACCGACTCCCGAACCCATTCTTTTTGGTCGCGAGACCATGTTCTTTCCTAGGTTTACTCTGAGCGTTTCCTTTCCCTCTTTTGGGATAAATAACGCACGGTGGCGGCTCTGTTGTTCTTGTTTTCCCGCCGGTTTTTTCGCGCGATGCGACAGTAGCATCTCCTGTTAAGGGTTCACCATATCCCTAACAGATAAAAATTACAAAAAAAGAAAGTCTTGTATCCATGCATATCATATCATAGCATTTGCATTTTTCAGGATCAAAATCCAGGTCTTCTTAGTATTTAACTATCTCCCACTAGGATCATATGAAGAGTGTCCTGCTTCATATTCTCTAGTTAAAGATACTTAAATAGGGGCAACTGTCATACCCCGATTTTAGATCCATCTGCATTCATCCACTATGCATCATGCATTCATTTTAGTATAAACCCTAATTCACGTCTGAGGTCAATCGTTGACTTTCTGGTCAATCAGTTGACAAAAGTCAACCGTCCATTCCCAAATCCATATTGTCTCTATTTTGATAAACATTGGTCATCATCTAGGCCTTTTCGATCATGGTGCTTTTGATTACAAAATGGATTCTAATTATTTGACTTTTTAATTTTCAATTTGATTTTAATTTCAAATTAAATCTAATTCCAAATTTCAATTTAATCTTAATTGTTTTTTTTTACTAATGATTCAAACTCTAATTGATTTTAAATAAATGTTAGAATTTATATCAAAGTAATTTTAACAAATTATAGATTAATTTGATTTTAATTGGTTTTTTTTGGTTTTTTTTATCTTAAATTGACATTTAGATTAGTCTTGGATTATTTCTAAAATCCATATCCATTTTATAACCAAATATCCATAAATCGAGTTACAACCATTTCAATTCATTCAATATATCCAATTCCATTCAATACAATTCAATAAATATTCATTACATGATCCCATTCATTCAATTAACTTTCAATACACAATCTAACGATTCAATACGTTTCCAACCCAATCCCATAAGAATTCCAAAACAGCCCCTCCATCCAATGCGCTTCATAGCCGCATCCAAACCCATTTTTCTACAATATGAAGACACTGTTGAGGACAACTCCAATGATTCTTGGTGGCTAGAAGCCATAAAAGTAGTTAAGGATGTAGAGAGTAAGCATAGTGCAACAGAGTTAAGCACCAAGGAGGTAATTGACAATGAAGATGAGGACTGGTGGCTGGCTGTAGAAAGGAATGCATCCCAGATTGAACTGACATATACTGCGACTAATTCAGAATGTTAGCGTCAGAATTCAGCCTGCCGATAACATGCCTTGTATCAAGCAAACATATAGAGGAGATCCTGAAAAGAAGCAAAGTATGCTCAAGAATTCTAAATGCAAAGGGAGAAGATAAAAGTTATGAAAAGTTGTTTGTAGCAAAAGATACCAATGAATCTGCTTGCCAAATTTTTGTGGATACTGCTGTGTATACTCGGAATCATTGTTTCCGTCTTCATCTATCTTCAAAGGCAGGAAAAAGTTCAATTCTCTTGCCAACAGAGAGATTTAAGTGCAAGAACTTGAGTGAAGAAGACATGTTCATGGCTTCCTTGATCTGCAACAGGGACGTTGATTATGGAAAACTTCTTGTCTGCAAACCAGGCTTAGATTGCGTGAAGACTCTGCATTTTGATATAGAGTTGAATTGTAATCTTGGAAACTATGTCCAAATTCATCCAGAACTTACATTAAATGCTTGCAGCAAGTATACACAAACCCTGCCTTGCTGTAAACCAAAGCCAGATATGAGAAATTCCAAGTCTGTTGCAAACCGAAACCTGTCCTTTGTTGCAAACTAAAACATAGCCTTGCAAAAATACATAAAACAATCAACATCATGACAGCAAAAAACTCAACCATAACACATTTTATTAACACAACTGAAGATAAACTCTTCTTGGTTTTCCCACTCTCAACACTGTCCAGTCTCAAATGGTATCGTAACCGAATCACAACAAATTCAACCTAACTAACATAACCCAACTTGTAACAAACTGATAACTGATAAAACAAAACCTGCAGCTTTCAAAAGGGGATAACATAATTCAGTTTCCTATTTCAATCTCCAATAATCCCAACCGATTTTCCAACTGAATTGATAACAACTTTCACAAACCCCTAGAACTAAGGGAGTTAACCTGCAAAACAATGGACATCAACAAGATACAACATCCAACATTAAAATTCATTTCCATGCCAACATCAATCCATAACAGGATGCAACAAAACCAAAGAAAAATAGTAAGTCAAACCAATATTGCAAACCTGTTAACATTACATATCCAATATCATTCATAGCATACCAAGGAGAATGCAGCCACAAGAAAGGAAAATAATTGGCATGAATTTCATTACCAAACCTCCCTAACAGCCATCCAAAACTGAGTTCAAAACCAAAGCCATGTAAGAACCGAAATTACTCATGTTTTCACCAAGTTCACTGCAGTAAAAACATAGCAACTAGCAAGGCGTTAGAAATTCAAAAAATGCCCAAAAGAGAGTTGAGACAAAGTAGAGGAAGAAAGTATACGGTTTGTATTACCGTTTCCGAATTTAACATCAAACAGAGCAGACCAAATTCTGAGCACCGAAAGGAGTTCGCAGAGACCCTTTTTGATCTGCATAAGCCAACCCGAAACCCTAATCTGCCGGATATAAAGGGTGAGAGTGGAAACGATTGACGAGGACGAAAAAATCGGAGGCGACCACAAAATAAAAACCCTAATTCGAAAAACAAAAACCTAATTCTAAAACGGCAGAAATCCAGAAGAGAAGAAGGGAGTTGTAGCAAGAACATCAATATTTACAACTGAAAAGCTTCGGTGGGAGTTCGTGGAAATCACCGCCGAAGGTGAGCTCTGTTTGATTTTCTTTTTGGAAGACCATGGTTCATTTTTCGCGTTTAGATTTTGAGCGATGGAGAGATTGAGTGAGCGATGGAAAGATTGTGTGAGCGATGGAGAGATTGAGTGAGCGTGAGTGATTGAGAGAGCGATTGAGAGGCGTGAGAGATTGAAGAGTGAGGACGATGAGGGATTTCTTGTTCTGTTATTGTCCCTCTCATTTTCTTGTTTTATTTATTTTAAAAAACAAACGTTTAAACCATTAAAAAAAATACTCTTTTAGTCTTCCTTTGTTTTTTTATTAAATAGTGTATATTAATGTATTATTTTTTGGTGTTCCCAATCCATAATCCTTTGGAAACCCAACAGCCAGGCGGCTAGGGTTTATTTTTGGTTCCTCCATCGTTTAATTAGTAGTCCAACAGACCATCTTATTTTAATCTTTTTTTTTAAAATTTTGGTTTTAACCTATTCTGGTTTACATATTCAAATTATTATTAAGATAGGAAATGACCATAAGTGGCCTAGTGGAGGGAGAGCAGTTTCCTTTGCTTTAGTGGGATGGGTTCAATACTTGGGAGTAGTATATCTCCATATTTGTTTTTAGTGCTTACTATTTAATTTAATGTTTTTCATATCTTGTTGCTATTTATTTTATCTTTATATTTTTATCAATTTAATTTGATTGTTATTTAGTTGTTTGTATTTTTAAATGTTTACCTTTGGATTTAATTAATGGTTGAGTTTCCGATATTGTTTTTTTTATTTGATTAGTCTATTTTTGTGTGTTAATTAATCTAGTTAGGTTATTAGTACCCATGTCCATACTTTTACACATGTAAATAATCACATTCAACATTCAATTTCATTTCCTCATCACCTTCAAATACAATTTCAAGCCTTTCTTCCATTAACACTCCAATATGCAAATCTTTTTCTAAATAAAACGTGAAGAAAAAGATTATCCTGGATGGAATATCCTGTTATAATCCCGAATATTAGGCTCAAGCTGTAAGAGCTTGCAAGCTGTAAATATTCGTCTTTTCTTTAACACTCCAATATTCAAATCTTTTTCTAAATAATTGTGTAGAAAAAGATTATCCTGGATGGAATATCCAATTATAATCCTGAATATTAGGCTCAAGCTGTAAGAGCTTGCAAGCCGTAAATATTCGTCTTCTCTTCCACACTCCAATATTCAAATCTTTTTATAAATAAACTTGAAGAAAAAGATTATCCTGGATGGAATATCCAGATATAATCCCGAATATTGGGCTCAAGTTGTAAGAGCTTGTAAGCCATAAATATTCGTCTTCCCGCCAAAACATCCGTAAACGTTCGAATCATTTTCTTAATAAAATGGGAAAGAACCAGACTACCTGGGTGGAATGTCCAGACGAAGTCCCGAGTATTAGACCCAAGCTGTAAGAGCTTGCAAGTGACAAGTACTCGTCTTTCAAACTCCAAAATACTTAATTCCGATCTTAACCTCTTTCAATAAAGATGGAAATGGAACATGGTGTATACCGTGCACTCCTGAGATTAAGATTCGAGGTGGATGCCTCGCCTATCTTAGCTCTCGCCATCATTTAAAATTGTCAATGCGGTTTCTTCAAACCCTTTCTCAATCAAACCTCAAAATACTTAATCTTTATTAAACACTTTTGCCAATAAAGATGGAAATGGAACATGGTGTGTACCGTGCACTACTGAGACTAGGACTCGAGATGGATATCTCGCTCATCCAAGTTCTCGCCATCACTCAAAATACGTCCAACCAATCAAACTCTTTCTCGCCGTCGTGCGATTAATCATGAAAACCTTTTTCGTAAATGAAAGATATATTGTCTTAAGGTGATGCAAAACAATGTTTCGGCCACGATTGTTGAGTCATGATAAGTGACGCTTTTCCGAATGTAGATTTATAAATCCGTTTGATGTGTGGTATGCGTCCATTCCTCATCTGTTTTGGGTAAAACAATGTTTTTATCGATTAATAAAATATAGCTTTTGCTAAAATCGACCAACAAGCAAACATTTTTCTACCCAGAACTACGTAAGCCTTGATTTCTCTTTTGAGATACGTAGGAGCAGGATTCGTAAATCTTGTCAGGCCCACTAATAAAAAACTTAGGTTTAGTCCTTCGTCAAAAATCCAAAAACATTCTCTTCTCATCTTTTCTTTCTTTTCCACTTAATAACTTAAAGCCTAATATTTCAACTAACATTAACGCACACAACTAACCTAATGGTTCCCGTTGAGTACAACGGACGTGAGGGGTGCTAATACCTTCCCCTTGCGTAATCGACTCCCAAACCCTGATATTGGTTGCGATGACCATATATTATCCTTTCTTTTAGAGTTTTTATCGATATTTCCCCTTTCCTTTTTAGGAATAAATAAAGTTCGGTGGCGACTCTGTTCAGTCCATCATTGCGAGCGTGCGATTGCGCTTCGCTTAAAGTCGTATCCCCATTTTTCAAGGTGCGACAGGTAGATTATTTGATATTTTCCATAAAACCCCATGATATTCCATACACCCTACGTAAGGGAGACCGATTTCGAGTAACACTGGTCTGCACAGTTCTTATCCCCATTGAAAAATATTATAGAGAAGAGGTACTATGTGACATTCCTGATATGGATGTTTGTCAAATTTTACTTGGTAGACCTTGGGAGTTTGATAATGATATCACTTATCAAGGACGGGATAATGTGATGATGTTTAATTGGGGAACACATAAAAATTTTATGTCTCCTGTTTTGCACCTTGATCAATATGTAGGAGGAAAGAAGTCTAGTTTCTTGGTGATGATCCATAGTGAAAAAAAGCTGGATGAAGTTGTTAAAGAAGCTAAATGTTTCTGTCAAGTTGTGATTAAGGGGATACTGTGTGTTGTAAAGGAGGAATTAGCAAGTCCAAAAGAAGTTCTAGAGGTCCTAGAGGATTTCAAGGAGTTGATCACAGAGGAATTACCAAACAATTTGCCTCATTTGCGATACATTCAACGTCAGATTGACCTCATTCAACATCTTCTTATGTGAACGGCTCCTCTAAAACAAAATTGTCTTCGTGAGATAATCCATTCAACTGTAATCCTTCTGGCATTGGTCTATTCTTGTTCAACTCTAGGAAATTGGTCTCGAAATGGCTTTTAACAATTCCTTTTACCTCCTCCACTTTTTCCATTCTTCCCTCCTCAATGTTGATAAACGAGATAACATTCCTCCTAAAACAATTTTTCATAACATTATGGAAAAAACTAATGTTGAAATCGCCTTCTTTTAGCCAATTCAATCTTGCTTTTTACCTCAATAAACTCTCCTTCAGGGATAAATTTATCCACATAGTGTTTGTTGCCTCTGCCCTTTTCAGAATTATCTTCATATTTAAAGTGTCACCATCACTAATCAGCTCGCTACTGAGATGATTTAGCTCCTTAACAGAGTTATCAACCTGCAAGTCCAACCACCCAAAAACTTTATGTTTCCATCACCGTAACATATCCTTCAAAAGATAAAGTTTATCCTTTATAACAAAATCACCCCTCACAGTAACTTCCAAAGAGGACCATTCCTTCTCAATGAAGATAAGGAAGTCTTTATGACTCAGCCAAAACCTGTTGAACTTGAACAGTTTGGTTCCCAATTGAAATTTTTAGCCTTAAGCCACACCGGGCAATGATTGGAGATGTCCTTTTGACCCACACTCTGACCAACTACCTTCCAATTAGAAACAACATTGTTCAAAAATAAGAACCTACCAAGTCTAGTCATTGAGGTTCTAGTAGAGTTATACGAAATAAACACTCCACCAATGCTAGACAAATCAATCAAATTCATGTCTTCTATGAAACTTCTAAACTTATGCATCTGCACTCCCCTCCTTCTATATCTCTCACCCCTTCCTTTTTTTTTCATTGACAATAGAATTGAACGCCTAAATTATTCTTCTCCCTCATGCATTTCCTCTCTTGATCTCTAGCTTCCATCTTCCTTATTTCTTCTTCATACAAATCCTTATTTCCAACACCATAAATTTCGAATTTCTGAATTATCTCCCAAACCTTCTTTTCAACTTCAGATTCCATATAAGACTATAAGCGAGAATTACATTGAACAACATCAGAGTCTGCCAGCGAATCTCAACAATGTATCGAATTTCCCCCAAATCGACTTAAAATAGGGAAATAGGAAGGGCGGATTTCCCCCAAATCAACTACACTTATAAGCTTTTTAACCCTCAGTTTCTTACTCTTCCTCGAACTCAGTTTAAATGAATACTTTTTGTATGTTAGTTCCTACTACCGTAACTTATGAAATAATGTGGGAATAATATTTGGTAATACTAAATATGGAATGTAATTTACTCCGGTAAATTGTGGAGGAGTAATAGGAAGGATATAAGTGAGAGGCTTATATTTGTCGTTAATTTAAATCCACAAATTATTTAGCTTGTAGGTCACTATAAATTCTTCATACATTTTGTAGACCAATAACAATAGAAATATATAGAGTGTAATAAAGTGATTCTTCTTTAGATATCTTTATTCATACAAGTCTTGTTCAATTTTAGTGAGTTCTATATTTCATATCATTAATAGAAGCAAAATATCTGATGCGACTCTAACAATTGGTATCAGAGCAAACGCCAAAATTTAGAGTGGTAAAATTTCATTTCTTGAAGAAAATGGCTTATACTAGCGGAACCGTCAAGGTTGGGAAATATGAAATAGAGAAGTTCAATGGGAAAATGATTTTTCTTATTGGAGGATGCAGATGAAAAATATGCTTATATCACAAAAGTTGCATAAGGTGTTAGCGGGGAAAGAACAAAAACCTGTGAGTATGAAGGATGAGGATTGGGAAGAGCTAGATCTTAAAGCATGTGCAATGATAATCTTATGCCTTGAGAGAGATGTTGTTTTCCTAGTTAATGAAGAAGCAACGGCTGCCACCGTGTGGTCAAAGTTAGAGAATAATTTTATGACGAAAACTCTAACAAATAGGATCTACTTGAAATCCAAACTGTATACATGCAAGATGGAGGAAGGCACCTCAATCTGGGATTATGTCAATAAGTTTGATAGGATTATATCAGACTTAAAAGATATAGATGTAAAGATTGATGAAGAAGACCAGAAACTCATGTTACTACTTTCATTACCAGAGTCCTATGAAAATTTAGTCCAGATATTGATGCTTGCAGGTGATACTCTAACAATGGATGAGACAAGAACATCACTTTTAACAGATGATCTTCGAAAGGTTTCTACAAGTGGGATGTCGAGTTGTGGAAGAGAACGTAGATAACAAGCTCAAGGATTGTTTGCTACTAGAGGGAGGACAATGAAAGAGGACAAGGTGGGAGAAGGAAGTATAAATTAAAATTTAATGCTCCTGGAGAAAGAACGTGCTTTAAACGCGGTGAGCATGGAAACTTTAAAGCAAATTTCCCAAATAAGAGGGTATTATTTAAGAAGCAGGCCAACGGCAGCAACAACTCCAAAGGTAAGCAACAAGATTTGTCAGAGGCGAGTTATGTCTCAAATGATGAGGAAGATTGTTTCTCTGTCTCAGAGAAAGACCATGACATTCCGGTAAGTGGATGCTTGATTCAGGAGCCTCACACCTTATGTGCCCAAATAGGAAGTGGTTTACTACCTACCAAAGTATAGATGGTGGATCTGTTTTAATGGGAAATAATCATGCTTGCAAAATTATGGGGTATGGTACAATACAAATTAAGATGCATGATGGAGCGGTAAGGACTTTGAGGAACGTGAGACATGTCCCTAATTTGCGGAAAAACCTTATTTCTCTTGGTGTATTAGAGGAAAATGGTTGCAAAATAATCTTGGAAAATGGAGTCTTAAAGGTTGTTCGTGGTTCGCTGGTTGTGATGAAGGGAGATCATCATAGGAATCTTTATCCTCTTATATGTGAAACTGTCACAGGAGATTTGGCAGTTGAAATCAGTGGAAGTAAAGATCAAACAGAATGCACGAGGATATGACACATGCGCCTTGGGCATATGTCAGAGAAGGGTTTATCACTGCTTAGTGGGAAAGGTTTGTTTAAGAACATGAATAAACCATGTATGGAATTTTGTGAACATTATGTGTATGGAAAAGCACAACGCTTGAAGTTCTCTACAAGCAAGCACAAAAGCAGAGGATTGTTAGACTATGTGCATATTGATGTTTGGGGTCCGACTAAAGTTACTTCTAAGGGTAGTTCCAGGTACTTTGTTACATATGTTGATGATCATTCGAGGTATGCTTGAATTTGTTTTCTTAAGCATAAGAATGAGGTATTTGATATTTTCAAGTGTTGGAAAGCAATGGTTGAGAACATAATGGGTAGAAAGCTGAAAACTATGCGATTGGATAATGGTACAGAGTATACAGATGGAGTTTTCAAGAGGTTTTGTAATCAAGAAGGCATTGTTAGACACTGGACGGTCAGAGGCACACCACAACAGAATGGAGTCGCAGAAAGACCGAACCATACACTTCTTGAGAAAGCAAGGTGTATGCACTCTAATTCTGGGTGAGGTCGAGAATGGTGGGCAGAATCAGTTGCTACAGCTTGTTATGTAGTAAACAGATCCCCACATTCCAGTTTAGGTGAAGACACACCCTATAGGGTATGGTCAGGTGAACATGTTGATTATGAAAGACTGGAAATTTTCGGATGCACAACCTATTATCACTTTAAGGATAACAAACTTGACAATAGAGCCAAGAAAGCTATCTTTCTAGGATATGCAAAAGGGGTCAAAGGCTATCGTCTTTGAAGTGTAGAAGATTCTAAGTTTGTGCTCAACAGGGATGTTACAGTTGATGAAAAATCTTTGACAACTTTGTCAAAAGTTATTAACCATAATGATGGTGATGTGACGATATCAAATAAGCAAGTAATTGAGATAGAATCTGAAGACCAATCATATTCCAATCGTGGTCAGGTGGAGAATCCTATCGCCAGTGAAGATGAAGAAGAGGATGAATATGATCATGAGGAGGTTCAACAAAAAAATACACATGTGTTACAACAACAACAACAACAAGAATCTTTGGATGTCACTAGGCCAAAGAGAAATTATAAACTAGTTCAGAAGTTTGGGTCAGACAAACCTCTAAGGCATTATGGGCAGGTTAACTTGGTGGAATATGAACTCTCAGTTGAAGATGATGAGCCAGTCACCTTCAAGCAAGCTATCAAAGACAAAGATAGAGAGAGTCGGTTGGCTGCTATGGAGGAAGAGATGCAGTCTCTTCACAAGAATAAGACATGAGAGGTGGTCCCATTGCCTATAGGAAAGTCTTCTATCGGTTGTAAGTGGGTGTATAAAAGAAAAGAAGATCATACTAAGTTGTGCAGTACACGATATAAGGCTAGACTAGTGGCCAATGGTTTTACACAAAAGGAAGGAGTTGATTACAATGAGATATTTTCTCCAGCGGTGAAACATACTTCTATCTGGGTGTTATTAAGTTTAGTAGCAGACGGTGATCTTGAGCCGGTACAATTAGACGTGAAGACAACCTTCTTGCATGGATACTTAGATGAGGAGATATATATGTATCAATCTGAGGGATACAAGGTTGAGGGTAAAGAGAGTCAAGTATGTCGCTTGACAAAATCACTTTATGGGTTGAAACAATCTCCTAGACATTGGTACAAGCGATTTGATTCTTTTATGATAAAACAAGGTTTCTCTAGAAGTAGTTATGACAGTTGTGTCTATATTCAAAAGCTTCTTGGAGGTAATTATATCTATCTATTATTGTATGTCAATGACATGCTTATTGCTTCAAAAAGCAAGGTGGAGATAGATAAGTTGAATTTTAAACTTGGTAAAGAGTTTGAGACGAAGAATTTGGGCACTGCAAAGAAAATATTAGGTATGGAGATTAGAAGAGAGCGGACAAACCGAAAACTGTTCTTGAGTCAAAAGGCTATTTAGAGCGAGTTGTTGAAAGGTTTGGAATGAAAGGTGCTAAGTCGGTGGTTACTCCATTAGCTCCACATTTTAGGCTTTCTGGTAATCAATCTCCCACTACAGCAGAAGATAAGGCATACATGGAAAATGTACCTTATGCTAGTGCAGTTGACAGTATGATGTACGTTATGGTGTGTACACGTCCAGATATTTCACAAGCGGTAAGTGTTGTTAGTAGGTTCATGGCGAATCCGGGAAAGGCATATTGGGAAGCGGTGAAGTGGATTTTGAGGTACTTGAAAGGTACCATTAACACTAGTTTGCGTTTTGGGGGAGATACATGTCAAATAAGTGGGTTTGTTGATTCAGATTATGTTGGAGATCAAGATAGACAACGATCTACTACTGGTTATGTGTTTCAAATACACGGTGCTCCAGTTGGTTGGAGATCGATGTTATAGCATACCGTGGCACTCTCTACTACAGAAGTTGAGTACATGATAGTAGCCGAAGGAGTGAAGGAAGCATTATGGCTGAAGGGTCTTCTAGATGACTTGGGTATGAAACAAGAACGTGTGAAACTGAGTTGTAATAGTCAAAGTGCGATTCACTTGGCTAAGAACCAGGTTCATCATGCTCGGACCAAGCATATCGATGTAAGGTATCATTTTGTACGGGATATCGTAGAGGAATGTCATATTTCTCTTACGAAGGTACATACTGATGATAACCCAGCTGACATGTTAACCAAGGTTGTGTCAGGTAACAAGTTCCAACATTGCTTGAACTTGCTAAACATTATTCCATATTCGTCCAAAATTTGAATATTTCAAATTACGAACGAGGTGGAGAATTGTGGGAATAATATTTGGTAGTACTAAATATGAAATGTAATTTACTCCGATAAATTATGGAGAAGTAATAGGAAGGATATAAGTGAGAGACTTATATTTGTGGTTAATTTAAATCCACAAATTATTTAACTTGTATGTCACGGTAAATTCTTCATACATTTTGTAGACCAATAACAATAGAAATATATAGAGTGTAATAAAATGATTCTTCTTTAGATATCTTTATTCATACAAGTCTTGTTCAATTTTAATAAATTCTATATTTCATATCATTAATAGAAGCAAAATATCCGATGCGGCTCTAACAAATAATTAGTCATAATGTAACTTTTTGTATGTTACATTTCAAACTTCTAATACAATATAAATATGAAATACCTTATTGCTATGTTGACCAAATGCCGGTTATTTGTTTGCAAAGGTAGAGTATTGACAGGAGAATGCTGGTAAGAGAATTGACTAACGAGAAAAGTTTTCTAGTACTGATTTGCGGTGTTTTCGTTGTATTCTGTGTAGTATCCTAACAAAAATGTGGTCAATTTCTTTAAGTTAAAAAAGATCATACATTTGGTTTTTCATTTGGATTAAGCACATTGACAGAACACCGTGTTTGTCCTTATTGTCCAAAACACCTGGACATTAGCTCATGATTCGGGTGAAGAACGGTGTTCAAAAAGGTGAAAAATACTGAATTCATGATTGTGTTTCTGTTTTGTCTTGATTGATTCTGAGTTACAAAGGGTAGACAGTCTATCTATAGACTCACATAACACAACTAACTAAAATTTGTTAGTTAGTTTCCTATAATTTAGGGATCCGTCATGCTTAGTAAATATATAGTGCGTAAAATTTTAATAGAAGTGTCGAATTGATTTTTAATTTTTACATAAAACTTGGTGGTAAGTATATAGTCCGTAAAATTTTAATAGAAGCGTCAAATTTATTTTTAAGTTTTACGTAAAATTTTGTGAGTATATGAAAAATATCTGGATGATATTTTATTATAAATAATTAAATATATTGTGAAAAATTATGGATGAAAGTTATAAAGTAATAATAATCTAGAGTTGATTTGACACGACTAGGACTCCAAATATCATAACTAACTAAAGAAAAAGATGACACAACATTTTTATTTACTTGCTGATAATAGGTGTGACGAATATGTTTGCCTAACTGACACGACTAACACTCAAATAACGAAAATTTTAAAAAAAAAACTAGGAACTAAAAGATGCATTATATTAAGGTTAGGGTGACCCAAACGTTGATTTGTAAGGTTTTGAGATACAACAAAGACATCCACCAGCGGTGATGGATGATATAATCCTCCAAACACACTCCCTACTCCAATCGTCTGTCGTGTAGTCGATCCTGGACATAACCAAAATTATCAATAAAAAGATCTAAACAATCAAAGCTACGGGTGAGCTTGTTGACATATATTAGATTGAAAGGAAAACCAAAAATATAGATTACAGAATTTAAAGACAAGTTTGGAAGTGAGTGTGTTTGACTAAGGCCTTGAACTTTGATTTTGGAACCATCTGCGACAGTGATAGAAGGCAAAGAATCAGAATAAAACAAGTGAGACAAAAGAAATTTATTATAAGTCATATGATCAGAGGCACCCGAGTCGAGTACCCACGAACCAAGGGATGATGATGTAGAGATAAAGGCTATAGGATTAGTAGACTGAGTAACGGCGGCAGAAGATGATGGGTGGGGGGCTGCTTTGAACTGAAGGAACTCATTGTAATCAGCGGTCGGAATAGTAACATCTTTGGTAGCAGTCGATTGAGCAACAACAACAATTCTCGACTGTAAATGTTGTTCATTTGCCTTTATATGACATTCAACTTCAATATGACTGTAGCCACTGCAATAACTATAGCAAATTCCATGGCGTTGGCCACCACGTCCTCTATTTCGTCCACCACGACCATGGTAGTGGGAAGCAAGAGCAGATGATTCAATGGGAGATGGAGTAGAGATTGGTCCAAATGCTTGAGGTTTAGTCAAACGCAATAGTTGTTTACTAACTAATTCATAGTAGGGAATAATGGATCCCGATAAAAGCTGGTTAAGTACGAAATCAAGTTCTAGTAACAATATCTTTTGCTTGTTTGGTAAAAGTGACGGAATCGGTTGTGTGTCGATGAGATTACATCTGATATATATTTATTTATATGCATATGAGCTGTATACCATTGGTAATATATTAATTACAATTTATACAATATTAAAGCTATTGATTTCTAGTTGATGCTAATTGATCTTAACGAATTCTTAACAAACAAAGATTACTTTAGCATTGTAATCACAACTTCGATACATCAAAACCCTTTTTTACTAGTCTTGCCTTTTCCTTGACTTGGAAAATAGTTATATTCTCATATGCATTATCTTTTGAACAGACACAGGTTGTTTCAGCAAAGTTCGTCATGAAGACAGATGATGATGCATTTGTTCGTGTAGATGAAGTGCTAGGCTCTTTACAGAGGATCACAATGTGACTCATGGATTGCTATATAGATCCATCAATTCAGATTCCCAACCTCATCGAAATCCTGATAGCTAATGGTACATCATCCCAGAGGTAGAGATATACTTCCTTTCTTGAATAATCTTTCTTCCATTTCGTTTACATTGTTAGTTTCTGATTGTAAGTAAATTGTTTTGTAAATAGATCTTGGATGAATCTATTGGTCTTTGTACAAAGATAATTTATAATCTACTCATACAAACTAAAGAGCTTATATAATTTTTCAGTCATTGAAACATAATTGTTCAGTCAAGGACCATAATTTTCATCAGTTATCATATGCTTGTTATCAGAAAATGGCAATCTCCATGACCGTTGGTGAAAGAGTATTAACCGAGATTGGACTGAATTGCCTACTTGCTTCTACAATGTTGAAATAGAACTTTTATGCGCTTTGCCTGTTTTTAATTTTCTTCTCAGACATACTTTCAACTAATATAACATTATCTATTGTATAATGCTATAGTAAAGGAATGGAGTGAAGGAACTTATCCTCCATGGGCACATGGTCCTGGTTTTGTGGTCTCACATGACATTGCAAGGACAATCTACAAGAAATACAGAGAGAATCATTTGAAGGTTTGTAAAATCCTTTATTTGGTCAAAGTGTAAAACTTCGCAAGTGGACTCTAAATATTGTGTAGAAAAGCATCAGAGGAATACATGAACACTCAGACAATTCTAAAACTGTTTTGCAGATGTTTAAATTAGAAAACAATGCAATGGGAATCTGGATAGCAGAAATGAAGAAGGATGGTCCAGAAGTTCAATACGAGAATGAGGACAGAGTTTATAGAGTTCAATAACGAAGATAGCATTTCTGATAAATAATTTCCCTCTTTCTGATAAATAATTTCCCACACTTCAAGTCAAATATTCTTCATGTAAATTCTCTTAAAACTTCCCTTTTGTTATACAGACTGTGCTTGGTACTAGTTTCCTGAACGATCTTGAATCATGGTAAAATATCCATTGGATCTTGTATTCATTCATTGCTCTGTGCATGGAGCTAGTTACGTGTCTGTCTCAGACCTTGGGTCAACACATGGCTTTGCATCATCAATCAGGTGACACCAGACATTTCTTCATGATGCATTACTTCACCTGTACTTCAAATTTTGGGAATTTCATCAAATGGTTACAATTTACAACAAACTTTGCTTGATCTAGTTACAAACTTTAGAGTTATAACATTCTTCAATTGTTGGTTTGTCCTGCTCTATCAACCAACTAATTAGATGCATTCACAGAATTCATAGATTCAATAATTGTTTTGACTCATCAAAACCAGGGAACTTAAAATATCATGTCTTTAGACTCAACCTAGTAAGTAACTAGCCAAGAAAAACAAGAGAAATTACATAGTAAATATCCTTCAATTTTATCCCATTTGTGATGACATCTAAATGCACTTTGTAGAGAAAAAACTTCAAATGAAGCAAGTTATTTTTGCATAGAATGCGCAAAAGTGCATGCAATTCAGAATTCAACACCCTTAAGACATATTTTAACATGTAATAATACCATCATTAAGTTACTAATATGATTAAGTGAAATGAGTTTCAACAAGATTACAACAAATACCATCCCATTTTCCAACTCATAAAGTTCATAACATTTGAAGCCTGGATTACTCAAATTTCTTATTTTAATGATCAATCAACTAAGATTGCAACGTACAATAAAGCAATATATATTCCCATTCCATCGACTTCTACTTCTACAGAAGAATACTTCATAGGTGTTTCTCAAGATAGCAGTACCATAAGTTACATACCTATCTAGGCAAGAATCCATAATTGGAAATGGCAATCTCAAAGGCATTTAGCCTTTCTCCACGACCGAATCCATTGCGATCGTAGAATGATATTTCATTTATGTTGAGATCAACACAGGCTTTGACAAGAGCCTCCCCAACACGTTGAGCAGCTTCCTAAAACAATGTTTCACCGAATCTTTAAAAAAAAACCTATAGCCAAAGTATAATGTAACGAAAGTTGTTTTGTTTTCACTGTCTCATACAAAATGTCTCAAAAATGATGTGGATTACTTACAGCGGTGCTACACGGAGGATTTTCTCGGAACGATTTCTGCAGCGTACTTCCGTAGAATAAACACTTCTTATTTTGATCATCTACAAGCATTGCATACAATTGTTTATCAGAGCAAAATACCGAAAGCCTTGGATGTGTTGCTGTTCCATTAAACTGAAGAAAAAAATGCATGACAGAAATAATGTAATTAATAACAGATAGAGAAAAAAAAATAGGAACACTTAAATTGTATTTGTGGTACCTTTTTCTGTATCTTTCTGTTTCGAATTTTAGCACTTTCTTTTCTAGCATTTGCCCTAGCTTTGATGACTAAAGGTTTCATAGTTAAACCTGCAAGGAAATTCAAATTTTCACTATAAACAAAATCAAAATTCACATTCAAGGCAATACCAATAGAGTTATCATGCAATCAATTATGGACAACAGCAAAAAAAAATTGGGCAGATTTAAATTATGTTTAACTTACTTCTGCTTTGTGCTTGGAAGGAAATGAAGGGTTTTGGAATGGTTCCGAAGAAAGAAGAAGTCTTGAATTGAAGTAATTCAAAGGGATTCAGAACTTGAATCATATTATAAGACCCTCACGCTATAATCTGTGAAGATTGAGAACAAAATTGAAGTTAGGAGTAACGATATGTTTGGTTTAGAGTGAAATCGCGGTGCGGAATGGAGGGTCAGGGTCGTAAATCGCGCTGGAATTGCATTCTCGCACCAGGTGAAGGGGAGGAAAATCCGAAGAAGTGAATGAAAATGTAAAACATGAACGAATTTCTCACTGTTTCCTGCCGCCGATAATTGACTCCTCCGCCGTTATCCGGCCAGTTTTTTTTTACAAGTAGAAAAAGGGAAAAAAAAATCTAGAAATTAAGGTCTTGGTGAGAGTAATGATTTTTACATAAAGTTCCACAAAAGACCGATGTAATATTATCGGTTTATGTTTTGCTAAATAAATTGTATGTATGAGTATAAAATATTTAAATTTGAGATTCTCTTATAATTTTTTTTTTAATATTGTGTAGAATTGCAATACAATGATGTCAAGTATTAATTGACTATGAGATAAGTGTCACATTAGAGTTAGAGTTAGAAAAATATATTAAATCTTTGATGTCGAATTTCTACGTCATATGCAAACTATGATATAACGTCATCAATTCATCGTGAAGGGTGTTGGAATTATTAATATTGTTCGTAAAATCGTGAACTAAATCATAAAGTTAAATGCAGAAAGCGTGATAATAAAACGTTGTCTTTAAGTCTCATTTGATATCAACACTACTACAAATAATACATGTTGTGTCGAACGCGGAATGAATTTCACCTCGATTACAATGTCGAGGTAACAAATGGTCAAATGAAAACTGAGAACTTTATCCATCGGTTTAAAAATAATTGAGAGATTAGTTTAAATAAACATGGATTCGAATCCTATAAATAACTTTTTTATATTTTTCAAACTAGTATCATATACCTCTAAATTTAATAACAAAACCTATATATATATATATATATAAAATATATATATATATATATATATATATATATATATATATATATATATATATATATATATATATATATATATATATATATACTCATTACATTGTTTAAACGGAATATTAATAAATTAATTTGTTTACAAAGTACCTTGTTTATACCGAATATTATATTATTTACACAAAATATTAAAGTAAAAATGTTGTTCTTCATCGTCATCGTTGTTGATGAAAAACAAATGTTGGATATCTGGAAGAAGAGAAAATATTGGGGATCCCCGTTTCATATTGATCTTGAGGAAAATCAAATGTTGAATGCAATATATTCTCTATGGCTTTTGCATTCATTTGTTTCTGATATAAAACAAAAAAAAAGTTAGATAAATAAAATAAATATTCAGTTATATGATTATTTAAGAACAAACATTGATCCCAAATTATTTTTTGCTCTTGTAATCTATTACATAAATCCTTGGCAAAGTAAATACACTCTCACAAACCACATATTAAATATTCCTAAATTTTTTCTACTCTTGCAATCTATCACATTGATACTTTTACTTTGCAAAATCTATCACAACAACATTTGTGTTTCTTGTGGATTCGTTACTATTAAATTTTAATATTCAGAATGTTTTTATAATGAGGGTCTTAGGTTTCATAAGGATCGCTAGTGGCAGTGTCTTGAGCATTGATACTCATTAAATGAATGTTTATATTTTACCTCGGTTATTGCTCAAAACTGAGGTAAAATGTGTTCCAATCCAAGTGATACATACCTCTTGGTTTCTGTTAAAAAACGATGGAAAAAAGTTTTTTTTTTAATTGTTTACATAAAATATTAAAATAAATTATTTAAACAAATCAAGAGTTTGACAATGGATTCTTGGCGAACAACCTATCTTTTTAAATTTCTGATAAGTTATCTGTTTCAAATAAGAGAAAACAAATTTATGTACTTGCAATCCATCCCAGAGAGGTTTCATTATCTTGAGCAAATATTTTCATGAAAAATGCTTTCACGTGAAAGAGAAATGAATGATTATGTTTAGGAATAAATTTCTCAATATTGTGAACTGAGAAAATCAATAAATTTCTCAATGTTTTCTTTGATTGACAACATAGGAAGGTTATTACAAAACTATAATAACAACATCAACATCATGTGAGATAGATTACAAAGGCAGAAAAAATATTTTGTTCAATATTGAAGAACATTGGAGATTTTTCTGTCTTGCAAGTCATCCCAAAGAATGATGCATAAGACTTTGGAGCGGCTATATATAAGTTAGATTTATGGTAAAATCTGATTAACGAGTGATTTTATAGTAAAATATGATAATGTAATCTCTCAGTTATTTAATATAACTGAAGGAATAAATCATTAATTTAAAAATTTAAAATAAAATAAAAAGTAAGACACCACTTTTAAAGAAATAAAAACGTAAATTGTTGATGTTGGGATTCAAAGTATGTCCTGAAATATTTTTCCCCTCAGTTTATATAAAAACCGAGGGAATATGTGGTATTTATTAAAAAAGAATATAAAACATGGTGCGCCTTAACCTTTTACCTCGGTTTTTTGTAGGGTGAGGTGAATGTTTGTCATGAAATGTATTATTTGTAGTAGTGAAAATTGATATCAGAGTAGGTTAAGTCATGCTAGTGGAAGTGTCAAAAATATTTTTGAGTGTGTGAGGAACAAAAGAGTTCTCATTGTGTCAAAAATTATTGTGAGTATTTTTGTAAATGAGATATGGTAAACAATTACAACTTTGTCTTGTCTGGTCCAAAGTTAAATGAAGAGTTAGATTTTAGCTACTGAAAACTTTTGATGACAACACATCTAAAAGCTCAAAATGTAAAGCTTTGTTGATCCAGATTTGCAAGAAGAAGTTGATGAAGTCGCTCGTAGAAGGGACCAGTTGGCACTTTCACAAATTCATTAAGGAATTGATCAATCAATATTGGGAAAATAGCAAATGCCAAGACTACTAAAGAAGTCTGGAACATATTGAAGTTGTCAGATAAAGGAGTAGAGAAGACTCAGAAGTCCAAATTACAATCGTTGCATAGAAAATATGAAAGGTAAGAAATATCTAATTTAGAAACGGTAGAAAAATATTTTTTCGTGTTATAAATCTTGTCAACAAGATGAGAGTATATGGATCTGGATAGGAAAGTGGTAGAAAAAAGTCTACGTACGATGTCGATGAAGTTTGATCATGTGGTGACTATAATAATTAAGTCCCATGACACAAACACTTTGTCTGTAGCAAAGTTATAGGGAAGAATTGAAAGTCATGTCAAAAGAATTTTAGAAAAGACTAAGAAAGTAGTAAAAGAAGAATCTCTCAAGAGTCAGGTAAATTTCAACAACACTACTGAATCAAGTTGTACTGGAGAAGAAAGAGTTCAAAGTAATTACAATAATAGAGGAAGAGAAAATTATAGAGGCAGAGGCCGAGGAAATTATGGAGAAAGAGGACGTGGCAATTTTAACCATGGAGAGGCAACAACTTCGACAACTTCAATCCAATGCATCAAGGAAGAGGTGGACATAGCTTCGAGTCTACATATCATGGCAGAGAAAGAGGTAACTACAATCAAGAAAGGAAAAAATGTAGTTTTTATCACTGTGAAAATTTTGGACACAAAGCAGTTGATTGCAGATACAAACATCAGGCAAATGTGGCTAAAAGTTCTTATTAAAATACTGTGAAAATCCACAAATTTTATTTTTGGCAAGTAATACATTATCAGAAGAAGAAAATATTTGATATTTGGACACTGGATGTAGTAATCATATGTGTGAAAAAAGGGAGTTATTTACGTCTCTAGATGAAACAACAGTCATTGGTAAAATTTGGGAACAATTCAAATATTCTAATTTTGGGAAAGGCTGAATTTCTATCAGGTTGAAAGATGTATCATAAAAATTTATTACTGATGTTTTCTATGCTCCTAGTCTTCATCACAATCTATTAAGTATGGGACAACTGTCAGAGAAAGGTTACAACATGCAGATTCACAATGGTTTCTGCATGTTGATTGACAGAAATGGCAGATTTATCCCAAAGGTAAGAATGACATTGAACCGCCTATTCCCTTTGAAAATTCAACACGAAAAATTTCCTTTCTTGATTTCTATTATTCCAAATGATGATTGGTTGTGGAACATGAGATTTGGTCACTTTCATTTTTCTGGCTTGAATTACCTATCACGAAAAGAATATGTTTCGGGTTTTCCTGTTGTGAATATTCCAAATGGAGTATGTGAGACTTGTCAAATTGGAAAGAAGCATAGAGAATCATTTCCAACTTGAATGTCTTGGTGTGCAAAGAAATTATTGTAGATAATTCATTCAGACTTGTGTTCACTGGAAATACCAACACCTGGTGGTTGTAAGTACTTTATTACTTTTACTCATGATTTCAGTAGAACGACATGGGTATATTTCTTGAAACAAAAATCAGAAGCATGTGATGTCTTCAGGGAATTCAAGGCATTTGTAGATAAACAAAATGGTTGTAAAATAAAAGCATTGAGAACAGACAAAGGCCAAGAATACCTTGCTGGTACAAGCTTCTTTAAGCAACATGGAATTGAGCATCAATTAAAAACAAGATATACACCTCAACGGAATGGAGTTTCTGAAAGAAAGAATAAAACAATAATGGATATGGTGAAATGCATGTTGAAGGCCAAACAAATGCCTAAGGAGTTTTTGGCATAAGTTGTTGCTACTGTGGTTTATATTTTAAATATGTGTCCTACAAAGAGTGTCCAAGAAAAGACTCCTGAAGGATCTTGGAGTGGAAGAAGACCTTCAATCAGGAACCTTATATTTTTTGGATGTATTTCATATGCTCATGTACCAGATCGTTTGAGAAAGAAGTTATATGACAAAGGAGAAATAAGTTAGATGACAAAGGAGAAAGATGTATATTTGTTGGTTATAGTTTAAACTCAAAGGCTTGTAAGCTTTACAATCCAGAGACACAGAAGGTGATTATCAGTTGAGATGTGACTTTTGATGAAGGAGCAGTGTGGGATTGGTCCTCAAATTCACAAAAGGACCCAATATTGATTTCAAACTATTACAAAGGGGAGAATGAACATAATCCAACACCTGATGATCCAGAAACATCCAGCAGACAACAAAGGCCGCATAGATTACCAACCAGAATACAAGATTGTGTTTTGGGTAACGATAATGAACCATATAATGAGGAGATTTTCAAATTTACCTTATTTGAAGATTGTGAGCCATTAAACTTTGAAGAAGCCTTTAGTTATGAAAATTGGAGAAAATCCATGAATGAAGAAATTAATGCAATTGAGAAGAATCAAACATGGGAGTTGACAGATTTGCCAACAAACAAACGGCCTATAGGAGTGAAGTGGGTGTAAAATTCAAAGTACAAACCCAATGGTAAAATTGATCTCTTTAAAGCAATATTGGTAGCTAAAGGGTACAAACAAAAACCAAGTATTGATTATTTTGAAGTATTTTCTTCTGTTGCAAGGTTGGATACAATTCGAATGCTTATTTCAATCTCAACTCAAAATAGTTGGAAAATATATCAAATGGATGTAAAGTTTGAATTTCTTAATGGTAATCTAGAAGAAGAAGTGTATGTTGAGCAACCTGTAGGATATGTAGTCAAAGGAAGGGAAGATAAAGTATATCGATTGAAGAAAGCATTATATGGCTTGAAGTGAGCGCTAAGAGCTTGGTATAAAAAAATCGATTCTTATTTTGTGCATAATGGTTTTCAGATATTTTGTGCATAATGGCTTAAAGTTTATGACGACCACAAATCCAACAGCTACAACAACAACAACGAACAACAATAACAACAACAATAACAAACAAGAATGACAACCATAATAGAGAATTTGTACATACCGAAAATGTGACGAGAGACTTAAGGAAAAGTGTTGGTTTGAGGTTTGAGCTTCCCTCCTCCATGGAGAATAATGGTGTTTCAGTTTTGTTTGCTGGAGAAGAATAATGTTTCAATATCGTTCACTAGCTAGGGCACAAAAAGTGAATGAGACTTAACATTAAATATAAAGGAATAAAAAATTGTTAAGAGAGTTTTTATCTCGGTTTTATTAAAAACCGAGGGAACATATCCGACATAAAAACTATAAAAAAAAATAAACGCGCCTATTTGGTTCTAAATGAAACACAAAATTGCAAGAGCTGAGAATCAAAGCTCAAATCCATAGCAACTTTTTATGTTGGTTTTTGGGAAAACCAAGGTAAAAGGTTAATTTTTAAAAAAAATGGCGCGTTTCAGGTCATTTGACCTCAAATTTTCATTAGTTAAGATGAAAGCTTCGTTATGACATGTATTATTTGTAGTAGTGATACAACACAGAAAGACTCTTTTAGACTTAAGAATTTCTATAATATACTAGTGTTAAGTAATTCTAAGTTAAACTTGTGCTTGTTGTTTAACTGAGTAATAGCTCTTTTTAATATCAATAGCTCGTTATTTTTCTTCAAGTCTTCAACTCCTTATATTGAGATAAAGAAAAGAGTCGTTGAAGAGTTTGCACATGAGAGTCGTTGAGAAGCTAGATTTAGAAACATTGAGATGTTTCCTAATATGGTTAATATCATTGAAAGCTCATTTGAAATCCCTTTGCTACAAAAGGAATTATTTGTTGCATCTCACATTTCTTCAGCAGATTTTTGCTTAAGTCTTCATGTGATTAGAAGAAGAAAAAATCCTTGATCCTTGCACTGACTAGATCTTTAGAGTCCAGTTCTTCATAATATCTTTAGATGCTGGATCTTCAGATGCTAACGCCAATTAGAGATTGACATCATATAAAGTATGGTCTTCAGTTTTTGATCTTCCAGAATCTAGATCTTTAGATTCTCCTTATATGTTTAGTTCTTAGAACGAGCACTAAGTTCACTATAGAAATTTTAGTCTTTGATCCTGCACACTTGAACATATTTTAGTATACCCTATTTTTCTTTAAATACTTTGTTATCATCAAAGTCTTAGAGATATGGTATAAACCAATTTTATTCCAACAATTCATTTACCTCAAATCCAATAGCTTGATCTTGTCATGAAAATCTTTACTAGTTGATAATGAATGAACAATAAAACTGGAAGCTTCTAAAATATATAAACCACATAATTTAGACCCTTTATCTATGATCCTTTCACCATGAAAATTCTTTAACATCTTATGTTCAAATTGAATGCAATAACCTAGATCACCAAACCTGCTTATGGATAACCAAGTTTCCCTATGCTCTAGAACTTACCTCGTGTTGTGAAGAACAAAATTACGATCATCAAACATTTTAAGTTTAACCATAGCAATACCATGGACCTTGCAAAACCATATTTTTATCAAGGAGAACTAGTATATCTTGACAAATAAAGTATTGGCTTAAATGCACTTTTGGTCCTCCTTGTTTGGGCGATTTAAACAATTGATCACCCTATTACAAAACCAGTGATTTTAGTCCCCTTAATTTTGATGGTCTTTGAATTTTTGTGGTCCCCCTTCAGTTTTGCATACGTGGAAATTATGATTAGAATAACAAAATTATTTTTAATTTCCTGTCATTGATGACTAGGATATTTTAATATTTAATAATATTTTTAACTAATTTAATATATTTAATAATTTTTTAAAAAATGAATAATTTAAATTGATATATAATTAATTAAAATTTTGGAAAAGTATCCAAGGCCTAAAGCCCATTTCGTTGCAAGGTATGCTTAACTCCAAAAGTCCCACTTTCATTCCAACCCACTTATGCAATACACTATACTTAACCAAGCTTTATAAACCCCTCCATAATACAAGAAATAAACGACGTGGGAATTTGCAAATGCTACTGGATTAATGCTACTGGAAATGGTTGGTTGAATCTTTATGTCCTCTGTATCACCTTGTTTTATCACCTTTATATGTAGCTCTTTCAACTAACGATGACTTTAGTTTTCATGTAAATATTGTATCTGGTGATATAGTCATCAAGGAAGCTCCTACCATCAAACATTTTCACGGAGGAATGTTTTGTGACGATCCTGGCTTGGGTAAGACTGTAATAACTCATTCTCTTATCACAAAGACACAAGGTACGTTGGCGGATCCACCAGATGGGCCACAAGTAGTTTGGTGTCAACATAGCTCTACCAAAATATGTGGCTATTATGATATCAATTGTAATAACATCACTAGTTGTACTATATTGGGTAAGAGGGATGTGTTCCAAAATAATGAGGACCATGGTTACTCCTCTAAAAGAGCCATGTTGTTAAATCCTTGTCAGAAAATCACTAAACCTCGTGAATCATGTTATGTAGGTGAAAACAAATCACTAAGCCTCGTGAAGCATGTTAGTCCTGGTCAATTGCAGGTTTATGTTTGGAAAGATCATCAGAAGCCATATGCACACTCTCTTTCTTGGGATTATGATGTTGTCATCACTACATTTAGTCGTTTGAGTGCAGAGTTAGGGCCACATAAGAGGAGTTCTCTAATGCAAGTGCATTAGTTTAGGATAATTTTAGATGAGGGGCATACTCTTGGCTCAAGTCTGAGCTTAACAAACAAGTTACAAATGGCTATTTCACTGGTTGCTTCAAATCGATGGATACTAAATGGAACTCCAACACCTAACACTCATAACAACCAACTTACACATCTATAACCATTGCTAAGGTTCCTTCATGAAGAACCTTATGGGTTGAATCAAAAGTTATGGGATGTTGGCGTGCTTATGATGTTTGAGGCAGAGATGGAAGAAGGTTGATCTCGCCTGTTGAATTTACTTCAGAAATGGATTATTAATGCTAGAAAGGTATATTTACAAAGTATTCCACCACGCATCAAGAAAGTTATTTTACTATATTTTAACGAGGAACATGCTAGAAGTTACAATGAATTGGTACTCCCTGTTCGACGTAATGTATTGATGGCTGAAATGCCTTATTATTCTATGCCCTTAGTTAGTGAAGCAGAACAAGCTTTTTATGCCATGTTTATCATCCAACCAAGCTTTCTACTGCTACTCATGCATTTGCAAAAGTCCCACATTGTTTTCTTCTTGTATTATGGAAGGATTTATAAAGCTTTATCAAGTATAATATATTGCATAAGTGGGTTGAAATGGAAGTGGACCTTTGAAAGTTAAGCATATCTTGCAATGAAATGGGCTTTAGGCCTTGGATACTTTTCTAAAATTTTAATTAATTAAATATCAATTTAAATTATTAATTCTCTAAAAAATTATTTAAAATATTAAATTAGTTAAAAACATTATTAAATATTAAAATATCCTAGTCATCAATGACAGGTAATTAAAAACATTTTTTTATTCTAATCATCATTGCCACATATGCAAAAATGGAGGGGGACCATAAAAATTCAAAGGCCATCAAAATTAAGGGACCAAAATCGTTGGTTTTGTAATAGGGGGACCAATTTTTAAGACGCCCAAACAAGAGGGTGTTGGTGTAAGCTCTAGAGGCCAATACTTTTGGTACTTGTATCGAATTATTTATTAATAATAAAAGGCTTTTTCTTTATTATGTTTGTCTAATAAAGTCCCTAGAATAGATAGTCCATTTAATGTATCAAGTGTGACTTAATCATGAGATCACATTAAACATAAGGACACTATTCTTAAAGTATCCATAGTCGAGCTTTATTGTGAAGTGGGATAACATTAAAGCATTAAGATTATTATGTATATAGACTGATGATCACATCTCATGGATCATGGATAAGGAGTTATTAAGTCTTAAACATAGGTATGAATATTAAGAGTAATATTTATACTGGATTGACCCGCTATGAGAATACTATATAGAATGTTATGCAAAGTGTCATAAGTTATTCTCATGGTGATAATGGTGTATACCACCCTTCGACCTGAAACCACTATGGACCCTAGATGTAGAGTCGAGTGCCTTATTGCTGATCAAACATTGTCCGTAACTGGAGGACCATAAAGACAATTGATGGGTACTCCACGAAGCGTGCTAAGGGACATGAGTGACCTAGATGGAATTTGCCCATCCTGCGTAACAGGATAAATGTCTATGGGCCCAATATTGAACTGGACAAGGATGACACGGTCTATGCCTTGTGTTAAATATAGACATAAGGGCAAAAGGGTAATTGTACATATAAGTATTATCACAAAAGGATTTGTCAGATCACATGACATTTTCGTGTCTTGGGTAGCAGTGATGTGTTGCTAGATACCGCTTACTATTTATTATGTTAAATACGTGATTTAATATAATTGTCAATGCCGCGAAAACCTACAGGGTCACACACAAAAGGATGGATTGATGAGAGATAGAGTAACTAAGGAATACCGTAATGTACGGTGCACTTAAGTGAATTGAAGAACATCATAAGGTACGGTGTACTTAAGTAGAATACGAAATATGGTAAGGTACCACGCGCTTAAGTGATATTGGCATATTATAAGATATGGGCCACATACACTTGAGTGGGATTTTTAGCTTGCAGCCCACACAAGTGGTTCTATAAATAGAACCCTTGTGTAGAAGCATTTATGCAGTTGCAATTTCGTTTCTCTCTCTCTCTCTCTCTCACTCAAAGCCTTAATTCGTAACAGCTAGCACTGAGATTGAAGGAATCCGTTCGTGTGGACTGAGTAGAGGCGTTGTCATTGTTCAACGTTCGTGATCGCTCCGTAGATCCGCATCAAAGGTTACAATCACCACAAGAGGTAACGATTCTATCACTGATCATGCCCATTCGTAAGGATCATTAAAGGAGAAATTTTAAATTTTGCTGTGTTTTGGATCGCTCTTCTCCTTCAGAGGGACCAAAAGTGCATTTAAGGCTAAAGTATTTTAACCTTGAAATGTCAAACCTCTTTGATTTGGGCATCCATCTATGTTTTCACTTACTCCTCTTGAGACACTTAATTATTCACCATATCATCAATATTCAAACCTTTCATCTTTGAAAGTTCATTGGATCTCACAATCGCCTGGACTTCATCCATAGTAATAGTACATTCCTTACCATAAATAATGGCATCCTTAATATGCTCAAAGGATCTGGGTAATGATCTCTGCAAAAGTAGATTCTTGTCCTCGTCTTAAATTTTCACATCAATATTCTCCATATCATCAATGATCTTGTGAAACTCTGTCAATTTCTCCACTATGGATTTGTTCTTTACCATACATAATGAGGTGAGTTATTGTTTCAACATAACTTATGAGTCAAAGACTTGGTCATATATAATTGTTCAAGTTATACCCACATTGAAGCAACAATCTTCTCCTTGGAGACTTCAATTATAACTTTATCCCCAGGGCACAAGACAACGCTACTTCCAACCTTATCCACCATTTTGATCTTATCTGCTTCTTTTAGGCATGCATACATTGATGTCTCACCCTTTAATTCTTTAACATACGTCTCTTGATCAAAATTCTTTGCTAAGATAGAAAATCATGATTTTACTCCCTCGTAGCATAAGTGTCTTAAGGCTTGTAACCACATTGAACCAACTATCACAAACTTCTTGTGCAAGTTTAATTTCTCTCAACCATTTGATAAGTCTTATTCTTCTAACCTCTCTTAACTCTTTTAAAACACCAAACACCGTATTCAAATTTTTTTGAGGAGCAATGTTTTGAGAAACTTCTATAGTTTTCGAGTGACTATATGATCTGGTTCACTTTGAAAAAATCTCAAGACTTTATTATTGATTTTTTCTATGCTTCTGGTCTTTATCATAATCTATTAAGTATGGGAAAATTGTCAGAGAAAGGTTACAACATGCAAGTTCACAATGGTTTATGTACGTTGTTTGACAGAAATTGCAGATTTATCACAAAGGTTAGAATGACAATGAACTTCCTATTCCCTTTGAAAATTCAACATGAAAATTTCCTTGCTTGAGTTCTATTATTCCAAACAATGATTAGTTTTGGCACATGAGATTTGGTCACTTTCATTTTTCTGGTTTGAATTACCTATCAAGAAAAGAATATGTTTTGCGTTTGCCTGTTGTGAATATTCCAAATGGAGTATGTGAGACTTGTCAAATTGGAAAGAAGCATAAAGACTCATTTCCAACTGGAATGACTTGGCGTGCGTAGAAACTACTATAGATAATTCATTTAGACTTGTGTTCACTGGAAATACCAACACCTGGTGGTTGTAAGTAATTTATTACTTTTATTCATGATTTCAGTAGAAAGACTTTGGTGTAGTTCTTGAAACAAAAATCAGACGCATGTTATGTCTTCAAGACATTTAAGGAATTTGTATAAAAAAGTGGCTGTAAAATCAAAGCATTGAGAACAGATAAAGGCCAAGAATACCAAGTCGATACAAGTTTCTTTGAGCAACATGAAGTTGAGCATCAATTAACAACAAGATATAAATCTCGTCATAATGGAGTTGCTGAACGAAAGAATAGAACAATCATGGATATGGTGAGATGCATGTTGAAGGCCAAACAAATACCTAAGGAATTTTGGGCATAAGCTATTGCTCTTGCAGTTTATATTTTAAACATGTGTCCTACAAAGAGTGTCCAAGAAAAGACTCCCAAAGGAGCTTGGAGTGGAAGAAGGCCTTCAATCCGGAACCTTAGAGTTTTTAGATGTATTGCATATGCTCATGTACTAGATGATTTGAGAAAGAAGTTAGATGACAAAGGAGAAAGATGTATCTTTGTTGGTTACAGTTCAAACTCAAAGGCTTATAAGCTCTACAATCTAGAGACATAAAAGGTGATTATCAGTTGAGATGTGAATTTTGATGAAGGAGAAATATGGGATTGATCCTCAAAGTCACAAAAGGATCCAATAGTGATATCAAATGGTTACGAAGGGGATAACGACCACAATCCAACACCTGATGAGCTAGAAACATCCAGCAGACAACTCAGGCCATGTAGATTACCATCCAGGTTGCAAGATTGTGTTTTGGGTAACGATAATTAACCATATAATGAGGAGATTTTTAACTTTTCTTTATTTGCAGATTGTGAGCCAGTAAATTTTGAAGAAGCCTTGAGTGATGAAAATTGGAGAAAAGCCATGAATGAAGAAATCAATGCAATTGAGAAGAATGAAACATGGGAGTTGACATATTTGCCAACAAACAAAAGGCCTATAGGAGTGAAGTGGGTGTACAAGACAAATTACATACCCAATGGTAAAATTGATCGCTTTAAAGCAAGATTGGTAGCTAAAGGGTAGAAACAAAAACCAAGTATTGATTACTTTGAGGTATTTTCTTCTATTACAAGGTTAGATACAATTTGAATGCTTATTTCAATCTAAGCTCAAAATAGTTGGAAAATATATCAAATGGATGTTAAGTTTTCATTTCTTAATGGTATCTGGAAGAAGAAATGTATGTTGAGCAACTTGTAGGATATGTAGTGAAAGGAAGGGAAGATAAAGTCTACCGATTAAAGAAAGCATTATATGGCTTGAAGCGGGCGACAAGAACTTGGTATAATAAGATTGAATCTTATTTTGTGCATAATGGTTTTCAGATATGTCTGTTTGAGCACACGTTATATATGAAATTCGTCGATCCTGGAGATCTTCTTATTGTTTGCATGTATGTTGATGATTTGATTTTTACGGGAAATAATTCAAGGGAGACTATGGAATTTAGGGAGGCTATGATAAGTTATTTTAAAATGACGGATTTGGGCCTAATGTATTGTTTCCTTGCAATGTAGGTCGTCCAACAAAATGATGGAATTTTTATTTCTTAAAATGAGTATGCAAGTGATATTTTGAAGAAGTTCAATGTTGTAATATATTCTTCTTCGGTGGTATAAAGCGCAACAATTGGTTATTTCTTTGAAGACCATGAATTTGGACCAGTGACCAAATAAAATGCATACGCTGACGTGCCTTTTCTTGTTTCTATATCTCCATCCCAATCATTATTTGTGTATCCAACAAGCTCCACATCATTATTACTAGCATAAAAATTTCCATCAGTAAATGTGCCTTTGATATAACGAATAATTACATCATAACCTAAATGATTGAATATAACAACACTTGGATGTTTTTAAATATTTCGGCAAATTTTACAAGGATGCCAAAAAAATCCCATTATCTTTAGAAAGGTTTTTTTCCCGCAAATTCAAGAAAGAGAATCACTCCATTCTCATACTCTTTAATTAATCTATTGACTTTCATCCAACTACGATCCATAATCACATACAACTTCTGAATATAAAATAAAAATAATACACAACCAACAAAAATAAACCATATAAGTCTCAAAAACTTAATCAAAACAACAATAATGTGGCAACAACATCAACAAAGACCATAATACCCATAACAACAACAACAGCAGAAACTACAATAACAACAATAACAACAACAACAAACGACAACAACAATAATGGAGAATTTGTACATACAGAAATATGATGAGAGATGATCAGTGTATTTTAATACAATATCTCTTACTTTGTGCTAAGACTTTTATATGACTTCTCACATTATTTTAATTGTTTTAATAGATTTTTGAAAGTTAAGTTGAGTTCTGCTTATTTTTTGAATAAATAATTTATTACACCTTCTTGTTGTGTAGGTCATAACTTGAGCTACGAGAATCAGATTGACATGTTCTAATATGCGTTAGAAATATGCGAGTATAACCTACAATTTTTGTATTGAAGTAAAAAGATGATTCAGAGTGAAGACGGGTCAAAGAATTAGTTTTAATTCCAGACTTAAGAAACTACTTAGTTTTTGGGTCGGTTTTGTACTTTTTTTGGGTCAGTTGTTGTTAGGCCTGAATTCCCATGCTCTATTTAAAAAAATTAGTAGTTTTAGGATTCAGAATTCAGAATTCATGAAATAAGAAATAGGTATTACGAATTCTATGGAGAGCTAATTCCAAAAGAGCTTTTTTGTTGTATTCGAATTCCACTTTTAAGTTTTTATAATTTCAGTTTAAGTTCGATTTCTTTTCAATTCTTCCTATAAACTTGTTTGCTTAATTCAATTTCTTTCCTTTTCTTAATTTGATTGTTTCTTATAGGATAAAGTTGATTAAATTCGATTATTTATATGATCCTTAACTATAATCATGTTAGCGTAGTTTTTGCGTTATCGTGTTTGATAAAGCCGCGTTTGCTTAATTCGCGACTACTTAAATTTATTTACTTACTTCGGAAATTAGGAATATACATAATATAATACCTATTGTGCTTATCAGTGGGAATTGTAATCGAATATGAATGAATCCACTAGGGAACTGTAATTATAAGAATTGGTGATAAGTCGGAAATCGACACAGTAGATTAACTTATTTATCAATTTTTCTTTTACCTTATTTATATTTCATTTAAGTTCTGAACCTTAAAAAACCCATTCTTTTCATTTGTTTGGTTACAAAATTCAAAAGTCCCTGTGATACGACATTCGAGTGTCGCTTCCATTTTACTACACTTTTAAACTCGTTTTTGACACGGCGTCGTTGCCAGGGAATCTCTGTTTATTTTAGCAAATTTTGGAATCATAGTTTAGAGTCTTGTTAGATTTTCTTTGTTTTTTTTTTCAGGGTTGTGGTATAATGGTAAGTATCTCATCCAATCAGGTGACTCTGAAAGCTACTATTTCGAATTGCTCCAAATTTTTTTCCAAAAAATCAAAAACAAATCAACAAACATTATTCCCTTGGAAGAGACTTCTAAGGGATTTCGACCATTAAAATCACAAATTCATTATTTTTCTATTTTATTTGAATTTGTTTCTATTTTCATATTTTCAAAAAAAATCAATTTTTTTTGTAGATTTGTTATTTTATTTTATTTGATTTTTAGTCATGTTTTCATAATATTTCGATTTTAGTTTAATCGCTTTTCTATTTTTCCACTCTTTTTCTCAATATGGACATTGTTAGCATTTTCGTAATTGTTGCATTGCAGTGCTTTCTAATTTGTTTTGATTCTGATTTGATTATCATTAGTGATAGTGATTTTATTTGATTATATATTAATTTGATAATTATAGCACGGCTGATGAAATTAGAACCTTTAGAGGATTTGCTTCACCCGATTCTCTTTTTGTTGATTTTCCCTCTTTGTTTGATTTTGATGACACCTATACTTGTAATGTTTGTACTGATAGTCACTTATGTTCAGTTTGTGTTGAAATTGCAGCTGCTTTACAGGATGATATTTCTTTTGATATATCTTATGAGATTTTTACTGACAAAGTTGATGTTGCAGATGTAAATGCCGCTCTTACTTCCAAAATTTTATCGTCCATTGAGTAACCACATGCTTTAGAGCTAAAGCCACTCCCTCTATTTTTTAGAATATAATGAAAATTTTCCTAATTTCATCTAAACTTGTGTAACACCCACATATAATATATGTCTAGAATACATATTATACATAGTGTAAAACTGGTACTGAAATACATAAGCGCCTAACAGCACAGTGGGCATATACAGATACATGCCCAAAACAAAAACAACATGGCACAAAATGTACATAAGAGTGCCCAAAATAAAACTACTGATCTAGATCATTAGATAATGAACTCAAAAATATCTACAAAGCGGAAGAAAATCCATCAGTCATCCGGTAAACAAGACATCACTCTATCTTGCCCTTATCCTTCTCCTACTCAGAACCACCTGGAAAATAATCAATAACATGGGGTGAGATAATAATCTTAGTGGATTCCCTATCTTATGGGTCCACTCGGCTCTACAGGGGTTTCTAATCAATATTCAACTCATATCCAACTCAAGTCAACAAGGGAACGAAGACTTGAGCGATGGGGAAACTAACTCGCAATTGTATGGTGACATGCATCTGAGTTCTCATAACTCAACCACGACCAAATGCAAGTGGCCAATAGAAACATGTGGTTAGTAAGTGGTTTCTAGTAGTAACAAATATCCCAAGTGGCACCAACTTATAATATTTGTTCTACCGGAGCTATTGACCCATTATTAGTGTTACCAAAATGTCCCAATTAATAAAAGGTCAGTCCCAATTAATATTAGTTAAGTCAACCTGAACTCACTATTTACTCTATTTATCCCAATCGGCACCTTTTAGAGCACATAAGAACTCAATTGATCTCAATTAATAGGGATTTAGGTGTTTAAGGAAATACAGGGTATTACAACTTGAATCTGAACAGGAACAAAAGTTGTCACAATTATTGCAGGAACATAAGAAGGGAATTGGATGGACCGTGATTGACATTCTTGATATTAGATCGTCCATGTGTATGCATAAAATCTTACTTGAAGATGGAGCAAAAGTAGCGAGGCAACCCCAAAGGCAACTTAACCCTTGATTTTGGATGTTATAAAAAACAAGATCTATATGTAACACCTCAAAATTTGCCCTCCTCTTCTTGGGACTAGTTTGGCACATTGCATTTTATATTTTAGGGCATTAGGCATTTGAATTTTTGCATATCATATGGCAATAAGGAGATCATCCTCCAAGGTCTTTTCAGAAGATGGCAAGTTGCATGATTCAAGCCTGAGGGTTTCTATGAATGGATGATCAACCATCTGAGGGCATGGGCTTCAATTAGGGTTTCCTGATCCTTCAAAGGTCTTGAGAATTATCTTGATTGCAAGGGTATATCACCATCATCATGGTTCTATCCTCATCAAGGGTTGCATTGTTCATTCTCAAGTTCCTTTGGATTAGGGTTCTGACCTCTGGTCAACCCTAATCAATGCCATTCTTCCAACCAGGGCTTCTCAAGGAGATGAGGTATTTGCTGAGGGTGGAGATCACATGGTTATCATAAGAGGCTTACATGATCTAGGGTTTCATTTCTGAGCAATTTCCCCAAGTGGTGGGGGTTCAAGCTGATCAGTACATGTCAAGGTCATCTGAGGGCCACAAAATCAACTGTGCAAGATCTGAGGACTATGAGGTGGGGAAATGAGTTGAGACACCTCAGTCATGTTCAAAAGAGGTTCATTTGTCATTCTAAACATCTATCTTGAAGATTTTGAAGTCATTGCAAAAGTTTCCCAAAATGGAAAGTGACCTGTAATTTCAAGTTTCCAAAAATGGCAAGTTTTTGGTTCACATTCAACTTGACTTTACAACATCAAAGAGGTTTCAAATGGATTTTTGATGAACATGAAAGTTGAAGATATTTCTCTCCCCTTTTCAAAAAGTCCTATTTCATGATCATCTGATGATTGGTTGAGAAGTTATGGCCAAATGATCACAAAGTGTGCATGGAAGTTCAAAGTGACATAACTTTTGCTACAAAACTCCAATTTGGCCCATTCTTTTTGCAAAATACTCCTCATGACCAATATTTCTCAAATCAAGCCTTGCCTTGCATGAAAGAAGCTCACATGACCATTGGTTCATACATGTGCATTTTGGAGGGAATTTTGATAATTCAAATTTGGTTAATCATGCAAGCAAAATACCATTCACATGTTGACTATTGGCTGATTTTAAGTGAATTTGGACCTTGCATGGGTACTGTTCACGTGTAGCATGTCCATGCTAAGCACACTTGCAATTTTGCAAAACACCTCACATCTCCTTAATCTTGATTAGCCAATGCAAATTGTGATTAGCAGCATCATTAACAAGGAGTATATAAGCCTAATTATAACTAATTTTGCTCATAACAACACAGTTCAGATCTGAAAATTTCCATTTCTCTCCAAAATTCTCTCACTTTGATTTTCAATTTTCTTCACACAATTCATCAATTTCTTTGCATAATCATGATTATGGAGTATCATTGAGCAAGAATCCACGTTTGGTTTGAAGAATTTGGTCCAGATTTGAGCAGATCGAAAGCATGAACATGTTGATGGAGCTTGAGAGTTGAGCTAGATCCACGTGCCTTCAACCACTATTTCTTGCACAAAGCTTCATAGGAGGATTATTGGAGCATATCTGGAGAGTTTGAGCACCTGAACACGCGATTTCAGTACACTGCATTTCAAGTAGGTGGAAATTCGATCCTCATATTTTACTGTTATATGTACATGATTGTGTAGGTCTAGTTCCCCTGAGCATGCTGATGTGATTAGATTTCGATTTGGCTTAGAAATGAACATGTATGGTTGAATTCAAGTTTTGATGATGATTATGTTTTCACTCGATCCGTTCAATTCATGATGATTTAGAGGAAATTAATATGATATTTGAGATGTATGTTGAATGCTGATTCGATTGGTGTATAATTTGTCAAGATCTGGAAAATTTCGCATGAATCTCCGCCGGAGACGGCCGGAGAAGACGACCGGAAACACTGTTCCGGCGTCTGGTTTAGGTTCCTAGGGTTCTTGCCCTATCAGCGCTGACTGTGCGCTTGCGTGGCGTTTCCATTGGCCAGGAATCCCTTGACCGTTCCACGCGTGTTTGACCATGCTGAGTGTGCGCCACCTCATTTAGTGATGCGCAGCGTTTCACAAGTGCTATTGGACCTAGCGCGCCTGTGTTCGATTCCACCTTGTGTATGCTTTGCTATTTTATTTGTTTTCCTCATGAACCTTCAGAGCGTGGGTTCGATTCCTGGCCTTGGCATGTGTTTTTATTTCATTTGAGCGCTTTTAATTACCTTCGTGGCATGTGTTCGAACCTGGCTGATTGCATTTTGCTGATTTCATTTGAATCCAATGTTTCCCTCCTATTTTCATGCATGATCCATTTTATTTGTTCTAATTTGAAAAATCACAAAAAATAGTAGACATGTCCAATTTGATCCAAATTTTTTTCACATGTTTGTTTTAATGTCTAGTATTTTTTCATATTATTTTCATAATTTGTTGAGTTCTGGATTTTTAATTGTGGATTTTTGTTTGGATATTGTGCTATATTGACATGTTGTGATCAATGCCTTGTGAAATGCCATGTGATGATCCAATTGACTTGAATTTTTGCATGATTGATCTTCACTTATTATATGAATGTTTCATCCCTGGTTTGAATTTTTTATCATATGATATCACTGTTTTTGACACATGATAATATGGTGTGACAATTTGTGTCACCTTTTGGATGTTGCATTTGTGCATTTTTGATCACCTATCAATTGAACTCTTCTGGATTTGAAATTTTGCACATCGTTTGTTCATAACATGAGTAGATTTCATAAAAAATCTCAAGGCCATTGGATGCTTTTCTGTTTTGATTTGGAATTTCTAACTTGGATGTCCATTTTATGCACCTTTGCTTGCCTTTGCTTTACATTGATCATTTGATGCCTTTGTCTTATGAATTGATCTTGGTCCTTTTGAGGACACTTTGTTGATTGTTTTAACTTGCATTATGCAAAAGATGGACTTCTGTTTTGATCATTTGGTTTGACTTTGAACCTTGCCTTTACACTAGTGATTTGTACACATACTAATTGTACTTTGTGTTTCAGGTTCGAGCATTTAGCTTTGATGGTTGGTGTGGTCTCATTATTTGAGATGCAAGATGCTTTTGATTACTAACTCTTGTTGTGTTGTAGGTCCATGGATATGATGAACTCATTTGATTGCTTGCACTTATGATTTGCATTGTGTAAAACTGTTGAATAATTCCATTGTTGACTGTTGGTTTTCTGAATGCAATATTAACTATTTGACTTTTGTACAGGTACATTAGTTTCTAGCTAGCTTTTGCTTAAGCTTTGGAGTGTGGTTGATACACCACTTAGGTAGCCACTCTCTTACTCCATGTAGTCTGGAAGTCCTGTCACCTTTTTGGCAGGCATTTGGCTGAAGTCCTCCTTAAGAGGCTCTGATTGTGATTGTTTACATTTGTGCCAAAGACCTCCAAGTGAGGAATGTTACTTGATAAGTCCTCCTAAGTGAAAAGGCAATTGACAGATAGAAGGAATTAGCAATCAATCTCCTGTTATTCAGTGAGTCGTTCATTATGCTCACACTACTTGCTGATGCTCTTGAACAAGTACCTAAGATTTGTGTATAGAGTTAGTCAAGTGGAATAGGGTCCCTCTTTCTGGATCCCCACGCTTTCTTTGATTTGAGCTCACCCTGGCCAGGGTTAAGAGCATGAGGCCTCATCCTCATTACCACCTTTCATCAGCTTCACCCTAACTCTCAATGTTAGTGGTTAAGAGCTTCAGCATACCCCTACAGTTTTGGCTTGTTTGTCGAGGTTGATATGACCCCTCTTGACTAAAGCCCAACCATTTGTCTGAGCCTCTTGTTTATATATAGAGTGTGATGCTTGTTCAATTGTGTTGATGTTTATTTGCTGTTTGAACTGACTTGCTTCCTGTGTGAGTTAGTTTCTGATTAGAGACCTCAACTTAGGGATTGTGGATTGCATGACAACTATGAGGCTCGAGTCAGTCTCCCTATTAGTTTGTTGTTTCCCTGGTCTCTGGTTAGGAGAGAGTTTCTCCCCTGTTAAGGGGAACTACGTCGCCCTGATTCTCATACCAGATGAGATACGTAGGCAGGAGATCGAGCGAGATCTCTCCGGGCCTTTTTTTCTTTTTCAACCTTTTTGTTTCTTTTGACGTCTCAGCGTCTCTTTGCAACCTTTTTGTTTCTTTTGACGTCTCAGCGTCTCTTTGTGTTTGCGTGACAACTATTAGGCTCGAGTCTGGTTCTCCCTATTAGTTTGTTGTCTCCTTTCCCCTGTTAAGGGGAACTACGTCGCCCTGATTCTCATACCAGATGAGATACGTAGGCAGGAGATCGAGCGAGATCTCTCTGGGCAACCTTTTTGTTTCTTTTTGATTGTTTGGAGTCGGATGTAAGTCCATGTATTGGCATTCTGTTTCCTTGTTTGTGTTGTTTGTTAGGAGCTGGATGTAAGTCCATGTATTGGCATTTTGTTTCCTTGTTTGTGTTTTTTGTTTGGAGTCGGATATAAGTCCATGTATTGGCATTCTGTTTCCTTTTGAGTGTCTCACTTGACGTCTCAGCGTCTCTTTTTGATGTTTTGTTTCGGCGTGCGTTAGCCGAGCTACGAGTGCTCTGATTCTTCCTCTGGATAGAGAAGATACGTAGGCATAGGATGCGATGTCCTAGCGAGCATGTTCCCCTTTTCCCCGAACTACGTTGACTCTGATGTTTGTTTCTGGCAAATTACGTAGGCCCAGGATGCGACATCCTGCCGAGTCCACTTCCTCTATCTTCTTCACCTGTTTTATTATTCCAGTGTGTGCAATTTCTTTGAGCAGTTTGTTAGCAACCTTTTCCTATTCTTTTGAGCGTGGATCCCGTCGAGTACGACGGACGTGAGGGGTGCTAATACCTTCCCCTTGCGTAACCGACTCTCGTACCTTGTAATCTCTGGTCGTAAGACCTTTCCTTTCCCTTTCTTAGGTTAGTCCTGCGCTTCCTTTCCATCATAGGATGAATAACGTCGATGGCGGCTCTGTTTTTTTTCCGCCGGTTGTTTTTCGCGTTGCGACAGCTGGCGACTCTGCTGGGGAATGAAGTTGACCTCTTGCTGGTCCACCTTCCCTAAGCGAGTCAATCCTAGCGCTCTTTAGGGTAGTTTTGGTTGCTTTTACTGCTTTATTTATTGCATTTATAATTATTATACTGTGATTGTATATGTTTGCATATATGTTTGCATGCATCATATTATTACTGTGTTGGATTTTGGACAGGTTTGGTTCCTTTGATTTGGGGTGGGTGTTCTGAGTGGGGCTAAAACCCAGGCCCGAGTATACACCTAGGATTAGTGTGGTCTCATGTCTCTGCACATGTGGTATTAACATGATGTGGAGACATGACATACCACAGCCGGACGAGGTTCTTTTGAGAGAGCCCTTCCGGGTGGAGTAGTCCACTTTGGTTGGGTTACCTCCTTTGAGCTGTTGACTCAGGTGACCGTTCTTTCCCGGATCTTTGGTTTAGATGATCTTATGAAAGCTGCAACGGCACACCCGAAAGGGAAACCCCGTTGAGTATCTTGTCCGATTGTCGAGACCATTATCCGCCTTAGGATGACCTTATTAGAATTCACCTGTGAGGGGAGGGTTTGATTTTTACAAATACAAGTTTTGTTGGCGATTCTGTGATGGTGACTTTGGTTCAGTCCGATTTATGGATATTTATTTCTGACACGCTGGAGTTCTGTCCACGGTATTTATCAACGGGTTCCGTTTATTTCGGATCCCCGGGTTGAATTTGGGGTTGTTTGTCCAGAGGATCTTGTTGCTACTTGGTCAGTGATTTTCTGTGATGATGGTGATGTATCCTCCGGTTCCGTTTATTTCAGAACCCCCCGAGTTGGATTTGTGGTTACTTAGTCCCTTGGATGGTTGTGATCAGTTCAGAGACCGGAATCCAGTAGTTGATGTTCAGATGACTTGGAGGATGGCACCATGAATTGCATTCACGCATCTACATCATTCCCATTTTGCATTCATCCGCATCTAACTCATGTTTATCCATATCCGGGGTACGTTCTTGATTGAGATCCTGGTTGAGAGACATCTTCGTAACTTTTTGTTCTGTACGGCGAAACCAAATGATTTATGTCAGAATGTTGTTGTCGGATTATTATACCTCTCAATGAAGCCAGGATCGAAGGACAGAGTATTCCTCATATGGATAGACATTGCATTCATGCATGAATCATAATAACCTGTCTTCTATTTTGCAGGTGTCGGTTTCTAACATGTTTTGATTGACGTAGGAATCATTGCTCGCGCACGCAGAATCATTCCTTTGCACGTAGCTCGTCCGCACAGATACCTTACCAGACGCAACAAATCCAAACTGATGGATCTACCCAATGCTGACATTCTCGAGCTGAAAGAGAAGATGGGAGAGTTGATAAACGTCATGCAAGGGTTCGCCTTGGGGCAGAAAGCACTTGTTGAGAAAGTAGAGAGGCTTGAGCGGGCGTCGGCTGCCAATAGTGGTAATAATCAAGAGGGTGTTTCCAACAATGGTCTTGGTGGTTCTAGGGATGGTGGCGATCCCAGAAGGAAGGCAACTACATCTGGTGTAGTGATCAACAATGGTGGTGGTTTTGGTTTCGCTGCGGGCGGTGGGCCAGGTCCTGTGAAAGATAATCAGTTTCCTCCCTTCTTTGGGGCCGTGGAGGATAAAGAAGAAGATCAGTTCTCTGTGCTGAACGAGCAATTTGGTCAGTTTGGCGTCCAACCACCAAACAAAGAGATTCAAGTACTAGCAGAGAAGATCAGGGCTCTAGAAAGCCATACCTCTCCTGGGGCTATCAATATGACAAACGTGGGGCTGGTCGAGGGGATTGTGATCCCACAGAAGTTTAAAGTGCCCACGTTTGATAAGTATAATGGGAGTTCTTGCCCGGAAACTCATCTCCAGGCCTTTGTCCGAAAGATATCTGCCTACACTATGGATCAGAAGCTCTGGATGTACTTCTTCCAGGATAGCTTATCTGGTGGGTCTCTTGAGTGGTATACCAAGTTGAGATCATCAGATATTAAGAGCTGGCAGGATTTGGGAGATGCTTTCTTTAAACAGTACCAATTCAATGCTGACATGGCGCCTAGCCGTACCCAGTTGCAGGGTATGTCTCAGAAGCCAAATGAAGGGTTTAAAGAGTATGCACAGAGGTGGAGGGAGTTGGCTGCCAGAGTCCAACCACCGTTGGTAGATCGAGAAATGTCTGATCTGTTCATGGGTACCCTGCAGGGAACTTTTGCTGAAAGGATGGTGGGGTGTCCCGTCACTGGTTTTACAGACATAGTGGTAGCAGGCGAGAGAATTGAAAGCTGGCTAAAAATGGGAAAGATATAGGGAAATGCTTCGTCGTCTGGATCGAAGAAACCATTCGGGAACGGTCAGCGTAAGAATGAGAGTGACACGAGTGCTGTGTATGCCCAAAGAGGACATGGTAGGGATCGTTACTACCAGCATACTGCTGCAGTAACAATTCCTACTGATAATCAACCCGCACAACAACAAGAACAACAGCAACAACCACAGCAACGACAGCCATTTCAGCAGAGAACACAACGGGCCGGGTATCAAGTGAGAGGAATGATGACTGATCGTCAGTTTGATAGGCCGCCCGTGACGTATTCATTTCTGTTAAAGAAGTTGAAATATCTGGGGTTGGTTCAGCTGAGAACATTGGCTCCGTTGAGACCTGATCAGAGGCCTGCCAACTATGAGGAGAATGCCAAGTGCGAATTCCATTCTGGTGCCCCTGGACATAATGTTGAGAATTGTAAAGCTTTTAAGCATGTCGTCCAGGACTTGGTAGATTCTAAAGCCATCAATTTTGCACCATCGCCGAATGTTAATGCTAATCCCATGCCGACGCATGGTCAGATGACGGTGAATGTAATTGCTGAGGATCCAGATCGCGTCTGTGCAGTGGGTGAAGAGATTGGCAGTGACTGCGAGCTCGACTTGTGGATAAAACCATGCGTACCAGGGATGGAGATCCAGAACTGGAAGGCCGAAAAGATCATCACTGTCACTCTGCGTGAAGAGTAATATTTCTGTTTATCAATTCTATCTGCATGAAAGCCATACGTTTTGCCCGAAACGTAATGGTTCATTGTAAGGGCCACCTCATGTGTTTCATTTTTCATTATTTGCATCATTAATAAAAGGATGTTTTTCGCATTAAAAGCGGTGTTCCCTGTTTTTCATTTATTTTTGCAGTTTAATAAAAAATAAAAATGGCAATGTTTATTTTCATTTTTCATCCTTTTAATCTGTCTTGTTCGGGCTCTAAAGCAATGCATGAATCAACATTCATGCAGATGCGATCATTCTCCAGATCTCATTGATAACAATTCTGTTACACCCTCATATGACTTCGACAATCCGATCTATCATGCCGAAGAAGAAGGCGAAGACAATTGTGAACTGCCGGAGGAATTAGCCAGGTTGTTGAAACAAGAGGAGAAGGTGATTCAACCGCACGAGGAGCAAGTTGAGCTTGTTAATTTGGGTACCGAGGAGGTCAGAAAAGAAGTAAAGGTTGGGGCTGCTTTGGAGGTGAATGTCAAGAGCAGAATGGTAGCGCTGTTGAGAGAGTATGTTGATATCTTCGCCTGGTCCTATCAGGATATGCCAGGGTTGGATACCGATATTGTTGTGCACAGGTTGCCATTGAGAGAAGACTGTCCTCCAGTGAAGCAGAAGTTACGCAGAACTCGACTCGAGATGGCCATGAAAATTAAAGAGGAGGTTCAAAAGCAATTGGATGCTGGTTTCCTCGCTGTCACTAATTATCCGCCTTGGGTCGCGAATATTATGCCGGTGCCGAAGAAGGATGGAAAGGTGAGGATGTGTGTGGACTACCGGGATTTGAACAGAGCCAGCCCGAAAGATGATTTCCCATTACCTCACATCGATGTGTTGGTAGATAATACGGCTCAATTCTCGGTGTTTTCCTTCATGGATGGCTTTTCTGGCTATAACCAAATTAAAATGTCGCCAGATGATATGGAGAAAACAACGTTCATCACACCGTGGGGCACTTTTTGTTATAAGGTGATGCCATTTGGTCTCAAGAACGCCGGTGCCACATATCAGAGGGCTATGGTGACTTTGTTTCATGATATGATTCATCATGAGATTGAATGCTATGTTGATGACATGATAGCAAAGTCCCAAACAGAGGAGGGGCATTTGGTAGACTTGGCCAAGTTGTTCGACCGGTTGAGACAATTCTGATTGAGGTTGAATCCGAATAAGTGCACTTTCGAAGTGCAATCCGGTAAGTTGCTAGGGTTTATTGTGAGCGAAAAAGGAATCGAGGTTGATTCTGCTAAAGTAAAAGCAATACAAGAAATGCCTGAACCGAGAACAGAAAAGGAGGTTCGTGGTTTCTTAGGTAGATTGAACTGCATTCCACGGTTCATATCTCATCTAACAGCCACGTGTGAACCCATATTCAAGTTGTTGAGAAAAGATCAAACGGTCAGGTGGAGTGATGATTGCCAAGCGGCATTTGAAAAATAAAAGAATATTCGCAGGAGCCTCCGATTCTATTGCCTCCTATGGAGGGACGACCGTTAATCCTGTACTTGATAGTCCTCGAGGGGTCTATGGGGTGTGTACTGGGGCAGCATGACGAGTCTGGTCGAAAAGAGCATGCAATTTACTACCTTAGCAAAAAGTTTATCGACTGTGAAACAACATATTCACTGCTCGAGAAAACTTGTTGTGCTTTGGTATGGGCTGCTCGCCGACTGAGACAGTATATGCTGGTTCATACCACTTTGTTAATTTCCAAGATGGATCCGATCAAGTATATATTTGAGAAACCAGCATTGACCGGACGGGTTGTGAGATGGCAAATGATTTTGACTGAATATGATATCCAGTACACGTCTCAGAAAGCAATAAAGGGGAGTGTATTGTCTGATTACCTCGCTCAGCAACCCATTGAGGATTATCAACCGATGAAGTTTGATTTCCCTGATGAGGACATCATGTTTCTCAAATCGAAAGATTGTGAGGAACCTATCCCGGAGGAGGGGCCTGACCCTGAATCCGAATGGATTCTGATGTTTGATGGGGCCGTTAATGTGAATGGTCGTGACCTATAAGGATTGGCATGAGATGTTGCCGTTTGCATTGCACGGGTATCGAACCTCGGTGTGTACATCTATTGGGGCAACGCCTTTCTCGCTTGTGTATGGGATGGAAGCTGTGCTACCGGTTGAGGTCCAGATTCCGTCATTGAGAGTCCTTATGGATGTGAAGTTGGAAGAGGCGGAATGGGTAAGGACTCGGTATGAAGAGTTGAGCCTAATTGAGGAAAAGAGGCTGGCGGCCATTTGTCATGGGCAGTTGTACCAGCAGCGAATGAAGCATGCTTTTGACCGAAGGGTGCGACCTCGGGTATACCATGTGGGAGATATGGTGTTGAAAAGAATCCTTCCTCCTCAGAACGATCGTCGGGGCAAGTGGACACCTAATTATGAAGGTCCATTCGTGGTCAAGAAGGTTTTCTTTGGCGGAGCCTTGTTGTTGAAGACCATGGATGGCGAGGATTTTCCATCCCCTGTGAATGCGGACGCAGTTAAAAAATACTTCGTATAAGAGACCCGCTGGACGAAAAGAATAAAATAGTCCAGGCAAAAAGGGGCATCCCGGCGAACCAAAAAGGAAAAAAGAATGAAAAGGTTCGGGCAAAAATTAGGGATAAAAAGGAAAAATTGTACACCCGGCAAGTCGAAAACCCCACAAGGGCGGCTTGGGCAAAAAAGGGTATCCCGGTAGACTGAAAACCCGAAAGGGCAGTCCAGGCAAAAGAGGGACTGAAACGAACAACTGCGTCTAGCATGATCGTTTACACTGTGGATATGACTCCTGGATAATCCTCGGCAAAGATCGGTCGGAAGCGTCTTGTTCAGAAGGCAGAAAGCGAAGCGTCTTGAGGACATATGGGTTGTAACCGGGTTGGAACTCGATGAGATCACGGGTTCACATTGCCATTAGGATAGATTTTCCTTTTATGCGTAATTACCTCTTTTCAGGGATTGCTTCCTGTGTACTGCTCAGTTACGAGCCACCTTTTTCAGTCAATAAAATGCATATTCAGTCAAATAATTTTGTTTTTGTTTTCATTACCGCTTTGATTGCAAAAACATCAGTTTATTTTGATAAAAGAATCTTTGCATTTTGAGACATAGGGGTCCCTTCCAATGCATGTTTATAGGATTGAAAACTTGAAATCCTATTCGGAAGGTTGAGTGACCTGGGTGTTGAAATTTTGACACGCCTGGGGCACGTTTTTATCTAACGATCTCTTTTGCAGGTGCTGTTAGATATTTTCACTCACTTGCAGGTTGTGATATGAAGCCTTTTGACAAAAGATTCCTTTGAAGTCCAATCAGGGAGAAGAAGTTGAGGAATGGTGTAAAGACGGCGAAAGAATTGCGACGATCCTAGAGGGTTAATCAAGAAGACTCTTCAAAGTCTGAGGACTGGAGAGTTGGTCCGAATCTGAGGAGATCGATTGTCTCGGAGTAGAGAGAAGTCGAGAATACAAGGTGATGAATCAGAAGAGACCGGATGAGTCTGGGAGCTCTCAGAAGTGGGAAGTTGACACTGTGGTTAGATGGTGAATGCCAGTTGTCATACCCAAAAATTTACCCGTTAATATTACAAGGCATTTTTCAAGGCACTCCAACTTGTTTTTCAAGACATTGACCGTAAAGGAACCAAGACCCAGTTCACAGATGGCCCAATCCAGAAAATGGCCCAAACTGGCATGCTCGCTAGGCGAGCAACTCCTTCGCCTAGCGAACCTTTCGCTACAATACTCGCCTAGCGAAGCTTGCAAATACCAGAAAATTCTGGGCTTCATTCTGAGCCCATTAGGTCACCACAATCACTATAAATACCGACACTTCAGTCACGAAAAGAGACAGACGAAGACGGACAGAAACCCTGGCATAGAAACCCTGGAGACTAACTCAGAGAATTCCGAGTAAAGAAACCCTGAAGGCCGCTCATCCGCACCGAAGTTACCTCCGCCCAACTCCATCCGATACCAAGAGTGGTCAGTCCCTTCAACATCGCAGCTCAGTTGCAAACAGGCTTACATATTCCCGAGGAAACGGCCGGCTAGGTATTCCACTTTATGTGTGGGATACCCTTATGGAGATGGATTCTGAATTACTTAATTTTAATGTGGAGATTCATCCTAAATTACCTAGCTGATTTTAATGTATTGATTTCATCGATTTTAATGTGGACCTAATTACTTAATCGATTACGGCTATCTAATTAATTGTAAAACTTTGCCTTTAAATATGCGATCTTGGACCTCTCTTTGTTACCCTACGATATTACGGTATTATGGTCATGTCCCGCGAATGTGGGGATGCACTTAGCAAAGACCCTTCGGTTAAATCATCATAGTCCCTCGAATGTCGCCTTTGTCCCTCGATGACCCTTCGGTATAGCCTACGGTTAAATGATGATCGTCCCTTCGAATGCTAAGGTACCCTTACAAATGTTGCCTTCAATGACCAATCGATGATCCTACGATGACCCTTTTACATCCAAAGGATAAAACTACTTACTTCTCAATAGTAAGGGCAGTTTTACCCTCATAAGGATAGGAAATGCCCATAAAGACCCTGGGTAGGTATAACTCCTAAATGCTTGCTCACAACTAAAACTACTTTTCACACCTCACACTTTTCAAAACCTCCATTAGAAAATCACCACTTGGCATACGTTCGTACTAGAATCATTGTCCAGTTATATTTTTCTAAACAGCTTTCAAAATTAAACGAGATAAATACTTTGTATACATTCGTACAAGAATCATTACAAAGTTAAACTCTCTTTTCAAAATATTTTCTAAACAGCTCTCACACATTTTTTTAGACAAGAAAAACATAAGTGATCAAGCAATTAAGAGCCCATGGGTAACCATGGATACAAAGGGTGCTAACACCTTCCCTTTGTATAATGTACCTCCCGAACCCAAAATCTAAATTAAGATCTTTCCTGTTCTTTTCCGCCTTTCCTTATTGGATGAAAGAAAAGTCGGTGGCGACTCTTGCTATCCGCGACATTTGCTTTACAAAGCAAAAACACAAAAAGTCAGTTCACCGTATGACACCAGTGTTCGACGAGTCGACAGGTGTTCTATGTCAAAAATTCCGTAACTCCCCAGCAGGTTCGAGATCGGTGTTTCCTCGGCAGCCAGGCCTGAGGTTGGTTATCTCCCCTAGCAGGTTTGAGATTGTTATCTCCCCAGCAGGTTCGAGGTTGGTGTTTCCTCAGCAGCCAGGCCTGAAGGTTGTTGTTTCCCCAACGGAGGTTGCGTTGGTAGCTGTTTCCCCAGCGAAGTCCCCAAGCGGATCGGGTTCAGTGGAGGTCATCCTTAGTAAGGGTTGTCCTTTCCCCAACAGCGGTGTTATCCCAAGCAGGGTTGGAGATTGAAGAGATATCGGGTTCCTCAGCAGAGTTGCTCGTGTCGTCCCCTGAGGGGTATACTTTTTATACATTCATCATTTAGAAAAGCATAGCATTTTGCATAATTCATTGCGTAGCATTTCCATGGTTATGGAGCATTAAGCTGTAAAACTCATGCATCAGCATTGCAAGCATAAGCTAGTCTCAAGCCGTGGTTACCATTTGAGAATTGGTTTAGCTGGTTGGTGAAGAGGTTACTCTGAGGAGTTTAGCATCGTGACGTTGGATCAACAGTATTCCCCAGTAGTGCGATATTGGAGGAAGAAATTCCGTCGTACGAAGATGGAAGTTGGAAGATGTTACTCTGAGGAGTTTAGCATCGTGACGTTGGATCAACAATATTCCCCGGTAGCGCGATATTGGAGGAAGAGTTTCCGTCGGGCGGAGATGGAAATGAAGATCGGAGAACGTTACGCGATCAACGCAAAGAACGAGGTTCAAATGGAGAAAAGGAAGTGCTGGGCATTTTCTGGAGAACGGGGTTCAAATGGAGAAAAGGAAGTGTTGGGCATTTTCTGGGGAACGGGGTTCAAATGGAGAAAAGGAAGTGCTGGGCATTTTCTGGAGAACGGGGTTCAATTGGAGATTGGAGTTGAAGATGGTATCCGGGATGAGGTCCTCAGGATTGTCTTCTGATCATGTGTCACCTTAGACTTTGGCGAGGCCCAGAGAAGTCGTTATGGGTGTCTTCGAGGGAAGAAATGCACATGATTACTTTCCTGTTGTGAAGGTGTACCCTTTGATACGTCGCCATCAGAGTGGTGGTTGGTGTTATTTCCGGCGTTGCCAACGGAATTAGCATGGGAAAATGGAGAACGGGGTTCAAATGGAGAAAAGGAGACACAGGGTGTTTTCTGGAGAATGGGGTTCACAATGACGATCAAGAGCTATCGTCAGGCGACTGGGGTTCAAATGGAGAATGAGGTTCATTGTTTGGCAGCAAGAGTGACATGAGGTTGTCGGGGTTCAAATGCGGTGATCAGGGATCATCCGCGCACGAGAAAAATATTTGTTTTGGGGTTCAAGAAAAGCAAAAAAAATCAAAGAAATTTCTGGGGTTCAAAAAAAAAATCAAAAGAAGTTGCGGGGTTCAAGAAAAGCAAAAAAATACTAATAACAAAAGAATAATCCCCAGCGGAGCGCAAATTGTTCGTTTGTTCTTGGTATTCAACCATTCTTCACCCTGGTCATCTGGAAGCCGAGGTTGTTCATATCGATGGGTTCACAGAAGATTGAGTAGGGGCAGCCTGTTCGTGGCTCATCTTTATTATCCCCAGCATGAGTCTTTGGCCCGCGCGCCTCAATTATCACTTTCCCTATTTTTGCCGATGCTGACAGGCATGAAAAGTTTTCCGGTATTCAGACCAAAGTGGCATTCAAGCCAGTTTCCCGGTATTCAGACCGAAGTGGCATTCAGGCCAGTTTCCAGGTATTCAGACCGAAGTGGCATTCAGGCCAGTTTTCCGGTATTCAGACCGAAGTGACATTCAGGCCAGTTTCCCGGTATTCAGACCGAAGTGGCATTCAGGCCAGTTTCCTGGTATTCAAACCGAAGTGGCATTCAGGCCAGTTTTCCGGTATTCAGACCGAAGTGGCATTCAGGCCAGTTTCCCGGTATTCAGACCGAAGTGGCATTCAGGCCAATTTTCCGATGTTCAGATCGAAGAAGCTTCCGACGTTTAGGTTGACGCAGCTTGCGGCATTCAGGCCAGCTTTCCGGTATTCAGATCGAAGTGGCATTCAGGCCAATTTTCCGATGTTCAGATTGAAGAAGTTTCCGATGTTCAGGTCGACGCAACTTGCGGCATTCAGGCCAGGTTTCAGGTATTCAGACTGAAGTGGTATTCAGGCCAGATTTTCCGATGTTCAGATCGAAGAAGCTTCCGACGTTCAGGTTGACGCAGCTTGCGGTATTCAGACCAGATTTTCCGATGTTCAGATCGAAGAAGCTTCCGACGTTCAGGTTGACGCAGCTTGCGGCATTCAGGCCAGGTTTCCGGCATTAGACATGAAGTGGTATTCAGACCAGATTTTCCGATGTTCAGATTGAAGAAGTTTCCGATGTTCAGGTCGACGCAACTTGTGGCATTCAGGTCAGCTTTCCGGTATTCAGATCGAGGTGGTATTCATGCCAGATTTTCCGATTATCAGATCGAAGAAGCTTCCGACGTTCAGGTCGAAACACTTGTGGCATTCAGGCCAATTTTTCGGTATTCAGATCGAAGGGGCGTTCAGGCCAGTTTCTCGGTGTTCAGACCGATAATATCGTATCTTTCGAGGCTCAGATCAAAGTCATTTCCAGTATTCAGACTGATGAGCGGCATTCAGGTCATGGCTATTCTTGTGTTACCATTTATTTTGGTATCCAGGCTAACATTCTTTTCGGTGTTCAGACCAACTCTCACCGTACCAGACGGATTCTTCTTTCAAGACCATCTCTTTGCCGATTCTGACAGGCATTGTTACTTAATTCCCAGCGGAGCGCAAATTGTTCATTTGTTCTTTGTATTCAATCACTCTTCATCCTGATCATCTGAAAGCCGAGGCTGTTCATATCGACAGGTTCATAGTGGATTGAATAGGGGCAGCTGTAACACCTCAAAATTTGCCCTCCTCTTCTTGGGACTAGTTTGGCACATTGCATTTTATATTTTAGGGCATTAGGCATTTGCATTTTTGCATATCATATGGCAATAAGGAGATCATCCTCCAAGGTCTTTTCAGAAGATGACAAGTTGCATGATTCAAGCCTGAGGGTTTCTATGAATGGATGATCAACCATCTGAGGGCATGGGCTTCAATTAGGGTTTCCTGATACTTCAAAGGTCTTGAGCATTATCTTGATTACAAGGGTATATCACCATCATCATGGTTCTATCCTCATCAAGGGTTGCATTGTTCATTCTCAAGTTCCTTTGGATTAGGGTTCTGACCTCTGGTCAACCCTAATCAATGCCATTCTTCCAACCAGGGCTTCTCAAGGAGATGAGGTATTTGCTGAGGGTGGAGATCACATGGTTATCATAAGAGGCTTACAGGATCTAGGGTTTCATTTCTGAGCAATTTCCCCAAGTGGTGGGGGTTCAAGCTGATCAGTACATGTCAAGGTCATCTAAGGGCCACAAAATCAACTGTGCAAGATCTGAGGACTATGAGGTGGGGAAATGAGTTGAGACACCTCAGTCATGTTTAAAAGAGGTTCATTTGTCATTCTAAACATCTATCTTGAAGATTTTGAAGTCATTGCAAAAGTTTCCCAAAATGGAAAGTGACCTGTAATTTCAAGTTTCCAAAAATGGCAAGTTTTTGGTTCACATTCAACTTGACTTTACAACATCAAAGAGGTTTCAAATGGATTTTTGATGAACATGAAAGTTGAAAATATTTCTCTCCCCTTTTCAAAAAGTCCTATTTCATGATCATCTGATGATTGGTTGAGAAGTTATGGCCAAATGATCACAAAGTGTGCATGGAAGTTCAAAGTGACATAACTTTTGCTACAAAACTCCAATTTGGCCCATTCTTTTTGCAAAATACTCCTCATGACCAATATTTCTCAAATCAAGCCTTGCCTTGCATGAAAGAAGCTCACATGACCATTGGTTCATACATGTGCATTTTGGAGGGAATTTTGATAATTCAAATTTGGTTAATCATGCAAGCAAAATACCATTCACATGTTGACTATTGGCTGATTTTAAGTGAATTTGGACCTTGCATGGGTACTGTTCACGTGTAGCATGTCCATGCTAAGCACACTTGCAATTTTGCAAAACACCTCACATCTCCTTAATCTTGATTAGCCAATGCAAATTGTGATTAGCAGCATCATTAACAAGGAGTATATAAGCCTAATCATAACTAATTTTGCTCATAACAACACAGTTCAGATCTGAAAATTTCCATTTCTCTCCAAAATTCTCTCACTTTGATTTTCAATTTTCTTCACACAATTCATCAATTTCTTTGCATAATCATGATTATGGAGTATCATTGAGCAAGAATCCACGTTTGGTTTGAAGAATTTGGTCCAGATTTGAGCAGATCGAAAGCATAAACATGTTGATGGAGCTTGAGAATTGAGCTAGATCCACGTGCCTTCAACCACTATTTCTTGCACAAAGCTTCATAGGAGGATTATTGGAGCATATCTAGAGAGTTTGAGCACCTGAACACGCGATTTCAGTACACTGCATTTCAAGTAGGTGGAAATTCGATCCTCATATTTTACTGTTATATGTACATGATTGTGTAGGTCTAGTTCCCCTGAGCATGCTGATATGATTAGATTTCGATTTGGCTTAGAAATGAACATGTATGGTTGAATTCAAGTTTTGATGATGATTATGTTTTCACTCGATCCGTTCAATTCATGATGATTTAGAGGAAATTAATATGATATTTGAGATGTATGTTGAATGCTGATTCGATTGGTGTATAATTTGTCAAGATCTGGAAAATTTCGCATGAATCTCCGCCGGAGACGGCCGGAGAAGACGACCGGAAACACTGTTCCGGCGTCTGGTTTTGGTTCTTAGGGTTCTTGCCCTATCAGCGCTGACTGTGCGCTTGCTTGGCGTTTCCATTGGCCAGGAATCCCTTGACCGTTCCACGCGTGTTTGACCATGCTGAGTGTGCGCCACCTCATTTAGTGATGCGCAACGTTTCACAAGTGCTATTGGACCTAGCGCGCCTGTGTTCGATTCCACCTTGTGTATGCTTTGCTATTTTATTTGTTTTCCTCATGAACCTTCAGAGCGTGGGTTCGATTCCTGGCCTTGGCATGTGTTTTTATTTCATTTAAGCGCTTTTAATTACCTTCATGGCATGTGTTCGAACCTGGCTGATTGCATTTTGCTGATTTCATTTGAATCCAATGTTTCCCTCCTATTTTCATGCATGATCCATTTTATTTGTTCTAATTTGAAAAATCACAAAAAATAGTAGACATGTCCAATTTGATCCAAATTTTTTTCACATGTTTGTTTTAATGTCTAGTATTTTTTCATATTATTTTCATAATTTGTTGAGTTCTGGATTTTTAATTGTGGATTTTTGTTTGGACATTGTGCTGTATTGACATGTTGTGATCAATGCCTTGTGAAATGCCATGTGATGATCCAATTGACTTGAATTTTTGCATGATTGATCTTCACTCATTATATGAATGTTTCATCCATGGTTTGAATTTTTTATCATATGATATTACTGTTTTTGACACATGATAATATGGTGTGACAATTTGTGTCACCTTTTGGATGTTGCATTTGTGCATTTTTGATCACCTATCAATTGAACTCTTTTGGATTTGAAATTTTGCACATTGTTTGTTCATAACATGAGTAGCTTTCATACAAAATCTCAAGGCCATTGGATGCTTTTATGTTTTGATTTGGAATTTCTAACTTGGATGTCCATTTTATGCACCTTTGCTTGCCTTTGCTTTACATTGATCATTTGATGCCTTTGCCTTATGAATTGATCTTGGTCCTTTTGAGGAAACTTTGTTGATTGTTTTAACTTGCATTATGCAAAAGATGGACTTCTGTTTTGATCATTTGGTTTGACTTTGAACCTTGCCTTTACACTAGTGATTTGTACACATACTAATTGTACTTTGTGTTTCAGGTTCGAGCATTTAGCTTTGATGGTTGGTGTGGTCTCATTATTTGAGATGCAAGATGCTTTTGATTACTAACTCTTGTTGTGTTGTAGGTCCATGGATATGATGAACTCATTTGATTGCTTGCACTTATGATTTGCATTGTGTAAAACTGTTGAATAATTCCACTGTTGACTGTTGGTTTTCTGAATGCAATATTAACTGTTTGACTTTTGTACAGGTACATTAGTTGCTAGCTAGCTTTTGCTTAAGCTTTGGAGTGTGGTTGATACACCACTTAGGTAGCCACTCTCTTACTCCATGTAGTCTGGAAGTCCTGTCACCTTTTTGGCAGGCATTTGGCTGAAGTCCTCCTTAAGAGGCTCTGATTGTGATTGTTTACATTTGTGCAAAAGACCTCCAAGTGAGGCATGTTACTTGATAAGTCCTCCTAAGTGAAGAGGCAATTGACAGATAGAAGGGATTAGCAATCAATCCCCTGTTATTCAGTGAGTCGTTCATTATGCTCGCACTACGTGCTGATGCTCTTGAACAAGTACCTAAGATTTGTGTATAGTGTTAGTCAAGTGGAATAGGGTCCCTCTTTCTGGATCCCCATGCTTTCTTTGATTTGAGCTCACCCTGGCCAGGGTTAAGAGCATGAGGTCTCATCCTCATTACCACCTTTCATCAGCTTCACCCTAACTCTCAATGTTAGTGGTTAAGAGCTTCAGCATACCCCTACAGTTTTGGCTTGTTTGTCGAGGTTGATATGGCCCCTCTTGACTAAAGCCCAACCATTTGTCTGAGCCTCTTGTTTGTATATAGAGTGTGATGCTTGTTCAATTGTGTTGATGTTTATTTGTTGTTTGAACTGACTTGCTTCCTGTGTGAGTTAGTTTCTGATTAGAGACCTCAACTTAGGGATTGTGGATTGCATGACAACTATTAGGCTCGAGTCAGTCTCCCTATTAGTTTGTTGTTTCCCTGGTCTCTGGTTAGGAGAGAGTTTCTCCCCTGTTAAGGGGAACTACGTCGCCCTGATTCTCATACCAGATGAGATACGTAGGCAGGAGATCGAGCGAGATCTCTCCGGGCCTTTTTTTCTTTTTCAACCTTTTTGTTTCTTTTGACGTCTCAGCGTCTCTTTGCAACCTTTTTGTTTCTTTTGACGTCTCAGCGTCTCTTTGCAACCTTTTTATTTCTTTTGACGTCTCAGCGTCTCTTTGTGTTTGCGTGACAACTATTAGGCTCGAGTCTGATTCTCCCTATTAGTTTGTTGTCTCCTTTCCCCTGTTTTAGGGGAACTACGTCGCCCTGATTTTTATACCAGATGAGATACGTAGGCAGGAGATCGAGCGAGATCTCTCCGGGCAACCTTTTTGTTTCTTTTTGATTGTTTGGAGTCGGATGTAAGTCCATGTATTGGCATTCTGTTTCCTTGTTTGTCTTGTTTGTTAGGAGTTGGATGTAAGTCCATGTATTGGCATTCTGTTTCCTTGTTTGTGTTGTTTGTTTGGAGTCAGATATAAGTCCATGTATTGGCATTCTGTTTCCTTTTGAGTGTTTCTTTTGACGTCTCAGCGTCTCTTTTCGATGTTTTGTTTCAGCGTGCGTTAGCCGAGCTACGAGTGCTCTGATTCTTCCTCTGGATAGAGAAGATACATAGGCATAGAATGCGATGTCCTAGCGAGCATGTTCCCCTTTTCCCCGAACTACGTTGACTCTGATGTTTGTTTCTGGCAAACTACGTAGGCCCAGGATGCGACATCCTGCCGAGTCCACTTCCTCCATCTTCTTCACCTGTTTTATTATTCCAGTGTGTGCAATTTCTTTGAGCAGTTTGTTAGCAACCTTTTCCTATTCTTTTGAGCGTGGATCCCGTCGAGTACGGCGGACGTAAGGGGTGCTAATACCTTCCCCTTGCGTAACCGGCTCCCGTACCTTGTAATCTTTGGTCGTAAGACCTTTCCTTTCCTTTTCTTAGGTTAGTCCTGCGCTTCCTTTCCGTCATAGGATGAACAACGTCGGTGACGGCTCTGTTTTTTTCCGCCGGTTATTTTTCGCGTTGCGACACTATATTGCACCAAAGTACAAAGAGAATATCATTTTCACTTGCTCATTCGACACTTTTACCTATAGAAAAATGTTCTTTAATCTTGGAATAAAAAGTGAAGACACTGATAAATATTTCAAATTCAATGGACGCTACCTCAAGCTATTACATGAGAGCCCCATATTGGAAGAGGAAGCTATAGAAGAGATCTCATTGGGAAATTCTATTTATTAAATCATCTACCCACTTGACTCCTCGGGTGTGTTCTTTCCTCTCTCTTATTTTCTGCTTATTTCTTTCATTGAGGATAATGTATGTTTTAAGTATGGAGGAGAGATGTCTTTTACTTTTCTTGTTTTATTTTCTTCATTTAACTTTTTTGTTTTGTTTTTCTAAAAAAATTCTGCATGCTTTTTCGCTGGTTTTTGGGGGTTGTAAGCGTAAGTAGTTTCTCCCTTCTCTTGACTAAAGATCCATGGTGTGATGTGAGTGATTTGATGTGTATTCTTAATATATAAGTATGACTAAATTATGAATTGTGCGTCATTTGTGGTAGATTGTTAACCTTTGTGAGATTTTGAGCCTAATAATGGATAACATTAAAAAAATTCATCTCTTTCTTTCTTGTGCGAATTCACTCATGTCTGTTAGTCTCTAGAACTTGATCTGACACTATTTGAAACTATTTGATTACTTGTACACACTAATATGATAAATACAAGTAATTTGTGTTTATTTTTTATCCAGTTATCCAAAAAGTCAGCCATGAAAAATATCATCCCTTGTTTGAAAACTCCATTGAGCCTATTTATCCCATTTCTTGTTTATAACTCATTACAAGCCTAAAAGTGAAAAATAATGTTATCACCCTATTCAAATGGTTGAAAAAGTCTCATTTGTAGTTGTGTGAGGTTGAATAATTATAGTTGTGATATTTCATTCAAAAGTTGGTAGAAAATAGAAAAAGAAGAAAAAAATAGAAAAAAGAAAAAGGATGACAATACATATTCCTTATGAAAAAAAGAGAATACAAAAGAGAAAAGAGAAGAGAAATAGATGAAAGGTTGTTGTTCGAAACTGAATAAAGGTTTATTGAGTTTAACTCCCGCAGTTTCTTTCAATTTTCTTTTAACCATTTGGATTTTAGCCTAGTACCCCTTAGGATCTATCTCACCCTTACCCTGGCCAAGTTACAACTCGAATAAAACTCCATTTGATCTTTGTGTGCATGTATTTCAATTATGGATGATAAGTCTTTTCAAGCTTATGGTAATACTAATTTTCATGATGTGCTTTGAGTGTAAAAAGACAACCTAAACATTTGAGAGTTGAGAGAATTTTATCCAGTGTATGATGTGCTCTTGGGTAAATTATCCTCTTATCTGTTTTGACTTTCACAAAAAGTTGCTCACTAACACCAAATTTCTTGAAGCTTAGAATTGGGATTTTGCTTACACACATGTGGAATTGAGATTTTACATACACCCTTGTGATTTTGGAGGTTTTTGAATTTGCATGCTCTGTTTTTTCTTATTTTTCTGCTTTGAATTTGAACTTTAGAATTTTACTCGGAGTGCAAAAGTTTAAGTATGAGGGAATTTGATCAGTGTATTTTAATACACTATCTCTTACTTTTTGCTAAGACTTTTATATGACTTCTCACATTACTTAGTTGTTTTAATAAGTTTTTAAAAGTTAAGTTGAGTTCTGCTTATTTTCTGAATAGGTTCTTATTTTATGAATAAACAATTATTTACACCTTCTCGATGTGCATGTCACCACTTGAGCTACGAGAATTAAATTGACGCGTTCTAATATGCATTGAAAATATGCAAGGATAAGCTATATGTTTTGTGTTAAAGTCAAAAGTTGATTCGGAGTGAAAAATGGTCGAATAATTAGTTTTAATTCCATACTTAAGAAAATACTTAGTTTTGGGTCGATTTTGTATTTTTTCAGGTCAGTTGCTATTAGGCCAGAATTCCCTTGCTCTATTTAAAAAAAATAGTAGTTTTAGGATTCGTAATTCAGAATTCATGAAATAAGAAATAGGGATTACGAATTCTATGGAGACCTAATTCTCAAAGAGCTTATCTGCTGTATTCGGATTTCACTTTGAGTTTTTTATAAATTTCAATTTAATTTTGATTTTTTTCAATTCTTCCTATAAAATCATTTTCTTAATTCGATTCCTTTCATTTGCTTAATTCGATTGTTACTTATAGGATAGAGTTGATTACATTCGTTTGTTTATATGATCCTTAACTATAATCACGTTAGCATAGATTTTGCATTATCGTGTTTGCTTAATTCGCGACTACTTAAATCTGTTTGCTTAATTCAGAAATTAGGAACATACATAATATAATACCTCTTTCTCTTGCCAGTGGGTATTGTAATCGAATATGACTGAATCTGCTAGGGAACTAGAATTACAAGAATCGATGATAAGTCGGAAATCAACACAGTAGATTAACTTATTTATCAATTTTGCTTTTATCTTAATTATCTCCAATTTAAGTTCCGAACCTTAAAAATCCCCTTCTTTTCATTATTTTGGTTACAACATTCATGAGTCCTTGTGATACGACATTCAAGTGTCCCTTTCGTTTTACTACAACTTTAAACTCGTTTTTGACCTGAGTACGACAACAGATCAAGAGACTTAAAGAAAAGTATTAGCTTGAGGTCCGAGCTTCCGTCCTCCTTGGAGAATAATGGTGTTTCAGTTTTGTTCGTTGGAGAAGAATAGTGTTTCAATATTGTTTGCTAGATAGGGTGCAAAAAGTGAATGAGACTTAACATTAAATCTAAAGAAATAAAAAATTGTTAAGAGAGTATTTATCTTGGTTTTATTAAAAACCGAGGGAACATATCCGACGTAAAATCTATAAAAAAAAATGCGCCTATTTGGTTCTAAATAAACCATAAGCTTGCAAGTGCTGGGAATCGAAGCTCGAACCTAAAGCAACTTTTTATGTCGGTTTTTGGAAAAACCAAGGTAAAAGATTAAGTTTTAAAAAATGGTGTGTTTCAGGTCATTTGACCTCGGTTTTTCAATAGCTGAGATGAAAGATTCATCATGAAATATATTATTTTTAGTAGTGATACAACAAGAAAGACTCTTTCAGACTTAAGAATTTCTAGAATATACTAGTGTTAAGAATTCTAAGTTAAACTTGTGCTTGTTTATTTGGTAGAGTATCAACTCTTTTTAATGCCAATAGCTCATTATTTTTCTTCAAATCTTCAACTCCTTATATAGAGATAAAGAAAAAGAGTTGTTGAAGAGTTTGCACAAGAGAGTCGTTGAGAAACTTGATTTAAAGATGTTGAGATGTTTCCTGATATGGTTAATATCGTTGAAAGCTCATTTGAAATACCTTTGCTACAAAAGGAATTATCATTTGCATCACAACTTTCTTCAGCATATTTTTGCTTAAGTCTTCACGTGATTAGAAGAAGAAAAAATCATCGATCCTTGCGCTGGCTAGATCTTCAGAGTCTAAATCTGCAAAGGCAAATGCTTCAGAGTCTGGATCTTCATAGTATCTTCAGATGCTGACATCAATTAGAGGTTGACGTCATACAGAGTCTGGTCTTCAGCTTCTGATCTTCCAGAATCTAGATCTTTAGTTTCTCATTATATGTTCATTTCTCATAACCAGTGTTAAATTCTCTTTAGAAATTTTAGTCTTTGATCCCGCACAGTTGAACATATGTAAGTATACCCTATTTTTCTATAAATACTTTGTTATCATCAAAGTCTTAGAGATATGGTACAAATCAATTTTGTTCCAACAATTCATTGACCTTAAATCCCATAGCTTTACATTGTCATGAAAATCTTTACTAGTTGATGATGAATGAATAACAAAATTCGAACCTTCTAAAATATATAAACCACATAATTTAGACCCTTTAGCTATAATCCTTTCACCATGAAAATTCTTCAACACCCTATGTTCAAATCGAATGCTATAAACTAGATCACCAAACCTACTTATGGTTAACTAAGTTTTCTTAAGCTCTAGAACTTACCTCGAATTATGAAGAAGAAACTTACGATCATCAAACATTTTAAGTTTGACCATACCAATACCATGGACCTTGCAAAACCATAATGTCACCAAAGGGAGCTAGTATACCTTGATCCAGCTTCAAAGCTCAAAGTATTTCTTTCTTTTTTTACATATGATATGGGCAACCTGAGCCTGTAACCCTACCCTCTTCAGTCTCTAAACTCGACACCACTAATGCATCCGTACTCTCATAACTATCCTCATTAGAGGAAGCAATAATCTGAACAAAATCTTCATTTTCCTTTCTCTCAAGACAATCCCCCTTGAAGTGACAAAGTTTTTGACAAATAAAGTATTTTAACCTTAACTTGTCAAACCTCTTTGATTTGGACATCATTCTACACTCACTTACTCCTCTTGAGACACTTAAGGCTCCACCATATCAATAATCTTCAAACCTTTCACCTCTGAAAATGCTTTGGATCTCACAGTCACTTAGACTTCATATAAAGTATTAGTAAATTTCTTACCACAAAGAATGACATTCTTTAAGTGCTCAAAGGATCTGGGTAATGAGCTCAACAAAGTAGAGTCTTATCCTCATCTTAAATCTTCACCTTAATATTCTCCAGATCATCAATGATCTTGTGAAACTCTGTCAATTGTTTCATTATGGATTTGTTCTTTACCATACAAAATGAGTAGAGTTATTATTTCAACACAAATTATGAGTCGAAGACTTAGTTATATACAATCATTCAAGTTATGCCCATTGTTACTACCAGGGTTTCAGAGCGAGGATCCGAGACTGAACTAAAGGATACCTCCTCAATGAGAGAAGGCAAAATAGAAGAGTCACTGCTGAATTTTATTTTGATTACCTCTATGGGAGAGGAGAGGGGAAATAGTTTATAAAACCCTCAAAGAAGAAAAGGTTGCACACGGGTAGTGCGAAAGGATAAAGAATCGGTCTCGTAACCGAGACTTGGGTTCGGAAGTTGGTTACGCAAGGCAAATGTATTAACACCCTCACATCCATGGTACTCCATGAGACCATTTGGGTTGTCTGCGTATGTGGGTATTTATCTCATTTATTCTTGTTTACTTTCAAAAAAGTGTAAAAATTGACAGGACTTTGTGTTTTTTTGTTATTGTGCTTGTCAAGGATTGTGACCCTTGTGCCTACGTATCACTCATTGGGTGATGAGGAATCAGAGATTCATAGTTTGGAGTAGATAATGTTTGTCTGTTGGTTGATTTTACCTTTGAGAAAAGGGTTTTCGGAGTGGTGCCCTAAGGCACAAAAAATGAAGTTGATGGGTTGTATTGTTTTTACCTTTAATAAGGGTTTGTAAAAAAGGTTTGTGATTAGATTGCACTAAAGTCTATGAGCGGAGGTGAAAATTATAAACAATAATCCAAGCGTCTTGCGTCCAAAATAATCAGAGTAAGGATAGGAATGCTCCATTCTTACTCATTCTCTACCACTTAAGGCTTGTGGTGCACAATACTAATCCTAATTTTAAATGTTTTGAATTTGATTATGAAAATTCCACTTGACGTTAAATCAAGGGTTTACTTATTTGATTATGAAATTGGGTAATGTAATGAATATACAAAGTAACCAACAAGAAAATAAGGGGCTCATTGTAAGGTAGCCCAAAAGAAAGCCTTATGTGTGCAAAAGTGACATAAGCTAAACAAAGGATAATGGTCTTACAAACATGTCCCCCTAGGATAGTGCCATGATGCCATTCTTACAACTGGTATGTAAGTTAGAGATGAAATCCAAAGTTAAAAACCAAGTATCACCAAGTATGGAAAGGTCTTCCAAGCAAAGGTCCTAAGATGAGATCTTCTAAGTCCAAATTGATTATAAGTGCAATGATTATTTTTGGTCTTAACATTTTATCATGTTTTTTGTTGTTTTTAATGTATGATGACAATAAGGATAAATGACGATAATAAACTTGCATGATAAGTTTATACAATAAATATGATGATGCGTACTTGAATGTAAATTGCAATGTAACAACATAAAAGTAAATAGGAAATTAACAAAGATAAAGTCACAATAACAATGGTTAATGGTAGTCAAAGTTAGTAAAGTCTAAGTGAAGTTAGTATTACGAACAAGTCCAACACTTGAGGATTATCACTGATACAAAGTATTGATGATGATCAAATGATCAACTAACAATATATTTGTAAGAATAAAAGTTATGCAAACCCCAAGTCCATATATCACTAGCTTGACAAAAGGAAGATTATATCAACTCAAGGGTTAAAAGTTAATATTTTGATTAAATGATTAGGTTAGACAAGTTATAAAGATCAATATATAATATGAACAAGTGAATAATAAGGTTTAGGGGGTTAGTATAGCAATGGAGACAAAATGGAACAAAAGAAACCACAAGTTAATATGTACATAAATAAGGCTTCATCTATATGTCAAATGACCCAAGTTTGTTTGATATAGAGACAACCTATACATGCTTCAAAGTATTATGGATGCACCCTTGATCATTAATTAGTAGGTTTGAAATATAGAACGTTCAAGCAACCCTAATCAATCCAATATGAACACAACCATAGACTTCATTAGCCACTAAGTTCAAAACCTCATAAGTCAATGGAAAAAATGCTCAAATGATATGAAACAAAGCGTAATAAAATAGTAGGGGCAAAAATAACAAGGGTCTATGTTGGGAATATTTTCAGAAGAACAAATATGAGTGAGATAAAAAATAAAATAAAAGACAAATAAGTAGTGTAAAAAATAAACAAAATAAAAGGTGAAAGAAATAACAAATGGAAAAAATGCATGCACTTGGGGTTGAACCTCTAACCTTGGGGTCATGGGGGATCAACCCCCTCTACCACTGGGCTAAGCGCCATTTGGTGATTCTGAAACACGCTCACATGATAAACTAAAATAACTAAAAAGAAAATAGGATGCGCGCGCTAGCTGACCAATAGGAACAAGCCAACTGATATATTCAAATTTGAAAATGCGCATTCAACTTCGTCTTCAACCTTGGAACCTCAGAATCAAAATCCAAAAATACGTGTTTTCAAGGGATTTAAACCTGGAATAATTGCCTATTCATAAAAATGGATCAACCTCCACATTCATTAGCCATTGATTGACTCTGAGTGTGAAGTATTTTCTAGAAAACTCAGAAGAACAACTTGACCTAAATTAAAAATTAAATGATAGATAACAGTGAATCAGAACTTAAAACATGTGGTTAATGACCAATGAGTGATTTCGAGTTGGATGGTAACTTGTTTGAGTGAAAGGGGTGAGTGAAACTACCTGATCGAAATCGGTTTCAGGTATGAACTCTGATGAGTTAGTGCAGCTCAGAGGAGGTGTTAGGAAAGTGAGTTAATGTTTGGAAAAGTTTCACTGATGTTCAAGGATGGATTCTGGGCGGTTGTTTTGTACTGAAAGGCTTTCAATCTCAAAAATAGAATCTCTGTTTTCAATGGAGGAAATTGGTTTTGAAGCAGGGTATTTATGGATTTCAAAGCTTGGTTAAGTGTTATGACACCTTCCCCTATTTATAGGGAAGGTGATGGAAGTGTTTTGAGAGAAGAAAGAAGTGGTTTGCTTCAGAAAGGTGTGAAGCTCGAAACACGCTTAAGGTTGAAACTTGTTGGACAAGTGTGGCTATGTTATGACTTTGGTTTCTCCCTCCACTCAATTTGTTTTCATTATATCATCAAAAAGGAGGGACAAAGAGGCTTGAATCAGAGTTGGGATGGCTTTTGTATTTTGCCATTTTGGGAAATTTGTTACTTTTCACATGGCATCGGGTTTGGAAATTTGAGAGGTTTTTCCATCCAATTTGACTTCCATTCTTGTCCTGAGGTGTTTTGCAAGGTGTTTGGGGTCAAATGGGATCAGAAAAAAGTGAGTTGAGGACTTGGTGGATCAAATTGCAAAATCTGATTGACTTGGTCTGGTTTGTGCATCAGGATGATTTCCAATCTTTGAACCAATGCCAAATGAAATTGGCTCGTGCATTTTGCATGAAATTTGTGCCAAATGTTCCTGCCATGTCCTTGATTAGATGCAAAAAGAACCAGGTCAAAATGAGTTGTGGTTTGGAAATGGCAATGTGGTAAAGTGGTGGTCTTGGTCATGTTTTAGGGCATAGTAGGCATGTTTGACCAGCTTGGCCAATGCAAATAGTGAGGTCTTTGTTCATGGGTGAATCAAATGCCTTGAAATTTCAAAAACCATGACCAAACCAAGTTACTTGTAACATGAATTGAATGAGTGTTTGAATGGTGAATTTTGGTTATAATTGACATGAATTGATGTTAAATGAGTGGTGGTATGATAGGGTGATCAAAATGAAGCAAGACCAATGATCAAAGGATGCCCAAATTAGGATTTCTTGAACTATAAGTTTCATCAAGGATCATGGTCAGACAAATTAGGGTTTGATGTTGCAAGGGATATATTGAGATGTTTCAAAGGTTTTAGGGCATGAACAAACTTTGGATTTTAGGGGTCCGGAATGACATGGTTAAGATTCATGATAATCATGACTTGTACAAGTCAATGAAGGTCAAGAGCTAGGGTTGAGGTCCTTGGATGACCAGATGAATCTTGATGTGTCTTCGATGAGGACTCACCATCCAATTAGGGTTTTGGAGAGTGAGTGAGATGTCTTGAATGATCCTTCAAGCTTGTTGGATGCTTGAGGATAAAGATTAGGATTAAGGTGACCTGGGCACACCCTAACATGATCAGGGGATCTTGAGGCTTCACAGATGAACCTCATGCCTTTGACTTGTGGATTATTGGATAATTAAGATAAATGCACATTAGATTACATGTATGGGATGTATGCTCATGAATTAGGGTCATATATGGTGATATGGAGGTAGGGTACAAGATAATGTTACTTCCAACCTTATCCACCATTTTAATCTTCTCTGCTTCTTTTAGGCGTGCAGGCATTGATGCCTCACCCTTTAATGCTTCAACGCACTTCTCTTGGTCAAAATTCTTTGCTAAGATAGAAAATCAAAATTTAACCCCCTCATAGAAAAAGTGTATTGAGGCTTGTAACCACATTGAACCAACTATCACAAACTTCTTGCGCAAGTTTACTTTCTCTCAATCGTTTGAGAGGTCTTGTTCCTGGAACCTCTCTTAACTCTTTCAAAACACAAAAAATTGTATTCAAATTTTTTGGAGGAGCAATGTTTTAAGAAACTTCTATAATTTTCGAGTGAACAGAGGATCTTGTTTGCTTCGAAAAAATATCAAGACTTCGAACTGAAGGCTTTCAATTTTACATATAACAACCCTATACTCTTAAAGGGTATTGGCTAGTAATTACCTATACCCCACATATATCAAATTTGTTAAAAAAATGCTTTTATGTTAAAAATTTGTTATTATTTTAATATTTATGTATAATATTTTCTTATTTAAATATCACAAATGAGTTTTGCTCCTTAACATATTAGTATTACATTGCACTTTCACTTTCACAAGAATTTTTTTTATCAAATAATAATCATAAATTATGAAGATGGTTAAGAGTTTCATATCAGATAATATACCCTCTAAATATATCTTTATAAATGGGAGATAATCTTCACCCTACAAACAAGTTTTGCAAAATTGAGTTAGGTCGAATCATATATTCGAAGATTTTTAATACAAATTAGTATTTTTTTCAAGTTAATAATATTTTTATTTTAGTAACATGGTTATTTTGGTTTATTTTATTCATTTATTAACGATTACAAATATTCTCGCCGTAGATACCATTACATCTTCTTTATTATTCAATAGTTAACTATTTTATGCTGAAAAGTTTTTTTTGTATGACAATTTTTGTTTTGTTTATATTAGTGTTTTATTTATAAAGAAAATAGTAACATTAGTTTTAACTAAAAAATCGTAACAAGACATTATTGTTTAAACCCAATTTTTTTCTAAATAATTTAATTTTTTTAATTAATAAATCATTTTTAATTGTAAAGTTGATTTGAATCTTTTTTTTTTGACCTTGTAATATTCTTCATTTTTGACCTTGTAAAGTTGGTGGAGTTGTTAAAGAAATGCCTTGTAAGCATTGGTTTCATGGGAATTCTATTGACAAGTATTAAGGATTCATGGATCTTGTCCTGTTTGTAGGTATCAGATGCCTATTCATGAGGAACAAGAAAAATAAGTTTGGTAGTGATTCAAAGGATTCTTCATCTAACCCTAGAAATGATCATGACTTTGAGAATTATTCTTCATTTTTATTTTGTTAGAATATTGGTTTTCAATTTATTGAGGAATATTTATAGCCTCAAATGAACAAATTTGTACTTATATGTGAGAATAAATAATGATCTTTTGTTTACTTATTTTATAACTATTTTGAATATGACGATATGTGTAAATACTATGAATAAGAAATATGAGAGAATCACAAAGGTGTTAAAAGATTAATTATTATATACTGTCAGTGTAAAAAAATTTACACCGTCAATACATCACAATCATCCGTTTATATTACTTTACATATAATTATAATAAAAGTCAAACTTTTCTAACAAATCAACGGTTGTAATTAACTGACAGTGTAAAATATGTTTACACTATCGATACATTTCAATTAAATTCAATTAAAAATTAAAAACTAGAAGCTAATTTTGACAAATTTTAAATTTTGAATGATAAAAATTGACAATGTACACATTACTATTACACGATACCAAATACTCTCTTTTACATTAATTACATTATGCTTAATAATTAGACAAAAGTGTAAATAACATAATACACAATTTTAGAGTCTAACACAATTTTTTTAAATAATCATATTTTTTAAACTAAATTCTGAAATAACCATTTTTAAAAAAAAAATTACTGAAATAATCACATTTTAAAACAGATGCGCTAGTTGATCTGGCGCATCCATTTAATATGAAGAGGAGGCGCCACTAATGTTAGCGCATGCTTTCAAAGTATTGCATGGAGGCGCCAACAACCATGTCACATGTGGTTTATGCATTGGTGTATGCGCCATTCATCTGGTGCATACACCTTAAGATTTTTTATTTTATTTTTAATGGTTTATTTAATAATTAATTAAATAAAATATTAAAAAAAGTATTTATGTTATAATAAAAATTACATGGAATTGACCAAAAATTCAATGACCGGCCCGACCGAAACGTCCCCATGTTCCACATCCAGGTGTGTTAGTCTGTCTTCGAGGTCTCCCACGATTTTCCTGAGGTGTTTGGGGTCTTTGAGTGCTGACCTGATCCAATGGTGGCTGGTGTGAAGGTCCGGTGGAAGGTCCAGCGGTATTTGATAGATGTGTCATCATTTGTTCCCATTAGTCGGGGGGTTTTGGCCAACAACGCTTCCGTAATGTAGTTTGGTGCTCATGTTGTCGTAGTTGGGTCGATATAGTTGGGTGAATTGTGGACGGTATAGTTGCCCGAATTGGGACATTGAATCGTTTTGAAAATGAAGCAATGGTTCCTGGGGTGTACTATAGTTAAACAATGGTTGTGTTGTAGTGATGGGATGGTTGGGTGGTAATTGGTGGGGGGCTACGATGAAGTGAATCGTATGAATCATCTAGGCTATAGACTGTTGTGGTGGTTGCGTATGGTTGTTGGTGGGTAGGGTTTGATTCTTGGTTTTGAGGTTAGGTGTGTGGCATGAATGGATTGCGAGGTTGGGTGTTTGGCATGAATGGGTTGCAAAGTTGGGTGATTAGTTGTTGGGTGTATATGGTAGGGTGATGGTGTGAGGTTGGATGTTGGGTTTGGGTGGTTTGATATTGGTGTTGGACGGGGACTTGTTGTTAGGCGTATGATGACGAAGCTAGTTGGCGTGGATCAATCGAATACAATGGCTCAGACACAAATTGTTACGTTGTAACCGATCTAAACCATGCCATACATTGTTGAATTGGTCTAGCACCATGTATGACTGGTTCGTTTAAGATGTGTTATTGTCGATTCCTCCAATGACGACATATCTCTTTTGCGAAGTCTCTCTAGTCGAAATAATCTCATTTGGAATCGAGTCTTTTTTTATGTCAATCTCCCAAACACGTCGGAGGTTCTGGAATTTGTTGTTGCATGCCGAATTGCAGTTTTACCCGGTCCCTCTGGTGCATGTCCATAGTAGTGAACCAGATAATTGGTGTCTTTACTGTCCAAACTGCAGCATCATCATGGTTAACCTGATGATCAAGACCCAGATATGGCCTCCAGATAAACTGTACAATAATATGACATGATTAGATGATAAATAATTTGACAAGTATTTTTAAATTAAAATAGAGTTGTGTAGGAGTATTACATCGTTTGGTCCAATGTGATCCAATAGATTGCGATAGACTACTATAACGTGTTTCAGACACCTATTGTTGTTCATCCCTCTAACTGACCACCTTGATCAAAAATAATTGAAAAATATTATTTACAGTTAATTGTAATATAAATTCTAATTAATTATATGGTAAAGATTTAAACTTACTTTGTTGCAAACGGGAATATGAATGGTTTTTCGTTTACCTGGGCGAGTGACGACATTCTTGACCAACCCCATGCTTGTAGCAAATACGCGCATGAATAAAACGTACAAGTATTTTTTTTGGCATTTTTACACATCGTATTATATAAATGGGCCAAAATAGCTGAACCCGAACTATATGTGATTACCTTATTTATCTTGCATAACAACAGTAAATACATAATATTTACCGTATTACCAGTACTTTCGGGAAATAAAAAATTACCACATAAATTATTACAGGAAAATAAGAAGCGAATTGGATGGACCATGACTGAGATTGCTGATATTAGATCGTCCATTTGTATGTATAAAATCTTACTTGAAGATGGAGAAAAAGTAGTGAGGAAGCCCCAACGGCGACCTAACCCCTTGATTTGGGATGTTATAAAAAAAACAAGATCTATGTTGCACCAAAGTACAAAGAGAATATCATTTTCACTTGCCCATTCAACACCTTTACCTATAGAAGAATGTTCTTTGATCCTGGAATAAAAATTGAAAACACTGATAAAATCATCAAATTCAATGGACACTGCCTCAAGCTATTCCATGAGAGACCCACATTGGAAGAGGAACCTGTAGAAGAGATCTCATTGAGAAAGGCTATTTATTCAGTCATTTATCCGCCTTGACTCCTCGGGTGTGTTCTTTCCTCTCTCTCCTCTCTGTTATTTTATGCTTGTTTCTTTCAATGAGGAAAATGTGTGTTTTAAGTATGGGGGAGGGAGGTATTTTGATTTTCTTGTTTTATTTTCTTCATTTAATTTCTTTGTTTTGTTTTCCTAAAATAAATTATGCATGCTTTTTCGTTGGTTTTTAGGGTGGTAAGCGTAAGTAATTTCTCCATTCTCTTGACTAAAGATTCATGATGTGATGTGCGTGATTTGATGTGCATTCTTAGTATATAAGTAAGACTAAATTTTAAATTGTACATCATTTGTGGTAGATTATTAACCTTTGTGAGATTTTGAGCCTAATAATGGATAACATTAAAAACAATCCATCTCTTTATTTCTTGTGTGAATTCACTTATGTCTGTTAGTCTCTAGAACTTGATCTGACTTTGTTTGAAACTATTTTATTACTTGTGCACACTGATATGATAAAGGCAAGTTGTTTGTGTTTTATTTTTTTAGCCAGTTATCCAATTTATCCCATTTAGCCTATTTATCCCATTTTTTGTTTATATAACCCATTACAAGCTTAAAAGTGAAAAACAATGTTATCACCCTATTCAAAGGGTTAAAAAAGTCTTGTTTGTAGTTTGTGTGGGGTTGAATAATTATAGTTGTGGTATTTCATTCAAAAGTTGGTAGAAAATAGAAAATTTGAAAAAATTGAAAAAGAAGTAAAAAAAAGGGGAAAAATGATGACAATACATATTCCTTCCGGAGAAAAAAGAATAAAAAAAGAGAAAAAAGAAGAAAAATAGCTGAAAGATTATTGTTTGAAAGTGAATAAAGGTTTATTGAGTTCAACTCCCACAGTTTCTTTCAATTTTCTTTTGACCCTTTGAATTTTAGCCTAGTACCCCTTATAATCTATCTCACCTTTACCTTGGTCAAGTTACAACTCGAATAAATCTCCTTTTGATCTTTGTGTGTAAACAGACAACCTAAACAATTGAGAGTTGAGAGGATTTTATCATGCGAGGATCATGCTTCTTATGATATGCTTATTAGTGAACTGCCATCTTATCCGTTTTGACTTTCACATAAAATTGCTCACTAACACCATATTTCTTGAAGCTTAGAATTGAGATTTTACTTGCACCCTTGTGTAATTGGAATTTTACTTACAACCTTGTGATTTTGAAGGTCTTTGAATTTTCATGCTCTATTTTGTTCTTATTTTTCTGCTTTGAATTTTAACTTTAGAATTTTACTCGGAGTGCAAAAGTCTAAATATGGGGGAATTTGATCAGTGTATTTTAACACATTATCTCTTACTTTGTGCTAAGACTTTTATATGACTTCTCACTTTATTTTAATTGTTTTAATAGGTTTTTGAAAGTTAAGTTAAGTTCTGCTTATTTTCTGAATAAGTTCTAATTTTCTGAATAAACAATTATTTACACATTTTCGTTGTGTAGGTTATAACTTGAGCTACGGGAATCAGATTTTTGTTTTCTAATTTGCATTGAAAACCCGCGTGGATAACCTACAAGTTTTAAGTTGAAGTCAAAAGCTGATTCAGAGTGAAGAAGGTTCGAATAATTAGTTTTAACTCTAGACTTTAAAAAATACTTAGTTTTTGGGTCAGTTTTGTATTTTTTTCGAGCCAGTTGTTGTTAGGCCCGAAATCCCTTGCTCTATTTAAACAAATGAGTAGTTTTAGGATTCATAATTCATCATTCATGAAATAAGAAATAGGGTTTACGAATTCTATGGAGACCTAACTACCAAAGAGCTGATTTGTTGTATTCGGATTCCACTTTGAGGTTTTTATAATTTCAGTTTAATTTTGATTTCTTTTCAATTCCTCCTATAAAATCGTTTGCTTAATTTGATTGCTACTTATAGGATAAAGTTGATTAAATTCAATTGTTTGTATGCTCCTTAACTATAATCACGTTAGCGTAGCTTTTGCGTTATCGTGTTTGATAAAGTCATGTTTGCTTAATTCGCGACTACTTAAATGTTTGCTTAATTCAAAACTTATAAACACACATAATATAATACCTATTGCGCTTGTCGCTAGATATTGTAATCGAATATGACCGAATCCGCTAGGGAATTGGAATTTTAACCTTGACTTCTCAATCCTCTTTGATTTGGACATCATTCTACCCTCACTTACTCTTCTCGAGACACTTAATTCCTCACGATATCAATAATCTTCAAATCTTTCACCTCTGAAAATGCTTAGGATCTCACAGTGGTCTGGACTTCATCCAAAGTAATAGTACATTTCTTACCATAAAGGATGACATCCTTTAAGTGCTTAAAGGATTTGGGTAATGACCTCAACAAAGTAGAGTCTTATCCTCATCTTAAATCTTCACCTCAATAGTCTCCAGATCATCAATTATCTTGTGAAACTATGTCCATTGTTTCACAAAGGATTTGTGCTTTACCATACATAATGAGTAGAGTTATTGTTTCAACACAACTTGTGAGTCAAAGACTTGCTCATATACAATGATTCAAGTTATGCCCACATTGAAACATCGGTCTTCTCCTTGGAAACATCCCCTATAAATTTATCCCCAGGGCATAAGATAATGTTACCTCCAACCTTATCCACCATTTTGATCTTCTCTGCTTCTTTTAGGCGTGCAGACATTGATGTCTTACCCTTCAATGCTTGAACGCACTTCTCTTGATCAAAATTCTTTGTTAAGATAGAAAATCGGAATTTAACTCCTTCTTAGCATAAGTGTTTTGAGGCTTGTAACCACATTGAACCAACTATCACAAACTTCTTGCACAAGTTTACTTTCGCTCAATCGTTAGAGAGGTATTCTTCATGTAACCTCTCTTAACTCTTTCAAAACACAAAACATCGTATTCAAAAAAAATTTAGGAGCAATGTTTTGAGAAACTTCTATAGTTTTCGAGTGAATAGATGATCTTGTTTGCTTCGAAAAAATCTTAAGACTTCGACATAATGTCTAAAAAAATGCTTTTATGTTAAAAAGTTGTTATAATTTTATTATTTATGTATAATTTTTTCTTATTTTAATATCACAAATGAGTATTGCACTTCAATATATTAGTATTACATTACACTTTCACTTTGACAACAATTTTTTATCAAATAAATAATCACAAATTGTGAAGATTGTTAAGAGTCTCGTATAAGATAATATATTGTCTAAACATATCTTTATAAGTGGGTGCAATTCTCGCCCTATATACAAATTTTACACAATTGAATTAGACCAATCGAACACTTTTAACACAAATTATAAATTAAATTAGTATTTTTTTTTCTATTTATTATTCAATAGTTGACTATTTTATGCTGAAAAGTTTTTTTTGTATGACAATTTTTGTTTTGTTTATATTAGTGTTTTATTTATAAAGAAAATAGTAACATTAGTTTTAACTAAAAAATCGTAACAAAACATTATTGTTTAAACCCAATTTTTTTTCTAAAGAATTTAATTTTTTTTAATTAATAAATTATTTTAAATTGTAAAGTTGATTTGAATCTTTTTTTTTTTTTGAGCTTGTAATAGATTGATTTGAATATTTCAACTAAATAATGATTTGATTTGATTGATTTTTTAAGATATGTTTTAATAGGAAAGCCGTTAACATCTAAGTCTAAAAGTTTTGCTATAAATAAGAGGTGAAGAATTTATTGAAGTTATTTGAATTGAAGTTATGGCATCTGAAGCTGAAGTTTTCGAACATTTTTCTGTATACGACATAATAACAAGAGTTAGAGACATGGCATCTGAAGCTGAAGCTTCTGAACTTTCCTGTTTGTTTGAAAGAATGATAAGAACTAATGACATGTCTTTGTTCTTTCCATTCATGCTTCGTCTTTATGCTTTGTCAACTCGAAGAAACAGCGACGACCCAGATCAAGAATCATCCAGTAACGAAGATTCCAACCGTCAAAGAATCATCTTGGTGAGCCCTTCTACACAACGTATTATTCTAATCAACGATGTTTCAAGTCTTGAAGCTTTGTTTCAAGAACATGGAAGCACTAGAGAGAATGGTCAACATCCAGCTTCAACAAAGTCAATAGAAACAATGAAAAAAGTTGAAATTGTTGAAGGTGAAGAACATAGAGAGTGTGTTGTTTGTTTGGAAGAATTTGAGGTTGGTGAAGTTGTTAAAGAAATGCCTTGTAAGCATTGGTTTCATGGGAATTGTATTGACAAGTGGTTAAGGATTCATGGATCTTGTCCTGTTTGTAGGTATCAGATGCCTATTCATGAGGAACAAGAAAAATAAGTTTGGTAGTGATTCAAATGATTCTTCATCTAACCCTAGAAATAATCATGACTTTTAGAATTATTCTTTATTTTTATTTATTTTGATAGAATATTGGTTTTCAATTTATTGAGGAATATTTATAGCCTCAAATGAACAAACTTGTACTTATATGTGAGAATAAATAATGATCTTTTGTTTACTTATTTCATAACTATTTTGAATATGATGATATGTGTAAATACTATGAATAACAAATATGAGAGAATCATGAAGGTGTTAATCGTTGCACGGTTCAAAATTAAAAACTAGAAGTTAATTTTGACAAATTTTAAATTTTGAATGATAAAAATTGACAATGTACACATTACTATTACACGATACCAAATACTCTCTTTTACATTAATTACATTATGCTTAATAATTAGACAAAAGTGTAAATAACATAATACAAATTTTAGAGTCCAACACAATTTTTTTTATTTAAAATAATCATATTTTTTAAACTAAATTCTGAAATAACCATTTTTTAAAAAAATTTACTGAAATAATCACATTTTCAAACAGATGCGCTAGTTGATATGGTGCATCCATTTAATATGAAGAGGAGGTGCCACTAATGTTAGCGCATGCTTTCAAAGTATTGCATGGAGGCGCCAACAACCATGGCACATGTGGTTTATGCATTGGTGTATGCGCCAATTCATCTGGTGCATACACCTTAAGTTTTTTTTAATGGTTTATTTAATAATTAATTAAATAAAATATTAAAAAAAATTATTTATGTTATAATAAAAATTACATGGAATTGACCAAAAATTCAATGACCGGCCCGATCGAAACGGTCCCATGTTCCACATCCAGGTGTGTTAGTCTGTCTTCGAGGTCTCCCACGATTTTCCTAGGGTGTTTGAGGTCTTTGAGTGCTGACATGATCCAATGGTGGCTGGTGTGAAGGTCCGGTGGAAGGTCCAGCGGTATTTGATAGATGTGTCATCATTTGTTCCCATTAGTCGGGGGGTTTTGGCCAACAACGCTTCCGTAATGTAGTTTGGTGCCCATGTTGTCGTAGTTGGGTCGATATAGTTGGGTGAATTATGGATGGTATAGTTGCCCGAATTGGGACATTGAATCGTTTTGGAAATGAAGCAATGGTTCCTGGGGTGTACTATAGTTAAACAATGGTTGTGTTGTAGTGATGGGATGGTTGGGTGGTAATTGGTGAGGGGCTACGATGAAGTGAATCGTATGAATCATCTAGGCTATAGACTGTTGTGGTGGTTGCGTATGGTTGTTGGTGGGTAAGGTTTGATTCTTGGTTTTGAGGTTAGGTGTGTGGCATGAATGGATTGTGAGGTTGGGTGTTTGGCATGAATGGGTTGTAAAGTTGGGTGTTTAGTTGTTCGGTGTATATGGTTGGGTGATGGTGTGAGGTTGGTTGTTGGGTTTGGGTTGTTTGGTATTGGTGTTGGACGGGGACTTGTTGTTGGGCGTATGATGACGAAGCTAGTTGGCATGGATCAATCGAATACATTGGCTCAGACACAAATTATTACGTTGTAACCGATCTAAACCATGCCATATATTGTTGAATTGGTCTAGCACCATGTATGACTGGTTCGTTTAAGATGTGTTGTCGTTGATTCCTCCAATAACGACATATCTCTTTTGTCAATCTCCCAAACACGTCGGAGGTTCTGGAATTTGTTGTTGCATGCCGAACTGCAGTTTTACCCGGTCCCTCTGGTGCATCTCCACAGTAGTGAACCGGATAATTGGTGTCTTTACTGTCCAAACTGCAGCATCATCATGGTTAACCTGATGATCAAGACCCAAATATGGCCTCCAGATAAACTGTACAATAATATGACATGATTAGATGATAAATAATTTGATAAGTATTTTTAAATTAAAATAGAGTTGTGTAGGAGTATTACATCGTCTGGTCCAATGTGATCCAATAGATTGCGATAGACTACTATAACGTGTTTCAGACACCTATTGTTGCTCATCCCTCTAACTAACCACCTTGATCAAAAACAATTGAAAAATATTATTTACAGTTAATTGTAATATAAATTCTAATTAATTATATGGTAAAGATTTAAACTTACTTTGTTGCAAACGGGAATATGAATGGCTTCTCGTTTATCGGGGCGAGTGACGACATTCTTGACCAACCACATGCTTGTAGCAAATACGCGCATGAATAAAAAGTACAAGTATTTTTTTTTTGGCATTTTTACACATCGCACTATATAAATGGGCCAAAATAGCTGAACCTGAACTATATGTGATTACCTTATTTATGTTGCGTAACAACAGTAAATACATAATATTTACCGTATTACCAGTACTTTCGGGAAATAAAAAATTGTCAAATAAAATCATAATATAACACCGAGCTTTAATTATTTTTTCGTACTCGGTAGATTCTTCAGTCAATGTTATACTCGCATAATATTGTTTGAGATATCTTAAATTAATATCTTGCCCCCTAGCTTGACCGAATGTCTCTCCCGCCGCTTGGTCGTCACACAAAGGGGCACCCAATAATTCATTACAGACAGAGTTATCCTAGTTAACTCTACCATTCACGGCCTTACCATCGATACGTAGACCCAACAACATGTAGATGTCCTCAAGTGTGACGGTACACTCACCAAAAGGAAGGGGAAATGTGTGGGTCTTAGGTCTCCATCTCTCCAACAAAGCAATAATAAATTTGTAGTCAACCGAGTAAGAGACTATGTTGAGGAAATTTCCAAAACCACATCCTCTAATATATGGTTCTATCAAAGGATCGTGGGGTACATATTCATGTACACGACATTGAAATCGTTTTGGGTCCTAATAAAACATAATTAAGAAATAAAATAAGAAGAAGTAATATACAATAAAAAAATAAATAAGAAATAAATACATAATAAATACGAAATAAGTAAAAAGAAGTAATAACATACAAATGTCGAGATATTTTCGATTTTTTCTCGGTGTTCATCACCCATAGTCAATAGAGACATACTGTTGCAGAGGTTGAGTATGGTAAAGATGAAGTGTTGTTGAGGTTGACTGTTAGTGTTGTAGATGATGAGATATTGTGAGTTGATGCCCTATTTATAAATGAGTAAGTGTTGAATAGGTTGAATAGGTACGCAATATGTGAAGCATTGGATTGGGTGCATGCATGTGACAAGAGTGTAGGCGCCTAAGGCTATGGCGCGTGCTTGCTTTATGACATGCATGGTCACATGCGCCAAGGCCAGTGGCGCATGCATGTCTTTTTTTGCATGCAAGGAAGAGGCGACAAAGGCTTGGGCATATACATTGCTTTATGCGCCATTGGAATGGGCGCCTTCCTTGGATTATTAGGGCACAAATTCCTTGTGAGATTGCTTGTGTGTCGGTGCATGCTTTGTGTGTAGAGATTCCTACCAGGCGCAAGCATTGTATTATCTTGTCTCTACATAGATTCTTTGCATTGCATTGTCTTGTTTTTGCAGATGAATTGCGTGATCAATGCATACACCGTTTACCCTATTTAATTGCATGTGAATAACATATCAATCCATTCACCATTAGTAGAAACACTAAAGTTACATTTAGAAAAAATGTCTTCCTCACCACATTACATGATCAGTGCCCATATCGAAGGTGAAATATTTGAGCATCAACTATTCGGTTTTTGTTTTCGCAACACAGAAGTTACTCGGTTTACAATAAATCGAAGATCAAATTTTTCACATCTGAAACAAAGATAGAAAAGAAATTACAGTGTAGTCTTGTGGGCCAAATCATCTATAAAAATACGGTGTGGTTTGCATACAACCAGGTAAGTTTTATCAGAAGAAGATTTGAGATGAGGATGATGTTCATCATATGTTTGTCAGTAACGAACAATCTGGGTACAATGATATAGAGTTGTAAATATTACCACAACAACAACAACAAGTGTCTCAGTTCATTGATCAGTCACAAGTGTTTTATGAAATTGATGACGATGAACAAGCTGAGGTCAATGTTGTAGATGAGGAAGAAGAAGAAGCCGAGATTTTGGTTGATTCAATGGTGAACGATGATGAAGAAGAGGAGCCATTACCAGTTAGTCATGTATACTGTCCACCTCATCACATGACAAGCTTGAATTTGGGTTCCGATGAACCTTCATCAAATATATTTTACAATCCTTATGTGCAAATACAAGGATATTTGAAAGAAGGAGACACATTTCGCACAAAAGAAGATTGTGTAAAAGTTATTAAAAAGTTTCACATGGAACTATCAGCCGATTACATAGTTGATAGTGAAGGAGAATTGCCATCCAAGGCGCAGCGGAATTTAAAAATTTCTCCATTTAGTGATCCTTACGAATGGGCATGATCAGTGATAGAATCGTTACCTCTTGTGGCGATTCAAACCTTTGGTGCAGATCTCTGATAATGATCAAAATCTTTGATACAGATCCACGGAGTGATCACGAATGTTGAACGATGACAACGTCTCTACTCAGTCCACACAAACGGGTTCCTTCAATCTCACTGTTAGCTGGTACGAATGAAGACTTTGAGTGAGAGAAAGAGAGATACGAAATTCCAACTCTTCAGTTGTGTTGTATTCCCATACAATGCTTCTGCACAAGAGTTCTATTTATAGAACCACTTGTGTGGGCTTCAAGCCAAAAAGCCCACTTAAGTGTATTTTGGCCCATATCTCATAATATGCCAAAATCACTTAAGTATTTGGTACATTACCATACTTCGTATTCTACTTAAGTGCACCGTACCTTACGGTGTTCCTTAATTACTCTATTTCTCATCAATCCGTCCTTTGTGTGTGACCCTGTAGGTTTTCGCGACGTTGGCAATTATATTAAATCACGCATTTAACATAATTAACAGTGAGCGGTATCTAGCAACACATCACTGCTACACAAGACACGAAAATGTCATGTGATCTGACAAAACCTCCTGTGATAATAATTATGTGTATAATTACCCCTTTGCCCTTATGTCTATATTGAACACAAGGTATAGACCGTGGCATCCTTGTCCAGTTCAATATTGGGCCCATAGACATTTATCCTGTTACGAAGGATGGGCAAATTCCATCTAGGACACTCATGTCCCTCAACATGCTTCGTGGAGTACCCATCAACTGTCTTTATGGTTATCCAGTTATGGGCAACGTTGGATCAACAATAAAGCACTCGACTCTACATCTAGGATCCATAGTGGTTTCAGGTCGAAGAGTGGTATACACCATTATCACCATGAGAATAACTTATGACACTTTGCATAACTTTCTATATAGTATTCTCATAGCGGGTTAATCCGGTATAAATATTACTCTTAATATTCATACCTATGTTTAAGACTTGATAACTCTTTATCCATGATCTATGAGATGTGATCATCAGTCTACAAACATAATAGTCTTAATGCTTTAATGTTATCCCACTTCACAATAAAGCTCGACTACGAATACTTTAAGAATAGTGTCCTTATGTTTAATATGGTCTCATGATCAAGTCACACTTGATGCATTAAACGGACTAGCTATTCTATGGACTTTATTAAACAACCCTAATAAAGAAAAAGCCTTTTATTATTAATAAATAATTCGATACAAGTACCAAAAGTATTGGCCTCTAGGGCTTACACCAACAATCTCCCACTAGCACTAGAGCCAATCAGGCATACCCCTTATGCCCTTTGATCTAGTATGGCCATCATGCTTCTGCTGCGCAAGAGGCTTTGTCAGTGGGTCAGCAATATTGTCAAGTGTAGGTACTTTACATATTTTCACATCTCCTCTATCTATTATCTCTCAAATGAGATGATAACGCCTAAGTATGTGTTTGGATCGTTGGTGAGATCTAGGCTCCTTAGCTTGTGCGATAACACCATTGTTATCACAATAGAGAGCAATGAGATCCACAATGCTAGGGACTATGCCAAGTTCACTAATAAACTTTTTGATCCAAACAGCTTCCTTTGCTGCACTTGAGGCAACAATATACTCGACCTCGGTTGTAGAATCAGCAACTATATCTTGCTTTGAACTTTTCCAGTTCACAGCGCCACCGTTCAAGCAGAACACATAACCAGATTGCGATCTAAAGTCATCCTTATCTGTCTGGAAGCTAGCATCGGTGTAACCAATTACAGCCAACTCTTCCTGACCTCCATATATCAAGAAAGAGTCCTTAGTCCTTCTCAAGTACTTAAGGACATTCTTGACAGCTACCCAATGGGCATCACCAGGATCAGATTGGTACCTACTCGTTGCACTTAAAGCATACGAGACATCTGGTCGAGTACATAACATGGCATACATGATAGATCCTATTGCAGATGCATATGGAATCTTATTCATGCGATCCCTTTCTTCCTTAGTTGAAGGGGATTGTGTTTTTGACGGATACATGCCATGTTGCATAGGTATGAATCCTTTCTTGGAATCATGCATATTAAAGCGTCTCAGCACTTTGTCTATATACGTACTCTGACTTAGGCCAAGCAGTTTTTGTTATCTATCTCTATAGATTCTGATTCCTAATATATAGGTTGCTTCACCTAGGTCCTTCATAGAAAAGCATTTCCCCAACCAAGACTTTACTTGTTGCAGGGTAGGGACATCGTTTCCAATGAGTAATATGTCATCTACATATAACACCAGGAACACGATCATGCTCCCACTAACCTTCTTGTAGACACAAGGCTCATCTTCGTTCTTGATGAATCCATATTGTTTTACCGTTTCATCAAAACAAAGATTCCAGCTTCTGGAAGCTTGCTTCAATCCATAGATTGATCTTTGTAGCTTACATATCTTTTGGGCTTCTTCTGGTATGTCAAATCCTTCAGGATGTGTCATGTACACATCCTTAAGAAGATTCCCATTAAGGAAAGCAGTTTTGACATCCATCTGCCATATTTCATAATCATGATATGCAGCGATAACAAGTAAAATCCGAACAGATTTAAGCATTGCAACTGGTGAAAAGGTTTCATCATAGTCAACCCCATGAATTTGTTTATATCCTTTTGCAACCAGTCTTGCCTTATAGGTATGTACTTTACCATCCATGTCAGTCTTCTTTTTGAAGACCCACTTGCATCCTATAAGATTAACTCCTACAGGAGGCTCTACCAAGGTCCAAACTTGGTTTGTGTACATGGAATCCATTTCAGATTTCATGGCTTCTAGCCATTTCTCAGACTCGGGACCAGTTATGGCCTCTTGGTAGGTCACAGACTCATCTTGATCCATGAGTAATACATCACCTTGATCTGTTATGAGATATCCATATCTCTCAGGTAGGTGACGTATCCTGCTTGACCTACACTGGTCTTGTTCTACTTGAGCAGGTTGCTCTTCCACAACCACTTGTGTTTCCTGCTCTAATTCCTCCATAGGTGTATCGATGCTTTGTGATTCTTGAATTTCTTCAAGCTCTACTTTCCTCCCACTGGTTCCTTTGGAAATAAAATCCTTTTCTAGGAAAACTCCAGTTCGAGCGACAAACACTTTGCCCTCATAAGGATTGTAGAAGTAATACCCTCTTGTTTCTTTAGGATACCCCACAAATAAGCATTTGTCAGATTTGGGCTCAAGCTTAGTTGAAATTTGTCGTTTCACATAAACTTCGCAACCCCAAATCTTCATGTAAGACATATGTGGTTTCTCACCACTCCATATCTCATATGATGTCTTCTCAACCTTTTTGGATGGAACACGGTTAAGTGTGTAAGTTGCTGTCAACAGCGCATGTCCCCAAAAGGAGTTTGGAAGATCGGCGTGACTCATCATGGATCGCACCATGTCTAACAGGGTTCGATTTCTTCTCTCAGATACACCATTCCATTGGGGTGTTCCAGGAGGAGTAAGTTGGGATAGGATCCCACACTCTTTCAGATGGTCATCAAACTCTAGGCTTAAATACTCACCACCTCGATCTGATCGAAGAGTTTTAATATTCTTACCTAGTTGGTTTTGTACTTCATTCTTGAATTCCTTGAACTTTTCAAAGGACTCTGATTTGTGTTTCATTAAATACACATAACCATATCTACTGAAATCATCAGTAAATGTGATGAAGTATTGAAAACCTCCTTTGGCTGGTATGTTCAGTGGTCCACATACATCAGTATGTATGAGGGCCAAAAGATCATTAGCTCTTTCACCTTTTCCTGTGAATGGAGACTTTGTCATATTTCCAATTAAACAAGTTCTGCATGTCTCATATGATTCATAATCAAAAGAGTCCAAGAGTCCATCTTTATGGAGTTTGGAAATGCGTTTCTCATTTATGTGGCCTAATCGACAATGCCAAAGGTAAGTTGGATTTAACTCATTAGGTTTAATCCTTTTAGTATTAATGTTATAAATAGGCATTTCAAGATCAAGAACATATAGTCCATTGTTCATTTGTGCAGTAACATAGAATATATCATTCAGATAAATTGAGCAACAGTTGCTCTTTATTATAAATGAAAAACCAAACTTGTCCAAACAAGAAACGGAAATAATATTCCTGCTAATTGCTGGTACATAATAACAGTTCTCTAACTGAATTATTAAACCACTAGGTAAAGTCAATTCATAAGTTCATACGGCTAAGGCAGCAACCTTTGCTCCATTGCCAACTCGTAGGTCGACTTCACCTTTTGCCAAATCTCTACTCCTTTTTAGTCCATGCACATTTGTACAAATGTGAGAACCGCATCCAGTATCTAATACCCATGATGCAGAAGTAGATAAATTAATTTCAATAACAAAAAAACCTGAAGTTGGAGTCTCTACTCCATTCTTCCTATCTTCCAGGTACTTTGGGCAGTTCCTCTTCCAGTGTGCGGTCTTACCGCAATGGAAGCAGGTGCCTTCTTTTTCTATGCTTCCACTAGGCTTCAAAGCAGCAATAGTGGGTTTGGGTTTGGCAACTTCCTTGCCTTTCCCTTTATCATGTTTGAGGACAACCCTCAGGTTTCGGTACCAATCAAGAAAATTTATCCCAGACAATTTTTCCTTGTCAAGGATTGATCGCAAGATGTTGTTAGAGGTGTTTGTTGTCATGGTAATCTACACAAGGATTAATGAAAATATAAGTATCATTGACATATTTAATTAGGCCTTTAATTAAACATGCTCCCACTATTTTACTCAAAACAAATGACCCTCATCATCTGATTCGGAAAATCCCGTTGGAAGATTATCTAGTGGGTCGAGATCCATATTTCACTTCGTTCTAAGTCCGCGTAGGCGGATTACACAAAACTAGGTTATTTAGGTAGGAACTCCTTCCAATTGTATCTCATACAACTCTCGAAAATTTCAGTTGGGTGAATAACTCCTTATTTCAATCCATCATATGGATCATTCCCAACTCTTGCTTCTAAACATATATAATCTTATTATAATTTGTTTAGTTAAGTTTGACCCATTATTTTAACAGTTGGATATTACAATTATCCCATCGCACCTTACTAATATAGAACATGCACCTCGCGTAGGCGAAACCTACATTATTCGATACTAGTCTTGATGAGTGTTAAAACTTGGAAAGCATAAACTTAATATTTAATTTGAGGGAATTGGAATTTTTCTGATCTCACCGGCTTATTTATCATATAAATCGCCTCTCACATGCATCAACATAGATTCACATGCATAAACATACAAACATATATAATGAAACAGTTATGGCCCCTAGCGCAATTGTTCTCCCAAGCCAATGAGAGAACCTAAGCTAACCTAACAACGATCTAAGCTTCTCTAAGCAAGATCTTCAAGGTTGTCCTCCTTTGGCACTGACTTCTTTGCTTTCTTCATACCATTACATTACATAAAAGAAACTCGTTTTACATACGAGGGAGTGAGATGAGAAAAGAAGTTACATTTGGGAGATTAAGAGAGAGGCACGACACGCAGGTCGTATTTTAAAACCCAAAGCAGAATGAAGGAAAACTAAGGCCATAACCGATCACCACAAGACAATAATAAACACTTTATTATTATTATTATTAATAATTCCTTTAATTAATCAAAATCAAATTAAATCTCGACGACCGATGACACTACGCAGAGTTAGCCGGGGGTCCGCTGCCCGGTCAGCGGACGGTGGTTCCGCTGACCGTTCAGCGGACAGAGGTCAAGGGGGCAGCGCCCCTGGCCGAAATTTTTAATGAACAATTCATTTAAAATTGACGTCGCTTTTCGCATCAACACTTGATACATCAAAGCACTGAATTAGGGAATTTTGCCTTGCGTTAACCGGTTAACACTATTTGAAATCTGTTCAAAAAATTGTTTTCTGCCTTGCGTTAACCGGTTAACCAAATGCGTTAACCGGTTAACACTGTTTGAAAATCTCTTGGAAAACTGTTTTCCTTCTTGCGTTAACCGGTTAACCAAAAGCGTTAACCAGTTAACACTGTTTGAAAAACTCAAAAAATTTATTTCGTATTGCGTTAACCGGTTAACCATACGCGTTAACCAGTTAACACTGTTCCAAAAAGTGTTTAGAAAGCACAACTCTTATGCAGTCATAACCCCAATCGCATAACTCTCTGATAACATAACCCTTGTGCCGTCACTAACCCTGATGCACCAATTTCAGACCGTCAAACACATCTCGATTGTTGATTCAGTATGATTGATCAACACGTCATTGCTTCACCGTAATAATGTCGGATCAAGAAGCAAATGACCATTGATCGCTCAAAGGAAAACAACCATTGAGTGTTTGAATGAACGAAACGAGAATACTATATCATATATAATGTATTTTGCATCAGGATTACATATATTATATATATAACTTGATCGATCTCAATTTAATCTTTGATTCATTCTGTCTTTAATCATATTAATACAGAACAAAAACAGTTATCAGATTCATGGTTTCGTAAGTGGCTCTTATACCACTGAAGGAGAATTTCCATCCAAGGCGCAGTGGAATTTAAAAATTTCTCCATTTAGTGATCCTTACGAATGGGCATGATCAGTGATAGAATCGTTACCTCTTGTGGCGATTCAAACCTTTGGTGCAGATCTCTGATAATGATCAAAACCTTTGATACAGATCCACGGAGTGATCACGAATGTTGAACAATGACAACGTCTCTACTCAGTCCACACGAACGGATTCCTTCAATCTCAGTGCTAGCTGGTACGAATGAAGGCTTTGAGTGAGAGAAAGAGAGATACGAAATTCTAACTCTTCAGTTGTGTTGTATTCCCATACAATGCTTCTGCACAAGAGTTCTATTTATAGAACCACTTGTGTGGGCTTCAAGCCAAAAAACCCACTTAAGTGTATTTTGGCCCATATCTCATAATATGCCAAAATCACTTAAGTATTTGGTACATTACCATACTTCGTATTCTACTTAAGTGCACCGTACCTTACGGTGTTCCTTAATTACTCTATTTCTCATCAATCCGTCCTTTGTGTGTGACCCTGTAGGTTTTTGCGACGTTGGCAATTATATTAAATCACGCATTTAACATAATAAACAGTGAGCGGTATCTAGCAACACATCACTGCTACACAAGACACGAAAATGTTATGTGATCTGACAAAACCTCCTGTGATAATAATTATGTGTATAATTACCCCTTTGCCCTTATGTATATATTGAACACAAGGTATAGACCGTGGCATCCTTGTCCAGTTCAATATTGGGCCCATAGACATTTATCCTGTTACGAAGGATGGGCAAATTCCATCTAGGACACTCATGTCCCTCAACATGCTTCGTGGAGTACCCATCAACTGTCTTTATGGTTATCCAGTTACGGGCAACGTTGGATCAACAATAAAGCACTCGACTCTACATCTAGGATCCATAGTGGTTTCAGGTCGAAGAGTGGTATACACCATTATCACCATGAGAATAACTTATGACACTTTGCATAACTTTCTATATAGTATTCTCATAGCGGGTTAATCCGGTATAAATATTACTCTTAATATTCATACCTATGTTTAAGACTTGATAACTCTTTATCCATGATCTATGAGATGTGATCATCAGTCTACAAACATAATAGTCTTAATGCTTTAATGTTATCCCACTTCACAATAAAGCTCGACTAAGGATACTTTAAGAATAGTGTCCTTATGTTTAATGTGGTCTCATGATCAAGTCACACTTGATGCATTAAACGGACTAGCTATTCTAGGGACTTTATTAAACAACCATAATAAAGAAAAAGCCTTTTATTATTAATAAATAATTCGATACAAGTACCAAAAGTATTGTCCTCTAGGGCTTACACCAACAGATAGAACTAAGGCATTGAGGTACAAAATTTATTGTAGAAACGAGCACTGCCTTTTCAGGATGTCAGCTGATTCTTGGGAGATTGGATCCATGGGTCCAGTTCACACATGCATGCTCACGAACCCCATGGAAGACCATCGGAAACTTAGCTCTTAGTTAATTTGCGATGAAATTTTGTCTGTCAATAGTAACAATCCGTCGTTAAAGGTGAGTATAATAATCTCGTATATTGTAGGACAATACAACTAACTCCATCATATAGGAAGACTTGGATAGCTAGGACAAAGGTGGTTGAAAAAGTGTATGACAATTGGGAGGAGTCTTACAAACAACTTCCAAAATACATGTTGGCTCTTAAACAATATGCTTCATGGACTATTGTCAAGTTGGAAACGTTGTCGGCATATACACCAGACGAGACTTGTGCTATTGGAAATGGAATATTCCACGTCTCTTCTGGGCGTATCAACCATGCATCAAAGTTTTTTATTTCTGTAAACCTATTATACAAATTGATGGTACATGATTGTACGGGAAATATAAAGAAACGTTACTCATGGCAGTGGCACAAGACACTACGCCAAAAACTGGAATAGACAGCGCCCCTTAGAGGGCGCTTTATTACAAAAGCGCACTCTAAAGTGAAGAGAAAAAATAAGGAGCATACTATTGGAATAGACAGCGCACTTTAGAGGGCGCTTTTGTAACAAAGCGCACTCTAAAGTGAAGCGAAAAAATAATGAGGAAATGGAGGTACACCAATAGAGGACGCTTTATTGAAAGCGCCCTCTAAGGGTAACCTTAGAGGGCGCTTTTTAAAAAGCGCTCTCTATGTCCATGTACATTTCCAGTTTATAAGGCGCTTTTGGAAAGCCTTAGAGAGCGCTTTTAGAAGCGCCCTCTTAGGCCCCCTTTAGAGGGCGCTTTTGTAACAAAGCGCCCTCTAAAGTGAAGCCAAAAAAAATAATAATGAGGAAATGGAGGGACAACAATAGAGGGCGCTTTAGTGAAAGCGCCCTCTAAGGTTACCCTTAGAGGGCGCTTTTAAAAAAGTGCTCTCTAAGTCCATGTACATTTCCAGTTTAGAAGGCGCTTTTGGAAAGCCTTAGAGAGCGCTTTCAGAAGCGCCCTCTAAGGTCCCCTTTAGTAAACATTAAAATTATAACATATACTGCATGTCTCTTTATTTTCCCTCTTTATCTGTAACTGGGTTTTCTCTCTACTGCGATTACTCTCTACTGCGATTACTCTCGTCCTTCGTTCGTTCTCCCTCCCTCACCGTCATCGTCGTCGTCGCCTTTTTCTGCTGCTGCGTTCACGTTCACTGAGTTATCTGCGTCCACCGTCACTGTTCACTTTCTTCTCCATCGTTACCGTCACCTTGAAGGTATTTCTCTTCTCCATCGTTACCGTTCACTTTCCTAATGTGTTTGATTAGGGAATTTTCTAAACTTAGTTTTACATTTTGTGCATTATGTTGATTAATGTTATTTAGGGCAAACTGAGTTTTTTATTTCTGATTGAAAACTGATATCATTTGAAGTGTGTTTGAGCTTGTGCTTGGAAGTTTGATGATTATGGATGCAAGTTTGTTCATGTTCCAAACACCATAAGTTTGCATTGGAGTGCTGAAGACCAACTAATTGAGCCTAACGGTTCAATGTTGGCAAGTTACATTGGTTTCCTTGTTCGACAACATATTCTGATTACATGTGATAATTGGAGAAGTCCGGACTTGAAGGTAGGCAAAGAAAAAATATGGTCGGAGATACAGGTACTTACCATATATTGTTATATGTTTTTTTTGCATCAACTTTGCAGCCCTGTATTGTAGGCAGAATTTAGGACTTCTCAAAGTTGATTTCTTGTTGCTTTGTCGTTCATAAAATACACCACTAAATTCTCTGCGTTTAATTTTTAATTTTTTTTCATCAGGCTTGTGTCTCAATAGAGGATGTGTATCTACCTAAAGTTACTTTTGTAGTGGTCCAAAAGAGACATCACACCCGTCTCTTTCCTGTCAACCCCAAAGAGACCGATAGAAGTGGAAATATTATGCCAGGTTTTTTCAATATATTTATCAACGCAGCTGGTATATATTATCATTTGAATTTATCACTTTTTGCTGATTTTGTTGTTCTAAATTGTCAAAGGAACCGTGGTAGACACCAGCATTTGTCACCCTAGGGAATTTGATTTTTACCTTAACAGCCATGCAGGAATTCAGGTAATATTAGCTATGTCATTTAACTTTATGCCATTGTTTACTATTTGTTGCTCAATCGCCTTTTGACAGTTTTGTGTTATTTGCATTTGGACGTGTTCTTTTTGCAGGGGACTAGTCGACCAACGCATTATCATGTGCTGTATGATGAAAATAAATTCACTGCAGACCAGCTACAGAGTTTGACCAATAACTTGTGCTACACGTAATGATATGATTTGCTTTTTTAATCTTAATTAATGTTTTCTAAACTTGTACTGTTTTCATTTAATTTTAGAAGCCTTCTGATACTATTTTTTTCCATTCAGTTATGCGAGGTGTACTCGATCTGTCTCAATAGGTTTGTTACTCGATTCCCTTTGCTTGTTTTTGTTTTAGGCTATACAAAACTTTAGTTCAACAAATGTTATCTTGTATGCAGTTCCTCCTGCCTATTATGCACACTTGCTAGCTTTCCGCGCTAGATACTACATAAGTGAAGTTGAAAATTCTGATTCTGGTTCTGCAAGTGGAAATAGGAGTGCCACCAACTTTGTGTCGACTCTGCCATCTATCTTAGAAAACGTCAAAGAAGTAATGTTTTACTGTTGATCTTGATTTGTCGTACAAGCTTCGAGGATAGATTTGGGAGTTAGGATATTCACCATGCCTTTTTTGGATATACTACTTATGCTGCCATCTGTTTTTTTGGTTGAGCCTTATTTTGTATGGATGTGCGATAGAACTACTAGACAACTTTTGGATATACAGAACATGTTTGCCACCATGGGTGGATGGGCGTTATTTTGTTTAGTATTGGTTAGAACTACTAGACAGCTTTTGGATACAGTGGTCACTGGGTGTTGGTTGCTATGGATCTTTCGAGACTAATAGTGTATTATCTCGATTCGTTATCTCGATTCGTCACTGGGTGTTGTTGTATATTGTTGATCAAAGAATCATATATTAATGTTGTATATATGGAGGATTAATGTTGTATATAAATGGATTCATGTTGTATATATCAATGGATTAATGGTGTATAACATTGGATTAAAGGATGAAATCAATATGAATTTTACACTTTTGCAGCATGCGAACAGGTTACCAATTAAATATCCACTGTTTTTCAAACAAATTTTTTTAAAATAACTAACACTTTAGAGGGCGCTTTGTCCAGAAAGCGCCCTCTAAACACTTTACATTGACAACTTTAGAGGGCGCTTTTTCCTGAAAGCGCCCTCTAAACACTTTACATTGACAACTTTAGAGGGCGCTTTTTCTTGAAAGCGCCCTCTAAACACTTTACATTGACAACTTTAGAGGGCGCTTTTTCCAGAAGCGCCCTCTAAGGTGTCCCTTTATGGACCACTCCAGAGGGCGCTTTCTTCTGAAAGCGCACTATAATGTGGCCACTTTAGACAGCGCTTTCTCCAGGAAAACAAAGCGCTGTCTTTACCTATGCCAGCGCCACTTTATAGGGCGCTTAAAAGCGCTGTTATAGGCCAAAATAAGCGCCCTCTTTTCCCTTATTTGGCGTAGTGAGATGGAAACAACAACATTTTTCCAATCTTCTTTGCCCTTGTTGAAGGGGAGACTGCTGAGGAATGGAGTTTTTTCCTAAGAAATCTCTAATTGCATGTTGCTCCTCAACCTAACTTATGTTTGATCTCCGACCGACACCCTTCAATAGTCAGTGCATACAAAAACATTGATAATGGTTGGCAGGATCCTTTGTCGACTCATATATTCTACATTAGACATATCACTCAGAATTTTATACGGGAGATCAAATACAAAATGTTGCGGAAGAAGGTTGCCAATGCAGGTTACACATTATCAGAACCTTCTTTCAAACACTACTGCAAAGAAATAAGATTGTCAAACACATATGAAATAAGGTGGATCGATAGTATTCCATTGGAGAAGTGAGCTAGAGCATACGACAACGGTCAATGTTGGGGCCACATGACAACAAATCTTATGGAATCAATGAACTCTGTCTTCAAAGGCATCTGAAACCTACATATAACCGCTTTGGTGCAGGCAACATATTTCAGGCTAGGGGCGCTGTTTGAGACCACACGTTCCAAATGGAGTTCAGTGTTGTAATCTGGGCAGTTATTCAGTGATGCTTCAATGAAATACATTAGACACGAAGCTGCCAAAGCAAACACACACGTGGTCACGGTGTTTGACCGTAGTAAAGGTTGGTACAGTGTTGTTGGGTCCATGGATCACAATGAAGGCATGTCGATGGGATAATACAGAGTGGAACTAGATAGAGTTTGGTGTGGCTGCGGAATGTTCCAAGCCTTTCGTACGCCTTTCTCCCATGTCATTGCGGCATGTTCAAAGGTTCTAAAGGATCCATCTTACTTACTATCTTACGTTTACAAAGTCATAAGTCTATCAAATGTTTACAAAATTAGTTTTTCAGTAGTTACAAAAGAGGATTACTGGACATAATATCAAGGGGACATTGTCTGGCACAATGAAGTTATGCGAAGAAAGAAAAAGGGTCGCCCAAACAGTAGCCGTATTATAACCGAAATGGATACGGCAAAAAAATAGTTCGATTTCGTAGTCCATGGCGTCATCCAGGTCACAATCGTACTAACTGTCCTAGTGTTGGAACGAGCACAACAAGATAAATTTACAAGTACCTCTTTCGAATATATAAAAAACAAAATCTATTTCAATTGACATGTACCATCACAAACAAATACAAGACATTCAACACACAAGCAACACATAAACAATAACACAAACAACTAAAACAATTAAAATACTATAACTATAACTAAGCGATTACAACCATCAAAACAATTTTGAACATATTATTCATCATCCTGTGAACGTCTATATCAGTCTTAATATCCACCCATTCACGCACTTCTCCATTTCGGTTGAACGTGGACAGAAGCCATTGGATTCTTCTAATCCTTCCACCATCTGCAATTTCTCCATCTAACCAACGATTCAACGTTCGATTAAGATGTTCAAATGAATCTATATTCCAAAGTCGAATCTTTATCAGAGGTGTAACGACTGAAAAAATTAAATCGATATTTCTCTTGTGAATGTATTCAGACATGGTTAAAAAGCAAAAAATTGAAGGAGACTGAAGTAGAATGAAAGAAAATATGGTTGGAGGGTAAAAGTTCTGTGAAAAAATAAGGGATATGCGCGAGGTATTTATAGATGAAGCATGAAATGCGTGCGCCAAAGGGCTAGACGCCACAAACACATGCATCACAAGCACATGCATGTGCCAGCAACCTTGGCGCCTTCATGCAATGCTTTAGAAGCATGCACCAATGGTGATGGCGCCTCCTCTCCATGTTAAATGGATGCGCCAGATCAACTGACGCATTTGTTTACAAAGGTGGTTATTTCGGTATTTTTTTTGAAAAAATGGTTATTTCAGGATTTAATTTGAAAAATATGGTTATTTTAAAAAAAAATCCAACACAAATCTCATTACAAAAAATAATGTTTTTCATGACTAAGCTTTCACATCGAACTATAGAAAGTCGAAGTATAAAATAAAGGCGTGCTATTTTTTATTATTAAAAAAGATCATACATTCCCTCAGTTTTTCATAACACCGAGGTAAAAAAACAACTCAATACAAACTTTAATTCTCAACTAACGCAGTTTATAATTTTATTTGTTTATAAGTATAAATAAAATGTTTTAATCCTTCACTGAAGGGTTAGATCATAAGAGCAAAGATATCAGCAAAAATATTCAGTAATAAGAGCAAAGATTTTATTGTAAACAAATTATTTTAATATTCTATGCAAACAATGTAATTTAAAAAAAAATTTATTCACCTCGGTTGTCGTCATCACCGAGGTGATAGTTAAAAGGAGAACATAAAAAACTTTGATTTTATAATAAAACCAAGGTATTAATCATCATATTTTACTATAAAAACACTTGTTAAATAAATTTTACCCTAAGATTTTTATGTCCTTGCAATCTATCTCACATAATGATGTTGATGTTGTTGTTGTATTTTTATAATAAACATCATATGATATCAATCAAAGAAAACATTAAGAAATTTATTGCTTTCATAGGTGGACAACATTGAAAAATTTATTCCTAAAAACAATTATCCATTTCTCTTTCATGTTCTCTATCATGTGAAAGCATTTGCCATGAAAAATATTTGCTCAAGATAATAAAATCTCTCTAGGATGGATTGCAAATACAGAAAAAAAAACGTTCTCTTATTTGGAACAGATAACTTATCAGAAATTTGGAAAGATGTGTTGTTCTCCAAGAATCCTTTGTCAAACTCTTGATTTGTTTGAACAATTTATTTTATTATTCTGTGTAAATAAGGTAAATATTATAAAATAAAAGCTTTTTCCCCTCGGTTTTTAATAGAAATCGAGAAGTGTGTGGTTGACTTGTTTGAACAATTTATTTTATTATTCTGTGTAAAAATGCAAATATTGAAAACAAAATATTTTTCTTCTCGATTTTTAACATCACCCGAGAGGTATTTAGCGCTTGGGTTGAAACATACTTTATTGAGGTAAAATATAAGTGTGTTTCTTCACTGTCCTAAAAAAAATCTTTTTCGTCCATTTAATGAGTATCAACGCTTAAGACACTGTCATTAATGATACTCGTGAAACCTAAAAACCTTATTATAAAAGCATTATAGATATTAGTGAATCCATAAGAAACTCTATCGTTGTGAAATCCTCTATGTTTAATCAGACTACTGTATCAATGTGATAAATTGCAAGATCAGGAAAAAAATTAGGTTTTTAATATGTGGTTGATGAGAGTACTATATTTGTTTGCAAGTGATGGATTGCAAGTGCAGAAAATTATTTGGGGTTCGAGATTTGTGTTCTTATATAATCATATAACTAAATTTTTATTTTATTTATCTAATTTTTATTTTATTTTATATCAGAAACAAATAAATGAAAAAGTCATAGAGAATATATTGCATTCAACATTTGATCTTCCTCAAGATCAACGAAACGAGGATCCCCAACAACTGCTCTTCTCCAAGAGATCAAACATTTGTTCTCCACCGACAACGATGACGATGAAGAATAATATTTTTACTTTAATATTATGTGTAAACAATATAATATTTTGTGTAAATAATGTAGTCTGTAAAAAAATTAGTTTCTTAATATCCTGTGTAAATAATGTAATGAGTATTTATATATGTATATTACCCCCTCAGTTTTATTGTAAAATTGAGAGGTATATGATACTAGTTTAGAAAATTTTAAAAAGCTATTGTTGGGGTTACAATCCCATGACCATTTAAACTAATCCATCAGTTATTTTTAAATCGATGAGTAACGCTCCCACTTTTCATGTCATCATTCGTTACATCGACATATAAAAATAATACACAGCCAACAAAAATGAACTGTATCAGTCTCAAAAACCTAATAAAAACAACAATAACATGGAAGCAACATTAACGAAGACCACAATACTCACAACAACAATAACAACAACAACGAAAACAACAACAACAATAAGAACGGAAATAACAAAAACAACAAACAACAACAATAGTAATGGAGAATTGTACATACCGGAAATATGATGAGAGATGATCATTGTCTTTTAATACACTATCTCTTACTTTGTGCTAATATTTTTATATGATTTATTACATTATTTTAATTTTTTTAATATGTATTTGAAAGTTAAGTTGAGTTCTGCTTATTTTCTAAATAAGTGCTTATTTTCTGAACAAATAGTTATTTACACCTTCTCGATGTACAGGTCATAACTTGAGCTACGAGAATCAGATTGACGCGTTCTAATATGTGTTGGAAATCTGCGAGGATAAGCTACAAGGTTTATCTTGAAGTCAAAAGAAAATTCAAAGTGAAAAAATGTCGAATGTATAGTTTTAAGTTTAGACATAAGAAAATACTTAGTTTTTGGGACAGTTTTGTATTTTTTCGGGTCGGTTGCTGTTAGACCCGAATTCCCTTGCTCTATTTTAAAAAATTAGTAGTTTTAGAATTCATAATTAAGCATTCAATGAAATAAGAAATATGGATTACAAATTCTATGGAGAGCTAATTTCCAAAGAGTTGATCTGCTGTATTCGATTTCCACTTTGAGTTTTTTATAAATTTCAGTTTAATTTTGATTTATTTTCAATTATTCCTATAAACTTGTTTTCTTAATTCGTTTGCTTTCATTTGCTTAATTTGATCACTGCTTATATGATATAGTTGATTACATTTGATGGTTTGTATGATCATTAACTATAATCACGTTAGAGTAGCTTTTGCGTTATCGCGTTTGATAAAGTCGTGTTAGCTTAATTCGCAACTACAAAAATAGGAACATACATAATATAATACCTATTGCGCTTGTCAATGGATATTGCAATTGAATATGACAGAATCCGCTAAGGGACTGGAATTATAAGAATCAATGATAACTCAGATATCGACACAATAGATTATCTTATTTATCAAATTTTCTTTTACCTTAATTATCTTCGATTCATGTTCTGAACCTTAAAATCCCCCTTTTCTTCATTCGTTTGGTTATAACATTCAAGAGTCCTTGTAATACGACATTCGAGTGTCGTTTCCGTTTTACTACTCTTTTAAACTCATTTTTGACTCGTGTGCGACATCATATCAAATTGGCGTTGTTGTCGGGGACTCTCTATTTATTTTAGCCAATTTTGGAATCATAGTTTAGAGTCTTGTTAGATTTTTTTTTTGTTGTTGATTTGAGGGTTGCATTATTATGGTAAGTATCCCAATCAATCAGGTGACTCTCAAAGATACTATTTTGAATTGCTTCAATTTTTTATCTTCAGAAAATCATAAACAAATCAACAAACATTACTCCCTTTGAAGAGACTTCTAAGGGATTTCGACCCTTAAAATCGCAAATTCATCATTTTTCTATTTTCTTTGAATTTGTTTCTATATTTTCAAAAACATCCAAAATGTTGTAGATTTGTTATTTTATTTGATTTGATTTTTAGTCATGTTTTCATCATTTTTAGATTTTAGTTTAATCGCTTTTCCATTTTTTCATTCTTTTTCTCGATAGGGACATTATTGGTATTTTCATAATATGGTCTATTGCAGTGCTTTCTAATTTGATTTTATTCTGATTTGTTTCTCATTAGTGATAGTGATTTTATTAAATTATATATTAATTTGATAATTACATCATGACTGATCAAATTAGAACCTTAAGAGAATTTGTTTCACCTGATTCTCTTTTTGCTGATTACTCTTTTGTCTGATTTTGATTAGACTTATACTTGTGATGTTTGTATTGATAGTCACTTATGTTCAGTTTGTGTTGAAATTGAAGCTGCTTTACAAGATGATAATTCTTTTGATATTTAATATGAGATTTCTACTGACAAAGTTGATGTTGCAAATGTAAATGTAGCTCTTACTTCCAAAAAAATCATCCATTGGACAACCACCTGTATTAGAGCTAAAGGCACTCCCTATTTTTTTAGAATTTAATGAAAATTTGCCTATAATAATTTCATCTAAACTTGAAATTTGAAGAAGAACAACAGTTGTCACAATTATTGCAGGAACATAAGAAGCAAATTGGATGGACCATGACTGAGATTGCTGATATTAGATCGTCCATTCGTATGCATAAAATCTTACTTGAAGATGGATAAAAAGTAGTGAGGAAGCCCCAAAGGAGACCTAATCCCTTGATTTGGGATGTTATAAAAAAACAAGATCTATATTGCACCAAAGTACAAAGAGAATATCATTTTCACTTGCCCATTAAACACTTTTACCTATAGAAGAATGTTCTTTGATCTTGGAATAAAAATTGAAAACACTGATAAAATTATCAAATTCAATGGACACTGCCTCAAGCTATTCCATGAGAGACCCACATTGGAAGAGGAACCTGTAGAAGAGATCTCAATGAGAAAGGCTATTTATTCAGTCATTTATCCGCCTTGACTCCTCGGGTGTGTTCTTTCCTCTCTCTCCTCTCTGTTATTTTATGCTTGTTTATTTCAATGAGGAAAATGTGTTTTTAAGTATGAGGGAAGGATGTATTTTGATTTTCTTGTTTTATTTTCTTCATTTAATTTCTATTTTTGTTTTCCTAAAATAAATTATGCATGCTTTTTCGTTGGTTTTTAGGGTGGTAAGCGTAAGTAATTTCTCCATTCTCTTGACTAAAGATTCATGATGTGATGTGCGTGATTTGATGTGCATTCTTAGTATATAAGTAAGACTAAATTTTGAATTGTGCATCATTTGTGGTAGATTATTAAACTTTGTGAGATTTTGAGCCTAATAATGGATAACATTAAAAACAATCCATCTCTTTATTTCTTGTGTGAATTCACTCATGTCTGTTAGTCTCTAGAACTTGATCTGACTTTGTTTGAAACTATTTTATTACTTGTGCACACTGATATGATAAAGGCAAGTCGTTTGTGTTTTATTTTTTTAGCCAATTAGCCAATTTATCCCATTTAGCCTATTTATCCCATTTTTGTTTATAACTCATTACAAGCTTAAAAGTGAAAAACAATGTTATCACCTTATTCAAAGGGTTAAAAAAGTCTTGTTTGTAGTTGTGTGGGGTTGAATAATTATAGTTGTGGTATTTCATTCAAAAGTTGGTAGAAAATAGAAAATTGAAAAAATTGAAAAAGAAGAAAAAAAAGGGAAAAATGATGACAATACATATTCCTTCTGGAGAAAAAAGAATAAAAAAAGAGAAAAAGGAAGAAAAATAGCTGAAAGATTATTGTTTGAAAGTGAATAAAGCTTTATTGAGTTCAACACCCACAGTTTCTTTCAATTTTCTTTTGACCCTTTGAATTTTTGCCTAATACCCCTTATAATCTATCTCACATTTACCTTGGTCAAGTTACAACTCGAATAAATCTCCTTTTGATCTTTGTGTGTAAACAGACAACCTAAACAATTGAGAGTTGAGAGGATTTTATCATGTGAGGATCATGCTTCTTATGATATGCTCTTTAGTGAATTGTCATCTTATCTGTTTTGACTTTCACAAAAAATTGCTCACCAACACCATATTTCTTGAAGCTTATAATTGAGATTTTACTTGCACTCTTGTGTAATTGGAATTTTACTTACAACCTTGTGATTTTGAAGGTCTTTGAATTTTCATGCTCTATTTTGTTCTTATCTTTCTGCTTTGAATTTTAACTTTAGAATTTTACTCGGAGTGCAAAAGTCTAAATATGGGGGAATTTGATCAGTGTATTTTAACACATTATCTCTTACTTTGTGCTAAGACTTTTATATGACTTCTCACTTTATTTTAATTGTTTTAATAGGTTTTTGAAAGTTAAGTTAAGTTCTGCTTATATTCTGAATAAGTTCTAATTTTCTGAATAAACAATTATTTCCACATTTTCGTTGTGCAGGTTATAACTTGAGCAACGAGAATCAAATTTTTGTTTTCTAATTTGCATTGAAAACCCGCGTGGATAACCTACAAGTTTTAAGTTGAAGTCAAAAGCTGATTCAGAGTGAAGAAGGTTCGAATAATTAGTTTTAACTCTAGACTTTAAAAAATACTTAGTTTTTGGGTCAGTTTTGTATTTTTTTCGAGTCAGTTGTTGTTAGGCCCGAATTCCCTTGCTCTATTTAAACAAATGAGTAGTTTTAGGATTCATAATTCATCATTCATGAAATAAGAAATAGGGTTTACGAATTCTATGGAGACCTAATTACCAAAGAGTTAATCTGTTGTATTCGGATTCCACTTTGAGGTTTTTATAATTTCGGTTTAATTTTGATTTCTTTTCAATTCCTCCTATAAAATCGTTTGCTTAATTTGATTGCTACTTATAGGATAAAGTTGATTAAATTTAATTGTTTGTATGCTCCTTAACTATAATCACGTTAGCGTAGCTTTTGCGTTATTGCGTTTGATAAAGTCATGTTTGCTTAATTCGTGACGACTTAAATGTTTGCTTAATTCAAAAATTATAAACACACATAATATAATACCTATTGCGCTTGTCGCTAGATATTGTAATCGAATATGACCGAATTTGCTAGGGAACTGGAATTTTAACCTTGACTTCTCAACCCTCTTTGATTTGGACATCATTCTACCCTCACTTACTCTTCTCGAGACACTTAATTCTTCACGATATCAGTAATCTTCAAATCTTTCACCTCTGAAAATTCTTAGGATCTCATAGTGGTTTGGACTTCATCCAAAGTAATAGTACATTTCTTACCATAAAGGATGACATCCTTTAAGTGCTCAAAGGTTCTAGGTAATGAGCTCAACAAAGTAGAGTCTTATCCTCATCTTAAATCTTCACCTCAATATTCTCTAGATCATCAATTATCTTGTGAAACTATGTCCATTGTTTCACAATGGATTTGTATTTTACCATACATAATGAGTAGAGTTATTATTTCAACACAACTTGTGAGTCAAAGACTTGGTCATATACAATGATTCAAGTTATGCCCACATTGAAACATCGGTCTTCTCCTTGGAAACTTCCCCTATAAATTTATCCCCAGGGCACAAGATAATGTTACCTCCAACCTTATCCACCATTTTGATATTCTCTGCTTCTTTTAGGCGTGCAGACTTTGATGTCTTACCCTTCAATGCTTGAACGCACTTATCTTGATCAAAATTCTTTGTTAAGATAGAAAATCGGAATTTAACTCCTTCTTAGCATAAGTGTTTTGAGGCATGTAACCACATTGAATCAACTATCACAAACTTCTTGCACAAGTTTACTTTCGCTCAATCGTTAGAGAGGTATTCTTCATGTAACCTCTCTTAACTCTTTCAAAACACAAAACATCGTATTCAAATTTTTTTGAGGAGCAATGTTTTGAGAAACTTCGATAGTTTTCGAGTGAATAGATGATCTTATTTGCTTCGAAAAAATCTCAAGACTTCGACATAATGTCTAAAAAAACGTTTTTATGTTAAAAAGTTGTTATTATTTTAATATTTATGTATAATTTTTTCTTATTTTAATATCACAAATGAGTATTGCACTTCAATATATTAGTATTACATTACACTTTCACTTTGACAATAATTTTTTATCAACAAATAATCACAAATTGTGAAGATTATTAAGAGTCTCATATAAGATACTATATGATCTAAACATATCTTTATAAGTGGATGCAATTCTCAATCTATAATAAATTTTACAGAATTGAATTAGGCCAATCGAAAATTTTAACACAAATTATAAATTAAGTTAGTATTTCTTTCTAGTGAATAATATTTTTATTTTAGTAACATGGTTATTTTGGCTTATTTTATTTATTTATTAACTATTACAAATATTCACGCTGTAGATACCATTACATCCTCTTTATTATTCAATAGTTAACTATTTTATGCTGAAAAGTTTTTTTTTGTATGAGAATTTTTGTTTTGTTTATATTAGTGTTTTATTTATAAAGAAAATAGTGACATTAGTTTTAACTAAAAAATCGTAACAAAACATTATTGTTTAAACCCATTTTTTTTCTAAATAATTTAATTTTTTTAATTAATAAATCATTTTTAATTGTAAAGTTGATTTGAATCTTTTTTTTTTGACCTTGTAATAGATTGATTTGAATATTTCAACTAAATAATGATTTGATTTGATTGATTTTTTAAGATATGTTTTAATAGGAAAGCCGTTAACATCTAAGTCTAAAAGTTTTGCTATAAATAAGAGGTGAAGAATTTATTGAAGTTATTTGAATTGAAGTTATGGCATCTGAAGCTGAAGTTTTCGAACATTTTTCTGTATACGACATAATAACAAGAGTTAGAGACATGGCATCTGAAGCTGAAGCTTCTGAACTTTCCTGTTTGTTTGAAAGAATGATAAGAACTAATGACATGTCTTTGTTCTTTCCATTCATGCTTCGTCTTTATGCTTTGTCAACTCGAAGAAACAGCGACGACCCAGATCAAGAATCATCCAGTAACGAAGATTCCAACCGTCAAAGAATCATCTTGGTGAGCCCTTCTACACAACGTATTATTCTAATCAACGATGTTTCAAGTCTTGAAGCTTTGTTTCAAGAACATGGAAGCACTAGAGAGAATGGTCAACATCCAGCTTCAACAAAGTCAATAGAAACAATGAAAAAAGTTGAAATTGTTGAAGGTGAAGAACATAGAGAGTGTGTTGTTTGTTTGGAAGAATTTGAGGTTGGTGAAGTTGTTAAAGAAATGCCTTGTAAGCATTGGTTTCATGGGAATTGTATTGACAAGTGGTTAAGGATTCATGGATCTTGTCCTGTTTGTAGGTATCAGATGCCTATTCATGAGGAACAAGAAAAATAAGTTTGGTACTGATTCAAATGATTCTTCATCTAACCCTAGAAATGATCATGACTTTGAGAATTATTCTTTATTTTTATTTATTTTGTTAGAATATTGGTTTTCAATTTATTGAGGAATATTTATAGCCTCAAATGAACAAATTTGTACTTATATGTGACAATAAATAATGATCTTTTGTTTACTTATTTTATAACTATTTTGAATATGATGATATGTGTAAATACTATGAATAAAAAATATGTGTAAAAGATTAATTATTATATACTATCAGTGTAAAAAAATTTACAACGTCAATATATCCCAATCATCCGTTTATATTACTTTACATATAATTATAATAAAAGTCAAACTTTTCTAACAAATCAACGGTTGTAATTAACTCACAGTTTAAAATATGTTTACAATTCAATTAAATTCAATTAAAAATTAAAAACTAGAAGCTAATTTTGACAAATTTTAAATTTTGAATGATAAAAATTGACAATGTACACATTACTATTACACAATACCAAATACTCTCTTTTACATTAATTACATTATGCTTAATAATTAGACAAAAGTGTAAATAACATAATACACAATTTTAGAGTCTAACACAATTTTTTTTAAATAATCATATTTTTTAAACTAAATTCTGAAATAACCATTTTAAAAAAAAAATTACTGAAATAATCACATTTTCAAACAGATGCGCTAGTTGATCTGGTGCATCCATTTAATTTGAAGAGGAGGTGCCACTAATGTTAGCACATGCTTTCAAAGTATTGCATGGAGGCGCCAACAACCATGTCACATGTGGTTTATGCATTGGTGTATGCGCCAATTCATCTGGTGCATACACCTTAAGATTTTTTATTTTATTTTTAATGATTTATTTAATAATTAATTAAATAAAATATTAAAAAAAATTATTTATGTTATAATAACAATTACATGGAATTGACCAAAAATTCAATGACCGGCCCGACCGAAACGTCCCCTTGTTCCACATCCAGGTGTGTTAGTCTGTCTTTGAGGTCTCCCACGATTTTCCTGAGGTGTTTGGGATCTTTGAGTGCTGACCTGATCCAATGGTGGCTGGTGTGAAGGTCCGGTGGAAGGTCCAGCGGTGTTTGATAGATGTGTCATCATTTGTTCCCATTAGTCGGGGGTTTTGGCCAACAATGCTTCCGTAATGTAGTTTGGTGCCCATGTTGTCGTAGTTGGGTCGATATAGTTGGGTGAATTGTGGACGGTATAGTTGCCCGAATTGGGATATTGAATCGTTTTGGAAATGAAGCAATGGTTCTTGGGGTGTACTATAGTTAAACAATGGTTGTGTTGTGGTGATGAGATGGTTGGGTGGTAATTGGTGGGGGGCTACGATGAAGTGAATCGTATGAATCATCTAGGCTATAGACTGTTGTGGTGGTTGCGTATGGTTGTTGGTGGGTAGGGTTTAATTCTTGGTTTTGAGGTTAGGTGTGTGGCATGAATGGATTGCGAGGTTGGGTGTTTGGCATGAATGGGTTGCAAAGTTGGGTGTTTAGTTGTTGGGTGTATATGGTAGGGTGATGGTGTGAGGTTGGTTGTTGGGTTTGGGGTGGTTTGATATTGGTGTTGGACGGGGACTTGTTGTTGGGCGTATGATGACGAAGCTAGTTGGCATGGATCAATCGAATACATTGGCTTAGACACAAATTGTTACGTTGTAACCAATCTAGACCATGCCATACATTGTTGAATTGGTCTAGCACCATGTATGACTGGTTCGTTTAAGATGTGTTATCGTCGATTCCTCCAATGACGACATATCTCTTTTGCGAAGTCTCTCTAGTCGAAATAATCTCATTGGGAATCGACTCTTTTTTTATGTCAATCTCCCAAACACGTCGGAGGTTCTGGAATTTGTTGTTGCATGCCGAATTGCAGTTTTACCCGGTCCCTCGGGTGCATGTCCACAGTAGTGAACCGGATAATTGGTGTCTTTACTGTCCAAACTGCAGCATCATCATGGTTAACCTGATGATCAAGACCCAGATATGACCTCCAGATAAACTGTACAATAATATGACATGATTAGATGATAAATAATTTGATAAGTATTTTTAAATTAAAATAGAGTTGTGTAGGAGTATTACATCGTCTGGTCCAATGTGATCCAATAGATTGCGATAGACTACTATAACGTGTTTCAGACACCTATTGTTGTTCATCCCTCTAACTGACCACCTTGATCAAAAACAATTGAAAAATATTATTTACAGTTAATTGTAATATAAATTCTAATTAATTATATGGTAAAGATTTAAACTTACTTTGTTGCAAACGGGAATATGAATGACTTCTCGTTTACCGGGGCGAGTGACGACATTCTTGACGAACCCCATGCTTGTAGCAAATACGCGCATGAATAAAAAGTGCAAGTATTTTTTTTTTGGCATTTTTACACATCACACTATATAAATGGGCCAAAATAGCTGAACCCGAATTATATGTGATTACCTTATTTATGTTGCGTAACAACAGTAAATACATAATATTTACCATATTACCAATACTTTCGGGAAATAAAAAATTATCAAATAAAATCATAATATAACACCGAGCTTTAATTATTTTTTCGTACTCGGTAGATTCTTCAGTCAATGTTATACTCACATAATATTGTTTGAGATATCTTAAATTAATATCTTGCCCCCTAGCTTGACCGGATGTCTCTCCCGCCGCTTGGTCGTCACACAAAGGGGCACCCAATAATTCATTACAGACAGAATTATCCTAGTTAACTCTACCATTCACGGCCTTACCATCGATACATAGACCCAACAACATGTAGACGTCCTCAAGTGTGACGGTACACTCACCAAAAAGAAGGGGAAATGTGTGGGTCTCAGGTCTCCATCTCTCCAACAAAGCAATAATAAATTTGTAGTCAACCGAGTAAAAGACTATGTTGAGGAAATTTCCAAAACCACATCCTCTAATATATGGTTCTATCAAAGGATCGTGAGATACATATTCATGTACACGACATTGAAATCGTTTTGGGTCCTAATAAAACATAATTAAGAAATAAAATAAGAAGAAGTAATATACAATAAAAACATAAATAAGAAAGAAATACAAAATAAATACGAAATAAGTAAAAAGAAGTAATAACATACAAATGTCGAGATATTTTCGATTGTTTCTCGGTGTTCATCATCCATAGTCAATAGAGACATAATGTTGTAGAGGTTGAGTGTTGCAGAGGTTGAGCATGGTAAACATGGAGTGTTGTTGAGGTTGATTGTTAGTGTTGCAGATGATGAGATGTTGTGAGTTGATGCCCTATTTATAGATGAGTAAGTGTTGAATAGGTTGAATAGGTACGCAACATGTGAAGCATTGGATTGGGTGCATGCATGTGAGAAGAGTGTAGGTGCCTAAGGCTATGGCGCATGCTTGCTTTATGACATGCATGGTCACATGCGCCAAGGCCAATGGCGCATGCATGTCTTTTTTTGCATGAAAGGAAGAGGCGCCAAAGGCTTGGGCGCATACCTTGCTTTATGCGCCATTGGAATGGGCACCTTCCTTGGATTATTAGGGCACAGATTCCTTGTGAGACTCCTTGTATGCAGGCGCATGCTTTATGTGTAGAGATTCCTACCAGGCGCAAGAATTGTATTATCTTGTCTTTGCATAGATTCTTTGCATTGCATTGTCTTGTCTTTGCAGATGAATTGCGTGATCAGTGCATACACCGTTTACCCTATTTAATTGCATGTGAATAACATATCAATCCATTCACCATTAGTAGAAACACTAAAGTTACACTTAAAAAAATGTCTTCCTCACCACATTACATGATCAGTGCCCATATCGAAGGTGAAATATTTAAGCATCAACAACTCGGTTTTTGTTTTCGTAACACAGAAGTTACTCGGTTTACAATAAATCGACGATCAAATTTTTCACATCTGAAACAAAGAATAGAAAAGAAATTGCAGTGTAGTCTTGTGGGCCAAATCATCTATAAAAATATGGTGTGGTTTGCATACAACCAAGTAAAGTTTTATCAGAAGAAGATTTGAGATGATGATGATGTTCATCATATGTTTGTCAGTCACGAATAATCTGGGTACAACGATATAGAGTTGTAAATATTACCACAACAACAACAACAAGTGTCTTAGTTCATTGATCAGTCACAAGTGTTTTATGAAATTGATGACGATGAACAAGTTGAGGTCAATGTGATAGATGAGGAAGAAGAAGAAGCCGAGATTTTGGTTGATTCAATGGTGGACGATGATGAAGAAGAGGAGCCATTACCAGCTAGTCATGTATATTGTCCACCTCAACACATGACAAGCTTGAGTTTTGGTTCCGACGAACCTTCATCAAATATATTTTACAATCCTTATGTGCAAATAAAAGGATCTTTGAAAGAAGGAGACACATTTTTCACAAAAGAAGATTGTGTAAAAGTTATTAAAAAGTTTCACATGGAACTATCAACTGATTACATAGTTGATAGAACTAAGGCATTGAGGTACAAAATTTATTGTAGAAACGAGCACTGCCTTTTCAGGTTGTCAGCTGATTCTTGGGAGATTGGACCCATGGGTCCAGTTCACACATGCATGCTCACGAACCCCATGCAAGACCGTCGGAAATTTAGTTCTTAGTTAATATGCGATGAAATTTTGTCTGTCAATAGTAACAAGCCATCGTTAAAGGTGAGTATAATAATCTCGTATATTGCAGGACAATACAACTATACTCCATCATATAGGAAGACTTGGATAGCTAGGACAAAGGTGGTTGAAAAAGTGTATGACAATTGGGAGGAGTCTTACAAACAACTTCCAAAATACATGTTGGCTCTTAAACAATATGCTCCATGGACTATTGTCAAGTTGGAAACGTTGTCAGCATATACGCCAGACGAGACTTGTGCTATCGGAAATGGAATATTCCACGTCTCTTCTGGGCGTATCAACCATGCATCAAAGTTTTTTATTTCTGTAAACCTATTATACAAATTGATGGTACATGATTGTACGGGAAATATAAAGGAACGTTACTGATGGTAGTGGCACAAGATGGAAACAACAACATTTTTCAAATCTCCTTTGCCCTTGTTGAAGGGGAGACTGCTGAGGAATGGAGTTTTTTCCTAAGAAATCTCTAATTGCACGTTGCTCCTCAACCTAACTTATGTTTGATCTCCGACCGACACCCTTCAATAGTCAGTGCATACAAAAACATTGATAATGGTTGGCAGGATCCTTTGTCGACACATGTATTCTACATTAGACATATCGCTCAGAATTTTATGCGGGAGATCAAAGACAAAATGTTGCGGAAGAAGGTTGCCAACGCAGGTTACACATTATCAGAACCTTCTTTCAAATACTACTGCAAAGAAATAAGATTGTCAAACACAGATGCAATACGGTGGATCGATAGTATTCCATTGGAGAAGTGAACTAGGGCATACAACAACGGTCAATGTTGGGGCCACATGACAAAAAATCTTATGGAATCAATGAACTCTATCTTCAAAGGCATCCGAAACCTACATATAACCGCTTTGGTGCAGGCAACATATTTCAGGCTAGGGGTGATGTTTGAGACCACACATTCCAAATGGAGTTCAGTGTTGTAATCTGGGTAGTTATTCAGTGATGCTTCAATGAAATACATTAGACATGAAGTTGCCAAAGCAAACACACACGTGGTCACGGTGTTTGACCGTACTAAAGGTTGGTATAGTGTTGTTGGGTCCATGGATCACAATGAAGGCATGTCGATGGGATAATACAGAGTGGAACTAGATAGAGGTTGGTGTGACTGCGGAAAGTTCCAAGCCTTTCGTACGCATTTCTCCCATGTCATTGCGGCATGTTCAAAGGTTCTAAGGGATCCATCTTACTTACTATCTTACGTTTACAAAGTCATAAGTCTATCAAATGTTTACAAAATTAGTTTTTCAGTAGTTACAAAAGAGGATTACTGGCCAGAATATCAAGGGGACATTGTCTGGCACAATGAAGTTATGCGAAGAAATAAAAAGGGTCGCCCAAACAGCACCCGTATTTGAACCGAAATGGATACGGTGAAAAAAATAGTTCGATTATGTAGTCCATGTCGTCATCCAGGTCACAATCGTACTGACTGTCCTAGTGTTGGAACGAGCACACAAGATAAATTTACATGTACCTCTTTCGTAATATATAAAAAACAAAATTTAGTTCATATGACATGTACCATCACAAACAAATACAAGACATTCAACACACAAGAAACACATAAACAATAACACAAGCAACTAAAACAATTAAAATACCATTACTATAACTAAGCGATTACAACCATCAAAACAATTTTGAACATATTATGCATCATCCTGTGGACGTCTATATCAGTCTTAATATCCACTCATTCACACACTTCTCCATTTTGGTTGAACGTGGACAGAAGCCATTGGATTCTTCAAATCCTTTCACCATCTGCAATTTCTCCATCTAACCAACGATTCAACATTCGATTAAGATGTTCAAACGAATCTATATTCCAAAGTCGAATCTTTATCGGAGGTGTAACGACTGAAAAAATTAAATCGACATTTCTCTTGTGAATGTATTCAGACATGGTTAAAAATCAAAAATCTGAAGGAGATTGAAGTAGAATGAAAGAAAATATGGTTGGAGGGTAAAAGTTGTGTGAAAAAATAAGTGATATGCGCGAGGTATTTATAGATGAAGTATGAAATGCATGCGCCAAAGGGCTAGACGCCACAAACACATACATCACAAGCACATGCATGTGCCAACAACCTTGGCGCCTTCATGCAATGCTTTAGAAGCATGCGCCAATAGTGATGGCGCCTCCTCTCCATGTTAAATGGATGCGCCAGATCAACTGACGTATTTTTTTACAAAGGTGGTTATTTCGGTATTTTTTTTGAAAAAATGGTTATTTTAAAAAAAAAATCCAACACAAATCTCATTACAAAAAATAATGTTTTTCATGACTAAGCTTTCACATTGAACTATAGAAAGTTGAAGTATAAAATAAAGGCGTGCTATTTTTTATTATTAAAAAAAATCATACATTCCCTCAGTTTTTCATAACACCGAGGTAAAAAAAACTCAATACAAACTTCGATTCTCAACTAACGCAGTTTATAATTTTATTTGTTTATAAGTATAAATAAAATGTTTTAATCCTTCACTGAAGGGTTAGATCATAAGAGAAAAGATATCAGCAAAAATATTCAGTAATAAGAGCACATATTTATTGTAAACAAATTATTTTAATATTCTATACAAACAATGTAATTTTAAAAAAAATTATTCACCTCGGTTGTCGTCATCACCGAGGTGATAGTTAAAAGGAGAACATAAAAAACTTCGATTTTATAATAAAACCAAGGTATTAATCATCATATTTTACTATAAAAAAACTTGTTAAATAAATTTTACCCTAAGATTTTTATGTCCTTGCAATCTATCTCATATAATGATGTTGATGTTGTTGTTATATTTTTATAATAAACATCATATGATATCAATCAAAGAAAACATTAAGAAATTTATTGCTTTCATAGGTGGACAACATTGAAAAATTTATTCCTAAAAACAATTATCCATTTCTCTTTCACGTTTTCTGTCATGTGAAAGCATTTGCCATGAAATTTTTTTGCTCAAGATAATAAAATCTCTCTGGGATGGATTGCATATATAGAAAAAAAACGTTCTCTTATTTGGAAAAGATAACTTATCAGAAATTTGGAAAGATGTGTTGTTCTCCAAGAATCCTTTGTCAAACTCTTGATTTGTTTGAACAATTTATTTTATTATTCTGTGTAAACAAGGTAAATATTATAAAATAAAAGCTTTTTCCCCTCGGTTTTTAATAGAAATCGAGAAGTGTGTGGTTGACTTGTTTGAACAATTTATTTTATTATTCTGTATAAAAATGCAAATATTGAAAACAAAATATTTTTCTTCTCGATTTTTAACATAACCCGAGAGGTATTTGGGGCTTGGGTTGAAACATACTTTATTGAGGTAAAATATAAGTGTGTTTCTTCACTGTCCTAAAACAAATCTTTGTCGTCCATTTAATGAGTATCAACGCTTAAGACTCTGTCATTAATGAGACTCGTGAAACCTAAAAACCTTATTATAAAAGCATTATAGATATTAGTGAATCCATAAGAAACTCTATCGTTGTGAAACCCTCTATGTTTAATCAGAATACTGTATCAATGTGATAAATTGCAAGATCAGGAAAAAAAATTAGGTTTTTAATATGTGGTTGATGAGAGTACTATATTTATTTGCAAGTGATGGATTGCAAGTGCAAAAAATTATTTGGGGTTCGAGATTTGTGTTCTTATATAATCATATAACAAAATATTTATTTTATTTATCTAACTTTTTTTTATTTTATATCAGAAACAAATAAATGAAAAAGTCATAGAGAATATATTGCATTCAACATTTGATCTTCCTCAAGATCAACGAAACGAGGATCCCCAACAACTGCTCTTCTCTAAGAGATCAAACATTTGTTCTCCACCGACAACGACGACGATGAAGAATAATATTTTTACTTTAATATTATGTGTAAACAATATAATATTTTGTGTAAATAATGTAGTCTGTAAACAAATTAGTTTTTTAATATCCTGTGTAAATATTGTAATGAGTATTAATATATATATATATATATATATATATATATATATATATATATATATATATATATATATATATATATATATATATATATATATATATATATATATATATATATATATATATATATATATATATATATATATATATATATATATATATATATATATATATATCACCCCTCGGTTTTATTGTAAAATTGAGAGGTATATGATACTAGTTTAGAAAATTTTAAAAAGCTATTGTTTGGATTACAATCCCATGACCATTTAAACTAATCCCTTAGTTATTTTTAAACCGATGAGTAACGCTCCCATTTTTCATGTCATCATTCGTTACATCGACATATAAAAATAATACACAGCCAACAAAAATGAACTGTATAAGTCTCAAAAACCTAATAAAAACACCAATAACATGGAAACAACATCAACGAAGACCACAATACTCACAACAACAATAACAACAACAACGAAAACAACAACAACAACAACAATAAGAACGGAAACAACAAAAATAACAAACAACAACAATAGTAATGGAGAATTGTACATACCGGAAATATGATGAGAGATGATCATTGTCTTTTAATACACTATCTTTTACTTTGTGCTAATATTTTTATATGATTTATTACATTATTTTAATTTTTTTGATATGTATTTGAAAGTTAAGTTGAGTTCTGGTTATTTTCTAAATAAGTGCTTATTTTCTGAACAAATAGTTATTCACACCTTCTCGATGTACAGGTCATAACTTGAGCTACGAGAATCAAATTGACGCGTTCTAATATGCGCTGAAAATCTGCGAGGATAAGCTACAAGGTTTATCTTGAAGTCAAAAGCAAATTCAAAGTGAAAAAATGCGAATATATAGTTTTAATTTCAGACTTAAGAAAATACTTAGTTTTTGGGACAGTTTTGTATTTTTTCGGGTCGGTTGCTGTTAGACCCGAATTCCCTTGCTCTATTTAAAAAAATTAGTAGTTTTAGGATTCATAATTAAGCATTCAATGAAATAAGAAATATGGATTACAAATTCTATGGAGAGCTAATTTCCAAAGAGTTGATCTGTTGTATTCGGTTTCCACTGTGAGTTCTAATTTTCTGAATAAACAATTATTTACACATTTTCGTTGTGCAAGTTATAACTTGAGCTACGGGAATCAGATTTTTGTGTTCTAATTTGCATTGAAAACCCACGTGGATAACCCACAAGTTTTAAGTTGAAGTCAAAAGCTGATTCAGAGTGAAGAAGGTTCGAATAATTAGTTTTAACTCTAAACTTTAAAAAATACTTAGTTTTTGGGTCAGTTTTGTATTTTTTTTCGAGTCAGTTGTTGTTAGGCCTGAATTCCCTTGCTCTACTTAAACAAATGAGTAGTTTTAGGATTCATAATTCATCATTCATGAAATAAGAAATAGGGTTTACGAATTCTATGGAGACCTAATTACCAAAGAGCTGATCTGTTGTATTCAGATTCCACTTTGAGGTTTTTCTAATTTCAGTTTAATTATATAACTTCTCACTTTATTTTAGTTGTTTTAATAGGTTTTTGAAAGTTAAGTTAAGTTCTGCTTATTTTCTGAATAAGTTCTAATTTTCTGAATAAACAATTATTTACACATTTTCGTTGTGCAGGTTATAACTTGAGCTACGGGAATCAGATTTTTATGTTCTAATTTGCATTGAAAACCCGCGTGGATAACCTACAAGTTTTAAGTTGAAGTCAAAAGCTGATTCAGAGTGAAGAAGGTTCGAATAATAAGTTTTAACTCTAAACTTTAAAAAATACTTAGTTTTTGGGTCAGTTTTGTATTTTTTTCGAGTCAGTTGTTGTTAGGCCCGAATTCCCTTGCTCTATTTAAACAAATGAGTAGTTTTAGGATTCATAATTCATCATTCAAGAAATAAGAAATGGGGTTTACGAATTCTATGGAGACCTAATTACCAAAGAGCCGGTCTGTTGTATTCGGATTCCACTTTGAGGTTTTTAAATTTCAGTTTTATTTTGATTTCTTTTCAATTCCTCCTATAAAATCGTTTGCTTAATTTGGTTGCTACTTATAGGATAAAGTTGATTAAATTCAATTGTTTGTATGCTCCTTAACTATAATCACGTTAGCGTAGCTTTTGCGTTATCGTGTTTGATAAAGTCATGTTTTCTTAATTCGCAACTACTTAAATGTTTGATTAATTCAAATATTATAAACACACATAATATAATACCTATTGCGCTTGTCGCTAGATATTGTAATTGAATATGACCGAATCCGCTAGGGAACTGGAATTTAACCTTGACTTGTCAATCCTCTTTGATTTGGACATCATTCTACCCTCACTTACTCTTCTCGAGACACTTAATTCTTCACGATATCAATAATCTTCAAATCTTTCACCTCTGAAAACGCTTAGGATCTCACAGTGGTCTGGACTTCATCCAAAGTAATAGTATATTTCTTACCATAAAGGATGATATCCTTTAAGTGCTCAAAGGATCTGGGTAATGAGCTCAACAAAGTAGAGTCTTATCCTCATCTTAAATCTTCACCTCAATATTCTCCAGATCATCTATTATCTTGTGAAACTATGTCCATTGTTTCACAATTGATTTGTGCTTTACCATACATAATGAGTAGAGTTATTGTTTCAACACAACTTGTGAGTCAAAGACTTGATCATATACAATGATTCAAGTTATGCCCACATTGAAACATCGGTCTTCTCCTTGGAAACTTCCCCTATAAATTTATCCCCAGGGCACAACATAATGTTACCTCCAACCTTATCCACCATTTTGATCTTCTCTGCTTCTTTTAGGCGTGCAGACATTGATGTCTTACCCTTCAATGCTTGAACGCATTTCTCTTGACCAAAATTCTTTGTTAAGATAGAAAATCGGAATTTAACTCCTTCTTAGCATAAGTGTTTTGAGGCTTGTAACCACATTGAACCAACTATCACAAACTTCTTGCACAAGTTTACTTTCGCTCAATCGTTAGAGTGGTATTCTTCGTGTAATCTCTCTTAACTCTTTCAAAACACAAAACATCGTATTCAAAAAAAATTTAGGAGCAATGTTTTGAGAAACTTCTATAGTTTTCGAGTGAATAGATGATCTTGTTTGCTTTGAAAAAATCTCAAGACTTCGACATAATGTCTAAAAAAATGCTTTTATGTTAAAAAGTTGTTATTATTTTAATATTTATGTATAACTTTTTCTTATTTTAATATCACAAAAGAGTATTACACTTCAATGTATTAGTATTACAGTACACTTTCACTTTGACAACAATTTTTTATCAAATAAATAGTCACAAATTGTGAAGATGGTTAAGAGTCTCGTATAAGATAATATATGGTCTAAACATATCTTTATAAGTGAGTGCAATTCTCACCCTATATACAAATTTTACAGAATTGAATTAGACCGATCGAAAACTTTTAACACAAATTATAAATTAAATTAGTATTTCTTTCTAGTGAATAATATATTTCTTTTAGTAACATGATTATTATGGTTTATTTTGTTTATTTATTAACGATTATAAATATTCACGGTGTCTTTATTATTAATAATTAACAATTTTATGCTGAAAAGTTTTTTTTATTGTATGACTATTTTCTTTTATATTAGTGTTTTATTTATAATAAAAAAAACAGTAACATTAGTTTTAACTAAAAAATCGTAACAAAACATTATTGTTTAAACCCGATTTTTTTCTAAATAATTTAATTTTTTTAATTAACAAATTATTTTTAATTGTAAAGTTAATTTGAATCTTTCTTTTTTGACCTTGTAATAGATTGATTTGAATATTTCAACTAAATAATGATTTGATTTGATTGATTTTTTAAGATATGTTTTAATAGGAAAGCTGTTAACATCTAAGTCTAAAAGTTTTGCTATAAATAAGAGGTGAAGAATTTATTGAAGTTATTTGAATTGAAGTTATGGCATCTGAAGCTGAAGTTTTCGAACATTTTTCTGTATACGACATAATAACAAGAGTTAGAGACATGGCATCTGAAGCTGAAGCTTCTGAACTTTCCTGTTTGTTTGAAAGAATGATAAGAACTAATGACATGTCTTTGTTCTTTCCATTCATGCTTCGTCTTTATGCTTTGTCAACTCGAAGAAACAGCGACGACCCAGATCAAGAATCATCCAGTAACGAAGATTCCAACCGTCAAAGAATCATCTTGGTGAGCCCTTCTACACAACGTATTATTCTAATCAACGATGTTTCAAGTCTTGAAGCTTTGTTTCAAGAACATGGAAGCACTAGAGAGAATGGTCAACATCCAGCTTCAACAAAGTCAATAGAAACAATGAAAAAAGTTGAAATTGTTGAAGGTGAAGAACATAGAGAGTGTGTTGTTTGTTTGGAAGAATTTGAGGTTGGTGAAGTTGTTAAAGAAATGCCTTGTAAGCATTGGTTTCATGGGAATTGTATTGACAAGTGGTTAAGGATTCATGGATCTTGTCCTGTTTGTAGGTATCAGATGCCTATTCATGAGGAACAAGAAAAATAAGTTTGGTACTGATTCAAATGATTCTTCATCTAACCCTAGAAATGATCATGACTTTGAGAATTATTCTTCATTTTTATTTGTTAGAATATTGGTTTTCAATTTATTGAGGAATATTTATAGCCTCAAATGAACAAATTTGTACTTATATGCGACAATAAATAATGATCTTTTGTTTACTTATTTTATAACTATTTTGAATACGATGATATATGTAAATATTATGAATAAGAAATATGAGAGAATCACCTCCGTCAGTGCATACACCTTTTACCCTATTTAAATTTTGAATGATAAAAATTGGCTTAATACCCTCCATTACCTGTTTACATTAATTACATTATGCTTAATAACTAGACAAAAGAGTAAATAACATAACACAAAATTTTAGAGTCCAACACAAAGCTCATTATAATAAATAATATTTTTTATGACGAAGTTTTCACACCGAAATATAGAAAGTTGAGATATAAAATAAAGACGCGCTATTTTTTATTATTTAAAAAAAAAATATATATATATTTCTTTGATTTTTCATAACACCAAGATAAAAAAACAATTCAGTACAAACTTTGATTCTCAGCTAACACAATTTATGATTTTATTTGTTTATAAGTGTAAATAAAATGTTTTAATCCTTCACCGAAGGGTTAGAACATAAGAGCAAAGATATGAGCAAAAATATTCAGTAATAAGAACAGAGATTTGTTGTAAACAATTTATTTTAATATTTTATGTAAATAAGTTAATTTAAAAAAGAATTATTCACCTTGATTTTCGTCATCACCGAGTAGTTAAAAGGAGAACATAAAAACTTCGGTTTTATAATAAAACCAAGGTATTAATCATCGTATTTTACTATAAAAATACTCGTTAAACAAATTTTACCCTAAGATTTTTATGTCCTTGCAATCTATCTCACATAATGATGTTGTTGTATTTTTATAATAAACATCTTATGTTATCAATCAAAGAAAAGATTGAGAAATTTATTGCTTTCATCGATTGACAACATTGAGAAATTTATTCCTAAAAATAATTATCCATTTCTCTTTCACGTTCTCTGTCATGTAAAAGCATTTGTCATGAAAAATATTTGCTCAAGATAATGAAATCTCTCTGGGATGGATTGCAAGTACAAAAAAAAGTTCTCTTATTTGGAACAGATAACTTATCAGAAATTTGGAAAGATATCATGTTCTCCAATAGTCCTTTGTCAAAATCTTGATTTGTTTGAACAATTTATTTTATTATTCTGTGTAAACAAGGTAAATATTATAAAATAAAAGCTTTTTCCCCTCGATTTTTAATAGAAATCGAGAGGTGTGTGATTGATTTGTTTGAACAATTTATTTTATTATTCTGTGTAAAAATGAAAATATTAAAAACAAAAGCTCTTTCTGAAGGAGAAGGGCGATCCAAAACGCAACGGAAATTAAAATTTTCTCCTTAAGTGATCCTTACGAATGGGCGTGATCAGTGATAGAATAGTTACCTCTTGTGACGACTGAAACCTTTGATGCAGATCTACGGAGCGATCATGAACGTTGAAAGATGACAACGCCTCTACTCAGTCCACACGAACAGATTCCTTCAATCTCAGTGCTAGCTACTACGAATGAAGGCTTTGAGTGAGAGAGAGAGAGAAAACGAAAATGCAACCGCAATTAAATCTTCTGCACAAGGGTTCTATTTATAGAACCACTTGTGTGGGCTTCAAGCTAAAAAGCCCACTTAAGTGTATGTGACCCATATCTTATAATATGCCCAAAATCACTTAAGCGCATGGTAACTTACCATATTTCGTATTCTACTTAAGTACACCGTACCTTACGATGTTCTACAATTCACTTAAGTGCACCGTACCTTACGTTGTTCCTTAGTTACTCTATCTCTCATCAATCCGTCCTTTGTGTGTGACCCTGTAGGTTTTCGCGGCATTGACAATTATATTAAATCAGTATTTAACATAGTAAACAGTGAGCGGTATCTAGCAACACATCACTGCTACCCAAGACACGAAAATGTCATGTGATCTGACTAATCCTTTTGTGATAATACTTGTGTGTATAATTACCCTTTTGCCCTTATGTCTATATTGAACACAAGGCATAGACCGTGTTATCCTTGTCCAGTTCAATATTGGGCCCATAGACATTTATCCTATTACGCAGCATGGGCAAATTCCATCTAGGTCACTCATGTCCCTCAGCATGCTTCGTGGAGTACCCATCAACTGTCTTTATGGTTATCCAGTTACGGACAACGCTTGATCAACAATAAAGCACTCGACTCTACATCTAGGGTCCATAGTGGTTTCAGGTTGAAGGGTGGTATACACCATTATCACCATTAAACAAGATCTGCATGTCGCATATGATTCATAATCAAAAGAGTCCAAGAGTCCATCTTTATGGAGTTTGGAAATGCGTTTCTCATTTATGTAGCCTAATCGACAATGCTAAAGGTAAGTTGGATTTAACTCGTTAGGTTTCATCCTTTTAGTATTAATGTTATAAATAGGCATTTCGAGATCAAGGACATATAGTCTATTGCTCATTTGTGCAGTAGCGTAGAATATATCATTCAAATAAATTGAGCAATAATTGTTCTTTATTATAAATGAAAAACCAAATTTGTCCAAACAAGAAATGGAAATAATATTCCTACTAATTACAGGTACATAATAACAGTTCTCTAACTGAATTATTAAACCACTAGGTAAAGTCAATACATAAGTTCCTACGGCTAAAACAGCAACCTTTGCTCCATTTCCAAGTCGTAGGTCAACTTCACCTTTTGCCAAATCTCTACTTCCTTTTAGCCCCTGCACATTTGTACAAATGTGAGAACCGCATCCAGTATTTAATACCCATGATGCAAAAGTAGATAAATTTGTTTCAACAACAAACATACCTAAAGTTGAAGTCTCTACTCCATTCTTCGTATCTTCCAGATACTTTGGGCAGTTTCTCTTCCAGTGTCCGGTCTTACCGCAATGGAAGCAGGTGCCTGCCTTTTCTATGCCTCAACTAGGTTTCAAAGCAGCAATAGTGGGTCTGGGTTTGGCAACTTCCTTGCCTTTCCCTTTATCACCCTGCTTGATGGGCCTTTTGTTCTGTCTCTTTCCATTTCCGATCATCAGAATGGACTTCCCTTTTGACTTCAGGTTCTGCTCAGCAGTCTTTAACATGGCTAGCAGTTCAGGAAGAGATTTGTCCATATCATTCATATTGAAATTTAGGACATATTGACTGAATCTATCTGGCAACGATTGCAAGATCAAATCAGTCGCAAGTTCCTTTCCGAGGGGAAAACCCAACCTTTCAAGGTTTTCCATATACACAATCATCTTGAGCACATGGGGACTTACAGGGGCTCCCTCAGCTAACTTTCCTTGAAAAAGGGCTTTTGAAACTTCAAACCTTTCATGCCTTGTTTGCTCTTGATAAAGCATCTTCAGGTGTTCGATCATATTGAACGCTGCCATGTTCTCATGTTGCTTTTGCAATTCTGAGTTCATGGTAGCTAGCATGAGACAAGCAGTTTCATTGGCATCATCGACATGCTTCTTATAAGAATCTCTTTCTTCCTTGGGTGCAGAAATAGGAGGTTCCTCTTCAGGAACAGGTTTCTCCAAGACATACAGCTTCTTATCATGTTTGAGGACAATCCTCAGGTTTCGGTGCCAATCCAGAAAATTTGTCCCAGACAATTTTTCCTTGTCAAGGATTGATCGCAAAATGTTGTTAGAGGTGTTTGTTGTCATGGAAATCTACATAAGAATTAATGAAAATATAAGTATCAATAACATATTTAATTAGGCCTTTAACTAAATATGCTCCCACTATTTTACTCAAAAAAATGACCCTCATCATTTGATTCGGAAAATCCCATTGGAAGATTTTCTAGTGGGTCGAGATCCACATTTCACTTTGTTTTAAGTCCGCGTAGGCGGATTACACAAAACTAGGCTATTTAGGTAGGAACTCCTTCCAATTGTATCTCATACAACTCTCGAAAATTTCAGTTGGGTAAATAACTCCTTATTCCAATCCATCATATGGATCATTTCCAACTTTTGCTTCTAAACATATATAATCTTATTATAATTTGTTTAGTTAAGTTTGACCCATTATTTTAGCAATTGGATATTACAATTATCCCATTGCACCTTACTAATATAGAACATGCACCTCGCGTAGGCGAAACCTACATTATCCGATACTAGTCTTGATGAGTGCTAAAACTTGGAAAGCATAAACTTAATATTTAATTTGAGGGAATTGCAATTATTCTGATCTCACCGGCTTATTTATCATATAAATCGTCTCTCACATGCATCATTCACATGCATCAACATACATAATGAAACAGTTATGGCCCCTAGCGCAATTGTTCTCCCAAGCCAATGAGAGAACCTAAGCTAACCTAATAACGATCTAAGCTTCTCCAAGCAAGATCTTCAAGGTTGTCCTCCTTTGATATCAAATTCTTCTCTTTCTTCATAACATCGTCCTCCTTTGATATTGAATTCTTCTCTTTCTTCATAATATTACATTATAGAAGAAACTCGTTTTACATACGAGGGATTGAGATGAGAAAAGAAGTTACATTAAGAGATTAAAAGGAGAGGCACGACACGCAGGTCGTATTTAAAAACCCAAAACAAAATAAAGAAAAACTAAGGCCATAACTGATCACCACAAGGCAATAATAATAAACACATTATTATTATTAATTTTAATTCCTTTAATTAATTAAAACCAAATTAAATTTCGACGATCGATCACACTACGCAGAGTTAGCCGGGGGTCCGCTGCCCGGTCAGCGGGAACGGGGTTTCCGCTGCCCGGTCAGCGGACAGTGGTTCCAAATTCATTTGAAATCGACGTCGTTTTGCATCAACACAACTCTTATGCAGTCACAAAACAGAAACCCTGAGAATTCTGACTATGTGAATGTGACGACCGTCACAAGCATGTTACGACCGTCACGTCCAACTTGTTACGACCGTCACAGGCCCATGACGAACGTCACGCGGCCAAAATAACAGAAACGCCTAGAATTTTGGATTTGTGAATGTGACGACCGTCACAAAGCATGTGACGACCGTCACATCCAGCTTGTTACGATCGTCACAGGCTCGTAACGAACGTCACGCGGCCAAAATCAGCGCTTTTGAAACAGTCAATAGACGTGATCTGTAACACCCTTCTAAAAGAAACCCCAATTATTCAATTAAAATAATAAACATATAACAATTCAGAGTAATTATGCCCTTCAAGGGTGTCACACATAATATTCACACCATTCAACAATATAACGGTCATGCTCTTTTATTAAATCAAAACAGTTGCATAAAACACAGCGGATGTAAGTTTCATCAATCATGTAAAACATTACATGTAAAATGGTTCTCAACCAACACTAAACATTCGAAACAAGTTAAACAACCCATCCCGATGTTACATCTATCAGAGCACGACCCACTAATGAGACTACACTAGACTCCAAGCATTAACTTCTACTCAACTCACTGCTCGTTACCTGAAAAACAGTTGTAAGGGTGAGTTCCTCAATCAATATAATAAGCATTATAAAACATTATGTAATGCTAAGTAATTTTAACACACTTCATCACCCTAATCCAAACATACATTCAGTAACAGCACATCAACTCAACATAATACTCAACACCAACACAAACACACGTATAATATTGGAATACATCCATTCATATTATACGCCATACATATATTATGCAATGAGACTCCATGCATGCGGTACCGACTATTTGTGAACATATAGTTCAACCTCACCGTCCAAATCCAGGCACGACTACCAAGCTCACTAGTCCCACTCAATTGAGACATAGTGACTCACTCACTAATTCCTCACCATGGGAATTAGCTACCACCCCAAATGGGCCATGCTATGCACGCTAATCACCTAGCATGCAAACATCAACAACAATCAAAATGATTTACTCACTAATTCCTCACCATGGGAATTAGCTACCACCCCAAATGGGCCACAATATGCATGCTAATCACCTAGCAATGCAACAACAACAACAACTCAAGAATAGACATATGCTCACACTCTAAGCCATAAAACAGTCTATTCACAAATGCATACGTAACTGATACATTCACCACATCATGCATACCATCACACATCATCAACACATTTTATCACAAAAGCATATCATATCATGCCGCATAATCAACACAGTATTAGCACACTCTACTAATACCTATACTACCCAATACAACGGGAAATGATCCCTACCACGTCATACATCAGCTAAGTTACATCCCTCAGCCTAAACAACCAAAAACTGCACAACAACAGTTCAGAAAAACCACAAGTCTGCCCATACGCGTATAGCCTAGTCCCATACGCGTATGGCGCATTCCTGACCAAGTCCATACGCGTATTGCCCAAGCCCATACGCGTATGCTACGCGTACCACATTCTCCTACGCGTACCAACAGAGACAATTTCACGTTCAAAACATCATCTTTCTCACTCATACGCGTAAGGCCTCATCCATACGCGTACCAGCCATATCATACGCGTATTGCCTAGTGCCATACGCGTATGACCAGAAACCAGAATTTCCAGATCTGCAATGGCTTTTGCTCTGCTACGAGATCTCTACAATCCCAACCTTCTATAGTCCAATTTTCATACATGTTCGTTCGTTTTATCAATTACAGATCATACACATTCATCTTCCCAAATCGCTAACCTTATTATCTCTAATTCTTACGAGTTTTCGTCAATTATCATCCAAATTCGTTCATCAAATATTTCACAATTTCAGCATGCATCATTCAAATCAGAGTCAAAAATCCATGGTCTATCACTACCCATTACATATTATCCCATAATACCCATTAATCGATGATAAACCCCCCTTACCTGAGTAAATCCGGCAGTCTCTGAGCTCCAAGCTTCCCTTCCTTCAACCTTCGTTCTTTGGCTTTTTTGCCCTTTTCCCTTTTCTGCCTCCTTTTTCCCTTTTCACGTGAAATTAACCTTTTTACCAAAAATGGGATTTTTTCTAAATTCCAACTTATATATTTTCCGAATATTAATAATAATCCAAAAATAATAATAATAAAATTTCCAATTATTTAATTAAATTAATAAATAAATTATTAACTCAATTTAAATAATTATTTTATTATTATCGGGGTGTTACATGATCCAACAAGCCCTCAATTCACAACTCCTTGACGGCATAACCCTTGTGCCGTCACTAACCCTAACGCATCAATTTCAGACCGTCAAACACACCTCGATTGTTGATTCAGTATGATTGATCAACAGGTCATTGCTTCACCATACTAATGTCGGATTTCGAAGCAAATGACCATTGATCGCTCAAAGGAAAAAACCATTTAATGTTTGAATGAACGAAATAGAAACAGTATATCATATATACCGTACTTTGCATTAGGATTACTTATATCATATATAAGTTGATTGGTCTCAATTGCGTAACCTATGGATGACCGATGTATCGCTGCTTCACCATACTAATTTCGGTTCCAAAGCATAGTCAACATCAATCATCCAAATCGTACACACATGATGCCAAATTTAATTACTCGTTTAATTAATTGATTTATTATGTCTTTTAATCATATTAATACAGAAAATAAACAGTTATCCGATGCATGGTTTCGTAAGTGGCTCTGATACCACTGAAGGAGAAGGGCGATCCAAAATGCAGCGAAAATTAAAATTTTCTCCTTAAGTGATTCTTACGAATGGGCATGATCAGTGATAGAATAGTTACCTCTTGTGACGACTGAAACCTTTGATGCAGATCTACGGAGCGATCATGAACGTTGAACGATGACAACGCCACTACTCAGTCCATACAAACGGATTCCTTCAATCTCAGTGCTAGCTGCTACGAATGAAGGCTTTGAGTGTGTGTGTGTGTGTGAGAGAGAGAGAGAGAGAGAGAGAGAGAGAGAGAAAGAGAGAGAGAGAGAGAGAGAAAATGAAAATGCAACCGCAATTAATGCTTTTGCACAAGGGTTCTATTTATAGAACCACTTGTGCGGGCTTAAAGATAAAAAACCCACTTAAGTGTATATGGCCCATATCTTATAATATGCCCAAAATCACTTAAGCGCATGGTACCTTACCATATTTCGTATTCTACTTAAGTACACCGTACCTTACGATGTTCTATAATTCACTTAAGTGCACCGTACCATACGGTGTTCCTTAATTACTTTATCTCTCATCAATCTGTCCTTTGTGTGTGACCCTGTAGGTTTTCGCGGCATTGGTAATTATATTAAATCAATATTTAACATAATAAACAGTGAAGGGTATCTAGCAACACATCACTGCTACCCAAGACACGAAAATGTCTTGTGATCTGACTAATCCTTTTGTGATAATACTTGTGTGTATAATTACCCTTTTGCCCTTATGTCTATATTGAACACAAGGCATAGACTGTGTTATCCTTGCCCAGTTCAATATTGGGCCCATAGACATTTATCCTGTTACGCAGGATGGGCAAATTCCATCTAGGTCACTCATGTCCCTCAACATGCTTCATGGAGTACCCATCAACTGTCTTTATGGTTATCCAGTTATGGACAACGTTCGATCAACAATAAAGCACTCGACTCTACATCTAGGGTCCATAGTGGTTCCAGGGCGAAGGGTGATATACACCATTATCACCATGAGAATAACTTATTACACTTTGCATAACTTTTTATATAGTATTCTCATAGCAGGTCAATCCAGTATAAATATTACTCTTAACATTCATACCTATGTTTAAGACTTGATAACTCCTTATCCATGATCCATTAGATGTGATCATCATTCTATATACATAATAGTCTGAATCTTTAATGTTATCCCACTTCACAATAAAGCTCGACCACAGATACTTTAAGAATAATGTCCTTATACTTAATGTGATCTCATGATCAAGTCACACTTGATACATTAAACGGACTAGCTATTCTAGGGACTTTATTAAACAAACATAATAAAGAAAAAGCCTTTTTATCATTAATAAATAATTCGATACAAGTACCAAAAGTATTGGCCTCTAGGGCTTACACCAACAATTTCTTCTCGGTTTTTAACATAACCCGAGAGGTATTTGGCGCTTGGGTTGACACATACTTTATTGAGGTAAAATATAAGTGTGTTTCTTCATTGTCCTAAAACAAATCTTTGTCGTCCATTTAATGAGTATCAACACTCAACACACTGTCATTAGGGATCCTCGTGAAACCTAAAAGCCTAATTATAAAAGCATCATAGATATTAGTGAATCCACAAGAAACCTTAATGTTGTGAAATCCTCTATGTTTAATCAGAGCAATATATCATGTGATAGATTGCAAGATTAATAAAAAAATGGGTTTTTAATATGTGGTTGATGAGAGTACTATATTTACTTTGCAAGTGCAGAAAATTATTTGGGGTTCGAGATTTGTGTTCTTATATAATCATATAACTAAATAATTATTTTATTTATCTAACTTTTTTTTATATCAGAAACAAGTAAATGCAAAATCATAGAGAATATATTGCATTCAACATTTGATCTTCCTCAGGATCAATGAAACGAGGATCCCCAACAGCTGCGCTTCTCCAAGAGATCCAACATTTGTTCTTCACCGACAATGATGACGATGAAGAATAACATTTTTACTTTAATATTATGTGTAAACAGTATAATATTGTGTAAATAATGTAATGAGTATTTAATATATATATATATATATATATATATATATATATATATATATATATATATATTATCCCTCGATTTTGTTGTAAAATTGAGAGGTATATGGTGTTAGTTTAAAAAATATTAAAAAGCTATTGTTATATATATATATATATATATATATATATATATATATATATATATATATATATATATATATACACACACACACACACATATATATATATATATATATATATATATATATATATATATATATATATATATATATATATATATATACACACACACACATATATATATATATATATATATATATATATATATATATATATATATATATATATATATATATATATATATATATATATGTATACATATACATACATATATATATATATATATAGATATATATGTATATGTATACATATACATACATATATATATATATATATATATATGTATATATATATATATATATATGTATATATATATATATATATATATATATATACATATATATATATATATATATATATATATATATATATATATATATATATATATATATATATATACATATATATATATATATATACATATATATATATATATATATATATATATATATATATATATATATATATATATATATGTGTGTGTGTGTGTGTGTGTGTGTGTATATATAACCCTTGACTTTGTTGTAAAATTGAGAGGTATATGGTGCTAGTTTAGAAAATCTTAAAAAGCTATTGTTGGGGTTACAAACCCATGACCATTTAAACTAACCCCTCGGTTATTTTAAATCGATGAGTAAAGCTCACACTTTTCATGTCATCATTCGTTACATCGATATATAAAAATAGTACACAACCTACAAAAATGAATTGTATAAGTCTCAAAAACCTAATAAAAACAATAATATCATGGCAACAACATCAACAAAGACCACATTACCCACAACAACAATAACAACAACAACAACAACAAGAACAGAAACAACAACAACAACAACAACAAACAACAACAATAACAGTAGTAATGGAGAATTTGTACATACCGGAAATATGATGAGAGATGATCATTGTACTTTAATACACTATCTCTTACTTTGTGCTAATATTTTTAAATGACTCATCACATTATTTTAATTGTTTTAATAAGTATTTGAAAGTTAAGTTGAGTTCTGCTTATTTTTTGAATAAATAGTTATTTACACCTTCTCGATGTGCAAATCATAACTTGAGCTACGAGAATCGAGAAATCTGCAAGGATAAGCTACAAGGTTTATCTTGAAGTCAAAATCTAATTCAGAGTGAAAAGTGTCGAATAATTAGTTTTAATTCCAGACTTAAGAAAATACTTAGTTTTTGAGCCAATTATATATATTTTTGGTTCGATTGCTATTAGGCCCGAATTCCCTTGCTCTATTTAAAATAATTAGTAGTTTTAAGATTCATAATTCAACATTCAATGAAATAAGAAATAAGGATTACAAATTCTATGGAGAGCTAATTCCCAAAGAACTGATCTACTGTATTCCTATTTCACTTTAAGATTTTTATAAATTTCAGTTTAATTTTAATTTCTTTTCAATTCTTCCTATAAACTTGTTTTCTTTATTCAATTGCTTTCATTTGCTTAATTTGATCACTGCTTATAGGATAGAGTTGATTAAATTCGATAGTTTGTATGATCCTTAACTATAATCACGTTAGCATAGCTTTTGCGTTATCGTGTTTGATAAAGTCGAGTTTGCTTAATTCGTGACTACTTAAATCTGTTTCTTTAATTCAGAAATAGGAGCATACATAATATAATACCTATTACGCTAGTCAATGGGTATTGCAATCGAATATGACAGAATCCGCCAAGGGACTGGAATGATAAGAATCGATGATAAGTCAGAAATCGACACAGTAGATTATCTTATTTATCAATTTTTCTTTTACCTTAATTATATTCAATTTATGTTATAAACCTTAAAATCCCCCTTTTTTTCATTCGTTTGGTCACAACATTCAAGAGTCCTTATGATACGACATTCGAGTGTCACTTCCGTTTTACTACTCTTTTAAACTCATTTTTGACTCGTGCGCGACAACATATCAAATTGGCGTCGTTGTCGGGAACTCTCTATTTATTTTAGCCAATTTGGAATCATAGTTTAGAGTCTTGTTAGAAATTTTTTGTTTCTTTTTTTTGTTGTTGAATTTCAGGGTTGCATTATTGTGGTAAGTATCTCAATCAATCAGGTGACTCTGAAAGCTATTGTTTCGAATTTCTCCAATTTTTTTCTTCAGAAAATCAGAAAAAAATCAACAAACATTACTCCCTTTGAAGAGACTTCTAAGGGATCCCGACCCCTAAAGTTGTAAATTCACCATTTTCCTATTTTATTTGAATTAGTTTCTATATTTTTAAAAACATCCAAAAAAATTGTAGATTCGTTATTTTATTTAATTTGATTTTTAGTCATGTTTTCATAATTTTTATATTTTAGTTTAATCGCTTTTCTATTTTTCCATTCTTTTTCTCAATAGGGACATTGTTGGTATTTTCATAATTGTTGCATTACAGTGCTTTCTAATCTGATTTGATTCTGATTTGATTCTCATCAGTCATAGTGATTTTATTTGATTATGTATTAATTTGATGATTATATCATGACTGATCAAATTAGAACCTTAAGAGAATTTGCTTCACCTGATTCTCTTTTTGCTAATTTACCCTTTTTGTCTGATTTTGATGACACCTATACTTGTGATGTTTGTATTGATAGTCACTTATGTTCAGTTTGTGTTGAAATTGAAGCTGCTTTACAAGACGATAACTCTTTTGATATTTAATATGAGATTTATACTTACAAAGTTGATGTTGCAGATATAAATATAGCTCTTACTACAACAAAAAATCGTCCATTGGACAACCACTTGCATTAAAGCCAAAGACACTCCCTGTTTTTTTAGAATTTAATGAAAATTTGCCTATAATAATTTTATCTAAACTTGAAATTTGAACTGGAACAAAAGTTGTCACAGTTATTGCAGGAACATAAGAAGCGAATTGGATGAACCGTGACTGAGATTCCTGATATTAGATCGTCCATGTGTATGTATAAAATCTTACTTGAAGATGGAGCAAAAGTAGTGAGGAAGCCCCAAAGGCGACCTAACCCCTTGATTTGGGATGTTATAAAAAACAAGATGTATATTGCACCAAAGTACAAAGAGAATGTTCTTTGATCTTGGAATAAAAATTGAAAACACTGATAAAATTATCAAATTCAATGGAACTGCCTCAAGCTATTCCATGAGAGCCCCACATTAGAAGAAGAAATTGTAGAAGATACCTCATTGAGAAAGACTATTTATTTAGTCATTTATCCGCCTTGACTCCTCGGGTGTGTTCTTTCCTCTCTCTCCTCTCTGTTATTTTATGCTTGTTTCTTTCAATGAGGAAAATGTGTGTTTTAGGTATGGGGGATGAATGTCTTTTAATTTTCTTGTTTTGTTTTCTTCATTTAATTTCTTTGTTTTTTTTCTTAAAAAAATGCATGCTTTTTCGTTGGTTTTTGGGGTCGTAAGCATAAGTAATTTCTCCCTTCTCTTGACTAAAGATTCATGGTGTGATGTGAGTGATTTGATGTTCATTCTTAGTATATAAGTAAGATTAAATTCTGAATTGTGCATCATTTGTGGTAGATTAGTAACCTTTGTGGGATTTTGATCCTAATAATGGATAACATTAAAAAAAATCAATCTCTTTCTTTCTTGTGTGAATTCACTCATGTCTGTTAGTCTCTAGAACTTGATCTGACTCTGTTTGAAATTGTTTTATTACTTGTGCACACTGATATGACAAAGGCAAGTTGTTTGTGTTTTATTTTTGTCGCCAATTAGCCAATTTATCCCATTTATCCTATTTATCCCATTTTTTGCTTATAACTCATTACAAACTTAAAAGTGAAAAACAATGTTATCACCCTATTCAAAGGGTTGAAAGAGTCTTGTTTGTAGTTGTGTGGGGTTGAGTAATTATAGTTGTGATATTTCATTCAAAAGTTGATAGAAAATAGAAAAAAAAAAAAGCAAGAAAGGGAAAAAAGGATGACAATACATATTCCTTCGGGGGAAAAAAGAATAAAAAAGAGAAAAGAGAAGAAAAATAGCTTAAAGGTTATTGTTTGAAAGTGAATAAAAGTTTATTGAGTTCAACTCCCGTAGTTTCTTTCAATTTTCTTTTGACCCTTTGAATTTTAGCCTAGTCCCCTTTAGGATCTATTTCACCCTTACCTTGGCCAAGTTACAACTCGAATAAAAGTCTTTTTTATCTTGGTGTGCATGTATTTCAATTATGGATATTAGATTCTTTTCAAATTATAATAGTGGTAATTTTCATGATGTGCTTTAAGTATAAACAGACAACCTAAACACTTCAGAGTTGAGAGAATTTTATCCTGTGAGGATCATGCTTCTTATGATGTGCTCTTTAGTAAACTGTCCTCTTATTCAGTTAAGTAATAAGAATTGAGATTGTACTTACACCCTTGTGGAACTGGGATTTTACTTACATCCTTGTGATTTTGAAGGTCTTTGAATTTGCATGCTCTATGTTGTTCTTATTTTTCAGCTTTGAATTTTAACTTTAGAATTTTTCTCGGAGTGCAAAAGCGTAAGTATGAGGGAATTTGATCAGTGGATTTTAATACATTATCTCTTAGTTTGTTCTAAGACTTTTATATGACCTGTCATATTATTTTAACTGTTTTAATAGGTTTTTGAAAGTTAAGACGAGTTCTACTTATTTCTGAATAAGTGTTTATTTTCTTAATAAATAGTGATATACATCTACTCGTTGTGTATGTCATAACTTCAGCTACGAGAATCAGATTGATGCGTTCTAATATGTGTTGAAAATCCGTGAGGATAAACTATAAGTTTTAAGTTGAACTCCAAAGCTGATTTGGAGTGAAGAAGGGTTGAATATTTAGTTTTAATTCCAGACTTAAGAAAATACTTAGTTTTTGGGTCGATTTGGAATTTTTTTGAGTCAGTTGCTTATAGACCCAAAATCCCTTGCTCTATTTAAACAAATTAGTAGTTTTAGGATTCATAATTTAGCATTCATGAAATAATAAATAGGGTTTAAGAATTCTATGAAGAACTAATTCCCAAAGAGCTTATCTGCTATATTCAGATTCCACTTTGAGGTTTTTATAAATTTTAGCTTAATTTCAATTTCTTTTTAATTCTTACTATAAAATCGTTTGCTTATTTCAATTGCTTTCGTTTGCTTAATTTGATTGCTGCTTATAGGATATAGTTGATTGATTTCAATTGTTTGTATGATCCTTAACTATAATCATGTTAGTGTAGCTTTTGAGTTATCGTGTTTGAAAAAGTTGTGTTTGCTTAATTCACGATTACTTAAATTTGTTTGTTTAATTCGAAAATTAGGAACATGCATAATATATACCTATTGAGCTTGTCAATAGAATTTATAATCGAATAGGACTGAATCCGCTAGGGAATTGGAATTATAAGAATCGATGATAAGTCGAAAATCAACCCAGTAGATTAGCTTATTTATCAATTTTGCTTTTAGCTTAATTATCTTCGATTTTAGTTTTTAACCTTAAAAAACTCCCTCTTTTCGTTCATTTGGTTACAACATTCAAGAGTCATTGAGATACGACATTCACAATCACTTCTGTTTTACTACACTTTTTAACTCGTTTTTGACCCGTATGCGACAGCAGATCAAGTGACTTAAAGAAAAGTGTTGGTTTGAGGTTCGAGCTTTCGTCCTCCTTGGAGAATAATGGTGTTTCAATTTTGTTCACTGGAGAAGAATAGTATTTCAATATTGTTCGCTAGCTAGGGTGAAAAAAAAGAATGAGACTTAACATTAAATCTAAAGGCGCATATTAGTTTCTAAGTACACCTTAAACTTCCAAGTGCTGAGAATCGAAGCTCAAGCCCATAGCAACTTTACATGTAAGTTTTTGGGAAAACCAAGGTAAAAGATTAAGTTTTTTAAAAAATGGAGTGTTTCAGGTCATTTGACCTCGATTTTTCAATAGCTTAGATGAAAGCTTCGTCATGAAATGTATTATTTGTAGTAGTGATACAACAAAAAAGAATTTTTGAGACTTAAGAATTTCTAGAATATACTAGGGTTAAGAAATTCTAAGTTCAACTTGTGCTTGTTTGTTTGACATAGTAACAACTCCTTTTAATGTCAATAGCACATTATTTTTCTTCAAGTCTTCAACTCCTTATATAGAGATAAAGAAAATAGTTATTGAAGAGTTTGCACAAGAGAGTCACTGGGAAGCTTGAATTAGAGGCATTGAGGTGTTTCTTGATATGGTTAATATCGTTGAAAGCTCATTTGAAATCCCTTTTCTACAAAAAAGAATTATCGATCGCATACCGACTTTCTTCATCATACTTTTGCTTAAGTCCTCACGTAATTAGAAGAAGAAAAAATCCTCGATCCTTGTGTTGGCTAGATCTTTAGAGTTTGAACCTGTAGAGACAAATGCTTCAGAGTCTGGATCTTTAGAATAACTTTAGATGCTGACGTCAATCATAGGTTGACATCATACAAAGTCTGGTCTTCAGCTTCTGATCTTCCAGAATCTAGATCTTTATATTATCCTTATATGTTCATGTATCATAACTAGTGTTAAGTTCTCTTTAAAAGTTTTAGTCTTCGATCCCGCACAGTTGAGCATATTTAAATATACCCTATTTTTCTTTAAATACTTTGTTATCATCAAAGTCTTAGAGATATGGTACAAACCAATTTTGTTCCAATAATTCATTAACCCTAAATCCCATAGCTTAATCTTATCATGAAAATCTTTACTAGTTAATGATGAATGAACAAAAAAATTAGAACTTTCTAAAATATATAAACAAAATAATTTAGACCTTTTAGCTATGATCCTTTCACCATGAAAATTCTTCTACACCCTATGTTCAAATAGAATGCAATAATCTAGATCACCAAACCTACTTATGGATAACTAAGTTTTCCTAAGCTCTAGAACTTACTTCCCATTGTGAAGAAGAAACTTACGATCATCAAACATTTTAAGTTTGACCATACCAATACCATGGACCTTGCAAAACCATAATGTCGCCAAAGAGAAATAGTATACCTTGATCCAACTTCAAAGCTTAAATTATTTCTTTCTTTCACATATGTGATAAGGGAAACTTGAATGTGTGACCCTACCATATTCAGTCTCCAAACTCGACACCACTAATGCATCAATACTCTCATAACTTTCCTCATCAAAGGATGTAACAATATGAACAAAATCTTCATTTTTCTTCCTCTCAAGACAATCACTCTTAAAGTGACTGAGTTTTTAACAAATAAAGTATTTTAAACTTGAATTATAAAACCTCTTTGATTTGGACATCCATCTACGCTCACTTACTCCTCTTGATACACTTAAGTCTTCACCATATCATCAATACTCAAACCTTTCATCTTTGAATCTTTGGATCTCACAGTCGCATGGACTTCATCCAAAGTAATAATACATTCCTTACCATAAATAATGGCATCTCAAAGGATCTAGGTAATGAGCTCAGGAAAACTAGATTTTTGTCCTTATCTTAAATCTTCACCTCAATATTCTCTTTATCATCAATGATCTTGTGAAATTCTGTCAATCTCTCCATTATGGATTTGTTCTTTACCATACATAATGAGTAGATTTATTGTTTCAATACAACTTGTGAGTCAAAGATTTGGTCGTATACAATGATTCAAGTTATGCCCATTTTGAAGTAACAACCTTCTCATTGGAGACTTCCCTTATAACTTTATCCCCAGGGTACAAGATAATGTTACTTCCAACCTTATCCACCATTTTGATCTTCTCTGCTTCTTTTAGGCATGCAGACATTGATGCCTTACCCTTTAATGCTTTGATACACGTCTCTTCATCAAAATTCTTTGCTAAGATATACAATCATAATTTAACTCCCTTGTAGCATAAGTGTCTTGAGGCTTGTAACCACATTGAACCAACTATCACAAACTTCTCGCGCAAGTTTACTTTTTCTCAACCGTTTGAGAGGTGTTCTTCCTGTAACCTCTCTCAACTCTTTTAAAACACCAAACACCGTATTCAATTTTTTTTGAGGAGAAGTATTTTGAGAAACTTCTACAGTTTTCGAGTGAATAAATGATCTTGTTCACTTCGAAAAAATCTCAAGACTTTATTAGTGATGATTTATATGCTCAAGGTCTTCATCATAATCTAATAAGTATGCGACAACTATCAGAGAAAGGTTACAACATGCAGATTCATAATGGTTTTTGCACGTTGATTGATAGACATGGTAGATTTATCACAAAGACAAGAATGACATTGAACTGCCTATTCCCTTTTAAAATTCAACATGAAAATTTCCTTGCTTGAGTTATATTATTCCAAATGATGATTAGTTTTGGCACATGAGATTTGGTCACTTTCATTTTCCTGGCTTGAATTACCTATCACGAAAAGAATATGTTTCGGGTTTGCCTATTGTGAGTATTCCAAATGGAGTTTGTGAGAATTTTCAAATTGGAAAGAAGCATAGAGACTCATTTACAACTGGAATGACTTGGCGTGGGAAGAAACTATTATAGATAATTCATTCATACTTGTGTTCACTGGAAATACCAACACCTGGTGGTTGTAAGTACTTTATTACTTTTATTCTTGATTTGAGTAGAAAGACTTGGGTGTATTTCTTGAAACAAAAATAAGAAGCATGCGATGTCTTCAAGATATTCAAGGCATTTGTATAAAAAATGGTAAATCTAAGCATTGAGAACAGGCAGAGGCCAAGAATACCTCATTGGTACACGTTTCTTTGAGAAACATGGAATTGAGCATCAATTAACAACGAGATATATACCTCAGCAGAATGGAGTTGCTGAAAGAAATAATAGAACAATCATGGATATGGTGAGATGCATGTAGAAGGCTAAATAAATACCTAAAAACTTTAAAAAATACTTAGCTTTTGGGTCAGTTTTGTATTTTTTTTCGAGTGAGTTGTTGTTAGGCATGAATTCCCTTGCTATATTTAAACAAATGAGTAGTTTTAGGATTCATAATTCATCATTTATGAAATAAGAAATAGGGATTACGAATTCTATGGAGACCTAATTCCCAAAGAGCTGATCTGCTGTATTCGGATTCCATTTTGAGGTTTTTATAATTTCAGTTTAATTTTGATTTTTTGCAATTCCTCCTATAAAATCGTTTACTTAATTTGATTGTTACTTATAGGATAGAGTTGATTAAATTCAATTGTTTGTATGCTCCTTAACTATAATCACGTTAGCATAGCTTTTGCGTTATTGTGTTTGATAAAGTCGTGTTTGCTTAATTCGCGACTACTTAAATATGTTTGCTTAATTCAAAAATTAGGAACATACATAATATAATACCTATCGCGCTTGTCAGTGGATATTATAATTGAATAGGACCGAATCCGTTAGGGAACTGGAATTATAAGAATCGATGATAAGTCGGAAATCGACACAGTAGATTAGCTTATTTATCAATTTTGCTTTTACCTTAATTATCTTCGATTTAATTTCTGAACCATAAAAAAACCCTTATTTTCATTCGTTTGGTTACAAAATTCAAGAGTCCTTGTGATATGACATTCGACTGTCGCTTCCGTTTTACTACACTTTTAAACTAGTGTTTGACCCATGTGCCACAACAGGTCAAGAGACTTAAGAAAAGTGTTGGTTTGAGGTTCGAGCTTCCGTCCTCCTTGGAGAATAATGGTGTTTCAGTTTTTATTACTGGAGAAGAATAGTGTTTCAGTATCGTTTGCTAGCTAGGGTGCAAAAAGTGAGTGAGACATAATATTATATCTGAAGGAATGAAAATTGTTAAATGAGTTTTTATAAATCGGGTTTATTAAAAACCGAGGGAACATATTCGATGTAAAAACTATAAAAAAATGCGCCTATTTGGTTCTAAATAAACCATAAACTTACAAGCGTTGGGAATCGAAGCTCAAATCCAGAACAACTTTTTATGTCGGTTTTTCAGAAAACCAAGGTAAAAGATTAAGTTTTTTAAAAAATGGCGCGTCTCAGGTCATTTGACCTTGATTTTTCAATAGCTGAGATGAAAGCTTCATCATGAAATGTATTATTTATAGTAGTGATACAACAAGAAAGATTCTTTGAGACTTAAGAATTTCTGGAATATACTAGTGTTAAGAAATTCTAAGTTAAACTTGTGCTTGTTTGTTTGACATAGTAACAACTCTTTTTTAATGTCAATAGCTCATTATTTTCTTCAAGTCTTCAACTCCTTATATAGAGATAAAGAAAAGTGTTGTTAAGAGTTTGCGCAAGTGAGTCGTTGAGAATCTTGATTTAGAGACATTGAGATGTTTCTTTGTATTGTTAATATTGGCGAAAGCTCAGTCGAAATACCTTTTCTACAAAAACGAATTATCTGTTGTATCTCAGCTTTCTTCAGAAGATTTTTGCTTAAGTCTTCACGTTATTAGAAGAAGAAAAAATCATCGATACTTGCGCTGGCTAGATCTTCAGAGGCTGAATCTGCAGAGGCAAATGCTTCAGAGTCTGGATCTTCAGATTCTAGATCTTCAGATGTTGACGTCAATTAGAGGTTGACATCATATAGAGTCTGGTCTTCAGCTTCTGATCATCCAAAATCTAGATATTTAGATATGTTCATTTCTCATACCCAGTGTTAACTTTTCTTTAGAAATTTTAGTCTTTGATCCCGCACAGTTAAACATATGTAAGTATAGCCTATTTTTATTTAATACTTTTTTATCATCAAAGTCTTAGAGATACGATAGAAACCAATTTTGTTCCAATAATGCATTGACCTCAAATCCCATATCTTGATCTTGTCATATGTTTGCTTAATTCGCGACTACTTAAATATGTTTGCTTAATTAAAAAAATTAGAAACATACATAATATAATACCTATTGCGCTTGTCGCTAGATATTGTAATCGAATATGACTGAATCCGCTAGGCAACTGGAATTTTAACCTTGACTTATGAATCCTCTTTGATTTGGACATCATTCTACCCTCACTTACTCTTCTCAAGACACTTAATTCTTTCAGATATCAATAATTTTCAAATCTTTCACCTCTGTAAATGCTTAGGATCTTACAGTGGTCTGGACTTCATCCAAAGTAATAGTACATTTCTTACCATAAAGGATGACATCCTTTAAGTGCTCAAAGGATCTGAGTAATGAGCTCAACAAAGTAGAGTCTTATCCTCATCTTAAATCTTCACCTCAATATTCTCCAGATCATCAATTATCTTGTGAAACTATGTCCATTGTTTCACAATGGATTTGTGCTTTACCATACATAATGAGTAGAGTTATTGTTTCAACACAACTTGTGAGTCAAAGACTTGGTCATATACAATGATTCAAGTTATGCCCACATTGAAACATCGGTCTTCTCCTTGGAAACTTCCCCAATAAATTTATCCCCAGGGCACAAGATAATGTTACCTCCAACCTTATCCACCATTTTGATCTTCTCTACTTCTTTTAGGCGTGCGGACATTGATGTCTTACCCTTCAATGCTTGAACGCACTTCTCTTGATCAAAATTCTTTGTTAAGATAGAAAATTGGAATTTAACTCCTTCTTAGCATAAGTGTTTTGAGGCTTGTAACCACATTGAACCAACTATCACAAACTTCTTGCACAAGTTTACTTTCGCTCAATCGTTAGAGTGGTATTCTTCGTGTAACCTCTCTTAACTCTTTCAAAACACAAAACATCGTATTCAAAAAAAATTTAGGAGCAATGTTTTGAGAAACTTCTATAGTTTTCGAGTGAATAGATGATCTTGTTTGCTTCGAAAAAATCTCAAGACTTCGACATAATGTCTAAAAAAATGCTTTTATGTTAAAAAGTTGTTATTATTTTAATATTTATGTATAACTTTTTCTTATTTTAATATCACAAATGAGTATTACAGTTCAATGTATTAGTATTACAGTACACTTTCACTTTGACAACAATTTTTTATCAAATAAATAATCACAAATTGTGAAGACTCTTAAGAGTCTCGTATAAGATAATATATGGTCTAAACATATCTTTATAACTGAGTGCAATTCTCACCCTATATACAAATTTTACAGAATTGAATTAGACCAATCGAAAACTTTTAACACAAATTATAAATTAAATTAGTATTTCTTTCTAGTGAATAATATATTTATTTTAGTAACATGGTTATTATGGTTTATTTTGTTTATTTATTAACGATTATAAATATTCACGGTGTCTTTATTATTAATAATTAACAATTTTATGCTGAAAAGTTTTTTTTATTGTATGACTATTTTCTTTTATATTAGTGTTTTATTTATAAAAAAAAAACAGTAACATTAGTTTTAACTAAAAAATCGTAACAAAACATTATTGTTTAAACCCGATTTTTTTCTAAATAATTTAATTTTTTTAATTAACAAATTATTTTTAATTGTAAAGTTAATTTGAATCTTTCTTTTTTGACCTTGTAATAGATTGATTTGAATATTTCAACTAAATAATGATTTGATTTGATTGATTTTTTAAGATATGTTTTAATAGGAAAGCTGTTAACATCTAAGTCTAAAAGTTTTGCTATAAATAAGAGGTGAAGAATTTATTGAAGTTATTTGAATTGAAGTTATGGCATCTGAAGCTGAAGTTTTCGAACATTTTTCTGTATACGACATAATAACAAGAGTTAGAGACATGGCATCTGAAGCTGAAGCTTCTGAACTTTCCTGTTTGTTTGAAAGAATGATAAGAACTAATGACATGTCTTTGTTCTTTCCATTCATGCTTCGTCTTTATGCTTTGTCAACTCGAAGAAACAGCGACGACCCAGATCAAGAATCATCCAGTAACGAAGATTCCAACCGTCAAAGAATCATCTTGGTGAGCCCTTCTACACAACGTATTATTCTAATCAACGATGTTTCAAGTCTTGAAGCTTTGTTTCAAGAACATGGAAGCACTAGAGAGAATGGTCAACATCCAGCTTCAACAAAGTCAATAGAAACAATGAAAAAAGTTGAAATTGTTGAAGGTGAAGAACATAGAGAGTGTGTTGTTTGTTTGGAAGAATTTGAGGTTGGTGAAGTTGTTAAAGAAATGCCTTGTAAGCATTGGTTTCATGGGAATTGTATTGACAAGTGGTTAAGGATTCATGGATCTTGTCCTGTTTGTAGGTATCAGATGCCTATTCATGAGGAACAAGAAAAATAAGTTTTGTAGTGATTCAAATGATTCTTCATCTAACCCTAGAAATGATCATGACTTTGAGAATTATTCTTCATTTTTATTTGTTAGAATATTGGTTTTCAATTTATTGAGGAATATTTATAGCCCCAAATGAACAAATTTGTACTTATATGCGACAATAAATAATGATCTTTTGTTTACTTATTTTATAACTATTTTGAATACGATGATATATGTAAATATTATGAATAAGAAATATGAGAGAATCACCTCCGTGAGTGCATACACCGTTTACCCTATTTAAATTTTGAATGATAAAAATTGACAATGTAAACAATAAGTAGCGAATCAACTTCCTACTCATTATGCTTAATACCCTCCATTACCTGTTTACATTAATTACATTATGCTTAATAACTAGACAAAAGAGTAAATAACATAACACAAAATTTTAGAGTCCAACACAAAGCTCATTATAATAAATAATGTTTTTTATGACGAAGTTTTCACACCGAAATATAGAAAGTTGAGATATAAAATAAAGACGCGCTATTTTTTATTATTTAAAAATATATATATATATATATATATATATATATATATATATATATATATATATATATATATATATATATATATATATATATATATATTTCTTTGATTTTTCATAACACCAAGATAAAAAAACAATTCAGTACAAACTTTGATTCTCAGCTAACACAGTTTATGATTTTATTTGTTTATAAGTGTAAATAAAATGTTTTAATCCTTCACCGAAGGGTTAGAACATAAGAGCAAAGATATGAGCAAAAATATTCAGTAATAAGAACAGAGATTTGTTGTAAACAATTTATTTTAATATTTTATGTAAATAAGTTAATTTAAAAAAGAATTATTCACCTCGATTTTCGTCATCACCGAGTAGTTAAAAGGAGAACATAAAAACTTCGGTTTTATAATAAAACCAAGGTATTAATCATCGTATTTTACTATAAAAATACTCGTTAAACAAATTTTACCCTAAGATTTTTATGTCCTTGCAATCTATCTCACATAATGATGTTGTTGTATTTTTATAATAAACATCTTATGTTATCAATCAAAGAAAAGATTGAGAAATTTATTGCTTTCATCGATTGACAACATTGAGAAATTTATTCCTAAAAATAATTATCCATTTCTCTTTCACGTTCTCTGTCATGTAAAAGCATTTGTCATGAAAAATATTTGCTCAAGATAATGAAATCTCTCTGGGATGGATTGCAAGTACAAAAAAAAGTTCTCTTATTTGGAACAGATAACTTATCAGAAATTTGGAAAGATATCATGTTCTCCAAGAGTCCTTTGTCAAAATCTTGATTTGTTTGAACAATTTATTTTATTATTCTGTGTAAACAAGGTAAATATTATAAAATAAAAGCTTTTTCCCCTCGATTTTTAATAGAAATCGAGAGGTGTGTGATTGATTTGTTTGAACAATTTATTTTATTATTCTGTGTAAAAATGAAAATATTAAAAACAAAAGCTCTTTCTGAAGGAGAAGGGCGATCCAAAACGCAACGGAAATTAAAATTTTCTCCTTAAGTGATCCTTACGAATGGGCGTGATCAGTGATAGAATAGTTACCTCTTGTGACGACTGAAACCTTTGATGCAGATCTACGGAGCGATCATGAACGTTGAAAGATGACAACGCCTCTACTCAGTCCACACGAACAGATTCCTTCAATCTCAGTGCTAGCTACTACGAATGAAGGCTTTGAGTGAGAGAGAGAGAAAACGAAAATGCAACCGCAATTAAATCTTCTGCACAAGGGTTCTATTTATAGAACCACTTGTGTGGGCTTCAAGCTAAAAAGCCCACTTAAGTATATGTGACCCATATCTTATAATATGCCCAAAATCACTTAAGCGCATGGTAACTTACCATATTTCGTATTCTACTTAAGTACACCGTACCTTACGATGTTCTACAATTCACTTAAGTGCACCGTACCTTACGTTGTTCCTTAGTTACTCTATCTCTCATCAATCCGTCCTTTGTGTGTGACCCTGTAGGTTTTCGCGGCATTGACAATTATATTAAATCAGTATTTAACATAGTAAACAGTGAGCGGTATCTAGCAACACATCACTGCTACCCAAGACACGAAAATGTCATGTGATCTGACTAATCCTTTTGTGATAATACTTGTGTGTATAATTACCCTTTTGCCCTTATGTCTATATTGAACACAAGACATAGACCGTGTTATCCTTGTCCAGTTCAATATTGGGCCCATAGACATTTATCCTATTACGCAGCATGGGCAAATTCCATCTAGGTCACTCATGTCCCTCAGCATGCTTCGTGGAGTACCCATCAACTGTCTTTATGGTTATCCAGTTACGGACAACGCTTGATCAACAATAAAGCACTCGACTCTACATCTAGGGTCCATAGTGGTTTCAGGTTGAAGGGTGGTATACACCATTATCACCATTAAACAAGATCTGCATGTCGCATATGATTCATAATCAAAAGAGTCCAAGAGTCCATCTTTATGGAGTTTGGAAATGCGTTTCTCATTTATGTAGCCTAATCGACAATGCTAAAGGTAAGTTGGATTTAACTCGTTAGGTTTCATCCTTTTAGTATTAATGTTATAAATAGGCATTTCGAGATCAAGGACATATAGTCTATTGCTCATTTGTGCAGTAGCGTAGAATATATCATTCAAATAAATTGAGCAATAATTGTTCTTTATTATAAATGAAAAACCAAACTTGTCCAAACAAGAAATGGAAATAATATTCCTACTAATTACAGGTACATAATAACAGTTCTCTAACTGAATTATTAAACCACTAGGTAAAGTCAATACATAAGTTCCTACGGCTAAAGCAGCAACCTTTGCTCCATTTCCAAGTCGTAGGTCAACTTCACCTTTTGCCAAATCTCTACTTCCTTTTAGCCCCTGCACATTTGTACAAATGTGAGAACCGCATCCAGTATTTAATACCCATGATGCAAAAGTAGATAAATTTGTTTCAACAACAAACATACCTAAAGTTGAAGTCTCTACTCCATTCTTCGTATCTTCCAGATACTTTGGGCAGTTTCTCTTCCAGTGTCCGGTCTTACCGCAATGGAAGCAGGTGCCTGCCTTTTCTATGCCTCAACTAGGTTTCAAAGCAGCAATAGTGGGTCTGGGTTTGGCAACTTCCTTGCCTTTCCCTTTATCACCCTGCTTGATGGGCCTTTTGTTCTGTCTCTTTCCATTTCCGATCATCAGAATGGACTTCCCTTTTGACTTCAGGTTCTGCTCAGCAGTCTTTAACATGGCTAGCAGTTCAGGAAGAGATTTGTCCATATCATTCATATTGAAATTTAGGACATATTGACTGAATCTATCTGGCAACGATTGCAAGATCAAATCAGTCGCAAGTTCCTTTCCGAGGGGAAAACCCAACCTTTCAAGGTTTTCCATATACACAATCATCTTGAGCACATGGGGACTTACAGGGGCTCCCTCGGCTAACTTTCCTTGAAAAAGGGCTTTTGAAACTTCAAACCTTTCATGCCTTGTTTGCTCTTGATAGAGCATCTTCAGGTGTTCGATCATATTGAACGCTGCCATGTTCTCATGTTGCTTTTGCAATTCTGAGTTCATGGTAGCTAGCATGAGACAAGCAGTTTCATTGGCATCATCGACATGCTTCTTATAAGAATCTCTTTCTGCCTTGGGTGCAGAAATAGGAGGTTCCTCTTCAGGAACAGGTTTCTCCAAGACATACAGATTCTTATCATGTTTGAGGACAATCCTCAGGTTTCGGTGCCAATCCAGAAAATTTGTCCCAGACAATTTTTCCTTGTCAAGGATTGATCGCAAAATGTTGTTAGAGGTGTTTGTTGTCATGGAAATCTACATAAGAATTAATGAAAATATAAGTATTAATAACATATTTAATTAGGCCTTTAACTAAATATGCTCCCACTATTTTACTCAAAAAAAATGACCCTCATCATTTGATTCAGAAAATCCCATTGGAAGATTTTCTAGTGGGTCGAGATCCACATTTCACTTTGTTTTAAGTCCGCGTAGGCGGATTACACAAAACTAGGCTATTTAGGTAGGAACTCCTTCCAATTGTATCTCATACAACTCTCGAAAATTTCAGTTGGGTAAATAACTCCTTATTCCAATCCATCATATGGATCATTTCCAACTTTTGCTTCTAAACATATATAATCTTATTATAATTTGTTTAGTTAAGTTTGACCCATTATTTTAGCAATTGGATATTACAATTATCCCATTGCACCTTACTAATATAGAACATGCACCTCGCGTAGGCGAAACCTACATTATCCGATACTAGTCTTGATGAGTGCTAAAACTTGGAAAGCATAAACTTAATATTTAATTTGAGGGAATTGCAATTATTCTGATCTCACCGGCTTATTTATCATATAAATCGTCTCTCACATGCATCAACATACATTCACATGCATCAACATACATAATGAAACAGTTATGGCCCCTAGCGCAATTGTTCTCCCAAGCCAATGAGAGAACCTAAGCTAACCTAATAACGATCTAAGCTTCTCCAAGCAAGATCTTCAAGGTTGTCCTCCTTTGATATCAAATTCTTCTCTTTCTTCATAACATCGTCCTCCTTTGATATTGAATTCTTCTCTTTCTTCATAATATTAAATTATAGAAGAAACTCGTTTTACATACGAGGGATTGAGATGAGAAAAGAAGTTACATTAAGAGATTAAAAGGAGAGGCACGACACGCAGGTCGTATTTAAAAACCCAAAACAAAATAAAGAAAAACTAAGGCCATAACTGATCACCACAAGGCAATAATAATAAACACATTATTATTATTAATTTTAATTCCTGTAATTAATTAAAACCAAATTAAATTTCGACGATCGATCACACTACGCAGAGTTAGCCGGGGGTCTGCTGCCCGGTCAGCGGGAACGGGGTTTCCGCTGCCCGGTTAGCGGACAGTGGTTCCAAATTCATTTGAAATCGACGTCGTTTTGCATCAACACAACTCTTATGCAGTCACAAAACAGAAACCCTGAGAATTCTGACTATGTGAATGTGACGACCGTCACAAGCATGTTACGTCCGTCACGTCCAGCTTGTTACGACCGTCACAGGCCCATGACGAACGTCACGCGGCCAAAATAACAGAAACGCCTAGAATTTTGGATTTGTGAATGTGACGACCGTCACAAAGCATGTGACGACCGTCACATCCAGCTTGTTACGATCGTCACAGGCTCGTAACGAACGTCACGCGGCCAAAATCAGCGCTTTTGAAACAGTCAATAGACGTGATCCAACAAGCCCTCAATTCACAACTCCTTGACGGCATAACCCTTGTGCCGTCACTAACCCTAACGCACCAATTTCAGACCGTCAAACACACCTCGATTGTTGATTCAGTATGATTGATCAACAGGTCATTGCTTCACCATACTAATGTCGGATTTCGAAGCAAATGACCATTGATCGCTCAAAGGAAAAAACCATTTAATGTTTGAATGAACGAAATAGAAACAGTATATCATATATACCGTACTTTGCATTAGGATTACTTATATCATATATAAGTTGATTGGTCTCAATTGCGTAACCTATGATGACCGATGTATCGCAGCTTCACCATACTAATTTCGGTTCCAAAGCATAGTCAACATCAATCATCCAAACCGTACACACATGATGCCAAATTTAATTACTCGTTTAATTAATTGATTTATTATGTCTTTTAATCATATTAATACAGAAAATAAACAGTTATTCGATGCATGGTTTCGTAAGTGGCTCTGATACCACTGAAGGAGAAGGGCGATCCAAAATGCAGCGAAAATTAAAATTTTCTCCTTAAGTGATTCTTACGAATGGGCATGATCAGTGATAGAATAGTTACCTCTTGTGACGACTGAAACCTTTGATGCAGATCTACGGAGCGATCATGAACGTTGAACGATGACAACGCCACTACTCAGTCCATACAAACGGATTCCTTCAATCTCAGTGCTAGCTGCTACGAATGAAGGCTTTGAGTGTGTGTGTGTGTGTGTGTGTGTGTGTGTGTGTGAGAGAGAGAGAGAGAGAGAGAGAGAGAGAGAGAGAAGAGAGAGAGAGAGAGAGAGAGAGAGAGAGAGAAAATGAAAATGCAACCGCAATTAATGCTTTTGCACAAGGGTTCTATTTATAGAACCACTTGTGCGGGCTTAAAGATAAAAAACCCACTTAAGTGTATATGGCCCATATCTTATAATATGCCCAAAATCACTTAAGCGCATGGTACCTTACCATATTTCGTATTCTACTTAAGTACACCGTACCTTACGATGTTCTATAATTCACTTAAGTGCACCGTACCATACGGTGTTCCTTAATTACTTTATCTCTCATCAATCTGTCCTTTGTGTGTGACCCTGTAGGTTTTCGCGGCATTGGTAATTATATTAAATCAGTATTTAACATAATAAACAGTGAAGGGTATCTAGCAACACATCACTGCTACCCAAGACACGAAAATGTCTTGTGATCTGACTAATCCTTTTGTGATAATACTTGTGTGTATAATTACCCTTTTGCCCTTATGTCTATATTGAACACA